>NC_049232.1:71342657-72633907 GCF_011100685.1 Canis lupus familiaris | reverse complement strand
CACTCCTAGTATGAAACTTCCCCAAGCTTGCCTACTCACGGTTTCTCTAAGTGCTTGGGGAGGCAGTGTGTTTCCCTGAAGCACTGAGCATTTGACTGGAAGAGAGAATGGAATGTAAGACAATATAAAAGAATCAAGAAAAGTTTAGGAAATATGCAGGAAAAAAGGACACATAGTAACAAAGATTATAGCACATTTGTTCTTAGGCTACTATTTGTATATTTAATAATGAGGAACAATATATAATAACAAAAGAAATGCTTATGAGAAATTTTAGTAAAATAGGGCATAGTGTTGTATATACCATAATTATGATGAAAAATAATGAGTATTAAAACTAGCAAGAAAGATAGAAAAACAATCGCTTGGTTTTAGTGTGATAGGATTATGGGTGAGGGTTTTTTTTCTCTGTAAATATTTATATTGCTTTTACAGTTTAAATAAATAAAAAGTTTTCCCCTCCATTTTCCCAATTTTCTACAGTGTGCATGTTTGCACATGGATATGCCTGTGCGTGAGTATGTATGTATCACAGGGAGAGTGGGAGGCAGGAGATGTAGACCTACTGTTTCAGCTCCTCTACTTATTATGGCATCTTAGCAAGATTCTATCATCCATAGTCTTAGTTTCACCATCTGTAAAATTATGTTGAATAAAATTGATCCAAGATCCCAAAAGCAAAAGCTTGCTTTTCTTAATCTAAAGAAATTATGTGCATTGAGTGCTCACTTACTAAACTTTTAGGACCATGTTTTATTTCCCAAAGAATATTTATCTGCTCCCATGTTCTTGATACATATGAATCACTCAATCTACCCTAACCTTTCTCATAGAGAAACATATTTCTGCCAAAAGGATAACAACAGGGCAAATATGCTGCATTGTGATTAGACTGGGCTTCAGTGTTGAGGAGACAACATTGAATAGTTGAGACTATGGTGAACTGGAGCATGTGTCTTTGGCTAAAGGAGAAAGCAACTACTCATCTCTAGCTGATTAACTGCCAAGCCAGAATGTTGACTCAGAGGCTTCGGAATGTTGGCTTCCAGTTTCTCAGGAATAATTGTGAAAATCCAATTTTTTTTTTCTTTTTAACATTTTCGATGTTACATATTAACTCAAATTATCATCAAAGTATTTATCTAAAGAAAATGAAAACATCAATTTGAAGAGAGAAATGCACTCCTGTGTTCATTGCAGCATCATTTACAATAGCCAAGATATGGGAGGAACTTAAGTGTCACCAGTAGATGAACGGATAAAGAAGATGTGGTATATATACAATGGAACATTACTAAGCTATACAAAAGAAGGAGACCTTGCCAATTGCAGTAACATGGATAGACCTAGAGGGTATTAATGTTGAACAAAATATGTCAGGCAGAGAAAGACAAATTCTATATGATTTCACCACACATAGGTGAAAAATAAACAAATAAAATAAACAAATGAGCAAACAAAACAGAAAGAGATTCATAGATACAGGAAACACTGTTGATTACTGGGGATAGGGGTGGGGGTGGATGATGAGCAAAATAGGTAAAGGGAATTATAACTTCCAGTTATAAAATAAATAATTCATGGGATGTAATCTACAGCATAGGGAATATAGTCAATAAAATTGTAATAACTTTGTATGGTGACAGATGGTAACTAGACTTATCATGGGGATCATTTTGCAATCTATAAAAAATATCGAATTACTATGATGTACACCTGAAACTAACAGGATATTGTATGTCAATTATACTTCAATAAAAAAAGTAATTACAATACAAAATAACCTTTGCTAGTCTTAGGAAACACTTCTTTAGGATAAAGCCTATCTCTGGACCATGAATTTACGTTTCTCAGTTAAATGAGATGTAAATACTCTTTTAGCTCTATGATTGGTTTTAAATTAATTGGTGTTTATTTCCTTGAGGTCTATTAGAAGGGCAGGTGCACTGGTCATAGTTTGTTTTTATTACCCAGCATCCATTCACTTTCCTTTTGTAAAAAAAAAAAAAAAAAAAAAAAAAAAAAAATCCCAGATTGGAAACAAACATCTTTTTTCCACTTTGAGTCTACTTGTCCCTTTGAAGTTGAGCCCATCCGTAGTGCCAAGGGCAGCTTATGTGAATCAGTCCTTGTATTCCTAGGACAAGACTGTTTTAGGCATAGATACATGGTCCAAGCCAAGTCAGAGAGAAAGGGATTTGGAACTGTTTCTGGGAATTTCTCTTAAGCTATTAGGAAAAGAAACTCATCTCTTTGCTAGACTGGAACTAAGAAAGCAGTAGCTCCAGATGATATTGAAACCATAGGTCAACGGAAACTCTAAGAGTAGAGACTCAAGATAGAGGAAGCAGAGACAACACAAATGGGAGGGAAATGATGGATCCTCGTTGCAGTATTTGTGGTCCTACATCCAGCATTGTCTGATGCTAGTAACCCCATGGGATCCTTTACATCTTCTTTTTAACCTAAGCTAGTTTGCATCTGGGTTTCTGTTAATTGGAACCAAAGTCCACGCTGCCACACAGAGGGGATGAGGTGGGATGGGACAACTCTCCTTAATCTCAAATTTCCTTATTACATACAGTCAAAACCAAAACAAACAACAACAACAACAAAAACCCAGTGTTTCTTCATCCTCCCAGAAACTAGATGTCTTTCCTGAAGCATGGCAAGGCATAATGTCACCATGTCCCAGCACCACTTCCAGATGTTACTCTTTTGAATAAACATTGTCAGCACCTTCTCTTTGCACAGTGGAAAAAGGAGTGTTATTTTTCTTTCATCCCTGTTGCCATATTCCCCTGCAGAACCATTTCAATTTAGTGAAGTAGAGAGGGACCCAGCAGTTTGCATCTTCTGTTATGAATGTGGTGCTTGAAATGCCAGAGTCAATGACATGAGACGCAGGGCTTCATTACTCGTCAGCTCACCCAGACTCAGGCTTCCCAGGACCCAGTGATAGTTTGCTGCCAGAAAGACACATTTGAATTTCAATGTGCCAAGTCTTTCTTGCTGTATTTTCCATGTTGCAGGCTACAAATGGCTCTTAGAAATCTTCTGAGCATCCCAGTGACTCAGCTCTTTACCTTCTTCTACCACTGCCTCACACTGAATTGGATATATTTATTTCCAACTTGTAATAAATGAAGGAGTAAGTGGTCTAAGGAAGAGCATGTGTCTGTAATGACAAAACTTTCAATAAATAAGAAGCTTTCAACAAGACCATTCCTGCTTCACATGAAGCTATTTGGAGGAGATGAGGAGCAGAACATTTGGCCTCTGAAGCCCAGGTTTAAGTCTCTACCCTTTCCTAAATAAGTAAATTTGGTGAAGCTGCCAAACCTTTATCCAGTCTCAGCGTCCTCATAAAGTGAGAATAATAATGATGCCTACCTTCCTAAAATTGTGATCTATATATTTCATTAAATTGAGAGCTATTATTAATCACAACTAATCTGCCATAAGGAATTAGGACTAAGAAAGGGAAAATTTATTCACTCATTCAACAAGTATTTAGGACAAAATTTTTCTATTTTTTTTCTTTTTTCTTAAATGGACCTTAACAGTTGAAAAAAGTGCAGTATCAGGAGTCAGAATGTCTCAGTTCCAATTCTTGGCCTATTTATTACCATCCAAATGACCTAGGGCTTAATTTCTTGTGCCTCCCTTCTTTTTCTATAAGAGGATCCACCCCCAAAGGGTAGAGTAAGGATTCATCAGTTTAAAATTCAGGACTGTGGCAGCCACACAGCAAGCACTTAAAAAGCGCTTCATGTTATTATTGTTACTAATATTGTTGCTGTTTAGGAGCTGGCGCACTTTGCAATGTCCCAGAAACAGTGATCAGGAATACAGCATAATGTGGCTGCTTTGAGTTGAAGTTCTGAATTTATATTGGAAAATCTGATTTTTTTCTACTCTTTAACTCTGGGTCTTTGGGCAAATCACTTTCCTCTCTATGTCTTGGGTTTTCTCACTTCCAAAACTGGAATATTAATAGCACACACAGTTTATAGGGCAGATGTGAGGACTACAAAAGAGTTATTCCATGTAAATCACTTAGTAGAACACGTAAGTTACAGCACATAATACTCCGTTATTCTCACTATTATTACCATTATTAACAACAATGGCTTGCCAAGGTCATACAGGAAATCAGAGGCATAAACTGGGATTTTGTTCATATCACCATATAAAAAGCCCTTGATCAACTAGGCTTCGAATTGACATCTGACTCCAAAACCCATATTGTCTCCATCACACAATATCATCTCTTTTTAAGATGAACAGCAGAGCAAAGCCAAAGTCAATTTGAGATTTATTTTACTGTCGTTTCCAACACATCAGTGAAGGGTGCCATATCACTTTTGAAATGTATATATTTTTTAAAAGACACCAAAAAAAAATACTATTATAACCACCAACTGCTTGCAAAGTAAATTGTGCTAACCCCTCTGCTCCCCATTTGCGAACATACTTGGATTACATCTGGAACAAAATCATTAGTGGCAGGAAGACAGATGTTCTCCAAAGTTTGGGTGTGCACGTAGACATCCAATATTGATGGTGATGTTATTTACTCATTTGATTCTTTACTCTTTCCCAAAAAGATGAATTTTGAGCTTTTTCACAATTATTTCTTTTTTCTTTGGTTCCCAAGGTGACAAATCAAAGTTTACCCCAGGAATTTGTAAACCATATCATGGTGGGAGAAATCCGTCAGACGTGGAATAATGTTAGTAACTAGTATTGTGCAGTTGTCAATCAGCATAAAGTCTTTTCTCAGAAACAACTTAAGGATCTTCAAACCAAAGCAGTATGTATGCGGCAATGAAAGAATAATGCACGGTGCTGTTATTAGATTGACCAATATATCAAATTTTACTCTAGATTTTAATTTTAAATATAATTTATTAAACTAAAATTAAAATTTCACTGGGTTCCTTTGAAGACATATACTTAAGAGAGAGAATACATGCATACAATAGTCTATTAAAGGAAGCACATAATGTGCTATGGATGATACAAACAGATAAGAGATTTGATGAGGGTGGGAATAGAAGAAAATGAGGCAATGCCCTTGAGCTATATCTATTTAGACTGCTATAAAATCTCATATTTATTTAATGAAATACATTAGAATTTGTTTTACCCTGAGATAGTTGACTACTGAAAGTGAAAAAGGTTTTCCTCTCAACAAGGATGTAATAGCTCTGTTGCTCGGTAGAGCCCGTTTCAGAGCACCATAGACATTTATTTGTGGACACTGATCAGTGAATGTGCTCTCCATGTCTTCTCTGTTTCTGCAGAGAATAACGGAGCTCCAACTCGAATGATAAAATGCTTTGAAATCCAGAGCAGGAAAGAATATGGGTAATTTCAGTAGACTGTTAATGCAACTCAAAATTCATGTTGAAGTCCTAACTTCCAACATAATATTAGAAGGTGAGGCTCTGGGTGCATAAATAAGTCATGAGGTTGGAGCCTTCATGACGGGGAAGCCTGCCCTTATAAAAGAGACTTCTTGTTCTTCCCACAGGACAGTTCAGCTAGAAGACAATTGTCTGGAAAGTAGGAAGACAACTCACACCACACACTGAATCCGCCAGCACCTTGAGGTTGGACTTTCCAAACTCTATGACTGTAAGAAATAGGTATTTGTTGTTGGAGCCACCAAGGCTACGCTATTCTGTTACATGGTATGTGCTATGTTATAATAGCCCAAGCTAAGACTTAAGCCAAACCAAAGTGTATTTTTCCCATTATGCACTACATGTTTTCCTTTGTACATTTTTTTCATGCAGTGTGGAGAGCATTTTCCAACACTCATTTCTGCATATCTAATGTGGGCCAATCTTAACGGTTGAGCCTAACCTGCACTCAGCCCATAGAGCTTTCTCTGAGCCTCCCTTTTGAAGTCAGAGCTTCCTTTTTTGCTCTCAAAGCACTTTGCTTCTTCCTATATTTTTCAGATTTAATAAATTGGATATAAATTTGCTTACATGCTTTTTTTCCAAATTCATCTATAACTTCTTCAAGAAAAGAGCCCATGACTTATTCATCTTGCTCAAATGGCACACATCACATAGTAAATATTCAACAAAACCTCATTGACAGAAAGAATACATGCCATTTTTGTTCCTTTATATTAAGCCTCTTACATCATCTACCCAGGTATCTAACACATAATGGGAGTTAAATGAACGTTAGGTAAATGTTGATGTCTGAATGTTGACCAAAGTCAATTTCCATTGTTTCATAAACCTTATATTTAGGGTAAGCCATTTTATTTTAGTTTATCATGATTCAATTCACAAAAATAGCCCTTTTGAAATCTTTCTGTCTTTGACCTTCTCACATCGATGTCCAGGAGGCCTTTTGTTCCCCAGAAATATTTGTTATTCAGGGAAAATAATGCCCCAGGGTGACTAATTGTATAATAAATGAGAAGAACTCAACATGGTCTTTTCCCAGCCCCAATTTAGTGCCAAGTGTTCTCTCCTATAGCCTGTTTGCTCAAAACACAAAATAATTGTATTAACTGGGACTTTGGGGGGGATGATATTTTTTTTTATTTAAAAGAAATGTTAATTTGCTATTAAATCTGTTGTTGAAAGACTAATAGCTTAATGAACGCATTAAACATGTGCAAATTAGGTTTTTTTTTAATGCATTACTTAGTTTCAGATTGAAAGGGGGTGATACATCATCGTCATCTCTGCAGGAATTAATGAGGCATTAGGCCATCTCTTGTCATGGAGGCCAGACTTATGAACGATCTGCCAAATTGCACATGCGAACCTTGTCCTGCTCTCCCTTTCCACCCACCACATACATCTTTTCTGGGCCTTCTGCTTCTGCAGCCTGAGCTTTGGTATTTGAAATACAAATGTGGGTTCACCATCAGTTTGGAAGTGAAAAGTGGTCTATTGCAAGTGACAAATGTTGTTTACCGTTAGTAGAAAAGAGGGTGGAACAATGAGTGCATATATTAACATCACAGGGGATGGGTTTGGTAGTCATTCAATTGCCATCTTGCCCTGTGAAGACACATAACCTCTCTCCATTTCTCTCAATCACCCACTCACTCTTAGACATCTACATTAAAATAAAGAGCCCAAGGCAAGGCAAGCTATCTTAACTATAATAAGTGGCAAGGTGTTCTCAACTCAACAGCTTTTGTCACCAGCTCTCAATCTCTCCTCATCACAAGCATGGCTTTTTCTGCCTGCATCTTTTGATATATTTGCCTTATCCTGCAGTTTCCAAATCAGCAGTTCCAAACCTCCATGAACAAGCAGCATTTAGAAGCCATCAGTTTACTTCTATGACATAGACTATCTCATACCTGCATTTATTTTTATAATTAGCAGGTATGACATTTAATTCCATTTCAAGAATCTCTGATAAATTTTCGGTGTATCTTGAGATAATTGAAGATGTCATGGCCTACTCAAAAATCATGGATGGAGATCACTAGTATTGACATGGGATTAGGCGTAGAAATAACATCTGTGTGGGACGTGGAAACATTATAACAATGCTAACTAATATTTTACACTTTAAAAAGCATTGCTTAGCTCTGGGTTACTTCTTTGAGGTGTGTGTGTGTGCGTGTGTAACGTATATGTGTATATATGTAATGTATATATACACATAGGTTATATATAACGTGTGTGTAAGTATATAATATTGTTTTGCCCACAAAACATAATAATTTTCTCTACCTGCTTGGCTAGATTCATGAAACTTCAGGCCCTAATCTATCTATGTCTCTCACTAGCCACCGAATTTGCCTCTTGTCTTTCAAGCACATTTCAAATCATGATTTAAGCTTAATGCATTGGTTCCTCTTTAACAACATAGCCCCCATAATAGCAATTCCTTCTCAGGAAACTTTGGATAATTCACCTTCAGATTCAGTATAAGTCTATTCTATTCAGCTGTACTGTTTCCTAAAAGCAGATTAAGGACAAGCATATTCATGGCCATTATCATGACTTAGTTAAGGATCTCATGCTCTTTATCCAAATCTTCATCCAAACTGATGGCTTTTTATTTATTTGTTTTTAGAGAGAGAGACACATACTTCATTAGTTGACATTCTTTTGGTTGTAAGCACCAGAAACTGATTGCCTAATCATCAGAATAAAAAGGGGACTAATTTATTAGAAGGAAAATGAGGTAGTTTATAAAATGGATGGTGGGTTGAACAATCAAGACTTAGGAATGAGGAGGTGAGACAGATCCCAGGACCCCAGCAACCATAGCTCCTTGATCATCTCTTAGGACAGTGCCAATGCTGTGACTACATTTCTGAGATACATAGAGCCTATATCTTAAGAATTTTATTTGCATACAAGTCATCCTAGAACACCTTGATCAATAAGATGTATCCAGGGATGTGTGTCACTCAGTAGAAACTAAGATCCTGGGGTCTAGGTCCTCCATATTGAGAACTTTCCAGCAGAAAAATATAAGTAGGACAGTCTACTACAGCCACTCCCTTTGGGGAAGTGTGTATGGAACATTTCCTTAGTAGCCATATAAGGCCCATACTTGAGCTAACTCTTCCCCCATCTTGGCCAATTCTCCCCACTATCATGGCCATATCTTCTTCACCACTGCCTTTAATGTATAACAATAGCAGATATTTCTAAAATTGGGAAGAATAGGGATGCCTCAGTGGCTTAGTGGTTGAGCATCTGCCTTTGGCTCAGGGAGTGACCCCGGGGTCCAGCGATCGAGTCCCACATTGGGCTCCCCACAGGGAGCCTGCTTCTCCTTCTGCCTGTGTCTCTGCCTCTCTCTCTGTGTCTCTCATGAATAAATAAATAAAATCTTTAAAAAAATCGGGATGAATGAACTGATTTGACTTAAAATGTCCAGTTTCTTACTGGGCTGTCTCTCTCTCCCCAACTAATATAAAAAGAGAAACACTAACAAGTATCAAGCAATTTTCAAGGTGTTGTGTCCAGTCTTACAAATGGGACTCTGAAGATGAAGGGATGCTCCTTCTACAGTATCCTTTTAGTGTCAGCCACTCTAGAGGTATCTTCACCTGAATGGTGAATGTTGTTGATTGGATGGTAACAATGACAACACCTAAATATTGATTCCCCATGTTTCATTGATGTATCTTAGTCCTTCTCCCCTAATTATATAAGTAATATATACTCAATGAAGAAATGTTGTAAGACCAAGATGCACAAAATATAAAAACCTTTACTCATAACCCACTCTGCTTACACATTGGCATTGTTCTTCATACTTTATGCACTGTTTTATGACCTTTGTTATTATCATTTTTCTACTTAATGTGTTGTAGATCCCACACACTGATAATATTCTTACAAAACATTTATTATTATTATACCAGTGGTATATATGAGTCATAAAGTAACTAGAAAATACAAAAAAGAAGAGAAAAAAGTCACCAAGAATCGTATCACCCAGTGGCAGCTTCTTTAAAACAATATTGTATATATTCTTTCAGGTTTATCATAAAATGACTCTAGTGTTGGCAGACCGTTGTACTATATGAATGTGTTTTAATCTACTTGATATTTCTCTCTCATCATGTAGCTTATTTTCAATTTTCTAATTAGTAATACTACTACAATGATCTGTTTTATGCATATTCTGCATGTATCCTTTCTCTAACGATTTTTTTTTCAGCTAGATTTCTAAAAGGTGGAATTGTGTGTTAATGATACATGCATTTTTAAGCCACTTCTGGGTATGTGTTCTCATATTTGTTTTCAAAGTTCTTTCGGATTTATTATATCATTTGATTCTCTCAACTGTGCTGTGAGGGAGGCAAATGAGACATCATTATCCTCTTTCATAAGTGGGAAGGCTGAGACTCAGAGAGTTCTGCCCAGATCATGCAACCCTTAAGTGGCAAAGCCTGGCATCTATTCCAGGTCCTTTGTTTCCAATTCATATTTAAACACAGATGTGTTGCTGACAGAGTGAAGATCCAGTTCTAATCCTCAAAGAAAAACATGGCATAATAAGATAGCTATGTTTATTGCCTACCTATTCTGAACCAGACACTCTGTTAGATTATTTTAGATACATGATCTCATAATCCTCACAGTAAACTTGTGTGATTGGCTTTACTGTCTCCTTTACAGATTACAGGACAGAGGATTAGTGAGGTTAAGTAACTCCTTCAAAGACACATAGCAAGGAGGTGAAGGGAGGATTCCAACTCTAATAGTGAAATCCATGCTTTTCCCTGTGCACCATGCTATGGTCTTACTTACAAGACTGCAACCAAAATTGATTCCCTTCAGTCAGATCCAATGTCCGAATGAGCCTTGCTTCCACTAAATTTGAGAGAAAGAGATAAAGAGAGACAGACAGACATCTGTGTGCCAAAAAGTCAGGGATAGTTTTTTTTTTTTTTTTTTTAAGATTTTTATTTACTCATTTACTTGAGATACAGAGAGAATGAGAGAGAGTGCAAGCCCTGGAGGAGGAACAGAGGGAGAGAGACAAGCAGACTCCATGCTGAGCACAGAGCCCTATGCGGGGATCAATCCCGGGACTCTGAGATTATGACCCGAGCCAAAACCAAGAGTTGGATGCTTAACCAACCAACTGAGGCACCCAGGTGCTCCAGGGATAATTTTTTTTTTTTTTTTAAGGTCAGGCACAGAATCAGCCAAGGCTAAAGATGCAAGTCTAAAGCCACAAGATTTTCGAGGTGCTTGTACCAAAGAGTGAGAGAAAAGGAAATGGAGTTGAGAAGCACCCATATGAGGCACAGAAGGTATTGGGCTGGTAAGTGGTCAACAACCACCTTCCCACTGGAGGAGGTGGTGTTATCTGTACTACAGTTGAGCCTTGAACAACATAGGGCTTAGAGACACCTACCTATGCACACATTCAGAAATCTGCATATAGCTTTTGACCCCCCCCAAAAAAACCTTAACTACTAATAGCCTACCATTGACTGGAAGCCTTATCAGTAACATAAACAGTTGGTGAACACATATCTTGTCTGCTATGTGTATTATATACTGTATTCCTACAATAATGTAAGCTAGAAAAAAGAAAATGTTTATTAAGAAAATCATAATGAAAAGAAAATATATTTACTGTACTGCTTTTTTTTTTTTGTAAATTTTTTTTTCTAAAAATTTTGTATAGGTAGACCCGCACAGTTCAAACCTGTATTGTTCAAGGGTCAACTGTACTTACCAGTCCCCTAGAGGTTGATTTCAACCTACCAACTGAGCTCGTAACATCATCAAGAGTGATTTTGTTCAACTTTCAGGACTGAAACTCTACTGGGTTTTAGAGATACAATTCCTGGAATATGATATTCATTACAACGAAAAATTGAACAATTCTTGAACCTTTACTTTATATCAGGAGGTATGCTAAGCATTAGAAAAACAAAGTTAAGCCAGACATGGCCTTGACCTAAAAAACAAACAAAAAAATAAACAAAAAAATCCCCCCAAAACCAAAAAACCTTCCCAGGCTGGTAGTGAAAAAGACATGTAAATGCTTTAATGTGATATATGAGTAATAACAGAAGCATATCTTAGAAACAGTGATGATATATTAGCATATTAAAGTGATCAGCTCCACTCTAGTAGACCATCTGATTCTTCCGCACTTACCACCTATAAATCTCGCCCTTTTTTGACAATCCGCTATCCACAGCAATCTTGAAAAATACTGTAAATAATCTGCATTGAATAAGTGATCTACATATTCAAAGATATCTTCTATCACAAGTGATAGGGTTCCCTCTGTCTCTCCACTTCTACCAACAAACATGCAACATAATGACATTTTCAGTGGCTCTTCTAACTGCATTAAGTTTGTAGATGAAGACTGGAACTATTTTCAGAAACTTAAAAAAATTACCAAGGGAGGCACTTTCATCATTTATTCATACGCAGGCTCTTTATTTTTTATTTATTAATGAGGTTTAGAAAATGGTACTTGTAGAGCATCAAGTGGCTTTCTTATAAAAATAAAATATGACTAATTCAGGCTTCAGTGGTTCTGCCCCAACCTAGTGTTCACCTCTGGAATATACAGTTCTCCTCCTGAGAATCACAAAACAAAATGACCATGTCTATGTTTCTGGAAACCAATATACTAAGCAAAGACAATGAAGATAAGTTCACAAGACTAAGATAATTAGGCAGAGTCCTAAGTGTTTCATGTATTTGGAAAAACAACAACAAAAACAACAACACTGGTTGTATTTCTCATTCATTGAAGTCATCCAAGGACTCCATCATAATTTGATAGGGATGTTTTAAGAGAGGCTTCAAGCAGTGTGGGTTAAGGGGTTGGTTGGGCTAAACTAGATGGAGGTTTCCCAAACTATTCTGAAACCTGGGGGGGAAAATTAAGAGGTGTGGCATAGGAAAAAAAAAAAGAATATCACTGAAATAAATTTAGGAAACACTGTATTCTAAAATGCTCTCACAGAGAGTCACAATATATTTAAATGTAATAAAGGATCTGAAAAGATCTGCAGTTAAGAAACAGGTTCAACTTTGATTCACTCAGCGTTTTCCATGTTGTTTAGTCCCAGAACTTTTTTTTTTTTTTTTAAAAGGCACTATTAAATCATGACATATCCCTACATCACACAAAGTACTGGGGTTGGACAACTGCAACTAGAATATTGTTAAGGTTTATTCAAATGCAAATGCTCCGTCTTCAACAATTCCACATCCTATTTAAGACAATGGCTCTATCAATTTAAAGTCACCTGTTGCCAGAGAAAATTTGTTACCAAGGCTGTCTGCCTTTCTCCTCGCTTTGCACTTAGTCAACCCAGGTCACTGTCGAAATCTCCGCGTGACCATCACTTCTACAGAGGAACAACTTCCGACCCACAGATCCTGCATTGCTTTCTCGGGATACGTATCATTAATTTGAATTACTATCTGATTAATATATTTCTTCCACTTGTAGGCCACAAATGCCAGGAGGAAATAGAGTTTATTTTTGCAAGAACTTGCATTTACTGTCGTTACTATGATGCCAGCTGCCCGGTATTGCTTAATAAATTTGTCAAACGCTTAAAGAATAAAGATCCTCCTGGAAGTTTGAGATTCTTCCCCTCTGGATGTGTAAGTTCAATCTTGTGCAAAAGGATTTTGCTAACGACTTAGATGAGGGCTAGACGATGTGTTTATCATTTTAGTAATTGGCACAAAGTTTAGAAAGTGGGTATGGAATGATCAATGAGAGAACAAAACAGGTCTCATCAGGTGGAGTCAATGGACTGAATCCTTCTATCTGGCCTCTGATAGGGACAAATGGTAGGCCTGTGAACAATTGCAGTGTGGGGAAGTCAGGGCTTAAGAGCTTGAGGGATTTTTATGGAATAAAGCACATGCACACGTGCACGCCGCCCATACACACACACACACACACACACAGAAATATCACCTAGGTGAGTAGGCACCAGGGAGACATTCCCGACACAAGCTTGTGTTGCCTCCTACTGCATTCCATGGGATAACACAAGATTTGGGGATTTAGGTGATAGCATAATGCTTCAGAGCAGAAGGCTCTCACAAGGTGGACTTCCAGGCTCTGAATCTTAGTATCTGCCCACTTCGCAGCTACACACCTTTAAGGAAGTTACTTGATCGATCTTTCTGTGCCTTCATTTCCTTAGTTGGAGAATGAGAGCCTCAAAGTTACTCTGAAGATGGAGGAGCTAATAGAATAAAGGTTCTGGAAGGGTTAGCTCTCTATAAATCTTGGCGATTATTGTCAGTCATAAAGGTAAGAGGACTATTATTACTGTTGTTGTGATTCTGCTTTGAATTTTGCATAAGGAGTTGCAAAAAGAGAGGGAAGGCCGCGTGGTCTATTTGTTGGCAGCTTGCACTCCACATCAGGTAGGCCTGGATGGGATCCTACATGCGCCCTACGAGCTGTACGAGCTCACACAGGTTCCTTGCCTGCCTTTGCTTCCTTATCTCCTCTGGGTAACTGAAAGAAGTGAATGAGTGTCACCTGAGCATCTCTCAGTCTCGTGCCCATAATAGTGCCCAAGAACACAATGAGTGATAATTTCAGAGGAAAATGACAGGATGGTCGCGTGAGAGAAGCCAAGCAAGAAACTTAAGGCAGGCCTGACTTGGGACAATGTGCTCAGTGTTTTGAAATATTTGAGGGGCTCAGGTGAAAGAGGTATAGAGCTCCGGGTCTCACCAAATAGGTACAGGCTACAGGGAGACACATTTTAAGATTGGTATAAAGATAAAATAATATTTGAGCAGTCATAGCTGTCCAAACCTGGGCTAGGAGGCCTCCGAAGGTAGTAAACTATTCACCTGAGGGGTCATTTAAGCTTCCATGGCACAAGACTCCATGAGTCAAGCTAAATATTTTAAAGCTCCCTCTAACCCTCTGTAACCGTAGTTCTTAACATCCCATTAATAGTCACATGCGGATGTTCCTTTGGGCAGAGCTATGCTCTGAGTCCGTCTTAATGTGAAAAGACAGAGGGGCAGGGAAGGAAGATCAGGGAAGCTGACTTTGTTGCCTTAAAAGGAGTTGTCCTTGGGGATCCCTGGGGGGCTCAGCAGGGCCAGGCTGACAACTGGCGTCAGCCCAGAGCATGATCCTGGGGTCCCGGGATCGAGTCCTGCGTCGGGTCCCTGCATGGAGCCTGCTTCTCCCTCTGCCTGTGTCTCTGCCTGTCTGCATCTCTCATGAATAAATAAATAAAATCTTTAATAAAAACGATGTCCATTTAACCATATGTCACTCATAAACATCTGCCCAGTGGAATCTCTGAACATCACAACACACAGAGAGGATACTCCGACTCAGGAGCAATCTAGGCTATTGACGCTGGGTCCCTGCCTGGCCAGTGCTGCATGTTGTGCTAACGCTACAGAGCAACCTCCAATCGGAAAGTTTGTGAATCAGGCAAAAAAGCCACATTCTCAAGATAAAAATTTTGCTTAAAAAAATGTCACATTCTTAAGACAAGAGGGGCAGCTATTCTTAACAGCGTTAAATCTTTTTTTTTTTTTTTTTTAACAACGTTACATCTTAAAGAGAGTTTTTTTTTTTTTTTGATACTGAGGTAAGGCAGTGGGAAACTAAGGACACGAAATGCAAACGTCAGGCCAGGTTTCACCCTTCTCACAGGGCGAGAGATGCAGCATTCAAAGGAACACAGACATCAGTGGGTGGAACCTGGCAGTGCTCTGCAGACAAGTTGGCTGAATCACCATAATAAGCAAATACAACAACAGTCTTGCTCGTTCCCTTAAAGGAACCTGCCAAGCATTTCACCTGTGTATGTGTGTGTGTGTGTGTGTTTTATCATGAATGAATCACATAAGATCTATCACAAGAGACATAAGGGAAGTGAAATAATTCTGAAGATGAGGATACTGAGGTTGAAAGGGAGGACGTTGCCAAAAACTAAAATGCTTGGATACGGCACAGCCAGTACTTGGCCGCAGCCAGTAGGTCCCGAAGCCCATGTGTTCAACGTCATACCACGCCACGTGTTGCTCTCACATTGCCTTCTCAAAGCCTCCTTCCCCGCCCCAAACATTCGACATGACTTTATTCCAAGTTATTCCCTCCTCTCCAGATCCTCCCAGAGCACCCCCCGCCCCATGCATATATGTGCCACCAATACAGCTTTTGGGTTTGCTGCTATGCTTATTTGAGATACTAGCTCCTTCGATACTTTCTGCCCCAATCAAATGCCCAACATTTATACACTCTGTGTAGTTTCTGCAGGCTGAACACTAGGAATAGGACTAGTACACAGAATGGCATATAGAAATAATATCACAACTGATGTAAGTACGAGCTAATATTTGTCAGAGGATTACCACGTGTCGGATCCTATTCTAGACACTTTCTGTGCACTAACTCATTTAACAGTGTAAGAAACCAGTGTGGTGGGTATAATTATCATATCCATTATGCAGAACACTTAAGCACCTCAGATACTTAATTACATGAACATGCCTTTTCTTATCATCGTGAACTGCTATGATTTTAGTCTAAGTTTTGCTCACCTCTCGCCTTCTGCTGCTTCTAAATCATCACTTATGAGGCTCCTGTAATTATCTTATAAAAGCTGAGGTCTGCAGCAGTCTGTTCCCCCAGTGGCACCATTTTCTGCAGGAAAGAGTCCAAACCCTGTGGTTTATCAATTCACCATTCACCCCTTCCTAATCTGGCCTTGGTCTTTCTTGCATCTGTATTTTCATCCCTCCTTCATTTTCCATATGCCCTGAGTCACCTGGAAGTTCATATCTCTGAGGCAGTTCAAATTATGTCCCTTATCCTACAAGGCCCCTTCCTGAACTTGCTCTGCAGGAAAAATATAAACATTCCACTGAAGCCCTGGTGACACTCCAACCAAGCTACCATCATCTCCCGCCTGGATGAGTGGAAGAGTCTCTTCCCTGATGTTTCTGCTTCTGTTCTTGACCCTGCCGTCCCCAAAGGATCCCCAAGAGCAGCCCGAGGAAGCCTTTGTGAAAAAAGAAGTCAAACCACGTACCGCCCAGCTCAAACTCTGTGACTGGCTTCTCACCCTACTCAGGAAACCTAACTTTGCCCTCTGAGATCCTACATGGTTTGGCTCATGGGTTTTGTTTGTCTTCCCCTTCCACAGGGTTCTTGTTCCTTCACTTCAGCCATGTTGGCCTTCTTTCTTGCTTCAAGACCATGAGGTCACTCATTGTTCCCCCATCATTGCCTCAGCAGTCGTGCATTTATTTGTTCCCTGTGACAGGGTGATTTATAATGAGGAATATATATTTGCCCGACATCCCCTATGCTAGCACAGAGCTCCTACAACCCTAAAAATTCCTAAATGATGAGAATGATCAAGGTATCTTTTGTTATGTTAATGAGGAAACTTATGGAAAGTACCTAAGGATGGGGCTGGGGTCACTGCCAGTCACTGCCGGTCACTGGGGTCACTGGGGTCAACTTTCAGTCCAACCCCTGAAATACCCCCAGAAAAGAGATCGATTGTTACCTAGGTAATGAAGCCTCCATAAACAACGACAACAACAAAAACTGAAAAGACTCAGTTTGGGAAGATTTCCAAGTAGAAAATGTGGGGGAAATTGCAAGGATGTCTAACCTGAAGAAGACAGGGACAGCATTAATGCCCTTTCCCCATCCCTTGCCCTGTGCCTCTCTTCCATCTGGCAGTTCCTGCGTTACATCCTTTTATAATAAACCAGTGATCTAGTAAGCAAAGTTTCCTCTCAGGTCTGTGAGCCTCTCTAGCAAATTAACTGAGCCCAAGAAGGGGTCATGGGGATCTCAGATTTACAGCCAGTGGGTCAGGAGATGATAACCTGGCTTTGTGACTGGTGTCTGAAGCGGGGAGTAGGGTGGAGAGAGGGGTATTCTTGTAGGACTGACCTCTTAACTCGTGAGGTCTGACACTAGCTCCTGGTAGGTAAGAGTGTCGGAACTGGGTTGAACTGTAGGACCCAACCCGGTGTTGGAGCATCACTTTTTGGGAGGGAGAACCATCATCCCCATGTTGAAACTGGTACCAGGACCCATTTATTCCACAACTGGATGTTGGGAGGGTCTCACCCGGACTTTGTTTACACCTCTGCTCAAATGGCACCTTTCCAGACTTTCCTTGGCCTTATTGCAAGTGTTCCTTGCTCTTCCTTCCAGTCACTTAACTAGTTACCTCGGTTTCTTTTTTCTCCATAGCATTTCTGCCACATGACGTGTCAGTGTGTATTAATCTGTGTACTGTACAATCTGCCTGCCCACTAAAAAAAAAAAAAAAAAAAAAAAAATCTAAGCACCATTAGGTTCAGGCACATTTGGATTCTTTTATTCTTTGTCTTTTCTTAGCAAATAATGCTAGGCACAAAAATAAATATTTGTTAAAAGAGTGAATGCTATTTCGTGGCATTTTTCCCTTCACTCTAAGAAAAATTATGTGTTCTCTATCACTTTTCTCCCCCGTAGTAGACAGGGCTGGCTAACACATACTCCTCGGTTCATGACAAGTTTTTATGATTTGTCCTTACAAGGACCTGCTCTTGTTTTATTCATTTTATTCCCACGTATCCGCATTTTCTTCTCCTTATCACAGATAATTATCTAACGTAGTAAGCCAGTACCCTTTAGTTAATATGAGTTCATGTATGTATGTTGTCATTTTGTGGTTACTGTACACATTTTTTAATATATATAAATGGAAATTTATTGTATTCCTCATTCTGTTTCTTCTGTTTTCCAGACCCACCCATGTGGCTATTGCATATCTAATATGCTGTGCCTCATGACTTCTGATATCAGCCACATTTTACCTGCCCTAGTGCTCCGAGGAGGGGCTCTTACCTCCTTCCACCTGACTCTGTAATGGATACCCTTACTCATCCTTTTAGACACATGTACAAAAATTCCTCTTGAATATATACCTAGCTAAGACTTGAAGAGCAAGATCAGTCCAACACTTAATTTGACTTGGTATAACTGGAATGTTCTCCAAAATGCCTACACCCATCTATCCTACAACCAGTGGTGCGTGCTGGCTTTATATCCTCATATCCCTGGCAACAGCTGCCATTACTGAGCTTTTCAATTTTTTTCAATGCACTTTTCACATTATGGTATCTATGACACGTAGTACTCTATGCTATCAGGTCACCATTTCTGTCATCCTTTTTGGCCTATGCTTCCTAGGGGTGGAACTACAGTTATTTTTGCACTCTGCTCTAGTTGAGTGACTATCACAATACACAAACTTGATAAAAAAGCATTGAATAAAAAATAAGCTGTGTCCCATCATTTCACTCCATTTTCATTTAGGATATTTATTTACTTTGGAAAGTCTGTGTGCTGACTGCTATTTTAGGTAATACAGACATATTTTCTATAGTTCTTGAAGGAAGTCTTTTCATTCCTATTTACATATGAGGAAATGGAGGCTGAACATGTTTAAACAACTTAGCTGAGGTTTTTCAGGAGCTATGTACCAAACATGGGGCTTGAACCTGGGTCCAAGTGATTCCAAAGTCAAAGCCCTTTGCTGTTCTGTTTGTTCCAGTTGACTCATGTGGTAATGAGATAAATGAATAACTTAAACCTGTTTTTATACTATTTTATGAATATTCCATCCCTCCCCAGCAGGTCACATGGTATTTTTTTAAATTTAAAGTTTACTCAGTTAATATACTAGCATAGCATTTTTAAAATTTTTTTTGTATATTTTTTATTGGAGTTTGATTTGTCAACATATAGCATAACACCCAGTGCTCATCCCATCAAGTTCCCCCCTCACAGTATTTTAAGTGTGCCAGAAGCCACAGCTCAGAAACTCTGTAGGATCATGATATTCCACATTCAGGACATTTTTTTTTTTTTTGTAGGATATGTTTAAAGTTACTACCACTTACAATGATCTTTGGCATTTGGGAGTGTGTATATATATATATATATATATATATATATATATATATATATTTTTTTTTTTTTTTTTTCCTGGAGAGTTCTTAAGGGATGTCAACTCAACTAGCTATTAATCTAGACACAAAATCCTTGCTTATCTATAAGACATTAGAGGATCTGTGAAATGCCTGGTTGAAATGTATTAAATCCATGTATAAGTGTTAATTTCTTACTCTATGCTAGACACTGTGCTAAATTCTGACACATGCTGATGAACAGGCCAAACACAGTCTGTTACTTTGGAACTCCGTGAAGGATATGAGTATGTGGAAAAGACAGAGACAAAACACATTGAGAGGTGACATGGCAAAATGTGAAACTATTACATGGATACTTACCCCAGCCTTGGGGCAAGGGGGACTTTTGGAAGGAAATGATGGACATAAACAGGAGTAGGGCAAGGGCACAGAGAGAAGAGGGAGTGTGTTCAGAGAGGAGGGAACAGAATGTGCAAAAGTCTAGAAGGGAAACCAGGCTTTGTGTATTTAAGAAAACCAGAGAGGATGAACCTGCTAGAATACAGATCCAAGGGGAAGGGTAAGCTATTAAAATGTAAATTTCTCAATTAGATCATTGAGAGGGGCCAGGTTATGCAGGCCCATTACACAGTACCCAGAGTTTACATATAAGTGCAAATGGAGAGCCATTGGATGGTTAGCAAAGCAGAGGAATGACATGATCAGATTTGTACTTTGGAAGATCATCCTGGCTACAGAAGGATCAGAAATTATAGAGAAGGGGTTGGGGAATGGGACTTGACAGCAGAAATAAAAACAACAACAACAACAACAAACACTGAGGAGGCATTTGCAGTGATCCAGGCAAGTGATAATGATGGTATGGATATGAATGTAGATATTGAAGATGGAAAAAATGAAAGAAATTCAAACATTTTCAAAGTAAAATAGACCTAAGGACTGACTGGATGTGGGAGGGTTGAGTCAAGGATGACATCTAGGTCTCAACATTGGTTTCCTGACACACCACAGAATGTAGATTCCAGGCTCCGTGTCTCAGTAATGAGCGTTTGGCAGCAGGCATTTCACCTGAGTTTTGATAAAGAACAGCATGAACCTAGGACTGGAAAGGTGACAAAATCAAATCTTCTTGTGTCCCAGCTTTCATTTTAATGTCTTATACATCTGAGTCCCTAATGCCTGAACCTCCTGGTTCCCATTCCCTTCCCACTCAAGTCAACTGACCACCTTCACTGTGTGGATGGCGGACCATTCAGCGTTTAGAGGAGAGTCTCTGTTTCCTTGGCCTTAGGTACCTCCATGGTGGGGCTTCCACTAGTAGCACCTTGTGACCTCTCTCTCAGTCTCCCACCCGGGAGGAATGCATTATTCGAATAGTGAACTTGAAAGGAGAAGCAGTACTATGGCTGAGACATGCCTCTCAACTTCAAAGCTTCTGTCTAACTCTGTACATCTCCAAAATACCACATAGGACTTCTCTCCATGAGAAAGCTCAGATTAGCTCCCACGTTGAACAAGGGTCTTTTCCAAAGGTTATTTCTAAACATGTCATCACCTCCGCCTCATTTCACCCTCCTTCGTCTTTTTCTCTGTTCCATTACATTTTTTAAACTCTTCTTTGTCTCTCCATTCCTATTTCTCTCTCTTACCATTCTGTCTCACTCATTCCTCCGTAGAGGTCTAATTTCTCTGTTTCAATCTAAAGGGTATCAATTATTTGTGATGATTTAAAAACAGCCTTGTTCTTTAGCTCTCTCTCTCTCTTCTGTTCTCTCAGAAGAGATCAGAACAATTTCAAATCTATTAATTAAACAAGTCTCACTGTCATTCTAAATTACTTTGAAACTAGTGTTAATTTCTAAATAACTATCTGGTTTTGTAAATATGATTAATTGGGAAATAGCATCCAAAATTCAAGGTCTTCCTTCACCTGCAATTATACATCTTTTATAAGTAATTTTTATTGCCTACATATTTAAATCTGCTAACCCTGCCCTGTAGCCAAATCAGCCTGTAGGGAATCCAAGATTTTCTGGAATGTTTCCTGGAATTTTTCTTTCATCTTTGGCCTATTGTACACTCTTCACTACTTGCAAGAAGAAACTCAAAACATACTTTTTCCAAAAAAGCTGCCCTTGCTCAATCTGCCTTGATCGTTTATATACCGCATTACTCCGCACACATACATTCTACACAAACACTTCACTAAACATTTTAGAATTCTCCTAAAAATCCCTGTAATCTTGAATTTGTAAAATAAAACTATGAATTTTCCTCTTAGAAGACCTGCATCAGGAATCGTAAAGTTTGGCCCTTGAATGATGTGAAAATAATTACCTCTCCCCACAGTGCAGAGAAGTACACATGTGTTTGCTCCGATCAAGCCTATCCTGGTTTTCGTACAGGTCATATTATGCTCTTGACTTTGGTGGCTCCATATTGAATGTCTGCTCTCTAAAAAACAGCACTTAAGAACCACTAGTTATCACAATTTCCTTTGGTCCCATCATTAGAAATGGTACAGAATTATAATGAAATATAACGAATCTTTTTGCATTTCCACCTTATTAAATTATAATCACC
This sequence comes from Canis lupus familiaris, assembly GCF_011100685.1. Taxonomy (NCBI): domain Eukaryota; kingdom Metazoa; phylum Chordata; class Mammalia; order Carnivora; family Canidae; genus Canis; species Canis lupus. Next base: position 72,611,873 of record NC_049232.1, on the reverse strand, counting down.
TTATTTTTGTTCCCAGAATGATTTTTTGCTCCCATTAGTGTCTGTATTTCTACGGGCACCATGTTTGTAATTTCGTTCGCATCTTCCAATACAAGTTATTTGGCCTTCTGTACTCAGTAAGTGATCGATAAGTGCTTATTAACTAAGTTGGCAGGAAATTGGGTCTTTGGCATCTGCCCTTGCAAAGGAGAGACATTTCCAGCCCAGAAAGTGTGAGAACAAGGAGTCCACAGAGAGGGACCATTTGGAACGTTGGCGACTCAAATGTTGTCATATTGCCTCAGAGTCCTGGGCCCTATGCTTCGGGGATGAGAAAGGAGAGGATCCAACCTCTGATCAAGGACAAACGATTGCAGGGAATCCTCAGCGCAGCAGGCAGAAGAGAGGTGATGCTAGACAGGACTTTGATCTCTCGGGAAACCTCAGATATTGGAAGGTACCCTTACTGCCTGGGCGCTCCGAGTCTGTCCAGAGCCACTGCCACGGGGAATTCAAACGTGAGAAGATACAACTGCAGAGCAACAGCTGTCATGGATGATTGTTTTTGCTATCATAGATGACTATTTCTGCTATATGTCCCTATGGCTCCCAACGCATCATTTGTAATTAAAGAGGGACTGGTGAAATTTTTCATCACTGCAATTTCTACTACCCTATGACGTAGTCCCTTGAGTCTCAGACGACAGGCTGAGAAATAAGATCCTGAGTTTTCAGACCATTTGTCCTAGATAGCCTATAAGTCACCATTTATCATTACCCACCACCATTGTATTATAATATACTGGGCTGCTCACCCCCATACTCCTGCTCACAGTATTTCTTCTGCTTAATGAGCCCCTCATCACTCCATTTCTCATCTCTTAAGATCCAACTAAAAACAAAACAAAACAAAACAAAACTAGGGTTATTTGAACCCTAGCAGCAGAGTACAATGATTTGCAGTGTGACTCCAAGCGACAGGCTTCTGGGATTCATACCCCAGCTCTCTTATGCACTGGCAGTAGGGCCCTAGGCAGTTCACTTAACCTCTTCCTGCTTCATCTTCCTTGAGGCAGGATACCATATAAATACCAACTTGCCTACCTGAGGGATGTCGTAAGAAATAAATGATTGTGTGCCCATAGGTGCATCTGTGCGTGTTTGTGTCTACACACATACCCGATAACATAATACACAGTATCATAATTACATATTATATATTAGTAATATATGCATACATATTATATATTTTTTATAATTAAATATAATACATAAATTTAGGACACTGCCTGGCACTTGGTAAATGTGGAGTGTTTGCTATTGTCGTCACCCTCTTAATTTCCTACCTCTTTGAATTTCCATGATTCTCTCTTTCTCCCCTCTTCCCTCTATTTCTCTGCATCTTTCTGTTTCTCATTTGTACTGCTTTTCCTATGCATTATATTGAAGTGTAGACGTTGAGTCTATGGAATTGATAAATATCACCCAAGTAGTATTAGTATTAAGCCCCACTCTCAAAATGGGGCTCCTCAAGTGGGTGCCTCACACGTACACACACAGTAGTCCAGGAGCACGTTCACCCCATATGCTACCTTCCATCATTTTTCTTTCTTGTTCAGACTCCTGAGTTCTTTCCACTGCTACCTGCACTAAGACAAGCCTTGCTTTCTGCTGCTGTTCTCCACCAGAGCTGTGTTCTTGCCAGGGGAGTGTCTCTGCATGCTCCCAAATTTACCAACCCTTATGTTACTGACAGAATAATGTGGGGTTTTTTTTTATGGCAATGAGTGAAGAATAGATATTGGAGGACAGGGGTGGGAGGATAGACCCCTTCTCCTCCAGAGCTGCATCAGATTTTGGCTCCTGGTGTCTTACTCTGTCTGGGCTACTATAATGGAATACATCAGACTGGGTGGCTTATAAAACAACAGGAATGTTTGTTTGTTTTTAATAGTTCTGGAGGCTGGAAGTCCAGGATGGGGGTGCCCTCTTCAGGGTGGCAGGATTCTCACTGTGTCCTCACATGGCAGAAGGGGCGAGGTGCTCTGTGGCGTCTCTCTTAGAAGAGCATCAACCTCATTGATGAGGGCTTCATTCTCCTGACTTAACACCTCCCAAAGTTCCCATTTCTTGATACCATCAAATTAGACATTAGGAGCTCAGCCTATAAATTCTGGGGGGGATACAAACATTCAAACTACAGCACCTGGTAGCCAAAGCTTTCATGCTTTATGCTCAAATCCTGGGAGACACCCACCTTTCCATCACTTTTCATGGTTTTCTTCCCATGGGCATCTTTGGCTCCTTTCTTATTGAACTGTTCTTTCTTCTGTCATAACTATCAAATAATAGCCTTGGACATGTGAATAGCAGTTATAGATGTGTGTGTGTGTGCGTGTGAGGATGCTGACCATTTATTATCAACAGCATATGTAGGATATGTAGTTCTGAATACATAACAAAGACGAGGAAATAACAAAACTAGCACTAAAAAACACAATACATACTTAACTCTTTAAAGGAATGTGTCAAGAATATCTCAAGGATTTTATGTATGTGTCTGTATGTACAGCTCACGCCAACACAAAGTATTCATGATTTCAAAGCAGCTCATATGTTAAGTTATGATCTTCATTACAAACTTGGAAAGTAGGCAAATTTATATTATTTTCTCTTTCATGAGGGAACTGACAGTTAAGTTTCCTCATGGAAACTCCTCATGGTGGCCACATCTCCAGACTGATTACGTGGAAGGGCTTGGACATGAACTTGTTATCAGATTCAAAGTCTAAAATTTACCATCAAACATAGCAGCTCCAAATATAGCAATGGCTCTCATTCTTATAATTCTAAAATAATTTCCCATCTGTTTTGTAATTTTATTTGTAACTCATAAAACTTGAATTTACATGATACAATCTTGCCATAGAATTGCATTTAAGGAAATATAGTGCAGTTGTAATAGATAATTATACAGTTTAAAATATTTCCTGGAGGACCTCAAAGAAGATCAAAGAGAATATTCTTTTTTTTTCCAGCCTACTTATATCTTATTTTCTTACCCCCTTTCCTTCTATTTTTTTTAACCCCTGTCCTGGGTAAATTTTAATTCACTCTGATCCAAATTCATCATAATACCAGGAAATAATGCCAGGATTAATACCAAGAAAAAGGACTGACAAAGACAAAATCCACTTTAGGAGGTGGAAATCTATAATAAGTGAGTGAGGAAAGAGATTTTTTTCTTTTGGAGTTAGGGGAAGGAAGATACTATGCATTTGCAATGTACTCTCTTATTTAAGCCCCACCGGATATCCCAACAACTTTGTCATGAGACAAGAGCGTCTGGCATTATTTCTGTTTCATTTTATGGAAGAGGAAACCAAGTCTTTTTTTTTTTTGAAACCAAGTCTTAAATGTAATATGGATAGGATGTCTGCCTACTGCAAAGATATAAAGACCTGGGTAGATGCAAATATAGCTTTGCAGGCCCACACCCCATTGCCCTTCATTTCTCAACTGATCCTCCAGCACTTGCATTTGATGTTCAGTCAGTTAAGGTGCAGAACATGTAGAGGAGGAAACAGACCCTCCACTTATTTATCTACCTTGTGATGGACATGGAGTCCTGAAATTACAATCGCTTCGTCCTGCAATCCCGCCAGCCTCCGATTCACGGTATTAATCAAAGGGTGGTTAAAAGACAGGCGGCAGTGGACGGAGGAACAGCTACACTCAGGTCACGGCCCCCGAACTGCAACCCCAGAGGTGAGATTCTGCTTTGTAATTAGTGAACAGAGGGATACGGGTAATCAGAGGAAAGCCAACGCACCCAAAACACCCTGGGCCTCCCTCCAGCTGCCGTCGGGCGCTGCACCTTCAAGCCTGACCACAGACTGAACTGTAATTATTCTCATGACTTGTCAGTCATCTCTCTTTCCTCTGGTTCAGATTTGTCATCTTAAAATTCTGAAGCTAAATGAAACAGGAACAGGCATCTGACTCCAGCAGCCACCTGACAGGAGTTGGCTCAGACAGCGGAGGCGGCTGCGGCCTGCTGTCCCATACCCGCCCCGGAACCACGGTCATCTGAGAGCATCCTCCCCACTGCGCCTCTGCTCCAGCCACAGCGGCTGCCGGGCTGCCACTCTGTCGCTCACTCATGCTTTCTCAGGACATTTGCATTAGCTTTTCCTTATGCTTGGTATATTTCCTCCTTAGACCTTTATCCCACATCCTTATCATCCTTTAGTGGTTTTTTTTTTTTTTAATATCATATCTCTTAGAGATCTCGCTCTCCACGTTCACTGAGAGGACCCTGAATGAGACTGTGCCCTCTAAGAAGCAAATACCAAGACAGAACTAAATGTACAAAAAATAAAAATAAAATAAAAAATTACTTGGGGGGAGGGGAATGCTTGTGAGAGAAAATGGGGAATGATCCTCCCAGGAAAAGCTGGGAGTTATCACAGTAGCGCAGTCCTGACTCCGAAGGAAGGCGAGGGAAGGAAAGAAGGTTGGGAAGAGCATCAGAAGCTGTGTTGGAATGGGAAGGGAGGTCTGGCATGGCCATGGGAGAGTCCTGGGCGCCAGCTGTCTGTGAAAAAATTCAAATATCTCCCAAGCCTTAGAATTCCTCCCCGGGCACTGATGGGACATAGCCTCTGGGAGGCACGTCCTTATAGGAAAGGGGGTGATGGATGTCGGAGGACATCTGCAGATCTGAGTAGTGCTTTCTCATGAGTGCCATATACCTCTCCCTACATCTTCCACCTTCAGCCTATTCTTCTATTTTCTTCCTAGAACTGTCTCCAACTGCATCCTTTGCTATTTATTCTGTTATCATTTGTCTCCCTCACTAGGCTAAAAAGTCCATGAAAGCAGGAATACTGTTTATCTTCATGCCCAAAAGTATGTATCAGGCACATAGGGTAGGCAGTCAGCAAATATTTTTGACCTGTTAAACGGCTGATAAATAGATCATCCCTGAATCTGTGAACATGAAATATGCTCCTAACTGATCTTCTATGAGCTATTTCTGGAAATCTTCTACTCACCTATCATGACATTGTAGTCTCATCCAACACGGACTCTCAAACTCTTTTAATTGTCCCTGTTCACATATTATAGCTGGACTTAAACCTCAGCTAATACCAGCCAATGAGGCCAGCCTAATGATAAACTTTGGAAGAATTGTAACATTTATAAAATGCTTACTTCTAAATGAATAGCGTTATAGATCACTCATTCTTAGTACTCAAGTGTGTGGTGGATACTCCGTAGCTCAGTTAATGATCCAGTTCCTTCATTTCATCCTGAGATTTCACATCCATCCAAACCTCTCTGGCTGTTTTAAAGATTGACATTACTCACCATTTAGACAGGAACAGGGTACTCTTTGTCTCTGTAGGTTTCTAAGCCGCTCTGGCCGCGCACAGTCTGTATCACTTACAACTTCTCTCTCTCCCGTTCTTATTAATTATTTCTTTCCCATAAGATAAAAAACTTCATGAAGTAAGAGACTGGAGCCAGCACTAAGCTCTACGCTTACGGATGCTGACGTGGTGTAAAGTGAATGCCAACGATCGTTGGCGCAATACACGTTGTGCAACTACCACATGCAGAGCTTTGGATTTCCCTCAAAATCTACCACTTCTGTTACAGATGCAACCCTCCTATGTTGCCACTGAGATGGTTAATTCGGGGGTTTTGAGACTTACTCTGTATCCTTGGCGGGGGGCGCCTGGGTGGCTCAGTCCGTTGAGACTCTGACTCTTGATTTCGGCTCACATCATGATCTCAGAGTTGTGAGATCGAGCCCCATGTCAGGCTCCACCCTGGGCATGGAGCCTGCTTAAGATGCTCTCTCCGCCCTCTGCCTCTACACTCCTTCAAAAAAAAAAAAAAAAAAGTATCCTTGAAGCTATTTCATTTTCCACTGTTTGACTTATTTATGGATTTGTTTATTTACTTTAAAAATATAATGAGACCAATAAATACTATGATCATCAGTGGCCTTTGTACTTGCTGCAGCCATATAATTTCCCCCCAAAGACAAATTCACCCATGTCAGCCCCTTCAATAACTCTCAACTGCCTCTGCCCTTAGAATAAATTCTGAGTCCATTACACGGCTTCATCTTAGAGCTCCCTTCTACCTCTCTGAACTCATTTATCTTAATTTATTTCTTAGCACGCAATCGATGTTCCCCACACTAAATTTCTATTCCATCTCTGGCCCTCCCTTCGCGGAAGCTCCCCCAAGCCTACCCTAGCCCCAATCTGGTTTGCTCCCGTCAATGCTCCAGGTTTCAGCTTAGAAGTCACCTCCCCGGGGGAGCTGTCTCTGATACCTCCTCCACTCAGGTATATACCATGAGCCCCCTTCTGAACTCCCATAATATCCTTTACTTGCCTATCAGTGGACATTTAGACATTTCACACGGTGCTACAGTTAATTGAGTGCATTGCACCAAAGGTCAGGAATCACATTCATTTTGTTATCCTCTTGGGACTCGTGGTAGATATTTGTGGAAGAAACGAGTTAGGAAGGAGGGAGGAATGAAGGGTCAACAAAACCAAACCTCACCAAAGGACCAAAATACAAGCGCTTTCTGACGCCCAACCACCCCAAACCCAGACTTCATTAGGGTTTTGTGCTCCCAGAAATGGATCTCAAACCAGCCCATCAGGAATCGCATCATCTGTACCAGGTAGATTAATCCTCTCCATAAACACCTACCCGCCCCCAAAGGAGAGTAACTTTGCAGTAGAAAATTTTCCTTTTTTTTTTTTTTTTTAAGTATAGTGGGCACACGATGTTACATTGGTTTCACTATTTTACCTCATCTCACATCCTTCTTGCCGCGCCCTGCTGCCTGGAAGCCTCTCCTTCCTACAGCCCCTCGGAGCTCCTCCCTGCTGCCCTGGAGGCTGCCCCATTTGAACCTATTTTCGCTCAAACTCTGAAAGTTCTGGATGTGCCTCAGTTTCCCTCTAGCAGCTGCGGCGACAGGGGAGAGGCGGGGGGGCCTGCGGAGGCCCCGGGCTGGGGGAGGGCGGCGCGGGGCGCACCTGCCGAGCTCGGGCCTCCGTCCCGGCCCTGGGAGCCGCCCCCCCCCCCCCCCCCCGCCGCGGCCCGGTGCCCGCGGGGCAAGTGGTTCTGACTCCGGACCCGACCCGGGCGGGGCAGGTGGTTCTGACTCAGAGCCCGGCCAGGAGGGGCAGGTGGTTCTGACTCGGGACCGACCCGGGCGGGGCAGGTGGTTCTGACTCGGGACCCGACCCGGGTGGGGCAGGTGGTTCTGACTCGGGACCCGACCCGGGCGGGGCAGGTGGTTCTGACTCCGGACCTGACCCGGGCCGGGCAGGTGGTTCTGACTCGGGACCCGACCCGGGCGGGGCAGGTGGTTCTGACTCGGGACCCGACCCGGGCGGAGCAGGTGGTTCTGACTCGGGACCCGACCCGGGCGGGGCAGGTGGTTCTGACTCGGAGCCCGGCCGGGAGGGGCAGGTGGTTCTGACTCGGAGCCCGACCCGGGCCGGGCAGGTGGTTCTGACTCGGAGCCCGGCCGGGAGGGGCAGGTGGTTCTGACTCGGAGCCCGACCCGGGCCGGGCAGGTGGTTCTGACTCCGGACCTGACCCGGGCGGGGCAGGTGGTTCTGACTCGGAGCCCGGCCGGGAGGGGCAGGTGGTTCTGACTCGGAGCCGACCCGGGCGGGGCAGGTGGTTCTGACTTGGAGCCCGACCCGGGCCGGGCAGGTGGTTCTGACTCGGAGCCGACCCGGGCCGGGGCAGGTGGTTCTGACTCGGGACAGCGACCCGGGCGTGCAGGTGGTTCTGACTCCGGAGCCCGACCCGGGCGGGGCAGGTGGTTCTGACTCCGGACCTGACCCGGGCGAGGCAGGTGGTTCTGACTCGGATCCCGGCCGGGAGGGGCAGGTGGTTCTGACTCGGACCCGACCCGGGCGGGGCAGGTGGTTCTGATTCGGACCCCGACCCGGGCCGGGCAGGTGGTTCTGACTCGGACCCGACCCGGGCGGGGCAGGTGGTTCTGACTCGGACCCGACCCGGGCCGGGCAGGTGGTTCTGACTCGGAGCCCGGCCGGGCGGGGCAGGTGGTTCTGACTCGGGACCCGACCCGGGCGGGGCAGGTGGTTCTGACTCGGAGCCGACCCGGGCCAGGCAGGTGGTTCTGACTCCGGACCTGACCCGGGCGGGGCAGGTGGTTCTGACTCGGGACCCGACCCGGGCGGGGCAGGTGGTTCTGATTCGGAGCCCGGCCGGGAGGGGCAGGTAGTTCTGACTCGGAGCCCGACCCGGGCGGGGTAGGTGGTTCTGACTCCGGACCTGACCCGGGCGAGGCAGGTGGTTCTGACTTGGAGCCCGGCCGGGAGGGGCAGGTGGTTCTGACTCGGAGCCCGACCCGGGGCCGGGCAGGTGGTTCTGACTCCGGACCTGACCCGGGCCGGGCAGGTGGTTCTGACTCGGGACCCGACCCGGGCGGGGCAGGTGGTTCTGACTCGGGACCCGACCCGGGCGGGGCAGGTGGTTCTGATTCGGAGCCCGACCCGGGCGGGGCAGGTGGTTCTGACTTGGAGCCCGGCCGGGAGGGGCAGGTGGTTCTGACTCGGAGCCCGACTGGACCGGCCGTCAGCCGGGCCGGGTGCAGCGCGGGGCCCGGGTAGGGTCTTGCTGGAAGGCGGAGCAAAGGGCCAACCTCCGGGCCCCTGAGCAGGGCAGGTAAGCTCCTCCCTTCGGGACGCCTGGAGGTGCGAAGGGCCTGGGGCCTGGCGCGGGCGCTCGCGGGGGAGGGTGGAGGGAAAAGGATTTTGGTGCTTCGCAGGCTGCGCTGCCCCGGCTGAGAGCTGCGCCGCCACCCCCAGCCTGCGGGTGGGATGGGGCGGCCTGGGGGGCCGCGGAGTGAGCCTTCCTACCAAGCCACTGGCTCCAGACGTCTCTCTGCGGTGACTGGTCAAGAGACGAAGCTGCAATTTCACACTGTCGCCTCCTTCCCAAATCCACGCTGGCAGGAAAAGAAAAAAAAAAATAGTTGATAAGAATGAGATCTTTGAGCCGGTGACTGTGAGGAGGGCTTCAGGTACCCACTGCTGAGCAGCCTTTCCCTCCCAGGACAGCCATTGCCTTCTTGTTGATCTCATTGTTGTGTCCTCAGAACCTGGCCTGGCAACGTGAGGTGGGGGCCCCACCCGAATTACGGCCAGACAGAAATGTGGGTTGTACTCCACTTGCCACCAGGCTACCAACTGTTTCCAGATCTCAAAGGGATTGTCTGCGTCTTTCTTTTGGTTCCTTTGGGAATGGCTTTGGGAGGATAGTATGTCTTCCACCCTCTTTCGGGGTCGCCCTTTGTGTCTGTGAGGTTGTTCAGTGCTGCCAGGAATGCTTCCTGTGTATCCCAACTGAAACCTGATAAGGTACTCCAAAGGGTTTGTTTGTAGTAGTTTGGTAATAGTAGGTCACAAATTGGTCAACTTGGAAACTGGTATTTAGGGGAATTTTTATTTATTTATTGATTGATTGATTGATTGATTGGCCTTCTCCCTAAGCTAGAATGAAACTAGGTGCCTGAAGCCTTGGTGGAAGGATTTACTGGAACATTCCAAAGACACACAGCTCTAAATCTAGAATACAGGAAACTTTTGATTTTCATCTCAGTTCAAGATTTTCTCTCTGATACAAAGAAGCAAATGGAAGATAATATCATCGGATGGGTATATCAGCCTCTTGGTTTCATCCTGGTTGCCACCCATTTCTTTGAGGAATTAAGAATAACTGCCTTTGTCCTACAAATCGAGTCTTTATAAGAACAGGAATGTGACTCTAGAAACATTTCAAAGCCCACCTTCTTTTTTGACCAATATTGAAACTTGCCCTATTCATCCCAAGGAGCTTGCAGATACTATGAAGGATCTAGGCTTAGAGAACAAAAGTCCTTCTTGGGGGAACTTGCATCATTTCTCTGTGCCTTTGGAGATCAAAGTGTTCTATTTTGTCTTCTCCAGAAACCAAGGTAATTCTTATAAGATAGGAAAAGGAGGTGGGGAGGCTATTTTGAAAACCAGACCTATAAAAAAATCTTAAAAGTCTCTCCCTCAAATATTAGTAAAAAAACTTCAACCATCTGAGCAGAGTACCTTAACTTATTCCATCTGCCAGAAACACAACTTGGGGGCAATTGTTCTGTTATAAACTAGTGAATTTTGAATTATTATAGATCTCCCATGGCTAAAATTTTAAAGCAAAACCTATAACATCTTGATCTGCATCTTGTACTCTCAGAAATACAAAAAACAAAACAAAAAACAAACAAAAAAACTAACCCAAATGTTTCTCAAGTTCATGCGATCTAGGATAATCTTTGGTAAATAAAAGCCATTTTAAGTTTGTTGGTTTAATTAAAATAGGCATGTCTTTAGAGTTATCAGCATTAGGGATAATACTTGCATTTTCCCCGGGCTTACTAGAAGTCAAATAAGCTCATGTTATCTGTGTTACAGAATTTATCAGCCAGAAAGATAATTTAAGACGATGGTTAGCTGTTTACTGTCTCATGAAAATTTCATGACTAATCTAAACGTAATTAAGAACAACGAATTAAATAGATATAAGTAAGATAAAAATTTATAAGTGAGTTTTTCAACAACAATTATGCTTTATGCTATGGCTATTTGAAAATAGCTTCCAAAACCTTCTTGGTAACGTGAAACCTTGCATGTACACTGAGATAAGCGACCAGTCGGTCAGAAGACAGAACATGAAGACTCCTGACTCTGGGAAACGAACTAGGGGTGGTGGAAGGGGAGGAGGGTGGGGGGTGGGGGTGACTGGATGGCAGGCACTGAGGGGGGCACATGATGGGCTGAGCACTGGGTGTTATTCTATATGTTGGCAAATTGAACACCAATAAAAAATAAACTTATATACATATAAAAAAAAAGCAGCACCGGTAGCAGGCTGGACGTGGGACTGGCATCTGAAGTAGAGAGGAATTCTGTGGGCCTGAGGACTTGGTTACGCTGGAGTCTGTGGACTCTGATGCTGTCCCCGGGTGGACGGTGTCAGAATCATGTAGAATCATAGAACACCCACCCGGGGTCAAAAAATGGCTCGGTGGGTTTTTTTTTGGGGGGGGGATGCAGCGGGGGGGAGACGTGAGAACTGAAGTCAGAATTATAAGGGCAATCTATGACAACTGTAAGGGAATTACACTTGTCCTTTTGGGGTTGCAGTAGGAAAAGAAAACTACCACAGACTCCCCTAAATCACCCTTCACTGTCCCTTAATGCACCCCAAAGAACGGTCCAGCACTACGGCTAAAGAAACAAGTCCGCAGGTGTATTTTGCTAGTGATGAATGCAGGACCTACTTGGGTCACAGAAATACCCCATATATTGTTTTTGTCCAACTACTCTCTTAAAGATCCCTTCTGGTATAAATCAAATCCACCAACCAGAAGAACACTGGGCTGTGATTCAAGCACCGCATACTTGCTGTGCAGCTTTGGGCTCCTCACATCCCCTCTCTGGCTCTTGATTTTAACCTACATTAGATTAATGAGTTTAGGTAGACCTCATCCATCGCCCTGACACTCTGTCGCCCTGGGTTTCCAACGCCCCGTTTGCCCTGGGCAAGGGCATCCGCGTCCCTCCGCAGCTGACCCGGCCCGTCCTCCTCTGCCCACATCCCTCCAGGACAGTGCAGCATCTTGGACCCCAAAGTGGTATCAGGCAGCCAGACAATCTCATTTACTCGCAACTATTTCCTTCATCAGGACCCACTATATCCAGTGGCAATTTACCACACGTCGTTAATATGTTTGTTATATTTTGTTGGCGGAATATGAAAGTTCATCAGCAAGCCCGCACACAGGGAAAGCATATTGAAATGAGCATTACAGATCTGTCAGGCTGCAGTTTATGGCCTTTTCTCAGTACTACCCTGTAAGTAAAACAAGCCCTGATTGAGTCAGCAGCCTCCTGGGTACTCATTTGCCAAAGTGTGGGAATTTTAATGCTAAGTTTATCTGCCTGCATTAGGCAGGGACGGTGGGGTGGGGAGGAGGTGGGCAGATTGCTTTGGCTTAGGGGTATTATAGACCAGCCTGCAAGTTCCACAGGCACCAGGAGGGAAGCTTTCGGCGGGTCTGGCCTCTTATCTTCTTATCGTCTTATAGATTTTACAGATGTAGTGCCCTGGAGTTTTAATACTCACTTTGCAAATCCTCCTTTTAACATCAGCGTATTGAAATGCAATGGAAAAGAGAAAGGGGGAAAAAAAGAAAAGAAAAGAAATACTCACTGAGAAATGGCAATGGCGGGGGGAAGATGATGAAGGAAAAAGGCAGAGAGAGAATCATTAAAATCCCAGCGACTGAGTATGATTGATACCAATATCCCTACACCTTTTCTCCTTAGCAGGCGACTTCCAGGAAGGGTTGAGGCGCCCTCACTGGGGAACAGCGTTCTCTGAATAGGACTTTGTAGATGCCGATGCTGTCTAAAGGGATTACGACGCTTTGTAAGTCCAAATTAATGCACTGGGAAAATGGAAATTTTGGAAATAAGATTTCTGTTTCTTCTTTTAGGCAAAGCATAGGAAGCACAAAATGAGGGGAGCACATTTCTACCCATGGGAAGAGCTTTGTTTCTCTGATTTGGGGAGGGTCAGATATTTTTCGGCAGGTGGTTCAAAGAAGTTGCCCTGCCTGAGAGTCAGGTGTTATCAGTAGTAGCAGGTAGTTATCGCATAGCGGCCCAGTCAGTCACTACCATTTCTTGGTCTTCAGCAGGGAGGCTTACCCACTAGTTTTTCCTTGAGCAGGCTTTTGGTATTCTAGGAGCCAGAATCTATTTCTCATTCCAGTGAAGTGCAGCTGTGGGTCACCTGGCTAATGCGGGGGCCATTCCACATTCCAGAGGCATGGAGCCGTGGTCATTTGGCATTCCAGAGGCATTCCGAAGCTGCAGGTCATTCATTATGCCAAGGTTAGTTTCTCGGCCTGCAGAGCCGAGAGCCTTATTCTTTGCTAGTTGAGATTGGAAACCGCATGGAAGATGCAACTCCACTGGTGTCAGAGGACAGAGAGAGAACGAAAGAGAGAGAAAATAAAAATTAGCCGCAAAGAACTCTAGACTCATGCTTAGATAATAGGACAGGGACAATATGTGGTGCACGTGGATTTAAAGAGACTTTGAGAAGAAAGAAATGTATAAATATAAATCAGATTATAATTTATTGCTCGGTCTTGATTCAGTGAGAAGCAAGATATAACATGGTAATGAGGTACACATATTGGTGCTAAAATTGATCAAAATTGGGTTCAAATCCTGCTTCTGCTCCCTGTTAATGGTGTAACCTTGAGTGATTTATTTAACCTTTTTAAACATCGGTTTCATTGTCTATAAAAAGGGGACAATAAGACAACCTGCCATTTTAAGACAACACCCTTAAAAATGTTTAGTGCAGTCCTGTCTCAAAAAAAGGCCATAGATTTTATTATTATTATTATTTTGCGTGTGACATTCTTGAGTTTCAAAGATGAAGATAGTGATCTTGCTTTAATATTGATTAACACCCATTCACTCTTTCCGTTATCTTCTATCTCACATTAGGCACCATGCTAGGTACACAGTTATTTTGATAATTCGGGACAGATGAAGACTGGACTGTGTCTCATGACCACAGATTCAGGTCAATAGGTTCCTAGTGAATCGTTGCTGTGTACAGTGTTCTTCTCTAATCCCGATAGTTGAAACGAAGATGCACTGGGAAAATGCCATATGGAATTCAGAAAATGATCAGAAAAGACTGTTTTCTAACCTGCACGTAGACTGGACACTTCTCAGGCAGTCCCAGACGCAGTCATGATGGTGGCAGGATGGCGGTACAATTCCCAGCCTTGTGTCTCTGTAAGTTAGAGTCCAACAGGACAGGTGGCTGAAGTCAGATAAGGAAGAACCTTGATTTTCATGCTAGAAGTATGAACTTTATTCTGCAAAGGAGTGATGAGAAAAAGGAAAAAAAAAATGTGTGATTTGCTTTACTTTTTGTTGTTTTGGTTCCTACAGGTGAATGACATAATCTATCCTTATAGATCTTCCGATTGAATTGTCAAATATTGGAGCAGAATATACGTGTGTAGCATCTCAAGATCATCAACAGAGGTCAAGTTTGTGATGTATGAATGTTGGGGAAAGGGGGAAAACCAGACTCAAGGTTGGGGCAGGGTGGCAATGGGAGTGGAAGGGGGCACTGCCATGACTACACACAACTTCTATGTGTCCTGCTTTACTGTTGGAAGCCAGGACCTAGGGATGTGCTACCCGCAGCAGAGCCCTAACTGTGCCTGAGCTGGTAAGCTTGGATGGGAAGAGGAGGTTTCTGTGTGCACCTGGGGTGGCCGTGGAGGCTGCAAAGCCTGCTTCAGAGGGTCATCAAGGATGGCCTACGAATGCACTAGGGTGCTTGTTAAAAGTGGATTCTATAATCCTCACCAGGAACGGATCTCCTTGGAACAGTTCCCCATGGCCTTTAAGAAATAAAGGTCAAAGTTTCTATCATATAGTTCTCAAAAGAAATAGTGGATATATTGAAAAAGGACTCTGAGAAAACATCTTGTGATTCTTGCAAACATTTGTTGACTCTCTCCTGGTTCTAAAATCTGGGAATACAGGCTTCGGAGAAAACACAAGTTCCCTGCCAGGGTGGACCCATAGGGTATAGACTATAAAATCATGCGGCCCCCTTAAGAAATGAATACAGAAATAACGAATAAAAATTTAGACTTGAAAGTAAATCTTTACTCTCATCAGAAAGTATGGAATCTGAAGAAATGACAAAACTAATCTACTGACAAGGCTGAAATGCTGACATATATTTCACAAAAGCCAGAAAAACATGATTTTTCTTTATAACCAACGTATCATACCTCTACAATGTTGTCTAGATTTTACCTGTATACGTTAATATTTTCATATGATGATGTATTTATATTATTTTTATAGAGAGATTAGGAAATTCAATCATATCCCCCCTCTGGTGCTACTTTTTTTCTTAATTGACACTTCAAAAAATTCCCATTATTCTCCCCGATTCATTAATGAAAATTAGTAGGTAAATATTTAGCATTGATGTCATTTTGGGAAAACTAACATCAAGTTTCTTTAATACATGAGCATTAAGATTTCAGAGAATTTCCAGTCTTGTCGTGCAGTAATGTAATTTAAATATTCCTTGCATTAGGGGATCCCTGGGTGGCGCAGCGGTTTGGCGCCTGCCTTTGGCCCAGGGCACGATCCTGGAGACCCGGGATCGAATCCCACATCAGGCTCCCGGTGCATGGAGCCTGCTTCTCCCTCTACCTGTGTCTCTGCCTCTCTCTCTCTCTCTGTGACTATCATAAATAAATAAAATAAATAAATAAATAAATAAATAAATAAATAAATAAATATTCCTTGCATTAATAATACTTATGAACCAGTTTGTGATCAAAGTCCATATTGGATTGGCATATTATAACTTTTATGCTAACTTTGCTGATGTCTATAGTTCATACCAAATCAGCAAAAAAGTCTTGACAAAGACTCAATTGGGCAAGGTGGTTTCCTTTTCCATCAAGGAAAATGATGGGAAAAGTCAGTCTAAGAGCCTTTTTTTTATTTATTTTTATTTTTATTTTTTTTAAGTAGCCTCCAACCCCACATAGAGCCCAATGTGGGGCTTGAACTCACAACCCTGAGATCAAGACCTGAGCTGAGATCAAGAATTAGATGCTTAGGCACCCTAGTAGTCTAATAGAACCAAGAATTTAATTCAAATAGAATACAGTGAGCAAGCTAGACATCAGTGGGTGCTGGGATTAGAACTATGTCTTGCAGCAAGGAAGGCAGGTCTGGAAAGACTGTGAAATGCTGACAAGTGGCTGGATTTATATTATCATACTTCTAAATTTTGGAAAAGGAGGCCTGCTGATTTATCACTAAACTTACAAAAAGGCAATGACTCAAAAAGTTAAGATCTTTGGTACTAGAAGAAGACAAATAGCCACTTGGCTTGTAGCTCTGCCCCTTACGAACCTGTGAAATCTTGCGAACGGTGATGTAGCTAGTCACAGAAAGGATGACAAACCACGAAAACATACCCCACCAAACCCCATCAGATATACACCCATTTAAAATTCCCTTTTAGCTGCATCTGGAAAGGCCCACACCACTGGACAAGTAGCAAAGTGTAATGAAGAAAGAGTCAGAGTAAAAAGAGACAGTAGTCTTGATCAATTATGTAATGCAATACTTTCCTTTTGAAAATTCTGAAAAGGAAAACACATGTAACCATGTGATCACATTATTAATGCAGGTCCCAGAGTCCTAAGGCTTGAACTACATTTGCCTCCTGGTATATGTGCCTCTCCTTGCCTGTGGTTCCCGTGGAGTTCACGTTCTAGTGAGTGGGGGGTGGGCAGACAATAAACACATGAACGAAACAGTAAACAGACAATTCCGTGTGGTTACTCCTCTATGAAGAAAAGTAAAATAGTATGTGTGATAAAGAGGTACTGCAGGCAGGGAAGGAGTAACCCTTTGAGAGAGGGGTCAGAGAAGACCTGGCTGAGGAAGCCAGATTTGAGCTGAGATGTGCGTCAGGAGAAATCCACACTTAAAATCAGCAGACCGGGCCCGTGAGGCCCAGAGAGAGGAGTGACTCGTCTAGGCCCCTACAGCAAATCAGTGACAGAGTCAGGACTAGAGCTGAGACATCCTGCACCACGTTAAAACCCCTTGCTTACCACTCACGTGACTCCACGTGAAACTTCACTATAATCTTGACCTATGGAAACTCAGCTCCTGGGAAAGGCAGTTACTTACTGATTTTTAAAATCACCAAAAAGCCAAAGACAAGTAGTCAATTCAGTAGTGAAACTGCCGTTTTACAGCCTTTAGATAATCAGAATGATTAGAATAACTCATTTCAGGACCATAAAATTATTAAGAAAAAAAAATAAAGCTATAAAAACTCAGATCAATCAGGCAAATATCCTTTAGATGATTTTAATTACAGGTCTGTATCACAATATATCAATCAATCAGTCAATCAACCAATAAAAAATACACATGTACAGAGAGAAAGAGGGAGGGAGGATACACATACAATGTAGGCTTATTTACTTATTTGCTTGCTATTTATATTATGTTCATCACAAAAACACACAGAAGACACGCAAATTTTTTAAAAGATGCCCTAGAAATAAATGAAAGTAAAGTTCCAGAATTCTCTATCCTTACACCAGCGGATCACTGTGTAGGCACTTTAAGAAAGCTTTTTCTCAAACATGAGAGACACCACCTAACTCTGGGAAGCGAACAAGGGGTAGTGGAAAGGGAGGTGGGTGGGGGTTTGGGGTGACTGGGGACAGGCAATGAGGGGGGCACTTGGCAGGATGAGTGCTGCTTGTGATGCTATATGTTGGCAAATTGAACTCCAATAAAATAAATTAAAAATAAATAAATAAATAAAAAATCAAGAAAAAAAAGAAAGCTTTGTCTCTCTTTGAAGACTTCTGATCTAGCCTATCACCTCCAGTTGAAGCACAGAGAAACTGAGGCAGAGAGGAGAAATGAGAAAGCAATACTGATGAAACAATGTAAAAAGTCTACTATAGTCTCTTAAAAGAATCTCAGTGTCATATCTAAAGTCCCTGTTATTTGTTAAAATTATAATTTTCCCGGGATCCCTGGGTGGCGCAGTGGTTTGGCGCCTGCCTTTGGCCCAGGGCGCGATCCTGGAGATCCGGGATCGAATCCCACGTCAGGCTCCCGGTGCATGGAGCCTGCTTCTCCCTCTGCCTGTGTCTCTGCCTCTCTCTCTCTTACTCTGTGCCTATCATGAATAAATAAAAATTAAAAAAAATTATAATTTTCCCTATGCTTTCATTTGGTCTTTGCAAGGCCTTTCCTTACTCCCTGGGGATTTATTGCTTTGCTCCTTGATCTCCTCTCAATGGCGAGCAATCCGGGATCAGCAAACCTCTGTCACCAGACCCCAGCAAAGAGTAAACTCCCTCAAGTCCATAGGCTCAACCTGAACTCAATTCGTTTTCCTCAAGGATTCCCAGAACAGACACAGGCTCCCAGCCTGCTTAGGAATGCGGCGCTGCACTTCTCAATAGCATTTTATGACACATTTCTCAAATCAAATTTAAAAGCATAACTGAGTGGAATTAAATTAATGCCGTCTGGTAATGTCAGCAGCACCAGAGCTGCAACAGGCTGGCTTAACTCTTAAACCTTCTAGAGCTCCATGATACATATTCAGTCTCCAGTGTTGTTGAGAGAATCTGTGCGCACCACGTGTGTGTGCCCGCGCCCGTGCCCGTGGGTGGTGGGGTGGGCTGGGGGCTGAGACGTGGTGGCTGAGTGGTCTTCAAGAGCATAAAAGGAGTTACGGGTACTTACTGATCACGCAGGCCCCGTGACCTTGCTGTTCTTGGGTTGACATTTGCATTTCTCTTCCTGTTCCACAGAGTATGTTTAACTTCCTCGTATCATTTGATCATGATAATCACCCTGGGAGGAAACCATTCATGTTTTTATCTCCTTCCTTTATTATGTCTTACTTGAACCCAAGTGCCAGGACTCCAAATTCAGCATTCTTTCCACTCATTAAGTTTAATAATAATGACAACATTACGCGCCTTTTCAAGGTTCCCTTAACCTCTCCGTTGCTAAATCCAATATTCAATTTGTCATTTTCATCTTAATTGACTCAATCACATTATTTTACTTACTTATTATTTTCTCATTGTTGAAACATGTTTTCTCCACTTAATTTCAAGATGCATGCCCTTTAGTTTTCTTAGTACATCACCAAACACTCTCAGTGTCTTTTTCTGGGGGAGGCTCTTTCTCTTCCCTAAATGTTAGATGTTCCAGGACTCCTCTTTCCCCTCTGGCTAAACTACCCTCTCTGGTGATCTCATCCAGTCCATGGTTTGTTTTGTTTCGTTTTAAGTAAGCTCTACCCCTAATGTGGGGCTTGAACCCATGACCTGAGATCCAGAGTCACACACTCTACCAATTGAACCAGTCAGATGTGCCCAGTCCATGGTTTTAAATGCCACTTACTACAATGGTTTTTGAATCTACATCTTCAGCCAAGATGTCTCTCCTGAGCTCAGTGCCTGCCTCCAACACAGGCCTATCACATCACCAATGTCCCATTCTTGACCCCAGCAGACCTGATCCCACAGTCTTAGTCATGTCTGTAAATCCATATTCCACCGTCCAGCAGCCCCGTCCCAATGCCTGTCTTACATCCTCCACACCTCATCTGTCAGCACATCCTGTGTACTCTATCTTCGAAGTATGCCTAGAACCCAACCACCAGCATCTGTGCACCACTCCCACCCTATCCCCAGATACCATCATCTTTTGACACAGGATCCAGAGAATTCCTTTCAAAAGGCAAATCTGATCATATCATGCCCATGGATGCCTATCTGACTCACAATGTGAGGCAAAAGCCATACAGTAACTTAGACACTCTTATTATTTCTCCCCCAAAACTTAATTTTGCTTCCAATACTCTCCCTCTGGCTCACTCTAATTCAGCCAACAGAGTTCCTTGCTATTTTAGAACACACTAGACACACTCTCACCTTAAAACATTTGAATGTGCTGTTTGTTTTATAATTACTTTTTAACTGGAAGATGATTCCCCATATATCTTTCCATTGTTGTCATTGCCAGTGTATCATTGTTGTTATGGCACGAATCCCTTGCTAACACTATGCCGTTTTTTATTTGTTTATAGTCTATGTCCTCTTCACAGATTACAAACTCCAACAGGGTAAGCAATGTCTAAGCCCTGTGTCCCCAGTTCTTCCAATAGTGTCTTGCCCACAGAGAGTGTGCAAAACAGATTTTGGATTGCATAATAAATACTTCACTTGCATGTTGTGAATTATCTTTCCAAAGTTCTTATATATGCATCGTCCTGTACTGAGCCTCCAAACGATCCTAAGGAAGTAAACGAGGTAGACCTTTTCCCATTAAAAAAAAAAAAAAATGAGACAGCTGAGACTCAGTGAATTAACTGATTTGGCACAACTCACTCTGGAACTGACGGAAGAATCCAAGAGTGGACTGTCTACTTTCCTATCCCTAGGCTGTCCCTCTTTCACATCTAGTGAGTTCTGTCTCAGGGAGTGTGGGTGCACATGACAACGTGGAGTCAGCTCACAACCTCAGCGGACAGATTTTGCCATCTGACTGCTCGAGCCCCATTTCTACCTCTACCTACTCCTACAGTGGTTAAGTTCCTTACGCTTCTGTTTTTCCTTCTATAGAAGACTGACTAACATAACGCCCGCCCTAATGGGTCGTAAGTCGTTACATGACACAATACATGTGAAATATTGGCACAAAGGAAACATAATCAAAAAGAACATGTAATTGTTGGCCAAAACGACAATTGTTGGCATCAGAAATGTGAGTTTGGAGATAATCAAATAGAGTCCTGTGCAGATATGACCCACATGAATCTGGAAATTCCACACCATTTGAAGGGTTGATTGGATGTTCGAAGCTTGGCCTCCTGTTCCTGACTGTTGAAACAGCCAGACTGAAGTCCGGAAAAACTTAATGGCAAGCCGCAGGGTTCAGACGAAGAGGCCGTGGACACCCAAGAGGCCACGGTACCTCACACAAGTCCAGAGAAGCATCCCAGACCACGTGGGACTTGGCAGGAGGACTTAAATCTTCCAGGTCCTGACAGTTCTGCCATTGTCTAACACACAAGCCTATATGCAGGTGGCACCTATGAATGTGTGCTGAATAAAAATAAAGATTTGGGTGAATGAGAACTGGAGATGATGAAAGAGAACACACTGCATGGAGAAAAGGGTAAGGAACGTAAAGGTAGAGGGAATATATCAGCTACCTACTGCTATATAACAAATTACCCCCAATCTTCGCAACTTAAAACAACAAACATTTCTTATCTCTGGAGGGTAGCTGACACGACAGTTGAGTTTCAATAGATATTTATATTAGAACTAGTTACAGATATCATGCCAATATTTAGAAAAGTGGGTGTCTTTACTTGTTTTAATAATAGTACGCGAGGCAGTGCAGCAATACGGACATATGCTGTCCAAATTTACCATCACAACAATCTTAGCTGTCAATCTACCTTAGTAATTCACTTATTAATTTACTCACTTATTAAGCAACTATTTAGTAACCCCCCCACCGTATACCAGACTCTGTGCATTTAGAAGCCAACGATAAAGGTAAAAAATCCCGCCTACTTGGAGCTCATAACAAAGAAGGGAAAGATGGATGTTGGTCGCCAGACTGGCCCACTTACTTGAAGAGCAAGGAGAAATCAAAGAGAGAGGCCGACCACTCCAGATTGGTGGCTGCCAGTGGTAATAAGCAACGGAAGTTACAAAGTTGCCCTGGGCAGCCGCAAGACAGGTAGATTTCTGCACCCACCTGTCAAAATATTCAACATTTATATGGAAATCTTAAGGAGACTCAGTCATACGCACTGTCTGGATGGTCTCAATGACATCTTACTCTCAAGGCTATGCTTCTGGGACAGGTCCCATTGTGGCAACTGTAGGAAGAGCGGACTTCCCGGGACGGGAGGTGGGGGCGGGGGAGGAAGAGTCTGATTGCCTGGGTCCAGCTTGTGGGTCAGCCAGCGGTCACATCCTATTTACCTCCTTCAACGGCAGACATTCAACATATAAATAAGTATACGGTAAAATGCATATTATGTCAGAGGGCGAAGTGTGCTCTCAGGACAATAAAGCAGGGAAAGAGAGAGGAGACACTAGACACAGAGAGAAAGGAAGTAATTGTCCAGCACAGGACCAGCAGCAAGGGGGAGAAGCAATATTCCATTTTGAATCTGACCCCATGGAGAGTGCTAGTGCCCACACCCTCTTGCCCAGGAACAGGGACCTCAGGGGTTCTTCAGGGTGACTTATCAGGGTCTCGCAAGCACATAGTTAGAGAAATCCTTAACTCACACAGCAAATTGCTTCACAAACCATGAAACCCAGAGGTTCCAGTCCCGGAATGCCAGAAACTGTTTTCCCTCTGGAAACAAGGCAGCTGCAAACTTAGCTTTCCATCCAGACACTCCGACATTTCCTGGAAGGAAATCAACATCTTTTTGTTTTTGTTTTTGCTTTTTAATGAACATCTTTTTAGTAAAGAAACGTTTTCCAGAAGGCCTGAGTAGACCTCCCGTCCTGGTACAGAGCATGATCACATGATCCCCACCAGACACATGCCTGGCAAGGCAACCCGCAACCTCAGTATTCTGGATTGAAGCAGTTCCCCTGACCTGTGGCTTCACTCTCTGTGGTTTTAGTTAGACCTGTGGTCAACCCCAGTCTAGAGGCAGATGACCCTCCTTCTGGCAGATGGGCAGAAGGTCAAGAGTAGCCAACGCTATGTCACAATGTCTGCATCATTCACCTCACTTCATCTCATCCCATTTTATCATCTCACAAGAAGGGTGAGTACACAACAATGAGGGATCTTGAGAGACACTACATTCATATGACTTTTATTACAGCCTATTGTCATAATTATTCTATTTCAAATTAGTTATTGCTACTAATCTCTTACTCTGCCTACTTAATTAAATTTCATCATAGGTATGCACATATGGGAAAAAAATATAGTATACATAGGGTTTGGTACTATCTATAGTTTCAGGCATCCACTGAGGGTCTTGGAACATATCCCTTGTAGGAAAGAGGATGCTCCTATACTCCTAGAGTCTGGGATATGGTTATCTTTCCCTGTCTAATGTGAGAGAGGAATGGTGATTTCAAGAAAGTCTGTCCACAGGAAAAGTCGACAGAAGCCACTGCCAGGATTTGCCAATAATATGGACAAAGCCTTATTCATAGTCTAGTGATCAACAAAGGACACATAAAAGAGTTTTTTAAAAGATTTTATTTCTTTATTTGTCAGAAAGAGAGAGAGAGCACACATGCACAAAAGCAGGGGGAGCGGCAGGCAGAGGGAGAAGCAGGCTTCCTGGTGAGCAAGGAGCCCAATATGGGACTAGGTCCCAGGTCCCAGGGATCATGACCTGAGCTGAATGTAGACCCTTAACCGGCTGAGCCACCCACATGTCCCATAAAATAAATTTCTTAAGTAGGTATTAATTTGGATCAGGGTAAGAAATAGAAAAAAAAAAACTATAAGGGATAAGGAAGGGGGAGAGGGGGTGGGAAATTTGGAGAAGTAGAGTCCTTTCAATCTTAATATAGAGAAGAGAGAGTGTACAACAGTCTGAGTTGAGAGGAAAGACTCGGATCCTCATCAATGCCCACCATTCAAAAGCTGTGTGACTTGGGGCTGATCACTTAACCTTTCTGTGACTCAGTTTCATGAACAGGAGCTCTAATCTAATAATGTGAATTAGTCATATTTTATGAACAGCAGAAGATTTAATAAGATGCCTGTGTTCAGTGAAAAGAAAGAAATAGGGGGCATTCCTGTTGAAAGTGGGTGTGTTCTCCACTTACGGATACAGAAAGAATTGGAAAGAGTGTGTCTACAACACAAGATAATTGAGTTAGTCAAGCGGATGATTCAAAGAAGGCAACACACAAACACAGACATATCCATGTGTGTGTGCACGTACACACATCTACCCTTACAATCTTTCCTCGTTAAAAAAATATATATTATTGTTTATTGTTCTTTGAGCAATTATTGTTTGCCAGGCACTAGCTGAATAATTGATGAGCATTGCCTCATTTACTTTCACAACAACCCATGAGTTAGGTCCTACCACAAAATAGCTTTCTGTTTGAATTATCTGGGATAGATTTTTATCAAACTTCTACTCCATTTTACATATATGCACTTCCTCTTCATCATTAAATGGATGCCATTTCCATGAATGGCTATGGTCTTCAGGTTATTTCTCCTAAATTTAAATAGAGTATTTCAGTCATTTTCCTTGCACCAATGAACCATTCTATAGTGCTTTGAGCTGATCAGATCAAAACCGTGCAGGAAAATTTAGCACCAGCTGGTTCCTAAATGCTGAGTTGGCTCTGGTTATTTCTTGACCGCCCCGCATTTGCTTACCCAGTCCCAACACCAGAACTTGGCGCCCATCAATCACTTGTAACCTGTCCCCCTCAGCAATTCCCCAACAGAAACCTTGACTGAGGAATCGTATTGATGATAGAAGCTAGTATTTCACATTGGATTCCTCCGCAGAGCACTTTATTCAGATGATGTGCATAAGTGATAGGAGACAGAAAAACAAGGTCAGAAAGATTCAGGGAGGAGCGATTTGGCAGGTTTCCCATGAGAGCTCCAGGGGAAGGTCCGGGGCTCGGCCAAGAGCACCCGGTATGGAGTCAGGAGACGGGGGGACTTTGTGTGTGTCTGCCAACACCATGCTGTGTGTTTGGGGACAATTCTTTTTAAATCGCCCAGCATCGATGTTCCCAGATGTAAACGTGGTGGGGGAGAACCAAGTTAGGGTCGGAAGGTACCTGGCATAGGTGCCTATAGCAGACATCGAGAATCAATCATGGCACTTTTTCCCACTGAGCCTGAGATAGGTCCCCATGTTCTTCTCAGCACACACTCCAGGTAGCCTAGAACAATTAGAGTCGGCACATCATTTAGAACATATCTGTCATTCCTGGATGAAATAATTTCTAACATCCATTTTGGATCTAATATTTCAGGAATATATTGCTGCTGTGGAAAGAATCATGAAGTCGGGATCAGAAGGCCAGGTTTAAATTCTGGTTCTGACATTTATTACTTCTGTGACCTTAAGCAAATCAACTCATATCTTTGATTTGTTTTGTTGTTGTTTTTTTTTAATCTGCAAAATGGGAATAAAATATCAATGTCCTATGGTCAGAGTGAAGATCAAATGAGATATATGAGAACACACTCAGAAGCACATAGCATATCCTGGCAAATTGTAGGCCTTCAATCACCCATTAAAATAAATGTTTTAAAGGTGACACCTGGTGAGACTAATACATATGTGCTGAAATTGCTAAGTGTGCTGGAAGCTAAGAGGAGAGGGAAAGAGGAAGGGGGGGTCATTCCTCTCCGGATATTCTCACTCTTCCCTTTACCCACCACTGCTGCTGCAGGATTCTGCAGTTCTTATTCTGGCTTTAATATCAGCTCCCCCAAACCTCCCATCCTCAACCCGGTCAAGACACTGAGTCTTCCTCTTCAGCTCTAGGAAGCTGACTCACCAATCTACTTCTGAAAACCATGCCCAGGAACCCCCCCCCCCCCGTATTGCTTGGTTCCTCTCTGCTCTCATCCCCTCTCTCGTGCTCCCTCCCCACCCACGAAGAGGTAGATATTCCACCAATATATTAACTCAGCGGGTTGCTGTGGCTTGATCTGTACTCAGCCTTAACCATGTGTGTTGGGAGGAAGGGTAACCTGAGATCAGGGGATGATGCTAGGGTTTTTTTCTCCTTCCCTATCACCAGCACTACTTGAGGCATCGAAAGCCTTCATCTCTGCTTCTCAAGTTAGTAATCATCCTGCTGTTGAATGATGGTTGTCCATATGGGATAATTATGGTGGGGGTGTTAAACCATCAGGGCCCAAGCTGGTCGCTATCAGATTTGCCGGCATCAATTACACGTACGCCTCCACTGATCCTCCATGCAGGTGGGGCACGGTGCTCACTGGTGGAATAGATTTGAGGTGGTCCTTAGTCCACACATATTCCCACGTTGGTGGCAGGTGCTCCATGCTCAGGCAACACAGAGAAATCTTCCTGACAGTACTTCAGTCCTCTCCCCTCTCTCCTCTTGTCCTATTCTATAGGATCTTCTCTAGTCCAGGATGATTGCGCCTGTGTGTGCGGGAGGGGGGTTCTCATTATGCACACATGCATCTTACTTTTTTCTTAGGTCTGAATCCATTTATGCCTTTGTATCCTGTAAATGTTAACATCACCCAAAGCAGGGGTGGGCTTATGTTCAGGAGTGTATGCTGTGTAAAGGACTGGTTCATGGACCAAGGGAAGAAATTTGATGAGTCCCTAGGTAGGTAAAAACACATATTGATTCATACTTTTAAATGTTTTCCAGTCACGTTTTTACTAGAATATCTTTTACTCTAGTATAATCAATGACAATAGTTATTCTATGTATCCTGTGATTTAGAAGTTCCTGAAGGCATCTGGGAGAAATGTGATCTGGACAAGACATGAGGAAGAAGTGAGAAGGGAAGAAGTGGTGTGAGGCTTTAGACACTTTGCAGGATGAAGCAGCCATGAACAACCAATCCCAGTCAAGAGTCAAAGGGACTTTTATAACCAAGAACATCTAATGCCCAGTTTGGGGTTATTTGCATTATTGTGATGCGAAACCTTACCACTCAAAATTTTTCATTAATATTTTAATGAAAAATTTTATATTCTGTACATAAAAGTGGATATATCTGAGTAAGAGGGGTATGTGTGTGTGTGTGTGTGTGTGTGTGTGTGTGTGTGTGTGTGAAGGACAGAGATAAATGTCCAGGTTGACAGGGCTCAGAGCAATCTCCAGGTGGGACACATGCATGTAACGCTGAGATAAAACTCATAAGGGGAGGGGGGGAACATGAGTTCTAATTACAAAAGTGTAGTTCTGCCCAGACATTTGCAGAAACATCATGAGAGATTTTTTGTTTTTTGACCTCTAAAAAGCAGAAAATTTCAAAACCAATCTTTTCTATATCGAAAGGGTCAGGAAGGCTCAGTGAACATTTGGGTTGGACACTCCCCATAACTCAGATCAGCTTCCTCCTCTAGGGAGTCTTCTTCAAACATCATCCAAGAAAAAAATAATTACTTCTTAAGACTCTCACGTCACTTTGCAGACACAAAACTTGTCATCATGCATTTTGATGTCTGTGCCTCTCACGCTAATCAGTTCCTCAATGCTATGCTTATTTGTTAATGTCTCTTCAGAAATTACTCCCTTGTTTTGTGCAATGAATTAAGGCTACTTTATAATAATTTTCTTCTGCCTCTTAATAAAAAGCGACATATCTCTGCATTAGCTCAGGACTGGGAAAATAAGGCAAGTAAGAGAATTAGTTCAAGACTGTAAAACCCAGCTGGGATGGCAGAAATTGTGACACTAGGTGCAGAAATCTCCAAAGTCTGCAGAAAAAAAAAAAAAAAAAGAAGTAATAAAAGGTGAACTAAAATTTGACAAGCCCTTAAGATGAGCCTAGAGAGTTTACTGGCAGGAAGCTGTGCTCTCCATAATAGCTCTCTGCACCCAAACAGGAGCACCCTCCTTCCCCTCTTTTCGACCCCTTTCCTCCTCCTGCCCCACCCTACTGGATCTTGGAAAAAAGTTAAAGGTTCCATCCCTAATAGCCCAGAGTTGGGTGAGACCCACTTCTATGGTGATGAGGTAGTCAGTGTGTCGCCCCACGAGCCACTGCGGCGGGAAGAGTGTCTCTATAGAGAGACTCAGGTTGGATCTTGAAAGGTGTATCTCCTCATTGATTTTGTCTGATAAACTATGGCTAAGATCAAGTATACTTTATTCCCCCCATGGGCTCAATAGGTTTTGGTGGATTGGAAGGGGGGACCCCAAAGTGCAATGAACGATACCAGTTCCATGCTGAACATAACTGCTAAGTTTTGAATAACCAACTTACCAACAAACTTTTGGCACAAGCTCTATTGATCCTTTAAATTGCTGCCTTTCAGAAACAGAGCTTAAATAATTAAATAGTCCCTTACTCCCATCCCCAAGCCCTAGGGAGCTTCCATACCTTCCTCTGTATTCCTTGGACATAATTTTACATAATTTTAAACATTGGAATGCTTATGGAACACTCTGTGGCCCGCCCTATTCTAATTTGGCCACGGGAAGATGTTTGAATTGATTGTTCAAAATCAATTTAAGGGACCATTAGTCATCCAGAGGCTAATTGCTGTTATTATCTTATTATTCATCATAATCCCAATAACATAAGAATAATGCAAAATTGAAAAGGTAAATCCAATTTGCTATGCAGTCATCGGAAAAGATCGTAGCGATTTCTAAACACAGCCCTTGGGAAGGAGTTTCATTGCTCTTTGCTTCAGTCAGTCTGGTAAACAACTACTAGGCCCTTCCTCTGTACAAGGCCCTGAATTTGCTACTGAGATGGAGGCCATGGAGTGGGGGAAGGAGGGATGGTGCTATTGCGGGAGGATTCAACAATAAAAAGAACATGGCCCCAGATCTGACGGAGTTTTCTGTCCACAAAGGGTGATGTGCTTATTCACTATGATGAAAAAGACACTAGTAAATACAAAACAACTCACTAATTATTATGGGTGCACACTATAGGGAATAGCTCTGCTTTTTAGGGTTCTAGGAAGACTTCACAGAAGAGGTGACTTTAAAGCCAGGTCTTGAATGATACTTAGTATTTCACTGTTCCAACAAAGAAAAAAAAAAAAGTCATTATTGGCAAAGGGAATTACATGGGCAAAGACACAAAAGAGCAGCCGGTTTGGGGAGTGGAGATGCTCCTGTTTGGCCTAAGCAAAGAAAAGGTAGGAGAGAAAAAGGCAGAAAAGAGAGAATTTATGGTTGGAGGTGAGACTAAAAAGGAATATTGCAGCTGGGCTGTGAGGGGCCAGAGTGGCAGGATGAGCAACTTGGGGTTTGCTTTAGGAGAACCAAGAAAACTACCAAAGACTTAAAGTGGGGAAACGTTATTAGTTCTCACATGTTTATCAGGAAGAGAGCCCTGATGCTGATTATGAAACCTGGCTTAGAGGAGAAGGGTCTAAAAGCAAAGAAATCAACCAAATTTTGAGTCATTGCAAAACTGTGGGTGGGATGAAAAAAATGATCCTGTGCTATTAGACACCAAGTGGCCACACGTACTCTTTTACATGGTTCCACACAGTGAAATATTATACAGTAGCTAAAATGAATGAATTATAGCTCTATGCAATGATAGGGATGGATTTTTTTATAGATGGATTTTAAATATATTGAATATATTAAATATATTGAATCCAAATAAAAAGGAAGTTGCAGAAGACCATCTACCATATAATACCATCTTATAAAAACTAAAAAAAAATAAACAAAGTAAATAAAAGATTGGGGGTAAATATGGGGAAAATCTATATTTTCATAACACAAGAAAATTACAAATGCATCATCGGGGAGAAAACTTATCGCTGGGGAGGAGGCACAGAAAAAGGATCTGAATGGGACACGTTCAGGTTCTTCAATGGTGCTATAGATAATGTCAGTCTTTTTTTAAAAAATATATATATATTTATTTGAGACAGAATGAGCAAGGGGAGGGGCAGAGGGAAAGGGAGAGAAATTCTCAAGTGGACTCGCTGCTGAGCATGGAGCCTGATACAGGGTTTGATCCCAGGACCCTGAAATCATGACCTAGGTCAAAATCAAGAGTCAAATGCTCAACCCACTGAGTCACCCAGGTGCCTGATAACTGTCAGAGTCTTAAATTAGGTAACAAGTTTCTTTTTTTAAATTATTTCACTCCTTAGCTTACATATACATTTCATCCTTTTGCATGCTTCAAATATTACATTAATTAAAAACCCTGTTTTCCTGCAAATATTAATTTTAGGAAATCAATTTCTCCCTAAACAATATGCAAGCAAGTGATTGAACAAAGTATCCTTCCTTGACCTCTTCTTATCTCCGTATTCCAAATTATTCAAGAGAAATGTTTCTGCTTGTTCTTCTGTTGTTGTTGTTGTTTGTT
Organism: Canis lupus familiaris; assembly: GCF_011100685.1. NCBI lineage: Eukaryota > Metazoa > Chordata > Mammalia > Carnivora > Canidae > Canis > Canis lupus. The sequence continues at coordinate 72,582,093 of NC_049232.1, read as the reverse complement.
TTGATCAGCACAATTTGGAGACACCAAATATTTAAGTTGGTTACCATCTCATCCCTGGCCCTTTAAATGAAGTCAGTTCATCCACACATCTTGTGAGAATTGCACAGGGAATTTAACTACTGGAAAGAAAGGGTTTCTGTGCCCCACTTACAAGCTCAATCCCTTACTTCTCATTCCCAGTTGTTCAGACTTCTGATTCCTGGACCCTGACTTTTCACATCTGCTCCTATAACATGCACAGTGAAGATGTTGCAGGGGCTCCCTGATGCCAGGTAAGCATATGAAGCATCTTACAAGATATAACTTATCAAACTCTTGGAACAGTCCTATGAAATATTACAATCTTGAATTTGCAGATTTGAATTCTAGTGATTATATATGACTTGCCCAAGTAGACAGGTGGTGAGTGGTGGCACCTGGCTTTGACCCCAGGTAATCTGAGTCCCAAGCCTATGTCTGTAGCCACTTTGATCAATGTCTCTGCCTGAGGAGCACTGCAGCAGCCCCTCACACTGCCCTTGTCATTTTCAGAGAGAGTCACACTATCCACCAGCTCACTGACAAGTCTAGATTCTCATGGGAGGCGGAGAAGGTTCAGATAACATTAGCCAAGATAATGAAGACAGTATTGTAAACTGACCTATCTCAGATTTTTAAATCCATTTACTGGGCACATCCATGATGATATATAATAGCAGAGAGACTGAGAAAGGGAAATAAGATATGATCTAGGCCATGATGTGGGCCATGGGGTGAGGTGAGCATGGGGAAGCCAAAGGGGAAGAGCCCATACTCTTCATCTTCATCTGGCTGGAGCTAACATTCATCTCTGAAGAGGTAAATTATGAAGAGTCTTAGCAAGAGAGAATGGAAGAATCCAAAGTCTGGGGAGTCTGAGCCTCACCAAAAAGACTCATCTGTGTCCTTATATTAGGAGATTAGCAGAGAAAACCCGGTTCATTAAGAACAAACAGAAGTCACTGATTAAGCCAAGCCAGCTGGAGTTCATGGTTAATGTCCAACTCTGTGACCAAGTGTAGACTCCAGGAGCAGACAGCTTAGTTCACAGGTTCAACCACCAACTCCCTAATCAATGCCTACCTTACTAGCATAAGTGTTAAATGAAATAATGTAGTTCAAAGCTCTGTGGAGTGATTGGCACATGGTGTTTACTATTTAGTAGGTTAAAGAAAAAGAAAGAATGAATATTTAAACTCAGAGAAGATTCCAGACTTTGGGAATTATTATTATTTTTTTATTTTTTTAAAGAGTTATTTATTCATTTGAGAAAGAGAAAGAGTACATGAGTAGGGGTCGAGGTAGGGGGAGAGGGAGAGAATCCCCACTGAGTGTGGAGCCATACAAGGACTCTGTCTCATGCCCCATGATCATGATATGAGCCAAATCAAGAATTGGTTGCTCAACTGACTGAGCCACCTAAGTGCCATGAAATATCATTATTTCAAAGCCCACTTGCTTGGGGAGATTTTAAGGTCTACGCTTTAGCTCTGCTTGTTTGGGATTTATCCTGCCTTCCCTGGCTCCGATGGGTCAAAACTATTGATTGGAAATTCATAAAGGTCCTTACTCTTAAATGGGGCTGATTAAGGCAGATGCAAATAGCAGGAAGCACCAGAAGATCTCACCAGAAAGAACACAGTGAGGGTTGGAATAAGACCAATTGGAAAGGCTGCTCTCATGATGGCTATTTTTGTTCTCATAGTTGTAGTTTATTTAGTCTCTCCCAGTTGACAAATTTGGTAGAAATACCTCCTGAAGCTTGGTGGATTGAACACTTCAAAGTTTATAAGGGGAGATTATGTTTCCCTTTAATTCTACCGATTACCTTTGGTTCAATGTTTTCAGACAAGTTAGGGCTAAAGGACAGAATAAGGAAGGGTTCCTGTGCCCCACTTACATGCTCAATCCTTTGCTTCTCATTCCCAGTTGAGAGGGGAATGGGAAGGAATCTTCTCTAGCAGGAATCACTAGCAGGAATCTTATTACTTAAGTCCACATTCAGTGTTTCCTGAAAGAATCAGGATACCTAAAGAATCTGGATTAAAAAAAGAATACTGATCAGAGAGGGAAAGTCTTAGATTATGGTCACTCATGTTTAATGCTTTTGTTGTATGTAATGCTTTGGCTTCTTCCACTAGGAATTGGGAGGCCAGGGAAACTGTCATCATTTCAACCTTCTTGATTGTGATAATTGCTATAAACAGTTACTGCAATGTAATAAGAGCCAACAAAAGGGAAGAACTATGACTGAAGAGAGTGGAAGGCTTCATGGAAGAAGAGGCTTTTAGCCGAGATGCAGAGGAAGGATGGCTCCAAACTTGTGTAGTCCATTGACAGCCTTGGAAATGAAGCCAACTACTTTGAATTTTATTCTCCAGGGCAGAAGCAACATTCTGCCTGGAAAAAAAAAACAAAAACAAAAAAACAAAACAATACAAAACAAAAAAAAAAAAAAACAATTGAGCAAGTCAGGAAACCTAGAATCCTGATTATCTGTGTGCTCTTGGGCAAAGCCATTTACATTTTCTGATATACAAAGGAAAGATGAGAAAGTCCAGGGCAATATTTGTTTGATCAAAAGAATTTTGGAAAGATATGTTTTATATGAACAGATGTGTATGTGCACATGAGATAGGTACTCTTCCCTTTAAGCCATAAATCATCCCTTCAATTACTGATCAGCTGTCCATCACGGCCAGAAGAATGCTCTTGCCTGTCAGATGTCTGTTTCATCCCTGTATAATTGGCTCCTGAGAGCTTCAATATATTGGCATTCATGACCCTGCTAGGAACTTACAGAAAGGTGAGGCATGAGGGGGACAAGCAAAATGGCACCTTCACTGAATGCTGACAAGTTGAATTTAAATCTAAAAAAAAAAATTGGCATCTTTAGAAGATAAAAAGAAAACAAAGATTTTTATCTTTCCCTTGCTCTATGGTTCTATCAAAAGTTAAGATAGTGGGATGCCTGGGTGGCTTAGTGGTTGAATGTCTGCTTTGGGCTCAGGGCATGATCCCGGGATCCTGGAATCGAGTCCCACATCGGGCTCGCTGCATGGAGCCTGCTACTCCCTCTGCCTGTGTCTCTGCCTCTCTCTCTCTGTCTCTGTCTATCATAAATAAATAAATAAAATCTTTAAAAAAAATAAAGATAGGTATTTTCCTCCATTGTGTTTACTTCCTAAATTACAAAATCTCCAAGTGAGAATATCTGTTCTTGACATCTGGTCAATGCTTAGTACAGCACAATAGTTTTGACCGTGGCTCTGGTATCATCCTGCTGGGGTTCTGACCAAAGTTCTTATTAATTGCGTGTTCTTGGGCGGGTTGCTTCATTGCTCTGAGCCCTTAGTTGAGGACTAATATTTGTGCACATTTCACAGGGCAATTGTTTAAAATAAACAAAATAGTGCATATGCAATGCTCAACATATTATCTAGACCCACATTAAGTTCTAAAAACATGTTAACTTAATACTATTTATTAATAGCAGTATTAGTAGTAGTATCCATATTTTGGATTGGGTTGGTGAATGGACATACAAATGGATGAAAAGCTATCGTATGACATCTTTTTACAAAAAGCTGCTCTCCTTTGATGCAGATTTCTTGTATTTTGATCTATTTTGGCAGCCTAGCTAAAAGGGTGGAGATTCCAGTTGTAAACTATACCCCCCAGGGTTATCTGAATAGAATGGTTGAAGCAGAGAAAATGGCCAATAATGTTAAGAACAGAGTCCATCTAACAGAAATGACTCCAGCTGCAAGATCATCAGCCCCATAAATTATTTACGCTATTGTTGATCTAGAATTCGCTGCTACAATTTTAAAATTAATTTAGTCTAATTACCCCCACTTAATAAGATAACTTGTCAGTTATCACCACTCCCATAATCTCCTGCATTTCCGTCTCTTTTTAGCCTAAATTATCCTCTTCTAAGCTTGTTTTTAATGTATTGCAAAAAAAAAAAAAAATCCTTGGAGGTATAATTAACTTTTTCATTCAGAATCCTAATTTCCTCTCCAGCTCTGTTGCTGCAGTATTTAAACTATTTATTATGCAAACTTGCAGAACTTAAACTATGAATTATGTACAAATCTCTGGATGCAAGCTCTGCCCTAATCATGGCATCTTGGTGCCTTTCTAGTTTGAGGTAAGCAAAATGTGGGCAAAATGAATGTTGCAATTTACAAATGGGCTTACGTTTGTGACTAGGCTTTTGAAGGGTTATTCTCTATGCCAGTTATTATTTTTAAAATCATCTTTAAGCCTATAATTCCTTAACTCTTTTTTATCTATTTTATTTGTTGTTGTTGCAAATGATGGAGATTTTGGTGCAGATGTTCTTATGCAAGTCTAATGAGTACCAATAGTTTTTCGTTCATTCATTCACTCACTCATTCTTTCATTCATCGAATATTCATAGAACAACAACTTGGTGGCAACTGCACTAGGCATAGAATTGAAGCAGTAAGTGCAACGTGCTCAGTCTCAACTCCCAAGCTGCTTATACTTTAGCAGAAAACATAATTCGACTCGATAAGTGCTATGATGATGGGACATAAAGCAATGTGGAAAGACAGAAGTCAGGTATCTAAACATGCTGAGGGTGGTGGGGACAAGGAAGTATCTTGGAGCATTTGATATTAAAGGCTGAGAATAAGCAGGAGAAATTAGTTGGGAAAATGAAGGTGGGATGTATCATATCTATGTGTGTGTGTGTGTGTGTGTGTGTCTAGAAGAATGAGCAGAAGGCAGACGTGTACAAGTTAGACAGTCAGATAGAACATGGCCTATTCAAGGATTGAAAAAGAAAAAAAAAATCAATAGGGCCACAAATTCACAATTAATAGTCATATGTTTATATCTCTTACATATTAGAAAATCTATTTAACCCAAACTGCCCTCCTAGAGACAATATGGTAAAAGATCAGTAGAACAAATGCTTGAATCTAGAGTTGGTAATCTTTTTTTTTTTTTATTACCTGGTGATACACATATAAGCAGATTGTATATGTATATATCCAGCAGCAGAAAACCTAGAAACAAAAACAAGGGATGCCTGGGTGGCTCAGCAGTTGAGCATCTGCCTTCAGCTTAGGGCATGATCCTGGGATCTGGGATCCAGTCCTGCATCAGGCTCCTTGCAGGAAGCTTGCTTCTTCCTCTCCCTGTGTCTCTGCTTGCCCCCCCCCCCACCCTGTGTCTCTCATGAATAAATAAATAAAATCTTAAAAAAAAAAAAAACTTCTGAATCTTCTTATCTGTGCATCTTCTGCAAGTTACGTAAGTTCTCTGAACTTTAGCTTCCTCATTTATTTAAGAGCATAGGTAATGGTACTAGTATCCAGTGAATAGGCAGTAAATAAAGCCATTTCTTTATGATCTTAAAGGTCACATGGGACATCTAACTCCCCACATATGGGCTCATTGCTATCTTCTACCAGTTGGTCTCTGAAATGAAGGAAGGCAAAGCATAGAATGAATAACAGATTATCCTTACGATGTTCACATGCTCAAAGCTCTCTTCTGAATGGTTTACATCTATCACATCCTCTAAACTCTACAACAAGCCATGAGGCAGGCCACTCTTTTTGACTACCAAGAGATGACAAAAGGAGGCATGGGGGGTTTTAAGTAATTTGCCTAAAATCAGTGCTGTATAGGTAATTTGAACTCAGGATGTCTGGGTCTGCAGCACTCCTGTTAACCACCACAAACTGTAGCTCTTTGGAGTGGAAATAAACATACAAAAGTACTTCATGGTCTATGCTAAATGGACAGTGATTGCATTTTTTTTCCATTCCAGTCCTATTGAGACCATTGACATATACCACTGTGTATGTACAATGTAATGATTTGAGTTTAAGGTGAATATTGTGATAATTTGATACACTTCTATATTGGTTTTTTTTTTTTTTGATTTATTTATTTATGATAGACATAGAGAGAGAGAGGCAAAGACACAGGAGGAAGGAGAAGCAGGCTTCATGCTGGGAGCCCGACGCGGGACCTGATCCCGGGACTCCAGGATTGCGCCCTGGGCCAAAGGCAGGAGCCAAACCGCTGAGCCACCCAGGGATCCCCTACACTTCTATATTGTGCAATGATTACCATAATAGGGTTAGTTAATATCTTCATCACCTCGCATAATTACCATTCCTTTTTTATGGTAAGAACATTTAAGGTCCCACCTTCTTAGGAACGTCCATGTATCTAATGCAGTATTACTACCTATAATCACCAAGTTGTACATTAGATCCCTAGAACTTATTCACCTTATAACTGGAAATTTATACCCTCTGATCAACATCTCCCCATTTCCACCATCCCTAACCCCTGGCAATCACCATGCTACTCTGTTTCTATGAGTTTGACTTTTTTAGATTTCTCATATAACTGATATCACACAGTACTTGTCTGTCTGACTTATTTCACTTAATGCCCTCAAGTTATTGTCACAAATGGCAGGATTTAAGGGCTCCTAGGTGGCTCAGTTGGTTAAATATCTGCCTTTGGCTCAGGTCATGCCCTTGGGGTCCTGGGTTTGAGACCCATGTCAGACTCTCTGCTCAGCAGGGGGTCTGCTTCTCCTTCTGTGCTCTCCCTCCCTCTCTCTCAAATAAATAAATAAATAAATAAATAAATAAATAAATAAATAAAATCTTAAAAAATGGCAGGATTTCTCACTTTCTCATAGATGAATAATACCCAATTATATATACTTACCACAACTTCTTTATCCATTTATCTGTTGATGGGAACTTTGGTTGTTTCCATATCTTGGCTATTATGAATAATGCTATAATGAACATGGGAGTACAGATAGCTCTTTGAGATTTTGCTTTCATTTCCTTTGGATATATACCCAGAAATGAGATTGCTGGATCACATGGTACTTCTAGCTTTTTTTGAGGAACCTTCATGCTGTTTCCACAGTGTCTGTAATCACCTTAAATCCCCACCAACAGTGCACATGGGTTTCCTTGTTTCCACAACCTGGCCAATATTTGTTATCTCTTGTGTTTTTTTTTTTTTTTTTATTTCAATAATAGCCATTCTAACAAGTGTGAGGTGATATCTTGTGCTTTGACTTGTGTTTCACCGACAATTAATGACGTTGAACATCTTTTCATGTACCTGATGGCCATTGTATATCTTTTTTGGAAAAATGTCTATTAAATTCCTCTGTCCATTTTTAATCAGTTTGTCTATTTTGCTGTTGATTTGTATTAGCTCCTTCTATATTTTGAATGTTACTGTTTCATCAGATATATAATTTGCAAATATCTTCTCCCATTTTGTAGGTTGCCTTTTTACTTTGTTGACTATTTCTCTTTTTTTTGTATATTTTTTATTGGAGTTCAATTTCCAACACATAGCATAACACCCATTGTTCATCCCATCAAGTGCCCTCAGTGCCGTTCACCCCATCTCCCCACCCCACACCCTTCCACTACCCCTTGATCATTTCCCAGAGTTAGGAGTCTCTCATGTTTTGTCTCCCTCTCTGATATTTCCCACTCATTTTCTCTCCTTTCCCCTATAATCCCTTTCACTATGTCTTATATTCCCTATATCAATGAAATCATATAATGTTTGTCCTTCTCCAATTGACTTACTTCACTCAGCATAATACCCTCCAGTTCCATCCACGTTGAAGCAAATGGTGGGTATTCATCGTTTCTAATGGCTGAGTAAATTCCATTGTATATATATTTATTTTGCCATGCAGAAACTTTTTTAGTTTGGTGTAATCCTACTTATTAATTTTTGCTTTTTTCAAAATATTTGTTTGTTTGTTTGTTTGAGAAAGAGAGAGAGAGAGCACAGGTACCCATGAGTGGAGAAGGGGCAGAAGGAGAATGAATCTCAAACACACTTCCCATTGAGAATGGAGCCCAGTGTAGAGTTTGATCTCACAACCCTGAGATCATGACCTGAGCTGAAATCAAGAGTTGGATGCTTAATGAAGTGGGCCACCCACGTGCCCAGTTTTTTTTTTTCTTTTTTTTTTCTTTTTTTTTTTTTTTTTGCTTATGCTGTTGGTGTCATATCCAAAAATGACTTCACCAAGACCAATGTCATGGAGGTTTCTCTCTATTTTTCTTCTAGGGGTTTTACAGTTTCAGGTCTAAAGTTTAAGTGTTAAATGCATTTTGAGTTAACTTTTGTGAGTGGTATAAGAAAAATATCCAATTTCATTCTCTGCATGTGACTATCCAGTTTTTCCAGCACCATTTATTTATTTTTTAAGATTATATTTATTTAGTCATGAGAGACACACACAGAGATAGATAGATAGATAGATAGATAGATAGATAGATAGATAGAGACACAGGGAGAGGGAGAAGTAGGCTCCATGCAGGGAGCCTGACGTGGGACTCGATCCCGGGACTCCAGGATCATGCCCTGGGCTGAAGGCGGTGCTAAATCAATGAGCCACCGGGCTGCCCCCCAGCACCATTTATTTGAAAAAAAAAAAATTATCCTTTCTCCACTAAGTATTCTTTCCTTGTCAACTATTAGTTGGTCATATACATGAAGGTTTATTTCTTGGTGCTTAATGTTGCTCCATTGGCTTATGTGTCTGTTTTTATAAAACAGCAAAAATATTTTTGTTGTTGTTGTTTTATAGATTCTACCTATCTATCTATCTGAGAGAGAGAGAGAGAGAGACAGAGACAGAGACAGAGAGAGACAGAGAGAGACCACAAGCAGGCAGAGCAGCAGGCAGAGAAAGAGGGAGAAGCAGGCTCCCCACTGAGCAGAAAGCCCATGCGGGGCTCCATCCCAGGATGCTGGAATCATGACCTGAGCTGAAGGCAGACCAACTGAGCCACTCAGGTGCTCCAGAAAAGCTGTTTTTATTCCCATAGCTTCAAAATACAGTTTGAAATCAGGTCGTACGATGCCTCTAGCTTTGTTCTTTCTCAGGATTGCTTTGTCTACTTGGGGACTCTTGTGATTCTATATGAATTTTAGCCTCTTTTTGTTAATCCCAAAATGTACCCAAAGCTGAAATCTGTAGTCTCTTCCTGGTCTGCAGATTGGGGCTGGTTTTCTACCCATGTTCAGTAGCTATCTGCCACTGCTCACTCTTGCTGCCATTGGAATTGCACACAAGGAGCCTGCCATAGTTGGTGGAGGAGTGTAGGTGAAGTGTGGGGGACTGTGGTTGCCCTGTTAGGGGGATGCGTGGATGAGGTCTCCCCAGTGGCTTGTGAACAGTCTTCTTGATGGAAATCACTGCACTGTGCTTTGATCCCCAAGAGTCTTATTTGCTACTCTCTTAACTTCCTCCTGCTTCCCAGTCATGCGGCTCTTGACTCGATGGTGATCTGGATGAGAGGAGAGAAAAATGGGTCATTTTTGGCAATATTCCACACAGCTAGGGAAGTTGGATGCTCATTCACACACTCTCACAGGCTGTAGAAGAAATCACAGGCTGAGAAGACTTCACGTGACACTCACTGTATGCCTTTGGGGAGGAGTTAAGTGAGTAAAGTTAAAATGTTCCTTACACTTTCCAATGCATCTAAGCCTGTGTTTCTCTGCTTATTATTTTTAAATTCTTCCAGCCATTATGTACTGCAAATTGTCGTCTCAAAACCTGAACTTCCACAAAGGCTCACTTGTCTATGTCAATGTTGTCCAGCAGCTCCAAGACTTCAGTAAGAGGGATCAGACCCACTGCAGTGCCATGCAGTGTCCACAATTGGGCCAAAGTTTCCATGTCTAATACCTGATGTTCAGTTGGGCAAGATGTCTTCCTGGGTCCCTTGGTGTATGGTTCTGGATCCCATGGCTCTCACAAAGGTACTTTTGTCCTTGATGGATACCAAATTGTTGCTGAGATAAAGATGTTACTAAGGACATCTTATTAACCATGTTGCTGATGTCACTTACAATTATTGTACTTTCCTGTAGCTTTTTATGATTTCAGAAGAGAGAGCCCAACCTGATTTTAATGGTATATAAATCTACTGATAATACAGAGAAAAAGGCTTATGAATATTTTTGAAAGAGAGACTATATGAATGAAGGTACAAAAGATAAAGAGGAGAACCCCAGTGAGGCAGAAAACCAAATCAACTGAAAGTCATGTGACTTGTGTCTTAATTTTAATTACTTAGTGATTTGTCCCCTGTGACCTTCGGGAAGTTAGTCCCTTTGTCTAGAAACTTAGTTTACACCATTGAAAAAACAAATTGGTTATTAGAACTGATCACTGAGATAACTTCCAGGGTGAATACTTTGTTCTAAAATCTCAGAATTAGTAGTCCAACAGCAAAGGTACATTCTTTCCTTTTCAAAGTGATATCCTTGAGATATAACTTGATATTGAAGAAAACATTTCTTGGCAACTTGCCTAATAACACTAAAGGCAATTAAAACAAAAGTATTTTTTTCTTGAAATCACATTTTATTGCACCAGCTGTGGAGTTTATTTGTTTGCTCAAGTTCGCCCAGTTGGAGTTAATATCTCTTTCCTTTATATCCCTATTGCACTTTCTCAGTCCCTTTGTTATAACACTTATAACATTCTGGCTAATATTAAGATTGCTTGTGTACATGCCTGTCTTTCCCAATGAATTAGAGCCCCCTAAAGGCAGTGACTGCTCTTATGATCTCTCTTTCCCACTATGCCTAGCATTGTGCCCAGCATGTCATAAGGACTCAGTGAATATTCATTGACTCGAATTAACTCACATTTCTGAAACTTGACTCCATTTAAATTTTGGAAATTATTTCAATTGCTTCTCTATTAACATATTCTTTACAATAGCAGAAATCAGCTTGCATTTTATAAAAGCTATGCCACTGATTTTACTTCTGCTTAGTTGCTAAAATCCATATAAAAAAACAGAATAAAATTTCAAAGTGAAATCAAAAGGTAATGGCCATAATTAGACTAATCTAATTATGCAGTGGTAACAACAATTTTATAAAGTAGGTTATACGGAAAATTACATTAAAAAACATGTATGTGAATCTCAGGTTTACCTGTTGCTAGATTAAATGGTCTATATGATTGTATACTGCTCAGTTTCTATAAGGGGACCAATTTTATTAGTTACATATCATATCCTGGAAAGAAACACATACTTAAAATGAAAAGATAAGATTTCTGATCTCTGTTTCACTTTTGATGAGTGACCATGAGTGAACAAGTCAACATCCTTCATCAGTTTCCTGATCAGTAGATATAAATGGTTACATCTACCCAAATGATTACATGGTATTTAAGAGTATACAGTCTACAATTAGATTTTAAGGGTACAAAGTCCCAGTTCCACCACTGATTAGGTACATTTTTACAGTTGGGCTACTCATTCTGAGATTTTATAGTAAAATATAATGCTATATTTTATTTTTCTCATCTGTAAGATGTAGATAATAATAGTGCCTTCTCCAAATGGCTAGTGTAAAATCTAAACGTGGAACTTATATAATGTCTACCAAGTAATAATTAATTTTGCAATAATCCATTCCATGAATAAACATATATTTTTAAAAAATTATACCTTACTGGATCATGATGAGGATCAAACAAGATAATTTATGTGAGGAATCTTAAAAGTGATAAACATTTTTTAAAATGCAAAGAAGAGGAATTTCTGTTAATGACATACATACATGCAGTAAGTAATTCACCATTTTTTTCTCTTAAAAGAAATTTCTCTCTCTCATGAATAAGTTGGAAAATGTCCATTAGGATATGTATAGCTTTGGGAAAAAGAGAAAGGCACTTTCAAATATAAATAACAATTTGATGATAAGCATTTGAACACTTAGGAATAATAAATTTTAGTAGTGTCTCATGATACCCAAAGAGTAAAGTCTCATGACTAGGCAAAGATGAGATACTCTAGATGGGTAACATACTCAAACATGAGATGAGGTACCTATTTCCAGAACTGGTCTGGTTTACATTAAACCCCACTGTGCCTTGAACATGCTATTATTGCACTGAGCAGAGCTGGGGCAAACAGATATGCAGAATATGGAGAGTGTTGTAAACCTCAGCTTCTGTCATAGTTATACTGGGACAGGATGTGAGGAATAGCTTCCCCTTTCAATTAGAAAGACAGCAGTTAGTGAGAAATCCTGGTGGACAGCTGACCCATCAAAACACATGGCCCTTTAGAGAAGATTTACTTGGGTTACATTAAGTGTGCCCTACATCCTGATATACATGGGAGGGAGAACTAGAAGTGGGAAGACAGTAGGATCAGGGAATAGAGGAGTTGTCTATTGTCTCATCAGGGCATAGACTACCAAATACAACTATATGACAGATATTTCTCATGAGATTGCCATATTCAAGGTTTTTTTGAAAGTTTGACTGAAAGGTCACAGATCAAAGGAACATAACAAGACACTCAATGAGGCTTGAAGCTACATACAGAGAGGAAGAACAGAGAAGAAAAATAAAGAATTAAAGAAGAAATAAATCTGTCTAAACAACTAAAATATTGTCAGAATATATATTCTAATAATGTTTCATATATGTATATACAATGTATATGCATATATATATGTATATATATAATATTTTAAGACTGTAGTCTTTATACTATTTTAATATTATAAACCATTTATTATCTTATTGAAAGATAGAAAATAAAATCTGCCAGAGGAAAGACATAACCTTGGATGGGAAGACTTGGTACTGTAAAGGATCAGTTTTCTAGTAATTAGTATAAAAGGGAGAAGAAGAAGGAGAAGAAGAAGAAGAAGAAGAAGAAGAAGAAGAAGAAGAAGAAGAAGAAGAAGAAGAAGAAGAAGAAGAAGAAGAAGAAAGAAGAAGAAGAAAGAAGAAGAAGAAGAAGAATGGAGGGAGAGAAAGGGAAGAGAGAGAGAGAAAGAGAGAGAGAAATCAAATAGAAGAAGTATCTCAAAATACAAAGATAAGGGATCCCTGGGTGGCGCAGCGGTTTGGCGCCTGCCTTTGGCCCGGGGCGTGATCCTGGAGACCCCGGATCGAATCCCACACCGGCTCCCGGTGCATGGAGCCTGCTTCTCCCTCTGCCTGTGTCTCTGCCTCTCTGTCTCTCTCTGTGTGACTATCATGAATAAATAAAATCTTAAAAAAAAAAAACAAAAACAAAGATAATACATGAAGTAATGACTATCAAGAATGCAGTTAATAAGGGATAAATAAAAAGTACAGAAGACCTACTATTCAAGCAGTAGAAGTCTCAAAAGAAGAAAAAGGAATGGATAGGAGGGAAAAAAAACAATGAAAAAATAATAAAAGGTTTGGTAAGCCATTACCAAGTAGGATTTATTCTTTGAATAGAAGGTTCATTTGAACATATCAACATAATTTTCTACATTACCATAACAGGGGAAAATTAGCTGACTCAAAAGGTATTTAATAAATTTGAAAAATGTTCTCAAAAAATATAGCTTAAATAAGAATTAAATTAAACTAATACAATAAATATCAGGAAAACTGAAAGAAATGACTAGTATCCATATTAGCATTCAAAAATATCTTAGATTCTCTGGCAAATATTCCAAAGCAGGAGAACTAAATAACTTTTCCTACATATTTGATAAGAAGAAACTTAAAACTATCCTGTCTTTAGCAAGATTATATACAGAAAGAACCCAAGGTTTCTTGTAGAAGACAGACATAATAAGAGAATTTGTGAAGTGGCTGGATATAAAATAAATGTACAATATATATGTATTTTTCTCTATTCTAGCAATAAGCAATTGAAAAGAAAATAAATCATCAAAGGAGCCATAAAATTAAAAATTATTAAAAATAAAATTATCAAAGTACAGGATGCACACAATGCTACGCAATAGAATTGAAAAACACAAAATAAAACCTACCAAAGACAGTACCATGCCTTTGGGTGGAAAGATTTAATGCCACAAAGGGTCAAATTTCCTATAATTAATATAAAAAATAAGGTCAATTATAATTAGAACAATGACATGCAAGTTTCATCTACCTAAATTACTGTCTAAACACTTCTGGGGGGTGGTGTATAGTGTGTGTGTGTATTTGCTTTGTTGAGGAAAAGAGACAATTCAAAAAATGATCTTAATATCACAGAAAGTCCTAAGTTATAGCCAAGGAAAGTGTCAAAGTTATAATAATGAAGGTTGCCTGGCCTTGCTGATATTTGAACCCGTTCAGTTCATTGTAGTATTGGAATAAGAAGATAAAATGCATCAGTCTCTGAGGAAGCTGATAATAGCTTAATTATTCTGGCACATTAGCCAGCCACATCGCCTTTGATATTTTTCAGAGAACACATGCCAAGCACATTCCTTTTTAAGGTCTTTACATTTGCTGTTTCCTCTACTTCAAATGTTCTGCTATTAGATATACACATAGATTACTCTCTAGCATTATTCAGGTTCTGTTCAAATGTCACTTTATAAAGGAAGAAAGCTCCAGATTCTCTGCCTAAAGGGATATCCCTCCTCACTCTCTGTCCCCTGCTTTATTTTATTGCCATCATATACTAATTGATTTAGTTAGCTAGCTAGTTATTTTCTGCTTTCCTCTACTAGAACATAGACTTCAGATAAATGAGGACTATGTTTTGTTCCATGCTGTAACTCCAGGACTTAGAAAATTTCATGGCAGAAAGTACACACTCGTAATCCAAAAAGAGGTCACAATATTTATATAAGAATTTAAAATGTAACAAAAGTAGCATTTCAATATGGGGGAAAAGGATGATTAAACTAAATAGAGCTGGCACAACTGGCTACCCATCTGGAAGAAAATTAAGTTGGAGCCTGTCTCACATGATATAAAAAATAAATTCCAGATGGTTTAGAAGCTTAAATACAAAAATAAATGATTAAATAAATAAAACAAAAGTATCACAAGACATTCTAAGCATAGGAGTAAACTTCATAACCAAGAAATGAAAGATAGTGGGGCACCTGGGTGGCTCAGTCAGTTAAGCTGCTGTCTTTGGCTCAGGTCATGATCTCAAAGTCCTGAGATTCAGTCCTGCATAAGGTTCTCTGCTCAGCAGGGACCTTGCTTCTCCCTCTCCCCTTACCCCTCCCCCTTGCTTGTGCTCTTTCTCAAATAAATAAATAAAATTTTTAAAAAAGAAAGAAAGAAAAGAAAGGAAATTCAAAGAAATATGTTTCTATAAAATTAGAATATATGTATTCTAATCTATGTGTGTGTGTGTCTGTGTATACATATAAAACTAGTGAGTAGCTAAACTATGAATTAGGGAAATGTAGAATATTTACTAATCTGATGACAAAAACAAAACAAAAACAAAAAAAACAGATTTGACATATTTCTTACAAATTTAAAGAAAAAAAATAAAAGAAAAATGACAACAGTTATATCAATTTAAATAGTGGATGAAAATATGAAGAAATATTCCTATGAAGGAAATAAAATTCTCAAGTATAGGGAAGTATATACCTTTATATCCATATATTGGCAAACTTAATGACTGATGATTCTTTTCTGTAGTAAGATGCAGGATAAAAATGCTCTCATGTGTTGTTTGTATAAATTTGCATTGCTAGAGCATTATTATAGCAATTAGGCTATAATATCTATTAAAATTGAATATATTCATACTCTACGTATCAATCAGCTTTTCTTGCAATAACAAAGAATCCCCTAAACACAGTTACTTAAAACAGCAAATACATATTTACTATATCTATGGATGACCTGTAGCTCTGCTAAAGTTGGGAAGAGTTTTTTCTTCTTTCTGGGAACCAGGCTCAAAAAGCAACCACTACTGAGGGTCTATTTTCATAATGGAGGAAACAACTCAAGAAAATATCTGGAACTTATTCCTTTTTTTTTACCCCCAAAGATTGTATTTATTTATTTGACAGAGAGTGAGAGAGCACAACCAGGGGGAGCAGCAGGAGGAGAGGGAGAAGAAGCAGGCTCCCTGTGGAGCAGGGACCTGATACAGAACTTGATCCCAGGATCCTGGGATCAAGACCTGAGCTGAAGGCAAACACTTCACCAACTGAGCCACTCAAGTGTCCCTGGAACTGACTCCTTAAAGTCACATTTTTTTTTTTTAAATGATAGCAAGTCCAACGTCAGTGAAGTGGAAAAATATACTCAAAACTAAGATGTGGTAAGGAAGAGAATGAATATTTATTTGCTGAGAAATAAGATAATCTATCACACTATTCAACCCAGCATTCCCACTGCAGTGAATCTGTCCTTCAAAAAATAAATATGATTATATATCAAGGAAACTGAATAATACTCACGGCCAAAGATGCCCATGTCGTAATCCTTGAAACCTGTAACTATGTTATCTTAAATGGTAATAGGGACTTTACAGAGGTAATTGGACCTCGGCTGCAGCAACTTTTTGCCAGACACATCTCTATAGGCAAGGGAAACAAAAGCAAAAATGAACTATTGGAACTTCATCAAGATAAAAAGCTTCTGCACAGCTAAGGAAATAGTCAACAAAAGTAAAAGACAACCTACAGAATGGAAGAAGGTATTTGCAAATGTCTTACCAGATAAAGGGCTAGTATCCAAGATCTATAAAGAACTTATCAAACTCAACACCCAAAAACCAAATAATCCAGCAAGAAATGAGCAGAAGACATGAACAGACATTTCTCCAAAGAAGACCTACAAATGGCCAACAAACACATGAAAAAAATGCTCAACATCACTTGTCATCAGGGAAATACAAATCAAAACCACAATGAGATACCACCTCACACCTGTCAGAATGGTGAAAATTAACAAGACAAACAACAATAAATATTGGAGATGATGTGGAGAAAGGGGAACCCTCTTGCACTGTTGGTGGGAATGCAAGGTGGTAACAGTGTGGAGGTTCCTCAAGAAATTAAAAATAGAGCTACCCTATGACCCAGCAATTGCATTACCGGGTATCTACCCCAAAGATACAGATGAAGTGAAACAACGGGACGCCTGCACCTCAATGTTCACAGCAGCAACGTCCACAATAGCCACACGTGGAAGGAGCCACAATGTCCTTCAACAGATGAATGGACCAAGAAGATGTGGTCCATATATACAATGGAATATTCCTCAGCCATCAGAAAGGATGAATACCCACCATTTGCTTCCATGTGGATGGAACTGGAGGATATTACTCTGAGTGCAATAAGTCAGTCTGAGAAGGGCAATCATCATATGGTTTCACAAACGTGGGATATAATAAATAGTGCAGAGGACCATAAGGGAAGGGAGGGAAAACTGAATGGGAAGAAATCAGAGAGGGAGACCTACCATGAGAGATTCTTAACTCTGGGAAACAAATTGAGAGTTGCTGAGGGGGAGGTCGGTAGGGGGATGGGGTAACTGAGTGATGGCATTAAGTATGGCAGGTGATGTGATGAGCCCTAGGTGTTATATACAACTGATGAATGATTGAACACTACATCTGAAACTAATGATGTTTTAGATGCAGTGAAACTTCAACTAACGTTGGCTGATAGAATCTTTAAAAAATTATGAGTCTTGAAAAGGGGAGGGTATTTTGGATTTTCTGTTGAGGCCCAGTGTATTCATAAAGGTCCTTATAGGAGGGAGGCAGAAGGATCAGTTGGTAGTAGGAAATGCTACAGTGGAATTGAGGGGTTGGAGTTTTGTGAGGAAGGGGCGGAACCAAACAACAGAGGTAGCCTCTAGAAGATGAAAAAGACAAGGGAATTGAATTGTTTTTTCTCCTAGAGTCTTCAAAATTAACTGCCAACCCATTTCTGGAAATTTCTGCAGAACCTTAAGAGAAAAAAAAAATTTTTTTTTAAACCGCCAAGTGTGCGGTAAATCTAAATCGTTATAGTAATAGTAGGAAACATTTTCTCTCTCCCAGTCTCTATGTGTGTTTATGTAGGTGTGTGTGTGTTTACACAATATATATCACATGCACAGTGTGCTTATTACAATATATTTGATAATCTCAAAAACTCAGAACAAAGCAGATCCCATTCATTATGAGATGGGGGATGATCATTATCCTACTGTATAGAATATGTCTAAACCTTAGAATCTCGCCTAGCAATTCAAACATGAATGATAATATTTGACTTGGGGGATATCCTGAATGGTATTGCTGAAAAGACAAGTTGTTAAAAATGTATATATTGTGATTCTATTTTTATAATCAATGAGAGTGGTGGTATTCATTTTTAACAAACAAAATCACATTATTTACATTACTTTGTATCTGCATTTTTTTCTTTTGATACATGTTTGTGTGTGTGTATATAATAATCATATATATTCTTTCTGATGTGTGATAAATATGGCAAAAAATACATAATACTCATGAAGATGCTACTATGATTACTCAGTAGGGGAGCAACAAATGAAGAGTTGATTTGTGGGAAAAGAAGAGAGGAGGAACAAATTTAAGGGAAAAAAAATTCTTGAAAAAAGAAATTGTATGATATAATTCTAATAATGTAAAATTTAACAGGATACTTATAGATATGTATTAAAAATTAGAGGATCAAGAATTATAAACATGTGTTGCCATGTAGGAGTGCCTATGATTTATTATTGTTAATTTTTTTTTTTTTTTAATAAAGAGAGGGATGCCCAGGTGGCCTAGCGGTTTAGCGCCGCCTTCAATCTGGGGCCTGATCCTAGAGTCTCGGGATTGAGTCCCACATTAGGCTCCTTGCATGGAGCCTGCTTCTCCCTCTGCCTGTGTCTCTGCCTCTCTCTCTGTGTCTGTGATGAAGAATAAAATCTTTAAAAAAAAAAAAAAAGTAATGTACCTTAGGAAAAAAAAAAGAATAAATAAAAATAATAAAAATAGAGAGAGATACCGGATAATGTAAATAATACAATTGTATTTGTTAAAAAATTAACATACATAGCATATAATCATATTTATATAACATTCTCAAATGACTATATGTTAGAGATGGTTAAGAGATTTGTGGTTGGCATACTTGTGTGGTCAGAGGATGAGTATAACTAGTGATACAACAGCTCTATATCCTGATTATGCATCTGATTACATGAATTTGTCATAGAACTACACGTGCACATACATGCACACACGCACATATATTTCACTATATTTTAGTGAAATATAATTGATATACAAAAAGTGCACAGATTTAATAGATACCATTTGATGGGTTTGAACATATGTATCCGCCCCATGAAACCGTCACCACAATCAAGATAATAAGCATATCCATCACTTCCAAAAGTTTCTATTTGTGCCCTCTTTCTTTCTAAGAACACTCAACCTGACAGCTACTCTCTTAAAAAAATTAAGTGCACAGCATAGTGTTAATTATAGGCATTATGTCGTATGGCAGAGCTCTAGAACATACTCATCTTGCATCACTGAAACTTTATCCCCAGTGAACATCTCCCCATTCTCTTCTCCTATCAGTCCCCGGCAACCACCATCCAACCCTATGCTTTCATGAGTCTGACTATTTTAAATACTTCATGTAGGTGGAGTCCTGCAGTATTTGTCTGTCTGTGACTGGCTTTTTTCATTTAGCATAATTTCAAAAGTGATTACATTATAAAATTATCCAGTTTCACCAGTATGTACGGGTCAGCACGCCACTGGCCTGCACCTGGAGTTAATCACTGGTCTATTGTTCTATATGAAATTTGTTCACAAGTTTTCATTGTGAATAAGGTTGTGGTAAACATGTGAATATATAAAATGTTCTCTGAGTTTAAGATTATTACCTCAGAATATATTCTCAGGAGTAGAATTATTGGGTCAAAGGGAAAATAAAAATTTTTAAGACCTTTGATACCTATCGCCAAACAAAATGAGATGAACAAGTTTACAAGTCCATTCTGAAAGGTTGCCAACTTCCAAGACACAATCAATCACTGTGACCTTGATGCAAAATATATTCAATAAAAAATGGCTGGCAACAACAAATAGATATTCTTTCTCTAATATAAGCTTGCCCTGTAGATGAGATCCGAGCAAAGCAATCTTGTCCAAAAGGGGAGAAATTTAACATTTGGGGGTTGCTATGTGTCAAATACTACTTTACGTTTGCTTTTTCATTTATCACACACAGAAGAGCTTCAACAAATCAATGCTTGACTAATAAACTTCTGCTCGTATAAAAGGCCATCGTTTATTTAGTGTTTTCATTTGCATGATTTCATTTATGACTAACAAATCTTGTCAATCTAAGAAGGTGATTTCATTTGTCTGTTTTTCCCTCGAGTTCTTAGTGGATTAAACTTGTGAATGATTTTTCAGAATAATAATTTAAAATAACTTTAAAATGTGATTTACATTCTTAAAAGGAGAGAAGGAAAGGAAGTCAGTGAAAATGTTTTAAGGGAACTTTATGAAAGCATTGGAAGCTTTGAAAGGCGATTTTTCCCTCCTCCTCACCAATTTCCAACAAAAGCTCAACTTGATACTTCTCCTTCAAGCTCGTGTCCCCTTAATTTGATGGGACCTTAGCTTGCCTCCTTTTCTGATATGTCAATGAAAGGGAGATCCAGGCAATAGAACTGCACTGATCTGAAATGCTTCCTTCTCTTACCCTCCTCTCTCCTCCTCCTCACTAGATATCCACCCCCAGGAACGCCGTTCTTTCTGATGATGGAATTCCATTATTATACTTCATGCTGGCAGCTATTCTATAGGGACAAATGTGTACAATGAAACAATTCTTTCATTTAAAAGATCCATTCAAAGAACATAGAAGAAGAAGGAAAACTTCATCTTAAGGATAAATAGCAGTCAACTTCTGTCCAGCCTAGTGGCCGTCAAATGTAAATAAAGATCTGTCCATTAAATCATTGAAATGCTTTCCCAGGAGATAGAAATAATGTCCGTGGGTTGTTCAAGCTGTGAGGTTGATCGGAAGACCTGGTTAGTAGCCAGATGTTCGGTGCTATGGAGATTCAAGGTAGATAGTGATCACAGCAATAATTACAGCTTCCGACTTTGTATGAAATACACTCCTTTGCTGACTTTAAAGGACATCCGTGAACAAAATCCCATTTAGCTCTCACAAAAACCCCATATGGTAGGCAAGTCAGTTACTATACTAAGCCATCCTGCAGATGACCAAACTCTGAGAGGAGTTTGCTTACTCAAAATGACCCGGTAGTTAGCATTGGACGCTGAATTTGGTCTAGGTTTTGTAAATCCAAATTCACATTTTTTTTCCTCTTCTCCACAGCTCCATTAAAAACAAACAAACAAACAAAAAACCCTTTTGTTTTCTGAAGGAGAATACTATTTACACAGACTCCATTCCCCATGAACTATTCACCATGATCTCTGCTAAATCAAGGAGAATGCAGCAGTGGATACAGAGAAGGATGGAAGATTAGAGGCAAACATATGTCCTTATTATTTTTAAAATGTGGAAATAAGTTGAGTTGGACAAAATACAGACCGATGGTTTGGATACTTGCCCTAAGCACAATTCTAGAATAATAAATTGATGGAAAGGTCTGAAGGTCCTTAGAAGAGCTGGGAAGCCTCCCCCGTCTTGTCATCTTCAGTTACCCAGGGCTGGGTACGCAGTGATAAAGGGAAAGCAAAGATCCCTAGGGCTGGGCCTCGTTTCACGGGGCAAAACTCCTGGGTGTGAGCCTTGTCTTAGGGGTGCCCTGGTTAGGCCTTTGCTTCTCAGCTTTCTCACGACCTTCATCAATCTCCTCCAGTTATTACTTACATGAAGAAATATAGGCTACTTGCTCTGCACACAGCGTTAGGAGAATCTCTAACACCTGCCCTCCAAATTAATCACAACCTTCCACACAGAAATTTTTGAGCTGCCACTGTGTTAAACTAACCTCATTTTCTCCTATATGAAGTCTACCAGGCCAGAGAAAGTTAGTAGATAAGTTCCGTCTGGATTCGAGGAAGATGTTAGTCCAATGTCTCTCCCTATACCCAAATGGGCATGGCTAGTATAAGTAGGACTAGAGTGACCAGATGAATAGTTTTAACCAAATCGTTTAATTCTTAGATTCTTAAGAATCTAGGGTGGAGTTTCTAGTTGGGTGCCTTAGGGCGGAGGAGGGAGTGAATGTGTATTTCTCTTTTCAGTCTTAACCTCAAAGCGGTGATAACGATTTTAATAGATATTAGTTTTTGTTTCCTGTTTATTTGTTTGAACCACAAAAGAACTTATTTTTTTCCTTTCAGTACGTTCCATGGGATTCTGAAAGCATAGTGCACCATATTATTCTGACACTCTGGCCTACAATGTAGGCTGGCCAATTAGAAGAAACTGGAATCCTTGGACCTACGGATTAACAAGAACTTGTATCACATTGCAAGGCCTGTTCTACATTCCTTCCTATCTTCTTAATCCAGCAAAGCCAAGCATTATTCTCCTCTAGAATACAGAGGAGAATAGAAAGAGAGAAAGAAACTGGGGACACAGAGTTCTTTACTTTACATTTACTCGAGGTCCCACTCTTAAAGTTTCTGAGGATGGATTCATATCCTGCTGACATTTTGTTTCCCAAGCTCTTCATTCATGGTCATGTTAGGTGCAAGAGGCACAATGCCTGGGGCCTGCGATACTTCTAAGGAACCATAAAAAGTTTTGATTCTGATTTATTTTAAAATCGAAGAAAAATTAAATATAATAAAAATGAGTGTATAAAAATGAATTTTTTAAAAAAGATTTTATTTATTCATGAAAAACACAGAGAGAGAGAGAGGCAGAAGGAGAAGCAGGCTCCATGCAGGGAGCCCGACGTGGGACTAGATCCCAGGTCTCCAGGACCAGGCCCTGGACTGAAGGTGGTGCTAAACCGCTAAGCAACCCAGGCTGCCCTGTAATAATAAATTTATACCGGTGGATACCACCTTTATACCAACATTGTCATAAAATACATATATTTAAAAAAAAATTATGGACAAAGGGGTCCGTCACGACAGAGTGCCTAGCTAGGGCTCACGCAAGGCACAATACAGCCCTGTCTCCATGCCAGCTCTGCTCACCTACTTCCCTGGAACCATGCAAGGAAGAGAGGAAGTGTGTGTCTGATGTGGGGTGGGTGGACGTCGGAGGCAAACACTGGAGCAGCAAGAAATATATTGGGATACATTAATGAAGAATAAAAGAGTCTTGTGCAGAGCAGGAGGTGCTAACTCACACTGTGTGTTTACCTCGCTAACATTTTTGATGTCTCGGTGTCCTGATGAAGGGAATGGAGGAATTTCTATCTTCCCTTATTCCCACACAAGGCACATGTGGGGCTTTCACAAATTTGCTCCAAAAAATGATCCAAAACGTCTCAGGCTCCTGGAGCCACAGTGGATGAACTTTTCTCTTTTAAATGCCCAGGCTGTCTGAATGTATCACCAATAGCAACGACAACTGACATTTGTGTAATACTTTGTAGTTGAAATTATAGGCTTTGGATTCCAATAAACCTTTGTCCATATCCTAGTCCCAGCCTCTCCCAGCTGATTCACAGACTAATTATATCTGTCTTTATGCCAATGCAGTCTTAAACTGTACTTTTTTTTGAGGCAAAGGAAGTTACTTAAGCTCCCCAGGTCTGAGTGTCCACAGCTATGAACGAGTAACTACTTCAGAGTTAAGAAATGTTAACAGTTATTCAGTATATGGCCGCCACCGTCGTGTCTGTACCCCCAATTTACAGATGAGGAAGTAGATTCAAGGAGCAGAAATATACTACTCGGGGGGTGGGAGTGACTGGGTGATGGGCACTGAGGGGGGCACTCGACGGGATGAGCACTGGGTGTTATTCTGTATGTTGGCAAATTGAACACCAATAAGAAATAAATTTATTATTAACAAATAAATAAATAAAAATGCAGACTCCCCCCCCCAAAAAAAAAGAAAAAAGAAATATACTACCCAAAGTTACAGTGAAAGGGAAGCAGGGCTCCGTTCTCTACAGAATCAATTCTCCCACTTTTCTTTGTACCCACATCCAAGTTCTTAGGGTATGAGTCAAAGTCACTGAAATGAGAAAGCCCTCTTTGAAGACAGGCCCATCCACAGGTGCATCAAAGGGCTTCAGTGAGGAGCAAGGATTAGTATCTGCTTAAGAGACATGTTTTGCTACGTCCAGTTCCATTCGTATCCCTGCTATTATTCCTGAGCGTCTGACATGTCACCCGAAGTTTCCATATGTGTTGTTTCTGTTACTGGTATTATCCTAGAGATTTCAGGGATTTTTTTTTTTTTCAGAGAAAACGTTGTTTTATTATCTTAAACCATAAATTATAATTCTTATAAAAGTTATATAAATGCAGACTGATCATCTTTAAACTCTCAAAAAGCCAAATAAAAATAAAGCGCAGAAAACGGAATTGAGAAAGTTCTGACATAATTCTTCCACATGTTATGTATCATCAGGAAGAATCACTGCAATAGTTACCCAAAGTAGTATTAAAGGTAATAAAAGAGAGGTTTGGTCTTAAACATAAATTCAAATGTATAGTATATCTACAATAACAGGTCAAAGAGGAAGTATATCTGCAATTTCTAACGGTAATAAACAGTTAGTTTGCAAATACTATATTCTTCAGTGAAATAAGAAAGCAGATCAGGGTTAAAATGTTGGACAGTCTTAACAACCAGGCCACCTTTCAGGGTCCTTGTTCCAGTAGGAACTTTCCAGGGAGACCGAGAGACCGCAGGTCATTTTCTTTTAATTCAGTGATCTCTCATTTATCACTGCCAACTCAAAAACTCATGGTGTTAAGAATTATAGTTATTTAGAGCACAGGAGACCTCAGGTAGTTATAATGTAGTCATCCTAACTATCATATTAAAATATTAATAAAAATAATTGATCTTTCCATAATACTGTACCGTGTTCAAACGGGATGCAAATGTAGTTCTGTTCAATATCGTAAGACAGGCAGGCCGGATGCTGTGATCCCCAGTTTACAAATGACAAAGTTGTGGCTCAGAAAAGTGATTTGCTTGCCTAATGCCACACGTCCCTGAACGGAGTCTCATATAGAGGAATCCTGGTTCTATGTCCTTTATCATAAGATGGTCAACTTCTAAACGGTTGCTCCGGCCATTCCCTCAAATAACCCAGAAAGGGATGCCCACATGCTTCTAGCCTGGATGTCTGGGGGAATGCAGGGAGCACCCGTGCTCACAATTTAACTCCGTTCAACCAATGTTGAATAGGAAATTACTCTGTGCCAAGCAGGCGGTGGGTGAGGCTGTGCTGGAGGAAACAGGGCTGGTCAAAACACAGATCTTGCCCGGGACGACGAGACAGTCCGGTGGAGGAGGCCGACAGGAGGACAGCTAAGCACAAGTGAAGGCACGCCGCCCTAGGAGCCACAGCACACACAGAAAGCAAACACGGGGATGAAGAGAGGGAAGAAAAATGACCTCCGATGGGAAGATTTGTGAAAGATTTATAAAGCGACAACACTGTTATGGCTTGAGGATGAGAGGGATGTTGGTGGTCAAAGAAATGAGAAAGCGAACAGACGGGAGGAACTGCCACGAGCCGATTTCTGCAGTCGCTGATACGTGGGCAGATCAACTCTCCTTGGGTACGTGGGACAAACACCAGTGAGGAGGGCCTCGGCAGCTCTCCCGGCAGGCGAGGCCCTGCAAGCACTGGAGGCAATCTGACCCTCAGTCTGATCTTCTTCCCCCAACTTTGACGGGCCTTCATTCAGGGCTCATCCAGGGCATTTCTCCTCTACTCTTTCCCAAAAGATATTGTCTGCCCTCGGCAGGGAGACAACGGCTCCCATTTCCTTGCAGCCGGTATCCACTTCCCATTTTAAACCATCTGGCAAAGGAATCTGTACCTTGCCTCTGCTTGCTCCTGCTCATCCCCATTACCCGGATCCCACAGAGCAAATGGCCTTGTTATGGGGTAGCGCAGGCAATGAAAATACCTCGTGCTTGTCACTGAGAGTACTTGACACCTAAAAACTTCCCAAGGTGTTTTTAAAATACTCATCATGTTTAACAATGATTTTTTTTTTTTTTTTTAAATCACCGAGTCGACCTGTGGGTAACAACACTGGACTGAGGGGTTAGGAGAACAGGGTCCTGGCCACAATTCCGCAGTGTGATCTTCACAAGCCTTTCTTCTATGGGTCCCAGGTGTCAGTCCTTTAAAAAAGGAAAAGAAAGAGGATCGAAGCTCCTGGGCATTAACACTCTGTTAATTGTCTAAAGAAAGAAATTGCAAGAGCATCAATACAAAAATTTGGTCACACTTCAGATATCCTTGGTAGGCTCAGAATAATTGATCAATCTCTAAAAGAAAAAAAAAAGTCTTTGTTGGCTTTTTGTCCCAATGATCCTTTGGGGAAAAGCGCTAAGGGTTTGGGGAACAGAGTCAAAGAAAGTTGTCTTTGAGGTATTTCGTTCCCATGGAAGTGAGTCCAAAAGAGTCATTTATATATCTGACCTCTCTCTCATTCTCTCTCTCTCTCCTCTTTCTTTGTCATTGTTATGAGGCTATTGTAATATAGGGAATTATTCTAGACGTCGAAGCGAGACAGCCAAAGAGCAGCCATCGGATCTCATCTATCATTTGTTGTACTTCCATATGACCTTGCCTGAATTTGCCTCTTTCTGAGACTTGATTTTCTTTTCAGCTAAATGGGAATGATAAGACTGATTTATAGAGTTATTGTACGGGTTAAATTAAGATGAAGTCTTTAAAGAGCTAGTATATTGTCTGGCAAAAGACATGCAATAAAAGCTACAATGAGAAAATCTGGTTAAACATCTTTACCTTTCAAAACAAACAAACAAACAAAAAAAAAAAAACACCTTTACCTTTCTATTTTTGGATCACTAGGCTAACTAAAAGTGGAGTCAAAGAGACCAGACTTCAAATCACTGCTATACCTGAGTTCCCTCATCTGTAAAATGCACATCAGTCTTCCTTGTGGGGCTTTTGTGAGTGTGAAATGCTACGTAATGCTCTGTATATAGCCATAAACATGGTAAGTCCTTGATAAATATTAGACATTATCATGATCACTGATCATTCATTCACTCATTCACAATCTCCATCATCAATATTGCTATCCTACAACTGTTTCCTAAGCACCTAATAAGTGCTGGGCTCTGTGCTGTGTGCTGGGCATGTGATGCCAACTATCTTCCATTGGCTGCCCCAACATGAGCATATAGTCAAGAAACAAATATATTTTAAAAGACATAGATATTTCCAATCCAGTATCCTATGGTCTACATACAACACTGTGGAATGTCAGAAAAAAATCTTTAACTTGGCTGAGGTCTAGGCTCAGAGGTAGTTTCTTCTAGGAGATGATGTGGGGGTTGAACCAAGAAGGATCAAGAACTACGGGTGGGGGATCCCTGGGTGGCGCAGCGGTTTAGCGCCTGCCTCTGGCCCAGGGCACGATCCTGGAGACCCGGGATCGAGTCCCACGTCGGGCTCCCGGTGCATGGAGCCTGCTTCTTCCTCTGCCTGTGTCTCTGCCTCTCTCTCTCACTGTGTGCCTAAAAAAAAAAAAAAAAAGAGAGAGAGAGAGAGAGAGAAGGCAGGTGTGTTCTTGGAAGGTGACTCTCACAGGATAGTAATTCTCAAATTTTGTGTCCCGTTAGAATCACCTGGTGAGCTTTGAGGGCTTGGATGCCCAGGGTCCCTTCCGACACCAACTGAAATGTTGGGGGTAGGACTTAGGCATCAATGTCGCTAATCCTACTCGGGTGATTTCGGTGTGCAGCCAAGTGAGGAACTGCTGGCGCCACGTGTGACAGCATAATTAGCGTGGGGGAGGGAAAATACACTGCCCTGGAATCAGTCGGGGCCCGTGAGGATAGGCCCAAATAATAGGACAATGAGTTTGGTCTTGGCTTCTATGTGGTGATTAGCCATTGGGGAACTTAAAAGGGGAGAACAGAGCGGTCATATATTGCATTTTGGAAGGAAGGATCTCTTTGGACACGGCACCATATTGAATTCCAGAAGGGGGAAGAATGAAAATAAAATAAAACAAAACGTGATGCGCAATCTTCACTAAGCATGTGACCTATGGACTAGTCCCGGACGAGTGTTCTCTGTATACGGTTTCATGATATGTAGAATCGACAAGTATCCTGATGCCTTGGGCTCTCCTCAGACATCCAGGACAAGTTCTCGGGATATGGGACTCCTGTGCATTTACGCTCTCATTAATTTCTTCTAGAAGGATAAAAGCTGCCAAAGGGCTTGAAAACCCATATTAAAGGGTACGCAGTCATCATTGAGGCAGCGGAGATCGACACTTATGTGTAGGTCAGACTGAGGGTAGGAAGGTCATTCTTGGACAGGACAGAAGGCCTCTGGGGCTCGCAGCCTGCGAATCCTTGGCCTTTCCGTCCTTGGTCCATCCCTCTCCTTGTCCTGTGACGCGCGAGGGGCCTGTCTGTATTGCTATGAAAATCAGCACTGCCCTGAGACCCTGAACTGTGCCACTGACGTCCCTGAGGCTGGGCTCGTGTGTATCTGCTTGCACAAAGTCAGGACTGTGGGATGCAAGGGTGTGCCTGCCAGGGGGTGGCTGGCCCCGCAGGTCCTGGGTGTGCTGAGGGAGGATGGGGGGGTCGCTTGCCGCACTGATGCACAGAAGCAGACCCCTATCCCAGCACCCCGAGGTGGATCAAGGGCAGATGAGTGGGGCAGTAGCGGAGGCCTCCTGGGGCCACAGTGACAAGGCCCCATCCCACCCCACGCTTCTCAAAGGGGCGCAGGGGGAGGGATAGTCTCTCTGGACCCTAAAGCAGAGATGCCTACAGGGAGGGCACAGTCCCCCCAAACCTCCAGCTCCCAGCTTCTGTTAAGGACCCAGACTTCCATAGGCAAGCAGGCAGCTGCGTTCCTGTGACTCAACAGTGACACCCAGTGACGCTCCTTGTCCCTCCCGGTGGCTGCTCCCCGAGGAGCTTTAGGGGAATCCACCCAGCCCGGAAGCGGTCGCAGCCATCACATCAAATTCAGTCCCGAATAAGACAAACATAATAATAAATCCCAGTCCGTATTAGCATAATCATCTAACTGCTGCAGCACGCTCTGTCCCCTGCTGGGCCATGTCTGATGTCAAACATCATACCTCCAGGCGGGGCTGCACCTGCCTGACTTCGGGGTCCCACGCGCCTGCTTCTCTCCACTACATCCTTGTCCAAGTTCCACGAGACCTTATTTTCTGTCATTTTTCACACTCACTCACACACACACACACACACACACACACCCCTTTGGGTGCAAAGAGATTTCGACTTAGTAACGGAAATAAGACTATAGCGACAGGGATGTAAGAGACCCACCTCCGCATACACTGGGCCAGCTGAGTCTGGAAGGGACGGGGACGTGATCGTTTGTGGTGTGGCCAGAGGGGCGTGAGCGGCTTATGCACAGGACTGCACACCACGGCATATGTGTAACAAGAGGGCCTGGGGACATGGAGCTCAGGGCACAAAACCTCATGGAGTAGAGAGAAGGGTAAGGTTGGTTTCCTTCCTCCTGGATGGGCGGGCGTATCAAGGAGAGACTATACTGGCTTTATTTGGTCCCAAAGGACAGGAACGGAACCAATGAGCAAACGTTTTGAGAAAACTGCTTTCAGCTCAGCACAACACCACACAAAACAAAAACCCCTTTATAACATGGGACCTACTGGGGAATGAAAGAATTTCAGGAGGCAGAGAATTTCATGTCATCAAAAACACAGCCCAGATACATCTGTCATGATAATTCTCGTGGAAGAAAACAAAATCGAGAGGGGGTGGAGACGTAAAATTGCATGAACTACACTAATAAGTAAAAGAACAGAGATGCAGGTAGCGAAGAGCACGGGGACATATAATTGGGGAGAGGGGAGGGGAGGCTGATTGAGATCTTTTCCAACCATCACTAGTTTTTTTTTTTTCTGGTCAAAATGTCTCCTTCCTCCACACTCATCAGACCGATGCCCATCGTGTGGTGCTTGCTCCGTCCACGTATGTGCTCTTATTTGCCACGTGATGAAGATGCTTCCCCACCCCTGCCTTCCGTCTCCTTTCCAGCCTCCCTCCCCCCCCCATCGTTTCTTTCCCAAGGGCGGCCTAGCTAGCATCAATCTGGCCCCGGGTGCCCCCAAGTCCGTCCAGGGAGGAAGGGAGAAGCTGTACTCCTGGACCCTCTGAGGGAGGGCCGGGGAAGGTAAGCTATGATTTTCTAATGCACCGAATGATGGACTGTCAAGAAGCTGTCAAGCAGGGACGGGTACATTGAGGGAGGGAATGGGTACAGAGACAGACCTACATTTTCCCTTCAAATATCAGATTCCCTGACTCGCTGATTCTAAATCGTGTTTAACATCGCTCCCAGTTTATTCCTGTCATTCTCTGCTGTGCCTTATCTTATTCTTCCAATGGATTATGGATAATGGGGAGGGAAACTGTGAAGAGGAAGCTGAAATGACAGAAGAGACAATGCAACAGAAACCCCACGGGAGGTAGAAGGGTTAGTGTGGGGTTGTGATCCCATTACAGGCTGGCCGCCAATGAGAAAAAGTAGAAATAAAAAATTGTGAGGCTTCAGGTTCAAAGCTGGGCTGGTATTGATGTCAACTGTACCTGAACTGGCAGATACGATCAAGCAGTTGGGTCCTCTGACAAGTAACTAGGCAGGATACGAAGGCTCAAGCCAGGCGGGCGGGCGTGTAAACCGAGTCTTCAGACCAGGCAGGAATGGAAACTAGATTGGGGACGTACACCCGGTCCTAGACCTGGTGACCACTGAGATACTCTCACCTCCTGGGAGCGGCTCGTGCCTTGGAGATGTACACGGATTTGAATCCCGGTTTAGCCCCTCAACAGTCATAGGAACGGAGTCCAGTCATTTCCCATCCCTGAGCCTTCATCTCCTCATTTGTAAGATGGGGAAGGAAATCTGGGCTAATCTGGCGGGATCATGCCGATCTGAGACTCAGAAGATACAGTGAATGGAAAGAGCCTAACACAGTGCCTGACACATTATAGATTTCTTTCTTTTCTTTTTCTTTTTTTTTTAATTTCATGTATTCATTTGACAGAGAGAGAGAGTGTGCACAAGCAGGGGGAGCAGCAGGCAGAGAGAAGGAGAAGCAGAATGCAGGGAGCTACACAGGAGGCTGATCCTAGTACCCTGGGATCACGCCCTGAGCCCAGATCAGTTGCTTAACTGACTGAACCACCCAGGTTCCCCTGTAGATTTCTTTAATAGTAACCTAAGATCTAAGTGGAATTGGAAACGGGATAGACAGTGGAGCCCATTCCCACAACCAGCCTGTGTATTTGTGGAAATGGGGGGTATCCATTTTTTTAAGATTTATTTATTTATTTATGATAGACATAGAGAGAGAGAGAGAGGCAGAGACACAGGAAGAGGGAGAAGCAGGCCCCATGCAGGGAGCCCGACGCGGGACTTGATCCCGGGACTCCAGGATCGCCCCCAGGGCCAAAGGCAGACGCCAAACCGCTGAGCCACCCAGGGATCCCCAGGGTATCCATTTTTTTATACATAGTTCCAATATATTCAATGCCCTGGCAAAGCTGAATGGAAATATTAAAATTTCTTGATATTGACACTTGGAAAACACTGGGAACACAATGGCTTGCATGTCTATTTATTTTTCCCTTTCATTTTCTCTTATCCCATCATTTTTCTCTGGTCTTTGCTATAGCAACCAGCCGTACTCAGGTATAGCCTAACAGCTCCTGATCTAAGCTGCACCGTGTGTCTCTTATTTTTTTCCTCCCAAGGCTTATCTGGTTTAGTCACACGGATCCCCTGTAGGAGCCTCATCAGCTCCCATCACACGTGGGGAATGGACGCGTGTCAACTCTTCCTGGGGTAACAGCTGACCAACGGGACGGGAGCTGGGCGTAGATACTCCCTTCTTCGAAGTCGCAGACATTTCACAAGCACATCCCAGGCAGTTCCCCAGAACGTTACCAACAGGATGGAACTCCAGCTTCCCACAATAGTAACCAGCTCAAGCAGCTGTGGATTGGCTGCTTTTCCTCTCTTTCTCCATTGCACCGTTCCCGAGCCCTCCGCACTTGGTTTTCCCTCCTTTCCTGTTTCACTTTTTCAGACTCTCCATGCATGAACGAATATGATCAAATGATTCAAACTAAGCCACCTCCACAAAAGCTCTTGTCTCAGGCTCTGCCTTTTGAGGGGAATGCAAGCTACATCACGCGGAGAGCGGTTGCAAGAATTCCACACTTTTAGCACAAAGAGCTGGGTGAGACTTCAGGAATGATGTAGTCAATTCCAATATTTTATGGATGGGTATGCAGAAGCAGAGTAACTTCAAAGTCACCCACCTAGGCAGCTCAGTGCAAAGCAGATGTGAGATAAGAACAACCGGGGGGGGGTCGGGGGGGAGGATGGGGAGAGGGGCTGAAGAGCAAAAGAAAGACAAGGTCGCCTGGGTGATGAGAGAGAGGAAAGAGCAAGCCATTAAAACATCTTAGCACAGTGGGGATGACATGTATTGAATCTACCCTGTCAGCAGAGCAGGGCGCAGTACCCACCCTGATAAATGCCAGGTTCCGGTGCTGACACTTGATAAAGGTTCCATCTCGCCGCAGAGCAGCCGCCAAGAATGGGGTGATGGTGCTGCTTGCTAGTTTAACCCCCAGTGCTCTCCAGGGCATGACATGGAGTAGCCGCTAAATGGATGTTTGTGGAATAACGGGCAAATCCGTGAGCTTAGGGTTAAGCGTTTCCATCATGAAGGTGCACAGACCTAGCCCTGCTGTGTGCGTTCAGACATCTAACTGTATACGAGGGCGCCTCTTTCCCCCTCTTTCTTCGTTGTTATTATTCCGTGTCTGTACATTAAAAGCATAGTTCTAGATGTTCATGTCACAGAGAGCGTAGCCACCCTTGAGATCCTGTCCCTACCTCCTAGTTACTCAGATCTTACCCAGCCTGGTTACTCTGGAACACGCGTCCACACGTTGCCAACTCCTTACTTTTCTCACACAGAGAATTAGGGGCTCTTGTCATGCTCATTTGTGTAAACATGCCTATCTTCTTTCCCTAGTCTTGCATAATTTTTTGTCATATCTGTTGTTTGCACGAGTTGAAAATTCTCAAAAAAAAAAAAAAACCCACTACTTTTATTTATTTAGAGAATAAAAGATATAGAAACAAATGGAAATAGATACAAACCAAGGGAGGCAACTTACTAAGGACCATGTGCCAGGCATCTTGCTGTTTATTAGAGCTAAACGGATGGAGACAGGGTTGCCTGGGTTTGGAGAGATCAAAGATTGTTATGGCAGAAATTCGTCTTCATACTTGACCCCTGTCTCCAGAGCATGAACACCTTGACTTATGAGGGTAGGCATTAACCTGAATTGATTTTCATCCCGAGTACTTCCAGGAATACTGCTGGTCACTTCCTTAGTGACAAAATGCTACACTTTGTCTTACGAAGAAAAAAGTCTAGCATTGAATTTAAAACTATTCTGGTTAGAATTGTTCCTATCTTTTTCTGGTAGGCTTTATTAGATGCACAGGAGTACCTCATTTTTATTGTGCTTTGCAGATATTGCATTTTCTTACAAATTGAAAATATTTGTATGGTACCCATAGTCCCATTTGTCCAATGGCATTTGCTCTCTTCATGTCTCTGTGTCACATTTTGGTGATTCTTGCAATATTTCAAACTTCCTCTTTATTAAATAATAATAATAATAATTATTATTATTATTTTATCTCATGATAAATGAGTGAAGAGTTGCTTCTTACAGATGAGCAAAGAAAGCTATTTCTTGAGATGGAATCTACTCCTGGTAAAGACGCTGTGAAGATTGTTGAAATGACAACAAAGGACTTAGAATATTGCATCAACTTAGTTGATAAAGCAGCAGCAGGGTTTGAGAAGATTGACTCCAATTTTGAAAGAAGTTCTACTGTGGGTAAAATGCCATCAAAAAGCATCACATGCTACAGAGAAATTGTTTGTGAAAGGAAGTGCCAATCGATGTAGCAAACTTCACTGTGTTTTATTTTAAGAAATTGCCAGAGCCACCCCAGCCGTCAGCAACCAGTAGCCTGATCAGTAGCCATCAACATCAAGGCAAGAACCTCCACCAGCAAAAAGATTACTATTTGCTGCAAGTTCACACGACAGCATTTTTTTATCAATAAACTACTTTTAAATTGTATGTGTGTTGTTGGTTTTTTAGATATTATGCTGTTGCACACTTGATTAATAGACTATAGTATAAACATAACTTTTATGGGTTCTCCAAAAAAAAAAAAATTGACTCATTTTATTGTAATCCTCACTTTATTCAGTTGTCTATAACCAAACCCACATGTCTCCAAGGTATGCCTATTTGGTGCCTGGAGTGCGCGTGCACACACAAACATGCACACACACACGCACACACACACACACACACACCAGGTGATCTTTTTTATAGCTCTTACAACAATTTAAATTACCTGGCCAATGTTTTATCTTTATTGTGAGCTACAAGAATACAGGGAATGTGTCTGTTTCTTTTACAACCATGCCCTAACCACTTGACATGGACCTAAGAAATTTGTTTTGGTCACCATTATACATTTTTGAATATGTTTCCCAATAGTACATAAATATATAGTGTTTATCACGAATAGTGAAGGGGTGAGCTATCATATTGACCAATGTCTCTCTAATTAAAGTCTCTCTGAATATGGCTTTAATGATACTATTATTGTAAAACAGAGATAAGAACCCTCTGTCCTGGGGCCCCTGGGTGGCTCAGTTGGTTAAGCATCTGCTTCGGCTCAGGTCAAGATCTCAAGGCCCTGGGATTGAGCCCAGCAGAGAGCCTCTCCCTCTGCTCCACCCTCTGCTCCACCCCCTGGTCATGCTCTCTCTCTATCAAATAAATAAATAAAATCTTTAAAGAAAAAAAAAAAAAGAACCCTATGTCCTCTTCAACCTGCTAGCTCTATTTTTATCTATTGATAAATTGAGTCTGGGTAACATTTTGTTGAAGAAACAAAAGTGATAGGTTACAAAGAAAATATTGAAAAAGACTAATTCCAACAACCTCATTACACATGGAAAAACAAGGCCAGGTGGAAGTCTAGGTGCCCAACCAAATCCCCTGATTTGGGGAAGTTCTTTTGATAACAAATTGCTATTCCTTCTATCCAGTTTCTAGTTTTCTTGGTCACTGGATAACTGATGCAAAAAGCCTAATATATTAACTATTTTAGTCTAAGATTTTTAGCATTGCCATGTACTTTTCTTTCTTTTTTGATTAATTTCCCCCCCCATTCCTATCTTAACAGTTTTTTTCTCACATAGGCCCTTCATTGTAAGCAATGTTAAATCCTTACTAGATGCAGTCTGAGACAGAGATAACAACTCAAATATAAATAAATTCTACTCAAGCTTTCCACAGTAAAAGTTTCCTTATTTTCCTTTACATATTTATAAACTTTTAATAGTTCTCTCTCCTTTTTGTTTCCCTCCAAACTCTCAGTCTCTACTTGTTGACAACTATTAGGAATCTCAAGGTTTGCTACTGACAAGTGTCACCCTAAAGACTAATGGAAATATTTGCCCAAAACAGAATCAGACTGAGCAGAACCACTGTGATCTCTAAGTTACCAGGGGAATCTGAAAAGTGAAATCACCGGGAAGACTTGGCCATGCTGAAGGTCTGCACAATGACTGTGCACCCAATCAGATGACTGACACAAAGCAACAGCAAGGATTTATTGAGTGTTCATAGTGTACCAAGTACTAAGAGGAATGCTAGATACTGCATCTTCACATGAGGGCGATAACACCACGAGTCTTGTTTTATAGGTATGGAAAATGAGGGTCAGAAAGGTCACATGGCTAATAATTGTGAAGACTGCAATTGGAATTCAGGATTTTCCAATTCCGTGAACTTATGCTCTGAAGAGGCTGATTCTGCGGAGGCTGGCTCATTAGCAGCACAGAATCCAAAGTGCTGGTGATGCTTTTTGTCAAAACTCTTAAAAGAGGGAAATAGAAGAGGAAAGTATGGGTGAGGCTGCTGTGCACTCTCCCAGCAGCCTTGAACTAAAGTCTCCACAACTAGTCTGAGAAGAGGACACTATGCCTCTTGCTGGACAAATGAGGAAGCTTCAGCTTGGAGTGGCCTACAGCCTCCTGGAAAGTTGGCAGTGCCAAGGTCAGGATTTGAAGCAGGATTAGACTTCAATTCCACCACCACTGCCTTTCTTTTTTTTCTTTGTTCAACCATATTTGACTTACTTGTCAGCTACAGGCTTAATTATCATTGTCCTAGAAACCGGTTGCCCTTGCTTTATTCCACCTCCTTGAAAACACTCACTCCTTCAAAGGATGTTTACTAAGCAATTGCTCTGTACCAAAAATTAGGCTAAGCATTTTCACGGACAGAGATGAAGACAATGTAGATTCTCTTTTAGAATCAATGTAAACCTAAGTAAAGGAGATAAAGTGTAAAAACACAGACAGAAGAAAAATCATGTCGATGATAGTGATAACAGTGTTCAGTATGTGTCAGACACTCTTCTGAGATTGAATATGCATTATTTCATTTAATCTTTATTTCAGACTACTGTTGATGCTCCACCCAATATCACTCTGGCCCACCTAAATTCATCTGCAATTGAAGTGGATGTTTTCCAAGATGCTAATAAGCACTTCCTCCCTCAAGTGCCTACATCTCTCTGCTTTCCTGCTTGCCTTTATCCAAAACCACAGGAATGTTCTCAGCCAGTAACCTGGCATACAGGAAATGTCAAGGAGTTAATGCCCTCAGTGGCAACCCTTAACCAATGAGGCAATGAGGGATGGGGGGTGGTAGATGAATCCCCAACTTCTCCATCCCTTGGTGAGACAACTCCCAGGCACATTGTATATGTACTCAGAAGATTCCAGTAGCCTGCAGGGATAACCTAACCATTAAAGAATACTTTCTCTCCTCCCTCTCTTGCTTCCCACCCCTTCCTGCCAGTGCTTTCTGATATTATCTTGCAAATGAACCACATGCTCCCAATCACTATCTCAGGACAGGCTTTGAGGTACAGAAGCATGTCCAGAAGATAACCCTTCAGATGGTATTCTGAAATTGGAACAACCATTGGTCAGACAAAAACCAGGGGCTGCTTGCTGTTTTGTGAGGTGGTGGCAACCATGCTTTAGTGTGGCATCACAATTACTAAGTCATCCAGCTGTGGTGAGTTGAAATAAGATGCAGATGGAAGGGGAAAGGCTGGCTAGTACAACAGCTCTAGCACTTAAAAGAGATGGGACGTTGGAATTGTAAGTGTGATGGAATTGGATATATTTTGGTAAATGCCCTAGAGGTGCAGAGAATGTCGGTCTAGTTTATCACTATCAGCACAGGGGGCCCTGTGAAAGCCAGAAAACCTCCATGGCAATATTTCTAATATAGAAAAAGGCTGATTCATTATCAACACAGAAGGAAGTTGGGCTGATGCTTTTCTCAAAAATCAAAAATCTCTTAAAAGACAGTAATAAAGAAGGAAGTTAGCATGACTTGCTCATCTCCAGCAGCCAGAGGGCAGACCATCATGAAAATCAGCCTAATATTAGATATGCAGCTACTCTAAGGAACTACAAAAGGAGATGGAACATTTATTCCCATTAGGTCTTTTATGTTAATTCAATGCTCTGATAAATAGTGAAACTCAAAGATTTGGAAAGTGGATACCTGGGTAAATGCTCCTGAGAAAGAGAACTGTCTAGATTACCCTGCACCGTCCAGGTGCGGTGTGTGTGGGGGGGGTGGGGGGGGTGGGGGAAGGATATCATTCTTGCTAAAGAGGAGTAGACTCATTGCCTAGAAATATCACCACCAAACAGATACCTCTCAGAATAATGCTCGCCCTTCAGATTTTTGCTCATCTCTTCCCATTGTCTCTTTGCCAATAATTAGTTGTGTCTTAGCATAACTCCCAAGGGCATATGGGAGGGGATAGCTTGTTCACAAAAAGAGCAGCAGGACCTGGCTACCATGTACTGAGAAGATTAGAGGGCGAATATAGGAGCGAATCTTGAAGTGGGGATATAAGGCTGGGTAAGGGAGAGTTTGAGTTATTGTTATGGGCACTTTCCCATGACTTAAGATTTAACATCATGGGAAGGTCACTTAGAGCCAGTCTTACTACACTGCAAAGATGAATCACTGAAGCTTAAGCATGATCATAAGCTATAAGGTGTATATGCCAGAGCTGCCTTATCAAAGTATTGAGGAAGGAGTCAGAAAGCTCATGTAAGCTAACATATTAGCAAGGATATATTAGATGAGAACAGAAAAGCTACCAAGTGAACTACCAGCTATTCTCAAGGAGAGCCCAGGTGACACTTCTTTCAAGAAAGAGTTGAAAGGGGGTGTTATGTTAGCATCACTGAGAAACTCAGTTTAGCATTTGTTTTTATTTTGGATTATATTAGGAAATACCATTATGGAACTGAGTTCCACAGTCTCAATAGGTGATAGAATTCTAGGATAGAAAAGACAGCATCACCAGGCACAAAGTTATTTTTACCATAATTGGAAGCAGGGTCAAGTTGACATTCAGGTCTTTAACCATCTTGGATTTGCAGAAATGCCTAGTTAATCATGATGGCTCTACAACTGATATAAATGGGAAGCTCACAAGCACATGTCATGATTATATAACCAAGAAATTTTAAGAGCTGGTCATCATAAAACTATGTCAGCTGCTGCAATGGGAAATCATGATCACTTATTCAGCTTCTGGTCCGAGGCCAACAATAGAAGGGAAGATAGGATCATCTTGGTAAGGAAGCTTATAATACTTTGCAAATATATGATGTAAATCCATTTCCCCATTTTTTTTTCCCAAAGGGACTTAGTACCACTGCTGTGCTGAAGCCAACTTGTACTACCATCAGAAGCAAATTGTGTTTATCTCCTCTTAACTCTGTGTTCAGTAACATGATGCTGATAGTTTAATTACCCATGAGTGGGACTTTTTACACCATGGAAATTGGCAAATGCTATTCATCAAGGTCTTATTGTTTTTGTTTTTTCTCCAAAATCTTATTATTAAGCATTTAATAGACCACTATGGCTTATGACCTTACACTACAGTAATTATAATTGGGGAATAGAGAATATTCAGATTTTGTTACAGATGTGGAATTATTGGTTAAGGTTGACATTGAGACCAAGGAATCCAAGATACCCACTGATACAATCAGGGCATATGGTAGGTCGGTAATAAATGCAGTTCTGGGTCTACCTCACAATAGCTTCATTGGTCATGGGGAGTTACCCTGTGGTGATGGAATGAAAACATATATCTTAAAAAAAAAATAAAAAGTCTTCCATACGATTGTCCACAGTAACATTATTCTTAATAATAGAAAACTGGAAATAATCCAAATTCATCAACAGGTGATTGAATAAAGCTATTGTGTACTATTCATATAATGGAATATCATTCGGGAAAAAAAAAAAAAAACTTTTGCTCAATATAATGATATGGATGAATTTTAAGAACATTACATCAAATAAAAAAGACAGATATGCAAAAATGCTTAGCTTATGATTCCATTCCTATGATTTTTTAGATCTGGCAAAACTAGGCTATGCTAAGGGAAATCAGATAAGTGATTCCCTAGGGGAAGAGGTAGATCTACTGAGAAGGAGCATGAGAGAACTTTCCGAGGATATGAAAATATCTTGATTTGAGTGTCGGTTATACAGGGGCAAGCATTTTCAAAACTCATCAAACTGTACACTCAAAATATGTACATTTTATGAAATTTAACTCGGTTAAATATTTTTAAGTCATGGCTAATGATTATTTATTGAATGCTTCCAATATCGCAGTCATTATTTGAAGCACTTACATAAATCGCATCACGTGTTTCTTAAAGTCATTTTATAGGTATCCCTTCTCATTTTACAGAAGGAAAAACTGAGGCACTGGTAAATTAGCCAAGGTCAGAGAGCAAAGACATTTTCGAGCTAAGCCAATTCTAGGCAGTGTGACACCAGAGCAAAGCCTCTTAAGGTCTACTTTGTAATCGAGCCCCCTCCAAAGTCCGCAGCCTTGAATACTGACACTCAACACAAAAAGACAAAGCTCACAATTATGCCTGCCATTGCTGAAAAGGTGCCAGTGTGTTATGGTTGCTTGGAATGGGAATGGGCTCTAAACGATGCCTGTAATGAATGGTGGGAAAAGATACTACGAGTTTAAGTGGTGACTGGAGGCTCCCCACAGCATCCTTGAACGGCAGGCAGGGAGGCTACCTGTCAAGAACCATCAAGGGGGGGACGCTGCTCAGTGTGAGCTGATCCGACGGCACCTAGAATACTGTAAACAGTTCTGGGCATCTCAACATGAGAGAGCTGTCAAGAAATTGGAAGAGATTCAAAGAGCATCAGGGAGCGTGATTAAAGGACTAGAGGGACTGATTTATGAGAAAAGATTAAAAGAACTAAATAGTGTCTGCATAGATCGGGCATAATGAAGGAGGGACACACTAACAACATAAATATTTGAAGGGCATACACACAGAAGGGGAAAGATTGTTATGCTGCCCCACGGAGGTATAAATAGAAATTAGAGTATGGAGCACAGAAATGAAAATGTTGTCCAAATATTAAGAAACATGTCCTGACAATGAGGTCAATTAGACTTGAAGGAGCTTCCCAAAGGACTAGTTGAAATCCAGTGGCCAAGCCACTGACAATCAGTCCTGATGCAGAATAACAACATCCTAAATACTCTCGGGTTTAGAAGCAGAAAAATGTGATTTTTATGGAGAAATTATCCCTACCTCTTGAGTATATTCGGGGTAATTACAGTCAAGCTATTTGCAGTGCTTCGAATACTTTCATATTTAATACTTAATGGCAATTCTTTGTAGGAGATATTCAGCCTCCTTTACAAACAAGGGATGCTCAGTCTTAGAGAAGTTTCACAGATCTTGCAGATGTTACAGTACAAAACGAGGAGTCCGTTCCAGTTTTTAGAACTTCAAACCATATATTTTTCCCATAAGTAGACAGATATGAGCAAGTCTCATGTTGGCCATTTTGAATATATTGTCAAAGAAGAGCCAGGAAGGATCAGCATGTGACTTGCCCGTGAGAATACTCATCTGACACAAGACAATCTTAGGCATCAGCTGAATTTCAGGATAACATATGCATTTTGAAAGGAAATGTTAAGCTTCTAAAACTGTTCTGAGGAATGTGTATAGCCTCAGAAACTTTCACATTGTGAAATTGTAAGTACTCACACAACATTATGTCTATTTTGACTCTTTAATTTATTCATAATTTATTTGTTCATTAAGTATGTATTAAGTGCTATGCATGCATTGGACACCATGCTGACAATATAGCTGTGGACAATTCAAAGTTCCTGTCCTCGATGAATGGGTAAAGAAGCTGTGGTCTATATATACAATGGAATAGGACTCATCATCAGGAAGGACAAATACCCACTGTTCGCTTCAATGTGGATGGAACTGGAGGGTACTATGCTGAGTGAAGTAAGTCAATCGGAGAAGGACAATCATCACATGGTCTTACTCAGATGAGGAATAGAAGAAATAGTGAAAGAGATCGTAAGGGGAAGGCGGGGAACTGGGTGGGAAAAATTAGAGATGGAGACAAACCATGAGAGACTCCTGACTCTGGGAAACACACAAAGGGTTACAGAAGGGGACATGAGCAGGGGGATGGGGTAATTGGGTGATGGGCACTGAGGAGGTCATGTGATGGGATGAGCACTGGGCATTATACTGTATGTTGGGAAATTGAGTTTAAATTTTAAAAAATGTAAAAGAAAAAAAAAAGTTTCTGTCCTCAGGGAGTTTACACTCTATAAGACCAGTACTCTAACCACTGAGCTATGGATCCGCCTACTCAAGGAGTTTACATTCTAGTTGAGAAGAAAGATAATGGAGAAATAAAGACTTAAGGAAATGATAGGTCGTGATAGGTGCAATTAATAACGATAAAATAGAATGAGGAGGATGAAAAGACAAGCCAAAGACTGGGAGATAATATTCACAGAAGACATCTCTGATAAAAGATTATTATCCAAAATGAAAACCAAAATTTTAAAACTCAACATCCAAGAAAACAATCGGATTTAAAAATGGGCCAAAGCAAAAGACATGAACAGATATTTCACAGAGGAAGACGTATACACATGGCCAATGTGTATGCGCATGAGGAAATGCTCCGCATCACTGGCCATCAGGGAAATACAAATCAAAACCACAATGAGATCCCACCTCACCCCAGTGAGAATGGGGAAAATTAACAAGGCAGGAAACCACACATGTTGGAGGGGATGTGGAGAAAGGGGAACCCTCTTGCACTGTTGGTGGGAATGTGAACTGGTGCAGCCACTCTGGAAAACTGTGTGGAGGTTCCTCAAAGAGTTAAAAATAGACCTGCCCTACGACCCAGCAATTGCACTGCTGGGGATTTACCCCAAAGATTCAGATGCAATGAAACGCCGGGACACCTGCACCCGATGTTTCTAGCAGCAATGTCCACAATAGCCAAACTGTGGAAGGAGCCTCGGTGTCCATCGACAGATGATGGATAGAGAAGCTGTGGTCTATGTATACCATGGAATATTCCTCAGCCATCAGAAACGGCAAATACCCACCATTTGCTTCAATGTGGATGGAATTGGTGGAGATTATGCTGAGTGAAATAAGCCAATTGGAGAAGGACAAATATATGGTCTCATTCATTTGGGGAATATAAAAAAATAGTGAAAGGGAACAAAGGGGAAAGGAGAAAAAATGAGTGGGAAATATCAGAGAGGGAGACAGAACATGAGAGACTCCTAACTCTGGGAAACGAACAAGGGGTAGTGGAAAGGGAGGTGGGCAGGGGGTGGGGGTGACTGTGACGGGCACTGAGGGGGGCACTTGATGGGATGAGCACTGGGTGATATGCTATATGTTGGCAGATTGAACACCAATAAAAAAAAATGGGCCAAAGACTTTAATAGACACTTCATCAAAGAAGATACACAGATGGGAAATTAGCATATAAAAAGACGCCCTAAGGGGCGCCTGGATGGCTCAATAGGTTAAGCCTCTGCCTTCAGCTCAGGTCAGCTCAGGATCCATGGGATCCAAGAATACTTTTTTTAAAAAAAAGATTTTATTTATTAATTTGAGAGACAGGGAGGGAGAGCCTGGATGGTCAGAGGAAGAGGAAGAAGCAGACTCCCCACAGGGAG
Source organism: Canis lupus familiaris (assembly GCF_011100685.1). Taxonomy (NCBI): domain Eukaryota; kingdom Metazoa; phylum Chordata; class Mammalia; order Carnivora; family Canidae; genus Canis; species Canis lupus. Next base: position 72,538,865 of record NC_049232.1, on the reverse strand, counting down.
CAGGGATCCCATTGTGGGGGTGGATCCCAGGACTCCAGTATCATGGCCTGAGCCCTAAGGCAGACACTACCACTGAGCCACTCAAGTGACCCCTCCTTTCTTTTTTTTTTTCCTGACAAAGCAAACTTTATTGGGGCCTTCAGGTTGGAGCTTTTCCCTTTTAGTCCTGCTGAAACTTGAGAGTTGGGCTCCCTGCTCAGCAGGGAGTCTGCTTCTCCTTCTCTTTCTGCGCCTGCCCCTGTTCTTGCTCTCTCTCTCTCTCTCTCAAATAAATAAAATTTACAAAAAAAAAGTCCTACATATCACTAAGGAAATTAAAACAACAGTGAGATACCACTGTGCACCTATTAGAATGGCTAAAATTTGATATACTGACAACACCAAATGCTGGCAAGGATTACAAAACTTATATAACTAAACATACCCTTTCCATAACATACCACAATCGTGCAATCACATATGCTCCTTGGTATTTAACTAAATGAACTAAAAACTGATTTCCATATAAACACCTGCACGCGTATGTTTATAGCAGCTTTATTCATAATTGCCAAAACTTGGAAGCAACCAAGATGTCCTTCAGTAAATGAATGGACAGATAGACTGTGGACAATGAAATATTATACAGTGCTAAAAAGAAATAAACTACTGAGCCATGAAAAGACATGAGAGAGCCTTAAATGTATATTACTGAGTGAAAGAAGCCCATCTGAAATGGCTACATGCTTATCATTCCAACTATATGGCATTCTAAAAATGGCAAAATATAGAGTTGTAAAAAAAAAAATCAGTGGTTGGCAGGCATTGGGGAGGCAGAGGAGAGGAATGTATAGGCAAAGCACAGAAGATTTTTAGGGCAGATGAAATATGCTGTATGATACTATAATGATGGCTACATGTCATCGTGCATTTGTTCAATCCCATAGAAAGTACAACACCAGGAGTTAACTGCTGTGTAAACTGTGGACTTTGGGCGACGATGATGTACCAGCAGCGTAGGTTCATCAACTGCAACAAACGTATCGGTCTGGTGGGAGGTGTCGATAGTGGGGGAGGCTATGTCTGTATGTGGATAGCAGCATATGGGAAATCTGTACCTTCCTCTTAATTTTGCTGTGAATCTAAAACTGCTCTAAAAAAAGAGTCCTAACATGCACACATGCATGCACACACTCCGACTGAGGAGGTAGACGAGGATGGGGGCTGTGATCAGCATGTTTATGTCTGGAGGTTCTTGAAGCTCTATCAGGGAAGTGATGCTTGAGCAGAGACCTGATTGAAGTGAAGGAAGGAGGGAGCGCCATCAAAAACATGGAACGGGCATATCAGGTGCAGGATAGAGCGATGCCAATTGGCAGGGGTGACTTGAGACTTGGTATGCCTGAGAAACAACAGTCAAGAGTTCCCTGTGGCTCAGTGGAGTGAGAGAGTAAAAAGGGTTGAGATAGGAGATATGGTCAGGGGACAGATTCTAAAGGGTGTCAGTGTGATTACAAGCTCTCTTTACTCTGACCCAAGTCAGAAGCTATTGGAGGGTTTTGCTCAGAGAAGTAACATGTTCTCTCTTAGGTTTTACAAGAATTCTTCTGGTTACTGTGTTGAATACTGATGGCAGGGAGATAAAGGTGAAGGTAAAAGATCGGTTAATGGGCCGCAACCGCAATCCAGGTGAGAGGTGGTGACGGTTTGGACCCGGGCGGCATCAATGCAGGTAGATCCGATTTTGAAGATGTCATCAATAAGATCGGCAAATGAGTTAGGGGCATGAGATAAAGAGACGCATCATCTTATAACCTATTATGTTCCATTGTGACTGTTTTCTCTCCGCCTGACTTTCTAGCTCACGAACCCCTTAAAAACAGATACTGAGGGGGAAGAAATGTGTGGGAAATATCAGAAAGGGAGACAGAACGTAAAGACTGCTAACTCTGGGAAACGAACTAGGGGTGTTGGAAGGGGAGGAGGGCAGGGGGTGGGAGTGAATGGGTGACGGGCACTGGGGGTTATTCTGTATGTTAGTAAATTGAACACCAATAAAAAATTAAAAAAATAAAAAAAAATATTTAAATAAAAAAAAAAAGAAAGGAAGTACTGGAAAAAAAAAAAAGATACTGATAATCATATTTACAGCGCTTAGCAATGCCTGAAATACACTACCAGGTTGAAAAATGTAAGTTTGTTGAATCAAATGCTCGTCATGTTCCAGTGGTACATAGCACAAAGAACACCAGACTGAGAGATCTTGCTTATGTCACTTGATAAAATACATCTCAGTTTCTCCACGTGTATGTTGAAGAAGTCTGCTTAGATCATCGGTTTTGCCAACGATTCTCAATTTAAAGTTATAAACTCTTCAGAAGGTTTGATTACAACGTAGTCAATAAAAATCATCATTTGGGATTATGCTGCCTGGAATCGAATCTTAGGTCTGCAAATGTATTTGCTGTCTGACTTTAACTAATTAATATACTCATGCCTCTACTTCTTCATCTGTAAAAGAAGAAATTCCCTGAAACCTCTACGCAAGTTTTACAAATGGGGGCAAGTGGAGATGGACAAGTTCCTGGGCTTTGATCCACTCCACTTTCATCTAGAACAGTTTTACTTTTATCAATCTATGTGTGTGTTATCTATGTTATGTTTCATTATAAGATATGATTTTGTGGGTAAAATGTGAATAAGAAAGCACTGGATTAAATAAAACCTACCTTCCCTTCTAATGTAATATCCATTGGGTCACTCAGTTAAAGCTGTGGAATACCATAATGAACAAGGAACAATTTGGGGTGCTGCAAACACAACATTAGATCCCACACATAGAGCCTCCGTCCTCACAGTGTTTACAATGCAGGACTGTGTTCCTATCTGGAAGGTCCCTGGAACCCTAGAGAGTTACATATCTTTTCAGAGAGCCAGGGACTCTTTGATATTATACACAATATTTTGTAAGCCTGTATGTATATTTGATTTTCCTAGAGACAGCATGTTCTGTTTTCATTACAATATTTTCTTTGTAAAAACAACATCGAAAAATGAAAAACCCTTTCCGTTGAAATATAATTAATCAAATTCTTAAAACAAACTTTGAGCTCTGTAAATTAAGAAAGACTAGACATAGGGATTAAAATCTCCTCCAGTTTTCCTAGTCTATGTTTCTATTGCGTCCTCTGCAATTTTGCTAAGATGGAGGATCTATATGTAAATAGAAATATGTATTGTTATGTCTTTCGTACCTATAAATAGGAGTTAATACAAACATGTTTCCTAACGTGTAGGCAAACTACGCTATAGACAAATCCAAATGTGAGAAAGCACACCACATTTTCCCCATCTACACATGCAAATTGATAAAAAATAGAGTTAGATGTGACTTACATCAGAAAATATTTATTCAATCCTGTGTTTTTTCCTCAATATTGATTTCCTTTTAGCAAATAAGTTTGCTTAAAAGTCATCTACTGGACAGAGGATCTGGCTGGGAAGAGGGTCTGTTCAGGAAAGAGAAAGAGTTAAAAGTGTTCAGGGCCAGCCTATTGGAAATCAATCAGAAGTGAAGATAAAACATTTCTACCATTATAATGGAAGTTGCTGGAAAATAGGATTTCATTTATGCAATTGTGATTTATAGGCAACTTTAATTTATTTTTCTTATCCAAAGACTTGAAGTCTCTTCTCAGCTGTACCACAAATTAACCTTCCTTTTGAAGGAAAACAACATAGTTACTCTAAGCCTTAGTTTCCTCATCTGTAAATCCAACTTCAAGCTCCAATGTCATTGGAAGTATATCTAGATTTTTCGAAACCACACTCCTAATAGCTAATACATAATAAGAACACAATAATTCCATTTTTTAAACAATAATTCTTTTTTTAAACAATAATTCTTAAAAGAATGAATACATGAATGAGTGATTTAGAAGTCACGTGTTCGGGTAGAAAGAGGTCAAGTAATTAAAAGAATTAAAAGACATTTCCACTATTACAATACACATGACACTGGGAAAGAGATTTTAAAATTTCAGAACTCAGTTTCCTCATAGGTGAAATGAGCCTCCCTGAGATATGTGAAAATATGTGAAAAACCTTTCACCAAGAAGAAAACACTGACACCACCCTCCTCATTTAACTGTGATCTCTGACATAGCTTCTGAGTTTTACTATTCTCTGACTGGTGCCCTTCATCAGTCTGCAGAGGTCGAGGACAAGCCTAGTGATTCGCTGCACTCCCAGTTAGCTGCCGGTAGAGAGTGAATCTCAGATAATAAGATTCAGAGCAAACATCTGGAAGGTACGGATGCTACTGAAGCCAGAGTTCTCTTCTCCGTTTTCCCCTTTTTGCTCATTCTACTGTCAGAGTATATGGAAAAAAAATACATTCTAAAGAAAAAAAAAAATCCACACCAAAAAATCTATCTGAACAAGCAGCAAATGTACTCAAATTATGTTAAAATATATTAAATATAATAAATGTGTATTGCCTTTTTCATGAAAGTTGCCAGAGCTATTTTGGGGCTTGATTCAAATCCAACCTCCCCCTGAGACTTCAAGGTTTTTAACATGCAGTTTACAAGAGAAGAGAATTTGGTTTTATACAGTATACTTTGTACTCCAGTTTTCCAAAAGAGCATCATAAAGCAACACGTTAGAAACCTGCCTTGTGGGAAGTGCAGTCAGATGCAAGAGCCACTGTGAATCCAGTGCAGGGTCATGCTGAGCTCTGATCAGCTGACTTTATTTTACAAGGTGGCTGTGGCATGTCTTGCTGGGGTTCAGAGTACAGAGAGAACCCAAAGGGGGCAGTCAATTCACAGGAGTAGTGCAAAGTGGGGTTTTGAGATTAAATTAGCCAGAGACTAGAGGAAAAAGTTTGGAGATGAGAAATGAAAAATACACTAAAAATAGCAAAGTGAACTGACTCATCTCTGAGATTTCTACTGTTGCTCTGCAGGATAGACCAGAATCTATCAGCTTTTCAGATCCAGCTGTGACCTAAACAATGCAGTTAATTCAACATAAACAGTTGCTGAGCTCTTTCTCTGGTCCCAAACATTGAGTCAAGACCACTTCTCACATAGATGTGACATCATCTCTCTCTCTCATTGGTCACCCCTCACTGATCCTACAGTTAATTCCCTTTTTCATACTTTTGGTGCTTCTCTCCTGAAATATTTCACTGGTTCTTTTAATGGTCTCCTTGCTCCCAAATCCACAAGACACAAATCCCCAGATTACATGAATCATGCCGCTTTCCAGTGTAGTCGATTGCATCTTCCCACAATCTTATGGAAGAAGTATCATCATCCCCATTTTAGGAATAAGGGACTCACTCATGGATTTTTACTTGAAAATGTATTCTCTCTGTGGCATGCTCGCACAGAATCAGTTTCCATAATATCGCTCTTCCCACATTGTTTTATCATCTGTCCATCTGAATGTCCATCTTCTAAACTAGAACTCGGACTTTTTAGGGACTGAGATCTTATCTCGTTCATCTTCGTATCTCTGGTGCCTGCATAAGAGTGAATGTAGGTTAAAAAGTTGAATGACAATATAAATGCACGCATGAACGAACGTCTGCATGAATGAATATATGAACATGAATAGTGTTGATGGTTCTATAGCTCTACAAAGGAGGAAAGAGTACAGTATTTCCTGAAGCATGTTATAGAACTCTAGTTTAATGAGATAATCTGCAAAAAACGAAAAGCTCTTGGGCCCAAAATGATTATAGCATTTGAAGAATCTCATCCAGAATATCCTCAAAACAAACTGTAAGATGACACAAAGTACAGACATCTTTAAAACTCTGTTTAACACGGGGTTTTCCAAATGTGTTTGACCACAGGTGCCTCTTTCTCTTTTTCCTCTTCCACTTTGTCCTCCTCTACTTCATTCTCCTCCTCCTGTTCTTGTTTTTCTCCTTTTTGCATGGAAGGGATTTAACAATTCCAAAACAATTACCATGCAAATATAAACTAGAAATCACAGGCCCAAAATAATATTCGTTCTGAGTCCTTTAGGTATCGTCTACAGCAGAAGCTGCTCCAGGAGGTATTTTCAAACTGAGATTCCATAGGACTAGTCAGAAGACACCACAGGTTCCGAGGTTTGATCCTGTGATAACCCTCCTCCGAGGCATTTGTCATGTTCTTGAGAGTCTAATACAAGCTTTCCATAGTGTGCTTTTTGCAGCAGTTGGAAGATTCCGGAGAATGTTAAAAAACGGAGCTGAAGGATTGAGTGTAGAGGTAAGGTAGTCTCGGTACCTGCATCAAACACTGGGAACGTTTTATTAGAGAACAGAGACAGGCATGAAGCTCTGTGCACTTTCCAGTCTGAACAGAGCTGAAGAAATCACAAGCCAGTTCTCAGCACTGACTCACAGTCCCTGAAATGGTGAGGATGGAAAATCACTGCTCTGAGTAGCAACAAAATGAAATATTTCTGAACACCTTTCCTGACAGGTTTAAAAAAGCAAAGGAAGCAAAGGAAAGGGGGTTGCTGGCTGTGAAACTCTTGGATGAATGTATTGAGAGCAGTTATTTTAGTGGTGCTGGTGATAAAAATTAAGTGGGGGCCTTATGGGAAATGTACATTTCCTCGGAATGTGTTGGGACAAATGCAGGTTTTTAGAGGCGATCTCGGAGGCTGGAGGTGGAGGGGGGATGGCAAAGAATACAAAGTGAGAACAGGGAGAGGGCAAGAGGAGGAGGACGACCAAAAAAGAACACTTTGCAAAAGCAGAGGAGATCACATTTAAGGATATCTGGGGCAGCCTGCAAAATACTCAACTTTAACAAAGCAAGGAAGGGAGAAGGAGAAGGACGAACTAAGGGAAGGAGAGAGAAGTAGGAAAGACAAAATAGAGGGATAGAGAGGAAAGAATTCAGAAAGAACCTAAGGTAGAGAGGGGGAGAGGAGAGAGGAAGGCGTAGGTCTGTATCATTGCAAATCAATCAAACGCAGCTTAATAAAACTGCAAAGACCTGGGGTCAGACTGACTTTGGCTAGGAATCCACTTCTGCCATTTGGTAGCTGTTGACTTTAAACAAATACATTCTCAGGACACTTTCTCCCTCTTTCTCTTCTCCTTCTCCTTCTCCTTTTTGAAACAAGGAGAGGGATATCTATCTCACTGAGCCATTTTATTGTTTAAATAAATAATGTTCATGAAGGGTCTAGTACCAAACCTGATATATTGGTAGCATTAAAACATCATCACTTCTCAACAATTATGGCACATAAATATCTAAGCAAAAAGTGGAGGAAAGTAATGTTCTGGTGTAACGAGTGCCAGGCACATATGTGAGCTTATATTAGTAGTAGTAGCAGCAGAAGTAGCGATGTCATCATTAGATAATCTTATGCCTTACGCTGATGCATATAATGTTCTGTAGGACATTGATCTCGTTGGTAGCTCATGAAGAGGAGAATGCACTGATTATATCATCTTTATCTAAACCTGCGTCGTGGTTTTGAAAAAACAGAAAAACATTCAGATTAGCCCTGGCCAAGGGAATTATGGGTATAGTAGATGGTTGGGCAGCCAACACAAGTTCAAAGGGGCCGTAGGGTCTGTTGGTGGTCCGGAACCAGGCACTAATGGGCTCCTCCAGACAGAGCAGGTTTCCCTCCGGGTGGACATAGCCTCTCACATCTGCTCTTCTTTATATGCACCACACTTCCCTGCCTCTAGATGCAGGTAGTCTCAATAGCACTCCTCTGTCTTGGATGCAGCCGTAGATTACTGGCACCATTCAAGAAAAAGTCTCAGTTTGCTTGAATCCCAGTTTCCAACTTCCAAGAGAGAAAATACGATCTTCCCCTCGTAAAGCAGGAAACTTGCACGGAGTAACAAACTGAGAGTGGAGAGCATAGGAGAAAAGGTTTTTGTGGAAAGCGTCAGAAATTGGGGGAAAAAAAATGTTTGCTCTGCATTTCTGTGAGTCTTTATACCTGTTTGTGTGTTGAAGATATCAAAACATCCACACAAAAAAAGAAATTTATTCAGCTTTAACACAGCTTTTATAAAACTTATTTACCCAGAGACTTTTACTAACATCAGAACATACGAGTAAGGTGTATGCAAGTCACAGGACACGTGGGATTTTAGAACCAAGGGGAGAGGAGGCAAAGACCCCTTAAACACAGGCAGACTGTAATGATCAGTGGCTCCACATAGTCCCATTTCACAAGCGAGGAGACTGAGACTCAGAGAAATGAAAATATCCGAGGTCACATAGGTAGGTAGTGGCAAACTACGACCCAATTGTCTGAATTCCCAGCCTGATGCCATCCTTTCACACCCTGTTGATTCCTAAGGACTGCCATTGTTGAGGTATTGCCAGATAATCTATGAGGCTGGCTATCACCTGAACCCCTAACCCATTAAGCCCCCTGGGATTGGCATGTTGAGATTGGATTTTTAAAAGAGCCAATGGAAAAAAAATCACATTTAATTCACTTGGCTGGGACGTAGCTATTCTGTAAAGGATGCCTGGAGAATGAACCCCATATGATACTCGTGCTGACTACAAAGTCCTTCAGCTACTCTATTCATTAAAAGATTTCTAATTTTTTTTTTGAGACAAGTTGGTAGCAATTATCAATCACCAGTGACCTTTCCTTGGACGGATGCAGTGCCGGGCAAGTGAAAAGTACTACGATGTGGCTGAACTCACGAACCAAGCCACTCCTTTCTCACAGTCAGCCCAGCCCCACATATAAACTATTCAACATCCTGGCTTCTGAATTTTGTTGGGAGTTTGCTTATAAATCTTTAAATAAATATGCTCCAAGATCAGCCAATAAAAGGCAATTAGACATTTCATTTGCAGCCAAAGCATAGCTATTTTGTAGGATGGGCTGTTTAGCAGGGGACATTTTGAGGTATAAGTTTCAGATAACAGTGAAACTAATCTTCACATGCTCAATTACTTCATGTGATGCCTTGCCTGGCTCCTGCTACCTTCCACTTTTCTTTACTCCATTGAGTGATTTGGCTTTCAGAGACACATGCTTGGCCACATGCAGAGGACTGGGACCGATCCTGTCTCATTGTAGAAGGGCTCAGGAATGTTTGTTCAGTCATTTGGAAGACGAAACACAAAGTTGGTTTTCCTGGGATCTAGCTCTAATGTGTCTGGCTTTCGGTAAATGGGTTTGCTTTATTTTTCTGATTGGATATCCATCTTATATTTAAGTTTCCGTGATCCCGTTACATGTTTGCCCTTACGTGCCTGAGTCCCTGCTGGTTTAGCGTGCCAGGGAGTGGTGTGGTTCTCCCATTGGACTCAGACACCTGCACTGAATCTCATACTAATACTTACTAGCTTTGTGACCTTGGGCAAGTTATCCAACCTAACTTAGACTCGCGCTTTCTTTTTTGAAAAATGGGGCTGATTATTTCTACCTCAGAATAACTCAAAATAGATATTGTATATAAAGCACCTGGCATTCTATATATATTTTTAAATGGCAATTACTCATCTCGGTGCTATCCCAGGTCTTTCAAATTGGCTATTTGTTTATTCTCTTATCCCTCTTGTTCATCCTCATCATAATCTCCCTAGTCTTTGGTACACCTGTCTATCACCTCTATCTAGATCTTCTGGGTACTAACGGGCCACAGACTTTCTGAAAATGCATTTATTTATTCTCCATACTCATCAAGATTTGCATTCAACTTCCTTTCAGTGGGATGAGTATGTGTCTGCTGACTCCACTGAGTATGTCTGATTTTCCAATCTTAAAACCTCCCAATCTGGTCTCTCTATCAAGTACTTGGCTCCTATTCTTAGTTTGATGCTGGATATGTATCACACAAACCATATGCCATTGTCTGAGAATATAGAAGTTGGTTGTCTCATGGAACATATACCAAGATTTTAAGAAAACAGAATTGATTAATGGAATATTTAATTATCTGTGATCCATCTTCAGTTACTTATTTAAATCAGGCAATTTTGGATCTTCTATTAAAGTTTCTCAGCACTTACATTACTTGGAAGATTCTCCTATAACGGGACCAGGGAGCTCACATGCAAGTCACTTCAGCAAGACTTTGAAATTAGTAAACAGGCAAAAATATAGAAGGCCAGGAAGTCCAAGATCAAGGTGCTGATAGACACAGTGTCTAGTGAGAGCCAACTTCCCGGTTCATAGACAGCTGCCTTTTGCTATAAACTTTCATGGCAGATGAGGGGGTGGGATCTATGGGGTCTCTATTACAAGGGCACTAATCTTATTTATGAGGGGTCTGCCCTAATGACATAATCACTTCCCAAAGGCCTCACCTCAAAATTAGCATCAAATTGCTATCACATTGTGGTATTTGGTTTCAACATAGGAACTGGGGGCAGGAGAGACACAAGCATTCAACCTATAGCACTGTGGAAATAGTTAACTGCAAACATTCAAACCGTAGCACTGTGGAAATAGTTAATCACAAGACTCCAAATTAAAGTATTGCATTTTGATGCAATCGGGGTGGCTTTTAAATAAAATCTTAGTGGTGTGGTCAAGAAAAAAAAAAAAAAAAGATAAATGGTATGGGGATATCTCTTCAATCTCATACCAATGGAATTTGAGAAATGGTAGACTATAAGAGATAATTATTAATTGATGACAGAAAACAAGAAACAAGACGGGCTCAATAATTTAACCCAGGAGCATATGATGAGGAGATTAAGTTTATATGTGTAATTAGAGACAATACTATAACCATGAAGACATCAATCTCCAAAAGAAAACTGATACACAATTGGTGAGTGCCAGAAATACAAAGAGAAGTCAATATTTGAGTCCATCTTCAGAAGCCCACAATCTAAAAACATTAAGTAAAGTAGAAGTAAATGCAAAGGAAGCGTAGAGGTAAATATGTATTGGTAATAAATAGGAGAAAACATCTGGGCACATGGAGTAACATTTGGGAGAGAGCAGATGTCACTGACGAAAGACAATAAAGGATCAGCACTAGTCTTCATAGGATGGTGAGAGGATACTCCAAGAATAAGGAACAAATTTATGGATAAAAGAAACTTCACTGAACAAGACAAAAAATATATGTTCAATCGCACTAATTTACAAAAGGCTCTATTGTAGCCAGAGCTTTATTCAAACTATAAGAAACCAAACTTCAAGCCAATGCCATATTAGCCATCTAAGATATGGCATAGGGATGAAAATATAAATGCCTCAATAAATGCTGGGGGGCAGGTAAAAACAGGTTCTTAAAATAAACCATATACATTTTGGAGGATGAGCTAATCTTTTGAAATACACATCCAGAAAGAGATGGACATACCATTTTATAAATTATTTCTCAACGCGCCTTGTGGTGACAGACACTGGAAGATTACACAAAGGTTGGATGTCATCACACTATGGAGTTTGGTCTCCTTTCACTCTTGCAAGAGCTAGTCACCTGGGGGATCCCTGGGTGGCTCAGTGGTTTGGCGCCTGCCTTAGACCAGGGTGTGATCCTGGAGTCCCGCTCTTCCACGCTCATGGACTACTTACCCCTTCTCTGTCTTCTCCACTAGCTCCCCTTCATCTCACTGACCACTTAGCTTCAACGTACTTCCACATTTAGTATTGAACTTCCGTTTAGTACCTACTCACTCCCTTGTAACCTCTCTCTATGGCTTTGAACACCATGTATATACTTTGCGACTCCTAAAGTTTCCCCTTTCCTCCTAAACATCAGTTTCATATACATGAATGCCTGCCGAGCTTTTCTGTTGACTTCCTAGTAGGCACCACAAGCCCGAAAATCTAAAATTGAATTTTTCCTCCTCCGTCTCACAGAACTATTCCATTTAGAGGCTTCTCTACTTCAGTTAATAGGAAACTACTTTCTCAGACCAAAAATCTTGGCACCATTTTGACTCTTCTCTTTCTTTTGAACCCCTTTGCCAATTCAGTAGCTGACTGTTAGTCTTGCCTTTGAAGTATATCCAGAATTTAATCCTTTCTTACCACCTCCATGGCTACTACTACTATGGTGCAAGTCACCATTACCTCTCACCTGGACTATTGCATTAGCCTCCTAACTAATGCACTTGTTAGTCACTTCCACTTTTACCACCCTTCTCCCCAGCAATTCTAAACATGGAATCCAGATTAATCCTGTTAAAACAATTGAGATAATGTCACTGCTTTGATCAAATCCTTCCAACAATTGAGTCCTCTTGTTGCCAAGAATGCAGTGGCCTACAAGGCCCCATGTGACTTGAGAGTCAAACCTCTGTGATCTCAACACATTTCCCCCTCTAGCTACAATGGGCCTCTTGATGTGTAGTAAATATCCAGGCATGTATATAAGCCAATCCTTTGAAATTGTTTCCTTTGACTAGCCTACTCTTCCCTTAGATGTGTCACATTTTTCCTCCATGTATTTGCTTAAACCTCGTCTTCTCTTTGCTTAAAATATGGTGCTCATAGGCCTATACTCATAGGCCATATTGGCCTATGTTGGCCACCATATTTTAAATTGTATATTTTATACAATTGTAATTGTAATTGTATATTTTAAATTGTATTCCTTACTCCATGAACTCTCCATTCTTATTCCCTACTCTATTTTTGCAATGGTATTTATTACCTTCTAATATATGCTCTAGTTTATTCTTCTTATTATAGGCCTCCCCAATAAAACACAAATTCCATGAAGGCAAAGACTGTTTTTTTTTTTTTTGTACTATTTTATTTCCAATGGTTAGAAACAGGGTTATAAAATCCATAATAAGAGTTCAATAAATCTTTCTTGAATGAATGAATGAATAAATAATAGATCCTAAAGTTATAAATTATAGATTATAGATTATGCTGGAGCTAAAAGTAATCTTAGGAATCATTTGAGGTAATTCATGTACTTTTTACAGATGAAGAATCTGAATCTTTGAGAAATAAACTAATTCATCTATAATAGGAACATAGGTCTACTAATATAGAATCCTAACTATTGCTTTTTTACTGCTGTGTCTATGAAGACAAGTACAATGCTTGGTTTGGAGCAAATGCTCATTAAGTATCTTTTGAATGAACCTCTCAGTGTTCTTTCCATCACATCGTATTGGAAGCCTTAACTTACAGTTTGGTGGAGCTCTGAGAAGTGGATGGATGGGAGAGGTTACTTCTAAAGTTTATTTTGACTATAAATTTCTCTTGAGCAGGCATTCTAAATATCTTGCTAGTTATTATATAGTCATACTTCTTCTCCCCTATACTTTCCCTCACTCCCTTTCTTATGTGTAAAACTTCCTACCTCCTTTCCCCCTCAAAAAAAAAAAATAGAAAATCTTTTTTTTTAAGATTTGTTTATTTATTACTTATTTATTTAAGAGAGAGAGTGTGTGTGTCTGTGTACAGGAGTAGGGGGGAGGGCAAAGGGAGAGGAAGAACAGAATCCCAAGTAGGCTCCATGCAGAGCACAGAGCTTACTCAGAACTCAATCCCACAACCCTGAGATCATGACCTGAGCTAAAATCAATAGCTGGCCATCCAATCAACTGAGTCTCACAATCTTTGGATTGTGAAATAATTAACATCTGAATAAAGTATGAAGATTATACAACCCTAGTAATCTGAACTAGGTTATTAGCCACGGTTGGCATGATTTGGTAACCACAGTAGGGCTGGTTTAGGAACACAGTTGTTGATGGAATTTAGAGTTAGTTTCAAGGAAATTTAGGTCAGCTCACATTTATCAAAAATATTTTTCCTGAAATCCAATTTTTAACAAATCATCACACTCTCTTCTCTACTGTTTAAATGTAAAAAAACAAAACAAAACAAAACAAAATTCATTCATTCTTTCATTTAACTTATGTTTAAATATCTAATGGTCTTTATATGATAATGTTGAACATTAAAGACATAACCTTGACCTCGTGAAGTTTACAGCCCAGTGAAGGGCAGACATTAATAAATGACTACACAAGCATATAACTGATTTTATTTTTTTTAATTTATTTTTAATTTATTTATTCATGAGAGAGAGAGAGAAAAAGCAGAGACACAGGCAGAAGGAAAAGCAGGCTCCATGCAAGGAACCTGATGTGGGACTTGATCCCGGGACTCCAGGATCATGCCTTGAGCCAGTAGCAGGCACTAAACCACTGAGCCACCCAGGGATCCCCTTTATAACTAATTTTAAATTGTGGTTAAGTGAACTAATGAAAATTACAGGATGCCATAATACTTACCTGGTCTGGTCTAGGGGTGGAGTGGGTCATGGAAAAGCCACAATTGAGCTAAGACATAAAAGATAAAGAATATTATCTAGGAAGTTTTGGGGAGAAGTGATCCTTTCAGGTGGAAGTGAATACCTATGCAAACACTATGAGGGTAGGTGGTGAGGAGGTGACAGCTTGACTCCTTAAGCAACTAAGATCGATCCATTTTGCTGGGATAGAGAGAACAAAGAAAAGACGAGTCCACATATGTAACAGGATCTACAGCTTTAGCCTTTAAGAATGATGAGGAGGTTTTGAGATGAGCTAACCCAAAGAACAGATCCCCCCAAATTCAAAAATGTACATGAGTATTTAGGCCATGGAAGTTCCTACATAGGAAGACTTGTAAACCGAATCTTTATTAATGGCTAAAATGAGAAACTGTTTTTGAACATTAATTTTCTCTAATTCAAAATTTCCCCAGATGTCATTCCAAGTCTGTACAAGTCTTGGTATTTGTTGACACCACCACCACATATGCACATAACTTAACTTACATTTTCTTCTTTTCCTTTGGTCGAAACAGCTTAAACAGATTTCCTGTCATTGTTTTCCATAAAAGTCTCCTAGTGTTTGAGTCTTAAAAAAATGAGTTCAATCTTAGTTCAGTGTTGGCTATAGTTCAAGTCAGGTCTCGATCTGCCTGAACCCGTTTCTCTTCCCTGGGCAATACCAGTCTTGCCTAGATTTGCTCTCTAGATGAAATAGAGTTGCTAGTTTCAATTTCACAAGAGCTCATATTAGAAGCTATTTCTCTTTTAAATAATAACAGAATTCCAGGCAAAGATGGCCAGGCAGGAAAGTTTCATAAAGCTGTGAACAATAGGCTGGTACTGGAATTGATTCAAATGTTTAATTATTTGTTGAGAGAAGGTTGTCTGGAGGCTTCACACAAGAAGAGACTTTATTGATTTTTATTATTCAGGGAAGGTAATAATTTTGATATAAAAAAACACGGACCAATTCCTCTGTTAAGCAATAATGACAAAATGTTTGTCAAAATAATGCTGGCCACTGAGAAAACGGAGGATCCAAAGAGCCCTTCTTTATTTCATGTCATCAATCTTGTGGTCTCCAAACCTGCAGGGACTGTCACAATAATGTAGGTTGCATTGAAGATATTTCTGAAGTTGAGAAAAGATACACCAATTTCTTTGTATTTATGTCAGTATCAGACTAACGTCTTTGACGGAGTGCGCTATAATAACAGGCCCAGTAGCTTCAGACATCAGCCAATATTTTTAAGGAGTCTTGTGGTCATTTAGCATAGGTAGATAATGACCATATGAGGTCCAAGGTAACTGGGTCAGATGTTACAAAAAGATTAATATATTTCATATATTGTGAGTGAACAAAAGCAAATAGAATCTACAGAGGGATTAAGAATAGGTAAAAGATGACACAATAACGTAACAAATAATCTGAAGTACTCAGAAGCAACATCATGAGAAGAAAAGAGCATTTCTGAGTTAAATTTAGAATGTCCTAAGTCTTAAGTCCACTACTGCTCCTAAATAGCGGCAGATCTGGGGGGAAATTACTTTGTCTTTCTGGGCTTCCGTGTCTGCAACTGTAAAACGGAGCTAAAAAAAAAAAAAAAAAGAATCTCTGAAGCCCTTTTCCAGATCTATCATTTTATAAAGATCATTGAAAACCTGATAGGTGGCTTTGGTAACTACAGGTATAATCAACTAGAGGGAAATTGGAATAAGGAATTAAAAAAGATAGCATAAGTATATTTCTCAGTAATACGGGGAGAAGTGGAATGCAGGAATCAGAAGGGTGAGTATGAAGATGGATGGAGCTTATAAAGAGAGAACCAACTGGAAGGAAGAAGTACTTTAAAAAAAAGATTTCCTTTATTTATTCATGAGAGACACAGAGAGAGGCAGAGACACAGGCAGAGGGAGAAGCAGGCTCCACTCGGGGAGCCCGATGTGGGGCTCGATCCCGGGACTCTGGGGTCACACCCTCAGCCAAAAGTAGACACTCAACTCCTGAGCCACCCAGGTGTCCTGGGAGAAGTACTTTCTTAAAGACTGAAGCCATTCATGCTAGAATCTGGAATTCTAGGATTACCTTAATGTACATCCTCTAAACATTAAATTTCAAAAGTGACCTTAGTTATACAAGAATTAAGGTTGATTTATACATTGGTGGAATATGGCTAGGAGTCTAAAGAAAATGTATCAACAGAATGGATCTCATTCTAGTTTTCCCTTAGAAGTCCTCATTATCCTTCAACAAATTAACCAGATTTATAAACAATATATTTTACATCCCCCCATATTTATGGAACTTCCAATACAGGACAATATGCCAAGTTTTTGTCTCACATAATCTTTGAAAATAAGTAGTAATATCCTCACATTATACATGGCTACGTGAAATGCTAAGGAATTAAGTTTGTGATAGAGCTGAAATGCCAATGTATGTGCCATGAAACAAATCCATAGCTCTTTCTAGAACTAGGCAAGGACTACCACCAAAGTGTTTATCCCTTCTTGTTGATCTATGCTCATTAAAAAATGTTCTGGATCTTTTAGATTACTGGCTACTTCAGGCATGCAATCAGGAGGTCTTCAGCAAAAGATATGTGAACATGCATCTGAAAATACATGAGGTCTCAGGGGAACTTTGGGAAACTCTATCTTATACAGTACAGATTGATTTCTTGAGTAATTTTTCCTGAGAGAACTTCTCTGTGAACTTTACCAGAAGTGATAGCGGAAAACCACCGAGGAGACACTTTATGATAAATAGAGGTGATGAGTTAATGGTGGACATGGTAGTGGGACAGGAGAAGAGGTGACACGTGGGACACACAGGCTGAAGATGATGGAACTGAACTTAGTGGTTGATTGGATATAGGCCGATGAAGGAATCGGAAAAATCTGCAAGGAGCTTTTGACTTTGAAAAGGGCAGGTAATACTTACAAGTAAGAAAAATACAGTGGTAGAGAGAGAAAGCCTTGCCTTTACTACCCATTCTTCCTTACTAAGCTGTTCGTGCGTAAGGGCTACTTGCAGCCCCTGGATGATACACGTGTTATTGCTTTTCACTTCTCTGAAAAAGCCAAGCGTAGCCCCACTCCAGGCCACATTCTTGGTTTGGGATCCCTCACAGCCTCACTGAACCCAGAGAGTCGCCCTAACACCTCACTTTACTTTCCTTGTATACTAAGGTGAGCAAACGATGTTATCTATGGATAGTTGGGCTGGGTCTGTACCTGTCCATGTGAAATAGAAGTGAGTAGTTATCCCAGAGATGTCCTTGTAGACATCAGCCTTAAAAAGTAGATCCTTCAGTTTTACTTAAGTAATTTGAGTAAAATCAGATTTTTACTCACGTGATCTAGGCTTTTGTAGCCCCTTTAAGAATGCATTTCCCCCTTGATGTTTAGTTTAGTTTTTTTTTTTTTTTCACGATGTTTAGTTTTCTGTATGTTACATGAGATCTTCTATGAGGGCCTTCTCAGACGACTTCCTGAGAACATCAGTCTTTAATCACTTGAGACTCAGCAAGTATGAATAAGTTTAGTTATTCCTCCAAGGTTTCAGAGGATGTTTCCAGACCCCCAAGGATTAGAATGCATCCTTGCCTCCCTCCAAATTGACCAGCGTTCCCTTTAGTTAATATTGATTCATTACCTGAAAAAAAGCACCTGGTCCACCTGGTGACTCCTCATTATTCTAAAGAACAACGATGCCAAGAATTGAAAACAAAAACAAAAACAAAAACAAAACCCCCAAACCTCCCATTATCATTGGACACTGATGTGATATCCAAGCTTATAGTAGTAACGGTTTAAAGGCAGAGTAAAGAAAATAAAGAAAATCATAATAATGCCGGTTCGTGTGCATTGGGAGAAAGGAAAGAGTTTAAATTATTAAACTGTCAAGTTGTCAGGACAGAGACAAACTCACGTCTGGCGCTGAATCCCTCTGTGGCCCTCACCCAGGCAGCTGAGAGCACAGAAGGAAGGGGGTGGAGGGAAGAGAGGTTTTAAAATTCAAATGCCTCCTGTCCTGAGTGTGCGTTTCTATCGCAATCCCCCAAGAGCCTGGTATCTAGTCTGTCTCTTTGAGTCATAGGTGTATTTACTTATTCTGAGAGCAATCCTTAGGGAGAAGAAGAACTAAACAAGTTTAGAAGCCCGCTCTGGAAGAGAAGAGAAAAGGAAGACATCATGGCAGGGCACGATGATTTTCTCAAAGTTTTTTTTTTTTTTTTCTTTGTTTATCAGCTTCTTCTATAGAATAAGAAAATAAGTATGTATTTGAATATACATGGGTTCATGACATAAAGCCCCAAGTTCTACTCCCACACCACATGGTATAAAATGCATTTTGCAAACATAAGAAACTAAGACCTTGCCACAGTGTGTGGCTTCTTAAGGCCTCCTAATGTTCTATTACATATGAAAATAGAGAGATAATAGATAAGATATTCAGATACCAATATATTTTATAATCACACTCTCAGGGAACAGGATAGAGCTGTAGCCACTGACTTTTTCCATAACAGCCTTCCCTGCTGCTTTGTGATTCTGGAGACTTTCTGTGTGTTGGGGGTTGGAATACACTTCTATCTAGAGCATCATTTTAAGAGCTTGTGGAGAAACGTATCCCTTCCAAACAAATAAGAGAAGGAAAGAGGATGGCGAGGAGAAATCAGTTGAGTCTGAGTCGTACCAAGATCTCAGCAATGTGGTCTTTTGTGCCATGTTTAAAACATACTGTGAATGATCCCTTCTCTGAATCTTGTCATATTTACTTCTTGGAATAACCTCGCTTCTCCCTTTTGCCTGACCAGTTGCTACACATGAATGAATGAATGAATGAATGAATGAATGAATGAATGAATGAGTCAGTTAATGTGAAATTATTTGCCACGTATGTGGCTTATGTCCCATGTGCCTAACAAAAACAGCATATAAGCTAATAATTAGGCGTTACACTTTTGGGTTCTTTTCTGAATTTGACCAAGCTGGTTCCAGTAAAACGACACATCTCTAGTTCTGTTTTGTTTTGTTTTGTTTTTCCAGAGCGTGCCCCCATGTTAACACAGCAAACACGTGGGTATATCTAATTTGTATGAATATCCAATTAACACATGCATCTTGAGTCTTGAAGCTGAAATAAGCATTAGTAAATTTACGTTTATAGGCCTTTCTAATTTTTCTATTCACAGTTCCCCAGAAACATTTTTTTACCCCTTTTTATTGTTTGCTATATATAGCTTTTCACCCTTGTGTTATCATTCATTGCTGGAAACACAATTACCTGTTTTATATTATTATCAAAATGTACTCAAGAAAGTTTGATCAAGAAAAAGGGGGAATTCCACCTCGACCACTTCTGTTTTAACATGAGTATAATTTTTTCCTCTAAACTTACTCGACTTTATATTTCTTTCTTCTTTAGCTTTATTGAGATATAATTGACACGTAACATGTAAGTTTAGATGTACAATGTCATAATTTAATATGTGTATATAATTGCAAAATGATTATCACGATAAGGTTAGTTAGCACATATATTACCCCAAATACTTAGGATCTTGTATGTATGTGTGTGTGGTAAGAACTTTTAAGGTCTTAGTAACTTTCAAATATACAATACAGTGTTGTTAACTTTGGTCACCAGGTTTATTACATTACATTACATCCCCAGAATTTATTCGTCTTATAACTGGAAGTTTGTACCCTCTGAGCAGCATATCCCCAAATCCTTCCATCCCTGGCGACCACCAATGTGCCCACTGTTTCCATGAGTTTGTTATTTTAGCTTCCACATATAAGTAAGATCACACAGTATTTATATTTCTCTATCTGAGACATATGAACTCGGGGCCCATCCATGTTGTTGCAAATTGTAGGATTATCTTTGTTTTTACGGCTGAATGCATACGCACACATCTTATCTGTTTATCCATCAATGGATGCATAGGTTTTTCATGTCTTGAGTATTGTAAATAATGGAGTGATGAACATGGGGTCACAGATATGCCTCCAAAATAGTGATTTCCTTCCCTTCAGATATATACCCAGAAGCGGAATTGCTGGATCATATGGTAGTGTTTTGTTTTCTGTTGTGTTTTTAATTTTTGAGGGATGTCTATGTTGCTTTTTGTGGTTTTTAATTTTTTAAAAAAATATTTATTTACTTATTTGTCAGAGTGAGAGACAGAACACAAACAAGGGAACAGCATACAAAGGAAAAGGGAGAAGCAGGCTCTCCACTAAGCAGGGAGCCCTGAGCAGGGCTTGATTCTAGCGCCCCGGGATCATGACCTGAGCCAAAGGCAGATGCTTAACCAATCGAGCCATCCAGGTGCCCTGCAATTTACATTCTAAAACTATTTATTGATAATTGAATAATTACACTGTTTTACCCCTTTCTGAGTTTTGATGAAGTTAGGCCCAGGACGATAATATTTATTTGAAATGGGAGAGATAAATGAAAAACAAGGGAGGCAAGAAAAAAAAGGAATTAATACTTACTGAAATAATAACACAAACCATTACACTCTGGAATATTTTGCATCTTTGTTCATGCCTTAATGACAGCCTTATGAGATATCTTGCTATTCTTGTTTTTCCGAAAAGAGGGAAAATAAAGGCGAGTTTCCTTTAGGGAGTTGGGGGGGGGGGGGAGTGGCAAGGATAAGCTGAGAAATAACATGAAAGGGTGGAAGAGAAAGACATCTCCAAAAAGGTTATTGAAAACAAAATTTCTCATGCAAATGGGCACCAGGATGTGTATTGCCGCAAAACAGAATACAGATAGCCATAAGAGAGGATTCCAATAATTAAAGTATCTGAAGCATATTTCAAAAGTCCCAATCCTTGACTACATGAATAACATGGCAGATAAAAATCAATTTTGTATAAATTAGAGTATGGATTACAAATTGGTTGTCCACTAGCTGAATCCTGACCATTGTGGCCTGCATACTGCTCTAAAAGTTGAGATGTTTCAAGTAAAACTTCAATTGCTAGGTTTTCTTAAGGCCTGACAATATGGCCCCCTTTCCCATATGAAAATAATCACATGGATAAGAATATATCTGTCCCCTTTGAAGAGGGGAGGGCGTGTACCTCCTTGTTTGTCAGTATCCCCAGTCAGCCTGAGTAATGATTCATGTTGTTTTATGTGGCTCCTAGAAGATTCTGAGTTTGTAACCACTGGCTTCAAATTACATGTTTTAGAAATTAGGACAATATTTAAATACCTATGCATCATAGACTGTGATAAATATTGAATGTGGGGGTAAAGATGATTAAGATTCATGATTCTCTCATGGAATTCAAAGCCCAGCAGGATAGATTGAGTAATTTTTTAAAAAATGAAATATAAAAATGCTACAAGAGTTAGTGAAAAGTGCTATGGAACCACAGAAAAGAGAGAAATTAGTTTCCTTTGGGGAAGAAGGGAAAACATTCAAGACGTAAAGTAATGTTTGAATTAGATCTTAAAGAAGGAACAGGGATCTAAAAGTTGGGGATTTGAAAAATATTCCAGGGAGAAAATATCAAACACAAGATATGTATAATATGTAGTACATGTAGGAAAATACCTAGCATAGGTAGCAAGTATGGGCATGAAAAAAATATAGCAAGTGGTGGGGGAAGTGGTAATTGAATGTGGCTATAACATTAAGTAAAAGTTGAGGGAGGGAGTAATGATCAATGAGTCAATAAGCTGATGAAACAAAGACTTCAAGGGTCCTTAATAGTCATAGTAGGTCAATTAGACATTATCCTATAAGCAATAGTAGCCATTGGGGGGATTTTTTTTTTTTTTTTTTTTGAGATTTAGTTGACTTAAACAATGTACTAGAAGGATTTGATCTTTGGAAGTAATAAAGGAAGTGAGAGATAATCATGAGTTCTACCAAAGTTAGTGACGATGAAGACAGAGAATACAGATTTAAGAGTAATTTCTCAATTAATTTAACATAAATTAATTCAATTCAATATTAATCAATCCCATATAACATTTGTTAAGCAAACCTCATGTGTCAAGAATCATTATGGATACTGGAACTAGAATTCTGAACAATATCGATGCCATATCAACCATTATGGTATTAAGACTATAGTATGAAACCTAATAGAATCAATGAAAACAGTTGAGACTAAGAAATGAAAAAGGTAAACAAATAAGCTTTTTTTAAAAACTAAAGTACTATTGAGGTCCTCTTAAGCCCTCTAAAACCATATGTCTATCTAACTACACTGTTCTCCCAATCGAAGTCTAAGATAAAATTAATGTAATATTGCATATTTGGTTTAATGGTCTCAAGTCTTGGCTGGAAATGCAATCTCAAACGTGCCCTGTGATTGGTCCCAGAACTTCTGTTCAATTCAACCTTTCTGCTACAATTTTCCTTGTTTCCAAAATTTTTTTTTTGCTCCAAATAGAAAGACATGTGAATGTGATATTATATATATATATATATATAGCAATTTTCCTTTTATGTTGTATTTCATCATCTGGTCTTACAGTAATGCAATGTTGTTGGTTTTTGTTTTTTTGTTTTTTCAAAAATGAATGTCTTAGCTCTGATAGCAGTGCCTTGCCGAACTTTCAGAACTTTTGTTGTTTGTAGGAAGGCAATGTACCGGGGAATCAAGAAAGAATGAAAAGTTTTAATTGTTCACCAGTAATCACTTTTTGACCCGTATTTTCTTGTTTGTTTACCAGACACATGTCTCAGATCCCTGCCTTTGCAATGTCTTCCTTGGTATTTCTTTGCTCATGGAAGAAAAGCTTTAGGGAAACGAGGACTGGATATGGGGGATGAAAGCTTCTGCACTTTCAGCAAATTCTAATCCTTTTTTTTTTTTTTTTTTTTTTTTGCCCAGAGCTTTGCGGATGGAAAATAACTGAAATGGTAGTGACTCATTATCACCTGGATGTGGGGTGGATTGGGTGTCAGGAGCCTTGCAGACTCTCAGCTAGGTGATCCTAGCAAGCCACATTCTCTGTAGGTGGCAGTTAGGCCTGATCTATATATGGAGGGGGAAGCTAGACCATCCATAAGGCAGCTCTGGGCTCCTGTGTAAGGATAATTCCAGAGTTACATGGTGGCTAGATCCCTCGGCCAAATAGGATTGGATATCCCCGAGCCAGTGTTTAAACAGGAAGATCCTCCTCCCTAGAAGGCACAGTTAAGAAAACATTATCTGATAATCTAGGTTAATCTTACTTTTATCCTTACTTTATATGATCAATTCTCCTTTTTAAATGTATGTATTAAAAAATAAAATAAAATAAAATGTGTGTATCTTTGGAATCATGGAGGGTGGCAGGCATTAGCTATTGCCACATTAATTAAGTGTCCTTATGATTAGTGTTGTAAAGTGTAAAGATTCTTGACTCCATAACTTTCTGTGCCTTAGTTTTCTTATTTGTAAGATGGAGCTAGTAACAGTATTTGTTGTGAAGATTGAATGGGTTAATATCGGAAAAATGTCCAGAACATACTTGACACCATGTAATTTTTTGCTATTATAGTTATTATCCAAAAGCATAAAATTGCAATAGAGGAGGTGTTTTAGAAAGTGCCCGTGATGGTCAGTGATGGAGATGTATATGAACTGGGAGATAAAATTGTTGGTGGCCAAACAAGCACATGAGAAAATGCTCCGCATCACTTGCCATCAGGGAAATACAAATCAAAACCACAATGAGATCCCACCTCACCCCAGTGAGAATGGGGAAAATTAACAAGACAGGAAACAACAAATGTTGGAGAGGATGTGGAGAAGGGGGAACCCTCCTGCACTGTTGGTGGGAATGTGAACTGGTGCAGCCACTCTGGAAAACTGTGTGGAGGTTCCTCAAAGAGTTAAAAATAGACCTGCCCTACGACCCAGCAATTGCACTGCTGGGGATTTACCCCAAAGATACAGAAGCAGTGAAACGCCGGGACACCTGCACCCCGATGTGTATAGCAGCAATGGCCACAATAGCCAGACTGTGGAAGGAGCCTCGGTGTCCATCGAAAGATGATGGATGGAGAAGCTGTGGTCTATGTATACAATGGGATATTACTCAGCCATTAGAAAGGATGAACACCCACCACTTACATCGACATGAATGGAACTGGACGGTATTATGCTCAGTGAAGTAAGTCAATCATAGAAGGACAATCATCATATGTTTTCAATCATATGTGGAATATAAGAAATAGAAGGATTATAAGGGAAAGGAGGGGAACTGAGTGGGAAAAATTAGAGAGGGAGACAAACCATGAGATACTCCTAACTCTGGGAAATGAACACAGGGTTGCAGAAGGGGAGGAGGGTGGGAGTATGGGGTGACTGGGTAACAGGCACTGAGTGGGGCATGTGATGGGATGAACACTGGGCGCTATACTTTATGTTGGCAAATTGAATTTAAAGAAAAATTTCAAAAAATAGTTGGGATGTCTGGATGGCTCAGTGGTTGAGTGTATATCTTTGGTTCAGGTCATGATCCCAGGATCCTGGGATAGAGTCCTGCATCGGGCTCCCCACAGGGAGACTGCTTCACCCTCTGCCTGTGTCTCTGCCTCTCTCTGTGTGTCTCTCATGAATAAATAAATAAAACCTTAAAACAATTGTTGGTGGCCAGACTAGGAGTTTGGAAAGTGATGCTTGGGGATGCTGGAGATTGGATAAAATAATAGAAGGAATTCAGAAGATGAGGACTGAAGTATGATTAAATAACACCTTAATCTCAGTTCCAAAGAACACTGCCCACACTCAATCTTCCACTGTGCTCCAGCAGCCCACATAGCCACTCCCGGGGGAGCATGGCCACAAATGAAGATCAACAAAGGCTGGATGATCTAAGGCCCTTTAAAGTTTAGCTGAGGAATGCCTGTCTGACCTAACTGGAAAGGCTTTGCCTACTCAGAGTTGATGTCTTACCCTAGATCAATTTTCATGTTCCTCTTCTCTGTCATGCAAACTCCTGTTTCAGACAACATGAATTTTTTTTTTTAATTTAAAGCACACCAGTAGAATACAATTCAGTACCAAGTACCACATATTGCCATTGTCTTTTGTGCAAATGCTTTCTCCAGTAAAGAGTGGGTATAACCTAAGAATTGGATTTGGGTAGAGTTATCAACCAAGCTATATAAATCTGAAGGAATTAGCCCATCTCACTTAATTGGTAAATTTTAGAGCATGGGTTTCAATCCAGACGCCTGGCATAAAAATCCCTCCTGCATTGTAGAATGCGTTTGTTTTGCTTGCAAAAATTGCCTGAATATTAGAATAAACTTAAGTATTGTTAGTTAGAGACCATAAGCTCCTGACTTGTACCTAGTGAGTCATAATTTTCTTTAAAAGAGATCTGGTCATCTAGTCAGTGAAAAGCATGTCTAGGTAGTTCTTATGATCAAAGAAGTTTGGAAACACTGGTTGAAGGGATGGGGAAGGAAAGAATGTAAATCCCCCATTCATTGAAGGGCAACTAGACATAAATGATCTATCTGTATCTATTTCCAAATAAACAAATTATAGAAAGCAAATATGTTCAAATGATGGTAGAAAGTATAATGAAGAACTCCTGGGAGGGAAAAACAAGTCATATAGAGATGATACCGTGCATATATACTAGACAGGCTTGGACACCGTGCTCAGCAGACGCCTGGGGTTTCCTGGACCTCTGTGGTATGATCAGCCAGTTCCAGGAGGCACAACTCCTCTCCGGAGAGGTACAGGCTTTGGGCAGGAGAGGTACAAGTGAAATAATGCTTCCAAAGGAGAGAGTATAAACAATGTGTCCCAAGGTAATTTTTCAAGCTGATGATGGGGGTTGAAGGGAGGGAAGAAAGTCATTTTCAGGCCAATAATCCCCATTGCACAGCCGCTGTGAGCTGTGTGAATCACTGAGCACATTTCAAGGAATAGCTGTCATGTGTCACTAACGAATTCTCAGTGCAGATGGGCTCCAGGGTACTCAGGATCTATTTTGGGGAGGCCACAAGCAGTGAAAGCCTGCTGGTGCCACTGGAAGGAAATCTCAGCCACCCTTGAAAATATGAGGGAGTAAATCCTTAAGTCCAAGAACATTTCCCCCTTGTTCTGATTCATGTTGCCTACAGATCTTCTCTTCCATCCCCCATTCTCACCCTCTCCTCTCTGTGCTCTTTTCTTAGGCAACGCCATCATTTGTCTGTCTCCCAAGTCTGTGTGCAGAGCATGCTGCTTGGAGCGCTCCATATATACAGAAAGAAAAGAATAACGTAAGAGTTGGTGCACACATATGTTTTCCATCGGACCAGTGACATGGAATCCTTTCATGTGCCATCAGTTCACTTGTTATCCATTTGCTGGGTGTTGATACCCAGGGCTGCCTGAGAAACCTTCTATTGAGGTTCCTTAGCCATCCTGTGGTAGGATATATAATGGCACTACTTTGCTCTTCCCTCAAAGACATGTGTATCCTAATCCCTGGAGTCTGCAAATATGTTACCTTCCATGGCAAAGAGACTTCCCAGATATGATTAGATTGAGGGTCTTGAGATGGAAAGATGATCCTGGATTATCTGAGGGAGTCCAATGTAATCACAAGAGTCCTTATAGGAGGGAGGAAGGCCAGAGTATAAGAAGATATGACAAAAGAAACAGAGCTTAGAGTGAGAGTGATGTAGGTTCATGAGCCAAGGAACACAGACAGTCTCTAGATATTAGTAGAGTCAAGGAAACACATTCTCCCCTAATGTCCCCAGAGAGAATGAAGCCCTGTTGACTCATTTTAGACTTCTGGCCTCCAGAACTATAAGATAACAAATGTGTGTGGTAACAGGTTTGTGATAATTTGTCATAGCAGCAATAGAAAATTAATGCAGTCCCACTGACGAGGAACAGTCATATTGGACCATTATGTGAGTAAGAAATAAACTCATATTGTGTAAATCCTCTGGAATGTTGGTGTATGCTGTTAAAAGTGGGTAGTGTTGTTGTAAATAGTATAGATCCTAGATAGTACGGTCCGTGATATCTTGAGAAGTTATATGGCCACCCAGTTAGATGTTACTCAACTCATCTTCATCCTTCTTTACCTCAATCCTCTATTTTCTTCTCACTTTATCATAGTCTCGAGTTTAATTTACTTTGTGTCCTTTCCCAGTGCCTTTTGTGACTATGTCAGGCTCAGAATGATAACTTTTCCCAAAGTCTTTCAACAGTTATGCATTTTTTTCCCATGCAAAATAAATAAAGTGGATAAATATGGCAAAACAAATGGAGCATCTCAACAAGGAATTACCAAAAAGACAATTTTAAAATGCAATTATCTGCAGTGCATCTGTTCAAACACCCTCACTACCATTTTTCTCTCTAAATTTCAACTTTTCCTTCTGGTGGCCCAATTTTATCAGGCTTTTGAATAGGTTTCATTGGAGACTGTGTTGGAGTTTCAGGCAAGACAATTGAAACTGTTTATATGCCAATATCATCTTTCTAAGGTTTTCTGGTTCTTTATGAATATGGAGATAGATGGGCTCACTCCAAAAGCCAGGATATATTTTCAAAGGGTTTCACAATTGTTCCTACCCACCCTCTCATGCACTATTTTTATCTTACCTTCTGTAGGTATCTGTGCTAGTGAAGGCAGGTTGGAAGCAATATACGGCAAGGGTCTCTGTAACAGCAGAGTTGCAAGATGTGAAGAGCTGGGACACCTGAGTCTCTAAGGACCTGCTTGGCGTTGAGCTACCTGATGCAGAAACTACATGTGAGTATTTGTGTGAGTGAGAACTGAGCTTTCATTGTGTTGAGTGACCGGATTTTGGAATTCTTTTAGTAGTTGCCTGACTCTTCCCCACAAAGATGAGGTGAAAAGGTATAGAGAAAAGTTTGTATGGTCTAACTTTGTCATCGTAACATACAGGATGATCAAAGTGAAGCGGTTTGCCCAAGGTCACATATAGAACAGCGGCCAAGTCAAGAGTTTCCAAATCTCTTGATTCCATTCAGGCACTTCACTAACATACCCAGGATCTGAACCCCTCCCTCATATAATCATTTTCCAGTCCTTTACCTTCTCTATTTTTGGAGCAGGTGCCAAGCAAGCTCCCAGTCCTGAAGCAGCCAGAGAAATGTCTTCAGCCCAGCTCATAGCACTCTCTGTTGCATTGATTTTCTACGAGATTTATGGCGTTGACCTGATCTCAATGAAGAAACTAAATCCAATTCGCTAAGGAATTACAAGCCCATCTGATCAATAATCTATTTATCTCCTTCACTTTGCCATCTCTAGACACTCCAAACTTGTCATGGGAAATTGAAAGCATTTAAAAAATATAATTATGCAGCCTCAGGAAAGGTCTCCAACATTTCTGGAGATTTTCAATTGCCTTTGAGGAAATGCTACCCTGGTTTGAGTAATAAAGATCACTCTGGTCACTATCCAAATATCTGGGCTGGGCTCATTAATAGAAATATAGTGTCAGGATAATAGGGCCTGTAATTGCAGCATTTTCCATACTGGCAAGATTTTTATCTGGGATATTGGGTTCAGTTCTGGGAGTCTGATTTTAAAGTCACCTAATTGAATTGAAGCACATCCAAAGGAAAGCAACCCAAGTGATAAGGGCCATAAAATATTTTGAAATATACCTCATTATTTAAAGAAGTTGGATATTCTCTTGGTGTAGAAAAACCAAAAAAACTGGAAAGACAACCTTAAGTAATCAAAGGCTGGTATATAGGAAAAGAATCTTGTTCCGTATAGATCCAGATGGCAGATAGAGAATACATTCAGACAGCTTAGCTAGGAGATTTTAGCTTGATTTAAAAACAACCCTTTCTTATGATTTAACTCTCATAAAATGGAATTCTCTTCTCTCTTCTCTTGCCATGAGGAGAAAGGTGAACCAACGATCAATCTCTCATTAGTGGACTCTGGATTTTAAATGGGAAGTAGTGGGATTAGGGCAAGCGTACCAGGTGTTGCTTCTATCCTGCACATTGGTGCAGGCATCTAAACCACAGGGCCTGATGCTATATTCTCATTTACATTGGCCCACTTCTCCTTGCTCTCTTCTTCCTGATTCTTGGACTTATGGCCACAAACTGTTGCTTTGAGACTGAGTTCTGACTCCGTAAGAGCACTGATGCTTGAGATCCCCCTTTTGTGCTCTTTGGTCTATAAAAGTTGGTTCTGATTTCTCCCACAGTTGTATGAGTGTGTCCATGTGATCGTGTGCATGTGTATCTTGAATTCTTGAGTAAAAAATGTTTCTTCCCCCAGTTATGGAAATCTTAGTATAGTGTTTGATTCAGAAATTTGAAACTAAATATTGGATATTACTCTATTTATTCCATAAAAGTTTTACCTTTGTACTTAGTTCCTTCCTATTGTACACCATTTCTGTTGACCACTATTATCACTTCCTTGACTTGTAAGAGTATTATTTTTACTGTTAGATTGATAGTCTTAAAACTTGAATCAGTTCAGTTAGCTACCCAAAACTACTTAAATGCATAACCTGTCTGACCCCAGTTTTTCCTGTGGTGCCATCACTATTCTTCTTCATGTATTCATTCCTTAAACTTACCATTCCTTGAGAATCACCTATAGTCTACCATTTCTTGTCTCTGTTTATGCTGTTTCTTTCATCACCTCATTACAACTGGGGAACACATTATCCATTTCCAAAGCTCTGCTCAAAAGCCATCCTCTCTTTCAAACATCAATGACTCCTATTTCTGTATGTTTCTTACTGGCTGCTTATCTCGCCCAGTTTTGAAGCAATTATGTGTGTGTTTCCATATCTCTTACACTGTCTAAATCCATGGTTTTTACATTTGAGGAAGCATCAGATTCACATGGAAGGTTTTTTTCTTTTTTTTTTTTAACACAGATTTCTGGGCTATCTCCTAAAGTTTCTGATTCAGCAGGTCTGGTATGGGGACCGAGAATTTGCACTTCTAATGAGATTCCTATGGATGCCAAGGCTGTTGTTTTGGAGACCACACTCTGAGAATCTAAACGGGGCTAGACTATAAATGCCTGCTAAGTAGGGCCCATAATACCTGTTAGTAAGATTTCAATGTTAGTTAATAGTATTATTGGCATTTTGAGCTACATGGTTCTCTATTTGGAGGGGCCTGTCCTGTGTACTATACACGGTTTAGCAAGACCCCTGGTCTCTACTACATGCCTGTAGCATTTCTCCCCCTATAGTTGTGGTAACCAAAATATCATCACACATTGTCAAATGCCACCCTTCCCCCAACTGAGAATCACTGGATTAGAGGATACAGAAATACTTGATTCTTTGTTGCCAATTAGGTTTAGTTCCAAGAGAGTTATATACAGACAGACAAAAATCAAATAAGAAAGAGAGCGCTTTTTTAGAGCAAGTGTCCACACCATAGTTAACCCAACATGGGGCTTTGGTAGAGCAGGGTTGAAGTTCATAGGGTTCCACGTCACTGTAAGCCGATTGCTGGATCTTGAAATCTTACCTTCAGATGACTTGCTTCCCAGAATAGAACCCTATGGTATGGTTAGTCCACTACTGTGTCCTTGCTAAAAGCAGGCCCAACCTGCCTGTCTGAACCTCCCCAAGGTCTTCTCTGTTCTTCCTAATGACATCAATAGTACAGACTGGGGAGGGCAGAAGATATGAACCCAAAAAGGAACATAACAGTTTAA
The DNA here is from genome assembly GCF_011100685.1 of Canis lupus familiaris. Classification (NCBI taxonomy): domain Eukaryota; kingdom Metazoa; phylum Chordata; class Mammalia; order Carnivora; family Canidae; genus Canis; species Canis lupus. The sequence goes on along the minus strand of NC_049232.1, from coordinate 72,507,957 downwards.
GACACAGTAACTCTGCCCAGCTATAAATATGGCCCTGTATGTCTCTAGCAATCTGACGATTTCTATTCCCTTGGGAAAGAATGAAAAACAGGTTAAAAAAAAAAAAAAAAAAGGAGATTGTAAATGCCCTCTCTCTGGTTTCCCCTTCCCCTCTGCTTTTTACAGAACAAGCATTTTGTGTTTGTTGAAGAAATAATTGAATGAACAAACAGGGATAAATGAAAGCTATGAAGGAATCTTCGATAACATCTTGAAAGTGCTGCTCAAATTGAAAATTCTATTTTTCTATGAGCCTACTGCCTGACTTTTCAGAAATGGGTCAAGAGTTGCTTAAATACAAATAAAAGAATGAACCTGACTCCCTGTAAGTACTCTTTAATTACTCACGTAGGCCGTGCTCTGCAGCAATTACCTTCTCATTTAGTCTTACAAAAGTTCCAGAAAATTAGCATAAATGCGTATATTTTACTGTTGAGATGACCAAGGCTCAAAGAGGTGAAATGACTTGCCCAAGGTCAGGCAACCAGTTAGCACCGGACACAAAATCTGAGCCAATGCATTCTGACTCCATGTGGTTGTTTCACCCACCATATAGTCCCCTGTGATCAACACCACTGAATGATACACACTCCCCCACATGGCTGGGCTTCCCCTACTCTGGCAGCACATTACTGAGTTAGCTCCAGCTCTGAGGATGACAGCATTTGTGCCTCTTGCTAGAAGCTCAATTTCTTCAGGCTTAGATTGATGGTCCTCCTTTCCCTGTTGAAAATCTCTAGACAACACAAATACTGCCAGTGCCTTGAAACACATCAAAAGACATAAACCCCGAGTCTCTACTGGTTTGGAAGTTTCAGACTGTGATTCACAATCACAGGTGAGAATAGCTGAGACTTATCTTTTGAGTACTCTCCGCTCTCCAGGTACACTTTCACAATTTTTTATCAATAATCTCCTATGATCCTCAGGACAAGCCTGTAAGGTAGACCTTGTCATTTTACAGAGGCTTGGGGTAGCTGAGTCACTTATTCAAATTCAGAGACAGAACTCAAACCCAAGTCTTTTGATAGCTACTCTTTAAACTGTTTCCCCCACTGCACGGTGATAAATCATAGGATCGAGCTAGTTATTGCCGTCTGTGCCTTCCACCTCTCCTCTGGGTGATATGATCTACCTGTTTAAGCAAATATAGATGGACCATACTGTGTTGCTCTCAGCGGTCAAGAACTAAAGAGTGCAGGCTTCCTAGTCAGACACAGATGGCTCTAGGCTCCAATTCTGGCTCTGATTTGTTATTCATAAAATCTTCAGAAAGCCATTTCTGATCATCAAGCCTCAGCTTTCTTATATGAAATTTAAGGATAATAGTTATACCTACTTCACCAAGTCACTATTAGAATTAAATCACATGCCCCATCAAACACACAGTAGGGGTTCCAAATGGAATCGATCATACTCTAACAGCAGGGAAGAATAATCCATCCACAGGAGAACAAGGAGAGTTGAAAAAATATATATATGTTTTTAAAGTTGTTATAAACCACTATATACTTTTAATTCTAAGAACTAAGAAGAAGGATGACTCATGATGATCAAAACATGTTAGCTCAAAGGATGCTCTAGGGTAGCTATGCTGCACCTTCTTTAGATAAGGAACCCAGAGCTCAATATAGCAAATGACTTGCTTAAACTTTCATCACAAACTCATGACTTTAGGGCTTTGAATTCTGTTCTGTTTGTTTTCAGTTTGGCATATGTGTGATTGGTCAAGACTTGTGGGTCTTACAAAGACGAGAAGTCCCCTGAGCACAGGGATGTGTGACTATATAAGGGCAGGCTCCATAAAGGAGAGACCAAATATTTTTTGTTTGTTTTTTAGGAAGACCAAATGTTAAGAGCCTTGTATTTCAGTGTGTCTTTTTATAATTTTCTTTCGTATCCCCAATCTCTACATAGATGAAAAGGACAGTATTTTCTGCACAACCAATCTAGGCCAAAATAATTGTATGTATTTTATCATTTAATTCTCAAAGAACGCTGCAAGGTGGGTATTCTCACCATTTTATTTTATTTTTTTTTTTCTCACCATTTTAAAGGTGGAGAAAGTGAGGCCCAGATATCTTAAAGCCCTTGGCAAAGATTATACAACAAATAACTTCTAAAGCCTGGATTCCCTCTCCCCAAAATTCATGCCTTTTCTGATTATCATCTTCACGTTACACAGTCTGCTGTATGCCAATCCATATGCCATTCACATTACAGAGTCTGCTGGAATGTGCCATGATACCTGGTTTCCTGGGCCAAATGCACCATCTCTCTCTCTCTGCATCACATTTTAATCTCGTAAAGAAGAGAAAGAAACCCTGGAGAACTGACCACTAGTCAGAGAAAGACCCGTCTTTTTTCCCAAACAACTCCAATTCATCCCCCCCACCCCTTTCTTTTTGTTTTTAACATCTAACAATGTTTGCCATAGAGGCCCGTCCATTAGGTTGTTGCTACACGCGGTGGCACATATGGGAGAAACTAACTCTGCTGTGGAAGAAACAACTAGAAAATATATAGTGGCATATTTGGAACTGCATAGAGAGACTGCAATTCATAATGCTCCACATGTCCCCCGGTACACTCCCCTGGACATCTTTGCTGCCGGAATAACAGTGTGATATATGTCCCAGCTTAGATCAAATTGTTTTGCATTACAATTTTGTTGTGAAAGATAATATATGCTGTTTATGGTACCAAACTGAGCTGCCTAAAATGTAATTGCTAATGTTCATTCAGACACATACTAGGTACCTGTTGTGGTTCCTCTAGATAAAAGTTTTGATGGGTCCCTAGTAACTGGAAGACAAAGCCCATAGCTTTTTTAGTACATGACTCAAAGTCTTCCAAATATTTGCTCTCTACATTGCTCAGTATTTCTGTTACCCTAGTGCCCAATGCCAAGTCTCTAGTTCTCCTTTCTGTTCATCTAAACTCCTCCCATCTCTCTGGGTTCGAACTATGCATCAATGAATATGAGAATGAGATGCATTTTAAATGAGCTTTTCTTTTCCTTTTTAGATTTTATTTATTTATTTATTTATTTGGGAGAAAGAGAGAGCATATGAGCAAGGGGAGGGGCAGAGGGAGAGGGGGAAGCAGACTCCCTGCTGAACAGGGAGCCCAACGCAGAGCTTGAACTCAGGACTCCAAGATCATGACCTGAGCTGAATACAGATGCTTAACTAGCTGAGCCACCCAAGCACTCCTAGATGAGCATTCTTTTTTTTTTTATTAAGATTTTATTTATTCATTCATGAGAGACACACACAGAGACAGAGAGAGGCAGAGACACAGGCAGAGGGAGAAGCGGGCTCCATGCAGGGAGCCTGATGTGAGACTCCATCCCGGGTCTCCAGGATCACACCCTGAGCTGAAGGCAGACACTAAACTGCTGAGCCACCCAGGGATCCCATAGATGAGCATTCCTTTTTTTATTTTAGATGAGCATTCTTAATCTAGGTTCTGGTTGGGTTTGTATGTTCCCAACCTTTAAATTGTATATAAAACTATACATGTGTTGGACATGTACACTTTTCCAAATTATAGCTATTTTCAGACTTTAAAAATATTGGTTACCACCAAAACATTAAGAAACCACTGTAAGATTTACCAGTCTACTAACATGTTGACCTAGATTGATGGTGATTCTCAGAGATTATGCAAGATTATGCAGGCCTTTCCCACACTCCTTTGATTAGGAAACATCTGTATGAGTTGCTTAAGGCTTTTGTAATGAAGTACCAAAAACTCAGGGGCCTGAAACAACAGAAATGTATATCCTCACAGTTCCAGAGACCAGAAGTCTGAAATCAAGATGTCAGCAGGGTTGGTTTCTCCAGAAGCTCTGGGGGAAAACCCATTCCATGCCTCTTTCCAGCTTTTGGTGGCTACTAGCAAACTTTGGCATTCCTTGGCTTACAGACACATTCACTCTAATCTCTGCCTCCGTCCTCACGTGGATTTCTCTCCACCACCTGTGTCTCCATGTCACAAGTCACTCTCTGTCTTCTCTTTTTAGGCCACTTGCCTTTGGATTTTAGCCTAGAATAATGTCATCCCCAGATCCTTAACTTAATCACATCTGCAAAGACCCTGCTTCCAAATAAGTCCAACTCACTGATTCTGGTTGGATATATCTTTTATTGGGGGAGGGGGCACAATTCGACTTAACATTTATCAGGATATATATGGAGAAGTTAAATTGGGGGTATAATTTTGGAAAAAATTATAGCAGATGCTCATAAAATAATGATTTATAATTAGCATCATCTTCTAATATCTTGGAAACAAATTCTTCCATTCTTTTAGGCCCAAATTTTATAATGTGAAGTTATAATTATGCTTTTTTCTTGATATTTTGTTTTATTTTCTTTTTATTTTTTTAATTTATTATTTGTTTGTTTTTTTGACAGAGAGAGAGAGAGAGAAAGAGAGAGAGAGTGAGCAGGAGGGTGAGGGAGAGAAGAATCTGAAGCAGACATCATGCTGAGTGCAGAGCCTGATGCAGGGGCTTGATCCTATGATCCAGAAATCATGACTTGATCTGAAACCAAGAGTTGGATGCTTAATCAACTGAGCCATCCGGGTAACCCTCTTTTTTTTCTTTTTTTCTTTTCTTTTCTTTTCTTTTCTTTTCTTTTCTTTTCTTTTTTCTTTTCTTTCTTTTCTTTCTTTCTTTCTTTTCTTTCTTTTCTTTTCTTTTTTTCTTTTCTTTTTTTTCTTTCTTTTTTCTTTCTTTTCTTTTCTCATTTAGTCTTACAAAAGTTCCAGGAAATTAGCATGAATGCGTATATTTTACTGTTGAGATGACCAAGGCTCAAAGGGGTGAAATGACTTGCCCAAGGTCAGGCAACCAGTTAGCACCGGACACAAAATCTGAGCCAATGCATTCTGACTCCATGCGGTTGATCTCACCGCATTTTCTTTTTTTTCTTTTCTTTCTTTTCTTTTCTTTTCTTTTCTTTTCTTTTCTTTTCTTTTCTTTTCTTTTCTTTTCTTTCTTTTCTTCTTTTTTCTTTTCTTCTTTTCTTTCTTTTCTTTCTTTTCTTTTCTCTTTTCTTTTCTTTCTTTCTTTCTTTCTTTCTTTCTTTCTTTCTTTCTTTCTTTCCTTTTTTTTAAGATTTTGGTTTTTTATATGAGAGAGAAAGAGAGAGAGAATGGTGGGGAGGGGAAGAAGGACAAGCAGACACCCCTGGCTGAGCAGGGAGCCCAATAGGGTGCTCAATCCTAGGATCCTGAGATCATGACTTAAACAGGAAGTGCTTAACTGACTGAGCCACCCAGGTGCCCCTCTTATTTTCTTGATATTTATTTTATTTTATTAGTTATTTCTACACATATATCTAGAAGGTTCTATAAGATTATAATTTTAGTACAAGAGATTATATCTGTGTTTAAAGTGCCCATGAATTGAGGAATAACACTTTTAATATGTATATATGTTTAACTTCACATTGGACACATGTTTTTCAGTGTTTTCTCATTCATCCAAAACAACTTCTTGGCATCAAGGAAAATCATAATCATGTTCCAGTTGATATTTCAGTCTCTCCTATCACAATGTATATTCCAGTTAAATGGGATGGTTTGAAATATTCTAATTAAGCGACATATTTTCTAGTACCTGCACCTCCTCACAAACTATTCCATTTGGGTACAGTTACCCTCACCAAGTCCTATTCCCTGGGCAAATTTTATTATTATTTTTATTTTTTATTATAGACATATTATTGGTTTCCTATTTGGTATTCCCTTACTTTTACATTCCTAAAATAACCCCAGTTTGTGATTCATAAATACAGCACTCATCTTCACCATGGAGATTGAATCATGGTAAGTGTAAGCCAACATGGTTCTTCCACTACCCTTGACAATTATTGGTTTAAATATGGCCTTATACTTGGTTCTGGCCAAGAAGAGCATAAGGAGAAGTCTGTTGGAGAACTTTCTGGTAAAAAGAAATTTGCTCTTACAGAACAACTCTTTTTCTGCCTTTGGAAGTGGTCAGTCAATATGACCACTGGAACTCAAACAACATGCATCCATGAAGGAAATTTTTAAAGGGGATAAGTTTACATGCTGAACACAACCAAGCAGAAAGATGTTAATAACCTAAGTGTTTGATAAATCTGTTGGGTCGTTGAATTAGCTTACCTAAAACCTATGTTTAAACACTTGTGAAGTGGGCAGAAAAATCCTAATTAAGTTACTTTGAATGAGATTTTCAGTTGCACCATATCTTTCTACACATGATATATTGTCATATATGTATTCATCCTATTATTATTGACATAATTATCAAAGTTGTCTACGTCTACCTCTCCTTTAAAGAATTCTCTGCCCCACTAAACTAGAAATTAAAATTTATTATCTATAGTGAATTTATACCCAGATATTCCTGTACCCAGGCCTGTGTTCTTAAGCAAAGTGTTAAATTTATCAAACTGTTTCCTTTCAGCTCCATATCCACCCTTCTTCCCCCGGTTTTGTGAGGCTGGGCCTGGGCTCTGTAATTTTCCTCCTCCTGTTATTTCTGTGTTCTTTAGAGTTCTCTTTACTCCACTTGGTAGTTAATCCCTATTTTCATCTTTTTATTAAAAGCTCCCTTTTGGGGGCACCTGTGCAGCACAGTCTGTTAAGCATCTGACTCTTGATTTTCAGCTCAGGTTATGATCTCAAGGTTGTGAGATCAAGCCCCAAGTTGTGCTCTGTACTGGGTGGGGAGCCTGCTTAAGATTCTCTCTCACCCTCTCCCCCAGCCTCTCCCTGCCTCTGTCTCTAAAAATAAATAAATAAATAAATAAATAAATAATAAATAAATAAATAAATCCCTTTTAAAATTAAGGATTTTTTTTTGTCTTCTGACTGAACCCCGGTCAATACATTATGCTAAAAATGTGTGCCCACTTCCCATCACTCTGTTCTATGTATAGGAGTTGCTCTTTCGCTCAAGCAAAACAGGTAACATCCTCACTTGCAAGCACCATGCTGGATGCTGGTGATTAGGTGATAAACAACAGATACAGTCGCTGCTCCCTAAGTGAACAAATTATTCTTCCATTCAATCAATAGCTGAAGGCCTGTTGCACGCCTAGTTCCAGGTACTGGGGATAGAGGGGTGAAAAAGGGAGTCAAGTTTTCCCATCTAGTGGAATTTATAAATAAATAGGCAATAAAGATAGGCTTTAAAATCATGATTAAAAAAAATAAGAAAAGAATTATGAAATGAAAGGGAAGACCTGAGTCCTATCACAGACAACGTCATGGAACCACACAACTGGGTCCCACAAAATTTGGATGTTGAAGCCCTAAGGCCACACGTGACTGTATTTGGAGACATGGGCCTTGAAAGAGGTAATTAAAGTGGAGGTGGCTGGGGAGAGGCCCTAATGCAGTGGAAGGGGTGTCCTTTTAAGAAACATAAGGGATGTACACACAGAAGAGGGGCTATCTGAGGACACCAAGAGAAGGCAGGCCAAGGAGAGAAGCCACAGGAGAAAGGAGCCCTTGCCACCACCTTGGTCTTGAACTTCAGCACCCCCCAAACTGAGAGAAAACAAATTTCTATTGCCGAAGGCACCGGGTCTGTGATGGTTTGTTGCGACAGCCCCAGCTGACTAACCCAACCTCCGTGGAGATCAGAAAAGACTGTTATGAAGAATGAGAGACACTGAAGCTGAGATTTGAAGAATGAGTAGAATCTGGTCAAGCAAGGACTGGTGAAGAGTATTTGAAATAAAGCAATGAAAATGTGCAAAGGCACTGAGAAAGGAAGACATTTGGGGGATGCCTGGGTGGCTCCAGGTCATGATCCCAGGGTCCTGGGATTGAGCCTTGCATCAGGCTCCCCTGCTCAGTGGGGAGTCTGCTTCTCCCCCTCCCTGCTCATGCTCCTGCTCCTGCTCACTCTCTCTCTCTCTCTCTCTCTCAAATAATTTAAAAAAAGAAAAGGAAGGAAGCTATTTTCAATTTTCTAGAGAGGGAAGCGAAACCAGTGTGGGGGAAGTGTCATGAAGGAGGGGTGAAGCGCGCGGCCCGTTCCAGGTCAAGCAGGGCATCGCAGGTCATGGTGAGAAGTGGAGAGTTTATTGTAAACGCAATGGGAAACCACAAAGTCCTGAGAGGTTTGACTGTCTGACAGTGATTTTCTTTTAAAAAAGAAAATCTCTCTGGCTACTTCTTTGTGGTGACTGGATTGAAAGGGGTAAGGGTCGTAAGAGGGAAACCAGTGAGGTCAGTGCGGCAGGTGCGGGGACAGGAGGCAAGGAGAGGGCAGATGTGCCCTGGGCGGGGCTGCCGGGATGAGGCCCGCGGCCTGCGGGGCGGGGTGGGGGGGGCTTGGGCCAGTCGGGGCGGTGCAGGCCTGGGTTGTGGCCGCTGCGAGGGCCGCCTGGTCACCCCCTGGAGCCCCCCGAGCCCCCCGACCCGCAGAGCCTGCGCCCGGGGTCCCGGCGGCCGGGGGCCCTGCCCAGGGTGGCCGTGGGTCACCTGCCTCCCCCAGCGGGCGGACCGCAGCCGGGGCGGCGGGGACGGGGGGGCACGGGGGGCACGGGGGGGGGACAGACGGCGGGGCACGGGGGGACACGGGGGAGACAGACGGCAGGGACACGGGGGGACAGTAGGGGCACGGGGGTGACGGGGGGACAGACGGCACGGGGGGCACGGGGGGCATGGGGGGCATGGAGGGACAGACGGCGGGGACATGGGGGGGGACAGACAGCGGGGGCACGGGGGGACAGTGGGGGCACAGGGGGGCACGGGGGGGACAGACGGCGGGGACACAGGGGGACAGTGGGGGCACGGAGGGCACGCGGGGGACGGACGGCGGGGGCATGGGGGGACAGACGGCGGGGGCACGGGGGGGACAGTGGGGGCACGGGGGGGTACGGGGGGGACAGACGGCGGGGGCACGGGGGGACAGTGAGGGCACGGGGGGCACGGGGGTGCATGGAGGGACAGACACCAGGGGCCCCGGGGGACAGACGGTGGGGGCCCGGGCAGCCGTGGGCGCGGGCTGCCCCGGGGCAGCAGGTTCCAGGGTCGGGCCACGGTGTTGGAGCAGCGCCAAGGCCCTCCGCCCTCCCCCGGGCGCACCCCGCCTGCGACACCCCTGCCCACAGTGAGGCCCCCGCCCAGGGCCTCTGACCCACCCCCCGCCGGGCCTCTGGCGCCCCTTAGGGCGACCCCGCGGGGTGTCTCCTGCAGCCCTACCCCCACCCTCACCTTTGGCTCCGCAGCAGCCCGACGAAGGGCCCCTGGGTAAGGAGCGCCAGGTCACTTCCCCCGGGATTGCTTCTAGACCCTGACTCGAAAAGCAGCCGCTGCTACTTCCTTTCTGACTCCGTGGCTCTAAGGGCCCCTTAATCCGGGAGGAATCGCGTTCCTTTATAGAATGGGAGAACGTTCGACCCGGGACTCCCCTTGGGTTTATCCAGTCCAAGAACTTCAGATACACAAGCTTCGGTTGGATCATCTCTGTCCCCTTTCTGGGCCCATAAAAGGCATTTCTCCTTAACCAGGCCATACTTTCCCGCCAATCCCCAGACGTCGTCTCAGTTCTTCTGTTTTCATCATTAATCTTTCGGGTTGGATCAAAGAGAAGACCTAGGTATTACTCAGTTATACTACCTTGATTTTATAGATAAGAGGAGACCAAGAGAAGTGATAAGAATCCGATAAGAAAGTGCTCCCAGGATAGAGCTCCTTCCATTGAAAATCGCTGTATTCTTTAGAAAAGGGGATGCTTTCAGGGTATTTTTGTTGTTGTTGTTGTTTAAAGATTTTATTTTTATTTATTTGAGTCAGAGAAAGAGTGAGAGAGAGCGGGAGCTGGGGACAGAGAGAGAGGGAGAAGCGGGCTCCCCGTGGAGCGGGTCCCCGATGAGCAGAAGGCAGACGCTTCATTGACTGAGCCACTCAGGCGCCCCTCAGGGTATTTCTTTATGGCCCATACTCTCAGGCCATATTTGCGACTGTCATGGCTTATGGTGGTTATGGATGAAATAGTGTCTCCCTCACTCCCCGCCCCATTCACATGTTGGAGCTCTAACCCCTTATGTGACTGTATTTGAAGATAGACCTACAAGGCGGTAACAGAGGTTAATTAGCATGGTACGGATGGAATCCCAATCCCATAGGACTGGTGTCTGTGAGAAGGGTGACGTGTGTACACAGACAAAAGGCCATGTGAGGACCCAGCAAGAAGGTGGGCGATCTGCAAGCCAGGAAGACAGCTGTCACCAGAATCCAGCCACGACAGCACCTCTCCCTTGGACTTCTAGCCTCCCAACCCGTGTGGAAATATCTGCTGTGTGGAATTTTGTTGCGGCAGCCCGAGCCGTGTAATACGGGTGGTCGCTCACCCCCTTACTCAAGCATTGAGTGTAACACCCAAGGCTCATCCCATCAAGTGCTCTCCTCAATGCCTTTGTTTGTCTTTCTAAATCTCTCCCAATGGAATAACTTCTGGATCCGAAGACCATGCTGGGTGCAAGCTGACATCCTTGGGAGCTTGTTCTGAAGGAAACCACTGCTAAGTGTAGACTGTGGGGAGCCGAGGGGAACCCTGAGATCATGTAGTTCCGCCTTCTTACCCTTAGATGAACCCTCAGAGATTTTTCCACAGCTGGCTAATCACCAGTAGTGGAACCAGGGCCCCATCTCGGTTGCCCGATTGGGCACAGAAAAAGCACTACGATCCCATGTTGCCTTGATCAGACACAGCAAACCAAACAGGTGACTTTACTGGTCACTTAAAGTCATGCGCTGCACTCAGGGCTTGTAAACGTCATCTCAAACCACCACCCACATCTTGTGAGAAAGCTCTCGTTCTCCTTCGTGGAGAAGGAAAGGCCAGTTGGTATGACTGGCCTGGACGATCATGGCAGACATCACTAGCGCTCACTTACATGCAGCCTCCTCTCCTTCCTGGGCCCAAGGAAGACCAGTCAGCCTCTTTGCTCCTTGCCAGGGCCATTCCATTGACTTTCAACAACGAATTGTGGGTGGAAGTGGCGCCCGTGCTTACCTGGCGCCAGCCAACACCCACCCAGGACCTTTTGAGTTCTCTCTTCTCCTTACCACAAGGCAGGGCCTGCTGGGATCACCGGGCCCTTCCTGTAAGGGAGGGGTCCTGGGTCGCTGCTGGACCCCCCACTATTTGTTGACCTGTTGATATACAGGGTTTGTTTATTAGCGCAGCGACGCTTATTTTATCCTGACCACTATACTACTCCTACTGTAAACTACAAGGTAAGGATAGCAGTTTAAAAACAAAGTCATAAAAAACAACAACAACAACAAAAGTCATTTGCAGGGTCATTTTCTTTCCACTCTCTTGGAATTACATCTTAACCTCTGCCAGTTAGGCGACTTCTAAATAAACACGGAGACTCATTTTCCCCAATTGTGAAACGTATAGGGCTACCTCCTTGAGACAGTTGCAAGAATTAGTTGAAAAAAATATATATGTAAAGTAGGCAAAACATAGTAGATGCTCAAGTTTTAGTTTGCCATTTCCTCAGCTCTATCACCCCGTTGAAATGAACCTAAGAGTCTCATTCCCTGGACACATAACATTTTTGTCAGGAGTCACTATTCCAGGGGTCACAGGAACAAATGCACATAGAGACCATTTAGTTATGATAAACCACTAATTTAAGCTGGATATGGTGAACTAGAGACTCCTTAAACCCTTAAGAAGGGGCAATTACTGCTCACCTGAAGCTGATGGCTGCTAGGCAGGATGTTAATGCCATGTAAGTGAGGTGCCAGAAATCCCAAATTTCTTTTCTTTCTTTTTTTTTTTTAAGATTTTATTTATTCATAGAGACAGAGAGAGAGGGGCAGAGACGCAGTCAGAGGGAGAAGCAGGCTCCATATAGGAAGCCCGACGTGGGACTCTACCCCGAGTCTCCAGGATCACACCCCAGGCTGCAGGCGGCGCTAAACCGCTGTGCCACCGGGGCTGCCCCCGAATTTCTTATTCTATCTATTTTTATTTTATCTTAGGAAAGTACTGACTTTTTTCTTTAGACTTATAAAGGTTGCATCAGAATTCAAATTAAATACACACATTTACAGGCCATGTACGTTTACTGGCCATTCGTTTGAATCTCTGGATTTGATTTTTTTTTTTTTTTAATTTCATCATCTATTTTTAAAATTTTTTTTGCATTTTTTAATTTAAATTCGATTTGCTGACACACAGTATAACACCCAGTGCTCATCCCATCAAGCGCCCTCCTCAATGCCCATCACCCAGCTACTCCATCTCCCTACTCACCTCCCTTTCCACAATCCTGTGTTCGTTTCCCAGAGAGGAGTCTCTCATGGTTGTCTCGCTCTCTATTTTTTCCCCACTCGGTTTCCCTCCTTTCTCTTATAATCCCTTTCACTATCTTATATTCCACATATGAGTGAGACTGTATGATGATTGTCCTTCTCTGATGGACTTAACTCACTCAGCACGCTGCCCTCCCATTCCATCCACATCGAAGCAAAGAGCAGGGATTTGAGTTCTGTTGCTAATCCTCTATACCCAGCCTGAATTGTGTCCTTTGTGAATGCCGGGCTTCCCAACTAGACAGGGAAGCCCCTCGAGGAGAGGAGATGGACTTCATCCTCCCATGTCTATGCTCCCCCACAGTCCAATAACAAACCTGAAACAAAAGGACTAAAAGGGCCAGATTGCATTAAATTAAAAATGAATGTCAGACTTTCATGGAAGTGAGAGATTTGATTTCAGCAATTTAAAAGTAATCTTCTCCATATCAAGGAAGTAGTTGTCTCAGGTTGTTCATCCCAACACAAGGCTAAGAATTACCTGGACTGCAGTTTCAATTAACCTGCCCCTGTCCCTTTTCCCCATTCTGATGTCAGAGGGCAGATGAGTCTCCTGCCTTATAATGAACACAAATTCAAAGGGACATTGGAGAGCTAGTCCAACGTTCTTAACTAAAAAAAGTAGTTTCCCTGAGGCGTGTAAGAGAATCCTCACGGAGAGAATAAGGCTCCGGAAGGTTTATAAGCATGCCCTCTAAAATGTCTATTACCTAAAAGTATTTTCAGACCCAATCATTATTTTAAAATATAAGGTAACATTAAAGGAGGATGCTGCATCTGAATGCAGGTGTTCTAATAATAATAGCAAATAATCTGTGCTTCCATTTATTGAATGCTGCTTCCATTTATTTATTGAGAGCCAAGCATAATTCAAAGTGCTCGACCTGCATTATTTCATTTAACCCATAGGGCCTTCTGAGGTTGATGATGATACTTTATCCATTTTAAGATGAGAAAACTGAGGCTCAGAAAGGTTAAATAAATCTTGTAAATCACTCAGCAGAAGTATTAGTTCAACCCAGTTCTAAAGGCCATGAATTAATCAAAATAGTATTCCTTCTGCTAAACAGGGACCTATACCCTCATCCGTCACCTCCAGAACAATCTCAGTAGGAGTCTAATGAGAGAAACTGGTGAAAATCATTATCTTTGCATTGAGACTTTATAGACAATTCTATTGATATATCCTCAGGTTGATATAACATTTTCCCTCCTAAAATTCTTGAATCCTTTGTAGCATTAATAATATTATAGTTTTATGTAATTACTCCAGTTTTAGCTGTCAAATTCAAGTACAGGGCAGTTAAGTATCTTATCTATGATCTAATTCATTTAAGTGCTACAAAAAAATTAAAATTTAGGATCATGGGCAGCCTGGGTGGTGTAGCGGTTTAGCACCACCTTCAGCCCAGGGCGTGACCCTGGAGACCCGGGATCGAGTCCCATGTCAGGCTCCCTGCATGGAGCCTGCTTCTCCCTCTGCCTGTGTCTCTGCCTCTCTCTCTCTCTCTCTCTCTCTCTCTCTCTCTCCCCGTGTGTGTGTGTGTCTCTCATAAATAAATAAAAGTTTAAAAAAAAATCTAGGATCATATCCCATGGAATATTCTATGGATGGTTTTGGGCAAGTTAATTACTATATTCATGACTGTTTCCTTAGAGTAGCCCCTCTGTCATAAGATTACTTGAATGAATAAATGAGATAAAAAAAAATACAGATTAATAGATGTTATTGGCAATTGGTAAATACTAGGTATGCAACAAACAGTAGTTGCTCTTGTTTTCTTATTGCCAATTTTTATTACTTAAGTATTTTAGCCTTTAAAACCACATGCTAGCAATTCTAAAATATTGATATGTGTCTAGCAAACATTAGAGATGATGATCAGTTATGGAGAAGAAAAGGATACTACTAATTCTTTAGAGTGTAGTGTTGTGCAATGAGAAAGCTACACTTTTAGTTTAAGAAAATAATATGAAATATTTTGTAAGATGCTCATCCATCAGGGTTATCTCTGCCTTTTATTTATAACCCTGCAAGTTGCAGTAAAATAAAAATTGTTATTTATGCAAAATGCAAAGTATATCTATGGAATGCAACAGATTTTCACTCTATGGATATTGAACAGTTTTGCAAATTTGAAATTTCAGCCTCCTTATCTGCTCATAATGTATGAAACTTTTGAGTTTCCCTCAATTTAACACCTTATTTGTTCCTCACCAATTAATGAGTTAAAATAAATAATGTTTTCATGTTACATTTGTATGAGAGGCATAGTTTTACCTTTGTAAAAAATATCTTAGAGTCATAAACTATGAGTCCAAGGACAGGCTTCATCATTCAGTGTCGTACAACCTTAAGCAATCACTTAACTTACCACACCGTGGGTTTCTTCTTCAGTAAAATGATTTTTAAAAAAATCTACATCTATATCACTTGTAAGTCCATATCACTGCTGTCCTTCATTGGTTGATTCTTTAATTCTAATAAAAAAAAGTGGATATGAAAACAATTTGAAATTGTAGATTTCTATACAAATGCCATGGACTGGAGTTACTATAATTATATTTGATGAGTGGTAAAGTAGAAGCAAAGACAGGTTAAATGGCTCATAGTCAGCAATTTGTTGATAGAGTGAGAAATGCAGGCAAGTTGGTTGCTATTTAGTCTAGTATCCCTACTAGATCACTATGTTTTCCCATAAAGATCAGAGCATGTTGGCCTGAAACAAGAGGAAACTGGTAGCAAAGTGATTGTGTGTGTTATCAACAAGATAATAAGCTCAATAAAGAGTCCATTAGGATAGAGCCTGCAAGGCAAGTGGATTTCCTTTGTAAATAATCCCTCACAGCTTCAAATGCAACCATTACCTACACAGGTATGTCATTTCTACACAGCTCTGGCCCACTGAGAGCCCTGATGGAAGAGCCAATTCCTGCCAAAGGAATGAAGATGCTGAATTCAGAGCTCATACATGCAATTTTCAAGTTTTCAAAAAGTTCACCTTATCTTCCATTTCTCCTCAACTTACCAGCTCAGAGCTGCTAAATTTTGTGAAACAATTATCCCAGTAGTGAACCCTAGGAATCAGAAGAAACTTTAAAATCATAATACTCAGCCTTTCCCAAATGCATACACATGTCTATCCTTCACCTTCATTAATTCAGCCCTAATCTGAGATGATGTTTACATCAGATGTTTCTCTCTCTCTCTCTCTCTCTCTCTCTCTCTCTCTCGGCCAGATACATCATACTGCAGATTCACATTGAGCTAATGTTGGTTAGAGATCTTGGTTCCTAAACCTGAAGAGATGTTAGGCAGGGTCACAGTTAGACTAAGGCATCTCAGACACAGAGAAAGTAAACTCATCTAACTGCATGCTGTTTATTTAATCCTGACTTAATTTGATTTTATGGTTGTATTTATCTAACATTAGTAGCCTTTCACTAGCAATGAAGTCATGAAGGAGAGACAGAAAAAGGAGTGTGAAAAGAGGGATGGGGGAAGAAAAGAAATACATCTTTTTTTTTTTTAAGATTTTATGTATTTGAGAGAGTAAGTGAGTTGAGAATGAGAAAGCATAAGCTGGGGGAGAGGCAGAGGGAGAGGCAGAGGGAGAGGGAGATGCAGATTCCCTGCTGAGCTGGGAGCCCTGTGCCGGGCTTTATCCCAGGACCCTGGGGTCAGGACCCGAGCTGAAAGGCAGATGCTTAACTGCCTGAGCCAACCAGGGCCCCAGAAATACATCATTTTACCTAAGGAGCTCACCTGAGATAACTAGTTGGTAAGGATCCTGGGAAGTCTTGATGCCTCCCTGGGCTATAGTTTCCCCATTGAACGGAAAGGACCCTCAAATTATGCCTCCGAAGTTCTAATCTAGAACATGAAATGACTGCTGCTCACAGGAATGCACTTCACGGAGTATCAGAATGCAGAGGCACTCTCTGCAAGTACCATCCGGAGAGGGATATTTACTACCTCTGGGTGTGGGAAGAGACCAAAGCTCTACAGAACTCGCCAAATGCTAAATGGCTTAGTGAAGCTCCTTGTAGACCTTTTTTCTGGCTGCTAATTTATCAACTCCGAATTACCCTTTACATTACATGACTATGTGCATAAAGCAAAATGCTATGTGGTGTGAAAAATAGAGCTGCATTTAGGGAGCCTTTTTACAGTAGAGTTAAAGGGCTGCTATGTATCCATTTCAGGGAAAACTATTCAAAGTCCCAAGGGACCTCTACCTCTATTTGCACTGTATTCAGTCTTGAAAATTCTTTGGAGACAGGAGATGGACAAGTCCGAGTAAGGCTCAAGGATCAATATCCAAAGGGTAAGACTAGAAGTGCTATCAACACCGTCATCTTCCATTCCTTTCCCTCAGCTTTTCAATGTCGGCACTCCGGGCAAACACCTTGCTAACAATGAACTCAACGCTACACTCCCTTGGTTCGGTCACGATAATGCTGTAGATTATTGTCTTCTGACACTCTTCCTTCTCACACTATTCTTTTCATTCCCAAAGCTCACCCAACTTCCATACAACCTAGGAGACACAGACTAATACTATGACTTTTTTTTTTTTTATGAATAAAGCACTTAAATACCTTGCTCAGGTTCCTCCAGTTTAATCCAGTTCTTTGTGATCCAAGTGTCTTGATCAACATATCACTCTGCTGCCCTGAGGTATGGGGTCTTCCTTAAACACACTGGTCAGAACCAACTCCTCCTTCCCCCACTCCTCTTCACTCTGTTTCAGATTTTTCAAATCTTAAGGTGAGTACAAATTCTCCTGAAAATCTTATTAAAGTATAGGCTCTGATTCAGAAGTTCTGGGGTAAAACCTGCAAATCTGCATTTCTAACAACCTCTCAGGTTCTGCTGATGCAGATACTCCAGAGGAACACATTTTGTAGATTATGTATGGCTTCCACTGTTGGAGGGAAACAACCAGGGTTCATCTCATTAGAATGTGAAACTATTAATTATCATATATATAGGACAATTACCACATACTCATTTCTATTATAGGTATTTAAATATTAATTATCACTCACCAAATATATTTATTGAGCTCAGAATGGTGTTCCATAATCTTGCATCCCCCAAAATACCTTCCAGAGGATTTTCTACATTTTATTTTTAAAGATTTTATTTATTTATTTGAGAGAGAGAGAGCACAAGCAAGGGAAGCTGTAGGCAGTGGGAGAGGGAGAAGCAGGCTCCCCATGGAGCAGGGAGCTGGATGTGGGGCTTGATCCTAGGATCCTAGGATTATGACCTGAGCTGAAGGCAGATGCTTAACCAACTGAATCACCCAGGCACCCCTAGGATGGATTTTCTAAATTTTAGTGACCCAGGAAACTGCTGAATGAATAAAATAGAAAGTTAGATTAGATAAGGGCTGCTAGTGACAGGAAGGGATAAAGTTTTAGAAATGGTCTCAGCACATATTCTGGTCTTTGTGATCTATCCTCTCAAGGAAATGGCAGATTTCTTCTAAAATGTGAGCAGTTATGGGGGGGGGGGAGCCCCAAGTCCTAGGGAACCAGAAAGAGAGAGTATTGAAATGGAAAGGACATATGACGAAGATCCTAGTGACCTGACATGTGGTCTTAGCTGTGCTTTTAATTCCCTGCATGATTAGCAGAGCATCACTTAACCTCCTGAGGCCTGTTTCCCTTTCTGGAAAATGATGTATTTGAGCTGCATTAGGTCTTATCCAGCTATCAGTGAGCCACCAATGTCCCTTGTTGTGGGAACAAGAAGGATAGGAACATAGTCAGGGGCAGAGTGATGGTGGTTCATTCTGTCTCTTTCATTCTCAAAAAAAGGTAAAAAGGGCATCCTGTGCTCTGGGCATCAAGGCGGCTGCAATTGCTGTGCTCTTTTTGGACTTAATCTGTCACAGCTGCCTGTAAACTGCAGCTGAGTGGTGGGTGATGGGGGCTGCTCGAATGAGCTCCATCAGCGATCAATTTACTATCCTACAGCTATTCAAGATTGCACCTCATTTACTCAAAGAATGAACTGTTGCAAGACAAAAATCTCTGCTGACGTGACTGAAGTAGGTCATGTTTCTACTGTTACTCAAGCAGCGGGTGTAGTTGGATTCCCAGACACTATAAGGGCTGTGCTAGAGGAGGGGTGTGGATGATTCATGGGATTTAGTGCCTAGGGAAATTATTCCAGGCTCCCAGCAGGGCCCGATTTGGATAAAGAGACTCTTGATCAAGGCCAAATGAGGGTCAATGATATATCATCAAATTACCAAATGATATAACCAAATACTATCATCAACTGCAAATTGAGGAAACAATCTCCTTTCTATTTTTCTTAAGACACATAGCAGTGCTGTGATATTTAGTAGTGCTGAGTACACAAAGAGTGTGTGTTGAATGAGTGAAGGTATGTACTTGGCAAATATTTATTGAGCCCTAAACTAGGAATTGTGTATACAACTATTTTGGTAATCTATTGCTACTTAACAAACCACCTCAAAACTAGGTGGCTTAGAATAACCATTTTATTATCTCTCATAATTGTGGGTTGAATGGATTCTGCTGGACGGTTCTTTTGTCAGCAGTGTCTGGTCATCGGGAGACTTAGCAGAGCTGTAATGTCTAACATGCCTCACGTGGCACTGGCTGTTGACTGGCTGAGAGTTCACCAGTGGTGGTCAGCCGGTGTCTTAGCTCTCCACAATATGACTTCTATGTGGGCTGGGCGTCTAACAGCATAGCGCATGAATCCCTAGATTCAGAGAGTGAAAGCTGTCAATTGTCCTGAGTCTTAGTCTCAGAAGTCCCAGAATATCATTTCTGCTACATTTCATTGGTCAATCAAAATGCCAGCCTGGATTAAGGAGGAGGAGAAATAAAATATATCCCTTGATAGAAAGAACAGCACACACAAATAGGGAGAGGAAGGATGGTTGGAGACATCCGAAGAGACTCGATTGATATTTCTTATCACCTGAGCTAGTCTCTTGAATTTACATAAAGTGCTAGAATTAAAGGCACAAAGAAATACACCAGCTACAATGTAAAACAGTAACAACAACAACAACAACAACAAAACCTGACACTAGAAAGTGTTAACTAATTTGTGGAGCAACTAGAACTCTCATACATGCTGGTAGGAATAAAAATGGTACAATCTCTTCAGAAAACAGTTTGACACGTCCTTAAAAATATAAACAAAAAAGTCACATCAATGTTATAGGGACACAGAGCAGACCAGTGGTTGCTTGGAGACAGAGAGGTGGAAGCTGAGTAACTGACAAAGAAAGAGCACAGAGAACCTTTAGAATTAAGGGAAAATATTTCACACTTTGAGTGTGGTGGTGGTTACACAGATGTATCCATTTATTAAGAATCATCAACTCTACACTTAAAATGGTTGTATTTAATTGAATGTAAATTATAGCTCAATAACATTGATTTTAAAAACAAGGTTCTAGATTTCTCCTAGGTGTCTCTTCAGTGTGACAGATGGATTGGGGAAGAGAGGCTTATCTGTTTCCCATATCAATCTGCATATCACCTGGCTTTACAAAATTTACCTGACTCTGCTGTTTCTTTTACCTGCCATAGCTCCTACTATTGTTCTACCCTGAGCTTGCTGCATGTGACACAATTTATTTCTTCAAGGCAGCGATACTACATGGTTGCTGTATTGGGAAGACATTTTTCTGAAAGACCTGTGTGGTAGACACTGGTAGCAGTGGATACATCATAGTGTAAGATATGACTAAAATCTAAATTTTGAAGACTGCTTTCCTGAAGTTTCTTTCCCATTTACCACAGGGAATATACACTAAATAATTCTCACCTAGGTCACACCTGCTAGCATATATCCATGGCACCTTCTATAATTTATCTAATAAATGATAGCCATAATATTCCCTATAATCATTCATATCACCTTCTAGAATATCATACATTTAAACATACCTATTGCAGTGTCATCTTTTCTACAAAACAGTAATATCCATAAAGAGGGACTATGATTTCTAATTTTTTTAAAGATTATTTGAGAGAAAGAGAGAGAGAATGAGGAGAGAGGCAGAGGGAGAGAGAGAATCCCAAGCAGACTCCTTGCCAAGCATGGATCCCCAAATGGGGCTCAATCCCATGACCCTAAGATCATGACCCAGGTTGAAGTCAACAGTTGGGCACTCAATGGACTGAGCCACCAGGCACCCCAAGAGATCATGATTTATTCTTAATCTTAAACTCAAATTTAAGGCAGCTTGAGTTTCTCCTTCCCTAATACATACATAAATATGAAGCACTCCAAGCAAGCAAGGGCCTCATGGTTCAGAGGGATAGATGGAAACACAGCAACATGACTGTGCAATAGCATATATTGCTATTATAACACAAGTTTCTAGAGCACAAGGAAGAAATGCACATAACCTAAATAGGTGATGAGGTGATGAAAGAAGTGTTTCCAGAAGAGGGGGAGCAATGTCTAAATTAAAGTCTAACGGTATTATTCAGCATAAATTAAACAAATTAAACAAAATAAAAACAAGAAGAGGAGTGGAAAGGGCATAGAACATTCCAGGCAGAAAAAATTGCTATAGCAAGGAAATGCAAAGCATTGACCATGCACAAAAACCCATATATTGACTTGTGGGGGAAAATCCAATGATTTATATAGAAGAAGAGTAAGTAGATGTAATTGACTTATTTACAATTACTCCGAGTGGATCATCATTTTCTTCTTTACCCATTGGCTTCTTCTCCAAGTGGTTTCTCCCATGGCAGCAATAGTGACTACTGCAGTTCCAGACCCATCTCCTCATGCTGAATGACTCAAAGCAGTACTTCACAGTGTCAGCTGTACCAACAGTGAATCACCTACAGATCCTTTACTAAAAAGTTTGTAGGTTAGAAGATAGGGATCCACATGTACTTGCATATACACACACATACACACACACAGCAATTCTAGTGCACATTCACAGGTTAGAAAGACTGAAATAGAGAAAAGTATGGAAAAATCCGTGTAAAGATATTCGCCTTTGCTCATAATTAAAGGTGAGCAAATCAGAACCATTTCTTAACTATCAGATTGACATAATGTGTGATAACGCATTCTATTGGCCAGGCTGTGGGCAAGCTGATATTGTTGTGCATGCAGATCTGAATGCAGACTGGTACAATGATTTGGGATGAGGACTTAGTGATATCTAATAAATATGCATTTATTTTTTGACCCAGTAATCCTTCATATATAAGTTTATCCCATTTTTTTCCTTCAGATATGCAAAAACAAGTTTATGTACTGACGCCTTGTTTGTAATTCTAAAATACTGGGGAAAATAACATAAAAGGCCATCTAGTAGAGTGGTTGAGTGATTTGGAATGATATGAAACAAGAGCAGTGCTCTAGGGTACAGCTGAAAAAGAATGAAGAAGCCCTCTGTGGACTGATAAGAGATTTCCAGGAGATCTTGTCATTTAAAGAAAGAAAAATGAAAAAAAAAAAGTATATACAGAAGCTACCTTTTGTGTAAGAAAGAAGAGGAAGTAAGAAAATTACATTCTGTTCACTTGTGCACCAAGAATCAGAGGAAGAACTCATAGACTAACAAGATTGGTCACTAATGGACTTGAGAGGGATTTTGGTGAACAGAATGTGGGTGTAGGAGCACCTCCCTAGGGATAACTTGTATATAGTTTCACCTTTGGTACCAGATTAATGTATCACATAATAAAAAAATATGAACAAAAAGAAAGATGAAATAGAATACAAACAGAAACAAGTGTCCCTTGCTGAATCTCAAATGAATAGCATGGCCACACTGAGGGGGAAAAGGCAACTAACCCAATTAGTCTTGAACATGATGGTTTAAAATTATCAAGAGATTTTAATATAACAGATGGGATTGTGAACCACAGACTTAGGAAAAAAACAATGTATCTTCCAATAATTTCCACACAAATATATATATATATATATATATATATATATATATATATATATATTTAAATTTCAGCCTCTTTCCCACTCCTACAATCTCTTTATTTCTCATGGACTGGGGATCAGATCAGTGGCCATCTGAGCCACTGGCTATGGCCAGGAAGATGGCACATGTTCATCCATTTAAGCTATTCAGGTTTATCTCAGAAGCCAAAGGTGGAGACAAATCCTACCCTAAAGAAATAGGTGTTAATGGAGTAAAGATGATCACTCCCAATATTAAGGGAAAAAGACAGAGGAGAAATATATTCCTGGATGGAAAGGAGAGCAGACTGACACATCCAGCCAGAAGCTGTACTCATTGAAGGGCAGGGATGGAATGAAGGCTGGTCCAGGAGGCAACACATTCATTCATTCATTCATTCATTTTGTTCATTCATTCATCATTTATTCATTCATTCATTTTTTAGAAGTGGAGGTAGGGGTGAGAGGCAGAGCTCAGTGCAGAGCCACACTCAGGGTTTGATCTCACAACCCTGAGATCATGACCTGAGCCAAAATCAAGAGTTGGATATTTAACCAACTGGACCACCTGGGCGCCCCAACATATGCCATTTTAAACAAATAACAGTCACCGAGTCAGTTTCAAGTACTGAACAGAAAATGAAAATCCAATGGACAGAATTCGGGTTTAGATATGAAGCTGACCACTGGTCTGGCTAATATTATCTATCCTAATGTTAGTCAGATATAGCATTTAAAAATGTACCCATTACTGTAGACTCCCTATGCATTACATCATGTAAATCTCACATCAAGTCTAGGAGACAACAGCAGCGTAACTTGCTTAGCATTATCTCAGTCAGGAACTGGCACGGGTTCTGGCCGCCTATGGAAACTGAGTTTTGCCATAATGCTATATACTACCTCCTTGAAGAGGACATTCTAGGGGTCACAGAACTGAAAGAAACTCAAGTCTAAAAACTTGGAGACTGAAGAGGTTCACAGAAATCTTAAGTGGTATTAGTTTTAGACCCAAAAGGTGACTGACTGTAAGTATGGATGGTGGTAAGGACTGATCTTACACATAGATAAGATACAATAAGATGGGATAAGATAATTAAAATAAAATAAAGTAAAATAAAATAAAATAAAGTAAAATAAAATAAAATAAAATAAAATAAAATAAAATAAAATAAAATAAAATAAAATAAAATAAAATAAAACAAAATAAGCAATCACAAAAATAGAGAGAGTCTTGGATAAGATACCAAAGCACTGGTAACAGAAGCTAAAATACACAAGTAGGACTATATCAAACTAAAGAGCTTTTGCACAGCAAAGGAAAAAGTCAATAAATTAAAAAGGCAACATATAGAGTGAGAAAATATTTATAAAACATGTACCTGATAAGATGTTACTATCCAAAATACAGAAAGAACTTATATAACTCAATAGTGAAGAAAGAAAGAAAAGAAAGAAAGAAGAAAGAAAGAAAGAAAGAAAGAAAGAAAGAAAGAAAGAAAGAAAGAAAGAAAGAAGAAGAAGAAAGAAGAAAGAAGAAAGAAAGAAAGAAAGAAAGAAAGAAAGAAAGAAGAAAGAAAATAATCAAATAATGGGCAAAAGACCTAAACAGACGTATTTCTGAAGACAACATACAAATGGCCAGTAGACACATGAAAAGATGCTCAACATCACAAATTATCATGAAAATGAAAACCAAAACCAGAATGAATCAATACCTTTATAAGATGGGTATAATCAAAAAGACAAGAGGTAACAATATTAGCAAGGATGTCAAGGAAAGGAAACTCATACACTATTGGTAGGAATGTCAAATAGCACAGTCATTATGGAAAACACTGTAGAGGTTCCCCAAAATTTTATTTATTTTTTATTTTTTTCCCCAAAATTTTAGAGGTTGAACTACCATATGATCCAGCAAGTCCATTCCTGGATGTACACCTGAAGGAACCAAAATCAGTTTCTTGAAGAGATATCTGCACATGTGTGTTCATGCAGCATTATTCACAATAGCCAAGATATGGAAAGACATAAATGCCCGTTGACAGATGAACAAATAAATAATACGATATCTTTGACATATATACATGATAAAGAAAATATGATATAAATGATGTATCATACATTTTATATATATCACATACAATGGAATGCTATTTATTCATTAAAAAGAAGGAAATTTTGCCATGTGCGACAACATGGATGAATTCTGAGGATTATATTAAGTGAAATAAGGCAGACAAAGACAAATTCTCTATGGCATCACTTACATGTGGAATCTAAAAAAAACAAAGCAAAATTTAAAAACCCTGATTTTATAGAAATAGAGAATAGAATGGTGCTTGCCAGCGGCTAAGTGTACACATTTTCGGTTATAGGCATGAGCACTGAGGATCTAGTATATGACATGGTGGCGATAGTTAAGTATATTATATACTTGAGAGTTCCTGAGGGTATATCATAAGCAGTCTCAACACACACACACACACACACACACACACACACACACACAGGTTAACATGTTAACTGTGTAAGGTGATGGATGTGTTCACTGTCATAATCTTGGTAATCATTCTACAATGTATATGCAAAGTGGATCATTATGTTGTATGCTTTAAATCTATATGATTATATTTTTAAAATTATTCCTCTATACAATTAAAATAATAGAAAAGAGTCATATAACCCCACAGCGTTTTTTGAGGGTCGGGGTGGTGGTAAGGTGACTATAGTCATTCTCAAGCAAGAATGGGACCTGGTTCCTGGTTTCATCACAGATATTTGACAATATCGAGTATGCTGATTTACATTTTTGTTTCTCAGACTGTGACATTTATGAAATAAGAGTGTCGGCCTCTATATTTCATAGAGGGATATAGAGAAATAGGAGATGGGAAACCAACTGGTAGGCTTTTCAAGAAAACAAAACTAAAGCCACCCAAAACAGAATCCTATCAATTCATGATCCTACTGGATTAGAACATCTCTGAATTGATTAATATCAAGTAAATAGTAAAACATTCTTGCTATGAATACAAGTTATCTTTCAAAGCATGAAAAATGCTTTATGTACAATGTAATCAAAAGGAGGGCTTTTTTTTTTTTTTTTTTAGTGTATGACACTATACACAACACTTGCAAACCATGTATTTGAAAATGTTCACGTTCTGTCATTTCAGGATAAAACTGCGATCCAAAAACTGTTAACGAGAAATATTTTGAAACCATGTCAGCAATGCTGAAATTAGTCCATACCGGGTCAAGCTCTTCTAATTGTCCTTTTGGAAGCATCACCCAGAATGAGAGAGGACCTCATATGGCCTTTCCTTAGCACCACTCATTCACCCTAGATCCCCTCTTAGATGTTATAATACAGCTGAGTCCTAAAGGGAGATGAGTGAGTCGCAATCCAGATTCTTAAACAAGCAAGTGAGCAAAGAACCGTTAAGAGCACCCACTCCACCCTAAGTCACTCCCTCTTCCCACAGAAGCTTCTGAGGTTTGGCTAAATTTCTAAGTTGCATAATAACAGAAATCAGTATGTAAAAATGTGCCCATTGAAGGGACAGAGTGAACATCCCAGCACCACTAATATCACCACCTGCTAACGGTCACTTTTTATCCATTATTCGATCTAATCCCAAATGGGCTCATCTCTTGCTGTTTTCCTGGCTTCTGTAGGTAGCACTTTGTACGCTTTGTCTTAGCCCTGCTGTTGCTGATACCTAGAGAATTTCTGGTCCCCTCACTCTGGTGTTAGCCTCACATCATTTGACCTTTGCCCTCAAAGAACTCAAAAGTGAGGAAAGAAAACAGATATGTACATCAAATAGTGTGATGCATTTTGATAAGGGGATACAGGGGAAGATTCAGTGTGTCACAGAAACACAGGGGAAGTGGCGACTCGCTCTACAAATTAGAAGGGGCTTCACGGAGGAAAGGTTAGAAGGAATGACTTCTGTCCAAAAATATCTTCTCCATTGCTGCCTGTCGATCCTAGCATCACTAACTAAGCGGTTCATAGGAGCACGGCAGGGGTTTCGAGCCGGAGCTGAGTAGTGGGGATGTCCTATCACCCTCTCTCCCTTTCCACCTCCCTATCGCCACCACTTCTCAGACTTAGCAGAAACCAGTATACACTCACCACATTTCCAGCACCAGCAACAGTTCCATTCTACCTATAAGTATAATATAGATTTAAGGGTGATAAGACAATCACATATGCTGGTTGTGACAGGGGCCCCCACTTAAGCTACCAGTGAGAAAATTGGGGGCCATTCTAGTATCGAGTCATTACTTTGGAATTCAATTTCTCCTCTGGACATCCATTTTCACTAAGGAGAGGGAAGTGTTTTGAGAAATACAGAAGGGCTTCAGCCATGCTTTTCTTCTCTATTTCCCTCTTTGCTTTTAATTTATTTATTTATTTTTATTTTATTTCTTTTTTTTTTTTTTTTTTTTTGGCTGTTGTTTTTTTCCCAGGCAGAGGATAATTTGTATAGTAGCTGAAATAAAAGCAGCTTAACAGATGAAATCCATGGTCAAAGCCTGTGGACATCATTGGGGAGTTAATGAAATTTCTGTGCCTGGAACAGATTATTAGGCAACAGCTGAGATTGGAAAAAGATTAAGCTACTGAATTGCTGGCAGAACCAAAGGAAGGAGTCTAAAGTCAGCATTCATCATGCCTCATAGAAGATGAACAATTCGGGAAATAGAATCGGGTGATTTGTTCTGAGCTCTGAAGGCATTGTGCCCTGTCCTTCCTCGACCTAAACGGATAGACATTGTTTCTCTTGGCTGGTGCAGTCCGTCACTCCCTCTGCCCCAAAACTCTCAGTAGCACCTTGGTGCTCATGCACTCATAACCTAGAATTCTAGAACCTTCTGAGCCCTCCTGGGAATCCCTTTCCACAATGTTATCTCATGGCTTCCCTACATAAATCATCATCTTGATAGCATGGGGCGTCTTCACACACAGAACGCTTTGCATAGACATTCACTATGTTTTACTCACCTATCTCTACTTCCACATGTCTGTTTACACAATTGCCCCATCTGGAAGAAGTCTTTCCACCCTTTTATTTAGCTATAAGGTAAATAGTAAAATTGGGATTCTTGCCTTAATTATAATAGGTAGGATTGCATGACTATGTGCCTATACACTGCACTCCATGTGCTTCTATTGAAGCAGAGAAGAATCAAAAATGTTTTCTGCTCACAAGGAAACTAAGGTCCTATAAGAACAATGACATAATCATAAAAAGTCATTTTCCAATAAATTCCTATGATGTCTTAGTAGCTTCCATCTGTTGACCGTTTATTAGATACCAATTGTCATGCTAAAGGTACTTCCTCTTTCAGTTATCACAAATATTTTGGGAGTTAGGGACTGCAATTATTCCTACTTTATGGATGAGGCGATGTTAGGAAAGGTAGAGTAACTTACCCAAGGTCAGTGAATTGCTAAGCAGAGATGCAACATGGAGTCTCTCTGACACCTGAGTATGTATTCTTTCCACCATGTCATGCCGAAGACTGATTTAGCTTTTATGTGCAGAATGAACTAAAGATGAGTAAGAACACAAAGGGATGTACAGTTAAACAATCCCCCGGAGTACTCTGAGTAAGAGTTAATGAGAATATGGATAAAGGAGTGGAGATTAGAATGGGGAAAAGAGACTAACAGGAAAAGGTAAATCTTTTAAGGATTATTGCCTGCTTGGGTTCAGGGTGCCAAAAGAGAGAGCTGTCAGAGACAAGACTTAAGATCTAACCCTAGTTATTGAAAGTATATGCAGAGAGAACAAGAAAGTCTTTCTGGAAACAGTGGTTTCCCTGTAATATAAACCCATTGCCCAAACTTTCTTCTGGAGAAAAGTCCTTCCAAGACACCAAAAGAGCAATAATATCCACAAGAGCCTTTAACTCTTCCAGTAATGATCTTCACTGCAACGCTTATTTGTCACAAGTCAGGACCCCCAGTCTCTTATTCCTAGAAGACTTCCCCAAGCTCCTTCTCTAAGGCAGAAGTAAGAAGGGATTAGAAGACATTGAGGGTGAATGGTTCCTCTTCCTTCAATTCTAGTCACAGTGGAATCAAGTCAATTGGCTTGCATTTGATTTTTTATTTAACTTGTTTGTGCAGTAAAACGCTTTGGATGCAGATTAACTTTCCCCGCTCAATACCACCTAATTGATTCACCTACCTTGAAGCAGACGCTTGCAAGGCCTTTGATAAACAGATTGAAAGCCTTTCATTGCTTCATAACTGCCTCCGTAAGCAATAGTTCAACTGGGACAGAGAATCCTGAGTATCCTCCAGTGACAAAAAAGCTCCGGGGTCGGGAGTCAGGAGGAGTAAGTGTCTTCCTCCTCCACTAGAGGTACACTTATTTTATTGAGTGGTCATAGAGGTTATGGGAAAGCTATTCCAGAGACATTGCGGGGGATCACTGTGTCTTGAGCACAGTGTGGGCTGGAAAACACGTTTGCAAAAGCACACAACATCCTGTTCACCCATCAGGAAAATCCTTATGAGATAGGTATTGCAGTTCAAACTTTGGGGATATGGAAACTGATGCACTAAGAGGTTAAATAACCGACCCAAGACAGCACAGTGAGGAAACAGTGGAGCTAATATCTAACCCAGATTTTTCTAATGCCTCTTACCACATTGCCTCCCTCTTTGTCAATACAGAGCCCCAGTACGTTCCTTCTCTAAAAAATGAAACCCAATAGTTGTTAAATCAGGGAATTAAAATGGAGAATAATGTCACAACAAATTGACAGGATGGGCGTTCAGCAGGCACACTCAAGGGCTCCTTCTAAGTCAGGAAATAGTATCAGCTTACAGAGGGGGCCTCTCTCCAGGGGTGTGGGACAAAAGTGACACCAAAGTGGGAATGCGGGATGGAAGGGGCCTTTGATCACTGAACAAAGCAGTTGCTCTCACAAGAAAGGACACTGGAATAATCAGCCCCTGCCCCTGGCCCCAGGACCAGGCAGGCGCCTCAGGGCCTGTCTCCAGTACAAAGGCAGACACCAGGTTTCCTCTCCAAACTTGACTGTGTAGTTCCTATTTGATCACCAGATGGATGCACCTCCTGCCAAGAGAAAAGGCATCTTGTAGACTTTGCTCACAGTTGCTCTTATGGCTGCTGGTTCTCAGCCCTTTCTGCCATCTTTTCCTTCCGTGTTTCTTCCATAGTTGTATGTGCACTCGAGTGTCCTATGCTACACTCCGCTGGCCCCCAGGTCTTTACACATGTAAGAGGTAGTGCACACGAAGCCCATGCATCGGAGATCTTCCCTTCGTGCCTTCTACTCTTTATCAATTCTGCTTTATCGGTACAACTAGGTACCTGATACATTATTATAGGCAATATGAATCATGACTTTCACTTTTCAGGAAGCTCACAGACTAGTAAGAGGCAGAGACATGATAACACCAGCTACAAAGCATTGTAGCATCATGATATATAACATGGGAGACTCATACGGTGCTTTGGATCTTCTAAGGAAGGAGAATCCACAATGGATGACAGAATGAGAAGAAAAAAGAATCTTAATAACAATATTCAAAGTGCGCCTTATTCCTTCTAGGCATTGCTGTTGAGCTTTTCAGGCACTGACCATAGAGTACTTCGACATGTCAGACTAGACTACTGCTCTAAAGGGGTGGGGAAGACACACGATAAATAAGTACTCAGATATATTAGATAATGTCAGATAGTAATTCAGGCCAGGAGGAAAATAAAACAGGGTAATGTGATATTGAGTTGCTCAGGAGCAACAGCAACATTGAATGATGTGGTCAGAGAAGATTACCTGAAGAATAGATATTCGAGTTAAGATTTAAACAAGAAAAAGAAGCCAGCCTAAGATTAAATATCACATAAGAAACATCATAAGAAAAGACCTTGGGCCAAAAACATCTCCTGTAACTGCCTTATATCCCACTGTTGTTCATTAGCCTGGTGTGGTAGACTGGAAAATGAAATTTTTAGGTCTCTTACTATTGGGGCATAGCTGACTGATGTCCCCAGCTACTGCCCCCATGGATCCAGCACGCCTCTCCTGGGCTGATAGCAGCCAATGGCTGAGTGTGATAAGGTCCACTATAGCGAGACAAAGGAACCGATTGGATGGACTACTTTGGCTCAAGGTCTCTGGTTGGCCCGGCTGGATCTTTCCCAGAACTCTGTTGCAGTCTGAAGCTCCACTCTTCAGTCTTTTTCTCCTTTTTCCCCCTTCACAGGTGTCAGACCTGTATCCCACTGTGAAGCCTGTCTTCTCCTGCCCCTCCCCCCAATAAATCTGCTGCAAATCTTATCCCTTCTAGATTTCTGTTTCTCAGTGGACCCCCCAAAAAATACAGCTATGAGGAGAAGTTACCTCTAGTGATCCTGCCTTGGGAGAAACAAATGGATGAATACAGGTGGAATAATTAAGTATATTGTAGTCCCTGACTGCTAACTCTTGGGACATGAAAACATAAGATAGAAGTTTGTGCCATATTAACAAGGTAAGAGAGAAGGACCTTTCATAGAAGAGAGGCAGAGTGTGTGGAATGTATGGAGTCAGTGAGAGAAAAGGGGTCAATAGCAAGCAGAGGGCAAAGACCAGAAGAGTCTCTGGCCCATGCCATCTCTTCCAGGGCGTTATTTAATATTTACTTGTAGGATGCCCCTTCCCATTGGAAACCAGTAATTGGGACCATCTTTCTTGATGGGTATAATGAAGTAACTCTGTTCTGGAAGGTTTCCTTATCTCTTTCTCATAGAATACAGAAAAGAGTGAGAATCCCCTCTCTATGGCTACGGTTCAGATGATTTTCTCAAGGATTTGTTCTTGTCTGTTAGGTCCCACAGACTCTCCCTGAAGGATTGGCCTCTCTTAACCAGTCCAATCGCCCTTCGTGATTTATGGTGGGAGCTTGGGTTTTCTATAAAAATGGTACCCAACAGTACACTGGTGTACTGCAAGCCCATCGCAAGTGAATCACCAGATGCTGATTCCTATTTCTCTTTGTCTGTAACTTCAAAGACATATCACGAAGGTGATGCTTGCCTGATGGAGCACTGAGCTGAGAAGTTTGTGTAATACCGACCTCTCTTGCTACTAGTAAGAGGTGTCGTAAAACATCAGGCCAGCAAAAAGAACGGGCATTTACTAAAATATTTGAGTAGTTGGTCTCATGAGAGGGTAAGGAAGTTCAATAGGGCAATGAACAGTTCTCCTAAGGGCAAAACAGCGCCAAAGGGTGATCAAGTGAATGGTTTAATAGCCACGGATGAATTTATACAATCTGTGAGGCATTGTTATACCATGGTAGTGATTATGTTCTAATTGTTACTGACTTTTTAGTACTGTTTTGAGTCCTTTTGTGCCTTCAAGTGGGACAACAGAAATTCTAATACTGGAATGTGTGCTGCCAACGAATTGTTTCTAGTACTGGAATGTGTGCTGCCAACAAATGTTTCGCACCACGGCTGTATGGATTTGACCAGACCTGTCTGTTTACCATGACTGTCATTCATAGAAGCTGGAGGGTACATGCATGGGTGAGTGTCTGTGAATGACATTTTCTGACCAGGAAAACCTGAAAACTACAAAGCTCAGTTTGTTATTACCACTTATTATGAACTAGATTTTGTGCGCTAGAGGCTGTAATGCGCTAGAGGCTGTAATAAATCATTTACATAAATTAAGAATCGAAAAGAAATCTGAGAATATGCTCAAAATTACTGGGAAAGAGCCCAAGGACCAAATGGCAGAGTCTACTCTGGTGACAAGGTGGGGAGTGGTGGCATTTGTGCTGTATGCTTACCAGGCATTAAATATTGCTAAGAGAACCTTCACTTATTAGAGTACTTCAGTATATTATTATTAAGTACAGTATATTATATCTATATAATCAAGTGGTCATTAAATTAGATTGTTATAGTCATAGTACCACCATGAAGAAACTGAAAATTTGGGGATCCCTGGGTGGCTCAGTGGTTTAGTGACTGCCTTTGGCCCAGGGCGTGATCCTGGAGTCCCGGGATTGAGTCCTGTGTTGGGTTCCCTGCATGGAGCCTGCTTCTCCCTCTACCTGTGTCTCTGCCCCTCTCTCTCTCTTTCTCTCTGTGTGTCTATCATAAATAAATAAATAAATAAATAAATAAATAAATAAATAAATAACTCTTAAAAAAATAAAATCTTGAAAAAAAAAGAGAGAGAAACTGAAAATTTTACTGTACTACATTCTGTAGTATAGCCTCGCCTCAGTCTTGTTTCCAGACAACAGCTCAGCGTGAGTTTTTGGTTTTAGCCAGACTGACCTCCTTCACATCCGTAATACCAGCTTCCATAAACTCGAGGCAGCATGCTGACATAATACATATATCATCTCTGATCCTCAAAACGGCCACATGGTATAGATGTTATTTTATTATCACAACTTTTTAAGTGAATAAACTGAAACGTGGAGAGGTTATGTATAATGTGCCGAAGTTCACATAGTTGATAAGTGGTCAAACTTGGATTTGAATTCAAAACTGCCTAAAGCTCACATCTTTTCCTTTTACCCAGCTCTACATCTCTCCCTCTAAGATCTTATTTTAAAAAAATATGCTATTTTTGCTTGCATATTTTGATTTAATTTTGGATTCCTAATCATTTTCCTTACGAGTTAAGGATAAATCATCATCTTCCAGGCCTTAGGGATACAGAGGGCTAGGATGACTGAGCAGTTTATTTCGTTTCCCTCTATAACACAGAGGGCCTAGTTCCTGAAGTTAGTATAAGATTCAGGAGTAGTCAGCCATACGAAAGAATTCTAGGTAGGATCACTGATGCACATGTTTGTAGAAATAATATCACAGCTGACACGGGGTGGAGCAACTAAGTTTACCACGACAGGGGTGCCTCCTACTAATCCACATATGCAATGTGAGGGCAACAGTAGGGTGAACTGGTATCTATGTTTGATCCATCAATCTTTTTAAAATATGCCAGACAAGCATATTTGACATTTTGTCAAAAAACCTTTTGCAAACCTCCCGACAAAGGAAGTGGTGATAAAGAGAGCCATGGTGAGGTATGTTTCCTTGGGAGAAGAAAAAGATGGGAGAAGGAGATGTTGAGAAAGAGGGATTCAAGCAGAAGCATCGTGACAATTGAGTCACTGCAAACATGGGAAGGCCAGAATAGCCCTCTAGGGGGAGATTCTGGAGCTTTTCCAACTCCATTCCTTTCTCTAGCCATCAAGTGATGGAGATTTGTTGAACATGACACCTGGCTGCTCTGCATTATGGATTTGAATGGAGAGACAAAAGAGAGAGCTAATTGTTTTCCATGCATTCAAGTTTAATTTGGTGCACTTTTAATTAGGGCTCTGATGGGACTAGGAATCAGTTCCTTCTGCACAGGCAGCTCCTGACAGCAAGTGACTATGTAGAGGAAAGGGATTATTATGGGAGCCACTCAGGTCACATTGGCATCAACACAGCAGTTACTGGCGATGTCCTGGGAACTGTCAGCCCTAATGTCAAGGGTGATCCATTCGGGATCAAAAGCATTCAGCAGGATGTGATACATCAGGGCTTAGCCAACATGTAAAAGGCAGCTAGATTCAGAATTGGTAGAAGAGGGTCACGTAAAATCATCCTTAAGAAAGAAAAAAAAAATACTTAGGAGCAACTTTTGTGTTGTATATGAGCATGGAGCCATAGAATAAAAGTTCTTTCAACACGCATAATTATCCTTCCTGCTCTACACCCTTTACAACTGTAGAAATTAAGGCTGAGTGGTGATAAGTGACTTTCCCCAAGTTTACACAGCTAGTAATTACTGAAGCCAGACGTCAAACTCGATTTTGTCCTGTACCTGTGTTCATGTTTCATTCTGTCCTCCCAGGTCCTTTCTCCAAGCCCTAAAACACTCTATCCTTTCTGGCTTCTATGGAATCATAAAGATTTTTTTTTCATCTATAGAGAAACATGAGATAAGTATGTGTATGACGTGTAAATCATCGATGTCTTCTACTTGTAGATATTAATTATTTTGTAATAAATTCATTTTTTTTTGCATTTAATTTTGGATTCAATGGGTCAAGTATGTACACAGCAGCACCGGCAAAGAAGGACGAGGTCCTTCTCTAATAGCTAACAACTTATGTGTCATATAAATGGCTTTGTGGAAGATCTGTAGGTAACAACTTGTTACATCCTTTTCCCCCAAACTGAAATGTTCTCCCCGATATGAACTGGTGTGTACTAGTGTAAAAATAAATCAAATAATATAGAAAAAGATCTTAGATGCAATTTGGCCATTATGACTCTCAAATGTCCTACTGAAGCAGTGTCCATGGATGAAATTGGGTAGATATTATAAGATTTTTTTTTTCAGATTGTGTCTATTCATTACAAAAAAAAAAGTAGCTATCACACTAACATGTGCAAAATCCATAATGGGCACCAACTTCGATGTGTCAATCAAGTAGTAAGGTAATTTAGCTTGATGTCAGAGACTCTTATTGGGACATCTGTCTCCACATCCTTTTCAATGTCTTGAGTGTTTTTCTACAAGGAAGAAGAAGGTAGCCCAAATAATTTCTCTCTTTCTCTGATGTGCAACAGAGAATCCCACTAAATTTCTTCTCCATCTCATGCCTGGACACTCCAGGAGCTCCCTAATCCAATACCCTGATTTTAGTCTTGCTCCCCTTTAAGTCAATGTCCTTACAGAAGACCAAATATTTGCCTTAAGTATTTTTCATTGTAAAACAAAAGAGACACAAAAAGCATAAAACAAATATTGACGTTAATGTGTTATTCCAAAGCAAACACACTTGAAACCACGACCCAGGACAAAAATAGAACCTTGCCATCTACCTCTGGAGTCCCTCTAGATGTCTGGCTTGTTCTAACTCAAATATCTTACTCAACCAAAAGGAGCCACTTTCCTGATTTTTATAGTAATCTGTTTTTTTTTTTTTTAATTAAAAAAATGACACCAGGTTCCCTTGATTAGTGTTGCCTATATATTTTTAAAATATTTTATTTGTTCATGAAAGAAGCATACACAGAGAGGCAGAGACACAGGCAGAGGGAGAAGCAGGTCCCTGCGGGAAGCCTGTTGCGGGACTCGATCCCAGGACCCCAGGATCACGCCCTGAGCCGAAGGCAGATGCACAACCACTGAGCCACCCAGGTGTCCCCTGCCCTATATTTTTTTAACTTAAGTTTACTATATCTCTTTTAATCTATAATCTTTTAACCATCACAACCAATCTTTTCCTTTCTTTTTCTTAAAACTTATTTGGTGGTTAGCCCAAGGGACTTGACTTGTAGAGTCTCCCACAGTCTGGCTTGTGTTGATTACATGTCCACGGTACAGCTCAACACATCGCTTCACCCTTCACATTAGCAGCTGGATCCGGAGCCTGATCTCACTCATGGCCAATTGCTTTGGCAAGATTAGAAGTGGTGCTGTGGGCTTTCATCAGAGGGCACTTCAAGTCTGCTTGTCTCTCTTTTTAGAGTAGTTCTCGCGTCTTGCAGCTCAGTGTCTGGACCCATTAATTCATTAGCTGTTGCCAAACGTTGACATTCAAATTACTTCATTTCAGTCTTTTTTTATAGTTGTCCTACTTTTGTAAAGAAATGCTTGCCTCATCTGCTATGTGGTTAGCAGTTAGTGGTACTCTTCATACAGAAACTGGAGAAAGGTAAGATAAACATTTTAATTTTTTCTCTTGATTACCAGTTTTCTAGAAAAAAAATGGTTCCCTGCCATCTTCCAAATGTGACCAATTAATTTTTGTTGTTGTTTTGTTTTGTTTTCAGTCTCATCAGGTACTCACAGGTTTAAACATTTTTGACAGGTTTCAATCAATTGCAATTACTATGCATTTTGAAGTGCAATTGTCTTATCTTTGGCAATGAGCCTCCTTATGATGACTTTTGAGCCTATTCGACATGACTTTAATAGTCTTTGATTGCTTCCCCAAAATCTAGATTGACTTAGACATTTCTTGCCCCTAGACCTGGTAGTAGTCATTTTTTTCCAAGAAAACTTAACTTTTTTCTGTAAGTGGAAATTGATATTTCAAGGCCACAATCAGTACACTATCTGTGTTCATCACTATTGGTCTGGTCATTAATAAGGTTTCTTTTTCTTTTTTTTTTTCTTTTTTTTTGATAAGGTTTCTTTACTAGAAGAACTAGAAGAAAAAAAATGCAGGTGTAGATATAGACCATCAAAGATATTGATGTACATATAGAGAGAAATTTATTTTACTTCTTTTTCAAGCTTAAAATAATAGGAGTTTTTGTTTTTATTATCATCATTATTTTTTTTAAGTAAGTTCTACTCTCAATGTGGGGCTTGAACTCACAACCCCAAGATTAAGAGTCACATGCTCCACTGACTGAGCCATCCAGCACTTCTTTAAAACCTTGATTTCTTTTTAACATCGGCAACACTCCTCCTCTTCCATAGCAAGAATCTTGGACCTTGAAACTACATGAAATAATAAAATGAAAATAGCCCATACACTTTTTTCTTTTTAATTTATCCCACATTACCTGTACAAAATTCTTAGAAAAAATTACTAATACTGTTACCATTAAGAGCAGTTTAAAAAAAAAAAAAAGTTATGTTTTCTCTCTCCATCTCTCCTCTCAAATTTGTTGTTGTACTCTTGTTGCCTGGAGCACCTAGCTCAGACATACAGCTCATATACTGCATCCTCTATTCCACGGTTTTAAACCTCATCCACTTTTAAGTCTATAGGTAACTGCATGTTTTATGTTCTACAGTTTTGTGTCAATGTGTTTCTAGTTATTTTGATTGTCAGAAGTTCACTCTCTAGATCTCTTAGGAAGATATCAACAGAATAAAATTTTATTGGTTCTTGAATGTTGATAAGAGTTTCCACTCTTTATACGTGAGAGCCAGTTTTGCTGGATAACCTCTGAATATTAAATATGTGACTCCATTTTCTTCTGGCATAAAATATTGCTGTTGAAACATTTGAAGGTGAATTTTCTTTCTCTTATGTCACTAGATGTCCTAAGGATTTTTCTTATTTAAATCTAGTAATTTTACAAGACTACGTCTTGGTATGATCTTTCTGGGTCAATATTGTCAAGTATGTAATATACTTTTCTAATATATCATTCGGAGTCCTTTTTATTTCAAGAAAATTTTCTTAGGGGATCCCTGGGTGGCTCAACAGTTTGGCGCCTGCCTTTGGCCCAGGGCATGATCCTGGAGTCCCGGGATCGAGTCCCACATCAGGCTCCTTGCATGGAGCCTGCTTCTGCCTCTGCCTGGGTCTCTGCTTCTCTCTCTCTCTCTCTCTCTCTCTCTCTCTGTATCTCTCATGAATAAATAAATAAAATCTTTCAAAAAAAATTTTTCTTGAATCGCAACTTATTTATTCTATTCCTCTGATTTTTTTCTCTTTAATAACTCTATTATTGTAAAAGAAATCTTCTTTATCTTCAATGCCTATCAGTTTTTTCATTAAAAAAAAAAATTCTTCTTTTTTTCCTCCTTTCCTCTATTTCTTTTAGATCATTGTCTGTCATGTTTACTTTTTGTGTTTCCTCTAGTTAAGATTTCATATATCAAGCTATTTCTTTTTTCTTTTAATTTTTCCCTTTAGTTTTATGAACTCATGTTTTAGCTTTTTTGTAATTCTGACTTTTCCTTCTGTTTGAGTTCCTATATAACTTACAAATTTCTTTTATCCTGTGAGATAGTTTATAGTCTTGCTGTGTTCTGTGTGCATATGTTTCTGGGAGGCTTTGATGAACCAAAGAGATTTTACTGCCCCTTACTCTGTTTTGTCTTGTAACAATTTGGTATGGGATTTAAACTCAATATTTTCATGTCGTTTATTTATATGTAAAATTAGGTTCCCTGAACTTTTTTTTTTTTAAGATTCTATTTATTTATTGATGAGAGACACAGAATGAGAGAGAGAGAGAGAGAGAGAGAGAGAGAGAGAGGCAGAGACACAGGCAGAGGGAGAAGCAGGCTCCATGCAGGGAGCCCGACATGGGACTCGATCCCCGGTCTCCAGGACCAGGCCCTGGGCTGAAGGAGGCACTAAACCGCTGAGCCACCAGGGCTGCTCAGTTTTCCTGAACTTTTAAATGAGACTTTGATTGAGGGTTATTTTTTGCAACTTTTCCTGAGCTCTCTCAACTGTTGTTATCATGTTATGTTTCAAAATATGGTGGCTTATTATCTGCTATCTCTTGGCTTGTTCTTTTCTCCAATTTTCATCTGAAAATGAGCTTTCCTTTGTCTCTCTTGTCACTATCCCGCACCATTTTGGTGCCATTCCTAGAAATTTCTCCTAAGTGTAGGCACCGTCCTGGAAGGGAATCCTCGTGACTAGTTCAATGAAGATTACCTATTCAACCTCTGTTACTCCTTGTCACACCCCTGTCT
Source organism: Canis lupus familiaris (assembly GCF_011100685.1). NCBI lineage: Eukaryota > Metazoa > Chordata > Mammalia > Carnivora > Canidae > Canis > Canis lupus. The sequence continues at coordinate 72,469,160 of NC_049232.1, read as the reverse complement.
TCCTCTGGCCCAAATCTCTTTAGCTCCTGTTATCAAACTGACATGCAGGGTTCCTAATGAGTATCTGTTAACTATTTTGAGTTTTGATTCTCTGTTGCTTCTCTCTGTTTTCTGCCATACAAATGTTGATATCATGCAGGTACAATGGATGCTGGCAATTTGCTTATAGTTTGGTACTGCTGGAAATACCTTGTCGACTAGTTTTTTTGTAAACACAATCCAGTGTTTTTTGTTTTGTTTTGTTTTCCTATCTAGTTTCTTTGTTTTAGATGGTGATTGAGAGAGAATAAAAGACTATGCCACAGCTGCCATCTTCCTAGAATCCTCTAATCTTATTTATGTATTTATTTATTTATTTTTAAAGACTTATTTATTTATTCATGAGAGACACACAGAGAGAGGCAGAGACACAGGCAGAGGGAGAAGCAGGCTCGTCGCAGGGATCCTGATGTGGGACTGGATCCCAGGACCCCGGGATCACACCCTGAGCCGAAGGCAGACCTCTACCGCTGAGCCACCCAGGTGCCCCTCTAATCTTTTTTAATGTAGAACAAATGATGTCACTTTCGTGTCTAACACCTGCTTTTGATTTCTCAATTCATTTATAATAAAATTATAATTTCTTAACCTAGTTTATAAATTCCTTGGTTATATATCCACTATTAATCCTTTGAACCTTATCTCTTCCCTTAGAAGGTTTTAGAAATTTTTCTTCTAGACTCTGCATTTTCCCCATATAGTCTTCCTTCTGATTTTCATGTCTGTCTCCCTCATTTTGTTAAAATTTCAGCTTAAGTTTCCAAAAGGTCCTCTCAGTCCTTATGCCCTAAAGAAGATACCACCAAGTCACTGTCAGCTACCTATATTCAATATTTATTTAGCACTTACCACTAACTAATACTGTTGTGCCTTATGTATTTATTTATGTGTTCATTCAATAGTGAACAAACTATAACCTAAATGCCAAATCTGGGCAGTCACCTGTTTTTTTGTAAATAAAGTTTTATTGGAACCCAGACATTTCTTTAACTATTATTGTGCCTGCTTTTGCACAGTAAGGATAAAGTTGAGTAGTTGCTTGCGAGATCATATGGCCCACAAAGCATAAAGTATTTATTGTCTAGCCATTTACAGAAAAATATTTTTCCAACCTTCTTATTAGTTCATTGCTTGTTTCCTCCCACTAGAATGTAAGCTCCATGGTAACTCAGGCCTTCTCTGTATTTTTACTACTTTATCCTTATCAAGATTGGTAGCTAGTATATACTAATCAGTCTCTAAATATTTGTTAATCAGTAAACCCCATCTTGAATTGACAGCATCATTTTTAGTCTATCACATAGTGATAATTTTTTTAAAAGATTATTAGAACCTTAGTGATGATTATATTCAATTCACCATCCAAAGAGCCAGATGACAAAATTAAAACTAGAGTCTTAAAGGTAATTATTCTAAGAAAGAATATTGGGAATTTATATTTTTGCAATGTTAGCAAATATCTGATTGTATAAATGTTTGAGAGTACACAAGTTCTGAAGAAAAACAAAATGGCTAGACTTAAAACTCAGTACTACTGGAACACCTGAGTGGCTCAGCAGTTGAGCATCTGCCTTTGGCTCGGGGCATGATCCTGGGGTCCTGGGATCGAGTCCCACATCGGGCTCCTTGTGGGGAGCCTACTTCTCCCTCTGCCTGTGTCTCTGCCTCTCTCTCTCTCTCTCTCTTTCTCTCTCAGTGTCTCTCATGAATAAATAAATAAAATCTTAAAAAAAAAAATCAGTACTACTACTAAATGGTTATGCAGCCTTGTGCTAGCTACTTTGTGCTGTGTCTCCATTTATTAATGTGTAAAACAATTTTAATGGGATACCCAAATTATAGGATTATAATGAATATTAAATAGGAAAAGTGTCCGGTCCACAGTAAGGGTTCCACATACTTCTATGTGGTGACAATGTTAGGTGATAATGGTAGTGAAGATGATATTGATAAAGACAACCATGGTGAAAAAGAGGAAGAAGAGGAGAGGACAGAGAGAAAACGGAAGAGAAGAGAAAATGATAATGCTGGTAAAAATAAACTTAATAAATTCATCTTATCAAGCTTGTACTATGTCCCAGACACCATGAGCTGTGGTTCCCATTGATTGTGTTATTTAATCCCTACAAGAGCCCTGTGCGGAGGGCACATTAATATCCTGATATTACAGATGAGGAATGAGGCTATGGATCCTGTCTTAGGCTAAATTATGTAGAAAAGAACTTTTCTGGGACCTAAATTCAGACCTGTGTGCCTCCAAAGCCATGGTCCTTGACCTACATAGTTCTCTCCTTATCAGTCTAAATGTATCCTTAAAGATCTATCCACTTCCTCTTTAAAATGTGACATGAATAGATTTTTGCCTGAAGGAATCTTCCACTTCATCTTCTTAAACACATTTTAAATCTGCCCAGTTTCATATTTTGCCATCTTCAAGTATTGCTTTGGATTCCAAAGCCATCCTTGTCTCCCTCCCTAGAAATTTTCATTTAGTCTCCAGACCATAGTCAAATGTCAAAAGAAATCAATTGGAAAGACTGATTTCCACTGAAGTATTCACAATGAAACCTGTTTAATTGATGTTAATTCTCTACTCGGATATAGGATCTTGTAAGTTTGGATTTTGTAACTTCAAGCTTATTGGCATAGGAAAGGTGCCAACCTAGAGTGGCAAAAAACATCAATTAGGTTGCCTTGTAATAAAAAAAAAAAAAAAATTGACTGCTCAGAGCCAGGAAGAGCTGTAGCTTTCCAGCTCTCAGGTCTCCCAATTGTTGCCTTGCACCTGGTAAAGCAAGGAAGTACATTAGTAGTAATAGCAGTAGTACTAGTAATGGTACAGTAGTAGCAGTAATATGAATCGACTATTTAAAATGCCAGGAAGTGTGCCAAGCATGTTACAACATGATCCAATTACCCTTCACAAAAATGCTATCCTGAAGTAACAAACCAACCTTACTCATAGATAGGAACATAGGAGCTAAAGACTTGCCTATGATCATACTGCTACTAAATCACATGGCTTCCTCTTGGATAAATTTGTTTTTCAAATTCTGAAGCTTTTTTTCTTAACCACTATGTGATATTTCCTCAGAAGTCTGTGCATATAAAAAGTTAGGACTAATCTGAAGAGTAGATAATTCATCCCCTTTTACAGATGGGAGAATTCAGATCCAACAAGGATGAGAATTTTTCCCACTATTCATCAGCACCATATTTTTCTTATGCTATACCCCAGCATATGCATGATATGTATCAGAATGTCTATCCTTTGATCAAAGATCCCATCATAAGCTGTTACGTATGCACATCCACTTCCAAATCACTGAGCAAATATATTACACAATGTGCTGGTAAATATTTAACAACTGTCTCCCTGGGATAGGGACAGGATGAAATGGGGATGGAGATGGGGTGAAATGGGCCCCAATTTCTCACATTTGCCAATTTCCATGTTGTAAATGCTCCCACCATGGCTGATTTCTAGCTATTGGTATGACATCATCTGAACAGAGTTGTGAAGAGATGCTAACAATAGGCTTATACAAGTTGGTATAAGCAACATGTGTTGTACTCCTCCTTCATGTTTACTCTCCTTTCTACCATACACCTATATTCTTACAATAGAAGAATCTTCTAATGTAGGTTAAACATAGACCATACAACTCAAGCCTACACTGAAGTGAAGACACAAATGTAAAATATACTATAATAGGAGCACTTGTATGTTTTTTCATTTCCTAGATGCTATATATTTTCTTTTAAATATCAATATGAAAACTGGTAATTACATTTGTTATGAATTGAATGTTTGTGTCTCCTTAAAATTCATATACTGAAGCCATAACCCCCAGTGGGGCTATCTTTGGAGAGGAGGCCTCTAAGGAAGTAATCAGGGTTAAATGGGGTCATAAAGTTGGAGCACTGATCTGATAGGATTAGTGTCTTTATAATATGGGACACCAGAGAGAGCTCTTTCTCTCTATGTATATGCACCAAGGAAAAGCCAAGTGAGGATATAGCCAGGAAGAGAGCTCGTGCCAGGAATGGAATTTACTGGCATCTTGATCATGGACTTCCAGCCTTCACGATTGTGAGAAAATAAATGTCCATTGCTTAAGCTTCCCAGTCTGTAGTATTTTGTTATGGCAGCTCTAGCAGGCAAATACAACAGCTGACAATATCACTGTGATCTTGAAGAAGTCTCTTATTTCCTTGGAGACACATGTCAAAGAAAGGATTGAACTAAAATATTTATAAGATGCCATCTTGATTTAATTTCCATGATCTTGTGTTTCTAGGGCTGCCACTTGCCTTTTCAATTTAGTGTCTTTTTAGAAAATGTTGGGCATCTAACACAAACACTCTACATTGTCTCAAATCCTAATAATGACACAATAGAGTAATCATATTTAAGTTATGATATATAGTGAAACGTTTATAATATAAAATATAAGGGGATCATAACACCTGGTATCTGATAAAGGAAACTGGAGTTGGGATTTCTCATCATTGGCTGTGGACCCATACCTGGGCAGGTACATTAGAATCACTTGTGATCATTTATTAAAATACAGAGTCTGTGATGAACTATGAGACTATAAACCTAGAAAATGTGTAAGGCCATTTTTCTTTATTAGTGCAAAACAGCTACATAGGAGCAACATGCATAAAATTGGGGAGTAGTAAGTAGACATTTAATAGACTGTAAATTAGGTGAGCTATGTTATAGTTTGATCTCACAACCATGATCTTGGGTCAGCCATTTCCTTTCTCTAGGTCCCAATTTCCCCCATTTGTAAAATCAATGATCTAGGTTAGATGGTCTTTAATCTACCATCTATTCAGAAACACTTTAACTACCTAGTGATTAATATCAGGATATTAGACACATTTTCAATGTTAAGGTGAAAAATAGTTTAGCAGGGCATGGATTGGTGGAGATGTTTCAAGCACAACAAATCATAGCATATTGACAATCCTGTCTTCTAGCTAATCTCACAGCTGGCCCTGGCTTAATATCCACTACACTTTTTGCTTAAAAAGAATATTTGGTCCCATGAATTGTCTTTGTCCAAAGTCCTATAAACAGGTACCTTCTTATTTGTATGAGCAAAAAGTCAATTGGGAAGTCAAGAAGAGAGGTGACTTCCAATGCATGATCCAGCACCCAAAAGGACATTTCTTATTTCATAATAAAAGTCATCTAAAAAGTTCTCTATATTTTTGTGTGTTACATATGTTTCTTAAGAGTTTCCAAAAGGTTAAGAAAACTCTCATTATTACCAGAATCCAGTACAATAACCAAAACATAGTAAGGAGTCTGGATTTTTGTAAATGCAATGAATGAATTTTTCTTGGTTGTTAATTTTACTACTCCAAAGAACTATATAATACTTGGAATCAGAAGGAAGGGCATGAGTAGAATGCAATCATATATATAATCTCTAGGTTTGTTACAAAACTCAAATAAGTAGATGATGTTTTATAGACTATGAAACCCTGGATAAACAAAACTCATGTGATATGGATATATCTGTTTTTCTCTGAAACTGTTCTCAATATTTTTCTTAACCTTGCCATATTACCTTTGCTTCACAATGGTCAGAATTTAGTACCTACAAATAGCTTGAAACATTGTAATGGTGAACAATCAAATATTAGAAATTCAGCACCTTGCAAAATTAAACAAATTTCCATCAAGCTGCAATGGTTTACACTAGCTAAGCTCTAAAGATGCAAATCCGAGTATGAAGTAAATCCAAGCAATGTCAGAGGCAAATCAAGGCACCATAAGCAAAGAGCATGAGGACTTTACCTCAAATGGTTTTTGATCCAGTGTTAAGAGACTATATGCTCAAGAATGTATGTATGCACCCGTGCATGCTTGCATGTTTGTGTATGTGTATGTTTAAATTTTCCAATTGCATGCATTGTTTTGAAAGCTCTTTGAAATAAATATGCTGTTTACAGAGAATAGAAATTACACTTTTGAGAAATTAATTTAGAATCAGGATTACTGTCTTTACAATTACTTTCCAAGCACTGAAATTCATTGCTATTATAGAAGGATAATATAGAAGGAAACCATTGATTATTTCTATAAATTAATGGAAAATAGATTCTGGCAATGTTGAGTAAAAATCCTGTTGTGCTTTTGTGGTTAAATCTTTTTTCTAAGACTTTATTTATTTGAGAGACAATGAGTGAAAGAGCACAAGCCGGTGGGGGAGGGGCAGAGGGAGGAGAAGACTCTTCCATGAGGAGGGAGCCCAATTTGAGGCTCAAGCCCAGAACCCTGGGATCATGACCTAAGCTGAAGGCAGATGTTTGACTGAGCCACCCAGGAGCCTCTGTAGTTAAATCTTTGATCAGAATTGTATTCTTAATTATTAATTTACATACAAAATTAACTTAAAAACTAGAGGAAGCAGTTTCCCACAAAACCACTACCAAGGAGATAAGGACTTCTGAAGCTCTACTAGGTCTCTGGGTCTTTTCATTCCTATTGAGCGTTGTGATTGGTATTATTTCCAAGAAGGTTAATTTACTTCCTTGAAATCATCTGGAGGCTAGCCATGATCCAGGGTAGAATGTTGAGATAAACATGGATCGTAAGCCTTGCCATTTTTGCCATATAGCTCCCTTAACTGAGGCAAGAATGTGTCTTTTCTGAATGTGCCTTCTTTTATGAAAATTGATTAGTTTGGAATAGGTTAGAAATTATAAACACTGGCATGAGGACTGACTACAGCAAATCACCTTTGAAATTGTCTTTAAAATACAGAATCCACTCAATGCAGTATGGTATCATAGATTGACTCCTAGAACAGAAAAGGAACATTAAAGGAAAAACTGATAAAATCTGAATAAAGTCAAGAGTTTAGTTAGTAGTAATATACCCCTCTTGGTGCACCTGGGTGGCAGAGTTGGCTATGCATCTGCCATGATCTCAGGGTCCTGGGGTCAAGCTCCACCTTGGGATTCACACTCAGTGTGGAGTCGCCTTCCGATGCTATCTTTTCCTTCTACCCCTCCCCCTACTTATGCTCTCTAAATAAACAAATAAAATCTTAAAAAATACAGAATCTATGTTCCTACATGAAAATGGACAAGAAGCCTAAAAATCTATTCTTGAAAAAGATAATGTGCACCCAGAGATAGGGTTCATGGAGTTAGAGGAGACTTCCAACTCTAAAAAAGTGTTATTAATTTATAAGTCATACGGATCGGGTGTTTGGATTATGTATACTAAGTGACTGTCAACATTGGCTTTGCGTGAGGATCATCAGGGTAGAATTTTTAAACTCCAGAATCCATAACTCCCTAAATCTATTAAACCAAAATTCCAGGGGATACAACTCTGGTCTGTGTAGTTGTTGTTGTTGTTGTTGTTGTTTAAATTTCCTATGAGTAATTGTGATGTATAATGAGAATTGAAAATTACTGAAATGCATGTTCCAATTAAATGGTAAACAGAAGGTTCAGACAATCAACTACTGTAATAATAGCAATGTCCATGAGTTTAAGTACATCAACAGCTGCAACTAGTAATTGCATAAAGTACAACTCGGTTTTATACTTCCTGAAATCTCAAATACTCTAGGATTCTGGGGAAACATTTTTATTTAATGTCCGTATAAAATGGCTCAAACTGTTGGAATTTCAGCATTTTTCATCACTCCCAACAATATTTCCATGATTCATTTGGGAGACTGGTTGTGAGGAAGTTCGGGGTGCATTATGCTACCACCTACTTTTACAGTGACAAGTTTTGACCTTCATGCTTTGTTCCTGCTTGTTCAAGGTCAAGATCAGAGAACCTGGGTAAGTAATCACAGTTGGTGCACAAAGAACTTGATAATTTAGGTGCAGAAAAATCATCAAACTCTATTTCCCTTATTCTGATATACTGTCCTTACCCAGGTCTGCAAACGAGGTTTCCCCTAGTACTTATGACTATCTCTGTGCCTTCATGGGTGCTGAGCACCTCATATATGTTACGAGTAAACCCAGCCTTCCCTTTCTAATCAAATGAAGAAATTCCACCTACCCTACTTTATCTATAAAGCATTTCCTGGCATCACTCTTCTCCCACTTTTCTAAACTCCAATATTATATTTGGTACTATACAATTAAGTAATTAATTCTATTTCGACATATTATTGTTCTCTGTTCTTTCACATGTGCCAGGAGGCAGTAGGATTTAGTGGAGAGAAGGAAATTATTGTAGTCATTTAGAACCGGGTCAAATGCAATCTTCACCTAAGCTTTATGTTTTCCTCTTGATAATTAGGGATGCTAACACCCATTTTGTAATGCTATTGCTTAAAATAGTGCAGCATATGTAAAGTGTTTGGTGTATTATTGGTGGATAATAATTGTCCATTTTTTTCGTTTCTTTCTTTCCTCACTTATATGTCTGCATTGAATGATAAACTTATGATAGTATCTAATATCTATAGAGAGCTTAACAGTTCATAAACTCCTAAAACAATTGAGTGAAGTATATTTCCAAGCCCTATTTTATAAATTAAAAAGGTGATGAGATCCTGAAAAGTTAAATACCTTGCACAAACCACAACCTTTAATGGAAAGTCTGCTAACACAGCCTGGCCCATGCTTCTCAATGCCAGGATAATATCCAGGATCCTCCAGGATATTACAGCAAATATTTTATAAATACTGCAAAAAGTAAAGGATCACCTTCTATGTGCCAAGCTCTTTGCTAAGCACATAGCATACAGTAACGAATGAGGAAGTCTTCATCTGTGTCCTCGTGGACCTTGGGAGATGGCATTTGGGACAATGATCAGGCAAGGTTGAAGCAAATGGACCCATTTATACTGATCCCAAACTCTCTCTTGCTAACTGGGGCTCTGGAGCATTACTCTAGGAGTGACGGGTTAACCAGAGTCAGCAACACTTCTCATATCTGTGACCCTTATGATCAGTAGTACTCACTGACAGTATTGGCGGCAGGACTGAAATGAATTTACCCCTATGTCCATCAAGCCCGCAACCTTGTCCTCATTAGCACATGTCAGAAACTTCCAGAAACTAAGCACTATAACAAGACAGATTGCTATAATTACTAGAAATAATAATCATTAGCTCTATCGTCTTCTTCCCAAGAGAATGATCCTTTGGTGTACAGAAAGAAAAGCCCTTTCTCTCATATAGCAGTACTTTCCTTTGGGCTAAAGTTCATCGTGACCTAGAAATGTCTTCACTTATGGTTGGTGTCTTGTTACAAAATGGCTCTAAGAGACCCACAGCAATGGGTGTCATAAACAGTCTGTCTCCGCCACCATAGCATTAGGTTACTGCTTGTGTGCTGTGTTAAAAAGACTTTCAGATGGAGGTACGAATGTACCTCTCTTCAACCCGATGTGTGCCCCAAACGTAGGACCTTTGTTCTTTTACTGAGGGTCATGGTTTATATGGAGCTAGAAAGTCAGGTTTCTACCACTAATTCTAATACAAGAACTCTCTAGACACCAACCTTCAAGCACTTGTCACTTCTCCAATAGGCCCATTTGTCTCAGCTTCCATCAACTTATAGATATAGATGTTTGGGGGAGCAAGGTGTTTGTGAAAATACTCTCTACCTTTAAAGAAACTAACATCGCATCCAAATTCTGTCCTATTTATAATCCAGCCTTTTTTTTTCCTCCCTAAAGTAGGAGGGTCCCTCAGAGCACCTAATTTACTATGTTGTTGAAAGAGGAGAGCCAGTATGAGGATTTAGATGATCTAGACTTAATGACACTACTTAACATGCAAATTTGGGCAAATTACCTGCCCTTTTAGGGTCTCAGTAACCTCAAGTAGAAAATGATAGCACTTAACTAGTGTCTCATATTCCTGAGATTATTCGACTAATCGTAACAATGGAAGGAATGATGTTGAAAAAGTAGTTGAGTAGTTACGGTAAGAAAATAAAATTGGACAATTTAGAAGTTGCCTCAGGGAATAAGAGATACCCTATAGCTCGTTCTCAATTTTTGCGGTGTTGCTCTAATTAATTAAAAGACGTTAACATGTTTTGCTGTGTGCGACTTGACTCCTCTAAACTCTCTTCTCAATTTTAGTTTATGCGTAGCAGCTTGTCTGTGAATTAATCCTACAATTACCACATAAAAAGGAAAACAAATACACAAACACGCAAAAATAGCTAGCAAGGATTGGTGTAACAGTGTACCAGGCTCAATTTTCATTTTTCAAGACTTGAATTCCTAAATTTTTTTCATTCCCAGTATTTTTTAGATTCTACATAAATATTGCCATGTCTGTGTACATGTATATGATTGATTCTGTAAGTTGGTGCACTTTGATTAGATAGGTTGAGGTAAGAGATATTCAGATAGGCACGTGGTCCAATTCTTGAGCCTTCTTGGAACACTGGGAAGTTTTAATCAAATTTGTCACTAGGTGCATATTGATAGTGGAAGTTGTATATCCATCTGAAGCAGAAAGAAAACATAATCTAGGTTGGGGTTGGAGTATATTCCTGGAACCACTTATTATTGAGAATGGATTAAGAATAACAGGGTGGAGGCATCAGAAGGCACAAAACAGCAATAAAACCTGTTTACCCAGCTGAATCAGTGCCACAGCAGAACAGAGCCCCCGGGGATCAATGAGCGTACAGTTGAATCGGCACCCTTGGAGACACGGCACATGAACGGACCCTGCACAGCTAGTGTGCTCAGTACCACGCTGAGATAGAGCAAAGTGATCATTTTGTACACCACTTGGCTGTTTCTACCATCATTTCTCCATAACGCTCATCCTGGCCAGTGAGGCTCCGAGAACCAGGACTCACGGGTGATACACACAGGGATGGAGCCTGTGTCAACTGCCTTTCGGGAATCACAGGGGGTCATCAGGTGCCATGTAGAGCACCATTCTGGTGGCCCAACTTGTACTAAAAATACAACTGGAATGGATGCTGAATAACTAAGGTGATTTGTATTTCTAGTCCTTTTCTCACTTGTGACGTACAAAGCTGCATCTACGACAACCTCCTGGAAGGTCATATTCAACATGAATAAAACCAAACTAATAATATTCTGTTCTCTACCTCCTTTTTGCTCTTGTGTTCTCTGGCACAGCAAGTGACAGTTCCATCCACCTTGTTTAAAGTCTAAACCTCACCATTTTCTTCATTACGTAAGGCTCACGGGTAAAGGGATTCCATCTATTTTATTCCATTATCTTATCTCAGACAATCTAAGGAAATATTTGTGGAATGAAGGGACAACTAGAATACAAAGAAAAATGTTTCATGGACTATCAGGGTCTTCTGTATGCAATGTGTAATTTCTTTAAGAAAAAAAAAAGTGGAAAAAAAACTAGGATCAGGAAAGACAAGAGGTGTCTGCCTGGCTCAGACAGGGGAGCATGTGAGTCTTGATCTTGAGGTTGTGAGTTTGAACCCCACGCTGGGGTGTAGAGATTACTTTTTAAAAAATCTTAAAAAAAAAAAAAAAAAAGAAAAGAAAGGATAAGCAAGGTTTTATCTGATAGAAATTAATCCAACCAATGAGGAAATAAGCCTCCCCTGTCGATGTGTTAGTTTTCTATTGCTGCTATAACCAAATTACCACAAACCTCATGGCTTAAAATAGGTATTTTTTAGTCTCATAGTCCTGGAGGTCACAAGTCTGAAATGAGTGTCACTGAGCTAAGTTCCAAGTGTGCCAGGGCTGTGTTCATTTCTGGAAACTCTAAGGGAAAACAGGTTTTCTTACAGTCCAGCTTCTAGGAGCTGTCCACATTCTTTGACTTGTCGCATTTTTCCATCTTCAAAGCCAGCAATGGCCCATCAAGTCTTTCTCCTGCTGCCATGTTTCTGGTTGTGACTCTTCTGTCTCCCACTTCCCCCATTGAAAGACCCCGATGATGATGCTGGGCCCAGCTCAATAATCCAGGATAATCTTTTTACCTTGCGGTCAGCTGATTAGCAACCTTAATTTCAACTGTGATCATAACTCCCCCTTGACATGTAACATAACGTGCAACAAGCAACATTTTGAGGATCAGGGCTGGAACATCTTTCAGCGCCATGATTCTGACCACTGTGGTTATCAGCAGGCTAAGCTGATAACCACAGATTCCGGACCGTCCTACGAGGAAAGTTACCACATCATGAAAAGATTTGATGAAATCTGTGTTGTCCATATGCCCTCTTCCATCTTGGCTTGTTGAAGTAAAACTCATTCATCAACAGTTACCTTAAATACCACCTCCTCCATGATTCCTTCTGTGACTATCCTTGTGGGCATCGATGTCTTGGTCCTTGAATTTTCACGTAATTTTAATCATATCGCAAGTCACATTAAATCTTGCTTAATGGAGAGATATGCTTACACTATGTGTCTTTTCCCCTTTGAATGTAAGCTTCTTGAGGATTCATTTCCAAACCAGCGTTAATAGGCAATCTCTTCATAATACCTCTGTGACTTTGGGAAGACATAGTACTTCCTGGGTTCTCAGGTACCCTGTATAATTAGCAAATTTCCTCACAACAAATATTAAGTGCAAGCACATTCCTGGCACACAGAGGCTGTTCAGTGAATGTTATTTCTCTTCCCCACGTATGTGTGGGATAAACTTGCATGTATTTGCGTGAGGGCTTCCTCCAGGACAAAGAGTTGGCATCTATACATTTTTCCTGAATGACTGTGAGCTCTGTGAAAGCAGGAACTCTGTCTTTCATGTTCATTGCCATGTTCCCAGTCCCAAAGTGCCTCTCAACAATAAATATTTACTGAACTAATGAATAATTCTTAGTGAAATAGATAGGAATGTTTCTCTGTCTTCCAGTGGTGTGTTCTCCTAACTATATATCTTGTCACAGATTTTCCTGATTCATCTGGCACAGTCTATATCCCTAAACCATTCGCTCCCATATACAAAATAAACCCTGACAAAATTAAAAATCTTTGCATAGCTAACGCTTCAGACTCTTTCAATCTGCTCTCCTCCTGCTTCCACCTCCCCTCCTTGCAGACATCCACATTCTTCCCCTTATGGGAATGCAGACAAAAAAGAAGCGTGATTCCTAAAATGAATAATTGATATTTCTTCAGAGCGACCTACCCTATTCTACTTGTTCTCTTAATTTACTCAGTTTATACCAACTGATGACAGAAGCCCATTGTTTTGCTGAAACATTAACTTCACAAAGTCATTCCGCTCCCATCTGCAGCACTTAAATTAATGATTCCCTCTGCAACATCTGTTTAATTAACTATCGGCACCATAGAAGAGGCGTCCAAATACCCCGGCGACTAAATCAGGCTCAAATTAGGGAAATACGATGTTAAATTGTATCAGGGAGAAGCCGAGTTTATCCTTCCGAGCACTGGCATTCATTAGCTAGCAGCCAACCCATGCATCTTCATAATGAAGTAGTGTCAGCAGTGCTTGGCTGTAAAGTTCTCATTTAGGGGCTGCACGGGTCCCTCCAGTCGTGGTCACCATGGGGAGCTAGGAAGAGGGGCTTAGAGACCCCCAGAGGTAGCACATCCTTCCTTCATCTTTGTTCTTGGAAAGAGCAATGGAGCTTCAATCAGGCATGTGCAGGCTGAGGGATTCTGGGAAATAGCAGTGGTGTGGGGAATGTGACACTTGTGAGTCATTTCTATTACGAGTATTCCATCTTCCCTGAATCCTTTTAGTTATATTTGCATAATTATTTGCATTGATCTACATAAGCAGGAAACTGGTCTGTCCTCTTTGGATGCACTGGGAAATCTCTTTAGTTCATAAATTTGACAGCATTCATTTAACAAAGATCTGCAAAGAACGTACTGTGTTCAAAGCATCATACTAGGCACAAGGGAAAGGCAAATTAGACACAAATCCTGCTCATCGATAATTTACACCAGATAGAGTACACTGTAAACATGATTCTAAACCTGCATGTTTTCCTTTGTGCATGTACAAATAACACCAACTGGAAATGTCATAGTTTTTGGAATGAGAGTGAACTGAATATAATCTCCGCTCTCACGGTTTATGATCTAGTTTATGTATATACACACGCGCGCGCACACATACACAGTCAACTAGAGAACCGACTCAAATACAAAAAAATGAAGCAAGTAATATACTCGCATAAATAGAGGTCGGCTAGCACAGGTGCCCAGGAGGGGAAGTCGTCGTTTCGGGAGTGGTGTAAAAGAAAGAGTTCAGAGAGTCCATGTCCCATTAGCTGGTTCTGAAGGATGGTAAAATTTGCAGCTAGATGGAGAGGGGCAATTTAGAGAAGAGGGAAGACTATTAAGAATCCTAGAGCAACGAATCATGTAGCTTTGTGGACATAAAGGATGCTTTCAGAGGAAGCCTCTACTTTCTCTTGACATTCTAGTGTCTGGCACATAGTTGGTCTGAAATATCGAAGCTATCCGGGCAGTACAGAAAGAGGTCCTTGCTCACCTATATGTGCCTCCTCACTGTATCCTTTCAGTTTGTCACCCTGGACGGACACGAACACCTAGCTTCCCCTGTAAGCCGGACACTTGGACTGATTCATCTATCTGGCTGGCCTTCTCTCTCACACCATGGCCACCATGCCTCTTTTCTATTTAATACCAGACTTTGACCTTCCAGCATAGATTTCCTGATTGGATCCTGATACCCAGTCTCAGGATCTGCCTGACTAAAATTCATGTGTAATTCTCTCTTAAGTCATAACATTCAGAGGTGGATGCAATTATCTCCGTGATGTGTGACCAGCGCAGAAGACTATGATAAACACTATTTCTTAACATTGGTTAATTCACTCTGGGTTCATTTTGTGCACAAGGAAGACCTGCGGTGGGAGAAAAGATCTCCCTGGCCAGCGAGGGTCAGAAAAAAATGAGTTCCGTGAGGAAGGCATTGAGACAGTTGGGAACTAAAGGTCAGGTTCAAAAGCACTCAGAGGGAAAATTAAAAAAACAAACAAAAAAAAAAAACCAAGACACCAGTCTATCGCACAGATTATCCAAAATGTTGTCATGTGTCTGACTGGACACCAGCAAGACATAAATCTGGTGGCTGATTCAACAAATTTTCCACTTTGTAGGGTTTTTTTTGTTGCTATGGTGACAAATGGTGTGAAATTGCAAGTTTGTAAACTGTACAGTGAGGGAGCTCCTAAAATCAAGGGTCTGGCAAAGCCAAAAGATGTGAGAAGCCGAGGAAACCGAACAGGTACAGAATGGTCCAAGAAATCATCAAGCTTCCGCACCGGAGCACCGGAGCACCCTCACGCTCTTCCCCTCCACAACTGCTGCTAAGTCTCCAGATCTAAGCAGCCACATGAGACACAATAGTAGATGCCAGATGTACACATCTGTTAGTTAAGTCACATGCACGAAAGGAAGGATGCCATGTGAAGTTCTAAGTTTATTTTCAAAAGAATTTCTGAAATCTGGCAACTTCTAGCAATGAAGAAAAGTCCTAACGTGCTAACATCATTACATCAGTGATGTTGCCTAGTTGTCACTCACAGGGGATACGAGGTCTTTATTCCTCCCTCCTTTCTTTGCTCATTCTCTTGCCCAGAAAACCACTGTTGCTAAAGAATTCAATGTAAAGATGTATTTAAATACAGAGTCCACCTCCGTTGGTCAAGAGGTAGGATGTTTTGATGGGTAGGGTTAGGGCTCTAATATCATCGGGCCTGGACTCCAGGGTCTGGTTCTGCTGCTTGCTCACAGTATGAACTTAAGCAGTTGATCTGATCTCTCCAAGCGTCTGGTTTTCCTTGTTGGTTTTGTTTTGTCTTAATCAGAAAAAAAATAGCAGTTAAAAAGTATTTACTATATTGAAGGAGGTAAGGGTCATAAAGCAGTTCATACAGTGGTTGTCATAAGACAAGCACTCGGTAAATTTTAGCTATTAAGGTTAGTAGTACTAGTATCAGTACTAGTATGATTCTACTTTTTTAAAGAGTGTGAAAATTCAGCCTCATTGTGATTAATGAGAAAAAGAGTAAAAAGGAAAAAAAAAAAGTTCAAAGAGACTTTTTTTTACTTCTCACTGTATAAATGACAATGGCCAACTGAAACTGCTGGGGGACTGATCCCCAAATTCAAAATGCCCCCAGGAACAGTGACTTGGTTGATTTCACCAATGATTTCTGAAAGGAAGTCTGGGTTGGCAAATTAAAATAATCTCCAGGTTGGACAGTGATAGGAGATGGGAGAGCAGTGTAGAAAAGATGCTAACATCAAGGAGTCCCAGGAGGATATCCAGGCGAGGACACAGGTGGAGAGCAACCTTAGAGAATCAGAAGGCTTCCTTGGAAATCAGATTTAGGGGCAAATGTCTGACCTCAAGGCAATCTGTCTGCAAGCAAGTTTCAGAGCAAGTTGAGGGCAGGGTTCTGAGCAAGGGTCTAGAATCCAGATTCAGAAGTTACAAAAGGAAGACATGGCCTCTCCTTGAGAGTGACAAACAGGACTCCTGGCTGGAAGGTAGGCACAGGGGAAAGGCACATTGCATCAAATTCCAAAAGGGGATAAAAATATCTAACTGTTGGAAATATTCTGGAAATGCTGAAAATGCACTTGATCGGTCACTCAAATGATAAAAGTTACAGTTCTATTGTGCATCTGTGAAACACAGAAAAAATAATCAAAGTAGAAAACCAAAAGACAAAAGGAAAAATGAACTATTGGGACTTCATCAAGATAAGAAGCTTTTGCACAGCAAAGGATACAGTCAACAAAACTCAAAGACAACCTACAGAATGGGAGAAGATATTTGCATATGACATATCAGATAAAGGGCTAGTTTCCAAGATCTATAAAGAACTTATTAAACTCAACACCAAAGAAACAAACAATCCAATCATGAAATGGGCAGAAGACATGAACAGAAATCTCACAGAGGAAGACACAGACATGGCCAACACACACATGAGAAAATGCTCCGCATCACTTGCCATCAGGGAAATACAAATCAAAACCACAATGAGATACCACCTCACACCAGGGAGAATGGGGAAAGTTAACAAGGCAAGAAACCACAAATGCTGGAGAGGATGCGGAGAAAAGGGAACCCTCTTACTCTGTTGGTGGGAATGTGAACTGGTGCAGCCACTCTGGAAAACTGTGTGGAGGTTCCTCAAAGAGTTAAAAATAGACCTGCCCTATGACCCAGCAATTGCACTGCTGGGGATTTACCCCAAAGATTCAGATGCAATGAAACGCCGGGACACCTGCACCCGATGTTTCTAGCAGCAATGTCCACCATAGCCACACTGTGGAAGGAGCCTCGGTGTCCATCGAAAGATGAATGGATAAAGGAGATGTGGTCTAGGTATACAATGGGATATTCCTCAGCCATTAGAAACGACAAATACCCACCATTTGCTTCAACGTGGATGGAACTGGAGGGTATTATGCTGAGTGAAGTAAGTCAATCGGAGAAGGACAAACATTATATGTTCTCATTCATTTGGGGAATATAAATAATAGTGAAAGGGAATAGAAGGGAAGGGAGAAGAAATGTGTGGGAAATATCAGAAAGGGAGACAGAACATAAAGACTCCTAACTCTGGGAAATGAACTAGGGGTGATGGAAGGGGAGGAGGGCGGGGGGTGGGGGTGACTGGGTGACGGGCACTGAGGGGGGCACTTGACGGGATGAGCACTGGGTGTTATTCTGTATGTTGGTAAATTGAACACCAATAAAAAATAAATTTATTATAAAAAAAAAGAAAACCAAAAGACAGAAAAACTTTGAGTGTAATCATTGTCTTTACTATCTTAACACTTACCATGTTCAAGTACTGGTGTTTGTTTTCTTTCAAATGGGATCATTCCTATTCTTCTCTTTATGAGGATTACAAAGCAATGACTACAATGCTGAGCATTTTGAGCATATTTTCATATGGGTCACAGAAGCCCATGTTTGGATCTTGTGAGTAGGAGGTGTTTTGGTTTCATTTGTGATCTGGTCACTTGTGTTGTTTTCCTCCTACGACAAGAAGCTGGATCCCAGAGAAGACCTTAATTACTGGGTTGTCAGTATTTGTGCAGGGAGGCTAGAGAGAGAGAATGACAGAGGAATGTCACCGAGAAGTGAGAAGAATTGACACAACCCAAATATTCCTACTACAGAGGTTTTAGCTTGAAGTTGAAGAATGGGTCCTAGTATCACATGAAACTAAAACAAGTATCACATGAAACTAAAACACTGAATGCAAAGAATAAACTTTTAAAAAGGAGCTGGTTCCCTTTGTAAGGCTTGAAGTTGGTTTAGAAACAAGCACTGGAGTCATATTTGTGCTTAAGATCAAGACCATAATTATCTTGAGCTATTACTACCAGGCAAGGTTTCCTGAGAAAAACTTGCAGTTAATATACCTACATTTTATTTAAAATATACTCATTCAATACTTGCTAATTCACCATGAATGGAAAATAAATGCTTTTTCCTGTCCACCTGGTCTTTACAGCACATAAAGGCACGTTACGATCACGTTCGTATCTGTATTGTAGGTACACTTCTCAACCATTTCAGCAGGTGGATCTCCACGCAGATGAAGAGACTCTGCATCTCTTCTGTGATTGATGAGAATTTCAGATACAGAAATGGTATGGCACCTAGTGTGGGTACAGTATATTGGTCTCACATACGTTTTCACCTTTAATCTTCACTGTTACTTAATTTAGTAGGGAAACATTTTACAGATGGGAAAACAGAGGCTCAGAGAATTAGCCCAAAGCTCATACTAATCCCAATCGATCTAAAATAAGAAATTTTTAAGTAAGTGAGATTATTAAGTAACCAAACAGGCCTAAAATTTAATACATTTTGTTTAAAAAACTATTTAATAAAAATATTAGAATTTTTCAGCTCCAGCACTAGATTGGGAATCCAAGTATCTGCTCTGCTGTCTAAATGGAAAACAAACTGGGACGATTGGGTGGCTCAGGGGTTGAGCCTCTGTCTTTGGCTCAGGGCGTGACCCCGGAGTCCTGGGATCAAGTCCTACGTCAGGCTCCCCGCAGGGAGCCTGCTTCTCCCTCTGCCTGTGTCTCTGCCTCTCTCTCTGTGTCTGTCATGAATAAATAAATAAAATATTTTTAAAAATTAAACAAATAAATTGAAAATAAACTAATGACTGCCAGAAGGGAGGTAAGTAGGGGGAGAGTAGGGATGAAATAGATAAAGGGGATTAAGAGTACACTTATAGACACTGAGAAATGTACTGAATTGTTGAATCATATTGTATACCTGAAACTAATATAATGCTGTATGTTAATTATACTTGAGTAATAAATGGTTTAAAAATATGAGGCACCTTTGATAAATATAATAATCTCCAATGGCCAAAGTTTCCCGGTAAGGATTATATGACTCTCCTGGTATGTGCCAGGTTTAAAATTCCCACCAGGAAGAAAAATGTCAAAAAAATAAAAAATAAAAAAATAAAAAAATAAATAATGTTTAAAAAAAGGAAGAAAAATGTCCCCAGTAGCTTAAAAAAGACCACAGAAATCACTGAACAACCTCTGGCTCATAAGAAATACATACTAAGTGGAATTTGAGAAGCATCTTTTCCACCCAAAGGAACTCTGAGTTGACTCTGAAGTCGCTTTGTGTGGGTCATATAATAAAGTAGCTTATGAAACCATAGATTACTCACACCCTGTTATCTGAGTCCTGTATGATGGTTTATTGAACTGTTCCACACATCTGCATTTAGTGTCTTGCCATGATGTGAATATTCTTTAAGGCCAGACATCTGGTCAGCACTTCTCTGCTCTCTCATGGAATTTCAAAGTTACTATACAAAAGCCTGCTTAGTGAAATTGATTCAATGAAACTGATGAATGGGCTGTTTTTAATGGAGTTCCATTAATAATGCTATGCATACTAAAAACTGTATTTAACACAATGAAATGGGTGCTACTTGATAATCCAGACTCCAGGAATTCTAATCCTGTTAGTCTGTTTGGGCCGCTATAACAAAAATACCACAGACTGTGCCTTAAACTACAAACATTTATTTCTCATGGTTCTGGACCTGGAAAATCCATGATCAAGGTGCCAGTAGATCCAATGTCTAGTGAGGGCCCATTTCCTGTCACAGACGGTCTTCTCTCTGTGCCCTCATGTGGTGGAAGGGTCAAGGGAGCTCTATGGGGTCTCTTTGGTAAGGATGCTAATTCCATTCCTGAAGGTGCCATCCTCATGATCTGATCACTTCCTAAAAGATCAACCTCCAAATACCATCACATTGAAAATTAGAATATGAATATGAATTTATGGGATCCCTGGGCGGCGCAGCGGTTTAGCGCCTGCCTTTGGCCCAGGGCGCGATCCTGGAGACCCGGGATCGAATCCCACGTCAGGCTCCCGGTGCATGGAGCCTGCTTCTCCCTCTGCCTGTGTCTCTGCCTCTCTCTCTCTCTGTGTGACTATCATAAATAAATTTTAAAAAATTAAAAAAAAAAGAATATGAATTTGAAGGAGACACAAGTATTCAGTCCACAACACCTTTCTATAGATTATATGAATTGGCAAGAACCATAAACCTGATTATATTCTTAATTACTCCTAAGATTATGGTTGTCAAGCTGTGCTTGAGTTCGTCTATGTCGAAGATGACAAATTTGTGTTACGCCGGCCTCTACTTTCCCATGTGTGCCCACGGTGGTCATTGTTAGTGAATCATGGCACGTACCTATTATCACAGATCTCAGACCTTTATAAAGAACCACAAGATTCTCACTCCCTATCCATTAGATATGGCACATGAATTGAAATGTACTTACTTTTCCTGGTCTAGTAGAAAAAAAAAAAAAAAAAAAAAAGAATAACCCACATTGGACCAGGGCCACAATACTGGACTGGAAACTTTTCTTTTATGAGGTACTTTCAATAAACATTAAGAATCACAGGGTGTCGGGCTCACATCTTTTCCTAAGAACCGTATGAAATATGGGTGAAGTCACAGTGAAGAATGTACAGGAGCTAGGTAGCTGTCCATAGCTTGATATTTGCTGTTGGTCTCGTTTAAGCCATTGGGGACATTTTTCTTCCTGGTGGGAATTATAAACCTGGCACATACCAGGAGAGTCATAAAATCCCCTCTGGTATCTTTAATCAATCATGACTAGTATATCTACCATACATTCTCCCAAGTTTAAAATAGAATAAAGTCACATAATAATCTTTCTCCCAGCAGCTAGACTGCCTTTCAGCACAATGACCCACACTCTATGGCTGTATTAACAGATACGATCTATTCTTTAATGGAGCTCAGCCATGGGGATTAGCTACCTGTAATGCAGTTTGGGCTGTCAAGCACTCTACCAAACTGCTAACACATTACAAGTTATAGGCATCAATTCTTTCTAAGTGAAAAGGCATTTCACATTCAAAACACTTCAAACCTAATAACGGGAAATTATCATGATGGATCCCCTTCAGCTGCCGAACGGTAAAGAGATGGAGAGAAAAAAGAGAGGCACCCAATCAAAAAATTCATATCAATTCTTTTTGATCTACCTGGGGCAGATTAAACCCGAGTAGTGGATAAGCTGTCAAAAAGATTGCAGGAGCTCAGCTGTGGATCAGGAGTGTTTCTGTTTGATGGCAGGAGGCAAATCCTAATAGAATAGGAATAAAGTCCAGCGGCTGGGATGGTCCATTTTGCCTGGAATCACAGAGGCCTGGGCAGACCGGGAAGGCCAGGTAACATGCATCATATTGAACTTCCCTCATGTTTAGTGTGACACCAGGATGTTGAAAATGCTCAGGGAATCTGAACCGGAAGAGGGTCCTGGAAAAAAGCTCCTACTAGGCAAGGGAAAGCTAGAATGTTCTCTTTCCTGCCCTATTTCATATGGCCTTCCAAGTGTGGTCAGACCCTCAACTGACTCGAATAAACCAGGGAACAGACATGCTGATACTGCCTGGTATTTTGGACATCGCGTCAAAATTAAGGGTAGAATTGTTATTCCCACATGACTCAATTATATTCACTCATTCCCTGCTAATTTATTCAATGACATATCCAATTTCTGGTTATAGATCCATGGCTGTTTTAGATAATATGGGCTTAAGGGGCCTTCACAAAAACCGGAGGAATTCAAAACAAACCTGAAAAAAGCCAAACCATCATTTTCTGAGACTGCCACCACACTGATAGTATAATATTCATCATTGTTCACCATTAAAGGAATCTGACAGTTCAAATATGTGCTAGGATTAGCTAACAGGTTTCAACTAGCTGTTGGAGAGTTGCACTGAGAAGGACTGATCTGCGCTTAGCCAAAGTGTTAGGACTGAGTAAAAACGTCTTCAGGGGGAAGAGAGAGGGAAATGGAGGGCTCCTGCCAACACCTTGCCAGCTCTCACCTGATTGCATTTCCATTCTCAGATCTCCTCCTTTTAAACTCTTTTTAAACTCATGACTTCTACCAATGACCATCTTCTCAGGTATTTGGTGATTTGATGGTTGGACAATCAAAAGCAGATGATTTAATACATTTTTAACAACAACTTTTCAGAATATTTTTCATGGAGCACCATACCTTAACAAAACAGTAGTTCGGTGTCTTCCAAACACCTTCAGATCCAGGGAAGTAAGCCCATGTTCAACAGACAAGGTCCCTACACTCATGAAAAGGGACTGAAGGCAAAGTAATCACACTTATATATAATTTCTTGACTCAGGTAAGTACTCCAAAAAACAAAAACACATGCAATGATAATAATAATAATAATAATAATAATAATAATAATAATAATAATAAAATCACACAAAGGACGCATTATTATCTGGGGTAGGGGAGAGGGTGCCAAGAAAGATTTCCTGAAGCAATTGATGCCTAAATGGATGTGAAAAACACACAGACATTAACTAGAGAAAGTCTGGTGAAGAGCACATGCAAAGGTCCTATGACAGAAAGAAGGGTGACCTTAAGAAGGAAAGACAGGCATGTTAGGGCCGGAGACAAAAGGCAAGACAGCTGGCTTGAGGGGAGGAGCTGGATCACGCAGGATATTTTACATCATGTCGAGGATTTTGCTTTTTATCCTAATAACAGTGGAAAAGCATTGAAGGAGTATAGTCAGGAGAACATTATAATGAGATACGAACTTTTTTGGCAAGATCGCTCCTACAGTATTTTGGAGATAATTGTTAGGGAAGGTCAAAAGAAGACCAAATAGAAAACCATTTCACGTTTATTTGTTTGCTTTTCTCCAGGAGCACAAGAGAGAAACAACGAGGCCGTATCACTCTTGTGATCAGACCAACGAGGCGGCGTAAGGATATAAAATTAGTAGGGAAATGGATGCTCAGGATTAGTCACAAAAGGATCAGGTCTATGATTTTAAAATATGGAGAAGAACTAATATTTATTTACTACTTATGCTCGGCATTGTGTTATGTTACGCTATGAACTGTCCAAATGCTTGGTCTCACCTCATTCTTACATGAGCCCTATCATGTAGCCATTTCCATAATCTCTCGTCTATGAAAGAAAAAAAAACAAAACAAAACACCATCTGGAAAGCACACAACACAGACCTATGCGCAGGAGATGGACGCCCAAGCCCAGCTGAACCACAACCCTGCTCCAGTCTCCTGACTCTGGCCATTCGTCCCCACCCAGACACCTTGCAAGGGCTGCCCCATTCCTTATCAATGCCTGCGTATCACCTGAGGGCCCTGTGTCTGCTCAGTACTTGAATCATCCCCTTCCTGATACCCCAGTCCAGGTTTCGGAAAGGAAGCAACAAGATAGTTGAGGAGAGAGATAGGAGGGAACGGAGTTTATTTTTCTAGGAGCACATGTTCTGAAAATGCCCATGATTATAACAGTGATTCTATTTACTTTTCTGACTCTGCCAGAAGCCCAAAGGGTAGGACAGATTTTCATTCCTGTCACAACAGGGCTGAGGAAACCATGCCTATTTAG
Source organism: Canis lupus familiaris (assembly GCF_011100685.1). NCBI lineage: Eukaryota > Metazoa > Chordata > Mammalia > Carnivora > Canidae > Canis > Canis lupus. Next base: position 72,445,176 of record NC_049232.1, on the reverse strand, counting down.
TCTGGTTGGAGGATACAGTGTAGGAGACTCTGGTAAGACTGTCTCATTAGTCATACAGCATTTGCACATTGATGACTGAAGGCGGAATATGACCTTAATTACATTACCATGCTAAACCTGATGTTTTCCTTGAGGGCCAGGGGATGAGGGAGAGGAATGGAGTCAGCAGCTATGGGCCAAAGAGAGAAAACACCACGATATTATGTCACTGGTAATTAAGAGGTAGGGGTGGGAGGAGGGCATGATAAAGGAAAACAAATAACCTGTCTTGAGCATCTTTTGTTTCTCAGGAACCAAGCTATGTATTTGTACAAATTCCATATAAAATAGTAAGGATGGCCGTGAACTTATATTACAGATAACTCGTAAAAATATAACAAACATATGTTTATTTGAATGTTTTGGAGTTTGCAAAGCACTTCAAAATAGGAAGGCACTACTGTGCTATGGTTTGAGGAGGCCAATCGACGGCATGCTTTTCTTTCCTTTAAGTTCAGAAGTAACTAAGGAAATAGTCCCCAAAGTTGAGACAGGCGGGATCGAAGATAGATTATTATTGCTAAAGCAGTACTGCAGAACCTTACCCCCAGATTTACCCTTGCCCGGCTCGGTACAGGCAGGGGGGCAGGGGACAGGGAGGTTAACTCACAGGGACACCTGGCGGTGTGATATTCCAAGGAGCACCTACCTGCAGACTCTTTACCTCATTACTCAAGTGTGACTCTTCCTCCTTTGGGGAGAAGCCAGCTGTGGGCAGGGAGTTACAGTGCTCCTCTAGACAAGTTCCATCAGGAAAACAGGAAAATGTAAAAATAAGGCCTCCACGACTACAGTGCAAAATGAGAAAGCATGGACTTTGGAGGAAAACAGAGTAGATGCTTAATATGTTACTTCCTACAATTTCCTCAATAAGCCTTTGACATCAGACATCATCATTTCGGTTTATAATTGATGCTGTCTTTATGTTTTGTTCATTGTGGAAGCTTGGCATTCATTTTGACTTTTTCAATATTTTATATTTTTAGAACCATACCAAAATGTTATAATATTAGACTATTATTTGTCTGGAATGCTGAGTCGTGTGCTCTAGCATACTAACTTGCATAGAGTGGGCGTTCAGCGAAATCAATGCCAACTACATTGCATTGTGGAGAACATGGTTCCTATATCCTAGGACCCCACAAGGCAAAATGGGTCAGTGTTTTGCAAAGATTGGTATGAACTTAGTATGTAGTATATGAGCTACTGATGACATTCTAAATAATTTGAGGTGATACCTTAAAATATTTTTAAATTTTCACGGTTATATATGTATTTTGATAAGCTTTCAAATATACGTACATATATATGTACGTGTATAATTACAGTAACATTTGTATTTCATAGGTGTTATTGTTTAGGATGAGTTTAAAGAAGAAATGTGTTTAAAAGTTAGCAAATATGGGGCCCCTGGGTTGCTCGGTTGGTTAGCGTTTGCCTTTGGCTCAGGTCCTGGGATAAGCCCCACATTGGGCTCCCTGCTCGGCGAGGAGTCAGCCTCTCCCTCTGCCCCTCCCCTTGCTCGTGCCATCTCTCTCTCCTTTTTTCCTTCTCTCTCTCAAATAAAATATTTTTTTTTAAGTCTTAAAAAGAAGTTAGTAAATATAAAGAGAATATTAAGTAAATGAAACACGGACAGCATGTTTAGATATTTAGATTTGGCTAAATATCTCAAACAAATGCATAGATAACTAAAGTTTGAGAAACTCCATAGTAAACACTATCATTTTAGAGTCAGACAGTGGGAAAAGTATCATAAACAGTCTAATAGATGCAGAAAGCATAAACAGCTATTAGTGAGAGAACGCGGAAATTAATTCCAAGTGGTGGGAATTTGGGAAGACTTCAAGGAGGAAACAATTATTGAACTGCGCCTTGAAGACTGCAAGATGTCAAGAAACAGATGTGAGACTATTCTTTAAAAACCCAAAGTCCAAACTGCATACTGCATGCATTTTGGGGTCTAATTCTGTTACATTTTAGCTGGCCCCATCTCGAAGCCGTTCCTGAGGAGTTGGTTGCGTTTCTAATTCCCACGAAGGATCATTTTTATTACGATCTAAGGTCACCTCGTTGGTGACAATAATTTCCCACCTCTCCTTCAACGTTGCCTGATTGTCTTCTAAATTTGTTTACGAGGCCTTTACAGCCAAGAACCCAATTAAGGGTGTTCAGACCCCACACAAGTGTGATCAGCAGCACCTAGAAACAATAACTGTGCCCCCCACTCCACACGCACCCTCTTTCTTGTAAATTTTTATGTCACAAAATGAAAGTCAGTTATAGATCCATTAAGTGGGAGATGTAATGAGAGGGAGAAGCAGTGAGCTCTATCTGGGTTGAGGAAGATAAAGCTGCATAAATCAGCACACCTTGCAGCTGAACATTTCTTTAAATAGCTGAACAGGAAAAGAACATGCTCCTTCTATTAATATCAGCAGCACTCCCTCCTGTCTTTAGTGGAACCAGGCTTCAGCCCTGGGACGCGGGAAATGCTGGTGCCCTACGCCGAAATGCCACAAACCCGGCCATGGCTGTGCATCTGTCAACACTCCAGTCGCTGTCCCTGGGGCAGGGCCTGTCCCAGACTATTCTTGGAATATGTCCTCTCCTATATCCCCATCTCATCCAAAATTACCCGTTTTTGTATAATCTAATAAGTTAACTCTCCCTAACCTGGAGACCTAGTCAACAAAATCTCAGGATAGCTTAGTTTCCGGAGGCAAAATGCAAAGCCACACTTAGCTAAGGCAAGAGCTCTCTCAATTTTAAAACACTTTGTCCCATGCCTGTTATATGCTACCTAAAGTTTTAATTTAATTTAAATGATACATTATTTTATTTATTACACAAGAAGTTCTATTGCAGACTTATTGCACAAGAAGTTTCTTGTGGAAAGTAAAAAATGTACCAGATTCAACTGCGCAAAAACAGGGAAAAAAATGTAATCAAAATCATACCAATCAAAAATAGTAGTTTTGGTGTGAAAATATGTAAAATATGTCCAAAATGCCTTACGTAAAGAACCTTGAGGTTAGATGCATTTCAAAATGTGTTTAGATTTTAGAAAGTTAATTTGGAGCATATTTATTATATGACATATCACCCACAGCAGGTCTAGGGCAGAATTAGTAAAAATCATGAATATTCACATTATATGATGCTAAAGCTTAAAAATAAACTCATGTCAGCTCAGGTTAGGTTTTGTGACCAAATGTGTTTTGGCAACAAATATGAAAAAAATACATTTAATTTGAGGGGTATGTGGATCTCCAAATTGAACATTGATGCTTACATTATTACTATTCTCTAAACTGCTCTTCAGCATGATGAGTGTATTATAAACAGCTTTCAATGTGCAAAAAATATGTATCTACACCATCATTGAATATCAAATTTCCACTGTTAAAATTTTAATACATATTTTTAAATGCAAATTATACAGAAATGCAAAACAAAGATGGTAAGTGCCATTTTATACCACCTCCAGAGACAACCACTATTTACTGGCATATGCCCTTCTCGGCCTTCATTTTATATATCAACAACCTTATAAAATTATCTACATTAAAAAACTGGAATAATATTATGCATACCATTCTGCAATCTAGTTTCTCCCTGTAACATATTTTGGAAAGATTTCCTTACCATTAGTATAAATCAGCCTCATTCTTATGAGTGACCTCATAACAATAAATATAATAGATTTCCCTCCCTTTCTTCCTTCCCTCTTCCTTTCTTTTTCTTCTTTGGACAATTATTTATTGTATCCAGCACTGTTTGAAATGCTAGGAATACAGAGAGAAATCGGACAAAAATCCCCGCCTTTAGGAAACCTAGTTTCTAGTGCACAGAAAGGCAATGAAGAAGATAAAAAGTAAGACCGCTACTATATTACGTAGTGAGATGAAAACTGCATCAGGTAAAGGCACAGGGAAACCTCAAGAGCTGAAGAGTGCAAATTGAGATGGGATCTCATCCTGCCAGGAATGCAGGATGGCCGCCATGCAGAAGGTAAATGTGAGACAAAGAGTAGGTGGGGGAGTGAGCCACACAGATACTTGGAGGAAGAACATAGTTGCCCAGGCGGAGGGAGTGTCAAAGTGCAAACAGGGTAGGAGAAGACGGTCTGGCACGTTTCAGTAACAGAAAGGAAGCCAACATGGTTGGAGCCAATTAAGCAAAGGGGAGAACACAGGGGTAGATGGAGCTGGAAGTAACACTCAGCTTATATGGGCCTGGCAGGCCAACAGAAGGACTTTAGATCTCCCTATAAGTGACGTGGGAAGATTGTGAGAATCTGGAGCAGAGAAGGGAAAGATCTGGATTTTATTTTTAAGGGATAGCTCCATTGGTTGAGAGTAGATAGAAAAGTACAGGGGTAGAATATGGAAAACCATTTTAAGAGGCTACTGAAGTTATCTAGGCAAGAAATATCTTGGGTGAACGTGACAGCCATGGAGGTGGGGAGAAAGGATCAGGGTAGGTGTGTATTTTGAAGGTGTTGGTGAGAGGTTTGCCGATGGATGGGATATGATGAGTAGGAGAACGAGAGGTGTCAAGGGCCCAAGGTATGTGGCCTAAGTCAGTAGAAGGAGACAAGTACCACCAACTGAGATGGGGAAGGTCACCGGGGTGCAACGGGGTTGTGAGGGAATATCGGGAATTCACTCTTGATCATGTTAAGTTTGAGATCTATGTGACACATTTGAGTAGGAATCTCAAAGAAGCAGCTTGGATGGAGAGGAAAGATCCAAGCTGGAGGCATACAATTAGGAGTCGCTGTCATCTACATGGATTTAAAAGATATGAGACTGGATAAGAAACTTAAGGGTGAAGTTATGGTTACAAAGAAAGATTTTATCAAACCAACCACTGTCCAATTTTTGGACATATGATCGTTGCATTTTTCACTTATATAAGGAATGGAAAAACTGTTATGCACATGTTTTGAATACACATCTGATTTTTTTCTTAAGTTAATCTTTTTCATGCGTAGTTGCTTAATATGAGACACCTGTAAACAAATCCAAGGAAACGGTGAATGATGCTTCATTAATTTATTTTTTCTGCGAACACAGTGAATAGTTTATGATGTTGCCTGGGGAGTCAGTAAAGTTTTCCTTAAGGATAAGGAGATGTCATTTCAACTGCGTCCTAAAGGCTGCAAAGAGATTTTGCAGTTAAAAAGTAGGATAAGGGAAAAGGACCTCCAAGGTAATAGGACCTGCCTTGTGAACAAATAGGGCACGAGGAAGGAATATAAAATGCCCTAAGAATAACTAAATACCCACATTAAAGAAGCACATGGCATCTGGAGAGCAGCATGGAAAAGGAAGTTACTTGGGACCAGACCCTCACGGATTTTACATTCCAAGCTAAGGAAATTTTACTATGTCCTATAACCCAATACAAAGAGAAAAGGTATTTAAGCAGGAGGAGGTGACTTGATTAGGTCTCTACGGAAAAAAGGAAAACAAACAAACAAACCAAAAACAAAAACAAACAAACAAAACCCTCCAATGGAAGTAAGCAGGGTTAATTCCAGTGGAAAAGGCCCTGGGTCCAGGGAGGGTCCAGCTGGTAGGCTGTTGCAGCAGCTCCTTGCATAGATAAGAAGGGCTTAAGAAGAGCTTGGATGACAGCAGCGTCTGGGCTGGTGAAGAAGGAATTGAAATGAGAGGTGTTTATGACAAGTTCACGTCTGGGTCTGACCTTTCACTGATGCTCATGCTTGAACATTCTAAGCCTGAGTTTCACGCCCCATCTCTGTGATTCAATGCTACTCATACTCAAGGCTGGGGTCCTAATGTTGAGAGAAATTATTTGTGATAATGAGGCATCTGAATCAAAGGTGCCATTTTGGTGTCTGTTTGGGTTTTGGAGAGCAGACCTTTATTTTCAAGCATGTATACTAATTATGGGAGGCAGCCGGTTCAATGGAGATGTTTCCAGACCGTGGCCTTCACAGGCGTGTGCCTACATGTCCCACTGACCATCCATATGATTAGCTTAGACAAGTCAAGGTCTCTTCACTTATGAAATGGGCCCTATAAACTCTCCTATCTCCTTCAGATGACTGTGCTGTGTGAGTTGAGACAGACATGCAGGTGTTCTTTGTAATAAAATCTACAAATATATGGTGCTCAATTGAATTGGGCTAAAAAAATTATGTTGGCCACTTCAAATTCCTTGTGGAACTAGACAGTGTATAAATAAATAACTAGATAAATAAGGTGCTGGCTTTTGAGGGTTTTTAGGGACTATGATCCAATAAAAATACATGAGTGAATTGCTGGTGGCATTATGATTATTGCAGGTAAAGTATAATTGGAAGCATCTTGTCCATTTTTAAAATATATATTCCTCTAATATTACCACACTATTTCTCTTGCCAAATCATGTGTTCATAGGCATAGGAAAATAAATTTCACTCAGCTTAGATTGAATTCTAACAGAATCTGAATTAATGACCTTTTACTATTTAATCAGCTCATTTTGTAGAGTGACATTTTTATGTCGGTTGACTTTCTCTATAGCCCTGTTTCTTACATGTTAATTCCTTAGAAGGCACTGGTCTTCTGAACAAAATCTCATTCTAGGAAACGGGGGCCTTCCAAGTCAAAGGAAATGAACCCTAATGGATTCAGAGAAACATAAAGTAGATTAATTCAGATGGGATTGAACAGGAAATAAGGACAACTTTATACAGAAGATTGAGCTGGATTTTCTATCTGCTGCAAACTAAGAAAGTCATGCTTAGAAAGGGTGTTTTAAAGATCTAGAACTGAGCTTTGTTGTGTATTTCTCCTCCTAGCTTTATTAAGATATAATTGAAATATTGTGTAAATTTAAGTTTTTAAGTTCTGCCACATGATAATTGGATACACATACACGCACATACACACAGAGCCATTTTTTAGTCCTATCATTGATATTCGCCAGCTTCAGAGTTTGTTGTTTGTTTGTTTTCATCTATATTCAAACACCACTTCCAGTCTTTACTGGGTGGTTTCAACAAGTAAAAACCTTCTCTTGTCTGTCTCCAGGTTGAAGGGATTACAGCCAGAATTTCAGCTATGCTGGATTGGAACTGGTTACAAGTCTGTCATTGGGTCTACACTGGGGTCTGTGGTTGGTGGTCTTCTAATTAGGGGCTCAGGTGAGTGTGGATCCCGTCTGGTCCCTGGGTGGATAGGACTCTGGTACTTTGGTAGGGTGACAGTGAGACAAGTGTCTGTTTCAGAGTCCTCAGTTGGGTCCCACAGCCTCTGACAAGATGTGCACATGGGTGTGGGTCCCACCAATTTCCTGGGAGGGCTGCTCTCTAATCACTGGATGTATCCTGTGGGCAGGATTAGCTCTGGACTATCAGCCAAGAAGCACTGGAACAGAGCTCTTGGGCTATTTCAGGTTTCATAACCAAGCTTGAAGTCTGCAGATGTGGCTCTGGAGGCACGGAAGGGTGTGTCACCCATCAGGTCCCTGAGGGGGCTGTACTGGTCCCTGGCTGTGGCTCTAGGGGCTGGAGCTGAGTATAGAGCCATCTTTGGATTGCCTGGAGGCATCTACAGATGGGGGGTGTCTTCCACCTGGTGTCTAGGCTGGAAGGGCTACTCACAGACTACAGCTAGGAGGGACTAGAACTGAGTGTAAGGCATCTTCAAGATCTCTGGCTGTGGATCTGGAGTACTCCTGGGCCAGCTCATAGACTGGCTGGGAGGGCTGGAGCTAAGCATAGGGCCCTTTCAAGACCGCTTAGAGTGCAGAGAGGCAGACGGGGTGCCTCCTGCTTGGTCCCTGGGCTGCCAGGTCTGTCAGTGCACCACAGCTTTGATAGGGCTGGTTCCAAATATAGGACCCTTTCAGAATGCTGGGGATTGCAGACATGAGTGTCTCCCCTGGGGAGGACCCTCAGGGCTTCCAGCAAAGTGCGGCTGTAATGGGGCTGAACGTGCAGATAAGGTCCTCTCTGGATCTCCATGGGAACAGATAGGAGTCCATCCTGGTCCCTGCACCACAGGACTGTTCATAGACTGTGGCTGTAACAGGCTGGAGCCCAGTTACAGGGACCTTTCAGATCCAGAGTCTGACCAAGTTTGGAGGGCTTATTTCCAGGGGTTGGTGGCTGGATGATGGTTCAAAGAGGCTGGACACTTCGTAGGCCATATCAGGGCCCACAGCCAGGACAGAGGTCTGCATGCCTATTACCTGGTGTGGGCATGACTCCTTCTGGGACCCTTGGCATACGGTACCGGGCTATAGTTGAGTTTTCAGGAGTAGAGAGCTATTTCCAGGTCTGTAGTTGTGCCCACGGGTCAGCGAGGCAGCCACCTGGGTCTGCCTTCGGCCTTCTCAAAGCCACGCTCCTCCCTCTGGACTCCAAAATGCCTCCCCTGAATCCCAAAGCTCCCATAAGGGCACTTTTGTCTGTCATTGGATGCTAAATTATGATTGTGGAAGGCAAATTTGTATTATAAAAGGTAAATGTGTTTTGCATTATAAAAAGAGAGAGAGAGAGGGAAGGAGGGACATATTTGGCCATCTTGTTGACACCACTCCTGTTTTTAAATGTCAGTCAACAAACTTGAACTGAGCATTTATCTAGGACAGAGCATTTGATAAGCCCTGAACATACAAAGGCACACACTCCTATTCCTTAAGAAGTGTGGTTTTCTGCTCTTTTCCATAAGACTATAAATTCTTTTAGGAGAGTAATTACACCTTCCCATAGAGTATAATAAAATAATAAGAGTATAGTAGATGTGCAATAATTGCTCCTGCTCTTTGTTTATAACGGATATGGGCAAGGCTACCCTGCTTATGAATTAGCACACATTTATGATTGATGATCTTAGCAAAATTCACAAAACAGGTCACCCATGACATTTTCATGTTAGCTTATGTACTACTTAATCTTCATCAAGAATACAAATGACCTGGGATCCCTGGGTGGTGCAGCGGTTTGGCGCCTGCCTTTGGCCCAGGGCGCGATCCTGGAGACCCGGGATCGAATCCCACGTCAGGCTCCCGGTGCATGGAGCCTGCTTCTCCCTCTGCCTGTGTCTCTGCCTCTCTCTCTCTCTCTCTGTGACCATCATAAATAAATAAAAATTGAAAAAAAAATATTAAAAAAAAAAAAAGAATACAAATGACCTTCAATTCAGCCAACGCTCACTAAAAACAGTCTTGAATAAGGCCTTATGCAACCATGGTGGAATGAACTGGTTTAAAGATTACCCTTGCCTTCAAGGAGAAGAGAATCTAGTACAGAAATACGAATTTTGACACCTAAAATAACACTAAATGTTTAATGCTCTAGTAGAGTCAAAAGACATACTTGAAGGCAGCCTGGGTGGCTCAGTGGTTTAGTGCCGCCTTCAGCCCAGGGTGTGACCCTGGAGACCAGGATCGAATCCTACATTGGGCTCCCTGCGAGGAGCCTGTATCTCCCTCTGCCTGTGTCTCTGCCTCATTTTCTCTCTGTGCACATACTCTCATGAATAAATAAATAAAATATTAAAAAAAAAAGAGAGAGAGAGAGAGAGATACTTGAGAAGGCACAGGTAAAAGGGACAATCTATTAGGCCAGGGCCAGGAAGGAAGTTTTGTGGCAAATGCAGTCTGTGAGCCCTTACCTGAAAGGGGCAGTGTTGAGGAGCAGTTAAGTCCTTGGACTTTTAAGAACTTTCTATGAGTAATACATTTAAATTCTTGCTCAGAAGTTACCGAATTTGGGTAAGTCGCTATTCCTCTCCAGACCTCCGTGTTCTCACCCATGCCATGGAGACCGTGGTAGCCCACCCACCTACAGTGGACTTAATGTTAAAATAAGACACTATATTAGGTGCTTATCACAATATCTAGTATATATTGAGAACCAAATAAATGGAACCTATTGATGTTGTTTTAAACTGAAACATCTTACCAGTCAGTCTATCTCATATTTTTCCTTTATATGTTGCAAGACCTTTGCCCCTCTAGCATTGTGCTAGGATCAGAGAAGAAAATATCAGACAAAGGCCATTTCTCTTACATCGGCAAACCGATGCAGAAGAGAGGAGTTAAGAAAATAACCCAAGGAAACCTCTCCACAGGAGATTCCCAACTCAGTTTGTGGGTCTTATGGATGTTCAGAACACATCTCAAAGTTGAAGTTGTAAGGATTTAGCTTTCTTGAATCAAAGAGAAACTCAAAACTGTTTAGCATTCAGAAACCAACTCCAGCTGTTTCCTCTTGGAACAAGTTATTCACCTTCTCCTTCTGTTATCTTGATGGCCTTTGTCCCACTTTGATGGTGTGTCTGTTAGTCTGGGTCATCTCCTCTGTCTCCTGCACAATGCCAGAACACTGCTGGAATTCATTAAAAGTTGCAACAACTGGGACCTTGGTCATTTGAAATTTCCAAAAATTTGAACATACTTATTCAACTTTGCTTTCCCTTTATTTATAGAGAGAAGCAATGCTAAAGATAGTGCCTCGCCATTCATTCATTCACACATTCATTAAGTCATTACACAAAATGAGCCTCAGATGGAACAAACCTTCCCAACATTGACATAGCATGATGGAGTTTGCAAAATGTCTCACATGTTTAAATTTCAGTGTTATTGTTTACATCTCACTAATTTAAGACAGACAGTAAGGACAGGACGTTTATTACCCCATCATTTCTGCCATTTCCGGCACATAACAGACGCCCACTGTGTAAACACATATATGTGTACATGAGTATCTATACTTGTCTCAACTGACAATGGAAAAATCAGCTAACTTCTCTAAGTCTCGGTCATCATGCCTGCAAAAAGAAAAATTCAGTAACGACATCTCCCTCTTGGGACCATTCTGAAGATTCAATAAGAATTTACAGGACATTCCAAGAACTGTGCCTTGCTTTCAACTGGCTGTAAATCCAAACACTCCGAAGAAAATAAGAACTTTGAAACAAGGTAGATCAAACGATTTACTGATGTGTAGCCCCATGATTGGTATGAACAAGAAAATGCCAAGCGACTTCTAAAATACAGAATTGTTCCAAATCAGTTTAGTGATCTAATGGAAGGTAAAAACCTAACTATAAAAAAGATGCGTAGAAATTGGTTGGAAGTGTTCTTCGTGGAAATATAGAGCAGTCATCACACTCGCTCTGCGTGGGTAGGAATATTCTCTGGCCTAAAAATATCATCTGCTGGTTGAAGTTGCGGGTGTGTGCCACTTATGGAGATGGATACTCAGGGTCTATTAAACTGAAGCAATTAAGTATCTGCATCCTATAGACTCATCTGCCTTGCTTCAATCCTGTGCTGATCAGGGATGCTTCCTGCTAATTTATCTTTCTACTTATTGGGCCTATTGGGAGAAAATGTACCGCCCAGGCTGACATAAAACTCCATTTACGTTAGATTTATATTTCTCAGTGTAAATTAGTACACTGTTATTCTGGTTTTATTCATAGGTCTCTTCTGAGCTTCGTTAGTGTGAACCAGCATTCCTGAGTCTGACAAACTCCAAAACACTTTTAAGAATGAGTCTCTGAGATTGGCCAGTCAAGGGAAGGTCTCCAAATGGATTTTGACCCGCAAAGGTTGTGGCGCCCCTTGGGGACTTGCATGACCAGGCAACTGACCTTTGCCAACTGAGCTCCTCTGATGTCTTTACTTTTAAACTCAACGGCACTTAACGGGCAGTTGTTGTATTTTCCATTTCTGTAGTTTACTTTTTCTTGCCGTCCTATCAGGAAGACATTTCATTCAATGGGAAATAAAGCTATCTACCCAAGATTATATAGCCAGAAATTCTGCTCTGGAAGGGGGAGTCTAGAAACATGACTGGCTTTCAGGGGTTCAAGAGAAAAGGGAGCTTTAAAAGGTACTGTTTCTCCCTTTTGTAAGGTATAAGATGTGAATAAGAAATCTGTTTGATTCCTCAGATGAAGAGGGAGTAGATTGCTTGAATTTCTTCTGTCTAATTCTGTTACCCAATTCAGAATTAAAGAGAAAAAGAACCTGAATATCTATCTAATGATTCTAAACTCCGTTTCTTACAATATTCTTTCTTCTCCTTTCAGGAATGCATTTCTATTGAGGACAGAAAAAGATGGTGCGTCATTGTATCAAACGAGTCAGATGACATGATTATTTACATTACAAATCCTAATTAATTAAAAAAATAGCTATTAGAGTGAGTAAATGAATTAAAGCAAGGTTTAGGATAAAAGAGTAATCCAAAAATCAATAGAATTTTTATACACTATAACAAAAAATGGAATTTAAAATAAAACAGTTATATTTACAATGGCATCATTTAAAGAAAAATTGGGAATACTTCCAATAAGAGTTATGTAGGAGCTATGCACAGAAACCTACACAACACATCTGAGGTTAATTAAAGAACACCTATAATAAGATATAAACAAGATATAACATGTTCATGCATTGGAAAGCTCAATATTGTTAAGATGTCGATTCTCCCCGAATAATTCCAGCAGATTGTTTCATAGAAGTTGACAAGCTGATTCTAAATTTATATGGAATTAAGGGATCAGGAATATAACAGTCTTGAAAAAGAATAAAGTTACAAGACTTCTACTACTTAATTTCAAAACTCACTATAATACTGTAGTAATCAAGATGGTGCAGTGGTAAAATTACGATTAGCATATGGGTCAGTGGAACAGAATAAAGAACCTAAACCATCCCAACAAAGGCAACAAAGGAATCCAATGTAGAATACAGAGACAGACAGACAGATACTTTCCCCCAAGAAACGGTGCTGGCATAATAAGAAATTCATTTTAAAAAAAATAAATTCCTACTTCACATTATACACAGAACTTAACTTATGAAGAATCACAAACCTAAACATAAGAGCAAAAATACAATAAAGCTTTTGTAGGGAAACATAAGAGAATATCTTCAAGACTTGCAGGTGAACAAAGGTCTTTTAGACAGCAACAAGAAAGAAATAACCATGAAAGATTAAAATGATCAATTAGATATCATCATTTAAAATAGGGGTAATTGGGTGGTGCAGTTGGTTAAGCATCAACTCCCGGTTTCAGCTTAGGTCATGAACTCTGCACTCGTCAGAGAGTCTGCTTGAGATTCTCTCTCCCTCTCTCTCTGCTCTCCCTTAGCCTGCTTTGCCCTGTGCATGCATGCTTTATCTCCCTCTCTCTCCAAAACAAATAAATAAACCTTTAAAAAATAATACTTCTATACATCATCAGACTCCACTATAAAAATGAATAGCAATCCAATAAAAATGAGCAAAAAAAAATAGATATTTTACAAAAGAAAATACACAATTGGCCAATAAGCACAGGAAAAAGTTCTCAACAACATTAGTAATCAAGGATTAAAAACTAAAAACACTAAGATTCTACAATATATCCACTAGAATGACTAAAATTAAAAAGAGTGACAACACCAAAGGCTGGTGATATTGCAGAGCAATATATTATTTTATATATATAAAAATATTTTTATGGGAATATAAATGCTATAATTATTTTTAAAAACTCTGCATTTTCTTTCAATAGTGAACATATTCCTATACCTAGTCTCTCACTCAGCAATTCCATTTCTAAGTATATATCCAGAAGAAATAAAACCTATGTTCACATAAAGACTTGTATGAGAATTTCCTGAGAGCTTTAGTACTAAAAGCTCCAAACTGGAAGCCGTGCACATGTGTATCAAGTAGGAGCATGGATAAAACTGGTATTTACTCACCAGTAAAATGAAATGAAGTATCATGCAACAGTATAGGGTGATTCTCAAAACATCTTCTACGTGAAGAAAGCTTTACACAAAAGAGCTCATACTGTGTAACTTCATTCATATGAAATTGTAATAAAGGCAAACAAATCTAGAGAGAAACATAATGAAGATATTGGCTGTCTCTGCAGCATGGGGAGAGAGATTTCCTGGTAAATGCCATGAGAGGACTTTCCGATGGGGTAACACAATACTTTAATCTGGATAAGGGTTTGATCACAGAGGTATATAAAATTGTGCATTTTGTTGTATGCACATCTTACATCAAAATTATAAATAAATATCAAACTCTAATAATGATTTGCATGCTAAAGCATTTAGGTGAAAATCTGCAATTTATTTTGAAATGTGCTAAAATAAGATAGATTAATGGATGGGAAAAGGGATGGACAGACATTTGATAAAGCAAGTATGATAAAATATTAATGGTACAATCGTGGTGTTAGGTATAAGGGTATTTACTGAAAATCCTTCCACATTTACTACATGCTTCCAATTTTTCATAACAAAATGTTGGGAGAAAGTAACCTAGCCTAGAAGCCTGCTTGCAGGGTATAGTCCAAACCTCTTAGCATGACGGATGATGAGCTAACCTAGATGAGCTAAACTGGATTCAGTCCAGGTTTATGTGGGTGGTAGTACTGTGGTTGTCAGAAGGAAGATTCATTCATTCAAAGTAGCACAAGTAACTGGTGAGTATGTATGTATGGTAATGGGATGGAGGCATGGAAGCAGGGTAGGGAAGCTTTAAGCATAGTTACAGTATCCAAAGATAGGATATAATGCACAGTAAGGGCAAGGTTTTGGAATTGAAGATCCTGTCTCTTCTCTTTCTATTCCCATTTCTTCTCTTTTCTGAGCTCTTCCCAGGTTGGTTGGTTGTTTGTTTGGCTTTTGACCCATTTTTCTCCCTCCCCTGTGGCTTCCTCTTATTCTCAGTACACTCCTATCACTACTAGGAATGAAGTCAATTCTGACCTTGAAGTTCTGTGACCTCCTAGCTTGAGAACAAACCACCAACAGTAACTCCCTTCCACTGCCCTCACACTCCCCAAATTACTCTCCATTCAAGCATCTTCCCATTTTGCATCAACTAATTTCTCTTCCTGGGACATAATGATCACCATCCCAGCCTGCTCCAACGTCTTACCTGGAAGACAAAATCCTCTCATCTCCAGGGACCCACATTCACATTCTTTACCCAGTGACACAAAGTCTAATTATGTGAGCTAAGATTTTGGTATCATTAATTTTATCTCAAGGAACAACATTTTGTATGGAGAATATTTATAAAAAATGATGAAATAATCATTAAGTACAGCTCCTTAGGAACAAAGAAACATAGTTTAGACACTGGAAGATGTGCAGATGCTGTATTAGCCCTATTAACTCTCTTAGGCCTTGACCCACTCGTGGCTTTCAGTTTTTGAAGGCAGTACTGACTCATGATATTTTAGTCCTGACTTCTTCCAGAATGCTTAACTCTTCTTGGGTCACATATTTGCAAAAATCAGGGAGGAAATGTACTTGATTCACATATCTCTGTCTCCCTAGTGCCCCCAAACAAGTCTAAGAAAGGCATACTTATGATTTAAATACAAAAATGGCATTGAGTTATTACTTATATCTAGGTTGGAGAGATTAATCATAAGCAATGGAAAGTGAATTACTGAGAAAATGACTATATATTGGTTGGTATGTATATGACAAAAGCTGAAGAATACTAGTGGAACAGTAAATGGCATCCTAGTACAATGCCTACTAAATATCTTCAACTCGGGGTACCTGGGAGCCGAGTCAGTGAAGCATCTGCCTTTGGTTTAGGTCATAATCTCAGAGTTCTGGGATCTAGTCCTGTGTTGGGCTCTCTGCTCAGTGGGGAGTCTACTTTTCCCTCTCCCTCTGCTCTTCCTCCCAACTCATGCTCTCTTTCTCTCTCCTACCTCAAATAAATAAATAAAAATCTTATAAAATAAAATTAAAATAAAATAAAATAAAATATAAAATAAAATAAAATAAAATAAAATAAAATAATAAAAAACATCATCACCTCAACATAACAGAACTAGGCCTTGAAGTTTAATCAAGACACTTCTAATTACTGGAACTTCATAGGCCCTGGAAATATAGATTCTTAGTTAGCAATACAAAGTAAAATTGTCTTATAAACTACATATTTTTCAAAGTATTTGCATTATAATATTAAAAAAAAAAAAAAAAGATGAGAGTCACCAATTGGCCAAATAGACATCTGCTTAAGGAATATCCAAGGCAAGGGACTGAAGACCTGACTCCTACAGGAATAGGATAGGAGAATAACCCGGCTTTTGAAGCTTGACTTACGGGATACTAAGTCCCCTACAGCCTCAGAGTAGTATATGTGTATTTCAATACAGCACTAAAAGTATTATTCTCACTACTCATCTCTTAAACATTACATTCTAACTAAACTGAATTCTCTAAGCATGTTGTGCTTGCCCTGCCCACACATTTAACCAAGTCTCTTTGCTCTGCTGTACAGCAGTCCTCTGTCACCTCCTCAGTTCCTGATAATACACTTCTCACCTCCCTTTCTGTCTCCTCTAGTGTTGTACTTGGGTCTTTCATACATAATAATTTTTCACCTCACATTTCTTGCAAGAAGTACACAGGGTCAGCTTTGTCTGTACTCCCTACAGTTCTTAGCACAATGACTGCCACACAGTAGAAAATCAATGAGTATATTAGCCAAATAATAATGCCTTTTTATGCTCTCGTATTTACCTGCTATTTTGAAGATTCTCTTCAATAGAATTACCCAAATTAGGTTTGGCAATGTGGGCTTCATTCATTTCTGTCTTTATTGCCAGTAATTATTGAGTTAAAAAAAAACAAAAAACTGTATTTAGGTTGAGGAAATAAATTCCAATAACCTAACAACTAATGGCCAAATAGCTCCCAGGAGGTTAGGATATACCATTTTGTGGGAAATATCATCCCCTCTCATTTACCTTAGCTGAATGGAATTGTTCAGGTTACTTACCTGCTGCCTACAGACATTTTTGTTTTTCTTGAGAATGAGTTCATGATTATGGTAGGATGGGAATTTAGAGAGGGGAAGTGTAAAGACTGGGTAGGGCTCAGTAATTTTGGATGTCTGCAATCTAATAATGTCCATGAAAGTGCTTTGAGCTATTTAAAATACTAACTGTATCATTATATTTCTGTCTCAGCTTTTGGTGTAGGTCTAGAGTTAAAGCATTCAAAAGTTATCTCTTTTCTTTTAAAAGGTCTCCAAGATCTATTTAATTCTAACTCCAATAATAGCACAATTTCATTATTGAATATCCTTTGCTGTCAAGAACTACTTCATTTTTACTTTAACCTATTTTTGTTGCAACCTAGACATTTGCATGTCCCTTTTCAAATCCGAATCTTAGTTCTGTAAGGCTTGAAGCCAGTTGTGATGTATAAAATACCTTCCCTCGCTTCCTGCCATCTTCCTTCTATTCTTTTTTTTTTTTTTTTTCTGGCTAGATCACACTTATGTTTAAAACTCAGTGTAAGTATTTAAGCCTCCAAAATGCCTATGCTAATCCTTCAGAGCCATACTAATGTGCTGTGCCCACCATTGCACACTGTCTCATGACATCTACCTAAAGCATACATTCTAATATCATTCCCATTTCCCCCATTTGTCTATCACTCCCTTAAAAACAGCCTCATATATTATACATGTTTGTATCCTGAGGACCTGGAAGACAACCAAATGATTGTTTTTTGATGGCACAGTGGATACTAGAAGCATACTCCAGCCCCTAGTCCAGGAAAATGGGTAAGCATAGATAAAAAGGAGAGGATTATGTCCCTAAAATTCAGGAAAAGATACTCATTCTAGCAAGAAACCGAGAACCAAGTTAAAAAAAAAAAAAAAATCCACAGGCTGTCTGGGTGGCTCAGTCAGTTAAGTGTCCAACTCTCAATTTCTGCTCAGGTTATGATCTCAGGGTTATGAGACTGAGCCTGGCATCAGGCTCTGCACTGGGCATAGAGCCTTCTAAAGTTTCTCTCTCTCCCTCTCCCTCTGCCTCACCTCCTGCCCTCTCAAAAAAAAAAAAAATCCACTTATTCCAATACCCACTCATGATTAAAATAAAAATAAAGTCCCTAGCAAATTAGAAATAAATAAAAAGGATCTACAAACATCTGAAAGCTAATATCACATGTGATGGTGAAAGACTGAGTGTTTTCCCTCTCAGATTGGCATCAAGATGAGGATGTCCACTCTACTCATTCTTATTCAACATGATACTGGTAATTCTAGCCACTGCAATCAGGCAAGAAAAAAACAAAAGGCCTGCATATTTACTTAAAAGGAAGAAATAAAACTGCCCTTATTTGAAGATGACTGTCTATTTTGAAAAGCCCAAAGAATCTACAAAAATTTCTAGAACAAATAAATGCCACACACAAAAACAAATCACAATAAATCACTTTGTTATATACTAACAATGAACTTATGGAAACCAAAATTTAAGACATAATACTATTTGCAATCATTTCAAAGTAGATGAAATATGTAGGTTTGAACATGCTTCATTGAGAAAAATGCTGGGAAATGATTCTGATTGTCCAATTTGGGGTCATGTGTACATCTCTGAAACAAACGAAGGACTAGAAAATTGGGTTATATGATTGGTTCAGCCTTGGTCACATGCCTACAGAGTGAACAGGATTGAGAGATACTAGGATTAACAGCTTTTAGTAGAACTATATTATTGGGTTAGGAGATGTTGCCTCAAAATAACAGAAATACTCTTTCAGACTCTACCTAATGAAAAAAGTGAGAAATACGGACTAATCCACTATTCCTAAATGTCCAACATGACCACTACACCTGATTCTCATTTCTCCAAAACTATCAGATATTAGCCCCAGAAATCAGTGGGTAGAAACTAAACAGATGGGGCTGGCCCTGACAGAGATTTGTACTGGCACTATGAGGCCATGAAATATTCCATTAAGCAAATGAGGTTGGAAAGAAATTGGTTTGGTTGCAGAATGTGACTAAAAGATTTGGAAAATAATTGGGTTATATTTTGTTCAGCATTTCTATCAGTTGGCTTATTTCTTAATAGGCAACAGCAAAGAACTCTTGATAATCTAAGCAAAATAGAATTACTGGGAAGTATATCCAGAAATTTGCCATTCCTGCGGATATCTGCAGGGTCATGTTTAGAACAAGGATGAAGCCTGCTGCAATGGCTAGCCATCAGGAGTATAGCAACTGTCTAGAATCAGGAATAGTCTCATGAGAATTTTGTATTGTAATTCCTAGCTTCTGACTCTTCTCACCATCCTGAGTAAAGTGCTCAAATATAAAACTGTAAGAGCAAACGTCTAGTTGGTTGAGTTTCAATCTTATGTCTATTCTGTATGTGAGTGAAGGGGGAAGGGTGTCTAGCTTCTGGAGCTTCTCCAGAGAAAGATGGTCAGCCTGAATTATCTGCTGTATTAATTTTCTATTGCTGTGTGAAAAGTTACTGCAACCCAGCAGCTTAAAACAACACCCAGTTCTGTAGGTTTGAAGTCTCTGTGGGCTCACTGGGTTTTCAATTCAGGGTCTCTCAAGGCCAAAATCAAGCTGTTTCCAGGCTGTGCTCTTATCTGGAGTCTCTGGGGAAGAATCTGCTTCCAAGCTCATTCAGGTTGTTGGCAGACTTCTGTTCCTTGAAGTTGGATGTATGAGGTCATGGGATTCTAAGCTAGGGGTCACTTTGAGCTCTTAGAGAGTACTTGCCAGCCCTTACATGTGCCCATCTCCATTTCAGGCCAGCAAAGACATATCCAATCCTTCTCACACTTTCAATCTTTTGACATTTTGACCAAATGTAGTGGTAGCAGAAGATAACTTTTAAAGGAATCCTATGATTAGAATAGACCCACCTAGATTATTTTCCTGTTTTAAAAATACAAAGATTAGTACTTTAATTACATCAGCAAAAAAAAACCTATTGCCATCTAAAGTAACATAATCATGATAATTGCGTCAGGGAGCAATCCAGAATTCTCCCTACCAATACTCAAAATGAATGTGATGGGGAAAAAAAAAAATGGATACAATGGTGATGAGAAGATGCTGCCAAAGAATACTGAATTTCTCTTAGGAAGGAAGATTTCGTAGCAGCCAAAAAAAGCAGTTAAAGTCATCAATATCTACCACATGTCTAAACTTCATTTTTGAAATGGGCATTTTGAAAGGGCAGTATGTTTTTGATTGATGTATACAAACATAAACTTGCAGGTATGTGTTTTACAACAACAATAAAAAAAAATACACACTAATAAGTACTGTCCTTTTGTTGGTATGCAAAGTGATTTAACTCATGAGAAGCCCAAGGGACTTGGTGGTAATGTAATGGACCAGTGAACAAGGAGTCAGGTAACCTGGATTCAATTCTCTGCTCTAATAATAATGCACTCTATAACCTTGAATAAATCACTGGCTTTCCCTAGGACTATTTCTTGAACTTTAAAACAAGAGAAAATGGTAAAGCCATTTTGAAATGGAAAATGGTAAAGCCACTTTGGATGACAGTTTGACAGTTTCTTACAAAACTAAATAGACTATTACCATATGATCTGGCTATTATGCTCCTTAGTATATACCCAAATTAGTTGAAAATTTATATCCACATAAAACCTGTACAGGAATACTTATAGAAATTTTATTCATAATTACCCAAACTGAAAGCAACCAAGATGCCCTCAATAGGTGAATGGATAAACAAACTAGGATATGGCTATCCAGTGGAATATTAATTAGCAATTAAAAGCTAGCAAGCTACAAAAAAAAAAAAAAGAAAAGAAAACATGAAGGAAACTTAAATGCATTTGGCTAAATGAAAGAAGCCAATTTGAAAAGTCTGTGTACTATATGATTCCAACTGTATGATATGATATTGCAGGGAAAAACAACTATGGAGACCATAAGGAGATCAGAGACTGCCAGGGCTCAGAGAGAAAGACAACTAAGTAAAGCACAGAGGATTTTTAGGGTAATGAAACTATTCTAAATGATACTGAAAATGATGGATACATGTTTTATATGTTTATCAAAATCCATAGAATGTACAATACCAAGAGTGAACCTTAATACAAACTATAGACTTTAGTTAATTAATGTATCAATATTGGCTCATCAGTGTACCACATTAATGCAAGGTGTCACCAGCAGACATAACTGCAGATGTAGGAGATGGAATATATGTGAACTCCCTGTACTTCTCACTCCTTTCTTTCCTGTAAACCTAAACCTACTAAAAACAATTAAGCCTATAAAAATGTTTTAAAAGTTTTAAAAATTAGACCCGATTTGTGACCCAATATGTGGTCTATTCTGGAGAAAGTTCCATGTGCGCTTGAGAAGAATGTGTATTCAGTTGAATTTGGATGTAAAGTTCTGTAGATATCTGTGAAATCCATCTGGTCCAGTGTATCATTTAAAGCTTTCGTTTTTTTGGAGATGTTTTGCTTAGAAGACCTATCGAGTATAGAAAGAGCTAGATTGAAGTCACCAAGTATAAGTGTATTATTATCTAAGTATTTCTTCACTTTGGTTAATAATTGATTTATATATTTGGCAGCTCCCACATTCGGAGCATATATATTGAGGATTGTTAAGTCCTCTTGTTGAATAGATCCTTTAAGTATGATATAGTGTCCCTCTTCATCTCTCACTACAGTCTTTGGGGTAAATTTTAGTTTATCTGATATAAGGATGGCTACCCCTGCTTTCTTTTGAGGACCATTCGAATGGTAAATGGTTCTCCAACCTTTTATTTTCAGGCTGTAGGTGTCCTTCTGTCTAAAATGAGTCTCTTGTAGACAGCAAATAGATGGGTCCTGCTTTTTTATCCAGTCTGAAACCCTGCGCCTTTTGATGGGGTCATTAAGCCCGTTCACATTCAGAGTTACTATTGAGAGATATGAGTTTAGTGTCATCATGATATCTATTCAGTCTTTGAAAAAAAAAGAAAAAAAAAGAAAAGTTTTAAAAATTAATAAAAATGTAAATTGAAATAATAAGATAATTGGGCTAAATTATCTCTGTGTATATTTCCAACTCTAACATCACATTACGCTGAAAAGCTCTTATGTTTTAAAACTTAGATGTAGGATGGTCTGTGCTTCACCGATTAAATTAAATTATAGGGATACCTCACTGGCTTAGTCAGTAGAGCATGGGACTCTTAATCTTGGGGTTGTGAATTCAAGCCACATTAGGGGGAGAGGTTACTTAAAAATTTAAATAAGTGAATATATACATACATATATAGAATACATATATATAACTAGCTAATGCTAAAGAGGTGAAATTGGTACATACGCAATTCTGGCGCTAGTGTAAATTTTTAATATCTCTTTGCGAAACAAGTCTGTACAATGAACCAAAGATATAAAATCATTGTAACAGACTGTTAGTAATTTACTTCTGGGTACTGTATCTAAAGAAATGGGTCAATTCTTTAAATTCTGCATTTGCTTAAAGGTGTTCATTGTGTCATTGTTTATACTAGAGGAAATATGAATATGACATAAAAGCCTCCTAAATGGAGAACTGTTAGTTAAATTATAAAACATTAATGAAATGTGCTACAGACTTGTAGTCAGGAATATGTATAAGGTAAAATATCATAAGTGCATAAATATAAGTTATTAAAACTATATATGCTTGTATGTAAATTCTGGAGGTCAGTACATGAATTCAAGTAAGTCCTCTCAAACTTTCTAAATTTTAACTTAAATTAAAAAGAATCTCTTCTGTTTTCAATTTTCAAAAGTTTTTTTTTTTTCTTCCCACTATTAGCTAGAACACACTGTCCCATATCAATTAGTGCATTTAAAATCTTTGTAGAGGGGCACCTGGGTGGTGCAGTTGGTTAAACATCTGACTCTTGGTTTCAGCTCAAGGCATGATCTTAGGGTCTTAAAATCAAGCCCTGTGTCAGGCTCTGCACTCAGAGTAGAGTCTCCTTGAGATTCTCTCTCCTTCTTCCTCTGCGCCTCCTTCTTTCTCTCTCCCTCTCAAAATAAATAAATAATTCTTAAATAAAATAAAATATTCTCAGAATGAAAACAATGGCATATGGAGAAGTGGAGATACAAATTTATTGACACTACATTAAGGCTTCAAGCAACGTTCTTCTGAGACAATCTGGGATGGTAATTTGATGTTGTATTATTTTACTTTTCCAATTTTCTGATTTTTAGCCACAGTGCATTCTGTTCCAGTTTGGCTCAGATCATTTCACTTGTAGCTTCTGGGTCCCTCTCTACAATATTGTGGTAAACATCTATATTTTAGATTCTGCGTATCCAGAGATTTCCTTTAGTTTCTGTCTTGGCCTTGCTCTCTCTAGAATCAAACATCCCCAGGAACTTCTAGTCACCTACTTCCAGCTATCGTCCTCACTTCTGAAGGATTCTCATCACTGATCCTCTGTCAAACTCAGTCTGTATTCAGCATGCACAAAGAAGATTGTATTAGGAATGTCAAAATATGAAGCCATTATCAGCATGTGAACAACGGTCAAGATTTGGAAACCAGAGTGAAAAGGAAGTAGTAGGAACTACCGGACTAGCTACTGAAGTTGCTAAAGGAGGGAGCAACATAAGAACCATCCAAGAGTCCACAGCTGAATGAAACATTGGAAAGGAAAGCAGATAGCTCAGGATTAAGACTCTAATCATGCGTATCCTACAGAGGATTCAGATTCCTGGTAAATAGGTCCTAATACATATTACAGAGCTGGAAAGAAAATCCTAAAAGGGGTATAGGCAGGTGAATGAGCCCATTGCCGTGAAGCATGGTACCCTAGGAAGTGGGTTCTCTGCAAACATTATCAGATAGTAAAAAAAATACCCCAGAGGTTAGCATACCAGACCTCCCATAATAATCTCCATGGCTAAACACAATCACCCATGTAACATTTGCATCGCAAATCAAATTCATTCTCCAGAAAACAAAGCCTAACAGATTGAAAATTTATTAGCATCTGCTGTGTTGTGATTATGGCTTTTAAAATGATTCACATCACATGTGTAAAATGCACAAATACATTTCACCATTGCAAAATACATGGCATTTTGGTCGTATATAATGAAAGATTTTATCTAACACAGGATGCTGCCTTTTTTTTATTGCTCCCTGCCAAGAGAATGCTTGGAATGCTTTTATTGGTTTAATATAATAATAAAATGAGATTGCACCCAATACGAAAGCCAGAAGGCCACCCATCTTGAAGGAGGCAGATTAATTGATTTCTCTGAGGACATAAACTACCCTTTTGTGAATGTAACTTTGAGAAAAAGTACTCTTTGAGTAATTACATTTTGAGGTGTCCATTCTCCAAACACAATTTTATTGTTATAAATGAAAAAATACCACCTCCACCCCCTACCTCCTCAGGAAACTGAAAGGACTATGTCTTTTCACTGAGCCCATAGGATTTCCAAGGCCACCCACATCCATAGATGAGGCTGTGGGAGGTATCAGTAGAAGACTCTGAAAGAATAGCCCGGAGCTGTAATATATATTTGGGTTTCACAAAGGCTAGGTAGCCTTTGTTTGTCAGTGAGTAAATCCATGGAAGATGCAGGTCCATAGTGGTTTAATGCCTAACGCTTTGTGTCTCTTGAAGGAAATTAAAACTGCAGAAGAAAATGGACTTTATTGAAATTAAGTGATTTTTATGAATTTATTTAAGTAAATATGAAGGAATGGGGACAGGTATCTAAGTGGTGCTGTAGCACATAGTAAGACTTCAACAAATAGTTGCCAAATGAACGTATGAATAAGTAGATGGTGTAGACCATAGAGAGAAAAGTGAATGAGGATTTACCCTGCTGGTGGTATAGGACAATTTCCCTGCTCCTGAAGTAGAGACTCAAGGCAGGATAACATCATGATTAAAAGCACAGCTTCTGAAGGCAGCCTGCAGGAGTTGAAATTACCAGCTCTGCGTCTTATTAACCATGTGACTTTAGAAACAATATTTAACCTCTCTGTGCCCCTCCTATTTGTGAAATAGAAAATATTAGTAACATCAAATATGATAACAGTATCTACTCTGTAAAGTGTGTGATGATGATGTGAGTTTGTTTTAGGTGCTCTGAAAAGTGTGTGACACATAGTAAACTCCAATGAGCATTAGCTATTATTATGTAGAAATTCTAGAACTCAATTTGAAGCTGGATCTATTTCCTAACCCTCTTCCCCACCACTCTATCACATTAACTTCTTGTGAAGATATGTAATAGGTGACCCCTCAAATTATGCTTTGCAAACTTGAATGTTTCTATTTCTATCTTTTTAGAAGTGGTAGTCATAGAGCAGGAGTGGGGTCATTGAAGTTCAACATTTTACGAACTTCCAAAAGTATCAAAAATTTTTATTAAGATTTTATACAGAATCTTAACAAATTCAACATATAAAAATTGAACCTTCCTATTTTAAGTGGAAGTAAAAGACCAGGAGCTTTATTTCAATGAGTTTTACCTTTGTCCCTTGGGATAACTTTTTAGAACCTTCCATGAAGGTTCAAACCTTCCATTTGCCTTTCTATCTGGAAAATGAGCAAGACAAATTCAATAGCTCCACTGAGAAAGTTGGTGCTCCCAATGGAAATGTGAAGTCTTACACCATAGCAAGAACTACAAAAATGAAGAAATAGTAAAAAAGTATAATGTACAATTAACCCTGTTGTACCTAAATGTGCTTTAAAAAGCAATTGAAAAAAAGATTGTTTTTATTTTTATTTATTTATTTATTTATTTATTTATTTATTTATTTGAGGGGGGCAGAGGATGAGGGAAAGGAAAAGGAGAAAGAATCTGAAGCAGAATCCATGCTAAGCTTAAAGCCCCACAAAGGGCTCGATCTCACAACCATGAGATCATGATTAGCGCCAAAACCAAGAGTCAGATGCTTAACCAACTTGAGCCACCAGGCACTCCCAAATATCACTTTTGAATAGTATTTTAAAATAATGGTGCATATGAAGAGTTCTAAGGATTCTTAATAATTAACCACTTGTCCGGTTTATAGAAGTACTACATATTTTTTTTTAAGTTATAAATGATCTCCTGACTTAACACTAAATTTTCTTGGGTTATTTGCATAGAAAATTATATTTTAAAACTCTATTCATTTTTCTAATAATTGTTTTGAATTAGCATCCTGTCTGACTTGTATCAACTTCCCTGCCTTCTGGGTCCAAGATTACAGGTCTTCATGGGTCCTGTAATCTAGTAATTTATGTCACTGAAATCATCTAGCTATCTTCCAGATTATATGGATTTTTTCTTCTTAGAAATACCTTTCTGGGATCCCTGGGTGGCGCAGCGGTTTGGCCCCTGCCTTTGGCTTAGGGCGCAATCCTGGAGACCCAGGATCGAATCCCAGGTCAGGCTCCTGGTGCATGGAGTCTGCTTCTCCCTCTGCCTATGTCTCTGCCTCTCTCTCTCTATGTGTGACTATCATAAATAAAAATTTAAAAAAAAAGAAAAAAAAAATACCTTTCCTTCGAACTCTATCAGCACATGGGTATCCCCTGTAGTCAACTGGAGTCACAACCGTATTTGGGGATTGTAATGTAGTGTGTTCTAGTAAGAAATACATATTTGGTCTTTATCCCTGTTTCAAGTTCCTAAAAGCCTTGGAACTTCTTAAGAGGTAAGTGATAGAGGTAAAATTGAAATTCATATAGACCCCTTTCAAGCACACCTGAGTTTATGTTAATGAGAGACTTTTGGAAAGCACCTAAGGCTCACAGCTGGTTGCCAGGAGGCCAAACTTATGATTAGAGAGTTGGAATTTCACCCGCACCCCACTGACCTCTGGGAAGGGTGAATCAATCACCAATGGCCAATGATTTACTCAATCATGCCTATGTAATGAAAGCTCCATACAAACCCCAGAGGACAGGGTTCAGAGAACACAAGGAGGGGTTGGGGGAGTGGCAGCCTGGAGAGGGTATCACACCCTTTCTGCATGCCTTGCCTGTGTATCTCTTTCATCTGGCTGTTCCTGAACTTTTTTTTTTTTTTTTCATAATAAACCATCAATCTAGGAAGCAAAATATTTTTCTGAGTTCTGGGAGTAATTCTAGCAAATGAATTAAACCCGAAGAGAGGCTTGTAGGAACCTCTGATCTATGGACCATTGGCCAGAAGCACAAGTGACAACCTGGACTTGAAACTGGTGTCTGCATGGGAGGTGGAGGTAGCAGTCTTGTAGGATGGAGGCTTTAACCTGTGGGACAGAGGCTATCTCCAGGTAGATAGGGTCAGAACTGATTTGGACTATGAAACACCCAGCTGGTGTCAGAGAACTGCTTGGTGGTGTTAGAAAAAAGCCCACATCAGGGCAACCATGTAAAATGTCTGGTATACTTGCCTCCTTAGATACTGTGTTGATCACATATACTGGTTTCCTACTGCTCCCTGAAAGTGGGTTTATCCCCTCACTGATCACTTTCCACATTAACTGAATCCAATCCCAGGCTCAGACCCTTTCCCTGCTGATGTCCACACCGTCCCATCCCTACGTATAACTGGACCATGCCATAAGGGCAGTGGCCATATCCTGAACACCTGTCTTCATGGCTCCATAATGCAATTCTCACTGAATGATTAGCACTCACCTTTTGAGTGATTAAATATTCATAGATAAGCTGCCTTAATAAATTTATAGAGCTTCCCTCCTGCTACTGAGCTCCTTAATTTCTTTCAGTGTCTGGAATATTCTAGGTACTAAGCTCAGGGGTAAAACAAGGTAGGCTGTGTCTTTGTGCCCAGGAATGTAATCTATTCACCTCTTCATCAGAGCCAGCAAAGTAAGTGCAGTGATGGAGAGATATAAAGGACCACCCCAGACAGATGGAGAATCAGATTGTAATGAACAAAACTACTTTTCATTGCACCTCACTGCAGTTCAGTTGGCAGCACAGCATTTATGCTGTGCTTTCTGTCTGTGATGGCCTCATTTACCAGAAAGGTGTTATGGCTTAAGAGACCTGCAGAGGGTATCTGTCACCACTGCCCAAATGAAGAGGCTGATAGTCTGATTAAGCACGTGCGTGTGCACACACACACACACACACACAGACACACACACACACACTTTCCCAGTTCACTTTAAAAGTCCAGAGTAAAAACTGCTCCAAACTATAAAATTTAAACTGTTATACCTCAGCTGTTCACTCTTTCATTATTATTCATTGGGAACTAAGGGATATCAGAGCAGAACTGAGTGGGTCAGGCAAGGAGAAGAAGGCTGACAATCCCTTTTCTTTCTTACTCAGCATGGACCTTGGAGAATAGCCTTTAAGTCAGTGAATGTCCATTTGCACGCTTTCACGAACATGAAACACATGGCTGGGTGCATTTATTCATCTAACAAATATTTACTGAGGACCTATGACATGCCATTCACTGTACTTAACACTAGAGATACAACGAGGAAAAAAGAAGACATTCTGTCTTCATAGGGCTTGCAATTCATAAAGTCCATAGCATTTCCTGTATGGCCGAATTTTTGTGCTAGTCTTTCAACCATGATACAGAAGTCAGCCTTCTGGATTAGAGACTTAGGGAAATATGGAGGCCAAAAATAGGAGAAATTGCCTACCTCACTCCAACACATATTTTATTTTAACAAGTATTAAATGGAGATACATAAGTCTCCCATAAAATATGATGTATCTTTTATCATAGCCTTTGGCACACTCTATTATAACTACTTATTTCGTCATATTCCTCTCCATGGACTGCGAGTTCCATGATTAGAAGGATTTTCTCTCCCATTCACCAAGGAATCCTCTGTGTCTAGCAGAAGTGTCCAGCATAAAGTAGATAATAAGTTTTTATTGTACTGCTGAATTAATGGCAGTGTCCGTAAAGATATTTTCTTGACCTTACATTCAGAGCTGACCTTTGTTTTGTTTTATTTTGGTTTTGTTTTATAAGATTTTATTTATTTATTTATGAGAGACACAGAGAGAGAGAGAGGCAGAGACACAGGCAGAGGGAGAAGCAGGTTCCCTGCAGGGAGCCTGATGTGGGACTTGATCCCGGGTCTCCAGGATCACGCCCTGGGCTGAAGACAGATGTTCAAATGCTGAGCCACCCAGGTGCCCCCAGAGTTGACTTTTGTACCTGTGAGGGTTACCACAGATGAGAATCCATGTATAACTTTTCACTCCTCAAAAACTTTTCCAATAGCCTACTATAGACCAGAAGCCTTAATGATAACATAAACAGTCAGTTAACATATGTTGTATGTACTATATATGTATTCTTACTGTAAAGTAAGTCAGAGGAAAGAAAATGTTATTAAGAAAATTACAGGAGAAAATATGCTTATCGTACTGTAACATTAAAAAAAAAATTACATGTAAGTAGAACTCTGTGAAAGTAGACCCACACAGTTAACGCCTGCGTTGTTCAAGGGTTAACTAATAGGAAGCTCTGGGAATCAGCAAATGAACTTGATGACAGGAAGCTAATAACCAGCATTCCCTGATTCTTTGCCATATTCCAAACTGTAGCACGCTGGGTATATTGTATCTCAATAACTCTAGAGGCAGACTCTTTTGGGAAAGAAAAAAAAAAAAAAAAGAGTAGGCTAGTAGGCTTCCCCTGGGGCAGCCACATGGGAGAAAGGCCAACATGGCAGATGAGTTCACCAAGGCTCAGGCCAGGTGGACTGGCTAAGATACAGTCCTCAGGAAAACCATTCACAAGGAAATCTCAGCCAAAAATCATTTCTGAAAATGAAAGTTTCTTGCTTTCTATGACATCTCCCTTCAAACACCAACATATTTTCTGTTGATACCCAAGAAACATATCCCAGACTCCTGTTGCAGAGGATGATGATGATGAAAGTCTTCTTGGGCATTTAATGGTGGTTGGCAAGAAATGTGCTGCTGATCTGGGCCTGAAGAAGGGTTATCGAATGGTGGTGAATGAGGGTTCAGATGGGGTACAGCCTGTCTGTCATTTCCTCTTCATGTCTTTGTGGGTTGATAGATGACTTGGCCTCCTGGTTAAGCATGTTTTAGGGATAATTTTCCCTTCCCTAGACAATGATCAATATTTGCAAGATGTAAGATGTTAAAGAATACACTTACTTTTGCCTGTGTTTGGAGAGATTTAGGAAATAATTTTTAAAGAACCCATACATAATAAAATACAATGTTGCATGGTCTAGTTTTTCTTTAAAAAAAAGAACCCCCCCCCAAAAAAAAAGATTTCAAGGAAATCTCTCTGTTCATACCACTACTTAGGAGGAAAGCCAGAACAAAACAAAACAACAACAAAAAAACAAAAAACAAAAACAAAACAAAACAAAACAAAAAAAATAGAATAAAATAAAATTAAAAATTAAAAAATAAAAGAAACAAAGCCAAGATTCAAAGTCAGATCTGTTGAACTTCAAAAATTGAGAGCTTTATCAATATATGGAATATTCTTGACCTGAACAGAATGACCTACTATAAACAACATGAAATTTAAAGAGAAAAAGAAATGTAGGTCTTATGTTTTGATACTCCAGTACTCCAGTGCAGGAGGAGGATTGGCAGAAAATCATATGGAAAGAAAAATTATCAAAAGTAAGCAGACTTTGAGTCAGCAATGCAATATACCTGCCAAAAAGGCTACCATAATGAAATATTTAACTAACTAATAAACTGAGGGTGACGGTAATCTTATTCTTTTTATGGATGCTTAGACCAGAGCTAGAGAAGAATGTCTGGTTCTGGGAAGCACACGTGTAATGGGATGTTACCAAATGGAAGCAACATCGAAAAGAAAATGACCACCACTGAGAAGGTGTCAATAATGTGGCATAAAAAGAATGGGACTCGGAGCCCCCCAGGTGGCCCAGCGGTTTAGCACCACCTTCAACCCAGAGTGTGATCTTGGAGACCCAGGATCGAGTCCCACATCGGGCTCCCTGCATGAAGTCTGCTTCTCCCTCTGCCTCTGTCTCTGCCTCTCTCTCTCTGTGTGTCTTTCATGAATAAATGAATAAAATCTTAAAAAAAAAAAAAAGAATGGGACTCAGTTTATCCTGAAGAAATATAGCAGATATGAACAAAGGTATTATGATCACGACCATACCAAAGCGGAAGGGCCATCACAGGCAGAAATTCTGGACTTGTTTTGCCTGGTCCCCAAAAATAAAATTTGAATCTGAATGGAATCCTTAGAAAGAGGGCTTTAGTTCAAATAAGAAAGAGCCATGGAGAGATGGAGAGCATGAGGTAGCTCTCATGCTACCCTGAGAGCACTGGAACTTTCTTTTCCATGCAAATATCCCAGGAAACACAAAGGCAGTTTAAAATCACCATAAAGGGGACTGAATTTAGGTGGTTGGACAGTGTGAAGGTCATCATCCACAGAGAATATCTACAGCTACCCTCCCGTGCAGGCTCATTAAAGGCATCACTAAACAATCACGGCATTTTGCATGATGCTTCCTCAGGTTCCTTCCAAACACAGAACTCTAGGCAACCATGTCCAGTTGGTTAGAGCTGGCATGTGAAATGAAACACTGTCCGTCTGCCCATACTAGGTATACATAGTATAAACATGGGTTCCCAAGCCTGGATGCCCATAAGAATCAGCTCTGGAGCTTTTGGAGCTTTTAAAAACTGCAGATTCCCAGGCTCTACCCTAGTTCTCCTAAAAAAAAAAAAAAAAAAATGTATCTAAGTTCTGAACCCAAGAATCTGAATATAAAAATTATGTCCAGCTGACTCAGATGTGTTGAATCTAGCACAGTCTGGCAAACGGGTACTTTGCAACACATAATAAAAGATTCATCCCAATTCTTTGGATCTGTGATTCCTCTGAAATCAAATAATCAAGAACAAAAGTGAGTGTTTATCTTTGTTTACATGTACATGTATCACCCATGCATGCAGTAGTCATGTTGTTTTCCATGTTTTCTCCCCGTGGATGAGATTTTGTGTGCAAACCATCCCACGGCACAGATTTATGTGTGCATCAGTCTCCTGACTTGCACTGACTGGATGAATCACACTACCTGTTAGAGTATAAAAGAGCAAACATTAGTAAAACTGATAATGCGCCTTGTGGTGGTGACTCAACCAAAGCAAGCACATCTGTCACGGAGGAGCAGCCTGCCAGCTTTGCACCAGGGGAAATGCGATTGAATAATAATGCACCATACATAAAGCAACTTCAATAATGCTCTCTGCCAAGTTAAATCCCCTTAAGTTGGAAATGTGTGCATATACTGGGCAAATGCACAGGCCCATAGTATAAACAGGCCGGAGACTTTGTACTCAGAATATAACATCTTAAAATCACAGACTCCGCCAACAAGCATCAGACGCTCTGCTAAGAACTGAGAAAACAATGGTGAGCATAGCAGACACAGTCCTGCACTTTGGCTCCTTCCAGAAGAGGAGGGTGGAAACAGAGTAGTCTGTTCGGAAATAAGAGTCAAAGCTAGAGAGGAGGCAAAGGTGAGCTCACGTCGAGTCTTGTAGGACAAGACAGATTAAGATATTTGATCTTTAACTTGAGAATGAGAGAGTGGCAAGCCATGAAGAATTTCAAAACAAAGAGCATATTTTGTATTATAGAAAGACCCCTTGGGCTGCACTGTGGAGAAAGGAGAGAGGCCAGGCCTGGAGGGAAATCTACCCATTGGAAGACTGCTGCAGTGGTACATTGGGATCGTCCTTCCGGCAAAAGAGGGAGGACTGTCAACATCTATATCCAATGACAAGTTCAGGGACTTCAAGTTGGTAGCATGTGACCAGCAGGATGGGAGCATTTACACCATGGGAATTGGCAGATCCTGCAAAAGTGTTTCCCCCTCAGAAAGCGCTGGTTATTAAACATTTATCAGCACACCACATCTGTGGCAAGCACATATTTTGTGTTTACTCACAGTATGAATCAAGGCACGGATATGAAAGCCTAATTCAAGGATCTTCACTATGGAACTGAACACGAAAGAGAGTTTTGTTGATGAGAATACCTATCACTCATAAAGGGCTTTACCGTTTACAAGATACTTTTATATTTATCTATATTTATTTATCTTTTTTTTT
Organism: Canis lupus familiaris; assembly: GCF_011100685.1. NCBI lineage: Eukaryota > Metazoa > Chordata > Mammalia > Carnivora > Canidae > Canis > Canis lupus. The sequence continues at coordinate 72,412,225 of NC_049232.1, read as the reverse complement.
TTTTTTTTTTTTTTTTTTTTCAGAGAGAGAAAGCACATGAGCAGGGAGGCAGAAAGAGAGAATCTTAACCGGGCTCAATCTCACGACCCTGAGATCATGACCTGAGCCAAAATCAAGAGTTGGAGGCTTAACTGACTGAGCCACCCAGGTGCCCTCTTATATTTATCTTCTGTTTACCTTTCTTCTTTTGCAAAATAAAGATAGTTGTTATCTTTATTTTACAAACAAGGAAAAGCTTAATGGAGATAAGGTAATTTTTGAAAGAACTGAATGAGAACATCTAAGCAAACACTGAGCAGAATGCTGGGCTCATATTAAGCGCTCAGTAATTTTAGCTATCACTGTCGTTATTATTAGAAACAACTGTTGTGGTATCAAAACAAATCTGTGACCTGGACGTCATAGATACTATTAACTATGTTTCCTTAATGGTGGACTTAGGACTCAGAAAATTTGAAATCACATGACTGAGACCTAGATAGGAAATAACAGGAGAGTGACCTATAACCAGAATTTGTTCTGACTCCTGGTCCAGTGTTATGCTCACAGTGCACGCTGAAGTTCATTCATTCATTTACTTACCCTTTCATTTACTCAACAAACACGCAGTAGATACCTACTATTACGGAGAAGTAGCAACAAGCCAAAAACTACCTTTTCTCTCATGGGGCAAACACTGTTGTGGGGAATGACAAAACTAGTACATTAAAAACAAATAACTACGTTTATAATACATAGTGGGTTGGGTGGTGTAAGGGCTTTGAAGAAGAATAATGCTGTGCTGTGAAGAAAAATAAATGGTCTTTGTGAAGGATAGAGTAGAGAGAGAGATGGCGTTTTAGGTAGGGAAGTCCCTGAAGGCCTCTCTGTGGAGACTGTTCATGTGACTCCATGAAGAGAAAGGGCATCTTGGGAAGAGCCGTTCATAGGGAGGGCGCGGTAAGTGCAAAGGCCCTGACCCGGGAGAGTGGTTGGTATATTTGAGAAGTGCAAGGCGATCACAGCAACTGGAGCAGAGTGAGTCTGAGAGGGGAGAGTAATAGATCAGATCAAAGAACCAGAAGCCAGATCATAGAGGCTTTTACAGGTCAAGGCCTGGTCTTTGGTGCCCTCCACTGAAATGTGTACGTTATAATGAATTTAGGTTGCTTGGAGGAGAAGGTGGCAGATCTCAGTTAACATTCTGAAAACCTTTCCTGTAAACTCATAGGATCTTCCCATCCAGATGCAGAGGTGGGTTGTTCTCCCTGGATCCCTTCAGTCTCTGTGTCTCTCAGTCTTCATTTTTGTTGGACAAATGTACATTTATTCATTGATTTATTCACTTATTCTTTTTTTTTTCTCTAAAGATTTTATTTGAGAGAGAGAGAGCAAGACAGAGAGGGTGCATGAAGGGGGGGGTGGGCAGAAGGAGAGGCCGACTCCCTGCTGAGCACAGAGCCCCACACAGCTCCACACTGGGCTCCATGTGGGGTGCCATGTGGGGTCCCACTTGGGACTTGATCCCGGGACCCTGGGTTCATGACCCGAGCCGAAGTCAGATGCTTAACCAACCGCACTAGCCAGGCGCCCCTCATTCACTTATTCTTCATGACACTTCCACTGTGCACCAGGCACTGTGCTAGTCCCGGAGAACAAACTGGTGAACAAGACGGTAAGGGCCCTTGCCCCTAAGACACTGGCAATTCAATAGGAAATAAAAACATATCCGCAGGTAATAAAGTGCAGAGCGACCAGAGCTACCTGCTCAAAAATCGTTTTAAAAATGCATGCTCCTATATATCCCCACAGTTCACACTCATAGGTACCCCTGTGCAGGCTGTTCTAACGTGCAAACCTGTGATCCACAAGGGTGATAGAGCCTGTGAATGCAGAGCACAGCTTGCTTTACCAAACATGGAGAAATTAGCAATAAAGACAAGAAAATATTATTTTGTTGTTTTTAACTAAACTCTATAACTGGAATAATATTACCTTTAATGAGGCTTGGGAACTTCCTCTGAGGAGTCTAAAGCCCTTTACCGATGTTATTCCATTAATTCTCCTTGTGTCTGGAACTTGGCACCTGAAGCACGATGCATTATGCAAAACCAAAGCACACTTTGCATAGAAAAAAGATTGTGTTTCAATTTTTCCCTTGCGCTCAACTTCAAAATGCTGGCAGATCTGCCATCAGGACATGTATCCTATATCCATGCTCTTAATGTTACAATCATCCTAGATGGCATAGATCTATCTTGTGGTTGAGGCGCAGGGGGTGTATGGAAGAGAGAAAGGGAAGGGGGGGAGAGAGAGAGAAGTTTGGCACATGTGCGGAAATATACCGGAAACCTTTCATTAGATTAAGGAGAAGACTGTAGGGACCATTTGATTCAACAAAAGTTTATGAAAACCTTCTGTAAAGTGCTCTGTGAATCTGGCTACGATGCTAGATAGGTAACTAACTGCATGAGCGAGTAGACTCGTTGCACGCACCATGTGCCCAGCCTGGTGCTAGACAATGTGTACAAGGAAAATGAGATCACGACAAGCTCCCTGCTTCAGTCTGGGAGAAATGACTGCCTCACATAAAGCAGTGAATTTACAATGCAAAATTAGAGCAAGTGCTAGATTGGGCGCTTTAGCCTCTAAGTGCTTCCTGGAGTTCAAAGAAGGCAGAAATCAATGTCGCCTGGAAAGACAAGAAAATCTTTATGATGAGCAATAGATTGGAACCGATCTTTGAAGACCAAGCAGGATTCAGAAAGGTGATTTTGCACCGCAGTTCCAGAGACCGAGAGGTTGCCTATAAGCTAAATATTCTGAAATTCAGAGAAGCCAGAAGTGGGGAGGGGTAGACTCCACATCACGTAATTTCTGGGAACCTAGGATTCCTCTCATCATCCTAAGTATTCCCTGAAGGGTGATGCTGAACTGATCCTGTGGGCGGCCTGTCACCTTCCAGTTCACACTCCTCTTGGCTACTTGGTTTTCATCTGCCCTGGATGGCCTCCATCCACCACTTCACACTGGCTGCCCTACATCCTGCTGTCATCTCTATGGCCTCTCTGCCCCCCACCCCCCACTCAACTTCACCACCACCCCCATCCCTCCTCACCCCTCTTGTCCCTTCTCTCCTGATTCACCTGCAGCCCTTGCAGAAGCTTGGGCCTCCACCGCTTGGTCCTCCAACACCTCTAACCCAATGCCTCTGGGGAAGTCTATGGCTCTCCCCCCCCCCCAGAAAAAAAGTTAGAGATAAAGGAGAGGAAGGAAAATACCAAGAAAGAGGAACTTAAAACTGGACATCAGAAACCATCGCAGCTGAAACTAAGGAACCGATCATCCCCCATGCTCTCCCCAGGAATCTCTTAGTGGTTCCTGGCTCAGCGATTCCTGGCCGGGGACCTTTCCTCACCATCTGAGCCACAGATGGTCTTTTCCACAGCGCCTGGAGGCAGGCTCCCTGGGGCTACCCCTCGCTTTCCAGTTGTGAGGATCCCAGCAAGCTTCTTCATCTGTAAATGGGAACAGTGGTACCTACTGCAAGGGACTGAGCTCAGGACAGACTGTGTTCGCACACGTAAGACACTCAGTGCCTGGAACTCTTCCACCCAGGTGGGAAGGCTACAGCTATTAACATTATTACCTTCTCCAATTTTCTGGGCCCTAATGTATTTTGCCTAGCAAACCAAAAGGAACCCAAACTCCCTGTGAAAAGAATCTTTTTACTCAGGAATTCGGGTGCTTCAGGTTTTTGTTATTGTTGTTTTTATATTTAATTTTTATCTTTTTTTTTTAAATACCTTTATATTCTGAGAAATATTTGCCTGCCCCATATTCTTAAAGATCGTCTCTTTTTTTCTGGAATAATAGTTTGTATATGGTGTAACGTGGGTACTGTGTTTTTCACTTGCCTATCCAATTGTTCCAGAACCATTTATGGAAAATACTCTCCTCTTTTTCAATGAATTGTTTTTTGTCCCTGTTGAAAGTTAGCTGACAACCTATGAGTGGGGCTATTTCTGGTTGGGTCCCTCGGTTTTAATGTGTCCTAACTAGGTGATTATCAGTCCCCCTTCCCTCTCAACTTTCATCAGGTCCATTTAAGAGTTTTCAGAAGGGGTTTTATCCCTCAAAGAAATGCAGCTATCTCCATTGTTTTCATCCTCCTCACAAGAGTCCTACAGAGTCATATAATCACAGAAAATAAAAGATCTGGAATGTCCTTTAGAGATCCATAGAGGTCAGTTGCTCCATTTTACAGAAGGGGAAACTGAGGCCCAGCAAGATGAATGTGATTTGCCAAGGCCTCCCGTAGAATTAGCAGCAGAGACAAAGCGAGACATCTGGTTTCCTTCCCCTTACCTCGGATGTATGTCTCTTCCCGGCTATGCGGCCCCTCTGTTATATCCTGTTCTAGCATGAAAATACCTCCACTTGTTTTGAAACCAAAGCAGCCTAGGTTCAGAGCATGGGCATCCGGTGTCTCAAATTATATTTCTTAAGGTTTCTGAAGACCACTGACGAAGACAACCTTAGCATTACCCTCAGCGTTACTAAATTCAGACAGGTTTCTTCCAGACAACAGACCCCAGACTTCCCTTTCCTTAGAGCATTTATTTTAGAAAACTTGTAATTACAAATTCTTTCTGTGCCCCACTGAGATGGGCATCTTCCCCAAGTCTCTTACCATTTCACAATTCAGCAACGTCTTCCCTCAAGGACCAGGGAGCCATCGCTTTGAAACATAATCCGCAAGGAGGAGAGCACTCCCATCTCCCAAGTCTCTGTAGGAACGAAATTTTCTTCAGGGGCAAACAACACACACACACAGATGGCCTAATCACCTTGATCAACCTCCCCACAAGGTGCTCCAGTAATTTTCCACGAACTCACCCTGGTGTGAAAAAAAATAAAATAAAAATAAAATATAGATTTAAAATTCATATATTTAAAAACAACAACACAAAAACCCGCCCTGCCTTTTGTCTTAGCAGAATTGAGCTCAGCCCCGTAATGAAGTCTCTTTCACCTGCTACAGTAAACTGAATAAAATCTGTAGTGCTATTTTTAACAAATTGTCCGGTGCAATTTCACTTCCACACCACGCCATCCAGGACAGAGGGTGACTCCAGCCCAGCTTTCTCTTTTGTTTGGGAAAAGCACAAGCAAGCTACCTGGAAGCAGCCCAAATATTGCCGATTCATTTGCATTTAAATTGCCCAAATGGCATTTGGTAAGAGCTATTTGATGTCCAAGAAGGCTTTGGAGGCTTTTAAACTTCAAAACAGAAGGTCAGGATTGATCAGCAGGAAAAGAACCTCACTGCTAAGTTGGCCAAGTTGAGTCCCAAGCTCGTGACCTGGGAAGTTGGGTTCAGCCTGATGCCTGGGGGATGCGACTCTCACAGGTTGGCTCCAGGAAGGAAGGCCAGGTCTGCATGGGGTGAGGACGACTTGGGGTCTCACTTTCTAGGCTGCTAAGCTACAACCTTTTGTTCCCTCCCATGATCTGCTGGGAAACACACCATGTATTTACTGAAAACAAAAACAAAAACAAAAACAAAAACAAAACACCACAGTGCATTAGTCATTAAATTTTTTGTTGTTACTACTGTTTTATTTTTATTTATTAATTTTTTTTTTTGGTAAAATGTGGACAGTGTTAAATTAATTAGCAAAGAGGCCCTCATGCCGTGTTGGCCTACATAAGCAACCCAAAACCTAAGCCTGTAAATGCCTCAAGGTCATGAAATTTAAAAAAAAAAAAAAAAAAAATATATATATATATATATAAACCTAAGGACAACTAATCATGAATAGCCAACAAGGCTTTAAGCTATAGCCAATCAATAATTTTCCTTACTTTGTTTCTACCTTTTCTCTGTAAATATCTTTCCCAAAGCTCCTGTGCAAGAAGTGCTCCCAGCCACATCTGGTTTGGTGCTGTCTGATTCCAATCAATAAACTCTTCAAATTTTTACTATGCCTCACTGTAATTTTATTCACTCACGTTACCTTAACTATTCTCATCTTAGAAGATTAACAGAGAATAACAACAATGATAATAGTGAAATGATAATGATATTCAATCCAACAATTTCTATATGCTCAGCCTTTAACATTTTGAAGACCACAAAGCCCAGGACAGAGGGTTGGGCAAATGCCATTTGTGACCGCATCCCAGCTTCCTCTTTTGTTTACATCAACCTATGAGTTATGTTTTATTCTTTCTGTTTATGAAAAAAATTCAGAAAAAAAACAACTGAGGCCCAGAAAGATTAAGTAACCTGTCAAAGGTCACGCAGCCAGTAATAGTAGGACCAGAATGGAACAGCCACACTGGTTCCAGAGAGTTAATAATATATGCAAAATATGAAGCTAGCTACTTTGCGTTTAAGAGGAACTCAAAAAATGACAATATCATCATCACTAAAAATAGTAAATCCCAACTGTGCCCTTATCAGTACTCATTTTCCACACCAAACACTGTCTTCGACTTCTAAGTTCCGATCTAGCCTTTGAACACGTTAACTCTCCCACTAACCCTCTCCGTACAACTACTGCAACCAAACTCTATATCTAAGACTTTTCTGTTGTCACAAGTTTGACGCAGTTCTCCATCTCAAGCCATGTCTGCCCTGGTGACCATAATATGCAAGAACAGACCGCTGCCACCACAACCGAAGCAGTAAACAACCCCAAAACCAAACCAAACAAACAATGGGAGTGAGAAATCTGCTAAATCAGGGGATTTAGGAAATGAATAAAGGGTTCACCCTTAGTGCCCAACAAGATGCAAGCCCCCTTAGTGCTTGTAGGAAGGTATAGCACACAGGCTTGAGGACAAAAAGAAGTAAATAAAGCAGGAGGCCACTCTCAGCTGGGGCACGAATGTAAGCACCTGGGGCCATCGTGGTGAGAGATGCACCTGAGGAATTATTGAACAGAACGCTAACCTCTGCCCAGAGATGCACGCATTGCTCTCAAACATGAGACACTACCTAGATTACCATGACTGACGGGGGAAAGGTTGAGCTGCTCAGGTGCTCCTCTAACCTGGCACATCATTTCACTTTCCTAAGCTGAAATCCACAGTGCATTTATTTGCCACCTGCCCATTTTCGCTATATTTACAGTTTATCTTGTCTTGCTTCACAAGAGAACAGCTCCAAAACAAGCCTTAAACATCATCTCATTACAATCCTTCATTTACCAGTAAACACACTACTTTAAATACGGAAAATGAGTACGTTAACCAAGGTCACACAGTTTACTAGCGGCGGATCGGGGCCACAAACAGGGTTGGGTTCTTTTAGGAAAGGGGATCAATGAATACCTTGAAATTGTTTGCACTGTATTTCAGGTACTTGCTTTGTTTTTCTCAATGAAATCCATGAATCAAATATTTTAAGAACCATAGTTAAAGAGTTTCTCCATGAAGAGCTTAAGAAGTGCAAGCAAATTGCATTTAGACATTATTGTTTTCATGGACTCATTTAAAAGCCATAATGAGAGAAGAAATCTGAGACAGAAACAAACTAAAATAAAATAAATAATGCTCTTCTAGTTCCTTCAGTCCACTGACTGGGAAAGATACAGTTTCTAGAAATACTATGGTAGAACTAAAAACAACATAGACCAAAAAAAAAAAAAAATGTTGTTGATGCTGCCGTTAATTACAAATGATCCCAGTACCTGCATCTCCCACTCTGAATGCATAAGCACCTGGACTATCTGGTCTCAGACCCACTGCACAATCACCACCATATGACATCACTCCTGGCTGCCTGTGGTGAGGATAACAAAGGTTTTACCTGGGTTATCACTATTCTAAAAAAAACAAAAAAAAAAAACAAAAAAAAAAAAAACAATTCCAATGGTACCACAACAGAAATTAGCAGCTAGAAAAAACAATGTTTATAACATTGTGCAAATGAAGAGGATTGCTGGATCCTCTTCAAACCCAACTTGCAGAGAGAAGGATAGAATCACTTTTCTCTTGGGAGTGTTATGCAAAGTATGGAGGTGGGGGAAAATATTTTCATGGATTTACTCAGAGAAGAGATTACTTCTACTCCCACTATTACTAATAAATGAAGCTAGAAATAAGGGGTTCACACATGAAAATGCAAACATGAGAATGATGATATAGGAAGTTGAGTTCCAGGTGTCACCTGATGCATTTATTTATATGTATGAATTCAGTTCTTTAAGAAAAACATTCTGCGGAATGCATGGGTGCCTCAGTCTGTTAAGCGTCTGAGTCTTGGTTTCTGCTCAGGTTATGATCTCAGGGTTGTGGGATCGAGCCTCACTCCAGTGCAGAGCCTGCTTGAAAGTCTCTCCCTCTCCTCTCTCCCATCATGCAGTGTCATAAATAGAAAGAAGAAGAAAGAAGAAAGAAGAAAGAAAGAAAGAAAGAAAAGAAAGAAAGAAAGAAAGAAAAAAGAATAAAGAAGAAGCATAGAAAAAGAGACCGAAGAAGACGAACGACAGAAACCGACGAAATACACGCAATCACGCCCTCTCCCTCCTACGACACTACAACCTGCCTCCGCCACCCCCCCCCCTCCTCCATCCCGCCCTCCCGCCCTCAATCCCCACGCCTCCTCAATAAAAAGAAAGAAAGAAAGCAAGCAAGCTGGGTCCTTATCTTGAATAAATAGATTCTATGCATAGATTATTTTTACAGACCATCTTAAGTCAGTGCAATGGGCAGTAGGCACTCAAGCCAGAGATTGGCAAAAGAAAGTTCATAAAATGGCTTAGCTAAGCCAATAGAGTCATAGTCATCAAAAGACACATTAATAGGGGGTTTTTCCCAGTAAGGAAAATATATATTAATATATATTTTTTCCTAGGTAGATGTTTTTCTTTGGCTCCATTCTGCAGAAGAAGGAATGGAGACTTTGAGGAAAGTCAAACAACTTGCTCGAAGCCACACGGCTAGTCTCCCACGGAGGGAGCATTTAAAACCACATCTGTCTACAAAGCCCAAGTGCATCCAACGCCATGTGGCTGCCTCCCAACATTAAGACATCTGCATCTCTTGGACTGCCTTTTTTTGCCTTTGCTTATAGTTTCCCCTCTGTCTGAAATACATTTCCTTAACCACATTGTAGTTACTCAACTGTGTCCCATCCTTTGAGGCATGCTTCAAAGTCCATCTTCTCAGCAGAGCTGTATCCTAATATCCCCAATTACTAGTCTCATCTACCTTTGGTCCTCATGTGATTTTATATCTACATTTCTTACAATTGTCTCATTTCCTATTCAGTACCATAGCTAATTATATAAATGTCAATCTCTTCTCTGAGACAGAAAAACTATTATTTTGCTTTCCAAATCTCACTTTATCTTAAACTGCAACTTGCGCTAGAGGAGAGATTACAGAGTATAGGAACAAGACCTTTGCGCTTTGGATCAGAGCTACTGCAAGTTCCAGATCTACCCATTACCTAGCACCATGAAAATCAATTAACATCTCTGAGCCTTCCTTTCCTAATCCCTATAACACAGATAATAAATAACAAACTTCTTCCTCTCATTATTTCTAGTGTGAGGATCAGGCTAGTTGAATAGGTAGAAATACTGTTTTTATCAGGTTGGAAGGAGTGTATTATTTAAGATACATGTTGGGCGGCTGCGTGAAAGGGACCACAAAATCAAAAGAACACAGAAGCTATCAAGTAACAGCAGACAAGCATTTCAGGGTGGCAGTGACTCTATTCCAGTAAGTTATACCAGGACTCCAGTTCCCTGCATCTTATGCCCCTTCGTTGGTGCTGGCCTTCTCTGTACATTTGGAGCTACTTCACAGGTTCATTCAAGTTCCAAGTGACGAGAAAGTGAAGATGTGAAGTCAGAGCCAACTATTTTCATTGAAACCAAGAGAGGCAGAAGTCACAACACATCATTCCTGCTTATATTCTGTTGTCAATAACCCGGTTTCCATTGCTATACCTGCCGTAAGTCACTGTGAAATGGAGCCTCTAGCTGGGTGCCATGGGTCCAACTTGCATTCAATTATTATAAAGATGGAGAGAATGGATATTTGGGAGAAAATAAGCAATTTCTGCCAAAGGGAGTATAGAAAAATAAAATAAGATGCTATTGTAAGCATCAATAATCATGAAGGTACGAAGACCCAATGCAGACCTCACAGGCAAGTTTTACGTAGGCAGAGAAATTCTGCAAACCTTTCAGTACAGTTCAATATGCGTAGTGAAGTTAAATGGTTTGGAGAGGCGATAAGGCTATTTGAATATGCTAATTGTGGACACCCACGAACAGTTTAGTTAAACTGTCAGTGAATAAGTGTAGCTGTAGCTTGTAGTATAGAACCAATGCAGACGCTACTACAGTTTTCAATACCTTGATACCTTTAGTAATCTTCAGATGAGATTTTTCCCAATGTTGTCCAATTTCATATTTAAGTGACCAGTTATAGCTATTACCCACATGGCATTCATCACAGGGAAGAAATTTTTAAAAACACTTCAGTTAGATACCAAAAAGAGCTCCTTCATTAAAGGTAATGAGAGATACTAACACTTCCTTATTGGAAGGTATACAATCTCTAATGCTGCATAGAAGCAGAAGAATTGATGGGACTACTTCATGATAACTCCATATACAACAAGACTTTATTTTTCTTATTTTTTTTAAGATTTATTTATTTAGGAATCCCTGGGTGGCGCAGCAGTTTGGCGCCTGTCTTCGGCCCAGGGCGCGATCCTGGAGACCCGGGATCGAATCCCACGTCGGGCCCCCGGTGCATGGAGCCTGCTTCTCCCTCTGCCTGTGTCTCTGCCTCTCTCTCTCTCTCTCTCTGTGACTATCATAAATAAATAAAAATTTAAAAAAAAAGATTTATTTATTTATTTGAGAGAGAGAGAAAGGAAGGGAGCATCTTAAGCAGACTCCACACTGAGTGCAGAGCCCAACATGAAGCTGGATCTCACAACCCTTAGATCATGACCTGAGCCAAAGCCAAGAAGTGGATGCTCACCTGACTGCACCACCCAGGTGCTCCTATGACAAGACTATAAAATAATAAGCAGAAACATGAGGTTGATATGATAGTGCCATGGAGAAGCATCCAATAGATCTTGGAAACATGAAATGACAATATCTCTAACCCACTGTGGTAATAATCAGCATTATTTCCTTGTTTATTTCCAGTGAAGACATCTCTTTTGGGAACTGCCTGGTAAATTTTAGTTATTAACGAAACTAATAAAAATATTTATAAGAAAGCAACAATGAAGTAAATGAAAGAGCACACCAACAAATTAGTATTTAATTACCGAACATTGCAAGAGGTAGCTATGCACAGTGTTGCAATTGAACAAGCCAATGGGGGCAGAGTTGAGTGTGAACTCTTCCAAGAATGGGCATTAGCCACACGGAGATATCTGAGACTTGTTCCTACAAACAACAAGGGCAGTTTGTGTGTGTGTGTGGGGGGGGGGGGTATGAATACTATTTGTGTTAATTTGCAGACAAATAAAATCTATCTTTACAATTCAGACCCAAGGCTGTACTAAAGGTAATTTATCAAGCAGAACTAACATTATCTCATGGAGACTTTTTGCTAAAGTTTAAGAATCTTCCACTCTATGACTATGGATAAGACACTTAGTTTACTGAATCTCTAGACTTTCATTCTTGGAAAATGGGGATGTCAAAGGTATGTAGGTGGTGGGGGTGGAAAATGACAACAATGCTTTCCAATATACCAAGGTCCTAATAGTTTAGGCCTATGATCTTCTCAACCTGGGATGTTTCAAACTGGATAAACCAATTGGTTAGTAAAGACTGGTCCAAAGATCTGATCCAATACACTATGTGGAAACTCTGGTCTAGGTTCTCATGGGTATTTCACACTGTGATGATCAGGAGAACTTAGTAACCATTGCTATATGGTTGTGTTTTCCTGGAGATGATTTCTGAGGACAGAGCAATTGTTTCTATGGCACTGTAAGCAATGAACAATTCCAGCTCTGTTATCCACCTCCTTCAAAACTTGGCACCAGCATGTTTAATTTGAAGGGCTGTGGCCAGATATGAACCTCTCTGTGACTCAGTTTCCTCATGCATAAAATGGAGATTATAGTGCTATTCCACAGGAATGTTGTGAGAATTTAAAGTAACAGCTACTGAAGATGTCTAGTGCATCATCTGGTCCTTAATATGCGTATTATCATCATTTCGATTCTCATTGACTTTAATCTAGAGACATCCCAACAGACAGATGGACCCCAGGGGAGTCTACATTTAGGGAGTTAAGAATCTAGTCAGCCACAGGATGATTTCTTAGGCCTGAGCAGGGCCCTTCTATAAAAGTATACACTTTTCCTGAATGTCCTTCCAGCTCACAGTAACCTACCGTCTCTGGAAACTGGCCCTTTCTCCAAGCCATGGAGCTAGGCAACCAGCACTCATGTTTGAACAATTACTCTGCTCATCGTCCCCACATTTATTTGTCTAACAATCAGGTCTATGATGAGCCAATCCAATCTTTTGTCATTGAAATGTGAAATTGAGCTTGAGGATCTCTTAGCGGTTGATCCTAGAACATGAAAATTTGCAAGCTAAAGCATGACCATATTTTTTACTATGTGGGGCATGGAGCTGAAAAGGCTCTGTCCATAGAAAAAAATCAAGCAGCAATTAGGGAGAAAACAAGAATAAAAGAGTCCTGAAGACTTTCCAGGTTCTCTTTACAATCCAGTGGTTTCTAAATCGGTATGCCCATTAAATCATCTGGAAATCTCTTAAAATCTCCAGCCTCGACCATGCTATAAACCAATTAAATCATAATCTACGGAGATGGGACACAAGCATTAGTAATGTTAAATCAGAGTCATTCCAATATACGGTATGCTTGGAACAACTAACTGTTCTAATCCTTCCCATCTCTAGCACTGACCGTGGGTTACATAAGCCATTCCAGTATGCTCACAATAAATTCTATTATTGTTACTTATGCTGCTGAATTTACTTATTTTACTTAAAATGAAAGCAAAAAAAAAAAAAAAAAAAAAACTAAGTTGAACTTTGGGAATTATATACTTTGTCAACACTAAATAGGGAACTAGATAGGGTTCCAATTGTACAAACTAGTGCACAAGGCAGGGATTTAACTAATCTTTGAGTTTTTAATTATATACTACTATTAGAAAAAAAAAACAACAACTTAAAGTTGTACAGACATATAAGACATAATATAACATATACAATTGGGAGAACAAGACCTGGAGATAAACATTAGTCCTTAGTAAATCAGGCATGATGTTCCATTAGTTTTTTCCAAGTTTCCTACTAGTCAGCAAGAAAAGGGCAACTAGTTTAATCAACCAATTGCATTTATCTTTGACAAAAGCAAATTATCTAGAAATATAAATGTTCTTGGTATAAAAAAACAGACATGAATTTCTTCCTTAGGTCCTTGTTAAAAAGAGCCATTGAGTTTGCAAGTATGTCAAGGAAGCACATCAGAACAACAAACACAATGGGTGAGACATAACATTAGGCCAGAACAACGGAAAGGAAGATTAATACTGAATCAAACCAAAGAGCCCAAAGAAGGCTACAACCTCTTTAATCCATCCCTTCTTCTTTGGAAAGGACCAACAGCCTTCCCCATTGTTGAGAAGGAAACAGTGTATTTGGGAGCAAGGATAGGAGCAAGTGGGGAAGTATTCATTCACAAGTGCCTGCTCGTGAGATGTTTCCCCTCCCTGAGACTGCCTCTCAGGATCTCACTAAGTAGACTTGCAAGTTTTACCTTCTATTCCATTAGCTAAGCACCTTACCATCTGGTCAATTCAGCACCTTTAAAATCTCCTGTCTTCAATGAATGTCCTCTCCTTAGGACCTCCTTGGACTTTTGGAATCCTCCATGAAAATGTTACAGCATTGCCTATAAAGACTTCCAAGCAGTAGTTATCCAAGTGTACATAGGCATCGTGTGTGGGAGAGAAGGTTAAAATGCAGACTCCTGAGCTGCACTTCCAGGGATTTGATTCAGTTGGTTCTCAATGGGCCAAAAACAAAAACAAAGTAACAAAAACCTATACTTTTAAAAACATTGCAAATAACATTGATTCACCTGCACAGGACTTGGAGAAGCCTGTCTCAGGAAGTTATCAGAGTGTCTTCACTACTTTTATGCCTTTCCCTTCTTTATCCCTACCTTCATATTTCCTGAAAATTTACTATATTCCTGTCACTATACTAGGTCCTTTGTCATAAGTCAATTTAATACATTTTTATAAAAAGTCCTTCTGGTAAATATTGTTTCCCCCATTTTATAGAAGGGGGAACTGAGGTTCAGGGATCTTGAAACTTAAATAAGTATTTCAAGGGCAGAAAACATATTACAGCCATAAAAACTTTTTAAAAATACTTTTTTTCTTTTAAAAGGAAAGGCTGAGAATTAGTTGTGTAGGAATTCCAGTAGCACAGGGCTGTGAATAAAACAGACTAAACTAAGATAGTCAATAGCCTATGCCTCAGTTTCTCCATTGTCAAATTAGAAATGACACAGGCTCTAAATGAAGTTAGAAGACTTGAGGGGAAACATGGTTTCCAGGTGCAAAATATGATTAGCATGACAAGAAGCATAACAAATTGATCAAACTGCTGGTTAGACACCCAGAGTTCTCACAAAACATCATCTTGCTGCACTAAATGCCAATCAATGAGGATTAAGTGGATTGAATTTTCCTTGGAGAAACGTGAGTTTTTAAAATGAAAAGGAAAAAGGCTTAGATTAATAGCTACGAAGGGTTTTGCAGACACAACACTAAGGAAATCAGTCATTTGATAAACTTTCTATTAGCAAGGCAAACATGTAGCTCAGAATCATGGAAACTTTAAGTCTGGTTGGAACTTACTGTGTGAAATACCATGGTTACTAGAACAAAATCCTCAGTGTCTCCTAGATTCATGAAGGGAAAAATTAATCAGATTATTTCCTTAAAATTTCCGTTTTATGGAAATATATCTCAGTGGGATATACAGAAAAGATATAATAGTTATGTATATTATATAGAACACATATACTATATATATATACACAACTTAAACATATATAGTATATAAGATACTATATATGTATATATATATGTATTTACACACACAATTTTTATATGTGTAACATTTTCTTTTTCTGTGTCTTCCAAATGCAGATTCATGCTTAATACTGTGATAAACAATTGAAGCTAAATTGATGATACTCTCAAAGATTTATTTACATTCAAAAGCAATGTTTAATAAGAATTTGGTGGCCATCAGATTTCTGGCAGGAGAAAAGAAACTTCCATTTTATTATAATTCAGAACCAGCACATTGTTCTCAATCACTTCGGGGCCATTATTAAATTTGGAAAGGTGGACACACGAGGGTTGAATCCTTGTTGAGGACATTTAGGTTATACCAATGTAGGCTTTGATTTATCTTCATCACACAGTCCCTGACCAAAGGCCTAAAAGTTATTACCAGGTATCAGGAGGGACCCTTAAGGTGCTCTAGAAAACAGTCACCTTGCACGAACCAGTAAAGCAATTACAGGTAATAAAGAAGCAGTGCGGTAGAATTATTCTGATATTAGTTTGGTGGTACTTGTCCCACATCTTCATGGTCTTCCCTGACTCCCTGGCCTGCATTTTCCCAACTAATCTTTCACAACTGAAATGTTCACGACTTCTCTTTTGATCTAATGGCTTCAACTGGCTACTGTCAACACCTTGCTCTTCGGGTCATGGGCTGCAGCTACCATCTACAGATTTCTTTCTCGTCTTGATCAAGAATGTCCCTATCTCCATTTTACTGAGGCTTCACACTTAAAAATTGATTAATTAACTCTTTAAAGTATGCATATTTACTGACACTTGTGAGCTCTTGTGAAGGTTCTGTGGGGATACTGCTGTGAGCAAGATTAAAATATTGTCGCCCCCGAAGACATGAACAAACATTTCTTCAAAGAAGACCTACAAATGGCCAGTAGACACATGAAAATATGCTCAACATCACCCAGGAGCAGAGAAATACAAATCAAAACCACAATGAGATACCATCTCATACCAGCCAGAATGGCTAAGACTAACAAATCAGGAAATAGCAAATGTTGGTGAGGATGTGGGAAAAGGGGGACCCTCTCACACTGTTGGTGGGAATGCAGGCTGGTACAGCCAGTTTGGAAAACAATATGGAGGTTCCTCAAAAAGTTAAAAAGAGAACTACCCCTACGACTCAGCAATTACACTAATATGTATTTACCCCAAAATACAAATGTAGTGATTTGAAGGGGCATCAGCACCCCAGTGTTTAGAGCATCAATGTCCACAATAGCCCAATGTGAAATATGAAAAGAGCCCAGATGTCGATCGACAGATAAATGGATTAAGATGTGGTATATTTATTAGATGGAATATTACTCAGCCATCAAAGAGAATGAAATCTTGACATATGCAATGATGTGGATGGAACTAGAAAAATGCTAAGCAAAATAAGTCAATTAGAGAATGACAATTATATGATCTCACTCATATGTGGAATATAAGAAAGAAAACAAGAGCATGGGGGAAGGAGGAAAAAAACAAAAGTTGAAATCAGAGAGTGAGACACACCATATGACCCTCTTAATCATAGGAAACAAACTGAGGGTTGTTGGAGGTGGGGGTGAGGGGGTCCGGTAACTGGGTGATGTAATGAGCATTGAGTGCTATCTATACACAACTGATAAATCACTGAACTCTATCTCTGGAAATAATAATACACTATATGATAATTAATTGAACTTAAATTTTAAAAAAGGGAAAAAATAAAATATTATCTATGCCCATGAAATTCATAGTCAGAGGCAAGATAGAAAATGAAGCAAACCACTCCCATTCGTGTGTAACCCAAGTGTTAGGAAAGGTGCCAAGGAGGTGAACCTGACATGCTCTATTGGGGTCAGAAAAGAACTTTTGAGAGAGGTGAAGTTTAATCTGAGAGTAGCAGACAGAGAGAGGTAGGGTTAGCAGTAGTAAGTGTCCAAGTAGGGAAAACAGCACATCTTCAGGCCTGGAGGTGAAAGGGAGCCAGTGTCTGAAGGTTAAGAAGAAAACTGTATGGTGTGGTTTGGGAAAAAAGTTTCAATTAGAGAATTGGTTGAAAAGGATACTAAAGATGTGGGTAGGGAACAAATCTGGGAGGGCTTTGAAACCATGTTATGAAATTTAGATTATTCTGAGAGCAAGAGGGCCCCGTGAAAAGGTTTTTAGTACGGGAAGGTAAGATGGTGAGAAAAATCATTTGAAAAATGATTCTTGGGTATACACCAATAAAAGGCTTCTTTTACCCCTATCTTGCAATGAGCAATATTGAAACAGATTCAAACAAGGATCGTCGTGGAAGGGGCTGGTCTACAGCGAAGGCTAGCCTGCTGGCTCTCCTCCTTGGCTACTGTTAAGGAGCAATGACTTTGGAGCCAGCACAGCTTTCCCATCACCATTCAGGTGACAAGACTGGGGAGACCAAGTAAGTGCCACCTCTGACGAAGAAGAATCCCCATGAGATACACCATTCCTTACATAAGTGAGCAAGAAAAGACTGAGACAGGAACCAAAAAACAGACATTTTATACATCATGCCGAAGACCGCTGAGGGTAAGTAAAAATCTGAGAAATGTCATCCATCATCCATCCAGGCAATTGTCTGCTCTGACAGCTTATGCAGGAACCAAGGACATACTGCTAGAAATCTTCGGAGGAGGGGTATATACTGTGCCTCTGTGTCCTTAAAAGTGAGCTTTAAACTGGGGACACCCTTCGATTTCTCATCTGCAAGGATCTATTAACTTAATGATCATACAAGGGTTTTCTTAACTGATTTGGGGTTTTTGATTTGCACTGGCAATAGTATGAACGCTAGCATGGATTAGCCCAGTAGATTTCAAAATAGGGATTTCTTCCAGATACCAGGCTTTAGGGAATATGTTTCAGTTCCAGAGGCTTAAGACCTCCTTCAATGAGAAAAATTCTATTGTTTTAGTTTTCATTTTGGGGTTCCACAGCTAATAGATTTCATTAAAGAAACAGTTCCACTGTTTGGGGAAAAATCATAGAAAGAATAGGTTCATAGAAGAAAAAAAGAATCAGAAGATTCAAATTTAATTAGCTGTTTGATCTTTAACAAACTCTTTCTCTTCCCTGGGCCATGATTTCGTCAACTTAATATTAAGGACCAAAGGAGATAAACTCTAGTATTCCTTTTAGATTCGAGATCCGTATATCTACCTTGAAAGCCGCAGGAATGCAACATAAAAGCATAGTTACTTCTTTTTGAGCGTGTCCCTTTCTAGGAGAAATTTTGATATTATTCTTCACTTCTGAAACTCTCATTTGTATTAGGCTTCTTTCAAGCCCACAGATGGTCTGTCTTTGCTTCATGATATCATCCTCTTTATTCTAAAATATAGAATCACATTCATATTTTATATTTTTTTTTTTTTAGTCAGGAATTCTTAAAATAGGCAAAATTCTGAGCTTATTCCACAGGACTGTCCTTATACGCACTCAGGTGTGCACACAACTACAGCCCCCCCGCAAGCCCATTCATACACTTGTCTTAAAAGAATTTTGTCTAACTCTGCCCTCTAGTGCATCCATTAATCAAATGTTTGTAGACTCTCAACTAATGGCTGCACACTTCTCTAGATTCTAAGGACCTCAAATAAACAGGCATCAATTTTTTTTTTTTAAGATTGCATTTGATTTTTCTAAGAGCACACAAGCCAGAGGGAAATGGTAAATCTGTAAGGAAGTCCAAAGCCAACGAGCGGCAGCTATAGCAGCAGAGAGGTTAGAGGAGGATGCGCTGACAGAGGTAGAGCCACACGGGGAGTCCGTTTCAGAGCCAGGGGCCCAGGTCTGTTGACTCTTTGCCCAATATACTTCTTTCATCGAAAGATCACTACAGCTGTGAACACTTGAGTTCTACTTCTTTCTCTCTGAAGGACATTGGAGGCTTTAGAAGACATTTGATGGTCCTTGACTAGGAGCATTAAGACACTAAATTACACTGGCGTGGTCCATAAATCACAAAATGAGCGAGAGCCAGACAGTGGACCAGTGTGAATAGGTCATATCAAGAATGACAGTCACCAAGATCAGGTTGGAGACATGTAGGCTACATATGGGATCCAGGCAAACATCTGAGATGCTTCTTCCTTGTTTGTACGCTGCACGGGAAGGAATAGGAAAGAATGCAGTTCCTCCCTAAATCATGATGAAGACTATTATAAAACCAGTGTGGCTCAGGGAGTCAGACCCCCAGGCTTCCAGTGGCATGTCCTGCTGTGTACTTGGTGACCTTGGACACCTTACTTCCCTCTCCTAAACCCACTTTATAGGCGAGCCTATGGGACGGAACAAGATAATTTGCAAAGTGCTTAGCTTAACACTTAATAGAGAGTTCAGATGATGCGAAGAGCATATAATTATAACAATCATTTTTTAATCTCATTTTGATTTGGCTCATTTTAGTTTACAATATCTCACAGGAGGTGGGTGGGAGAGATGCACCCCACGTATATTTCATCACCAACATTGCTAAAGGAGACCACATTTTGTTCAGTTGTATTACTGTCTTTAAATTCTCTGCAAAAAACACAGCAGTTATCCCTTGCACTTGGGACAGTCCACTCCCGTCACGGTACATCGTGGGGATATTTTTTCATCAGTATTCGTGCATTTCTTCTTCATGCCAGTCCTGCTAGTCAGGCAGAAGTATCTTCTTTTACAAATACTAAAACTGAGGCATAGAGATCAAGTAATGATAGTAATACTATTAATAATATAATAGCTATTTTTAATAGTATTTGCTATATGTGCAGTATGGGACAATCTACTTAAAATATTTTTTACAATGAATTCTCACATAAACTCTATGATGTAAGTTGCTTGTTTCTCCTTTGCAGGTGAAGAAACTAAAGGTCACAGATTAGTCAGTTTGCTGATGATTAGGGTGATGCTGGAATCCAGGGGTCAGGCTGTCGGGAGTTCCAGCTTCTCAGTCCTGAGAATATTTCTGCAAGTTACTCGGTAACCAGTGGCAATGCCTCACTTTGCATCTAGGCTTCTCACTTCTTTCTGCTTAGACATCCCAGAGTCTTGCGGTGTATTAGACGGCTAGGATTCCCATAGTCAAATAACACAGACAGGGTGGCTTACACAACAGAAATGTATTTTCTCACAATTCTGGAGGCCAGAAGTCTGAGATCAAGGTGTCAGCCATGATGGTTTCTTCTGAGGACATCTTTCCATGGTTTATAGATGACTATCTCCTGCCTGGGTCTTCACAAGGTCTTCCCTCTGTGTGTGTCTGTACCCTAAGCTCTTTTTATAAAGATACCAGTCATATTGGATCAGGCCCATCTTAATAACCTCATTTTAACCCAAGTAACTCTTTAAAGATCCTATCGCTAAATAGAGTCATATGATGAGGTGTTGGGGGTCAGACTTCCACATACGAATGAGGGACACAATTTAGCCAATATGGGAACCCTCACTTTGAACAGTCTTTGGCCATCCTACGCTCTCTGTCAAAGGAAATGTCCTAGGTATTGCTGATACCCCCATATTGTAGAGAATGCATCAGCTGTGACCCCAAAACAAAGGACAGTGGCAGTTCTTGTAAAATAAATAGTGGTCTTGAGTGGAGAAGTTTAGAAAAGACTGAATAGAAAGTGAAGCCTTGAATAAAAATAATTTGAAACATGCAGTCACTGTCATAAACAATTTAAAAGCATTACCTTAGTCGACTTTTACAATAATGCTATGACAGAATTGCTATAATATCCTGAGAAAGGGTAACAACTGTCAAAATTATTTTCCATTGAAATAGTTGCCTTTGATAGAAGATATGACTTTCATTGATCAAGCAAATACTGAGCACATATAATGCATCAGGCACTGTGCGAGGTGCAGAGATGTTGACGACTTTCGAGGATGGGCTGTTTCAACAGGAATCAGGGTTGGGAACAAGACGAGTATCGTCATTAAAGAGCACACTGTTGGCCAACAATTCCTGCACACACCCTAGGAATAGATGCAGAAGTCTTGGCCAATGGTTCAAATGACCTTGTTATTTATTGTGTTTTCTTATGACAACTATTTTTAAAAATCTCCTCTCAACTGAGACAAATGAGTTTGGCACAATAGCCCCCTTGGCATTTGAGAGAAAAAGCTCTAAATAGGAGTTACTGTCCTGTGGTCCTCTCCATTCCTCCCTACCACTCACTCCATCTATTTGTATTAGCTCAAGCTCTGGCCTTACCCATCTAAAGCTCCAAGGTGAATTGTGATTGAAATAAAGTGGCGGTAGGGTCCACCTTCCTTTGCTGTATATAATTACTGAGATTAATTGCCACCCACACGTGTAGATGGGAGCAGGACTGAGACAGGAGTAGCTGAGCGGGATGTGCCTGGCACAGGACACGAGTGTATACAGGTGATGGTGTTGTGTCCAGGAGGTCAGTTTAGAGAGAGAAGGAAATAAGCAGTGTCCATCTCGTGGAGGTGGGAGAGCCAAGCAGGGTTGGGGATCCTTGATTTTTGGAACAATTCACTCAATGCTCTATTGGGGGTTCACATCTTTCTCAAGAAATTTGAAATCATTAAAAATCACATAGTGAAAATGTTTGCCTATGAATTAGACGGTCTTTAATATAATACATGAGGGTGCCTGGGGGGTACTCAGTTGGTTAAGCATCTGACTCTGGCTCAGGTCATGATCCCTGGGTGTAGAATTGAGTCCCACATCGGGCTCCTTGCTTAGCAGGGAGTCTGCTTCTCCCTCTGCGGGCTGCTCTGCCTGCTTGTGTTCCCTCTCTCTTTCTGTCAAATAAATAAATAAATAAAATATTTAAAAAGGAATAATAATAGAACACATGAATCAGGTGTTGAACTTGAAAGGTATTAACTTCCTCTTTCCTACGATGCGTGTAGTCTCTTTATATTCATAATACCAATTCCATCCTTCTGATTGCTAAATATTGTCAAATGTACCTAGATTTTTTTTTTCCCCATTGAAATTTTGCACATGGCCAGGCTCATCCAGCATGGAATCTGGTAAATTTTGTAGGTCAACCGGTACAAACTGTTCTGCGATTTTCCTTACTATTAAATGTTTTTATATCAGAATAAATTTGTCTTTCAAATTGGTCAAGGTTGCTTGCAATTCTAATATGTCTTCCCAAGACAACGGCAGTAGCTTTCCATATTCTCTGCTTCAAATGATGCCTTATTTTAAAAAATTGGGGTAAGCATCATTAAGAATAGGATGAATAGATTCTTGCTGAGGAGGTAAGTCACTCCTGTGGGAAGGAGACATTTATGATCTGGCATATGGTGAACATTCTCTTCAGTGCTGGTGATGGTAGGCACTTGTTGGGTGTAATTCACAATTAATTGTGCCCAACAGTTCAATAATAATTCAGATGGAAAGAGAAATGCGAAAGGATTCTTAGTTCCTGGACCTATATTCTTGGCAACAAATATCCAGAAACTAAGTTTCACTTTTGGGAACTGTGCTGTATTTTTGTTTTTTTTTTTTTTTTCCCTCTTCTCTTTGCCAATGCCCCTCCCTTCTCACCTTTGGCTTTTAACTCTCTCTCTTTTCCTCTTTTTTTTTTTCCCCCACTTTTTAATCCTTCTTTGAGATTCCCTCTCAGCTCTTTTATCATCTTATAGGCCACTGAGCTGTCTCTGACTGAAGATTTCTCAATCTGGAATGATCCAAGACTGCAGCTGTAGCATGTCTCAGTATATGATAACAGAGTTGGGGAAAATGACATTATTTTCTGCCTGCATCAATGTGAGATGCAAACACACACAGTTGTTTACTTAATGATGATCCTCCCTGTATTCTCTTTTCTAAATATTCAGAATGAGAAGGTTGGGAATAGTTGAAAGAAGAGGGTAGGGATTCTTCCTAAAGGGTGATAGACAACCAACACACATCCTTTACTCTGTCTACAATCTGCTGTGAGGAGAAGAGCAAGTTCAGCAGTTTTTGCAAAATTACCAACACAGCAAGAAAGGCAGGCAAACAGATTGCTCAGATGGACTGACTCTTAATAACTAGATCTATCAAGTCCCAGATTTGCTGCTTGCTGGGAGACTTCAAAGTGGGTCTGCTTTTAAATATTTGATTTCCCCAAATTAGGGAAAACCCTCTGAAACATTTAGCAATGTGGGCCATACTTTGAGAGGCCCAGGGAGGCTCTCTTTGATGTCATCTTCGGTGGCATGGTTTCATAATTTCTCCGAAGAGTTGTGTCGTCATCTTGACTTTCTTTCTTTTGATTTATCTGTGAATCAGTTTGGTTGCCAACTTGCCAACTGTTTGTATCTATGCACCTACAGACCTACTATATACCCTGTTCTACCTTCCTTGGTGCGCAGGAAACTGTTAGTGATTATCACTGGGCTCCTTTGCCCCATGCCTACTGGTGGGTTCGGACAATGGGAGGTGTTGGTAATGTATGTGGAGGACAGGGGAAAAACGAGATTGGGATATATATATTCCTCAGGTCTCTTCTGGGTGACTACAGCTTAACTGCTTCCCTTTACAGAAGCCACTGCCTCTCTTAGGTAGACTTCTCCTCCTGCCAGCAACCTACTGATCTCTCTAGGGTCCTATAACTGCTTCCACACCTTGTTACTTCAGTCCCAAAAGCATTGAGAATGCCCTGCTCTTGCTAGTACTGGGGTGCTTTCTCAATCTTCTGTGTCCTTTAACCCTACCCACCTGATTGTTAACAGTCCCTGGACTGAGCTCTCCTTAAATAGCCTTTGAATGTGTCACTTATTTGCCATCAGTATCCTGACCAATAAACACAAGGCTCAGGACTATTCATTTAGTCATATGAAGACAATAAATGATGTCATTCATAGGTAGATTTATGTATCTGTTGTAGAGGCTTACTCAGGTCAAATGCTTTACTCAAGGTCACAAGGAAAGTCATTGGTGGAACCAGGACTAAAACCCAACTTCTTCAGAATCTATGTACACGTAATCCCCAGGTGTGTTTCATGAACCACCAGCCTCATGGCTTTGCCATGTTCTAAAAGATGGAAATAACTATACCATGTTTTACTGTACTATCCATATCTCGGGGGATCATAAAACATGCTACCAATTTATGACCTTTGAGAAATCTGAGGTACCTAGTTAAACTCAATTTTGTTTAAAGGAGAATTTACTGCACATATCACTGCACTTTTTTTTTTTCTTTCTCATAACCTGTCTGTATCCCATGGAAATAATGGCCTGTGAAATCCAGAGTGAATGTCTTTGCTTCCATAAGCATACTTGAAAAGAGGACCACTCCAGTGCTCCAGAGTTTATGTCTCAGTAAGTCAAACTCCCAGTGAGGAGTGCCCTGAATGTCTCAGCCCAGGTACAACGATGGTTGAGGGGTAGGGTCTCCACTGAGTTTGGCTGAGGTTGAGTCTGTTAAAAAAAGAAAGAACGAACCCAAAATGGACTCACTTTTGCTAAACTCCACCAAGATTTGATACCTAACCTACTTGCAGTTTCTTTCAGTTTCCCCTAGAAGTGGAATTTTAACCAGGCATTTCCTGATCTACTAGGGAGGTAAATCTGCATGATAAGAATCTTTGCTTTCCTTAAGGAAAGTTAACCTCCCTTGAACTAATTGGCCCTTTTAACTTCCTTGTCCCACCCTCTGCCTGTAAAAAACTCCCATTTGTATAACTCCTAAGAGCTCCTTTTTTCTTGCTAGATGGGATGCTGCTGGGTTCATGAATTATTGAATAAAGCCACCTGGTTTTTCAAATTTACTCAGTTGAATCTTGTTTTTTAACAGATTCAATCCAGTGTGTCCATAGGGGTGGGGTCACATCCCTGAAACATGGCTGCTGAGACAGATCCTTTGAGTCAGGGGATGTGTTCAAGAACAGAAGCTCATTGTAGCCTTTGCAAATACATCTACATCATTATTTTCAGAAGGCATAGCCAAATGTTATAGAGCCTAAGAAGACTACTTTTTTATCTGGATATTTTCATTCTCCAACTATGAAGTCAAGATATGACTACACCAAAAATGCTTTTTCTAAAAGTAGATATTGACTTTTGTCCCTCATCCTATAGGTAGATGATTGTCTCTTCTCTCTCTCTCTCTCTCTCTCTCTCTGTCTCTCTCTCTCTCTCTCACACACACACACACACACACACACACACACACACACCACAGGAGCGGTGTTCAGCTCAGTAGTCCTTAGATACTGCCTTCTTTCCTCCTGGTCAAGTATGCCACTTAGCCTTACTTAATGCAGTTTCTGCTTCAGCCATCCCAACTCAAGTTGAGGAAAAAGGAAGGCAACTAACAGGTATCGAAGACCTATACATGCCAGCTCCTTTAGAGCTTACTCCTCTCCTCTGTTGCTCAGCATTCCTCACATGAGGAAGCTGAGGCCTGGCACATTTATGTTCCTTGCCCAAGGTTTTAAGGACAACAAAGATTTTAAACTGCTGGCTCCCCATCCCTTTATTCCATGCATATAGTCAATGCTGCCTGCTGTTGGTCATGCATCGTTGAGGAACTGAGATTACAGATTTTTTTTAATGCAATCAATCTGGATGACTTAGATGTAATCACCAAAGCATATCCATGGGAATGTGGAGGCCACCAAAGAGGAAGTGGCCAATTCTACAAGTTTTAAAGCAAGTTTTGAAAATGGGATGTTTATTGGTAGAAAGTGGTGAGGTCAGACATTCCAGGAAGAGAGAAGCAGTGTGAACAAAGAGAGGTGGTATGTGTTAGGTTTTCTCTTAATGATCCGTGGAGAAAAATGAAAGACAGCAGAGCCAGGAGGTAGGTTCAAGAGTGCTTTATTTTATTTATTTTATTTTAATTTAATTTAATTTAATTTAATTTAATTTAATTTAATTTTATTTATTTTATTTTATTTTATTTATTTTATTTTACTTATTTTTCTTATTAAATAATTTTTTTTTACAAATTTATTTTTTATTGGTGTTCAATTTGCCAACATATAGAATAACACCCAGTGCTCATCCCATCAAGTGCCCATTTGGGATAAATCCCCAGCAGTGCAATTGCTGGGTCGTAGGGCAGATCTATTTTTAACTCTTTGAGGAACCTCCACGCAGTTTCCCAGAGTGGCTGTCCCAGTTCACATTCCCACCAACAGTGCAGAGGGCTCCCCTTTCTCCACATCCTCTCCAACAGTTGTGGTTTCCTGCCTTGTTCATTTTCTCCATTCTCACTGGTGTGAGGTGGGACCTCATTGTGTTTTTGATTTGTGTTTCCCTGATGGCACGTGATGCAGAGCATTTCCTCATGTGCTTGTTGGCCATGTCTATGTCTTTAATGGGGAGCGCTCCTGGGCGAGGTTCCATGACTCAGAGAGGAGGCCAGAGTCAGGGAAGTGGCCCAGGAGGGGAAGGGTGTGTGTTTTTTATGCCTATGCAAGTTAAGAAAAAAAAAAAAAATGGGGTGGTTAGGAACATGTGGTTTTATGTGATAAGGTGAGGCAGGGTGCATGGTCTTGTGTTTGGCTGATTCTGGTGTTCTTCTTCTTTTAGGCGGGTGAGTTGTTTGTGACTTGAGTTTTAGGAACTTATCCAAGGTGACATCTGGCAGAAGGATGACCCCACCAATTAGCCTTAGGTCACCCATTTTGGAGAGGCCCTACCTCTGTCTGCCTAACAGTACGACGGTTCAGGCTATGCTTAGGAAACTATGATTCCTTTGAATTCGTTGAAATACATGGAGTAAATGGTGCATGATGAGAGATGAACCGGGTGCCACCTACAGGGTTCTGATGTCAGAGGGCCTTACAGAACACGCTAAGGACCCCTCCAATGTACAAAACACCTGACGACCGTGAGGATCTGTGAACACCGCACAGAGGAGATAGCATTCTGAACTTGGCATACTACAAAAAATAAACAGAAAAGGAAGAGTTATAACAACATATCCGCTCGGTTGCTCAGGTGTCCTTTGGCTGAAAGTGCACACACACAGACGGCTGGATGGCATCAGCATGTCTCTTAAGCTGACCAAATTCCATTTGCTCTAAATAGAGCATTTGGTCTGAACTTTGAACAAACGACTTGCCCACAATTAACATTTTGTCAGGGTCAACTCTATAGGTCAGCCTTGAGAGCTCTGGATGGGTGATAGTTTCTCTTAACAGCACCCATAGAGTTTTTCCCCCAAATCATGCTGTTTTCCAAATGAGTTTCCAGGGAAGTGAAATTAGTTTGCTTTAGGACCACTAATAGGAAGTTGCTTTTCTTTGCTCAGGCACCCCAAAGGGGTTGTAAACTTGGATGTTTACCACTGTTGCCGCCTCTGGGCTGTTGAGCTCTCTCAGGACCTCTTATCCAGAAACAGCTTCTTCAGTTCCTCTTTTGTATGCTAATTGATAATACTTATTTTTTTAGTAATGCTTCTTTCTGCTTATTATTTGAATTGGCTGCACTGTAAATTAGAATAAGGAAGAGAGCGATGCTGAATATCTGCAACTGGATGCAGCTAGGTTGGTCATAAAGCTGCCTCGAAAAACCGCCGAGAAATTTTAGCCTTTGGCTTCAACTTTCCACCTTACAATTCAAAGACGGCATTTTCTTAGGAAGCCTCAGCTCATTCCAAATCTGACAAAACGGAATTAGAGGGACCCACAGAGACTAAAAACTCGTGAAGATCTCTCATTTGGCATGTGTTCCTTCAAACACTCATTTGCTGGTGAACCCATCCATCTAATATATAATAAATATTGTACTACGTGTAATATGTTGAAACAGACCCTGCTAGATAGAGATAATCAGATGTGAATACTGTCCTTAAGAATTATTCCTCCAGGAGGGTCTGGGTAAGGGTAAGGGTTCCACCCCTGATTTCAGCTTAGGCCATGATCTCAGGGTTGTGAGGTCAAGCCTTGTACAGGGCTTGCTTAAGAGTCGCTCTCTCCCTCTGCTCCTCTCTGCCTTCTCAAAATAAACAAACAAAAAATTCCTCCAGACTGTAAATCCTCTGACGGTAAGTATTGTCTGTTTTGTCTACGATTAAGTCTCCAGAGCCTAGCAACATGTCCGGAACATGGTTGGATATTAGGAATTTAGATGGGATTTGATGATCGCACCATTTGTCCTTCCTTCGGTGGAGGCAACATAAAACCTCTCGGTGATCCCATCTGAACAAGCTATAGAGGTGAGGGAAAAGAGGTATCTTTACAGAATGTTTTTTGGTTTATACTCAGGGAAGCATGACACAGTGTTCAATGTAGTCTTGAAACAAGTTGTATGGGAGAACATGAATTCCACTTCCTAAATCTGAATTAAGATGGCCTCTGTGGGGAAAACTCTAGTCCAGCTTACTTATTCAGATGCAGGTAACGGAATTGAAATAAAGACATCTGAAAGTAGCAGACCTGCCCCCATTTTTTCAGCCCTTGTCAAATATTTGTGCCACTCACCTGCATGGAGATGAAGTGGTCTAGAGACAGTAAGTGCGCCCAGAAGCTTTCTGCCCATGTTTACCCACATCCCTAGAGCAAGTTTAGGGGGAGATTAACACCCGGGCATGAATCTTTGAACTCACAGTGACTCTGCCCACAGGCAAACCAGGTCTGATGTATATGTTAGGCACTGCCAGTTAAGTAATTTCTTCCTTTTGAAGGGTTTTGACTAATAGGGTAAGAAGTCTGAACTGTATCCTGCAGGAAAAAGAGAGCTATGACACCCACAGGGCAACCACAATAAAGGAGCAGCACAAAGGAGTTCCTTTGTGAGAAGGGAACAGTAGTGTATCTTTTTTTTTTTTTTTTTTTAAGATTTATTTATTTGAGAGAGAAAGAGGGAGTGAGCACAAGGAAGTGGAGCAGAGAGGAAGAGAGAAACCCAAGGTGATTCCTCACTAAGCATGGGGCCGGACTTGAGGCTCAATTCCCAGGACCCTGAGATCATGACTTGAGCTGAAAGCAACAGTCGGAAGCTTGACCAACTGGTCCACCCCGGCACCCTGGGAATAGTAGTGTATCTCGATTGTGTAATGGTTCTGTGCATCTAGATATAAGATTAAATCACATGGGCCCCCTCTTTCCCCCACCCCACCCTCGCATACACACAGAGACATGTGCTTAAAAATCAAATACTGAATAAGGACTGTAGTCTAGCTAACAGGGTTCTACGATGGTGATTTCCTGATCTGATGTAGTACCAGTGAGTTACAGAAGACTGGGAGCAGCTGGGTAAAGGATTCTTGGGATTTTATGTACTATTTTTGAAACTCCCTTGGAATCTCTAATTATTTCAAAATAAAAAGTTGAGGGAGAGAGAGGGAGGCAGAGAAATTACAACCCCCCTTCTCCCTCAATTAAATGCTAATGCTCCGAGAAGTGGAGACTTCCTGCATTAAGATGAAATGGGATGGGATGGGGAAAGACCAGAGGCTAAATGTCCATATGGAATCTCATGTCTTTTCTCCTCTGTTAATACATTAGCAAAATTCCATTTTCCTAATTCAAAAAATTGACCCTGGGGAGAGAGAAGTAAACACATCACAGACAGGAGGGGAAAAAAAAGATTTAAATGTAAAAATAATCATTTTAATCATGTCTGCAAGTTTGGTACACCCCACAGGAGAGTAGCCTGAGGCCAGAAGGAATCTGTGCCGAGGAGGTTGTGTTTGGAAAGTTTTGAACGGATTCCTTTGAAATTTATGGATGCTGTAAAGGCAGTTGTCCATTTCTCTGCATCACAATCTTTATTACTTTTTAATAGCACGTCACCTTTAGTTAAAGGCTTTATGGACTCAGGACAAAATATAACCTAGGAGGAAAGCAGCACATAAGATTAATATCTTTATGCAAGGGAGTTTTTAACATCTTAATATGTTGTCACACATATTTTTTTCCCATTTTTACATTTATAATTACTTGAGGGAATTACTGGTTGGGTCTTTAATTAGCTTGGAGATTATATATTTATATTTATTTATATTTATATTTATATTTATATTTATATTTATATTTATATTTATTATTTTTTAGCACTTTACTCTGAGGAAAACAAGGCAGCACGCTTTGACATGCCTCTGTTACTGATCTCACACTAACCCAGGGCAGCACTGAGACTAGAATCCTGCTCTCCACAAGAACCACAGCCCTGACCATTATTGTCTGTGACCAGGCTGAGCTTTGGATTCCAGGAAGCATGAGAACAAACACATTATGCCTAACGATGCATGGGAAAAATGAGCCTAACTTATGTGTTCTCAGAAAAATGAGAAGATACATATTTTTCACACATTTGGCAAATAAAATTGCAGCCATTTGCATGGAGCTTTCAAACAGATCTCATTCCAAGAATGTTAAACTAATAGAATCTGCAACTGCCTGCAACTGTGTTCAGAGCCAATCTTTAGGATCTGTTGCAAACTGAGGACTTTCCTGGACAACAAATACCACCAAAGCCCCTGCCCAAATATTTGGTTTCCTCAGACATGCCACATGATATTCATTTTTAGATAAATTAACTAGTAGAAGAGAATATTGTTTCAAGAACATGATTCCCTAATTCACTATGTTGATGTTATGACGGTGTTGGGAAATATGATCTTGTCAATAAAGGGCGGAGGATTAATTGGATATCATCACAGAAAAAAAAATTAAGCTCCCATCTCATACCTTATACAAAAATAATTCCACATAGATTACTAACCTGAGAGTGAAAAGTAAACAATAAAGATTTTTGAGGAAATCATAGGAGGACATTTTTTAAACCTAGGAATAGGCAAAGGTTTTTTAAACAGAAAGATAAAACAGTTGATCAAAAAAATATATAGATTGATTTATAATAAAACTAAGTGCTTTTGTTCATCAAAAGATAGCAATAAAAGAAAAGTACACACTCAATACCAATGTGGGAAAAGGCATTTCGTGTGTGTATATCCAATAAAGAATTTCCAACAGTGTCCTACAAATGCATAAAAACATCTACAAATAAGTAAGAGAAAAAAGAGACAAATCAAGCAAAAGATAAATGCACAAAAGTCTTGAATTGGTATTATGAAAGAAGATATCTACTTAGCCAATGAACAAGAAAAGCTGATCATTTTCATTAGTAATATGGGAAAATATAAATTAAAGCATTAGTATATAACAACTCCCATAATAACTAACAACAACAAATGCTCATACATTGCCAGCAGGAGTATAAACCAGACCAGAAAAATAAAATTAAAATAAAATAAAATAAAATAAAATAAAATAAAATATAAAATAAAATAAAATAAAATAAAATAATAAAATAAAATAAAATAATAAAATAAAATAATAAAATAAAATAAAATTAAATTAAAATAAAATAAACCAGACCAGATACTTTAGGACACAACCTGTATCTATCAAAGCTGAATAAATGTCTAACCTGTGACCCAAAAACTGAACTCAGGTACACACTGAACTGAAACTCATTCACACAATCACTATAAGACAAGTCTTAGAATGCTCATCTAAATATTACCAATCATAGCTCCAGGTTGGAAATGATCAATGTAGCCATCATCAGAATAAATGGTTTTAGTATAAGTGGTCCTGAACCTACCATAGTCCAATTTATGGATTTTTGGACTTTACAATGATGCAAAAGCAATATGCTTTCAGTGGAAATCATAAATTGAATTCTGATCTTTTCTTGGACTAGTGATATGTGATAGATATTCTCTTGTGATACTGGGTGGCAGCAGCAGGCCACAGCTACCAGCCAACCATTCATTCATGAGGGTAAACAACTGATGTGCTAACAACCACATATACCCATACAAGCATTCTGTTTTCACTTTCAGTACATTATTCAATAAATTACATGAGATATTCCACACTTTGTCAAAAAATAGGCTTTGTGTTGGATGATTTTTGTCCAACAATAAGCTAAGCAAGTGTTCTGAGCATGCTTAAGATAGGCTGGGCTAAGCTATGATCAGAATAGGTATATAAATACATTTTAATTTAACAATGCTTTCAAATTATAATGGGTTTATCATCATAAGTCAAAAAGGATATGTAAAGTCACAGAAAGGAATATTATACAGCAGTGAGAATGAAGATCCATAGTTCCACACAGGAGTTTGAATCAATCTCATGAATATAGTATTGAGCAAAAGATACAAAACTCAGGACACTCAAAGACCCCAAAAAAGAAAGGTGATATTCAAGAAACCTAGTGGGACTTATGGGACTGAAAAGCATGGACTTAAGAGCAATCCCCTACACTAGTAAGGAGAGCTAAAGCAATACATCTGTGTACACTGTGCTTACATGCATTGGTTTAATAACAATTAAGGGCCAAGCATTGTGTTAGGTGCCATAGATATGAAAAGATTTAGTCCTTTGTTATTATAGAGCCCACAGATAAGTGACTAATACAGCTCTAAGTGTCTTCAACTGTTCAAATAAATAATTATAAAATGCAATAGGAATACAACCCAGTGGTTGCCATCTTGCACATTTTTTTTCCAAAAAAATGAAAACCTTTTTCATACATGAGTGTTCATAGAAGCCTGATTTGTAATTACCAAAAACTGGAGTAAAAAACACCCTCAGACATTGTTTAATGGAGGTGACTGATTAAACAAACTGTGGGAGGTCCATACCATGAAATACTATTCAGCAATAAAAAAGAATGAAAGTGTGATATATGCAAAAATCTGTTTTTTCTCTGATGGGTCTTATAAAAACCCAATCCCTAAAGGTTACATAAAGTATGATTCTACAGAATTTTGAGATGAGAAAATTATAGCAGTGGAGAATATATTACTGGTTGCTGGGATTAGGGATGGCTTGGGGTTATATCTAAGGAGAGGGGGTGGGTGTGACTAGAAATGGGTAACACCTGGGACTCTTGCAGTGATTCACTGCTCTGTGTCCTGTCTGTGTTGGTGGGTACATGAACCTACATATACGACACAATTGTGGGGAACTACACACACACAGATACACACACATATACATATTAGGAAAACTGGGGAAATATGAGTAAGATGGTGGAGTAGATCAGTATCAATATTCTCATTGTTGTATTATGGTTTTGCCAGAGGTTAATTTGGGGGAACTTTGGTAAAGGATACAGAAACTCCCCGAATTATTTCTTCTAACTGCATGTGATTTTACAATGATCTTAAATAAAACATTTAGTTAAAAAGTTAATTGAGCTAGAAAGGAATATATTTGATAGGAGTAAGTTATATGACAGGGGGTTTCCATCAAACCTAGGGAAATCCATTAAAATCTCTCCTGAAGAAAAACATCTGGTCTGAGGTTTGAAAATGGAGGATCCATTATCTGGGCAAATAGTGAAGGGACTCTAGGAAGGAGGGAACATGGTATGTTCTAAGAATGGGAAGTAAGGATACTGGGGAGGACATGATAACCAAAGAGTCAAAAGAGATTCAGACCATGACAGGCACTTTTAAGAACTGACTCTTCATTCTGTCTTTAAAATAATGTTGGACAAGGAATGCCATAGGTTACTCGGGGCAACTTCAGGGAATATATCTATCCAGAAATACCAAGAAACACCCCCAGCAATACCAAGGGGATAATTATTTATTATAATTTTCTTTTTTTTTTCAAAAAAATATTATTTATTTATTTATTTATTTATTTATTTATTTATTTATTTACTTATTTTGGAAGACAGAAATTGCAGGGGGTAGGGAGGAGCAGAGGCAGAAGGAGACTCCCTGCTGAGTGTGGAGCCCAATCTGGGCCCAATCCCAGGACCCTAAGATCATGACCTAAACCAAAATCAAGAGTTGGAGGCTTAACCAATGGAGCCATCCAGGTGCTCCTATTACAACTTTATAAAAAAAGAAAAAAAATGTTTTTTCAAATGGGGCTATGTTATAAAATAATGAATCTCCCTTATATGGAAATATTCAAACATAGCAGTTGACCCGCTGTAACGTTGGGCACGTATAACAATAAGGAGCAATACTGAATTAGACAACATCTATGTTTCCTTTCCGTTTCTATGAGATCATGTCTTACTGTTCATTTTGTGCAGATCAAAGAAAAACAGTGCAGGGCAGGATTTGGTAAGATATCTGGAACCTGATCGTAGCATCTCCGGCTGATTTAAGGAGCAGCTCTAATGAGTAATCGTGGCATTCATGTCCCAAGCTCCGGAAGTGTGATGAGTGGCAACAGGCTTGACATCACAGGCGATTTCAAACCTGGGTCCGTGATCCCTGTTCCCCAGGGTCACCTCTTCCTCTGGGTGGATGAGTCCTTTCTTAATGGTCTGCATTGCAGGCTACTCATTCTGGAGTGGGTTATAAACACAAGCCCTCCTATTAATTTCAAATGATGCATTTCTATCTCTGGCTATGAATAAAACAGATCAATGCCACCCGCATGTTTTATTGGGCCTCCTGCGAAATGAATCTGTAGGGAGACAGCCGGCAGGATGGAGTTGACATGCAGATGAGATTTGTAAGTGAGGACATATTGATTATTTCCATTTCAGCTCAGGCAGTAATTCCACCCAATGCCGCTTCCCCTGTTTGAGCTCATTATTTATGCCATAAAAACACTATCTCAATGATAATAACAGGCTTCATTTACAAGCTAGAACATAAAGCATCAGCGCTTAAGATTTCAAGAGGTAGGAGAAGAGGGAGAGAGGAATTTAACAAGTCCTAGAGAGACACAAAACTGCCAAGGCTTATCCTGCAGCTTTTATTCTCTCAAAAAGCAAGGGTGGGAGCAGGTCCTCGGTGACGGGGGTCTTTATTAATACCTCCAGACTTGCACGAGGCTTGGATGGATGGAGCGCTCTGAACTTGCTCCACAGCGAAACTTTCCTTATGGATGCCTGACTTTTACGGTGCCATGCATGCCACTGGCTCAGTGTGTGGAGAACATCTGGAGTGCCTACTTGCCCTTGTTGGACAATTTTCAAATATTCACCTGAGTGTCTATTCACTTGGAATCACATTCAGCAGAAACTGAGCAATTCTTCAAATGAAAGGGATTTTGCTCCCAGTGGGTAATTTTAGTAGGTACCATGTTCCTGTATCTATTGTCTTGTCATCAATACATTGGATTTTTTTTTTTTTTTTAACCTAAACACAATATAGGTGCTTCCATTCAGGTCAATCAGCAGTCATGTTCCTTGCCTCACTCTTGGGACTTATTGGGTTTCCCCATCAGGTAAAACATGGTCCGTGCCCTCAGGGATTTTTCAGCCTAGGAGGAGGGCAGGAGTCAAACACATAGCAAGAAGGTCTAAACACATGTGGGAGAAGAGTTTAGGAAAGGAAGAAATAATTACAATAGATTGACAGGGGAAGACTCCCTGTAATAGACGACTCCCCAGCTCAGCCCTGAAGTTGGTAATAGTCTCCCTTATTATTAATATTTTGCTTCAAAATGACTCATTCCCTTTAGTAAAAGAATAATATATTTTCTTGGAGAAATTTGAAAAAAAATATAGCTATGTAGTAAACTAAAAGAAAACGAAAATTAGGTGTTATGTCATCATACTGAGATGATTATCACCAATGGTTTGGGATACATTCTATACCTTTTCCTATTTAGATTTTATAAAACTGGATGCATAATGTATTGTATCTACGTCTTTTCCACTTATGTATGTGTCGTGAACATCTTTTTTGGTAGTGGTACATTCTTCTCCATCATTCTAACGCCTGCAAGTTTTCCTTTGAAGGGATGTCTCATACCTTATCTAACTAATTCCCTAATATTGGACATTTAATATTAACAATGTTATTGGGATTAAAAAAATATTCCACTGAATATTCTAGAAACTAAGTGTCCACAATGATTGCTTTAGGATAAGTTCCAAAAACCTAGTAATTTCCAGGTTAAAAGACATTTTAAACATTATTGATAGATACAGCTATGTCATGTTTGAGAAACGATCTATCAATCTTTCTGCCCAACGGTAGCATAGGACTGTGACTTCATAGATAGACATTTTTTTGACAGGTAGAGTGGATAGGGAGTGTTTTGTCAACTGATCAAATAACCCTGGCAAGGGTAATGTAAATATTTGGTGGTATTCAGGCTTCCTGTCTAGGTAT
The DNA here is from genome assembly GCF_011100685.1 of Canis lupus familiaris. NCBI lineage: Eukaryota > Metazoa > Chordata > Mammalia > Carnivora > Canidae > Canis > Canis lupus. The sequence continues at coordinate 72,376,087 of NC_049232.1, read as the reverse complement.
TAGCTAGAGACAAAGTTGAAAAAATGGCTTAGAGCAAGCGAGTGGAAATGATTTCAGTTTTTTTACACAGTTAGCAACAACCAGGCACTGACAAATGTTTTAAATTATTTTTGTTGTTATTATAAATAATATATGTGCATACCAAAAATAAACCTGAAAAACACGGAGGATATAAAATAAACAGTAATAGTTGCCCCAAGCCCTTGAACTGGTTGCCTTCCACAATAGAAGCCAAATAATAGTATTGGTCAACTTTTCAAAATTTGAGTTACTTAAGTAATGGCTTGTGAGTTCAGATTTTTTTTTTTTTAATCAAAATTTTGGATCAGTTTTCTGATCGGTCAACTTGAGAAGAATGAATTAGGCATGTTTGTCTCAGCTTGTTTTCTCTTTTGAGAGTACAGCCCCAGGGAGCATGCACTGGGAAAAGTCCCTACAAAAGCAAGCTGTGCCCTAAGGGAAGTCCTGTAAGTGTCCAGGGCAACAGTAGGTGTTGGAGGAAGCCAATCTGCCTGTAGACACAAGCCACATCCTCTAGCACAGGCTTTAGTGGCCTTATAGAGGATATTTTGGTCCACATACATGCTATTTCTTGTCTTATTCCTCAATTGATTCTGAACTCAGGCAGGAGAAAGACGTGCTATTTGCTGGGCGCTCTCACAAAGAACTCAGTGCACATTAATATAGAAAATTAAAAAAAAAAAAGAAAGAAAGAAAATTCAGCTGAACAGTCTTTTGCTGAGGGACATGTATGTTGTTTTGCATATTAAAAAATAAACACACAAAACAAGCATACAATACAAAAACACACAATGGAGCAACATACTTTCATAAGTAAATGTGAGGATGTATTTAAGGTATAGTTTAATAATTAAAATTACTCTATGAAAGGGTATGTATTCCTTAAATTTTGATACAGCCAAATTGACTTTTTTTTTTTTTTTTACAAATTTGCAATTTCATCAGTAGCTACTGTGACATCTGATTTTCTCAACTCTTGTCAATATGTACTGTTCTCAAATTCTAATCTACACCATTCTGATAGGTGACAAATGATATCTCATTAAAATATTAATTTGCATTTCCTCCATTATGTGTGGGATTGTGCTTTTTCATGTTTATTGTCCCTTCATATGATTCTTTCTGTGAACTGCCTGTTCACCTTCTTTGTCCGTTTTTCTATAAGTCATTTGTCTTTCTCATTGATTTTTTAGGAGCTCTTTGCATATTAATAAAGTCAGCCATTTCTCTTTATTATGTGCTGTGAATATTTCTCCATTTATTATTTGCCTTTTGATTATGTGTAAACGTTTTTGACTTTTTGTCAAGTATCATGTAGTAAAATTTCCAATTGCTTTTATGATTTATATACATTGAAATGCTACTGACCAAATGATCTTGAAGAAGAGATACCACTTATATTGAAAAAGAAAATAGAAACACAGACATGAACTGGGGGATTATTACAATCACCTTAATAAGTGGTCAAGACTATGGCGATGGTAGAGAAATAAAGAAATGAAGGTGAGGGTTTTTTTATTTTTTATTTTATTTTTTTAGAAAATAGATGTTGTTAAGGAAGAAGAGAAGATGAGTCACAATTAATAAGGGTAAAATTCCAAACTGCGTATGTAGATCGAACTAGGAGTTGATATGTGTTATCCAAGGAAATTCCTTTGTTTTTCAAGTCTTTCATGAGCTGCATTAATCTGGACTTAGAAACAATTCTAACGTATCAGACGAAATCCATTGCATGCTGCTCTCCCTTTTTCAGATGTCAACTACTTCTTTTAGTCTCCTCATAGGAAAATAATTTTAACAGAGTAATGTTGGCATAATAGAGGACTATTTTAGAACAGTATCAATTTCACAACTATGCTATTATATATTGATGAATGGTATGTCTCTTTAATAATCTTTCATAACATTCCTTCACAATGCATATCAAAAGTAATGGTGCTATATTCATTGTGAATATTTACCATTTCCTGTATCTTAGACCAAAAACTCTGTGAGGATGTGGACCATGTCCATTTTGTTTACTACATCTCTTGCACTTAGCACAAAAACTATACATACTAGGAATCCAATAAGTCTTTTTCATTCATATAATATTTCCTTAGGTTTGCACAAAGTTTTGGTACTTATAAAATATATCCACAGAATTTTATTTGGATGTTGAATATCACAATAATTCTGTGGGTTAGGTTTTATCTCCATTTTATTGAGGAAGAAATTTGGCTCAGATATGTGACATGACATTTCTAAGATCACACAAAGAGTGAAATAATTACTCCAAGCTATGACATTATCCAGTGCTTTTTCTACAATGCCATGCTTCAAGTTTAGAATCATATAAACTTCAACATGAAAAGGTTAAAAACTTTCTAAATGCTGCCAGACTCAGGTAGTTCATAAAAATCTATGTCGCTGTGTACAAATAATGAAATGATAATACATCTTCATTAAGTAGTTCATTCAATTGCTGCAGTGACTTTGATGTTCAAACCAAGGGTGTTATTTACTAATGGTAAGTTAGTTATTGAGAATACACTGTAAGTGTGTCAGTGCATTTTTCCCCACTAAAGTCAGTATGGAAAGAAAGTAGCCTTATGTTGGAGAAAGAAGGATCCAGGTTAGTTAGTAAGATAATCATATTAAGTTATGTCTCTATGATTAAGTCAACACCTGGTTGATGTGATAGTAAACCAAAAGAGTAGAGGTTCTTACGTCACTGCAAATTGGACAAGAAACTACTTCAGATTTCAGCAGAGCCTGACCATTGGAAACCATTGTTGCTTATTCAAAAATTATGCTTTGTACCAGGCCAGGGATTGCAGGGATTCCACAGTGGAGAGGAAGGGCAAAATCTCTACCCTCAGAAAGCATATATTCTTATAGAGTGACATAGACAATAGACTTATAGACAGTGAGTATAGAATAAAGCACAGCAGCTTCTGATTTTTTGCTACAAAGGAAATATATTCCACCAAATATATAATAGATATGGGATCCCTGGGTGGCACAGCGGTTTGGCGCCTGCCTTTGGCCCAGGGCGCGATCCTGGAGACCCGGGATCGAATCCCACATCGGGCTCCCGGTGCATGGAGCCTGCTTCTGTCTCTGCCCCTCTCTCTCTCTCTCTCTCTCTCTCTCTGTGACTATCATAAATAAATAAAAATTTAAAAAAAAATATATATATATAATAGATATATATTCCAATGAACATATAATAAACTGGAGAATGACAAGTTATGAGAAAGATAAATAACTGATTGATCAGGAAAGTCTACTCTGAGAAGGTGATTGTTAAGCTAGATCTAAAGATTGGGTTAAAATATATATTAGAAATATATCAATCAGAGAAGGACAAACATTATACGGTCTCATTCACTTGGGGAATATAAAAAATAGTGAAAGGGAATAAAGAGGAAAGGAGAAAAAAAAAACGAGTGGGAAATATCAGAAAGGGAGACAGAACATGAGAGACTCCTAACTCTGGGAAATGAACTAGGGGTGGTGGAAGGGAAGGTGGGCAGGGGGTGGGGGAGACTGAATGACGGGCACTGGAGGGGACACTTGATGGGATGAGCACTGGGTGTTATTCTATATGTTGTGAAATTGAACACCAATAAAAAATAAATTTATAAAAAAAAAGGAAATATATCCAAGGCAGAGAAAAATAACAAATGTCAAAGTCCAAATGCAGAAAGCTTTATGTTCACAAAGCAGAATGGAGGTTTTGAAGCCAGAAGATAAGAGGTAAAACAAGACATGATGCAGTCAAAAGATCAGCAGGAACAAGATCATGCAGGGGCACAGGAACATGGGAAGAAATCTGTTTTATCTCCATTAAGTGAGAAATCATTGAAGAGATCTAAGTAGGGAGATATTATAATCCGATGCATTTTTTAAAAATCTATGATGTCTAGATTGACAGACTGATGATGCCAAGAGAGATGGACATTAGCAAAGTCCCATGAGAATCAGCAAATTTGGAACTAGACCCAAGTTTTCAGGGAGGGAGAGAAACCTTATTGTTAGGGCTTTACCAAAGAGGAAATGCTGCTGATGGTAAGCTCCTGGAAGCACCTGTGCTTTGAAGAATCTCTTCTAACCTCTTGTCTAAAACTAATCACAGCACATCATACCCACTCACCCATGAGGTCTGAAAATTACCACTGGGGAATTAAAGGGTTTTACTGCAGCATATTCTTTACCTGAATGAATGAATGAATGAACATATAAGCAAACAAACAAGAAACAAAACTACTCTCAGGGTTTCAGCTGAAGATGAACTATGGATCAAAGCAGTAAGTTCAAATTACAAGGTGTGAGGAAGATATAAAATAGATTGATTAGGTAAGTCCACTCCAAGAAGGTGATAGTTAACCTACATCTAAGCTTGGGCTAAGAGATATATTAGAGATATATCCAAGGCAGAGCAAAATAATAGCTTATCATTAGAATCATTTGGGAAGCTTTGTAAAGATTAAAATTTCTAGGTCCCACTTGTGCAGATTCTAACCTACTGATCAGTAGGGACTTATGCCCAGGAATCTGTATTTTTTAAAGGTCCCCATTAAATGTTGATGTTCAGCCAGGTTTAAGAACCATTGAATTAGTTAAGCTTGCCAAGTCCCTTTCAACCCAATGAGTCTGTAAATTATCAAACTGCAGTGGAACCAACATGGGACTATTGCGAGATGGTGCTAATGTGGATTGCCAAACTGTTTCATTTTAAATTTCATTTGAGGAGAAAGCCAAATGATATTAGCAAATAAAAAAAAAAAAAGTTATTGGCACCAAATTCTCCCAGCTGCTATGCATTGAAGGCACAAATTACTATATATATTGTGATTGTCTGAGAGAGAAAATGTATCTATCAGGGAGACATGACTTATGGTCAAGGGAGTGTTTAGACAACAGGAGAAGGTGCTTAAGATCATCGTACATTATTTTTGTAAACTCCCTGTATTTTCACTTTAGAAGAAAATTTGCTCATTTGCTGTGGCGTCTTCTAGCTGTAAGTTGTGGTAAGGAGTGAGGAAGCTGATGTCAAAAGCATACCATGAGCTCAAGGTCACACAATGAGTCATTGGCCAAAACGGTTTCCAGTCATGGGCTCTACATTCTTAATTATATAATTAGTCTCCCAAGACAAAGTCACAACACAAACCAACATGACAGAAGTATCTAATTGTTTAGGTGGAAATTACATTGCTTTTCTGTACCAGAATAAGCCTTCCTAGGAAAAGTCTTGATGGAGAGTATTATTGGAAAAAAATCTGCTTTTTCTACCCTGATGTCATAATATTTGAAACACACCCATTGGTGTCTGTGTTTGGAGGGAAAAACTATTCCCATGTTAGGACCTTTTTTTTAAGAATCCCTGGGCAAGATATTATAATCAGTATTTTACACACGTTTTCACTACTCGACATTATTTCAATAGCTTTAATTTATTTGTTTATTCAACATATATCTATAGAGCACCTGTTATATATCAGCCACTACAGTATTTTTATCACCATTGCAAAAGCTCGATGGTGACTAAAACATAAATTCTACTCTTAAGGAAATCCTAGCAAGTATGGTCACCGGGTCCTATGCTTATATAGATACGAAGACTAGGCGAATGGAAGTTGTTCAGACTCTGTCGCTGTTTAAAAAATGAAAACTTTCTTTCTGGGATAGTCTAGTAACAGATTATAATTTTGAGAAATGGTCACAAAATATTTTCCATCTCACATGCTCCCTTTTGAAACACTCTCTCTTGGAATCCAGCGGACATTCTCTGAACAGCCCAAATCATGTCTCTGGTCAATTCCAGTTAAGCTAAGACTTGTAAACATCTCTGCACAGGTTTCAGACATGTGAGAAAAGAAGCTTCTAAGTGCTTCTAGCCTCCAGTTGTTCAAGACATCCCAGATAAGACCCCCAAACCACCCAGGGCAGAGACCAGCTATTCCCATTATAATACTAGTGCTTATTGGACTCTTACTACTCATCAGGCACTGTGCTAAGTGACTAGCTTATTGCTCATTTTCCCTTAAAATAACTAGGTAATGTTGACTACTCTTCATATTTCCATTTTGCAGGTGAAACAGGCTTGTAGAAGACATGAGCTGCCCAAGGTGACATAGCTGGTCAATAGTTGGGCTGAGACTGAAACCCAAGAATGGTTGCCCATCTCCATGCTGACATTAATAATTTATTTAACCAACAACCAGTTTAATTTATCAAGCTGTATGAGAATTTGGCTGAATGCTTGGTTATACAGAGTCCAAAAGCATAATATAATGGCTGATGTTTTACATTGCAATGTTTGAGATGGTTTATTATGCAGCAATAGCTAACTAGAATAACCCTCCCCCAGTCCTACTCTTAGTTATTACCAGAGTCCATATCCCTTGGAGACCAGTTTCTTAGCCATTCCCACAAGAAGGGAACAGTGACATTTACAGAACACCTACACTTTGCTAGAGTGTACTATGTGCTTTGCTTTAGGACAGTAGACATTTCCATTCTGAACCTCATTTTCCAGATGACCACATTTATTCAGAGCATATTTACTCTGAGCATGAGAAATGAAAAATGCTCAGAGACATTATCTGTAGTGCTTCCTTTTCCAGTACTGATGTCTTAAGTTTCACCACCCTCTTTAGCCTGTCTGGCTCATACTCATCCTTCAGGTAGTCAGCATAGATTTGATTTCCCCTGGAAAATTTTCCATGAGTTGTACAAGTTAATTAGGTGGGTCCCTCAGGGTTCTCAATACACCACATATTCAGTCACTGCAAGTATTTCTGAATTATCAACATTTTACTGCCTATTTTCCCAGCGAAACTATAAGATCCTTGAGGGCAGAGATATAGGTTTGCTCACTGTTCCATCTCTGTAACTCATCACAATGCCTAGAAGATAAGTGATTGTCAGAACTAGCCTCCCCCAAACATCTTACATAACCACTTAACCCTTCCTTCTACATCTGATAAGTGAGAATCTTCAATATTTTTCTATTAGCATTTTCGTTTTCCGGCTCCCACAGTCCTACAAATCTCATTCAGACTTTAGCCCAACATAATAATAGATCACTCAGTGGTATTTAGGGAAGAGGAGAGGAGAGCACTGGGTGATCAGGTGGGAAGAGGCTGACATTTATGAGTCCTGGAATTAGACTATCTGGTTTCAAATCCTGGCTTCATTACCTTTCTTGTGATCTTGGTCAATTTACTTGACCTTACCAAGCCTCATTTTTCTCATTTTTAAAGTAGAGTTAATAGGGATTATTGGAAAAACAAATGAAATGATGTACATTAAGGGCTTGGCAGTGTTCATGGCTTATGATCAGCACTGATCATCAGAGACCGTCATCACAGAAACAGTAGTCAAAGTAGTAGAAATAACAGTATTAGAAGTGATAGAATCAGCACTAGGCTGTGACTGCAAGTCACCATTCAAATCATTTTTTTTTCCTTCCTGGATCCAAGACTTGTAGCTTTATTTCTGAGTCACCTTCACTGTATTTGGGTCATCTGAATGTCTACAGTGTTCCATTCTTTTTTTTTTTATAATAAATTTATTTTTTATTGGTGTTCAATTTGCCAACTTACAGAATAACACCCAGTGCTCATCCCGTCAAGTGCCCCCCTCAGTGCCCGTCACCCATTCACCCCCACCCCCCGCCCTCCATTCTTATAATTCAATTCAAATAGCAGAATAATGACATCTTAGAGCTCCAACAAGGAGAAGGCATGTTTCCATTTACTGAGTATGTACAATGTGCTATGGCTTTTGCCCAGCACAGGGTGGGGTGGGGGTTGAATTACAATTTAAACGATTAATCCTCAGGAAAAACAAGATCCGAGATTGAATAACAATATCTTCAATGCAATATTCTGAGCATTTCCATTGTGCCAACTATTGCATGTGTAAAAAATAATTTTCAAAAGGACTCAAGGTATATAGATAAAGGTGAGACATCCTTATATTTTCTGATGGTAACTCAAGGGTAATGAGCTACTCCCGAATTCAGTAGGAAGCTGCCAAGGAGTAAGAGAAACTTAAAGTCGGAAGGCAGGTTTTAAGTAGCTCTATTTCCCTTGAGGAGCTGATGTCGTAGTGAAGTAAGAAGAACCTCTAAAAACAGCATCAAGACTATCATTAATTAGAAACACAGTCATTGGAGATGGAGAGAAAACTATTATGTCGCTCCTCCCTGGGGTCTGGGCTGGGATGATTCCCCAGAGGGTTATTTCCAGTTTTGTGTGAGTTAATGATTCCTGTGTAATCAACCCCAGTCAAAGAGAATGTAACATAAAGAACAAACAAAAGAAATTTGTTGGGATTACACATAAACTCTCTTTGGACATATGCAGGCTCACAAAGCTAATGAGTTCCCCATTCAGACTCTCCAGTGGCAGTCTATCGTAATAGCCCTAAACATTCTGAGAAAAGTGCTACCCAAGTTGAGGAGGGGGTGGCTATTATGGCTGAATGCTGAAGAAGGCAGTTTGCTCTGGGAGGAAGGTCTTTCTCCTAAAGGCTGCCTTTCTCTATCAGAAAACGCAAAGCCTGGGAAGGCTAAGCCAGATGCTTGGCAAGACCCATTTTAGCTTCTACGTAATCACAAAGGGGATAGAGTGGGGAGAGGGGGGACCCAGCAGCACACAGCCCATTCTGCCACAGGAGAACGGGGGCCCTCCCTCGAGGCATGGATAGGATACTTGTGGAAAAATTCAACCGCATTCAAAGAAGAGCAATAAACACACAAAACTCATTACACACAGCAAATAGAAATAGCACCAAGAAATGAGATGAATCTGTTGATTACAAATCCCCATTGTTTGTAATGGGAAGGGAGAGATATTTTAGATATATTAAGTATTATTCTTCTGTCTTTCATGTAACAGAACAGGGTAATGTAGTTCAAGATTTCTCACACTTTATAAAATATCAGAAGCTATTTATCTGGGTTTGGAAGCCCAAAACACAAAACACATTAAAACAGATCTAATATGTTCAAAGAAAGACGGGGAAACTCAGATCCAGCCTCTTTCCTCACGTTCTGGGACATCCTCATGATACCCAAGAGATCAGATCACACAGCTTGAGCATCTCTTTGGACCGGCCTAGCCAGATATTATCCAATAAATACTACCAGACAAGCTGTTCAAACTTTTTGAGCCTCAGTTATTATCATTCTCCAAATGGTAATAATGGAAGCCGACCAGGAATGCAGAGGACTTATAAGGAGCTGAGCAGGTAAGCAGTACTTGACACACAGCAAGCTCTCAAGCAATGTTACTTCTCTCTTTACTATTAAACTCAGCATGGATTTTTGCATTCTCTGAAAATCTTCCTTAGTACTTTAGACGTACAAAACGATTTTTTTTCTATTAAGCCCTATTGCACTTTTATTTCGGTACAACACTTTACCATTTGGCCATCTGCAATTATTACAATTGACAAAATAATCATAGCAGCTACTGTTTTATTAATCATACATTAGCTACCCATTATAAAGTGATTTATATTTATTTTCTCAAACTTCCACAACAACTTGTGAGAGTAGTTACTGGGGTCAGTGTACAGATATAGAAAAAAATGAAGTTGAGAATTTAAGCAGGTACTTTGTCAAGGTGCCTTAAAGAGTGATTTGCAGAGAGCCCATGTATGAACCCAGATCCGAACCTTGAAGTCTTAGTCTGATTTGTTAAAACCTCACGCTCCATCTCCTGGATGAGGCTGTAAATTCCTTGTGGCCGGGGAATTACAGGTCATTCATTCACTCATTAACAAATATTTTATGGAGCACTTACTGTGCACAACTCCAGGTACATGAAATGGACAGAATTTCCTTTCCTGTTTTCATTAGGAATACAAAACAATGTTCAGTATCATTAGTCATTGGGAAAATGCAAATTAAAACCTAAATGAGCTAGCACCACACACCTACTAGGATAGGGAAATAACATGATAGCTTCAGAGCACTAATGATGATGCAAACTGACTGGAATTAGTGATAAGAATGTAAAATGATATAGTCACTTTGAAAAATAGGGTTTTTTTTCAAAGTTAAACATATACTTCCTCTATGACCTATTCCTAGATATATACCCAAGAAAAATGAAAACACATGTTTAGATAAAGACTTGTTTCTAGCAGTTCATTTATAATAGTCAAAAACCTGAAAACAACCCAATTTTCCATTAACTGATGAATGGATAAACAAATCTGATAGATTCATACCATGAAAGTATTTAGGAAGAAAAATGAAGAAACTACTGATCCACGTGACAGCATGGGTGAATTTTCAAAGCATGATGCTAAGTGAAAAAATGCTGGGTACAACAGGCTACATATTGCATGATTCCATTTTTATGATTTTCAGGAAAAAAAAAATGTACAGATCAGTTGTTGCTAGGAACCAGGGGCAGAGGGAGGAGTTGACAATAGAGGGGCATGGGGGGATCTTTTGGGGATGATTATAGCATTTTGCCAAGCTGGGTAGAGTATGGACAGGCAGAGGCTGAGCAAGAATGGCTAAACCAAGTCAGCCTGGCTCTAATGGAGAGTACATGAGGATTTATGTTCCCCGTTCTAACTACAGGTCTCACAAGTGCTCACCTCCATTATCACCACAGGAAGCACAGTCCCAGGGGGGGAAAAATAACCTGGAATGGAAGGCAGAATGGAAGAGAAGTTAAAACGTCCTGGACTCAAACTGCTAGATTAAAGATCACTCGTGGGGGGGTGGGGGGGGGGGTTAGGCTCATGGGCATCAAGATTTTGTGAACGAGATTGGGAACCTTCTTAAAAATATATGCCTGATATTCCTGGTCTGTGTGGACTCAAGAGCTTGAACCAGAGGAAAACTAACCTCTAGGACAATTAGCTCTAGCATGTGCTATTATTGACTTGGTGGGAGAGGAGGAAGCTTCATGGCCCAACTACAGTTCAAGGTGGTAAGGTAGGTACGGACTTACTTCAGCCTAGTTTTTCCATCTAACAAGATCCATGGCAACGAGTGAGATGTGTGCTCAGGAGCACAAATGGACAGTGATACCTGAGGACCATAAATGACCTTGTTAGGACTTCCTGCCATGTAGTCTTTCACAACCTGGGTCCTTCATCTGAGCCACAGATAACACAAATGATTTACCGAATTCTTCCAGGAATGCTACATAAGGGCAACAATCTAGATGCATGGGATAAAAGTGTATTTATTACATAATAGGGATTACTTGGGGCATTAGGGCTTAAACCTCTTTCTGAATCCTGGTGGAAAAATGTCCGGAGCAGGAAAGATTTCACATGCTACAGGATCAGAAAGTGGGTAAAAAAGACAGTGTCATTGTACAAGATTAGGAAAGACAGCAAAGACCCCGGAGATTCTCAACCTGTGGGATCAGAAAATGGGGAAAGCACACAGAGATCCCCATATCCCAGATCAACACACACACAGCACACCTGCTGGAAGTCAGCACTCTTCAGGAACTGTCTCTGTTGTCCTCTAACTAGTACATTGTGCATTCGCCCTACCCCAAACCATCAAATCTAAAGCATGTATTTGCTTTATACATTTACAGTGTGTGCACGTGTGTATGTTTGTATGTGTATATACAAGTATGTAGGTTCTTATCCATTAGCTTTCAGTCTTTACAGTAACCTTGGGCCCAGTCAAAAGGGACTGGTGGTCAGCTGCAGCTAGTGATGGGCACAAGACTCCTGGGCCATGAATTCTCTCCGCTAGCCACTGACCCTTGGGGAATGGAGTTGAGCCACTCATTCTACCAAGCTCCCTCCTGCTTGGAGGACTCTGTGATCCCCACACATTGTGAAGAAAACAGTATGTTGCAATAGTTGCAATATGTTTAATCAATAGTCTCGGTGTGCACAGAGACAGCTAGAATATAAGCCTGTGATTCTTTAGCGGGGACCCTAGATGTGTCCTTACAGTCATGTTTATAAAGTAACCTGGTGATTCCTTGTTGTTTCTGGCCCTAATGAACCCTTTACTTCTCATTTTAAGTAAGAAATCAGCATGGTGTTGTAGGAAGAGCTTTGTTCTAACGGGAAGGAGACCTAGCCTCTGTCCTTCCCCTACAGACACCTGGGAGGCGGTATACACATTAATACTTAATACGTATTTATTTAATTGGACTGAACTCTACTGACTGCAAATCTAAATGGCTGTATTAATAACAACATAATTTTTGCTATTATATAATATATATTAATTATATATATTTATTTGCTTATCTGTTTATCTAATGCCTCCCCTAAAATATATATACATACATGTATATATGTGTGTGTGTGTGTGTGTGTATACACACACACACACACACACACTCCATGAGTTTAGGGTTCTTGACAGTTTTATTTACTGAAGTATTCTCAATGCTTAGAATAGTTGTTGGCCCCAGAGGAGATGATCAATAAATATGTTAGATAAATGAACAACCTTTCATTGAGTTTTGTGAAATACGACAGGCATTGTGCTAAACAATTTAGTACATATTATGCCATTTCATCAAGTGTGTCTCAAACTTTAATATGCAGATGCAGGCCCTGAGATCTTTTTACAGTGCAGATTCTGTTCGGGTTTGGGTGGGGGCTGGAATTCTGCATTCCTGACCAGCTTCCAGGTAACGATGCTGTTTCATGTACCACACTTTAGCAGCAAGAATCAAAACCTCATACCAACGCATTATCCATCTACTATTCTCCCTTTATTTTTCAAAGAAGGAAAATAAGACTTCTGAGTGTTCAACAACTTGTCCAATGACTAGCTAATGACTAGGAGAGTCTGATGACAGAAACAATCTTATGTTTTTGAGTCACAATTTCTGAAAAACTAACCAGGTATACATACATACATACATAACACCAGGTATATGCATTTAGATTGTGACAGATGAATGTTTCAAGCATGCTTAGTGCTAATTCTCTGATTGCCTCTAAGACATATTCTATGGAGATGGAGTACCTCACTCATTCATTCATTCATTCAATCAATTCATTCAATTTATTGAAGGTCACCTCTAGGTAGCTTTCTGCCTATATGCCTGTATCACCTTATTTTGAAGATGCATCTATATCCATCCATCCTCCCATCCATCCACCCACCCACCTACCCAACCATCTACTCACCCACTGATCCATCCATCCATCCATCCATCCATCCATCCATCCGTCTATACCTAGCATTAGAAACATGAAGTTTTTCTCACACCATTCTTCAGTGAAAATAGTCCATGACTACCCTTAAAGAAAACTCCAGTAGGTTCATGTTTTTCTGCTCATTCTTATATAATAGTCTAAGTGTCATGTTGTGTGGTACACAAAAGCCCATTCAGAATTTGGCCTGATGCATCTACGATTTTTATTTGATGTTGGTATTTGTTGTAGTAGTAGTAAAATCCGCATAACAAAATTTATCATTTTAACCTATAAAATTCAGTGGCATTTAGTATATTTACAATGTTGCACAGCCAATGCCACTGATTCTAGGACATTTTTATCACCTCACAGCCACTGAGCGGATATCCTCCACTCTCTACTCCCTGTAGCCCCTGGTAATGACTACATGCTTCCTGTATCTATGAAACTCTCTACTCCAGATATATCATGGAAATGGGATCATATATTATATGGCTTTTTGTATATGGCATATTTCACTTAGCATCATGTTTTCAAGGTTCCTTTGTTTTGTACATGTCTCAACATTTCATTATTTTTTATGACTGGATAATATTCCATTGTATGAATATATCACATTTTATTTACCCACTTGTCAGCTGAAAGACATTTAGGCTGTGGTCACCTGTCAGCTATTGTGAATAGTCCTGCTATGAACATTCTTGTACACTTTTCTTTTCTTTTCTTTCCTTTTTTTTTTTTTTTTTGAAGACTTGTTTTCAATTTTTTCAGTTATATATCTAGGAGTAGTAGAATCATGAGGTAATATAGTAATCTTGATGTTTAAATTTTTGAGGAAACACTAAACTGTTTTCCACAGGGGCTGAGCCATTTTACATTACCACCAGCAATGCACCAGGGTTTCAATTTCCCCACATCTTCCTCAACAACATGATTTTCCATATTTTGATTATAGATCCTAGTGAATGTAAAGTGGTATCTCTTTGTGATTTTGATTATTGTTTCCCTAATAACTAATGGCTATATCCAAGATCTTAATCAAAACTCAAAACTTGATTTAATAGCATATCTCTTCTTTCCTCTTTCTTATACTCGTGTCTATATATATATATATATATATATATATATATACACACACACATACATATATATATTTTTTTAAACTGGTGTCCTTATAAGAAGAGGAAATTGAACACACTAAAGGACACCAGGGCCCATGTGCCCAGAGTGACAACTGTGTGTAGAGGCAGCAAGAAGGCAGCCATCTACAAGCCAAGGAGAGGTGTGCCTTAGAGGAAACCAAACTGTTGACACCTTAATCTTGGACTTCCAGCCTCCGGAACTGTGAGAAAATAAATTTCTGATGCCTAAGCCGTTCAGTCAATGGGATTTTGTTATGCCAGCCCAATAAACTAATACAGCCCCTTGGTGGAAGCTTAGGCAGGAAATGGCCCATTCAGTATCTTGCTACATGTAGGAAGCTTGGTGATCTCTGGCTCTGGAATCCTAAATCTTACACTAAGGACAGGCTTACTCCTTATGAGCTGTGTGCCCTGGGGAAAGTGACCTTGGTTTTCCCAAACTATTCCTACAGGTATAAAATTGGAATGCTAATGGAGAAACTGTGATTGTCCTACTTCATTACAGAGGGTTTTAAATCGATGCATGGCCACTTACTTGCTCACAGGAGTCTCACTCTGAAGGACTATGAGGTTTAAAAGAGGGAATCTATGCAGAAGGGCTTTCTAAATTCTAAAGTGTTATAAAAATGCTCATTAATACGATCACAACATCTACAAAACTCTTAATGGGGGGAAAGGAAATCAATTGGTGTGTGATTTTGTTTTGAGTGCAGGGTCAGGGTGTAAAGTGGCCTACACGCCCCTCCGCCTGTCAGCAACCGACAATTAATCCATCTCAGGGTATTTTTAAACATCGGGAATCATGTATTTTCCATTCATCAGCTGGAAGACTGCCATCCAAAACAGCCAGCATCAGCTACCAGCTAAATTAATACTTGCTGCTACTGAGAACTCAATTCATCCACCACCTCCTTCACTTCTACTAGTCCGTGCAAAGTAGCCGACACCAAATTCCCTGGAGCTGAGCTTAGGCATATATGTGAGGCCTGAGAGTCTCACCCTCATAACCATCGGATCAAGGATTCGTTACCTGCAGAGCATCCATATGTCCTAGAAAATGCACTAGACATTTTAAGACGTGCATTATCTTATGTAACACTTATATCATTTCTTTAAAGTAGGGATACTAACTCCATTTTAAATTTAAGCAAATTGAAGCTTAGAGAGATCGGTGATTTTCCATTCGCTCGTTTGACAAGTTATTAACTGTGCGCTTTCTTTTTGCTCATTCCTGAGTACTATATGCTAGAGACTACAACACGAAATTTGCAATCTTGGTGAGGGAGAAGATCACAAAAAAATAATAAAAAATAAAAAAGTGAATATATTGTAGAATTTTAATTGTACAAAGAAAATTCACAACGTAGCCAATCACAACATGAAAGGTGAAAATCTTAGTTGGGGAACAGACAGCAAACAAACATGCAAATCTGTTTATTAACACAGATTTAAGTCTTTTAAGGGACTTCACAGAAGGAGTGGTAAAAGTTCAGCTGGGTGGATGTACTTAGACAACTGAAAGAGAAAGAGTAGCCATCTGTCCAAAAGGGCAACAGGGAGACAAGTTTCCGAATTCCGTATCTGAACAAGAACCTTGTACTTTTGTGGTATAGAGTTGGTACATTCTCCTTCTTACCAAAGTTAAAACCTTAGGAATCTTGGGGGTACCTGTGTGGTGCAGTCAGTTAAGCATCTGCCTTCAGCTCAGGTCATGATCTCAGGGTCCTGGAACTGAGCCCCAAGTCGGGCTCCCTGCTCAGAGGGGAGTCTGCTTCGCTCTCACCCTCTGTCCATCCCCCCAGCTCATGTTTTTTCGTTTTTTCCTCTCTCTCTCTCATTCTCTCCCTCAAATTAAAAAAAAAAAAAAAAAAATGTTAGGAATCTTAGTATGGATCCAAGGACCAGGTTTTAAGACCTTTTGGTGACAGTTGCCAGTACGGGTGTCTTAGGGAATTCATTTCATTCTTCTGAGGTTCAGCTTTCAAATCTGCTTTGTTAAACCTACAGTGCTATTCTGAGGATGGATGGCGCAGCACATGTGAAGGTGTTTTAGAATGTGCTCTACAAATACAAGACCTTACTGAAAACAGCCACAACTTCCTACAGGAAAATGTAATCCACATCTGTCATTCAAATTGACGTTAATCCAGTTGGTTAAACATCTTCCAGAAGAGTTTACCAAGTTATATTCTTGAAAACAGCCCTGATCATAAACCTCCTGACAATCCATAGTTAGCTCTCGATTGCTCCAGGATAAGAAGCGTGGTAGCCAGCTTCATCGCCATACTTTTTCTCCCTCTATCACCCTCCCAAACTCTACCATTGTCTCCCGAAGTTCCGGTATTTTGAGAATGATCCAGAGATTCATGGGGATTTGATAAGTATCAGATTCCAAGGTACAATTACTAATTGCTGAATCTGAACCTTGAACAAATGAAGCTGTGTACAATTAATAACCAGTATGGGTGATTCTAATAGGCTTATTTGGAGAAGTACTATAGATCATTGGTCCTCAAACACACGTGTACATAAGCATCACCTGGAGAACTTATGAAAAGAAAAAAAAAAACAGATCCCTGGCAATAACCTCCAATAAAATTTCTAATTTATTAGTGTGTTTGAGGTACAACTGAGGAGATGTACTTTTGGGAAGCATCTCTCCCCTGTCCTCAGCTGTTGCTGGTGGTCCAATATAAGGAAGCATTGGTCTAGAATGGAATGAATTGCTTACTATCTACTATACACTCTGGACTTCCACCTTCTTGTCTTCCTCTCCACAGTCTACCATCGATTTGAATCGCACTTCTTATAAAAAGCTCCAGAAATCCTGCCTTTACCTCCACTGTCCTAGAGTTATTTAACACATTTTGGGAGAGATATGGACTTTCTAAAGTCACTATGTGGTGGCTTGGATTGTTACTAATTTGATATTGGAGGGAAAATGTAGAATTTGGAGAAAGGAAGAGAGAGGGAGAAGGAGGGAAGGATGGGGAAAGCAATCAAATATTTAAAGTTTGTTTTAAATATCAGGAGTGATATGGACGTCAAAAGACGCTGAAAGTCCAAATGTGATGTCTCTCTCACATGTTTATGGGGAGAATGAATATAGTATAAGCTTATTCTCTCATAGTGTAAGGCTTTTGAGCACCACTACAGAAACGTCTGGCTTCTCAGAACAGGGAGAGATATTTAGGTAATCTTGAGGTATTCTCCAGGGTGCTTCAACTCACATTTACTACAGATTTTAACTCAATTTGAGAAGTATATATGATCCTTCCTCTAAAGTGGGGCCTGTAAAAAAGAGCAAGTGAACTAAATAAAAGGGTAGATAGAAAATAAATCATTTATCCAGGTAAACTGTTAATGCATCCCTAGATCCAATTGGCTATGCAATATCCTTAATATTTGGGTCATTAGCCCTTCCAAAATTCATAGGATGAAGGCTGGATCCCCAGTGGGATGGTATTTAGAGATGAGGTCTTTGGGATATAATTAGGTCTTGGTGGTAGAGTCCTCACGCATGACATTAGTACTGTTACAAGAGGAAACATCAGAGAAATGATCTGTCTTTATCCTGCAAGGACACAGAGAGAAGAAGGACCCTATGACCCTATATACAAGGGAGCCCTTACCAGACAACAGATCTGTTGGAGCCTTGATATCGGACTTTCCAGCCTCCAGAGCTGTGAGAAACACATATTGTTGCTTAAGCCACTCCATCTTTAATATTCGGTTATTGCGGCCTGAAATCAGGTGGAATCTAGCCCACACTAGACTTTTCTGAATCATTGAGCCTTCCAATTGCCTGTGTATAACTTTCCCCAACTCAGCTACAATCACCAGTGAAATAAAATGTGCCTTGGAGCAAATGTGTTGAGCCAGCACCAAGGAGGATTTGAGGGCAGGGGGCAGGGCAGAGGATGGTGATGGGTGAAGCTAATGATGATAGTCCTTCCGCAGAAGGAGACCTGCAACCCATACTGGGGTTTATTTTTTATTTTTTATTTAAGATCTTATTTATTTATTCATGAGAGACGGGGAGAGAGACAGAGAGAGAAAGAGAGAGAGAGAGAGAGGCAGAGACCCAGGCAGAGGGAGAAGCAGGCTCCATGCAGGGAGCCTGATGCAATGAATGGATCCCAGGACTCCAGGATCACACCCTGGGCTGGAGGCAGTGCTAAATCCACTGAGCCATCCAGGCTGCCCCCACAGTGTGATTTAAAGCAACCTTCAACTGTGTTCCCTGTCCTGGAAGGTCTCCATTTTTTCTCCTGTGATAAAGTTGGGTCATTCTCACTTTCTTAGAGTCTCCTGAAGCATGGGAAAACAGGAGCCAAGTCTAACGCCTTTCTCTTAGGTCCACATTAAAGATGATCCAATCTGCTGCCTGCTACCTATGGAGACAATTTAGGAGTCATTTCTGGCCCAGGGAAAGAACTGAAGACTGGGTGATCAACCTAGTGATCATGCTTTTGAAAATACTAGTATGTTCATATCATGTACACCACTGGCTCCC
The DNA here is from genome assembly GCF_011100685.1 of Canis lupus familiaris. NCBI lineage: Eukaryota > Metazoa > Chordata > Mammalia > Carnivora > Canidae > Canis > Canis lupus. The sequence goes on along the minus strand of NC_049232.1, from coordinate 72,357,259 downwards.
CTCTTTTCCCACTTCTGATGGACCCAATTTTTTTTAATGGCTTCCAGTGCTCTTCTAATCAAGGCTAAAATCACTGAAGAGCCTGCTAAGATGTGTACCATCCGGCCTCTACTATGGTTGAAGATTCCCCATCACCCTTCACTGTTTGTCCCCTCTCCCACTCACTCAGTCTTCCTGTCACCAACTCTCTAGTCAAGACTCAGCCACAGTGAGGTTTCCTTAAGAAGCTGTCTCCACAGCAGTGCAGGCTCTCTGCAGGAAGCTAATGGCCTCTTAGCTTCTGTATTTTTTTCCCATTATATCACTTATAACAATTATAATTAAAATAATAACAATTATGGAATTAGTGGCTTAATAAATTAGTGTTAAATTCTCTACTAGGATGTCAATTCCAAGAGGATAGGGGACTACTTTTATATGTTTAGCATCCTCAGAGTTTGGTAGCAGCATGTCAGGAGCCCAATAAACCTTTTTTGGAAAAAATAACAAATGGAAGTGAAGAATGTTTATAGGGAAAGCCTCTGTGTTGGCTTCCTTTGGTCTACCTTTATAAATATGCATAAATTAGTAGAATAGCAGGATACCTCTCTGATCTGCAAACTCTAGGCAGAATTGTCAGGAGACCCTAATTCCAAAGTCCTTGGATGTCTGAATATACTGAGGCCTGAAAATATTTTTCTACACATTCTTTAAAGCACCCCCCAACCCCCAACTTAGAAAACTTGGCTTTTAAATCCTATTTCCATACCTGCTTCTCTCTTTCGTATCACAATGAAAACTGAGACATCAGACTTACTTCTGTGTTTAGCTTTATAAATATGTGAATGTATCTAAACCATTTCTGAATACTACTGACAATTTCAAGGGGTGGGAGGAGGCAGAAAAATTATTTATATCACAGTGATACAAACAGCCTTCAAAGTCTCTAGTCACCACCAATTCATCATCATACAGGTCCCCCCTACCATGTGCTTGGAGCTCCGTCCTTCACCTTCTCCCAGCCTCCCATTATGTGTACCTGTATTTCCACCCTCACCAGACACTCTATCTTCCTCATCCATATCTCCTGCTTGATCTCAGAAGTTCCAAAGAAAATACTCTATTCTTCAACAGGTACATTTGCTCCCCCCACTTAAAGACTCGCCATAATGCAGAAGTGAATCTGACCCATTTTGAGTGGTATTTTGGGTTATTTCTCTGAACAAAGATAGTTCCCTTCCCAAGAAGAACCTCATTGTCAGATGGTAAGATGGCATTTACTATTTTCATTTTATTGTTATCTCCTCTTTAGAGACTTCAATTTTGTCATTTTTCCCCCAAATGGTATATTACTATAGATACTTAAGTCTTCCAACTGAAAAACAAAGTGATAATGGAATTATACTGAACAGTAGCTAGGGAGGCATACAAACCTAGGTTAAAATCTTGAACCTACAACCTATGACATGACAGATAAGTTCCTCAGACACTCTAATATTCCATTTCCCTATTTGTAAAATGGGGATAATAATGATTCTGAATTTTCTACTTCTATGAAATAGTAAATCACTTCATGGTTTAAGCCAACATTAAATGGTTTGATTTTTGCTTGCTGTCAAAGTCTTGATAAATAACTCGCTGCTGTAAATTATCTTAGCAGCATCCTCTCAGGTCTCTTGGTCTGTGTTTTATATTTGCTATATGTGAAACACTTGCTATATATAACAAATATAAAAGTTCAAGCTTGGAATTTGAGATTTCCTCATCAAGTAATACTAAATGTCATAATAAGATAAAACTCATTATTATTTCACTTTTAAAATATTCCTAAGATACTATGCAAGCACAAAAGTTGTTGACTTTATCAAGTATCTTTCACTTGTATCATTTTCAAATAAAGAAACGAGTTTCTTTATGTGTTTCTTATGTTACATAAGTTTATTATATATACATATATATATATATGCAATTTATATTTTATATATAGGAAAAGCTAAAGAAAACTTGTTTCTTCTTCCTTCCCCATGTATCAATGACTATAATATGTAATCATATATATGTGTGTGTGTGTGTGTGTATATGTAATATATATTATGTATGTGTGTGTATATATACTTGTCCCTCCCACCCCCTTGGCTATCCAACATCCTTTGCCTTACCATTCTATTCCCATTGGGATTTTTCCCTTGGGAAGCACCTTCTCATACTGTGTGATAGCTGTATAAGAGGAGAACTGACTTTAGCCCTAATCCAGTGAGAGCTAACACAATGTGTGGTATTCTCAGGGCCATAATATTAGTTCTTAAAAGGCCCAGTTAGAGCCAAAAAATCCTATTTCCTTAACAGTTGTGGAAACACATCCGGTCTATTCCTGTGATGTGAATAAAGAAGCAAGAAGTCATAATTGCTGACGGTACCCCTAAGGAAAATCACTCTGTCATTAAGCAGAAAGAAAAGCCAAGAGAACCACAAAGAAATGAAGATTCAATCTGACTAAACTGTTTCTAAGTTCATATATTTCTGGCTTTTTCAATTATGAGACGTAATCAATCCCTCTTTATCACTGAAGCTAATCACAAGTGGTATTAGTAACTACCGACCAAAAGGAAGCTAAATAATACACTCATTATCTTTGTGATTTACATTTTCTGTTCAATTTTGTTTTATGTTTCATATTTGCAACATCATTATTTTTTTATTACTGATACGACTAGATTACTCTTATGATATTCTTTGTATTGAATATTGGAACTTTCACCTACTTACATTTCTAAATAAATATAAAGTCATTTAATTGAGTTTCAAAGATAAGACAGTTTGAATTTTGACTTGAATTCAATTAAATCTAAAAAATCAAGGTTAATAGGCTATTTTCCAATATTTTCTCGTCCCATTCAGGAACCTAGTGTATCCAACCATTTAATCAAATCTTCTTTTAAATTCTCTCTAACATGATTTTATAGATTTATTTATGACTATATATTGCCCATTCAATTTATGCTTCAATATTTCATGATTTATTACTATTATGAAAGGATACTTAACTATTATGGTTAGGTTTTTTTTTTTTTCCAAATGGTAATTGTTAATACACTAACATTCCTCTTGGCAGTTTAAAGCAGTTTTCAGAAGCACATCTTGAAAGCAGATCACCTGGATCTTCTAAACATGTGCTAGCCATTACTTACTTTTATTTCCTTGGGCAATTTACTCACCCCTGTGTGCTTTTAGAATGTCCATCTATAAATGAGACATTCTTCCTAAGGATGTGGTGAATATTAAATGGGTTAATGTATGGAAAACCCTTAAGATCGTACCTGACACATAAGAAGCCCTCTATAAACATAGTTATCAGGGATCCCTGGGTGGCGCAGTGGTTTGGCGCCTGCCTTTGGCCCAGGATGCGATCCTGGAGACCTGGGATCGAATCCCACGTCGGGCTCCCGGTGCATGGAGCCTGCTTCTCCCTCTGCCTGTGTCTCTGCCTCTCTCTCTCTGTGAGACTATCATAAATAAGTAAAAATTTATAAAAATAAATAAAAAATAAACGTAGTTATCATAATTTATTGTTGTGATTCTTTTTATTATTGATGTTATCCACATTATGACTTCTAATTGCTTTTTTAAAACTGACTTTGGATTCATATTTTCCTATCTATCCATCCATCCAACTACCTACTAACCTACCTATACAAAACTTATTTTCCCCTTTAAGGTTTGTATGTAAATGAATTTGTGAGAATGTATAAAGTTAAAATTGGGACTAATACTAGTGGACATGATATTTTATATAAAATTAAAGGAGATATCAATGTACTTTCTTCATTGATTCTAATTCTATTTATGACATTGGTTTCAGAGTGAGTCTATTATATTAAGAGTAAGGGTGCCTCCATGGCTTAGTTGGTTAAGCATCTGACTCTTGATTTGGGCTCAGGCCATGATCTTAGGGTCTGCTTGAGATTCTCTCCTTCTCTTTCAACCCCTACCCTCTCTCTGAAATAAATACGTAAATAAGTAAATAAATATTTAAAGGAAAAAAAAAAAAAAAGAAAGAAAGAAAGAAAGAAAGAAAGAAAGAAAGAAAGAAAGAGCAGATCCTTTCTCCCCTGCCTCTTTCCTTTGTTCATTTCTGTCCTTCCTGTTTCTTACTCCCTAAGTGGTATATATAAGAAAGTATTTTTATGGAAAAACCTCAAACAATAACAAAAGTTAAACAAGTCTTAAATCTTCATGTGTGTATGTGTGTACACAAACAAAATTATAATTCAAAGGGTTTTTTTCCTATGTATTTTTTTAATCTTCCAGTTTTTGTTCAAATTGATCTATATATTCTTTTTAATTGTTGCATAATATCCCATGGCCTCCATATAATAACCCACAGCAGTTTGACAATTTATTTAACCATATCCCTCTAAGTAGATAGAGATTTTAATTTTTCACTATTACAAATATTACTATAATGAATATTCTCATATATAGAATACCTACAACACTGTTAAAATAGTCTATAAAGATGTCCTAAATTTATCATCAAAGTTATTAAGTATGATTAATTTGATAGAAAATTCAATAGTTTCCTACAAAGAATTCATCTGATCTAAAGTCACGTAAATAATAACAATAAGCCTATAGTCAAATAAACTCTTACATAATCGTAGCAAGGGTAGTGAAAAAATATACTCAGAATTGATTAAAATATGATATACAGATGGCCACTGAACTATGGTAACAGGGATACTTGGTGATGATTACGTACTATTGATAATCTTAGAAACATGTAAAAAATGTTTCATAATAACATAAAGCAAAACTGCTCAGAATATATGGAGAATGCCAGAAACATAATTAGAGTTATCAGATTCAGATCATTATTATAACTGTGTGCCAGTTATGGTAGGGGAAAAAAAAATCCACTTAGAGAATTTGTTCTTACAGGGTGAGAAGATATATCACAATCCTCAAAACAGATTATTTTTCAAATTAAATAGACTTCTGTCTCAGTACAGGAATTCTTATAGCTCACTCCTCGTTTTTGTCCTCAATGCCATGTCTAAAAAGTTGGTAGGGTGACTGACACAGCCTCAACTCTTAAGAGAAGAATGTCAATCTCCTCAGATTAATAGCATAGGAGAATAGCTGAAAACCACACAAGAAGTTTGTTTATTTTTTTAAATGTGAAAAAATAAATATATATAATCTCCATCCCTTCATAGGGAACACATGTTCCTTTTCTATAAATAGGGCTTATGTTTAAAAAATGGAAAATCTACTAGCTAAGTTGCAGAAAATTTGCATTCTTCAGATCCTAAAAACAATTCTTAAGAACTAGATATTATTAATATGAAATTTGAATACAGATGACTAATAATTGAAAATAATTTTGAAAAATGAATTCCTAAGTAATAGATAAAAGATAAAATATGGGGCACAATGGAGGAAATCTGTTACATAAATTGTGAAAAATTATTTAGAGTATTTCTTAAATGTTTACAATCTTATTCAAAATGAATTGTGCAAAAAGCAAAATTTGTTTTCACCTCAAATATAAAAGAATAGATATCTTATAATATTTGAAAAAATGAGAGATTTTTATTAAGTATGATAGAAACATATAAAAACCTTCCACAAAACTTCTACGACAAGGGCCCAGGATGCCAAAACCTTGTGTTAAGTTTTTTTAGTAACTAGACAGAAATGAGACCGCCAAGGCAAGCGAGGGTCCAAGAACAGATTTTATTGCAGGCACCCTCGGGCGAGGTTCCACGACTCACGGGGGAAAGAGAGTGAGTCGAGGAAGTCGCCCCAAGACAAGGTGGTAGGGGGTTTACATAACGTTGTAAGGCAGAACGGTTTCCTATTGGTTGGCTCATATGCAAAGGAAGGATTGCAATCCAACCAGTCAGAGTGACCCTCACTATGCAAAGGAAGGATTGCAATTCGACCAGTCAAAGGTGACTTCCTCCTCTGGGGTTTGAAGGGCATTGGGTTCGGTTGAGGAAGTCCAAAGGAGAGGTGTAAGGGTCTGCTCAAGCTGTCATCCCAAGTGGAGGTGGTGACAGGAACTTCAGCCATTTTGGCGTATCCGCCATCTTGAGGAGTTTCCCTTCCCGCCTGGCCCCAACACCTTGTACTTAAATGAATGAGGACACTTTAAAGATTTTTTTTTTTTCATGCAGACCTACAAATGTCTGTTTAGTGGTTTAGATCAATTATTTCTGGGATAATTTTGATGATTAAGAAAATCACAGCAGTGCCTGGGTGGCTCAGTTGGTTAATCATCTGCCTTCTGCTCAGGTTATGATCCCAGGGTCCCATGATCAAGCCCCACATTGGACTCTCAGCTCAACAGGGAGCCTGCTTCTCCCTCTCCTTCTGCTGCTTCCCTTGCTTGTGCTCTTTGTCAAATAAATAAATAAGATCTTAAAGAAAGAAAAAGAAAAGAGAAGGAGAGAAATAAAATCACAGACACATATTGACTCCAACAATGCAGAAACTTAGTAAAGCATCATAGGAAACCAGCTAAATTTCACACACAAAAAAAGATACTGGTGAAAACGCACAGTTCAAATCTTAGTTCTGTCACTTTGCTTTTTTTTTGGCCAAAATTAGACACTTTGCTACTGTTGTATCACACTGACTTTCTGGGACCCCTCTTCTAGCTTCTGTAAAACAGGAAGGAGGGAAACAGGAACCTATGCCTTTTACTAAATCCCATGCTTTGATTGTTATTTTCAGATCTCAAGAACATGGTTGGAAAAAATGGTCTGAGAGACATCTGGTAAAAAATTACACATTGGATAAATTCGTGTATCTCTGTGTTCTCTTTAAATCTTTCAGTAAGGGGATTTTAAAAAGTGATAAACCTCAAGGGAATATGCATTTTTTTCATAGTCCAAATGCTAATGCTATGTACTTAACTTATTATTGTTATTGTTTTAAAGCAGAGAAAGGTGAAATCTAAATCCTGCAAAGGATGGTGGCAACAGGTAACAAGTGAGGTGGATCAACACTGAAGAATGGGGAAAAGAGCTAAAAAATTAAAAACCTCCAGTTTTTCAGAAGGCTGCAGCATGGACTGGGCTAACACGGGAAGCATTGGATGAAAGTAGGAATAAAGAAACTGTTCCCAAATTCTTCTCCTTAACACATAGAGCCAGGGAACCACTTTCAACCCCCACCTCTGGAAATGGAAAATCAGATTACTTGTTAAACTGAACCAGAGCAGCACAGCACAGAGAACAAAGGTGAAAAGAACTGGATTGGATGGAGATCTGCATAATTCTTCAGGAAACCCCTACTGCCTCTTTTCTTCAGTAACTAGATACACTCCTCAAAATGGAGACTGAAGGATTCCTAGAAAGATTCAACTTATAAATCAGGATATTTAGCACCAATCTCTCCAAGTTGTGATCAATTACCCTGGGAGAAATGCACTAGAAAAAAAAAAAAAATGGGTGTATTTAAATGATTAATTTAAATGTGAATAATACCTTTAAGAAGAATTTCCACTCTGAAGGTAGCAAAAACAGATAAAACAAAGGAATTGGTGAAAATCAGAGTTTTCAAAGCACAATAAAATAATCATTGTAATTAAGATCATCAGATAATTAAGAGAAAAAGCTACAAATAAAGAAAAATCAATAAACAGTTGTGAAAGAAAGAAGGGAGGAATGGAGGGAAAGAGGGAAGAAAGAAGGACTTCAAATGGAGTCCCTTGTGCTGAGTCCCAAGTTAGCAAATAAGACTTAATGTCTAATTTAATTGCAGTTCTAGCCTCTCCCAGGAACATGACCTTTAACCAGTCAATCTGGAATTAATTACCTTGTCAGCACTAGTGAGGTAATTTGCATAATAGACCCTATCCCTTTCCCCAAAGAAAGGTGAACTTGCCTGGCATAATCCACTTTTTGTTAGAAACCTCCTATTTCCTCCCACTTCTGCCTATGAAAGCTTTCCATTTTGTACAGCTCCTCAGAGCTGCTTTCTGATTGCCAGATGGGAGGCTGCCCCATTCATGAATCACTGAAAAAGCCAATGAAAGCTTTAAATTGACTGGGTTGAGTTTTGTTTTCTCATATATTTGATGGCAGCTGGAGGACCAAAGGAGATTTCAGATGGCTTCTGGGACAACAAGAAACAAAGGTGTGATGCCCAAGAACTGTTCTGAGTTCATTGTCTTTCTCGCCAGTTTCAAGGGTAAGTTCCTCTCAATTCTGAGTTCCGTTCTTTTTGTGATAAGCTGCCTAATTGCCTTTCCGATACAAGGCAGGTGAGCTTGGGCTGTCAGACAATTCTGCCCAGAGCCGAAGCCTCTAGTGTTTATTTCAGACCACAATTCCTGTTTAACTAGTGGAAACCCCCTGCCCTTGATTTTGTCCCAAGATCCTCTTGGGAACTGTTAGTGAAAGTTGATAATTCTTCATTCATAGGGAGCCAGCAGTCTGAAGTCCCCATTTGTTGAGGTCTGCTGATTCAACTTTTTCTCCAGTGCAAGGTTCCACGGTGGGAACTGGTGGTGTACACACAAGGGCCTTCCCTTGGCCAGGAAGCCATAACATCTCTTGGTTGATATATTAACGTGCACATTTGTCGTGCTTTGTATAGATAAAGACTATTGTTAAAGGGAATCTCAGAAGCAGCCACAAAATTGGTGGGCATGAGTTGAGCATTTAAAAGTTGTTAGAATGCTCACTGCCTAACCCAAAGATTCCCATGTTAGGATAAATTGGTCATGGAATTAAATAGATGGACATTGGGTCCCCTGCCAACATCAAGAAAATTTCTGTGCAACAAGGTACACTGTAAAACATCACACAATCCCCAACCCCATGGCGCATCCCTCAGGCTCTAAGAGACCCAAGAAGACTTAGCTAAAAGAAATGAAATCTTTTAAATTTAAACAGCAAAGTGAGGGGATCCCTGGGTGGCGCAGCGGTTTGGCGCCTGCCTTTGGCCCAGGGCACGATCCTGGAGACCCGGGATCGAATCCCACGTCGGGCTCCCGGTGCACGGAGCCTGCTTCTCCCTCTGCCTGTGTCTCTGCCTCTCTCTCTCTCTCTGTGACTATCATAAATAAATTTAAAAAAATAAAAAATAAAAAAATAAATAAACAGCAAAGTGTGACCAAAAGCCATAGATATTTCCAAACATGATGAAATCTTAACTAAAAGCAACCTAGAATTAGAATGCCTTCCATGAGAAACATTCCTACTAGTCAAGATCATTTAAAAGCAAGGGCTCTTGGGGCACTTGTGGGACTTAATTGATTAATCATCTGACCCTTGATTTCAGCTGGAGTCATGATCTCGGGGTCATGAGATCAAGCCCCACCCACATCAGACTCCCATGCAGGGCATGGAGACTGCTTAGGATTCTCTTTCTTCCTTCCCCCCTCCCCTAACTGATATGAAAGAGCTTGGTTCTCGAATCTCATGGACACAGGACAGTGAGTAAAGGGATAGAAGTTTATTGGGATGGAAGTTTATTAAGGAAAGATACAGAAAAAGCTCTCAGAAGTGAGGGGGGGTCCCGACAGGGTTGCCACTGAGGGCTTGTAGGGCTGGTCTTTTATTGAAAGCCAACCAGGGAACCGGAATCATTTAACATATCAATATCACCATTAAGTAAGGGCTAGTGACCACATCTCTAATGGCTTGTTTCCTTTTTAGGGTCCAGTAATTCTTTGTTGGTCAGAAGTAGCTGTTATAACAAGACCCCACCTCTGGTACCTGGGACACAATGGTCTGGTTATTTATCTCTGGTTTACTTTCATCTCCACATTTTTGGGATTTCTGTAAGCCTGATTCTGTGGCTCCCTACCCAGCCTAGCCCCATTTGTCCCGAACTCATAACTCTCACCCCACTCCTGCAGGCTCCCCTCGACTTCAAGCTCAATCAATTAATCAATCAATAAAAGCAAGGTTCTTAAATCAAATAAGAGGAATGAGATATTGATTTTAGGTAGCATGAAGAAGCCTCCAAAAGACTTAAAAATGCCAAAATAATTTCACTGAAAACTATGTCATAGAAGGCTAGCGGAAGACACACACACACACACACACACACACACACACACACAAGATACACAAAACAAAGGATTGTAAGACTGTCAAACTCCCTACTGCTCCCCTCTGCCCTTGTTTATTTGAGTATCCACTTTAGTCATCTGAATTGTCTTTCATTCTAAAGAGACTACATGACTATAAACAAAAGTCTTTTACGTTAGTGTCCTTATGGACACCCCCATATCTACTATGAAAGATGGGTCCCTGTCTTTGGCCAAACCCGTGGTTGAGAAGACTTAGCAATTTCTTGGTTAATTGCTATGTTCTTCCCTTAAACAGCCTAGGGAAACTAAAATCAAAATTAATGAAAAATCTTGCCAAAATCTTTTAGATATCAGGGCCTGCAGCGGGGATCCTTAGAAAACTGCAAGAAGCTGGGTAAGGGTGAAAATCATTGCAAGACTTGGTTCTTGGATCTCGGTGGCATAGTGGCTCCCTTTCTGTCTAGATGGTACAGGTAGGCCAGGTTCAGGACCCAGGGGGTGAAAGGGTCCTGCAAGGACCAAGCAAGAGGATCCTTGGCTTCACCCAGGATAGAAATCAAATGTGAACCAGTAGGAGGTGAAAGCAGAGTTTATTGAAGATCTATAGAGATTCAGATGGAGTGTCAGGTGGAGTGTCAGGAGACTTGGAAAGTGTTGGGCTGGGGAGACCTCAAAACGGCGGACCCCAGGCCAGCAACCTCCCAATAATGCTGCCTTGCTGCCCTACCTTAACTTAGCACACAAAGACCTGTAACCCTTGCCCTAACTGGAATGCCGCCGTGCCCCCATCTTCCCACCAAAAACTCTTTATAGACCCCCCCGCGGTTTTCCTGGGTGCGATTTCCCCTGCTCTCTCCCTCCCCTGTGGCCACAGAACCTCACCCGACAGCGCGTCCCATTAAAAGCCTGTTTGGACCCACTTTTGCCTGGCCTCTCTATCCCATTTCACTACCGATTGGATTAAACCTGACAGAAGGGAAAAGAGGAGTCTTGTTTTTGTTGAGCGTCTGGAGTATTTTTTATTGAGAATGATGGTCTGGTGTATGCATCTTCTCAGGCATCCAGGAACTGATTTGACAAAGATGAGAGGCCAGGCATTATTCCTTGGAGGCAGGGGGCCTTGGCTTTGCGATACGAGAGCTTCCTCCAGTTGTTCTCACCTGGTCCTTCCTTAGATCTTATCCATTCTAGAGAAACCATTAACTCCTTGTCCCTTATAAGTAGGACATATGCTATTTGCATTACATGGCGTGTGTAGAGTGGGGTGGGGGTGCAAGTCCAAGCAAGAACAGAAGCAGGAAAAGAAGCAAAGGTTAAAAACCAGCCTTTACTTTCATGGGATCCCTTTAGTGTCCCTGCCTCAGGATGATCTTGTTTGGGTTTCCTGTCTTCCTAGGACAGGCAGGTTGTTGGCTCTTTCTTTTGACTATCTTTGGGAGGGACTCCAGACCTTCTGAAGTTAGGATCTTTTGCACGTTCTTTGAGGAAACCTTATGGGTCCTTAGGGTTGTAGCTTGATACTGCCAGGAGCACTTACCATTTGCACCAGTTGCAACCTGACGAAATATTCGCAAGGATTCAATAACTCTGTGATCAGAAATTGGACCAATTTGGAAGCTGATATTCAGAGCCTGATAGAATTCTTTTCTAAGGCCTTCTTCCCTAAACTAAATGTACTGAGAGGCAAGAAAAACATTCTAACAGAGGTAGATGGGTGTGTCAGTCCTTTGATAAGTCACGAACAGCACGTATTCATCTTAAAAGCCTTGGAGGCATTGAAAAAAAATCTGGCCTCAGGACACAAAGGTCCTTCTTAGAAGAACCTGCACTCTTTCCCTCTGCCTTTGAGATGTAAATGTTCTGCGTGGTCCCTCCGGAACATTTATCCAGGCCATCTCTTTGAAATGCAAACTTCAGGGAGGCAAATCCTTAACAGAAGAACAGAAGGAGGAAATGTCATTTAAAACTCAGGTAAATTAAAACTCTTTTAACCGTTTTCTCCACAAATATTAGTAAAAAGCTTCAGCCATCTGAGAAAGTAACCTCACTTTATTCCATCAGCCAGAGACATAATTGAGATCTAGTCTCTGTTTTAACTGATGAGGGAGCAGAAGGCTAGCTGGGGACAAAGCACAAGCTGAAACCCCACCAACAACCCCCGAACCCCACGTGGGATCTGTGTGGCATTCCTCAGGCACTCCTGACTGCCCTAAATCTACGGGAAAGGAAAAAACATTAAATTATAGAGATTATAGTCCTATAGCTGTGAGTCTCCCTCAGTTTACAAAATGTCTTAGTGATTTCCAAGAGAAAAAAAAACCCACATTCTTACCAATAACCCAACTTCCAGAAGGAAACTCCCCACTATCTTAATGTAAATACTTTACTGGAGGGAAAAACAACCTTGACAATGGCAAGGCCTCCAGTATTTTCTAGATCCTCTTTAGCATATGAAAGTTCTTTTGAAAAACCTCCCTTTTCCTTACCTCCTCCAACTCCCAGATATAGAATCAGCTACTCCCCACAACCTCAGGGCAGCAGCTCTTCCTGCCGAGGGCTCCTGTTCCTGTGCTTTATTTAATAAAACCACCATTTTGCACCAAAGATGTCTCAGTTCTTTATTGGTTGTCGTCTCCAGACCTCTACTCCACCAAACCTCACCTATACTCCAAAACTGCATCAATAACTAGTGAGTTTTGTATTATTACCTGACTCATGGCATTAATTTTTAAGTGGAAGCTATAAAGTCTGTTTGCATTAGTCTGCTTATGCATATATGTATGTATGTATGTATCTATCTCCAGATGGAATTACTAAGATTAATATGTAAAAGAGCTTATTTAATTTGCTTAATGAAAATTGAGTGCTTTATGAATTAAGGGTTCCTACAACTCTCAGAAATACATTAGCAACTCACCGAAATATCTTTCAGGTTCACATGATCTGGGAAAACACTTGATATTAAAGCTAGTTTTTTTTTTTTTTTTTTTTTAAATAGACATGTCTTTAGAGTTATCAACAATGAATATAATGCAGACATAAAGCTTTTATTCTACCTAGACCTATTAGTCAGATAAGTTCGTCATCAAAATTTGCCAACAACACATACTTAATATGATGACATTCTCATCAGTAACATACTGGTAGTTGTTGAGAACAAGTGAGTTAAGTAGATGTAAGTAGTGTGACAGGAGTTTTCCCTTCTAGGCCCGCAGTCACACCACTTCAAGGAATGAAGAGGTAGACAGAGTGGTGGGCAGCAACGCAAGTTCCAATGAGTGATAGTGAAGCAGTTTATTAAGTGACATTACAAAGTTCCCAAAGAGGTAGGGGACCTGAGAGGGCTGCCATCGGAGTTTCTAAGTCTCGGGGTTTCTATTGGCTTGTTGGTAGGCTGTTTTAATCAGGTTGACCCTCCATGAGCCTGTCACCCAATTGGGTGTAGTGTAAAGTCCTTAAAAGGGTGTTTTGCTCTTAGGGCCAGGGTCCCTTGTCCCTGTCTTTCTTCCAATTATTCTTCATCATGTAGGATAAAACTTTTTGGGTAAACTTTTTACATAGTTTCTTCAAATCTTTTTGGAAACCTGAAACCTTAAAATTTTGATAAAATTAAATGATGAATAGCCACTATCTTGGCCATTTCTAAATAAGATAAAATACAGAAGCATTAATTACTGAACATGGACTTATCTACTTTGGACTTCTTCTTACAGAGAAACTAAAGATATTTGGGTCTATACTAAGCATGTCTTTTTGCCACTGAAAATTTACTACAAGAAAACATGTTTCTACAAATAATAAAAACTATAAATTTGTCAGGCCCCAAAATGCTAACATAAAGCGATTTACAAAAAATAATAATAAAATTAAAAAATCAATTTACAGTTCTTTACTTCTTTCCTAAAAATTAAGGTTTTTCAGGGTTCAAAATTCTAATGTATATAATTAAAGTTACTACAAAGATTAAAGAAAACATCTTGATGTGCAAGGAAAGTAGGATGTGTGTACCCTCAGTAAAATAAAGCATGAGGAATTGAGATGCATTGTTGTTAAGGAAAAACATAATTCTATCGTCATGTGAAACTGGCTATTTCAGAATGGGAAAGAGAAAAAAACAGGACAAAACTAGGTTTGTGGAAAAGAAATGTAGGGAAAGGAATTTTATACGTGGTTAAGGTTACTAAAACTAGTCAATTTATGTAAAAAAAAAAAAAAAAAAAGATGAGTTTTACTATCAATAGTACATTGATGTAGGAGCGCCTGAGTGGTGCATTCTACTAATCCTCTAGCTCGGTTTTGGCTCAGGTCTTGATCTCTGGGTTCTGAGGTTGAACCCCACATTCCTGTTGGCTCCACACTCAGCGAAGTCTGCTTGAGACTCCCTGTCCCTCTCCCAACCGCATTCTCTGTTTCTCTAAAATAAATCTTTAGAAAAAATACACTAGGGACACTTGGGGGGCTCAGCGGTTGACCATATGCCTTTGGCTCAGAACGTGACCCCGGGGTCCTGGGATCAAGTCCCGCATCAGGCTCCCTGCGTGAAGCCTGCTTCTCCCTCTGCCTGTGTCTCTGCCTCTCTGTGTCTCTCATGAATAAAAAATGAAATCTTTAAAAATAATAATAATAAAAATAAAATAAAATTTAAAAAGCACACTGGTGTAAAATCAGAACAATCTTTCTTCCTATTAAAAGGACAAAGTTTTCTTGGACTTTTGGTCTGCTTTTGTTAACAGATTATGAAAATTTATTTACCTTTTAATAACCTGTCAAGAAAGCAAAGATTTGGGGTCTTACCAAAGTAATTTACTGTGTGCTTCATGTTATTTTTACCTTCAGCTCTTTGATTATTTAATAAAACTCAGTCTTCTCTAAAAAAATTAAGCTTTTTTCTACAGCTATTTAACTTCCTGTATTTCCCTGCAAAGTATTTTTTTTTTATATTTTTTTAAGACTTTATTTGTTTATTTGAGGGAGAGAGAGATGGAGAAGCAGCAGGCTCCTCACTGAGCAGGGATCCCGACATGGGGCTCGATTCCAAAGCCCTGGGACCAGGACCTGAACCAAGGCAGATGCTTAACTGACTGAGCCCCCCAGGCTCTCCTCCCTGCAAAGTCTTCATTTGCAACTTCAGTTAAGTAGATAAGTATTAATAGTGACCTAGGATCCTATATGAACAAGTATGTTTAAACCTTTTGATTTTTTTTTTAAAGATTTAATCCATCTATTCATGAGAGACACAGAGAGAGAGAGAGAGGCAGAGACACAAGCAGAAGGAGAAGCAGACTCCTCGCAGGAAGCCGGACATAGGACGTGATCCCAGGGTCTCAAGGGTCACGCCCTGGGCTGAAGGCGGCACCAAACCGCCGAGCCACCGGGCTGCCCCCTTTTGAATATTTTTGACAAATGTCCAAAAATCAAATTCTAAATGAAGTCTTTTTGACCTTGAATAAATTTCAGGATTTTCTAGAGGGTCTCTGGAACATCTCAAAAGATGTGTTTTTCTCTCTTTATAAAAAAGAAGATGTTAAAACTAATTAGTCATATTTGAGGTACTAAATTGCCTGGGAAGCACTGTCAAATAAGAAGTAATAGTAAGCTTTCTTTATGTTGCATTTGTCTAGGTATAGTTTATAAGTATCTCAGAAATTGTGTGAAATTCCTGGAGTCTGATATGTCCGGTATAAGATTATTACCGTAATTTCAGTTATTATTTTAAAATGTGTGTCTCAGGAATAACCAAATTTCCTTGTCAATTCCATTATGTAATAAACTCTCATAAGATCTTTAACAATGGGCATTTTAAAAGTTTGTGCTTCTTTTGTGTGTCAGAGATAATCACTGTTTTACTCAGAAGCTCTTGCAAGTGTTCTGCAAAGGTATATTATCTTCAAGGAGATTTATAGAAAGGAATTTGACAAATACAGGTTTCTGATAACTTTAAGATCATAAAACTGAACTGGGTAAGAATTTCTATGACTAATGGAAAAACTGGATTCAAGCAGAACAAGTGTTAATCACATGGGACTGGTTGAAGGAGGATGATCATAATTCTTTATGACCTTTTGTTTAAAACATTGCTTGTTCTTCAATGTTTTGTTTTTCCAGATTTAAGGAAACCTTTTCTTAAGCTATCTATGACTTAGAATGATTTGATAAAGTATATCTTTGTAAACAAAGATGAAACATTTACTTTTTTCTCCAGCTGATGCCCCCCAAATTCAGAAATTCTTGATTCTTTTCATGGCAATCTAGTTAGCTATTTCCATAAGTTCAGTAAGAATCTGTTCTCCTAGTAACAGGACGCAATTAGAAACATTGGTTATACTGCCAAGACTTTGACTGGAACCTCATATTTGAGAGAAACCTACATAGACTCAGATATGACCAGAGCTTATAAGGTCAATCACTATTCTTGCTGCACTTATGTAAATAATCAGGCCAGGTTTAATGCAAACAAATTAATTTTACTGGGATTATCATTGGAAAAAAGTAGGAATGATTGTGATTGAAGGGTAGCTGGAAGGCAGGCAGGCAGGGACAAGGGACCCTGCTCGAAGAGGAAACCACCCTTCCAAGGATTTTACATCACCTTGGAAAGAGCCCTCCACCCTTTGCCACATGATAGATAAATGACAAAAACCTGATTGGGGAAAAAAAAAAAAAAAACAAACACCTGATTGGGTGACTGGTACATGGAGGATTAATCAGATTAAAACAGCCCACCAAGGGGCGCCTAGGTGTCTCAGCGGCTGAGCATCTGCCTTTGGCTCAGGGCATGATCCCAGGGGTCCCAGGATCAAGTCCTGCACCGAGCTCCCCGCAGGGAGCCTGCTTCTCCCTCTGCCTGTGTCTCTGCCTCCCTCTGTGTGTCTCTCATGAATAAATAAATAAAATCTTAAAAAAAAAAAAAGAAATTAAAACAGCCCACCAAAAAGCCCACAAAACCCCCTAGTCTTAGAAACTCCAGTGATAACCCTCTCAGCTCCCCTTTCTCCTTGTACTATCACTCTGTTATCACTCACTAAACCTTGCCTTGCTGCCCACCCCTCTGTCTGTCTGGTCTATCTCTTCGTTCTTCAAAGCAGCATGACCAAAAAACCATGGGCCCTGATGGAGAAAAAAAAAAAAAAATCCTGTAACAATTATAGAGAGAAAAATTACGTTTCCACCTTTGTAGATAGATTCTAATCTTGCGTTATATACCTGTACACTGAACCGGATCCTGAATTCTCATTTCCTCAAATGCCCTGGCCACTACTCTCCAATTGAACATTTACAGTGGTTTCCCACTTTTCTGATGTGGAATCACTAAGAACAAAGATTGCCTTTGAATCTCCTCGAAAGGGCTAAACTAGATTGTTCTCACTGTCCATTTGGCAGTCAAATTTTAGGGACTTGAAACTTAGGTATACATCTCACAGTGAAAGAAGGCTCCATCTCACAACTGGTCGTGTAAGATGCCAGAGACCTCCCAAACTGATGAGGAAGAGAAGTAACTGGCATCGGGGTAGAATGTGTCCACCCAAGATGCCAGATCAAGACTTCCTACTTTGAGTTAACATAATACCTTTTCTTTTCTTTCTTTCTTTTACTCTGGCCTTGACCTGAAAGGATAACATCCTCATCTGTATATCCCAAGCAATCACTAAATGGACTAACACTTCAGATTGCCAGGTCTGTCATTATAAACAAAAGCAAAGCAAACTGATGTGTCCATTAACAGTGCAATCTTAGTGGAAGTGGTTTGTGTCCCAACAGAATTTATCTTTGTCTGTGGTAGTTATCATGCTCCTTGTGCCTGTGGAGGCCAAGATGACTGACACCACACTTCTAAGGTTATCTAACTATGCCCCTAACGGTTCATGAACGAACTAAGTAATATAAGTCATTGGTCATTGGTCAACTTCCCCGAATTTACATCACTGAATTATTATTATTATTATTATTATTATTATTTAAGATTTTATTTATTTATTCATGAGAGACACAGAGAGAGAGAGAGAGAGAGAGGGGCGAGATACAGGCAGAGGGAGAAGCAGGCTCCATGCAGGGAGCCCAATGTGCTACTCAATCCTGGGACGCCAGGCTCATGTCCTGAGCCGAAGGGAGAAGGGAGGCACTCAACTTCTGAGCCCCCTGGGCCTCCCTACATCACTGAACTTTAAGGGACATACCAAGAGTCTCTTCATGATTCAGGGTTCATTCCCTTAGGCAGGGCCCTACTTCCTTGGTTAGAAGTAAATGCAAAAAAAAAAAAAAAAAAAAGAAGTAAATGCAAATGAAGCTATAATCAGGAATCTTTCCTTAACTCTTAGAAGTATTGCAAAGATCCACTGCTAAAGCAATAGCCGGCTCAGAAAAATCCTTAGATTCTCTGGCAAAAGTTGTTCTTGACAGCAAGATAGCCCTTAATTATCTTTTAGCTGAGCAAGGAAGTTTCTGTGCTGCGGCCAACACTACCTACTGCACTTGCATTAATACTTCTGGGGGAGTTGAAACTCAGCTACATAAGATCACTAATAGGCCACTAGACTTAAGAAGTTGTGTTCTTCCGTAGGGTCTTTCCTGGACCTACTGAATTTTGATCGGTTTGGGTCTTGGGTACCATGGCTCCAAACTGCACTCTAGACATTGGGAATTCTTCAGCTTATAATAATAGAGTAGTGCACTGCATCTTCTCGAAAGCTTGAAATGCATGTTTGCAGCCACTAGCCCTCAAGTCAATGATCATCCTAAGACTGAACATCAGAAAAGGAATAAGGAAAATGATCAAATAAAAAATTGTGAGCATGAAGTTGTGACCTGTGAATATCACAGATCTTTAGGAGAAAAAAACCATCAAACCTGTGCATATCACACAGATGACCAGTTAAAGCTGCAAGACCTATAGAGCAGTAGCTGGGAGTGGTGCTACTGCCTTAACTTTTTATCATAGCTCTCAGTTAAGAGGACAGTCTGACTGAACAAAGAGGGGGAATTGTTTAAAAAAAAAAAAAAAGGTCTAAAAATGGAGTCACCTGTGCTGATTCTCCTGTCAACAAACCGACACTTAATATCTAATGTAATTACAGTTTCAGCCTCTCCCAGGAATGTGACCTGTCACCTGTCAATGTGGAATTACCTGGTCAGCACCAGTGAGGTAATCTGCTTGATAGAGCCTAACCCTTTGTTCAAAGGAAGGTGACCTTGCCTAAAACGGCCCACTCTTAGTTAGAAACTTCATTTTCCCTGCCTAGAAAAGCCTTCCATTTGTACAGCTCCTCGGAGCTCCTTTCTGTCTGCTGGATGGGATGCTGCTCCATCCATGAATCATTGAATATAGCTAATTAGATCGTCAAATTGACTCAGTTGAGTTCTGTTGTCTGACACCACAACGAGCTTTTGGAAATTAAATAAATAGCACATGTTCTTAAAGGAAGGACAAATATTAGCAGAAATGGAAGACGAATTTGAGGAAATCTAAAAGAACGATAAACCTGAGAGGAAAACAAAACAACAAAACAACGAGAAATAAAACAGAAGAAAATTAGAGGCTCAGGGTAGGATGGCTGCAGTCTGTCTGCGAGAGGTCGGTCATAAGGAGAGAACAGGGAACACAGAGGCCCTGGAATTACCAAGGACATAATTCGAGAACAACTTCCAGAAATAAAGGTCATCTCTATCCAGACCGAAAGAGCCAGTTACCCAGCACAACAAATTTTAAAGCTCCACACCCTAGAACATCAGCATAAAATTTCAGAATTCCTAGATATTAATTATTTCCTAGGTGGGAGGGGGAATCAGGGAAGTTACATTTAAAGAGGATCAGGAAGGAGCCTGGTGTCAGGTTTCTTACTGCAGAGCAGAGGACAAATGCCTCCAAATACCTGAAGGAAAGAGGGGCCCAAACTAAAATACTAACCCCTAACAATCAATTAAATATCAACTAGATATCGATAAAAATATTAATTAAGTTAAAAAAATGAATTTTCCAGTATGAGATGCTTCAAAGGTCTCTGAGGACAACAGATACCTGCATGGAGAAATAAAGAAATAGCACAAATTATTTAAAAGTACAAAAGAGGATGTGGGGGGCTCAGTGGTTGAGCATCTGCTTTCAGCTCAGGACATGACCCTGGGGTCCTGGGATCAAGTCCCACATCGGGTTCCCTGCAGGGAGCTTGATTCTCCCTCTGCCTGTGTCTCCGCCTCTCTCTGTGTGTCTCTCATGAATAAATAAATAAAATCTTTAAAAAAAAGAAAAAGTACAAAAGAGTTGACAATGAGAGAAAGCTGGCTTGAATGGGGAGAAGTGAAACCAGGGACATTTTGAAACTATCCATGCATCTAAAATTCATTAAAGTATGAAAAGCAAACATGCAAAAATTATAGAGGAAGAAGACAAAAAATAGTATCCTTGAGAACTAGATTTCTATCTGAGTTTCCTCGATGTCAAGGCATGAAGGGAATATAGATAATGGAAAACAGGCCATGTGATGAAGAATCCCCAGGGTTTTGGCACAGGTCAAGAATACACACGTACATACATACATATGTGTATGTGTTTAAGGAAGATAATATATTGGTTAGAAAATGAAAATGTGTTACAAATGACATGCTATTCATATGTGCCTTGAAATACACTGATTTTTTTTTTTTTTTTTTTGTCAAATAAACCATTATAATAGGTATCCAAGGAAAAACATTTTATCTTAGAAGTCAGGGCTTCAAGTAGGAAGAAGGAAATCCACTTGAGA
This sequence comes from Canis lupus familiaris, assembly GCF_011100685.1. Classification (NCBI taxonomy): domain Eukaryota; kingdom Metazoa; phylum Chordata; class Mammalia; order Carnivora; family Canidae; genus Canis; species Canis lupus. Next base: position 72,336,493 of record NC_049232.1, on the reverse strand, counting down.
TTCAGCTGAACATCCTCTCGATCCATGAAAACACATGTATGAGCATCCGTATCTATGCACGTATGAGGGGAAGAGAGAGAGAACCAAAGACAGGGTCTCATGAAATTCTAAATGACAAGAGTCTTTCCTTCCCTTCACCATCTGCTTTCAGTTGAGACCCAGAAGCAATTTTGGTACAAAGTAAGACACTCGTTCCATTGATAGAGGAGGTAGAGAAGTCCCTCTGCTTCTCACCCGTTGTAATGTTTTGGGCTCCTCAATCCTGACGCAAGGTCAATCACTTCCAGTTACCCGCTCAAAGACTTGCTATTCCCTCCACCTGCTGTGCTCTTCATACCCTTCCTTGTCCCCATTCTGTTTTATCTGGTTGACTCTTACCTTTCCAGGTTTCATGGTTGATATCACTCCTAGGAAGATCTTTTCCCTAAAGAGATACATTTTTTTTTCCTTTAGGTGCCTTTTTCCAAGCATCCTGTCTTATTTTTGATTGTATACTTCATGAATAATTGTTTTTTCTCTGAGGTCTCTAAGAAAGTGCCAACTCCTCCATGAGGGCAGGAATAGTGCCATATTCCAGGACATATGTCAGGAATATTAGCATTTATTTAATTATCTTAAATTAGGGGGGGAAACGTACTTGTAGTATGCTACATCCCAGCACACATACACAATAAAGGACATTTTTTGAATTATGCAAAAGAACAGTGTTCTAACCTATATAGAGGTGTATGGTGATCACCAACCACTAAATTTTCATTCATTCATTCATTCATAGTCAATAAAATACACTAAAACGTGTATTAAGCACTCATTCTATACAAAACACGTAGGCAGTTCTGGAATATAACAGCATCCCTGAAGGGAACTTGCATTAAAGTTGCAAAAACAAATGAGCCACGCTAAAGCATATTTCACACACCATCATTTAGTTGGGTTGCAAGTAACTATCATCTGATACGAAAATGTTAAGTTTCCTGAAGACAAAAAAAAAGTTAAAACAAGTGCAGATTTATCTTTATAATGAATCCTCATTGATAAGTAAGAACCACTCGCTACTGAGTGGGATTCCGTGAGATGTGGTGAACCTTGAAATGCGTTGCAGAAGACTGGCTAGAAAATCCTTCCAGAGCATCTTTCTTTCCATCCTGCTGGGGGGTGTGGATTAAGCCCTGCCTGCGTCACTACCGATTAATCCGTGTCTCAGCTTTCGGCTGCTTCACACTGAGCTCACTGTAACTTTAAATATTGATAACCAAGCTCATATATCACAGAGCTGAGAGAATGACAGTTTCAGTGCATAATGGCTAAAGCTTTCTACAATAATCAGATATTCAATAATTCATGAAAATATATCCCCCCAAATCAAATTGGAAGCTATTTTGTGTAATATATTATTTAAAATTCAATATTATAATGCACACAACTCCTCCTCAGCCAGAGGAGGACCATTTCAAAATGTGATTATATGCGGACTCTATTTAAAAGTGACAATTCTGCTTTTCATTTGTTTAACAGCTTAAGCGGAGGAGCTCAACTGGAACTAAGTCATCTGACAACGAAACCAGGGCAGCCACAAGCAACTTTGCAAAAGTGACATTAGGACCTAAAAAAAATGCACATCCATTCTGATAGGAGAGACATGTGTATTGGGGGGGGGGGGGGAGATTTCTTATTTGTTTGGGTCCTACATGAATTTGCTCCCGAATAGTTCTCTCCAAATTAACTGTAACTTGTCAGCATTGTAAGATTAAGGTATGAAGTCTAAGGGTCAAGAAGACACCTATACCCACTGTAGGGTTGCAGCTGTCTCAGATGCTTGCCAAGCCATCAGTTACTATGTTGCTGTTGTTGTTGTTTTTAAGATCATTCATTCATTCATTCATTCATTCATTTAGAGAACATGCTCGCAAAGTGGGGAGGGGCAGAAGGAGAGGGAGAGAGTCTCAAGCAGACTCCACACTGAGCATGGAGCCCGATGTGGGGCTCGATCTCCTGACCCCACGATCATGACCTGAGCTGAAATCAAGAGTAAGAGTCAGATGCCTAATCACTGACCCACCCAGGCACCCCTACTATGGCTTTTTTTTTTTTTTTTAATTTTGTTTTGTTTCATAAGCACAAAGTCACAGAATTCTGGTTTGATATTGCTTCATTCTTGGAAAACAACCCCTCCCCACTTCTCTCCTACCTATCTGAAATCTTCTCCCAAGGGATATGTCACACTGAGGGAAGCCTTCCATGGCTTCGCAAGTCCCTTTCTCAGAACACCTATAATGTCAGTTCATAGCCGCACTCGTATTATTCTAACAGCTACTCTGGCCAGCTAGCAGGCCTATGTCAAAACGTCATATATTTACATTGTTTTCATTAGATACTAGGCCACCATTGCTACCCAGTGTTACCGCTGAGGATCCTGAATTCAGTGAGTTGTTCAAGGGTACTAATCAGAAAGTACAGAAGAGGCCGAAAATTGTCTGTCTGGTTTATCATTTCACTGGTACCTAGAGTAGTGCCTGGTGCACAGGCAGGGCTCTGTATTTGTTGACTGGTTGACTCATTAAACAAATCCCAAAGCATTCAGCAAAAAATCTAGTATTTGCTTAACTTGCAGGCAACATGGTTGGGAGAGAGCAGCATCAGTAGGTGAGAAGAGAGGGCTTTTAATGAGTGTAAAATGTGATGTTTTAGACCAAGCCCTGACTGTGGTGTCAGAGGTCCCTGTCAATATCTAGACTCTGACCATTAGTGATAATATGATCTGGAACAAAATTATTGACTTTTCATGTTCTAAGTATCTTCATCTGTAGTAACTTCACTCTATAATCTAGAACTTCCATGAAGCAGTGTAGAACGTGGTTTAAAATGTAGGCTTTGGGCAGCCCGGGTGGCTCAGTGGTTTAGTGCCGCCTTCAGCCCAGGGCCTGATCCTGGAGACTCGGGATGGAGTCCCATATCAGGCTCCCTCCATGGAGCCTGCTTCTCCCTCTGCCTGTGTCTCTGCCTCTCTCTCCCTCTGTCTCTCATGAATAAATAAATACAATCTTAAAAAAAAAATGTAGGCTTTCGGGGTGCCTGGGTGGCTCAGTGGGTTAAGCATCTGCCTTCAGCTCAGGTCATGATCCCTGGGATGGAGCCCCACCATCAGGCTCCCCGCTCAGTGGGGAGTCTGCTTCTTTCCCCCTCTCTACCTGCTGCTCTTCTTGCTTCTACCCTTTTCTCTCTCTCTCAAACAAATAAATAAAATCTTAAAAAAAAAAAAAAAATGTAGGCTCCAGAGCAGGAAGGCCCAGGTTCAGATGTCAGCTCTGACCTGTAGGACACAAGGCACGTTCTTTAACGTCACTGTACCTCTGGCTCCTTCCATGGAAATTGCATATCATACCTCCCTAAAGGGCCTGTAAGTTCTACACGGTTTCCTAAATGCAAATCCTGTAGAACAATGCCTCCTACGTAAAAGATCTAAATAAATGGTCGCTCCCCTTGTTAAGTGTGTGGAATTGGCATAGCGCTCCATACCTAGTAGGTCCTCAGAGAACATTTCCTTCCTTTTCTCTCACTGCTTTGAAAAAGTGGACTTATCTGTGTGAGAACTCAGTTTTGCTTCCCTTATTAAATTAGAATAATAAAACTGACCTTTCTCCAAATAGCGGGGCTAAGTGATATTTTAATATTTTCAGCTATCTAAGATGCCAATAATGTGCATGTGGCCCAGAATTTGTAGGCTGGAAAAGGCAAACTTCATCCTCAATAAGAGAATGTCAGAATAGTAGGCATAAACTCAAAGCTATATAGGAAGGCAGAGGAGAAAATAAGAAATCTCTTGGATAAGGTGATTAAAAAAGAATCTACAAAATCTCATATTTGAATTGAGTCCCAATAGATAGATAAGACTAGCAATAATAAAAAAAGGATAAGAATATGAAAAATGAGCCTACTTCACATAGATTTCTGCCATAAGTTCACCAAATACTGGATGGATTAGATAATTTGATTATATACTGCAATATTTTTCTGGCTATAGACAGAGTAACTAACTTAGAAGAACTTAATTAATATAAGCATCGTCATCCTATCTTTTATTGACGGTCTGTTACGATCTGAGTGTTATGCCTTTATTATTCTTAAATATTTGATGTACTCTCTGTTACATAGAATCTTCTCCATTCAGAGGTTAGGAACAAGAGATTCAGCAAGGTCAAATCACTTGATCAGAAACCCCGTCTCAGGGGTGGAGCTCAGATGTGAACCCAGCTCACCCTCATACCTCATAGCCTCCCTCTCTAGGTTTTTGGCTGTGTCATTTTAAATGATTATGAGTTTAATGAATTAAAAATATTATTAAACATGCCCTTCTCCATAAGACTCCATTAGCATAATGAAAATATGCAAATTATTAATTTTAAACCATCTAAACAACGGCAGCCACATTTTTTTCTCCTGCCAGGGAATATCAGCTTAACGAGATTGGACTGGCCCGGTCTACCGATGTTCAAGCCAGAAAAAGAGAAAGAATAAAAACAGGCATCCAGGAATAAAAAAATAAATAAATAAAAGAGTGCTTCTGTCCTCACCCCAGGACTTTAGACAATAGTTGGAAATCAACCAATTATAGCCCTAAACATAGGCAATATCATCAATAGCCCATTCACACTCATATGGTGCGCATTATAGGTCACAGGATTGCTTTTCCCACTAGTGTAGCACAAACTATAAAATTCTGAATAATATATTTCCTTTCTTCCATTGTTCCTTCATCCCTTCCTTCCCCAGCTGTTTCTTAAGCACCTAACCTGTATCAAACACTGCATGGATTAAGTCTTTTGAACCATTAAATGACCCACTAGAAAGATATGAATGCTGCCTTTACTGAGCTTATGGTCTACTAGGGGCAACGGACAGGTAAGCAGGAAATTACAATATATGTGATGTTATACACTGCTCTTGAAAAAGCACTTGAATATTACTTGAAAGTCAACTGAGATCTGAAGGATAAATAAGAGATAACCACATAGAGTAAATACTATATTTGGTACTATTTGGGTGTGGGTTGGTGGTGGTAGGAGGGGAATAAGGATAAATACGATCTGGATAGGAAAAAAAACACAACATGGGCAAAGAATTGGAAATGAGAGAGTAAGAAGGAGAGAAAAGTTTCACGATAATTTTTACAGTGTGCAGTAAGCTGAGCACAGCACAGTCTGTATGGGTCAGGCAGGGTCAAGTCCAGAAATGAGGTAAAGAGGTAAGCAGGATTCAGAGCAGGCCAAAGCAAGCAGACACGGCTTCATTCAGAGGGCAGTGAAGAGCCCACTGGAGGGCACTGGGGAGGAAGATGTTACCATGTTTGGTATGAAAGCCACGTGGCTAGGGTAGAGGATGGAGGACCTATTGCTGAGCAGCTCCTCATTAGATGGTCAGAGGTCTCTGGTGGGAGGTAAAGGGTCTGTGATGCTATTTCAAAGATGTCTCCCTGAGAGGACTGGGGAACTTTAACTTGGAGAAATAGAAATATCAAGGGCTCTGGAAGGCTCTCTTCCGATATCTGCAATGCTGTCTCTGGCTAAGTGATGGGGATATTTCTGTTAGACCCAAGAATCACTATTAGGACCACTGGGCAGAAATCTGAAAGGAAAGCTCAGTCCAACAAGAAACTTTCTGTTGAGCAAAGCAATGACTCCTACAGTCGCCATCTGGCTCCTCTGGTGGCCTTCCCGTCTTTGCCATTGTTGCTATAGCTGCTGTAACAACTCTGTGCAAAAGAAACAGACACCCCAGGTTTTCACCGGCCCCATGGCTGCGTGAGCATGTCTGTCCAGGGGTACAAACAGCTGCCCTGTGTTTTCATCCTGCTAGTGAAGAAAGCAGCTCCTTCCATCATGAGTGAACAAGGAGGGGCCAGAAGTCTTCTCTTCCCTGCACGTTCAAGAGGACCAACCCCTCCAGCCGAGGGAGGCAACCAATACCTGACGTGTCCCTCCCAAAGGCATCACAGCTCACAAAGCTGCTCACAAAAGTCATGTTTGAAGAGACATTCCCAGCACAACCCCAGGTTCCCATACTGTCTTCACCTTCAAGACTAAAGATTTTCCCAGGGTCCCTGGTAAGTAATATGGACTTTAACCTCAAGTGATAACCGACTGTCTTAGTCAGCTCGGGCTGCCATAACAACATACCACAGGTTGGGTGACTTCAACAACAGGAGTTTATTTTCTCCCCATTCTGGAGGCCAAGGGTCCAAATCAAAGTGCTCGCTGATTTGCTTTTTGGTGAAGACTTGGCTTTCTTCTTCATCTGGCTTACAGATGGCAATTTCCTTGTTATGTGTGTGTGCTGGGGTTGGGGTGGGGGTGAGGGGGAGATAGCTCTGGTGTCCAGAACATTCCATCTGACTTAAAAAATAAAACATTTCCAAAATCACTGAAGTTAACTCAGTGTTTCATCTTGAATTCATCTCTCTTGGGGTGCCTGGGTGGTCAGTGGTTGAGCATCTGCCTTCAGCTCAGGGACTGATCCTGGAGTCGCAGGATCGAGTCCTGTGTCGGGCTCCCTGCATGGAGCCTGCTTCTCCCTCTGCCTGTGTCTCTGCCTATCTCTCCCTGTGTCTCTCACAAATAAATAAATAAAATCTTAAAAAAAAAATTCATGTCTCTCCCTCCGCTCTTCCAAACTAAAGTAACCATTACCCTGAATTATATGTATATCATCTGTTACTGGTTTTTTACACTTTTGCTCCATATGTGTATATTAAAAGTGGTATTATTCTCTGTGTCATATTCTGCAACTTTGTTCCTATTCAGCATCATATTCCTTATAGTAGGTCCTTCTGAACAGTGTATTAACAATGGTTAATCTTAGATATAGATCTGAGATGGCAGTTTCTGAACAGTTGAATTCTTGCAGGTTCAGTTTTACAAGGTGATGCTTAATTGTTTCTCAAAAAGCTTACATCAATTTTCATTCCCACCCAAAGTGTGTAAACATTGCCATTAACGCACGCTCTTTCTAATACTAAAATAATGGGTGGAAAATTGTTTCACTGAAGTTACCAGTTTGTAATTGCAGATTACTCAGAGATGAATATTTGCACATAAACTTCACATTATTTTTTTACTCCTTTGTGAAATGCCTCCTCAAATTTTTGCCAATTATTCTATGGAGCTATCTTTTTTTTTTTTTTCTCAGTGATTTATGAGATATTTTATGTGTTCAAGATATTTTCTTCAGTAGATATTTTCTTCCAGTTTGTGGTTTGTCTCTTAACTTTATGGTCTCTCTGAAAAACAGGAGCTCTTAATTTTAATGTGATCAAATAATCAGTCTTTTCTCTTCAGGAATGCTGATTAGGTCTTATTTAATATATAAAGTCCTAGACATACTCATATATGGTTTTTTCCTAGAATAATTAAAGTTTTTGTTTTCATAAATAAATGAAATTTATTTATCTCCCAGAATGGGGAAATAAAGTTTCGACTCATCTGGGATTGATTTTCTGAAGTCAGTTCTATTAAAGTATAATTTACTACAATAAAATATATATAGTATACAGTATATGTAAAATTGGTATACTTGTACAGACTTTGACAAATATAATTTTTTTTAAGATTTTATTTTTCTATTCATGAGAGACACAGAAAGAGAGGCAGAGACACAGGGAAAGGGAGAAGCAGGCTCCAGGGAGCCCAATGTGGGACTTGATCCCAGGACCCCGGGATCATGCTCTGAGCCAAAGGCAGATGCTCAACCACTGAGCCACCCAGGTGCCCCTAAATGTTTTTTTTCATATAACTAACATCAGAACCAAAGATACGGAATCTTTTTGATGATGGGCATTTGAGTTGGTTCCAGTTTTTTGGTGATAATGAATAAAACTGCTATAAATATCTACATACGAATTTTTCTGTGGACATATTCTTTGTCTGGGGTAACTACAGTGCTAACTCATATTGTGACTGTATATTTAATTTTACAGTTTGCCGAATGTTCTCCAAAGCAGGTATACCATTTTTTTATTCCCATGAGCAGTGCACGAAAGTTCATTATTCTTCATCCTCTCACAGCCTGCAATGATCTATTTATATTTATTTTAGCCCTTTTAATATCTGTGTAACAGCTTATGCGGCTCTGAGTTGAATTTTAGTAAGATATGTAGCATCTTTTGAGGTATTTTCTTGTCATCCCTGGTGTTTCAGCTCTGGTGAAGTAATTCTTCAAATCCTTTCTTGATTTTTGTGAATTAGGTAGCTTATTTTATTATCATTGAGTTGAAAAAGCTCTTTGCATATTTGGAAAATAGACCTTTATTGGATATGTATATTAAAAGTATTTTTTGCCTTAGATTTCCATTTCCTAAGTAATGTCTGTCCTTAGAAGAGCTAAAGTTTTAAATCTTGCTGAAATTCAGTTTATTATTATTTTATTTCTGTTATGGTTCATATTGTTTGTATTATATTTATTTATTTATTTATTTATTTATTTATTTATTTATTTAGATTTTATTTATTTATTCACAAGAGACACAGAGAGGAAGAGACATAGGCAGAAGGAGAAGCAGGCTCCATGCAGGGAGCCCATGTGGGATTCGATCCTGGATCCCAGGATCACGCCCTGAGCGAAAGGCAGATGCTCAACCTCTGAGCCACTCAGGCATCCCTGTATTCTAGTAAAAAAAAAAAAAAAAATGTTTGCACGGTCCAAGATCACAAAGAATTTCTCTTTTATTTATTCTGAAGCATTTTAGTTTAAGATTCTATAATTAGGTCTATGATCCATTTTGAGTTTTTAGTATGGTATGAGGTATGGATTTAGGTTAAATTTTTGTTTTGCATATGGATAACCAGTTTTAATAGCATCAAATGAAGAAAATACTATTATTTCTCTCTTAAATTGCCTTTGCAAATTTGTGGAAACAAATTAATATATTTAGGCCTATTTCTGGACTTTCTAAAAATTGTTCTCTTGGCCCATGTGTTTATCTCTTCACCAATGCCAAACTCTCTTGATTAATATAGCTAAAGCTTAAGTACTAAAATCAGAAAAGTCTAAACATCAGCCCCTGCAAGTCTATTAACTATATTCTTTCAAAAACAAAACAAAACAAAACAAAAAATAAAAAATAAAACAATGTCCACTGTATCCAAATCCACTGTATTGGATTGTATTTGGACACAATCCAAATTGTGTCAATTTCTACCAAAAATTTTGCTATGATTTATATTGGGTTTATATAGAAACTAAATATTAATTTCAAGAAAATCTTAACATTTAGCAATCTAATTCCTGAACACAATATGTTTTTCCAACAACTTAAGCTTTCTTTTATTTTGTGCATTACTGTTTTGCCTTGCTTTGTTTATAATCTTAAGGGGTGTGTTAGTCAATGTTCAGTCAGGGAAAGAAAACCTGAAAATTAAGAGATCCATTGCAAGGAATCAGATTACCCAATAATAGTGGGTCTAGTTAGGAAAGTCCAAACTCTGTACACCGGACCATTAGGAAGGTCAAAGCTATCAGGAAGGGCAGGCTGGAACTCTTGGGAATAACCTGAAGCTGCTGTCCGTAGAAGGATTTTTTCCTCAGAAAAGCCTCACCTTTGCTCTTAAGGCTTTCCAACTGATTGAATAAGGTCTACCTGTATTATCTACAATCTGCAATCTAAATTGACAGTTGAGAAACCTGGAGACCTCGGTGTCAGAAAAGAGAAGTGTATCTATATCCCAAATAACCTAAGATAAGATTGACAGTAAGAACATTTCCATTAGCAAAAATCAGACTAAAGGTGATACCCTTCCATTCCTGTACATTCACCTCTTTCAGTGACTTTAAGACAGGAGTCCATTAAATTGAGGGAGATAGGTATAACATAACCACAGAATCTAGTAAATAATAGAAGACCATGCACAGGATTAAGAAATGTGAACATAAATACTACTTGCTTGTGTAAATGTAAACATGCAACTCATTACAAAGCATAGATTAGATACCTACTTTATGATTGATGGGTACCCCCCTCTTTTTTTTATTTAATTACCTAAGGGACCAGAGGATGGCACACAAAATACAATAATTGTTCAACCTATAAATCAACCTCTGAAGCCCTACTCTACTACCCAGATGAATAAACAATACTAGGATCCAAGGACATACTCTCCAATTTTACTTTCTTATATGACAACAAGAAATATCAAAAAGAAAAAAAAAATATCCAGAAAGTAGAATGGGGTATGGAGCACACTGGACAAATTTGTGCTTCTGAGAAAGCAAAACTAAGGTCAGAGAAAAAAAAAAAAAAAAAAAAAAAGACCAGCAAACATTAAATCACTACTATGGGACAGCATATTGCAATTCATTTTTGCTACAGAACAATGACTTCTATTTATTTTGCATTTTTCTGTTTTCGGAATTTGGCTTTAATTCTAGTACCAGTACCCAGTTTTTACTCCCTCATTCCATGCAGAACATAGAAAGTAGAAGCAGTATGGTAGATATCATGCACTTATTAATGGGTTCTCAGACTTCCAGAGACACTAACATAGGATTAAAGGGCTTCTGGGCTTTCGGCTGGATGCCACTTAAAGAAGTTCTCTTGAATGGGACGCCTGGGTAGCTCAGTGGTTGAGGGTCTGCCTTTGGCTCAGGGCATGATCCTGGGGTCCTGGGATCAAGTCCCACATCAGGCTCCCTGAAGGGAGCCTGCGTCTCCCTCTGCCTGTGTCTCTGCCTCTCTCTGTGTGTTTCTCATGAATAAATAAATAAAATTAAAAAAAAAAAGAAGTTCTCAGATAGGCAGATGGTGGTTGTATACAGTATATATGGACACCAAAGTGGCTAGAGAAGTGGATTTTAGGATAGAATACACATTTTACCTTAGAATATATTTAACCTTTTTATTGCTGATACTAGATATCCTTTCTTTGTCATGGTTTAGCTGGACACATGTCTGTCCCTCAAGAAATTCCATTTCCTAAATTCACGTATAACTAGAGTTTACCATGTGAAGAAGTCTGGACTAATGAAATGCCAATGGAAGAAATCAATACAATTTCCACTTTACCTCCTTAAAAATGAAGCTATCTGCCTTGACTCCTCTTTCTGCTGGTTGGAAATGACAATGATTTGATCCTTGGACCCAAAGATTAAACTGATATTTTGAGAAAACCAAACTCAATAAACCAGTCTAGTTCATGAATAACTTCACAGAGAAGAACCACCTGATCATCTCTGGACCATTAACTCACAAAGAAATAAATTTTATCTGATTTAAACCATTGGGAAAAGACAGGAGTTAGATTCTGGTCAACACTACGTCATTTCTATCAGACCGATCCCATCCCAGATGACAACTATAAACTCCAGGAAATTCATAAAAATCAACTACATGAAGATAGCACTGGTGATATTTGGAGGGTGTTGAAACTTGGAAGAAAATAATGACCAGTGAATAGGTGAATTTCCTATTGAGATGGCTTTTAGCCTACAATCTATTCTCAGTTATCACCTCATGGTGGGGCTAAGGCTTGCATAGAAACCCACAGATTTACTTGCTTAAAGAACCAGGGAGCAGAGTTTGGAGCAACCATACAATCAGAAAGCAAAGAGGAAAGCACTATAGGAAAGAAGTAGGGAATGGGAGCTACAGATTGTGCAGGAAATCTTCCAAAATAGCTAGCTGACCCCTGAGCTATGACTACATTGAGTGGAATTCTAGCAACCCGATTAAAAATTTAAAAAAATATATATAAAATGTGATTTTGGAGTCTGGAGTATGAGTTCAGATAAAATCAACTGCCTGCTAAAATGCAAGAATGCCAATAACTTAAACTAATACCTTTTAAATAAATATAAGACAATCCAGTGCTTTACACATATTGAAAATGTTTAGGATCCAATCAAGAATCACCAGTCATATGAAAAAACAGGAAAATATGACCCATATTAAAGAAAAAAGACAATTAATGGAGACTAACCTTGAGCACCTGCTCTAACTCTGCTCAAGGGCATAAGGGAAAATATTCTTATAATGAATGAAAAAATAGGACATTTCAACAGAGAAATAGAAACTATAAAAAGTTCCAAGTAGAAACTGCACAACTGAAAATGGCAAAATCTGAAATAAAATTTAAAATAAAAGAATAGGCGTAAGAACAGATTTGAAGGAATCTATGAAATAAAAAAATAATAGAAATGATCTGATTAGAAAAAGGATTAAGAAAATAGAATCTCTGGGTCCTCTTGGGAATCTTTAATGGTCAAAAATGCATATAATTGGAGTCCCACAAGAAAAGGAGGGAAACTGGGGCAGCAAAAATATCTGAGCAAAATGATAGTTTAAAAAGTTCCCCAAATTAACCAAGGACATACATTTATAGGGGTAAGAAGTCCAGTGAATGCCAAGCTGGAAAAACAAAAAGAAAACCATACCTAAGCACAACATAGTTATTATGATTAAAACCACATATTAATTTATAGTCTTTAAAGTAGCCAAACAACAACAATAGCAAAACACACAGCATACAGAAGAACACAATTTTAATGATGATTGACTTCTCATCAGAAACAATTAAATGTTATTTTTAAAGTAGTGGAAAAAAAACTGAAATCTAGAACTTTATATCCAATAAAACTGTCAATTAAAATGAAGGTAAAACAAAGACTTTTCAAGCTATAGAAAAGCTAAGAGAATTTGATGCCAGCAAATCTGCACTATGAGGAACCTGAAAGGAAGTTCTTCAGGCTGAGAGGAAATAATAGCAGATGGAAATGTGAATCTTCAGGAGGAAGGAAGAGCAGCAGAAATGGTGTGGGAATGGAAATTAGAGAGGTGGTTACAAAATGCCACTTTTTATCTTAATTTGTTTAAAAATATGACTATTTAAAGCAAAAATAGGGGCACCTGGGTGGCTAAGGTGGTTGAGTGTCTGTCTTCAGCTCAGATCATGATCTCAGGGTTGTGGGATCGAGCCCTGTGTCATCGGGATCCCTGCTCAGCCAGGAGTCAGCTTCTCCCTCTTCCTCTGCTCACCCCCACCACTTGTGCTCTCTCCCTCTCAAATAAATAAAATCTTTTAAAAAAATAAAGCAAAAATGGTAATTCATTGTAATGAATGAATTATAATTTGTGTAAATATATATATATATATATATATTTATATAAGAAATACATCATAAAGGATGGAAGTAGGTTAAATGGATTTATACTGTTTCAAGTTTCTTATACTCTATTTATAGTAGTACCATGATAACTTCAAAAGTTAGCACTTTTATTTTTTATTTTTTTTAAAGATTTACGTATTTGAGAGAGCAAGAGAGGCAGAGGCAGAAGGAGAGGGAAAATCCCAAACAGGCTCTGTGCTAAGTGAGGAGCCCAGTGTGGGGCTTTATCCCAAGACCCTGAGACCATGACCTGAACTGAAATCAAGAGTTGGCTGCTTAACTGACTGAGCCACCCAGGTGCCCCCAAAGTTAACACTTTTAAAAGTGAAAACTAAGTGCAAATTTAAGACTGCATATTGTAATCTCTAGCAAACCTCATAAGTTTCCTAGGGCTGCTTCAACAAAGATTCAAAACTGGTTGGCTTGAAACAGTTGAAATTTAGTGTCACAGTTTCTGGGAGGCTAGAAGTCAGAAATCAAGGTAGGGAAGCAAATCCTTGCTTCTTTAGCTTCTGGCAGCCTCTGGCATTCCTTGCTTCTGGATGGCATTCTCTCTGTGTCCTCACACCATCTGCCCTCTGTAAACGTTTTTCTCTATACTCTAATTTCCCTTTTTTATAAGGACATCAGTCATATTGGTTTAGGGCTCATCTTAATGACCTCATCTAAGCTTGATCATCTTAAAAAAGAAGGATATTTATAGATATTTCAGGTAAAGACTTTGACATCTTCTTGAAGAACATGGTTCAATTTCTATCAAATAACTACTAAAAATAATGCAAAGAGATGTATATAAAAATATATAAAATTCAAATCATGGTATGTTAGGAGTTTCTTTACAGAGAAATTTAGCAGTACCCTAAAAGTAATACAGACAGTTATAACTATCATCCTCATTTTTCTTTTTTTTTTTTTTTAAGATTTTATTTATTTATTCACGAGAGACACACACAGAGAGACAGAGAGGCAGAGACACAGGCAGAGGGAGAAGCAGGCTCCATGCAGGGAGCCCTACATGGGACTCGATCCTGGGTCTCCAGGATCACGCCCTGGGCTGAAGGTGACGCTAAACCACTGAGCCACCAGGACTGCCCCATCCCCATTTTTCTGATGTGAATCCCAAGTTTTCAACGAATTAAATAGCCTGCTCAAAGCCTCATATCCAGTAGATGGTTCATGTTCTTTGTGATTTCAAAACATGCAGTCTTAATCACTACAGTCCATTCTTTAACCTCACTGAGATCGTGCACAGGTAGTACAAGACCATAGCACCAGGTGGGACTGACCTGAGACTAGAATCCAGAAATTTGGATCCTCAGGCCAGAGGTCTTCTCAAAATAGCACTCTGCTTCCTCTTCCCTCCGTTTTCAGAGACCTCTAACACTAGATGTCCAAAGGGAGCTCTAACTTAACAAAGTTGATTAATTTTTCAAAGAAGGTGCTGGTCACCATAGATGTAATTCACTTTTACTTCTAGTAGGCTTTTGATACAATGCACAGCAAAGGTTAACCTATAAGGTTAATGTAGAGGGGACTGCTAGAGAAAGTCAATTGGATAAACATTTTACAATGGGTACAGTAACGGAGGGCAAAAAGTCTATAGAAAGTGGCCTCGGCTCAGGTCAAAAAGATCAATCAATGCCAAGCCTAATCTAACTCATGTATCAGTTACCTGGGAAGTTAAAACTGTGCTCTGTTAAAAACAAACAAACAACAACAACAACAACAAAACACAAACTTTTGTTGGAGACGGCCAACAGATCTTCTAACAAACCTCATTTGAGATATGTTTTTTACCCCCCTTTCCCCCCCGCTAACATATTGGGGAACTGAGGCTCAACAGAATTCAGCAATGTGAGCATGAAAATTAAATGAGTTCATGTGTACAAAGAATTTAGCAGTGTTTGGCTTACTATTAGTGCTTGATAAGTTTTAGCTAAGATTGAAGAAATGGCAGAGACTAGTAAACAATCTGTCAACGGATAAATGAATATAAAATGCGTAGTGGACTTTGCCCTGAGTTTAGAGAAGGCAGCAATCCCTGTGAGCCTGAATGATGTGAGAAGCATTTATAGAGAATTCTGCATGATTTCTCTGGCTGAGCATGCTTGCTTAGTAACATTTTTAAAAACTGCTGTCCAAGCTGTTAGCTGGAATTGAAAGATACAGTGGTGGTTAGAGGGCCTATTTAGTAAGAGCAGAAAAATGCACTAGGAGTGAATCATTTGTCTGGACACAGAAGGCTGAGTCAGGGAGAATGGACTGTCACGTAGGCAGGTTGGGCTAAAGCCAAGGCAGTGGGCAATGATTGCTCTGAGGGAACAATTTCAAGCCCAGGCATTAAGATTCTCTCCATCCACTGCCCCCCTCCAACTCTTTAGTTCAGGTTTTTCCAATGGCCCCTCATGAAAATTCTAGGGAGGGGGGTACAGGC
This sequence comes from Canis lupus familiaris, assembly GCF_011100685.1. Taxonomy (NCBI): domain Eukaryota; kingdom Metazoa; phylum Chordata; class Mammalia; order Carnivora; family Canidae; genus Canis; species Canis lupus. The sequence continues at coordinate 72,320,910 of NC_049232.1, read as the reverse complement.
TGGTAAAAGAAATAAAAAGCCACCCTGCCCTCCACTGACTTATTAATAGCACACTGGATGCCATGTCCCATAAAAGCCTCAGGTGACAGGGAAAAAATGTTGATTCAATATGAAAAACACTGGACTAAAATCCATGACTTTTCAGTGATAGAGAAGCGTCTCCTAAGAGGTAGTGAGTTCTCCAAATCAAAAAGGGTACAAATACACCGTACAAGTATACTCAAAATAAAGTATAGTTGGGATTCGTTCATTAAGGAGAAGGCCTATTTTGATGACCTTCAACCCAACAACTCCGTCATTTTACATTCTGGGTTAAACTAAGAGCCATTCATTAAACATTGGCTTTCCTGAATGAAAAATATAAAGACTGTGGCTAAAGTCAAGGTAAAAATTATCGATAACTAATCAATAAATAGTTGCTAGGAACCTACCATGCAGCAGAAAATGTCTCAGGCGCTATGAAGAATGGAGAGTTGCATTAAGTATAGTCACTGTCCTCAGAGCTTACATTGGTGGGAGTTGGGGAGGAGGGTATTTTACATAATTCAACTATCCATCCTTTCTTTCCATCTGAGGGCAAATGATATTTACTGGCAACTATATTCCAAGCTCTCTTTTAGTCCATGTGGATAAAATAATGAATATGTTCAGGCACTGGTCTCAAAGAGGGAGGATGGCTATAAGAGCTTTGGGAGGTCAAGAAGTACTTCTCTGAGGATATGTATTCAAGTGAGCAGCATAGAAGTAGAAGAGAACTTTTTCCCATTCAGCCCATATTGTGATGCAAAAGGGAGAGAGTGTCTAGTATCTTTAAGAATCTGACACAAGTTCAGTATCTGGGTAAAGTGAGAGAGGAACAGGGATGAGGATGGAGAAGTGCTCAGGGGACAAGTCAGAGGGGGCCTGATAACACCATAGAAAGGGGGTTGGGCTTTATGTTGAGATTAATGGAAAGCCACTGGTGAGTTTTCAGCAGAGAAGTGACATCACCAGATGGATGCTTTTTAAAGATCATCCTGTGTGTGTAGAACGGATTGAAGAAGAGAGACTCTTTAGCAAGCTGTTGAAACATTTTAGGTGTCAAGATAGTAGAGTTTTGAGGCTAAGAGCAAGGTTCTAGGGTCCACTGATTGCATTTAGATCTTAGTTATTTCTCTTATGAGCAGAGCGACTATGGACAAGGCAACTTCAACTTGCTAAGTTCATCCGGAAAATTAGGGGCCCTGCAAGTACCCGCATTATGAGATCATCATCAAACCAACGAGACAAGGTAGGCCACCTATCGAGTGTTGCGCCTGGCACATTGTAAGCGCTCAATACCCCTGTATTATTATTATGTGTAGGTGATAATGAAAGGGATATTGACTGCCATTCTGAGAAATAGGTGCATAATTATAGAGAAACTCAAAAGGTGGGGATTAGCTGGTTGCTGTCAATCCAAGAAAAGGCATGTTTAGTTAGTGTTGAACAGCCAGGACACAAAGAGGCACACACCCACGCACGTGCAGTATCTCTCTCTCTCTCTCTTTCTCTCTCTCTCTCTCTCTCTCACACACACACACACACACAGCTTCCTGTGGGCTACAGTCATAGACCAACTTTGTTTATCAAATACACTTCGAAGAAGATAATCAAGATTGAGATCAGAAGGGAGAACACTGCAGTCAGTAGAAAAAGCAGGGGGAAACTGCACTAAAATAGAGAGGCTGGAACGGGGGAGGATATTTGTCAGGAATTTCTTCATTCATTGAATATACATTTACTGAGCATATCGTATGAGCCAGTTAATTTTCTAAGTACCAGGGAGGAAAAAAAAAAAAGAAAAAAAAAAAAAAAAGGAGCAAGACCGAGAAGGTCCCTGGACTCAGAAACTTCTATTATTTTAAAGAGTCAGAGTTAGTTTTAACACAGTCTGTAGCCCTAGGAAGATTGCTTTTCTGCATGTGATAAGCAGAACTGGTGTCAAATCCAGGTGCCTGTTACCTGGCAAGTGCTCCTGTTGCGGTGTAAGTATCGGATACCCGGGACACACACTGCTTTCCTTTCCTCAGCCAAAAGGAGTTAACTTTGCCTGGAGAAAACTAGGAAGTGACACCTCCCCATCAAGAGGAATGATTGACAGGTATTTGGATAAAAAGGCCAGCACTCTTGCCACAAGGTGAAGATACACTTTGTGATACAGTCAATATTCTAGAGACTCACTGGGCTCACGTCGAAGTTAGGTTACAGCTGAAAGCACACTTTTGCTTAGCTGTACCCCATGCCCTCGACAGCATCCCCTACCCCCTTGCAGGTTTCTCCCAAGCGGGCTTTTGCACTGAGTCACTTGTACATCCATTCTCAATTCGGGCTCTGCTTCGGAGAAACTCAACTCAAATGTGACCCAAATGTTAATGTTTCCTTTCTCAAATCTAGTTATTTCCCCCAGCCCTAAAAATTAAATACCGGGCACAGTGCCTGATAAACAGATGAGGAAACTGGGAGTACTTAGAGTCTCAGACTTCTGCAACACAGAGTCCTAGAATCAGAATTTCCACAAGAGTTTCTTGATCCTCAGCCCCATCTACGTCCCATTATTCTGGCATAGAGGAACCCCCTAACCCTAACCCCACCCCAGTGCCCATGGATATCACCCGGTGGTTTGTTTTCCTTTTTTTTTTTTTTTTTTGATCATGTCTTTCCAAAGAGAAGGAAATATGATCCTTATATGGTTATATTATCAAATCTGACCCTTTGGGTCTGTCTACCCCAAAAGCATCATGTAGAAATCCAAGTGTTTGAACCATTCCAAAAGCCTGCTTTCTAGGAGTAGTTAGCACAATGCAAACAGTCCCTGGAAATTAGAAAAATAAATTTGTATGAGGATCCTGTTAATGAAACCTACATCCAATAGAAACTCCAAGAAGAGTCCAGAATTTCCAGTAGTTAGCCACTGTTAGGTCTACACTTCCCTGTGTCGTACAGTTGGGATTGTTGGCACTTTACAATTCTTACATACGCTGCTGGAATCTTCTCTGTCCTGCATTAAGAAGCCCCTAGTATTGTTTTTTTTTTTTCTTTTTTTGGAACAGGTTATTGCACGTATATATATATATATGAACACACATATGTAGCCATGACAATGTGGGGAGCTGAAGAGGTCATCTGATGGGGACGAATGGAGGAAATATTTCAAGAAGTACAGATGGAGGGCCTCAAGAACCTAGGGCTACACTAACTATTCTAGATCCCTGGTCAGCATTGACTGAATGCTTTTTTTTATTTTACGGCAGAATGTGGAGGACTACAACAATAGCAGAAAAAGTATACAACGTGTTTATTCTAATCTTCCAGACCCACTGTGTGGCACAGAACTGGGCACATAGACAGTGTCCAATAAATGTTTATTCACTATGTGTTTGAATTCTGTATTCTTTCTGAAAACCAATCCATATGTCAAATACCATGGAAGACTCCTTCACCCAGAAATAAATTCTTCTCCGATGATACACAATTGCAGAGGTGGGAAGTGTTCTTTTAAAGACAAAGTTTGCCTGAAGGATAAGAAACTTCAGGCCCACTCATGCTTAATTTTAATGCTATGCAAGTAATTAGGTGTGTTGAACTGGCAAGTGACTTAACTTCTTTGGTTTCCAGTTATCCTGAATAAAAAATGAGGGGTCAAGCCAGAGGATTGAGGACTCCTTAATAGTACGTTGAAATTTTAACATTTTCTGAATTGAACTAAAGTTCCTACACTGTGTAGAAGTTTCCCTGGCCCTAAAAAGAATTCCTATGGGGTTTGAGTTCCGTTGAAACATCTTCTAAAGGAAGTGTGCATTTCCCCTACATATAGAATTTGGTGATGGGCAGGTTGCCTGAAAAGATATTTCACTGCAATTAGTTTTCTTTACTCCCTGACAGAAGGTTTCAGAGCCCAGAGGCAAGTTCCACCAGGATAAAAATACTCTGCACTGTCAGTAGAAGATATTCTTATATAACACACACTGATTTCTTTCCCCCATTTTGCAAGAACTCAGAAGAATGGTGGGGTTTGCTGACATCCCCAAACAGGTCATCACACATTAATGCTTTGCTCTCTTGTCTGATATAACCAGAACATTGCTGATTTCAACTATTCTCTGGGTAAGTTGCTGAAGGGAATGGTAGGTCAAGGGTAACGATTCCTTCCATTTTTAAAAAACATTTCTTAAAAAATATTAGAAAAATAATAAAACAACTTATTAACACTGTGGTTCTTGACTAGAAGTCATCTTGAATCTCCCATTCCCTGCCAGGGGCCATTTGGCAATGTCTGGAGACATTTTTGGTTGCCGCAACTGGGGAAATTCTACTTGTAACTGGGAGTAGAAGTCAGGGCTGCTGCTAAACATTCTACAATATGGAAGATCCCTCTCCTCTCCCAAGAAATTATTGGCTCCCCAGATTCAGAGTTGGAAAACCTTACATTACAATTTGAAAATATTTTTAAAAATACATATATTTAAATATATATATATATATACATTCACATATATTCTAGCACAGTAGCTGATTTTTAAAAATTCTTGTTTTTCTTCACAACAAAATATGAACTAGAGTGTTATTATAAACATGGTTTACAGATAGTTTAGCATTCTCTTCTTTTTATTAATACCACATTAAAAACATTTTCACATCTGTTTGTCTTCCTAATTACCATTTTAATGACTGTTTAATAATCCATTGAGCTGATGTACCACAATATGCAATACCATTCTCCTATTGTTGATTATTCATTTAGCCTGTTTCCAACATGTCCCCTTATTGTAAATGATCTGTTTTGAGAAGTTTTCAGAGATGTAAATTACCATGTCAACAATATGAGTATTTTTAAGCCTTCAGTTTTCCAAAGATTTTTCACAGTTAATATTGAATATCTTTTAAGTGACTTGACCACAATCATGTGGAAGTATTTTATAAATATTTATAAATATGCTAAATTCGCATGTTGTACATCTTAAACTCATCCAATGTTATATGTTAATGATATCTCAGTAAAGCTGGAAAAATTTAAAAATAACAATTATTAGGCATCCTGTGGGAAGTAAAACAAAGGTAGCCGACCACAGCATGACTCAAATTTAATTAACTCTCAAGCTTCTCATTAAATATATAGTTTGGAAGAACAAAGCCAAAGAGCACTGATGATTTACTTTTCCTAATCTCTGGAAATATGTTTATTTCCCAGACAAAAACAGAAGGTAACTTCAAGTTCTCATTTCCATCTCCGTAATTTCCCAAAGAAACCTAATGCAGATATTAGGAAGTTTAGTGAAGAATCAGGACTGAGCACAATAACAAATGACACATTTCAAACATCTCTATTGTTTTACTCTAAGTCCCAAGGAAGGAAAAAAAAAAAAAAAAAAGAAAGAAAGAAAGAAATGGTAATCACCCTGCTGCTTCATGTCAGAAATAAATAATGAAGTGGTTTATGGCCAGAAATCACTTTTTGTCAACAATGATCCTCTTATTTTTTTTTCTCTTTTCTTGTAACAAATAATTTTTTGATATTTTGACACTGTAATACCCTAAGTCTTCCTACCCCATTTTGACCTCCACTATCTCAGCTTGGAACATTGTGCACTTTTTCTTCTTGAACTATATACTTTATCTCCTGATTAATGGAGGAACCAAGTAAATAATGATTTGAGAAATGCTGGAGTAGACAAGATTAGTGAGGCTGGGGAAGCATCGAAAAGGTAAACAATCAACTACTTAGAATTGTGGAGAGTGGCCATACAGCTAAGAATTCAGATTGGTTTCTGTGTGTTAAGCAGGGGTTGATCCTACGAGCAATGTAAGGGAGAAGGACTCTCAAGTGCACATGCAGCTCACAGAAGCTTCTGTAGGTATGAATCCAGTTTATCCTTCAGCATTCAGTCCAGAGTGCCCTCTTCACAGATCTCTTCCTAATCCTCCACGGAGGAAGCCACCCCCCCCTCCTCTTAACACACAGACCCCTGAGAATATCCCTTGTATGAGATGCTTTATTTTGGATATTTTACTTTTGATGGCAGGGGGCATGTTTCATTCATTTTTGTGTTCCATGTGACAGCTAATACAATGTATTAGAGAGAGTAGCTGCCCATTGAATAGTTTTACTGAAATGACAACGAATCGATATTTACCAAAGAATACAATTAAAAGGAGGCCAGGGATGCTGACCTTTCCATTATGCAGATTATGTTTGAAGATACATGATTGGGTTTGATGGTTACTGAAGGTAAAGCATTCTGAGTCATATAACATTCGATGTCATATACAGATTTGAAGTCTGGATACTTAAGAATTAAGAAAAAAAAAGTAGGAAAAATAGAAAGAGGTTCAATAAAAGGAGTCAGCAAGAGGAGGAATATGTAAGAGTATATGTTGTATTAACTATCTATTGCTGCATGATAAATTACCCAAAAACTTTGAGGCTTAAGATAATAAACCATACCTCACAGTTTCTGTGGGTCAGGAATCCAGGTGGGCTTAGCTAGGTGTCCACTGGAACAAGTTTTCTCATGGGTCTGCAATCAAAAATGCAAAAACAAGCCTTTAGTTACCTAAAGACTCAAGTGGGAAGGGATCATCCTCCTGGTTGTCGAAAGGTATCAGGTCTTGAACAGCTGAAGACATCAATTCCTTGCCACATGAGTCTTTTCAAAGGCTCCAAAAGGGAGCAAAAAAGGACAAGCACGATCCAAATCCTATTATTTTCATAACCTCATCTTACAAGGGACACTCATAATTATTTTTAAAAAGGTTATTTATGTATTTACTTAGAGAGCACAGAAATAGGGGGAGAGGAAAGAGAGAACCCCCAGCAGACCGCATGTTGAGCACATGGAGGCGGATGTGGGGCTTGATCTCACCACCTGAGATCATGAGCTGAACCAAAATCAAGAGTTGGAAGCTCAACTGACTGAGCCATCCAGGTACCCCCAACATCCCATAACTTTTATCATATTGACTTATTGGAAGTGAATCATGAGTGCCAACTTATACTCAAGGAAAAGGAGACACACAAGGGCAAGAGCAGCAGAGGTGAGGATCATTGGAAGCTATTTCAGAGGATGCCTGTCACAGGAGTCAACAAAGGAAAATAAAAATGCTAGTTATGAAATTGGTTAGAAAAATTAAGAAAAAAACAAGGAGTTGGTGTAGAGAAACAACTGAAAGAAAAGCCAACGAAGACAGCAAAGTAAAAATAGAATATGTGGGGAAGGGGTTATGGAAAAGCAGGAGTCTTTATCCATATTTCCAGTGTATGTCAAGCTATTTTTTTTTTTCTACCTGCTGTTGCCCTAATGAGAGAAACAAATCTCTCTAGAGAAAGTGTCTTCAGAGTAAACCTCCCAAGAGGGGCACACACCACCACAGAGGACACAAACTGCTGTTTATATTCTTCATCACGACTGGCTGTCTCATTGGGCCAGGAACAACCTTTTAAAAAAGAAGTTTTGATCCTGTAGCCTGCGGAAGAACGTGCTTCAAAATTCTTGACCTTTTCCAGTGTTCCTAGGGGCCAAAAGTGTTTAGAGAAGTGAAAAATTCAATTTCTCCGCTTGGCTTGTCATTCAGACCTTGAAAAGAATAGAGAGACAGACAGACCATTGCAAATATCCCCCATGGTTTGGCTCCAAGTCCCTGAGGGAAGGGAAAAATTGGGAAACAGAAACCACCCCACTGCTTTACGCTGGACACCGAGAATAATCTTTAGACAGGAGTGGTTATTTCCCCAACAACACTCTCATTACTTTTCAACAAAATAACCTTTTAGTTGTTCTAATACTGCATTATTGGAAGTCATCTACATCTCCTTATATGTAAGGTTGTATGGCATTTTGCGTGTTTACCCCAAACCAAAATGGATGAGAGCAATCCCAAAGCTCCATATAGTTTCAGAGTCCCTCCCCGATCATTAGATGGCTACATACCAAGGACAAAGCTAATTTTCCCCCCCAACTCACAATTTTAAGTAGGCACTAAGAATTTAATAGACATCTGTATCATAAAGCCTGATGCAGGACTCTATTTCTTTTATTTTTTTATTTTTTATTTTATTTTTTTTTCAGGACTCTATTTCAAAACTTCCTATATCCTTACCAGTTTAAACCAATATTTTCAAACCCAAACGTCAGCTGACATCTTTTGCAAATGTTTCTCCCACCATCTTAGTGTCTTCTTAGTGTCTCTCCCACCATAGGGAAATGTCTTCCCTAGAGCTTTCTCTGCTTGGATAGCTATTATCTTCTCATTGAAGGATTAGCTTAGTGTTTATTTCTTCCATAGGAACTTTCTTGCCCATACCCCACTCTTGATCAAACTGAGCTTTCTGAACCTCCTTTACTGAAAATCTGGGCATAGACCAATCAGAACTTACCATTGTGCACTCTAATTATACACTAAAAATAGAAGGTGTGCCTTTTATCTATAAATTATCGGCATGTAGCTTATTGCCTTATGCATAATGTGTGCTCATTACATATTTGCTGACTAAATGGGTACACAAAAATGAGATATATGACTAGGTTTTAAGGCTTATATGCTAGAAAGTTTCCTTGTCTTTCCTGAGATTCCTCTGCAAAGAGCCAATACCTGCCAAATTGGCAATGTGCAGGTGCATTATAATACTTGGCCTCTGAGCTATTTATTAGAAGCAAGGAACTAGGTCTAACTTAACACTCAAGGGGAGGGGAATACAAAAGTGTATGAATACTGCTGGGCTGAGAATGAATATATGATCCCATCTGAGGCAATTACATTATGTCCCATGGGAAATGCAAATACAGTTTCAGAGATCCTATCTACTTTCTATCGAACATTTGAATTGAGCAGTCATACGGAGTCCCGGCTGAGGCAGCCATTGACACATCACATATAAATGACACAGGGCAACACTTCTCTTTGGAAAGACCAGTTTGCAGGACCTCTGCAAACAGCCAATTTTGATGATTGCAGGTTTTCAGTGCTCTCCATCTGTTTAGAATTTGAGAGTGCCAGGCAGTGGAGGCAGAAGTCCTTTTTTTCCTTCTCTCTATAGACAAAGTAGATGCAAACCTATGCAACCTCAGGCAAGGACCTAGGAGCTGTGCACATAAAACTGGCTTTCAACTATAGGTCTGAGATATGGTATATCTGAAACCCAGGTGGGCAGAGAACATCATCAAGGGCAATGCACACATAGCTTGGAAAAGAACTGAGGCTCAGTAGATCTTCCCTTGACTGCACTGAGTAAACATGAAACAATCATATGGCATTTATGAAAAAAATATATGCATAACAAGCTGATGATATTCTGAAGGCTTAGAGGATGGTAACATTTAGTTTGAGAGTTTAGGGAAGACAATCTTATCTGTTGTGTGCTATGATTGATTTTGATATGATACAGTTTTAAAAATGTGTTATCTATCTACATTATAGATTTAAACTGCTTTAAACACATGTGCATGTGTGCTTATATGTATGTGTGTACGTATGTCTTGTATACATATGTGTACGTATGTGCATACATATGTGTGTGTATAGATACAGGATGTGTGTATATATATTTATACAGAGAGACAGACAGAGATACTCTTTTCCATTTGGCTCTATGCTAGGTGTTTTGGAAGGTGTAAGAAGATTTGCCTCGGCTTCAGGAAAATTTCAGGGTGCATGGAAGGCTTGGCTCACTTACACAATTTTTAGTGCAGTGGGAAAAATAAAGTAGAAAAATGTGTGGTTGGAAGGCTTCTGAGAGGTGACCTAGTCCTTCAACCAGCTTTCACGGGAGAAAGAAGCCGATGCCCAGAGAGAACAATTGAGGAGAAAATACCCATAAGAACATCAGGCTCTCCCAAAGAAGCCCCTATTGTTTCCTCACTATCCATGGCAGTATTATTATGTAGGGTTTAAGGACATCAGTGTTGTAAGCATGATAGCACGTTTGAGCATTGGCTATTGTGCATTTGCAAGCTTCCATATGTGAACACGGCCACCCTGTGTAATCTCTATGAACCTCTATTCTCTTGTCTCTACTTTTAAATTTTTTGTAATGAGGAATCCGTTAACATACATAAAGCATTTAGATGCTGGCACATAACACCTGCTCAATTAATGTTAGCTTTTGTTCTCACTATTATCATCATGATTGTTGTTAGAGCTCTTTGTGACCTTGGCCATATATTAAATACTCTGATTAAGATAGAAATGATTCAATACATGGTTCAATGATATTTCCTACTCTGTGACGTTCTCCTGGGCTTCCTCCCACATAATACTTTGTAAAGACCTTTGTTATCGGGTCAATGGTGTTGTTTATACGCACCTGCAGCTGCATCAGATTACGTGCTCCTTAGAGTAAGGACTGTATTTTCCTCTCTGATTACTCCGGCACTAACCAGGAACCTAACAAATGTCCTAAAATAGGTTTGTTCTCTTCTGAATGGACTCTGACATTGTGATTGTGTTAGGATCAGCCCAGTGGTGTGCTGGGACAAAAAATAAAAATAAAAAAGGAGCACATGATAGCTGCAATACAGGGCTCTTTTGAGAACTTCCAAATAGCATATTTTATATCACCAACATTACCATCCATGTCATCATTGTCGTCACTGTTGTTCGTTGTCACTGCTAGGATTTGTTGGGAGCTTAGTATGTGGAAATAGTAGACTCACATTATCATTATTAATTCATCGCAACTTGGGCATTAGGAGTTATTATTGCCCTACTACAAATGAGAAAGCATAGTACCAGAGAGTTTCCCTAAATAAACCAGTAATTATCCAAGCTAGAATTAAAACCTATGAATTGTTTTTATTTCAAAATTGAGGTTCTTCACTATCGTGCCATGTTGCCTATAATCTATTTTTCTGTCTGTTCATTTATGCAGCCATTCCTTCATTCAACACATCATAAGCACTTTGTACGTGGCGGGCTAGTCTTGCACACAAGTGAGTGGTTTTCAGAGAGACAGTTTGAGATCTCCCCTGGTTGGCTTTGCCCAGGTATACATTTTTCACCCACAAACCTTACTCCTACCTCTATCCATCCCATCCCCAATGTTCTCATTTTCCCATTTATGAATGGGGGAAAAAAAAGAAACCCAATAGCCCCGTTAATTCTCTTAGTGACAGAGCCAAGTTTTCTTGGCTCTGAAGGACTTGCCCTCCCAACTCAATGCACCATGTACCAAAGGTAATTAGGGCAACTTATTTAAAACTTACGATCTAATTAGTGGCTTTTAATGGTAGTTAATTACACAGAGAGCAACAAAGCAGTTACATTTCCAACCAAGCTTTCTCCCAGACTGAGACAGGAACAGGTATTTATTTGAAGTCATAAAGGAGAGGGGACACTACAGTTAACATCTAATTACACAGAATTGTCCCTGGTAATTATGAGCAATGTGATTTTATTTATCTGACAATTATAGGGGCTTTGCAGAATCTTTGACCTGGGAGACTTGGAAAGGGGACAGAGAAGGAACTAAGTGCTATACAGTGCCCAGGCACATTTTAAAAATTACCCAAATGACTGGAAGTTGGAATGGCCCAAGTAAGAAAAAGAGGGAGGAATGTTCTTACTTCTTTTGGAGAGGTAATACAAGGTATACTGGAATATGAAATATAAATAATGTAAGACTGAATTAATGAATGACAATTCTAACTCAAATACCAACTGTACCACTTGCTAACTTGGCAGAAAACTAATCACTCAGGGCAGAGCCTTGTTTTTTTTTTTCTATTATTATTATTATTATTATTATTATTATTTATTGAGAAAGAATGCTAGTGAGGGCAAAAGGAGGAGAGAATCCCAAGTAGGCTCCATACTGGGTGGGGAGCCCAACTCAGGGCTTGATCCCACGACACTGAGATCATGGCTGAGCCAAAACCAAGAGTTGGACACTTAGAAGACTGAGCCATCCAGGCACTACAAGCCTCAGCTTTCTAAAAATAGCATTTGCCTTGCATATCTTTTGGAGATATTAACTCATTTTTCCCCTCAAATGATTGCTATATGAGTGATTACACTGGTACCAGAGTTAGAGAAAAATAAGACATTCTGTCTCCCCCTCAAAAGTCTTCAAGTTTAGTAATAGAAATATGAAAATAAATAACATTAATAGCCCACTTAAGGTTCTAGAGATATTCTGAGATCATGTGAAAGTTATTTAATATTATAATGAATTATTTTATGCTATAATAATTATCTTATGATGACCATTATAGAATTACAGCATTATTATAACTCAATTTAACAAACACTCATTGAGAATTTAATACATGCTGGATACTCCAGTTACTTGCCTGCCTGTGGAACGCGATGCCTTCATTAAGACTGAGGTAGTATAAAGTAGGATCTCAGCCAATCCTTAAGTGTGTTCTGGTAATTTCAGCCTCCGTTCCCTGAATACAAGTTTCCTCACTCATGGTATATCCTTTCCAAAGTAGCCAGTGCCTTTCTTCACAGAGGATGGGCTTTGGAGTCAGACAGATCTGGATTCAAATTCAGATACACCTCCTTATAGTTCTGTAATATTGAGAGACTCGATTTCCTGACCTGTAAAATGTCAGCGATGCACTGTTACTTCTCAGAAGCACTTCCAGTTGATTCCATACCCATTCAACATCGTCTTAATTAAAGTTTTTCAATCTAGTTATCCCTAAAAAATATATCAATATCCATGATTATTGTAAATTCTAGGCCTGGAGGCAATACAGTTAATGAGAAAATAGTTTCTGGGCTCAACCTGGATATGTTCTGTTGACAAAAGTACTGTCTTTTTACAGCTTGACTCCTTTCAGTTGGGTATATACCATTGTATCACTGACACACGTATTCAGCTCTTCTCTGTGGCACTCCTGGATTTTATTTGAATATTGAATTTTTATTTTTTTGATAAATGCAGCTTAGTGTATGCAAATAGCACAAAATAGGGGAATGGTTCTAAATTGAGACTCCTGTGACTTGGATTCCCACCTTAATTTGGTCATAATGTGTGAGCCAGTAGAGGAGTCGTGGTTCCACATTTCTATTTCTGCATTTCTAGAATACAGTGCTGGTGGAAAGAGAGGGGGAACTCTGCGATCCCCTTCATAATTAATAACTGTTGGTTCTAAAAAAAATTTATTTTCACTTCCTTCACTCACCCCCACTCCTTTTCCAGAGAACATGAAAATAGAGTTCTTTCATGCCACCTCAGACTTCAAAATATTAAAAAAAAAGTTTTCTTGGAGAAAATATTATATGCTAGAGGTATTTTGCAGGAGAGGTGCAAGCAATGAAGGTATATGATATTTTTCCAAGTTTTTAATTTTACATTATTTTCACTTCAGCCGTGAGATAATAAGACCAAGAAACATGCCACAAAGTTTCTTCGTATCCTTCTTAGTGTCTTTAAATTGTGGGCACATAATCTGTAGTAGCCAAACTGTCCCTTCAACTCACCATTGAAAGTGGATACTAATAAGGAAGGGGCATAGAACCCTCCTGTGATTATAAGGAACCAAGGATTAAATGTGTGCACAGAGGATTTTGTAATAACAGACCTCTGTAACCTGAATTTCTATAACGCAAATTCGTGATCTCTAAAATGCAAAGTCATGATCAGGAAAACAAAAAAAGTCCAGAAGCTGGCAAATGACTATTCATTATTAAGTCTGTGAGCCTGAAGGGTGGACGGGCGGAGTGGCGGAAATGAGCACGCATGCTGGCTCCAGGCCCCGCTCTGCCACTAAATCACTGATGGATCCCCAGCAAGTCACTTAACCCCTGACTTCAGGAACTGGCCATGTCCTCACAGGGTGCTGGCCCAGGGAGAGTTTCGATTTATGTTCCCAGGCAAATCTACCTCCTCTTAAGAGTAATTCAAAGTGCTCATTCCAGACACCAGCTGTTCTTCACTTCTCCCTCCTTCTGCTCCTTCCCTTTCCCCGTCCACAGATCTGTGTATTCAAAACATATTTATCATGTATCATTCATAGGTTTTTCATTTTTTTTAGACACTGGGGCCTCAACCGAATAAAAGTAAATAGAAATCCATGTTCTTAATGTACATTATACCTTATTGGAGGGAGACAGAATGTGATTAAAATGTATGTTTTAGAAAGCAACAGGTGCTAAGGGGAAAAATTAAGCAGGAAAGGGGGAGGACGAGCATCAGGAACATGGCAATTTTAAAACAAAATGGTCTGAGAAAGCCTCACCGGGGTGAATGAGGACCCCACAGAGGCGTGTGAGAGATAGGGTAATGTAGGGGAAGAGCATTCCAGGTGAAGATGTGAGAAGGAGCTGGTGCGCTTGAGAGACAGAGCAGGGTAGACTTATTTTTTTTAATTTTAATTTTAATTTTAATTTTTATTATTTTTATTTTTATTTTTTTCAGGGTAGACTTATTGCTTGAACAGTGTGAGCAAGGGGAGAGAAGTTGTGCATGAGTCAGAAGAGAAATCAGCAGCCAGATTATACAAGGCTGTGCAGGCAGTTAGCTTCTTCCTAGAGCAGAGAAGGTAGCCATTGGAGAGCTTTGGGAAGGGGTATTGCGTGGTTGGATTTTTCTTTTAATACGGTGACTCTGGCTGCTGTGGAAAGGGCAGAGACATGAGTGGCTGCTACGATATTTTGCCATTATTCAGACGAGCTGTGTTGATGGCACAGACCAGGACGGTTGCTGCGGAGGTGAGGAGAGATGGTCAGATTTTACGTGTGCTGTGAAGATTTTATTTTTACCTGATGTTAACCACGCAACTTGACTTCCTCCAGAGTCCCTAGCTCTACTACATGTTACAAACAACTAAGTACTCAAGGTGTGAAAATAACAGGAAATTCTCCTTCCCTTAGGCAAAATAAACCTTCAGATTATGGCTTTGGGCCTTTCAGCAGGACTGCTACGTTTCCTTTCATCCAGCAGCTATATTTTTAATAACCTACCATAGTCCCGACATAGGAAATCAGACTTAAGGGTAAGAAACTTAGAAAGTAAGTTATTATAATGAAATATTATATGTTAACTGACACCTAAACTTAACTGCTCGGGATGTGGGTGATGCTGGTTTTGCCTTACCACTTAGTAAAGCATGAGGTCTGCAGATTCAATGTCACCCTAAGCCATGCAGAGCCCTAATTTGTATGATCCCAGAAGCAGCTTCACCTCATATCACTTTGTTGCCCTAGCTTCCTTGTTTCCTGACAGCTCTTCTATAGGAGTCCACTTCATATCTAAACCTCATTTTACTCAATGAGGGCATCCACTCAGGAATTGCATGGGAATGAATCAAAACCAAAAAAGTTTCAGTGAGATTCCAGGGATACAGAACCCCAGGGCTTTATGGTTTATATGTACTAGAGGTACTAGAGAATAAACTTAAATTCACGCAGTATTTGTGTCCTTCTGTATTGTTATAAAGTGAAGGAGACTGATTAACAAATACACACTAAGGTGTGGGTAGCATTGGAGCATTCCTGGCATATTTAAACTTCAAAGATGTCTGAATCATCAGTGTGAACTCCAGAGGAATAATTTCAAAATCTCAGAATGTTAGGTGTCCTGGGGTAGATTCTTCTGAGTGAGTGTTTTGCAGCCACTCCCCCAATAAGGCTGGCTTGGGCATAGGAAGCCAGCTTGAACCATCCTAGGATATCCCTCCCAGTTTCCAGACAAACAAGAAGCAGAGGCTATTGTGACCACAGTCACAGGATTAGTGAGTAGAAGGATTGGCATCTGACTCAGCTCTACTAACTTCAAAATATCCTTCCTCCCTGCAAAAAACCCCCAAAATATCCTTTCCCAGTCAAATGATGCTATCGCTCTTCATAGTCCAGTGGCCATACATAGAGAAAAGGTCCCAACAGGAATGGTTTCTTTTTTGTCTTCATTATAATATACTTATGTACTGGAGAAATAACCATATTTGCGGCCAAAAGAAGTGAATACTGATACTCAGTTTCACTCTTTTTTTTTTTTTTTCTACAAAACACAGTGGAATCAAGATAGTTACAAAGCATTAATTCATTCCTCTAGGATATTATTGTTGGTGTAGATCTCTTTCTAAGCAACTAACTCTAATTTTAGATTAGCTGTTAATATATTTTGACTTTATTTTTTCACCTAATAATTTTATTATTTTTAGAGAATCTGCTGATTGTTATGGATATTTCTTTTATTGGAAGGTCAGATAGTCTGAGTCAGGAAATACACACACACAAACATGCATGCACACACACTCATCACATACACATACGTGTTACAGTTACACTGTCAAGTTTTAGACTCAACATCTTAGTAGGACATCTTCAGAAACCACCGTTAGCTACCCTGAGTTTGTAGAAACATTTGGAGAGAAAGAGAGATACTCCAAAAAAGAATAAATTTATTGACAGATGAAACAAATGTGTATTTTAAAGCACCATGTACTTATATTACCTTATTTTTAATGTCTTACACATTCCTTTATAGCTGATGAAAATTACCTATTCTTATCCTTTTTTTCAAAAATTAAATTATTGTGATGTTCGTTAAGGAAAGCAATTTTATGTATCTTACATAGATGGAGAAACTGAAGGTTAGAAAATGAATCGACTTTCTTTTTTTTTTTTTTAAAGGATTTTATTTATTTATTCATGAGAGACACAGAGAGAGACAGAGAGAGAGAGAGAGGCAGAGACACAGGCAGAGGGAGAAGCAGGCTCCACGCAGGGAGCCCGACATGGGACTCAATCCCGGGACTCCAGGATCACACCCTGGGCTGAGGGCAGCGCTAAACCGCTGAGCTACCCAGGCTGCCCTGAATCGACTTTCTATGGTAATAGTTTTGGGCAAGAATAGGTTTCACATCTCCTCCTACTTTGTCCACTGATGTGTAATGTGAAGTGATGTTGTCTATCCAGTTGAGGATGGAACTTAACCAAACTATAGTCTATCATACCTCCTCAGTATCCTTTAGGAAGTCTTAGGGTAATGTGTTTGGCAAACATAACCAGGCATTCGAAGGTCATTCAGATTATATTACAAGTCACAATGGATTTTTTCTTCTCCTTATTGTCAAAAACTTCAGCACTGCCTTACTTATTCACATCCATGAACCAACTGCCTGGAGGGCTCCCACTTTCTCCACCAGCATTCCTCCCCCTAAAATGTGGAATATTAGTACTCTAAAACCAACCATGCTGGTAGCAATTCTACTACATTGCTCATCACATTTCTGTTCTGTTTGTGCATTGAGCCATGGGAGAGAGTTATAAAGGCAGCATGTCGGGACAGGATGAGACCATTAAAGCCATCAATCACACCCTGCAAATGTCAATGCTAAATCCTTCTGTGTTCAAATGATTTTCCTTGTAGTAGAATCTGAACTAAACTGAGGGATTCCTGCGTTCACCTATGAGGGATTAACTGCTACAGGATATTCCCTCCCACTCTAAACTACCAGAAAACTGGATATAATATATGAAGCATTGTTTTTTGTTTTTGTTTTTGTTTTTTCAGATATTGGACCAATAAGCAGTATAGATTATGACACCTGAGAAGAGAAACCAACAATGTGTGACCGATGATCATCCAGACTTTCTACCTAGAGGAAATTTTCGGGCCAGTATGTAAACTAAATCTAGTGGATTCACTGAGTTGGGGGGGCATAGGTTTAGAGAGACTGAGATGAGTGGAATTCTCAGGGGAGAAATTTAAGGGGAGAGAGCTAAGCAAAGGAAAACTCCAAGAATCCACAGAGAAGACTTGGAGTCTGGGCTGAATATTGATCTGCACATGTGCAAGATGAAATTTTATAAAGCCATATGACAAGAGCAACTGCCAAAAAAAAAAAAAAAAAAAAAAAAAAAACCCTGAGAGCTGTAAGCTTAAACATTTTCTAAGCATATACAAGACTAGCAATCATTTAATATCTCACCAGCTTAACAATGAGAGACTTCAGTGAATGCAAAAGTCATTCAGTAAAGGCCTCAACAAGACCCCTGGCTCTGAAGTAAAGACTGCTCTAGATTTGTGGGGAGTGGGGAAGGTTTAAATGGACTTCAAAATTATTGAGTTGATCCACAAATAAACTTCTAGACCAATCCATATTCAACATTCCTTAAGGAAAACAATAGAATTCAGCCCTTGGCAACATAAAATTCATAATATTTGGCAGGATCAAAATTTAGATACAAAAATAAGTAGAAAAAAGTGACATATAGCTAGAAGAAAATGGTCAACAACAAAAACAAAAGATTCAAAATAACAAGAGATGAAGGAACCAAAAGACAAGAATTCTTAATTAACTAGCATAAATTTGATAAACGCACTTAAGGAATTAAAAGAATATATAAAGAGAGAATCATTACCTGAAATGAAATATTCATTAATTTGGCTTAATTCCAGAAGACAATTCAGTGAATTAAAATATATAGCAAGAAAAACTATCTAAACCAAAGAGCAAAGAGCTTGAAAAAAACAAACCAAAACAGAGTATCACTATCCCACAAAATAATAACAAGCATGGTAATTCAAATTTAGTAAGGAGAAGGAAAGAATAAGGAGGAGAAAACAATGGAGGGAATAACTAGTTTTTTTTTTTTTTTAATTTGGTGAAAATAATAAATACAGAGATCCAGAAATCTCAACAAACGCCTCAAAGGAGAAAAAAAAAAAAAAAAAAAAAAAGAGAGAGAGAGAGAGAACCACACTAAAGACTACCCTATTCAAACTGTTGAAAATCAGTGATGAAGAGAAAAATATTTAAAACAGAAAAGGCAAAAGGACACATAACTTATGGAACAAAAGTGAGAAAGACTGCCAACATTACAGAAAGCAGAGGACAACACAATGGTATCTTTAAAGCCCTGAAAGAAAACAAAAATTCACCCAAGATTCTATACATTATGGAAAACAAAGACTTCTTCTAGCAGAAGCTGAGAAATTTGCCATCTACAAACACACTCCAAAAGAGCGATTAAAGGTAGTTTCTTAGACGGAAGAGAAGGGACATCAGGGAAATGAACCAGTAAAAAAGGAATAAATAGAACAGAAATGATAGTGCTGACTTAATCTTAAATACAATTCATTTTAAAGCAAAAATAATAATGTAGTATGAGGTTTAGAACATATACAAACATATATAAACTCTGTAAACTCACCAAGTATGTCAGTGGTTAACCACCACAGGAAAAGATGAAAAATGTTTTTTAAACTACAAGAACTAGGGCACCTGGGTGGCTCAGTCAGTTAAGTATTCAACTCTTGGTTTCTGCTTAAGTTATGATCTCAGCGTCATGGGTTCGAGCCCTACCTTAGGCTCTGTGCTCAATGCTAAGTCTGCTTGAGATTCTCTCTCTCCCTTCCCTTCTCCCTCTTCCCTCCCTCCACTTGATCACACATTCCTATGCTCACTTTCTCCAAAATAAGTAAATAAAATCTTTAAAAAAAATTCCAGAACTAAGGAATTTTAGCAAACAATAGGATACAAAATCAACATCTAACCTCAAAAGTACTTCTACATACTGGTTAAAAAAAAAAAAAAAAAAAAAAGAAAAAGAAAAAGAAAGAAACTGAAAAATATACCATATTGCAATACCATATAAAATTTTTAAAAATCGGGATTCATTTACTTAAATACACACACACACACACATATACATATATACATATATATGTGTGTGTGTATATATATATATATATGTTTATATATATAACCCATACAATAATCATGATAAAGGGTTTCTGAGAGAATCTAAAGAGGACTTAAATAGATATACAGTATTAATGGGTTGGAAAACATAATACTGTTGAGATATTAATAATCTCAAATTTATCTTTTGTCTTCACACAAACTTGATTAAAATCTCAGCAGGCTTTTTTGTAGAAATTGACAAAACAATTTTAGGATTTACGTTAGAAATTAAAGACACAGATAGCTAAAATCATCCTGAAAATTAAAAGCAAAATATCAAAACTTACCAACTATCTGATTTTAAGTTTTATCCTTGAATTGCAATAAGTAAAATGGCGTGACAAATCCACAAGCACAGAAACAGAGTTTGGAACAAAACAGAGACATACACATATGGTTGAGTGATTTTCGGAAAATTGCCAAAGCATTTAAGTAAAGAAAATATATTATTTTCAACAGTTCTGCTTAAACTATTGCTTATTCACATGGAAAACAAAAATCTTAGACCCTTATCTCACATCATCTTTCAAAAACGAAACAAAACAAAAACTTGAAGTGGATCATAGATCTAAATAACAAAGTTAAAATTATAAACTCCTAGAAGAAAACTTTTCCAAACTTCTAGGAGCGAAATAATTCTATGGATAAAACAAAAATACACAAACCAAAAAACGTTGATAAATGAGACTTTATCAAAATTTTAAATTTACCATCTTCAAAAGACACCATTAAAAAATGTGGTACACACAAAGACAAAGGACTATTTTCCAAAATATAAAACTATTACATTTTATAACATAAAACTGACCCATTAAAAACTAAAAAATGAATTTGAACATACTTTTCACAAAAGCAAATATGCAAAATACCAATAAGTATATAAAAAGATTTTTAACATCATTAGTCATCATAGAAATGCACATTGAAAACACAATGAGACACTACCAGACACTCACTAAAATGGCTAAATTGTGAAACACTGACAATTACCAAATGTTCTTAAGAATGAGCAACTGGACGTTTCATAAATAGCTGATAGGAATGCAAAACGGTATATCCATTTTGGAAAACAGTTTGACAATTTCCTATATAGCTAAACACCTACATAGTTTACTTCTAGGTATTTACTTGTAAAAAAGAAATTAAAATATATGTCTTCAACAAAACCTTTATGCAAATGTCCACAACATCTTTATTTCTAATAGCCTCACAGTGGAAACAATTCAAAGGTCTATCAACAGATACACAGATATACAAATTTTAGCATATTCTTCCCATAAAATACCACTCAGCATGACACATTTGAGATTAATCCACATTGTGCGCTCATTGGTTTTTACTGTGAAGTGAAAAAAGTCTGACACAAAAGACTATGAACTATAGGATATGTTCCAGAAAAGGGAAAAATGTCCTGACAAAAAGCAGATCAGATGTGCTTCAGTAGGGGGAGGGGACACAAGGGACATCTTGGGGATGATGGAAATGTTTCATGGCATGATTATGCTAGAGGTTACATGAATGCATCCATTTGTCAAAACTCAGAATTGTGAATTTGAGACAGGAGCATTTTTGTTGTATGTAAAATAGGCTTCAATAAAGTTGAATGAATGATATCTGAACTAGATCCTGCCCAGGCCCCCTTTACAATCTATCTCCTGTTTCCCCTCTAACCCAATCCTTTGCTCTTCTCCAGACTCAGTTATGGTGACACCAATTTATGCCTGGAGCTCTCCTGCCTTAAGGACTTTTTTTTTTTTTTTTTTTTTTTTGCCTTAAGGACTTTCTTTTGCCATTTACCTCTGCCAGAGATACGTGGCTCTCTTATTACTTCCATTAGACCTTTAATCAAATGTTATCTTGTGACTGAGGCCTTCCTCAAAAACCATATTGAAAATGTCTAATTCTCTCCTTAACTCAAACTATCTCAGCCCCTTTGTCCGCTTAATTTTTCTCCATAGCCTTTATCATATAACATGCTAAAAAGTCTACTTATTCAGTTACTTCCCTAGCCACCCCACCAAAACTTAAGCTCCATGAGAGCAGAGATTTTTAGTTTTGCTCACTACTGTCACCTCGGTTGTTAGAATAATGATTAACACAAAGTAGCTACTCACTCTTTTTTTCTCCATTATATTATTATTTAACCATTTTTAAAAACTACATTCACATTTTCTTCTAGCACAAGGTTTTATAATATATATAAAAGAAAATTGCAATGTCTACAATTACAATATTCTAGTGTCCATCTCCCAAAAGATTAGTTCTAGACATAAGAATAAAATGGTGGGGATGTGAGGTGGTGGTGGTGGTGCCACTATTTAGTGGTATTATGCCAAAGAACTTAAAAAAAATCAGTGTTTTATGATACCACAGAAATCCTTTATAGTAAAAGTCTTAAAGGAAATACCTATGTATAAAATACTTTCAAATGGTAAGCAATATAACACTTTATTATGGGCCGGAGCTCTGACCACAAACACTCCAATAAGCAGAACTTAAACATATGGAACACTGTTTTTAGGCCAAAGCTTACTATTCCTCTATTTTGCCCTCCAAATTTGATCACAAGGGTTTTGTCTTACAGTGTGTAACTCCAAGCATTGCAAAGATGGGGGGGAGGGGTGCAGAGACAGAAAGAAAATGAACATTTTTGGATATTTTAATGACATTGATTCTTTATGCCCACTAGCCAGCCTGGCCCAATCAAGGACTTGAAATCTGATTAATTATACTGCCATATATTTTCCTTGGGGAGAGCCCAGATAGGGTGAAAACAAAGAATCAAAGATGAAAATAAGGAACCCGAGTGTCTCCCTTCCCTATAGGACTCTAGCAATAGTAACAAAATAATTTCTCATTGTAAGGGACTTTCTGAGAAGTTCCCACAGGCCCTCAGTAACTCAGAAAGCTGTATGCTAAAACTGGTAGCCACCACTTAGCCAACACTCTGGAGATGGATGAAATGACTCTAATGTCATCAAGATGGGTGGCCATCTCTACATGATTGGGTGTTGCTGTGGACTGATTGGCTGCCATTTTTATGGTTCAGTACCACAAAGCAATTAACAGTGAATGAGTGAGCTTTCCCAACCTTTACTGGAAATGGTGGCTGTTTATCATTGTGTCAGAATCCTGGCAGATTCAAGAAATCTAAATTTAACAGGTGACTGCTTCCTCCATGGCTGATTGCAGTCAATGGATCTTCAGGATACCTAACTCCCATTCTGGTGATCCAGGCCAATAGGACAAGCTGCTGAAAAGAAAGGGGATGGATGAGGCCCACTTTAGAATCCATCATGCACAAGGGCTCTACACAACTCTTGCACTCCTGCATAATGACTTTTTCAAATGATTTCAGCAGATTTTGACAACCGGTTCCAATTTAAGCTGCAGGTGGCAGAAAAATAGGTAGACGAGTAGATACAGATGTAGATGTAGGTGTCAATATAAATATATTCAGTCATTACCCTATTTTTACATAATTTGATGGTTGTGCTCTTGGACTACTTAAAAATAGCCTTACTTTTTTTAATTGCTTGAGGTTAAAATTAGACCAATGAAGGCATGTTAGGTAATATTTAAAATCCCAGTCTCTGTAAATTGGTCATCATGGCCTTAGGTATACAATCATCCTCAAAAAAGAAGTATTTTCTCTCAGTGCTGCTCTCACAGTGGTGTAGCAGATGGTACCTGGCACCAATACTTATCTATAGTCAAATGGTGAAGACTGATGATTGGGGTTAATTCTCCATTGATGTACGAGGAAATAATTCCCAGAAAATCTGAACAGCCCACCATTTCTCACACAGAGAAGAATGAGAAAAAGCCAATATTCCCCTGCACGAGGAGAAATCTAATATTGTCCTCACAATAAACCTACGTAAAAGGTATTATTATCCCCATTTTAAACATGAGAAAATTAGAGCAGAAAGAAATGAAAATTGCTTGCCTAACGTCATGCAGATCAGATGTGGTAAAGTTGTTTTTTTAAACTCAGGCACCTGGCTCCAGAGTCTGTGAGCCTAAGCAATACACAATAGCATCTCCCAATGCTAGGTCTGATGTAATCCTCTACTTGGGGAATCTGAAAGTAAATGGTTATCTGTGATTTCTTAAGCATTCTTCTAAGCTAATTCCAAAATTTCCTTCAGAATATAGTCAAGAGGGATGCCTGCATGGCTCAGCGGTTGAGCATCTGCCTTCAGCTCAGAGCGTGACCCTGGGGACCTGGGATCAAGTCCCACATCGGGCTCCCTGCAGGGAGCCTGCTTCTCTCTCTGCCTGTGTCTCTGCCTCTCTCTCTCTCTGTGTGTGTGTGTGTGTGTGTGTGTCTCATGAATAAATAAATAAAATCTTAAAAAATATATAGTCAAAAATATGGAAAATGTGGTACATCCATACAATGGAATAGTATCTAGTCACTAACAAGAAACAAGGTACTGACACATGCTACAACATGAGTGAACCTTGAAAACATTATATGTGACAGAAGCCAGAAACAAAAATGATGATTCATGTGACCATACTAAAAAAGCTCTGAATCACTTTCAAATAGCAAACTTTTTGGAACATGAATTATATATTGTTCTAAGAAAAAAGAATATAGGGGCTCCTGGCTGTCTCAGCCAGAAGACCTTGCAACTCTTGATCCCTGGGTCATGAGTTCAGGCCCCATGTTGGGTGTAGAGATTACTTAAAAGTAAATAAACATTAAAAAAAAAAATGTTTAACGTAAAAGAATGTAGTGAATACAGAGAAAAAAGGAAATAAAATTAATTACCATTTATTAAATATGCACACTAGGAACTGTGCAAAGCTTTAAATATATGATTTTATCTAATTCTCATGACTATCCTAAGTAGGTATTATTATTATTATTACCCTCACTTTACAGACAAACAACATGAGGCCTGGAGGGTTTAAATGACTTGGCCAATGTAATTTGGTGAGTGGCTGTGGCAGGGAATGAAGCCTGTTCTGACTCCAAAGTTAGCATGCTGTTCTGCAGCCACTCACATAACATCACCCTCTGCATTCCCTGGCTGGCCTGCAGATAAGTTTTAAGAAAAATAAAGGTCAAAATAGATGATCCTGATAAATATTTAATGTCCTCTGCTTTCATAGCTCCCTTATGGCTAGAGATTGAATGCCTCACACCTGGGCAGCACTCCACAAGCAGAGCTGGAAGGGATTGAAGACAGGCTCACAAGCAGAGTCAAAGGGGAACCGCCAGGGGTGAGGAGGGTGCTGTCCTATGCTCGAGGTGGTGTCACCAAGCACAGCACCTCTCCAAAGTCTCAGACAGGCTTAACTTTGTGGGTTGCTCAACATGCCAAGGTTTGCTGGCATGCATTCAATTTCTGTAGATAGGAAATGCTCAGGAATGGTGCAAATTCACGTTTTGTTAATAATAATAATAATAATAATAATAATAATAATAATAATAATAATAAAAGTTATGTATATGTCTTACATACTTCAATGATCCAGTGAAGTTTAGATAACTGAGCCCAGTTAACAATATGTCCAAATATACACAATTAATAGGAGTTAAAGCTAAAGGATGTAAAAGCCAATCTGAATTTTCATAATCAAACCAACAGGTAGAAGAAAAAAATAAAACCAACTCCAAGATCAGAAAATTGAACATAAATGGCTACTATATAGTAAGCTAAACTTTATATCTGGCTTTTTCCCTCTATGTTAATTAATCATTATTATCATCATTTTAGGGATTCTTTCCTATTGCATTTAGCAATACTTTGTTGATGGCTACGTAGTATCCTGTTATAGGAATATGGCACACTTGATCCATTCCTTTGCTGTTGGTTATTTTAGATGCACTGAGGTTTAAAATAATTCCACTACTACAAATATTATTTTATGTGTCTTTTGGGAGTACATAAATGTATGCATTTCCTAGGAGCAGAACTGCCGGGTCATAGGGGGTGCTATGTATATGATCAGCTTCAGCAAACACTATTAAACAGTTTTTCAAAGTACTTGTAAGAACATACACCTTCATCAGCTATGGACATAAGTTCCAACTTCTCTTCATCTTTACTAACATCAGGATCGTACATTCTTTTTTTTTTTTGTTAGAGTGGCACCTGTGTCGTGGTGTCACTTTGTGGTTTTAATATGTATTTCCGTAATAGTGAATGAGCTTGAACACATCTGCTATTTTGAAATGTCTACTTAAGTCTCCCCCACCCCATACACCTAATTAGCTTTCTGTACTTTTCTTCTTGATCTGTAAAAGATGATTCATCTATTTGTACATGTAAGATTGTCCACTGTGCATTTTTTTATGTGTCAGCTACATTTCGGTTAAGAAATCTAATTTAGTACATAAAACAATTTGATTCCAGGGATTATATATTTAGCCACTAAGTTCAGATTTTCAGAGTGCTCTACTATTATTACTTACACTTTAACTGTGTTCTATGTAATGTCTCCCTAAAATATTTGCAAAGATATTACATCATTACTCCCGTTTTCCAGACAAAAAAGTTGCAACATAGTAAGTTCTCAGACAGTAAAGTGGTGGCATTGGTCCTTACAAACCATACCCTTCAACTTCTGTATTTACATCCCACTGACATGTTTCCTAGTTTTACTGAGAACTATAATTTACATATAATATTGTATTAATCCAAGGTGTATAGCAGGTAGAGGGAGAAACAGACTCCTTGCTAAGCTGGGAGCTCGACCCAGGGCTCCATCCAGGACCCTGGGATCATGACCTGAGCCAAAGACACACACTCAACTGACGGAGCCACCCAGGTGCCCCAACATTTATTTTTAATGGTGGTAGAAGCACAATATTAGATTCACCCTCTTAAACTTTTAATTGCACAACATCGTATTAACTAAGGGTACAAGGCTGTACAAAGATCTCTAGACCTTCTTCAGTTCATACAACTGAAAATTTATATTCATTAAAAATCTCCATCCACCCCTCCACGCCCACCCTGCGGCTTCCAGTCCCAGGCAACTACCATTTTACTCTGTTCCTATGAGTTTATCTTAATACATACCTTTATACATAATATCTTTATCTTAAATACATTATATAAGCGGAATCATACAGTATTTGTCCTCCTGTGACTGTCTAATCTCACATAGTATATTGTGCTCTCCAGGTTCATTTCTGTTGTCGCATACGACGGGATTTCCTTCTTTTTTTAAGGCTGAATAATCTTTCCTTGCATGTATGTAACACAATCTCTTTATCGATTCATCTATTGGTAGACATTAGGTTGTTTCCATATCTTGGTTATTGTGAATAGTGTTGAAATGAATGTAAAGGTGCTAATATCTCTTGGAGATCCTGATGTCAATTCTTTAGGATATGTACGAGGATTGCTGGATCATGTGATATTTCTCATTTAAGTTTTTAAGGAATCTCCATACTGTTTTCCGTAGTGGCTGCTGTACTCCACATTCCTACCAACAATGTACAAGAGTTCTTGTTCTCCCATATCCTCTCCAGCACTAGTTTTTGTTTTTAAATAGTCATACTCATGGGTGTGAGGTGATGTATCTGGTGGTTTTGATTTGCATTTCTGATGATTAGTGATGTTGAGTACTTTTTCTTTTTTTTTTTTTTTTCAATTTTTTATTTATTTATGATAGTCACAGAGAGCGAGAGAGAGAGGCAGAGACATAGGCAGAGGGAGAAGCAGGCTCCATGCACCGGGAGCCCGATGTGGGATTCGATCCCGCGTTTCTAGGATCGCGCCCTGGGCCAAAGGCAGGCGCCAAACCGCTGCGCCACCCAGTGATCCCTTGAGTACTTTTTCATATACCTCTTGGCCATTTGTATATTTTCTTCAGAGAAATGTCTAATTAAACCTTTCATCCATTTTTATTTTACTTTAATTTTTTAAGATTTATTTATTTATTCATGAGAGACACACAGAGAGGTAGAGACACAGGCAGAGGGAGAAGCAGGCTCCCTGTGAGGAGCTTGATGCGGGACTCATTCCCAGGACCCCGGGGTCATGACCTGAGCCAAAAGCAGATGCTCAACCACTGAGCCACGCAGGCGTTCCTCTTCACCCATTTTAAATCAAATTATTTGGAATCTTTTTTGCTATTGTATTGTAGGAGTTTCTTTTAGATTTTGGATATTAACCCTTATTAAGTATGTGGTTTGCAAATATTGTCTCCCAATTGCTTAGGTTGTTTTTTATTCTGTTGTTTTCTTTACTATGCAGAAGTTTTTATCTTTTTTTTTTTTTTAAAGATTTTATTTATTTATTCATGATAGTCACAGAGAGAGAGAGAGAGAGAGAGGCAGAGACCCAGGCAGAGGGAAAAGCAGGCTCCATGCAGGGAGCCTGACGCGGGATTCGATCCCGGGTCTCCAGGATCACGCCCTGGGCCAAAGGCAGGCGCTAAACCGCTGCACCACCCAGGGATCCCAGTTTTTATCTTTTTATGTAATCCCACTTGCCTATTTTTTGCTTTTCTTGCTTGTGTCTTTGGTGTCATAAAGCAGACGATCTCCTTATGCTCTGCTTGGTGAATTCCTGGCTATATGATAGCCTCTCTGAAGCTTCTCACTATCTAGATGTGACTCAGTCTCACTTCATACTCTACTTTCTCCAATAAGTATTTCCCGAACCTCTCCCCACTCTCCTCTGGAATTCTATATAACCATTTATTTATATCGTTCTTTGACTTCAATTATTGGCTAATGTTTAGCGCACGTACACTCTATCTTCCCAAGTAACAAAAGATAGAGGACCAAAGTCATGTCTTTCACTGATTCATTTTCTCTATGGCTGTCTTTCAAATAGCAGTGATCACCAATCTAATCAAACAAGAGCTTGCAGTGTGGCATCCTTGTCCATTGAGGTCATCAACCTCCAGATCTGGATTCACTGGCTCTGAATAACCTTGATTACTCAATCTTTTGGTATAGCTGGTAGATGAAATGGTGAAAAAGCCCACTGGATCTGATGTCTCCTGTCTACTAGGTTATGGGAATATTCAAGGACCAAACTTTCCAAGTAAAAAGAAAAAAAATCCTTAATTGGTGCAAAGTCAGACACTAGGACTACCCAAGGGAAGGTATATGTGGTCCTGTCTTTTATTGCTGAAATCATATTCTATAGAGTTCAGCTGCCTTTTGTCTGTAGAAAAGTACAGCTGGGAGAAGCAGCAGAGGGAAGAATGGAAAATGCTATTGGTACAAATTAAAGAACAACAGAATTTGGGGAGCAGAGATATATTGATAGAAAAAACCCTAAAATTAGAGAATTGTCAAGATTAAAATATGCCTTAGAAGATATCTATTTATATGGATTCTTAATTGATTCATAGAATCTTATTTAGTCCCTTCAAAATTTGTGTAAAAAAAGTATTTCCAGACAATTGTCATTTCCATTTCTGTATGCGATAATCTCATACGATGAGAATATATCATCTACTTTGGACTCCATCTACCCCAGCCTGTATTTTTCTGGTTACTTTCCAAAGTGTCACCTTGCTGCTTGGTCCCAGCCGCCATCCCCCAATAAATCAGAAGGAGGCTGTGACCTTCCCAACAGGACCCAAACCTTGGTTTCCATTCTCCAATCTGTTATTTCAGACCCAGGACTAGAATGAGGAAAGCCAATCAAAATGCCTGTTTTTCAAATAACATTGGCCTGCTTTTGTTAATGCTTGCAAGCTGGGGACAGTTAGGAGCGCTGCTTAGAAACACTGGTGTGACATTCACTGGTCTCAGCAAACTGAGAGAGGGCACACTTTAAGGTGATGAGATAGACAAGTCTCTCTCACTAGTTTACGCTCACGTCCAGAAGGAACCAAAAAGAGATAAAGTCTTGGCAATGGCCAGGTCCTCATCCTAACCCACCTCATTCTTTATTCCCTATGCCAAGATGAATGCCAGCTGGACATGCCCCAGTTACTGCGGTTGATCAAATACAGAGAACTTTTAGACCAGAGTTTTGTTTTTTCTTTCCCTAGACTGCTGTGAAGTCAGCTGTGCTGCCTGTATAAATGTGACCTACAGCCCTTTATGTGCCAGATGTGAACAGATGTGCACTTAGCACGCCTTCTTTATGCCAACCTCCAGCTAGTGGAGCAGCTGATTAGAAGAGACAAGATAGAAAGAAAAGCAAATGTGACTGTGTAACTGGCTAACACAGCAATACAGCCTTGCAAGCTAAGCAAAGGTTGAGCATTCAGGTAAAATAGGACCAGGCTTGAATAAGCAAGGTCACGGGAAAACAAACAAAGATAGAATATAAAGGGCGATTGGAGAAGACTGGCACACTTCTATTTACTCAATTTTTCTGGTCTTAAGAAGATCCTAGTAAGCCCAAGCTTTGCAACTTTAGTAATATGCAAATGCACACACAGCCATTTATTTAAGTTCTGAGGTTATGTGGGAAACAGTGAATGTATCAGTAAGACTGGAGTGCAGGCTGTTAGCAGGAGTTTAGAGGAAGTAACCTCCAACTCTGAGTGGTCTGTGAAGGAATTGGGGCTTCAGTTTTGGGCAGGTAGACATATAAAGAGAGTCAGAGAAGGAGGTGTAACTCTCAAATAATAATATAGTTTGACTGATAGTTCAGAAGGAGCTCTCTTTAAGATGTACTAGAAAGGTGGAGAATATAGGTGGGAAGAGCAGCTAAACACCTCAGGTAAGGAGCTAGCCTGAAGTGTTGTGAGACTTGACTGAGGCAGGGGAGATGGGAAACCAGAGCGGTAGGAGGTAAATAAATTTGAAAAAAAAACCAAAAAAACAAAAAACTGAAGACATGAGAGGATAAGGGGCGTGGGTTGTATTGGAGGAGGAGGACTCAAGTAAGACAGCAGAATTTGTAGTCGGTTTTGGGGACAGGAGGGAATAGACCTACCTCCCACAATCACTTCACTTAGTGCCTGGTGCTGTGTTCCTTTACCCAACCCTATGCACGAGCCAATATGACTCTTTGCTTGTTTGTTTTTGCTTCTTAACAGATGTGGCAACCAGGGTGACCAAATGCTCCAGTTTTCCTAGGACTAAGGGATCCTAGAAACATGAACTTTGTGCTGAAATGGGGGATGTCCTAGGTGAATGGGGACAAGCTGATCATTCTAGCACCGAACTTCAGACCATTTAGATCACTTTTCCAAGTTCCCATGTCTGGGAGGAACAAAGCCAAGATTCATTCCATCTCTACAAAGCCCATACTTTTCTCTCTAAGTCACACTGATTCTCAAGGTTAAAAACGGCAGTGTTACCCAGAACAGCAATGCAGAAGGAAAAGCGCATCAGATTCAGATCAGAGAGGAGATGGGGGTAAAACGTTCTATTTTGGAAAACTGACATTCAAGTTTTCTAAAATAGAGGCTTTCGTTATTAACTTTTTTGGGTCTTTTTCTCTTGTACCTTCAACGTGCTTCAGGCCCTCCTCCCTCATTTTGTTTAAAGGCTCGATGCAGAGCGGTTATTTTTGTGACTGGGTAATTATCTATATTTTAAGCTTAGGATCCAGACTCTGAGTAAAGGTGTGATATGCATCTAATGAATAAATATCTGCCTGGTTAACGTGATCTGCTTGTGTCAGGTTGCCTTCCTCATTCTTTCTATAAAGCAATGACAGGTCAAGTATTAGGGTCAGGCTGCAACAGCTGGGTAGATACGGGGTGAGGATGAGACCCTTGGGCAAGGTACTATGAGAGGATTCAGTGAGGGACTGATTAGGACCGTCTCGTCACTTCTCTTGCCTTGGATTTCTGCTCATTTTCTTATTAGGTCAGAGAAAGCATGGCCCCTGATCAGTTATATCAGCACCATCTGGGAGCTTCTAAAAAATTCAAATTCAAGGTTTTACCCCAGACTTACTAAATCTGAATCTTCAGGGTGGGTCCCCCA
Source organism: Canis lupus familiaris (assembly GCF_011100685.1). Taxonomy (NCBI): domain Eukaryota; kingdom Metazoa; phylum Chordata; class Mammalia; order Carnivora; family Canidae; genus Canis; species Canis lupus. The sequence goes on along the minus strand of NC_049232.1, from coordinate 72,289,377 downwards.
AATCTGTGTTTACAGGAGTTTTCTAGATGAATCTCATCACCACTAATGATATTAAGCCTTATGGGCCTAGAGACAAAATCAAGGATATTGTGTAGGAACTTGTACACTATAATGTCTTTGTTGCAACCGTTCAACTCAGCTGTTGTAGGACAAAAGCAGCCCTAAACAATATGCTAAAGAGCGTGATTGTGCTGATTTAAAATAAAACTGCTAACAGACATTGAAATTTGAATTTCATATAATTTTCCCTTGTCACAAGATACTCTTCTTCTTTTGATTTATTTATGCCAAAATCTTAAAATGCCAAAGCCATCGCAAGGTCTAATGGCACCAAAAACAAAAACAAAGCAAAACAAAACAAAGCAAAACAAGGCAGGTGGAATTTAGCCTGGGTTATAGTTTAAGGAATTCTGTTTCGAGAATCTAGATTAGGAGAGGGAAGATGAGAACAGACATAGATAATGTGAAACCTCCATTGGTCAATATCAAAATGTCCCAAGAATACTAATAAACTGCCAGACTCATGTTGCTAAAGAAAATGTGAATTTCATACCCATAATGCTTGTAGGTTGTCTCTTTTGAGCATTTGGATATTGTAAATACCATAAATTTCCATTTAATAGAGGTTGGTTACATGAAATATTGTATAACCATCCCTTGTCATTCAAAATGATTGAGGTAGGGACATTAGAATGTTCAATTGGATATTGTATTATATTTAAAAACTAAAGTCATGTTTACCAATTATAATAATAGTATTTTTTTTCAATAATGAGTTCTTGTTTTATATAGAAATATTGGGTGAGCAAATAATATAAAGTCAGGAATAGAATTTGCTTCAAAATACAGCAGAAATTGGGGGGTCTAAGTGAAAAAATATGATGATGAATTGACAATTGGAAAATGCGTGATGAGCATGCATGTTAGGATTGTATTTTTTATACCTTCTACATTTAAAATTGTTTTAAATAAAAATACTTTTATCCAAAAACAATGATGACTGAGGCAGATGTAGATGTGTTGATGTAGCACTATATGCAGGCTCTGTTTTTGCTAAAATAAAAACAGAGTGCAGAATAATATGTAGAAGATGATTTATTTATGTGTCTCCCTAATGGTTCTGCACCATATAGGCTCATGACATTTCAGCCTGTGTCTCGCAACCCTCCAGCTGTCTTTCTAAAACATGGCTTAGATCCTGCCTTGCCCATGTTTGAAAAACTCTAAATGGCTCTCCTTTGCTAAGAGAATGGAATCTAAATTCCAAGTTTGGCATTCAAATTCCTTCATAATATGACCGTAATGTATCTTCCTAGGTATTTATCATTCCACTCTCCTTTTCCAATGCATCCTATACTTTACAGGGAATTAAATTAAGTGCACAGAATTTAAAGTCAGGAAGCCACACCACAACCAAAGTTTGGACCTGACACTGGCTATGTGACCTTGGAGAAATTCCTCTGCTTCTCTGAGCTTCCATAAATTCATTTATAAATGAGAATCATAACAATGTTTATCTCATATGGCTGTTGTAAGAAAGTAAGTGATATAAAACTTGGAAAATATTTAGTATTGAGTCTGACACTGAGAATAATTCAACAAATGTTAGCTATTCCTGTTAATAATTATACTTAGCCATTTATTTCCTCATTAATTCAATGTATTTATTGAGCTTTCATTTAAATGCCAAGCAATATCTTAGGATGACACTATGTTACTCACCATTCCAGTGATGTGTCATGAGCTTCCACAATGTCATTCTTTGGCTTGAGTCATTTTAGTTTTATGGATTATCCTTCCCACTACTGTGTCTGGTAAATTCATATTAACTTACTCTTGTGACTGAGTTGATGTTGGTCTCCCAATTCTACTATTGCCCCCAAAATTACTCAAGCTCTTTCTCCCATACTATCGTAACACTCCACTCAATCTGTGACCTCACTAGTTATAAGTAGGCTTCTTGACTTTTGTCTACATGTTGGACTTTTTCCATAGTCTGTGAGACCCTTTGAAGAAAAAAGAAATTTTTTTTTAGATTGTAATTATTTGAGCAAGAGAGAGAGCACAGAGGAAGAGGCAGAAGCAGATGCCCTGCTGAGCAGGGAGCCCAAAGTGGGGCTTGAGAGTCTCACCAGGGTGAGATCATGACCTGAGCCAAAGGCAGATGCTTACCAGACTGAGCCATACAGTGCCCTGAAAAATCTGTTTTTAACTTACCTTTGTACCTTCAGATCCTAGAGTCTGGCCAGTTTTAGAGGACATTTAAGGAATCCCTTGAAAAGGGGCATGTATATCTTTCCTTTAATAGTGGGAAATGAGATATCAAGCAAATGGCTATCTTTACCATCAAACAGCAAAACAAAGGGATCTGAAACATAACAAAGACCAATCTCTTCATTTTTCCAATAGTCAAAATGAATCTCCATAAAGTCCACTGACAATGTTTTATGATGGTCAGCTTATTTATTCATTAAATAAATACGTACTTCATTTGTATCACTCCATGCCTGATGGTACTAGAGGCTAAAGCAAGTACAGGATCCTTTCCATGGTACCATGATTGTTTCTACACCTATCAACAGACCTTTCACAGAAAATATGTTTGGATATGAAGAAGACACATGGCTGTCTGAATGGAGGGGCAGCATTGCCACAGAATGAGAAGATTAGGTGAGAAGAAATGTTGTGTAGGAAATCATACTTGGCTGAAGTCACATTTTGTTCTGAGGTCAAACATGGATATTAGTTTCTGGCTGTCTTAGGAATTCCTGTAATCTATTCCCAGTTCCTTCTTGCTATTATCGATATAGGGACATTATCCTAACATCCCACTTTCTGCTTAGCTTTTTACAGTCAATGGATTAGACCAGTCAGTGGTACATAACTTTGTTAGGTTACAGGAACAATTTGGGATCTAATGAAAGTTCTGGATTTTCTCCCCAGAAGGGAAAAACTGCATACATGTAGCATGTACACATGCAGACACTCACATACACACACACACACACACACACACACACACACAAGCAGCTTTCATGGAATCACTGTTTTCTAATCTAGAGCACGTATTTTCCAGATTAAGGACTCCTGGACTCAGGGGTCTCCAAGATACTTCTAACTATAAACTTTTGGCTTGTTGGTTTTGTTCAAAACATTCTTCATTGCCACATCTTTCAACCCTAGGTGTGATCAAAAACTTCTACTCCAACATGTCAGTCTGCCTCCCTCAGGTTAGGTCTACAAGGGAAAGTGCTTGGCAGGCAGGTACACATCTAGCCATTACAGTCTGGGGGTGGTGGGAAGAGGAGAATGAAATGGGGATTCCAGTCATAGTGCAGTATATGTCTCCTGCCTGCCTTGCTGGGTTTCACTTATTGAATTAGGACAAATTGGAACTTTCATAAACTGAGATATAAATCATTATCTCGAGTTAGCAGATGCAGTCGCACCAGGGTAGAGCACTGTTAATAACTCTGCTGGATTAGGACTGATTGGAACAATTTGAAACTTGTTTCTCTCAGCTTGATCAGCCTCATTGTAACCACGGCAATTATCCCATTTCACTTTCAATGGCTCAGCACAGACATGTTGTTGCTTTATATCCATCCTTCTTAATGAAGCCAGCGCAGACTTTTGTTTGTTTGTCAAAGAGCTGGCCTATGTAAACAATAAATAACTCCACCCCTTGGGGTACAAGGTGGATGCTTGTAAGGCTGAGATCTCCAATGGGCTAGACAAACACAATTCGTATGTTGGTGATTTCACAGATTTATTTATTAATTTCCCTCTTTTATATTTGAGCAGCTGCTATGTGCCAAACACTGATGTGTTAGTCTGTGGGATATATATAGAATTGGATTAAACTGTATTGTGTAGCACCTGTGTCTTTACTACTTCTCCTGATGGGGTGTACAATTTTTGAGGGCAGGGAACATCCTTTAGCCATGATAATGGCTATAATGTATTGGTTGTCTATAATGGCCCAGGAACTATGCTAACCAATCTGTACCCAGGAAGCTTATGGCAAGGGATGTCACAGAGTTGCAAGGAGTGTATGAGACGGAGCTCCATCTTTGTACTGAACTGATAAGTAAAGACTTCATAGAGACAGAAGCATATGACCAGAATCTTAAAGAATAGAGTGATTTACTGGGTGAAAGATGAAGAAGAAAGTATATTTCACACAGAAGGAAGGGCATGATCCAAAGGCATTCTCATCACTTTGTTGGAAACCCAGATAAAATATTGGATGTTCCAGTCACGGTGGAGAACTGCCAAATACGGACTGATTTTATTTTATTATTTTATTTTATTTATTTATTTTATTTTATTTATTTTATTTTATTTATTTTATTTATTTTATTTTATTTTATTTTATTTTATTTTATATTTATTTATTTATTTTTAATTTTATTTATTTATTCATGAGAGAGAGACACACACAGAGATAGAGAGGAAGAGACACAGGCAGAGGGAGAAGCAGGCTCCATGCAAGGACCCCAATGTGGGACTCAATCCCAGGTCCCCAGGATCACACCCTGGGCTGAAGGTGGCGCAAAGCCACTGAGCCACCCAGGCTGCCCCAAGGACTACTTTTAAAATCTCATGAGCTTGGACTAGTTCTCAATGAAGTATGAATAGAAATTACACATATGTTTAATAATAAACATATTCATGATCTTCACATTACATGAGATCTTAGACCTCTACTTTTATTAGTATCCATTCAACATAACAAAATTTTTGCTCAGTGCTCTAGCAAATAAGACTCCAGTGTCTAATGGGCTTCCTGTTTCAATTGAGGAGAGGTTTTGGGTCGGAAATTTATATCAAAATGCAAACAAGGTGGTTAGTAAGAAATAGATACATTTAGCAAAGTGATCCTCACTCCTGCACTCTATTTGGTTAATTCCTTCTGATGGGTGTTTCCACAGAGATACAGAGAAGCCATTCCTATTATATGGCCTCTTTCAGATCAGGTACTTCCGACTTTGATTTAATATCATAGTGCCCTTTAAAGCACTTTTTACAACCTGTAATATCTTTTTGTAGGGATATATATATATATATATATATATATATATATATATTTCATATATTCATCTTCCAAAGTAAGAAATAAAATTTTCCTAAAAATGTTGAAGCTCTCATGTGCTTCTGCTAGATTCCATTTCTTACTCTCATTTCCAATCCCACCTTGAGTTATGTACTATCTTGAATTTGGTTTCTAGTATTTCTTGCCTATACCTACAAATCCGTAGTAAGATAACAAAGTATACTAACATCATACCTCCTTTTCCCACTCATCTAAGTAGTTGAGATGTAGCGATGTGGGCAGGTATGAATTTAGTCTCTTTACTTAGTATTGCTGCATGGCATTCCATGTGGGCAAAGTTAGTTGCTTATGTAACTTTTTTGTATATTTGCCTCTCCCAGTAGAGCCAAAGTTCTGCAATAGTCTTAAGGTAGGTGGTCTTCCCTCTATATTCTCCATACTCTACACAGCTCTTGGCACAGAGCAGAGGTGGAGGACTAGGGGCCAAATTAATGAACATGTCCATGAGGGAACAAGAAATTCATTTCAGGGCACCAAGTGTCTCAGTTGTTAAGTATCTGCCTTTGGCTCAGGTCATGATCTTCAGGTTTCTAGGATGGAGCCCTGCATCAGACTCCCTGCTCAGCGAAGTGTCTGCTTCTCCCTTTGTACCTCCCTGCCTGGTTCATGTTCACACTCTCTCTCTCTCAAATAAATATTTTTTTTTTTTTAAAGAAAGAAATCAATTCCACTTGGAAACTGGGAAGAGAAGACAGTATTTAGGCTTCAACATTCACAATATTTTTTCTTTTTTTTTTTTTTTGTCTTTTGAGAATTGGATATTGGATAAAGTAAACTATGAAGGGAAGAAATTAAGGGTGTATGTGGGGATATACATAAGACAAACAAATGAAAAATTGAGCTAGATAGAATTTATGAGTCTCAGATGCTAAAGGCTTAGGGATAACATAAAGACAATGCCTGGGATATTCCTTTCAGTTTGTTTTGGTGACACTGGATGGTGCTACTTCATACTTACTGACAGAAAAAGGAAGCAGACTCTCACTTCAACCATTGTCAATGTGAGGAAAATCTAAATGTCACAGAATAATGGCACCTTCCCATTGGAATGAGTCTTCAGAAACTATTAACACTTAACCTATAATCTTAACACTTGAACCTCTGCTACTAACTAGGACTAGACCTCATATCCCATTCCCATATGCCTATGAGTATTTGGCCAGTGACAGAAAGCTTTATACCTCTTCACTGGGATAGACTTTACTGGGAAAGCAATGTTTGTGCAAAACCTTGAAGAAGGTATGGAAGTAGGTCACATGCATAGCTCATAGAAGTGGATGGGTGGATGGGAGTGAGTGGGGGGAAAAGTCATAGGTCTTAAAAAGTATGATGACAATAGCTCAGAATGAGCTGATGGTAGTGGAGGTGAAGAAACCTTCTAAAGCAACCTTCTTTAGCATGCTGGCTTTTAGGAATGTGTTTTTTTTTTTTTTTTTGTAATGGATTGGAAAATAATAATAGCAACAACAGTGATGATCACTTTTAGGGTACATGCCATGCATGAGGCACTGAGTTACGTGCTTTCTATGAACTTATGTATTTAATTCATACACTATTCCTATGAAGACACAATAGAGTTTCAGTAAATGTTGATTGAGGGAATACCAATATTACCACTATTTTATAAAGAAGAAAATATAAGTTCAGGAAAACCAACATCTGCAAACATAGTCACACAGTAAAAGGCAGCATTGTTATCCAAATTCTGTCTTGACTCAACAAGGAGCCTCCCAAAGAGGAGATGCTTGCATCTAACTATTTTTCTGGTGATTATACTTATAGGCGTCAGTCCAACCCTAAATTTTCTTTCTCATTTTGAGATCTGTCACATTTGAAGACAGTTAAGTTTGACCTTATAATGTGTCCTCTTTCTACTTATCCTGACATTCTTGACATTCTTTGTTCCTCCAAAGGTTGCTCCTTAGACATAGTCTCATCCACATTATCTTTGTATGGGATTGAGAAATGAGCAAGGTCAGAGTGAATTTAGTCAAGATTAATTAAGAGCTGAAATATTCTAACAAGTATGGTCTATTTGGCATCCAGGATTCTAGTAACATATTTTATCTACTGCTGTTTTAGCATTCCTGCAAAGACCCTTTCTGTTCTAAGTTTCTGCCCTAAAGTAATTGCTGATTGGCCCTGCCTGCTTGAGGTAGGAAGTCTACCTTTTTGAAAGCTGTGCCATTAAAACAGGTCACAGAAAATGGCCATGTGAGTCACTGAGTCCTGAGGGGCATAGATGATGTGATTAGGGGTCATTATGTCCAAGGTCGTGGGCTAAGTTCACGTTCATGTATGAGTTGCCAAGGAAACAGAGCTGAAGTGACCTGTCTCTCTGCCCCCACATGGATCTCTCCCTGAGAAGCTGATTGAAGAGGAAGCTTTGGATGGTGCTCAAAAGAGTAAGGACCCATTAAACGACCTTTTATTTGGCAGCTGGGCCCCCAAGTGAGGGCGGCAATACAATGAACAGAGGAGGAATGATTGATGACAGTGGGAAACCTCACAGAATTATGGGACAGAGTGGTGATTACCCAGTAAAGTGGAGTAAAATAGACAGCAATTCAAAAAATGTCAATGTCTAGTTTATTGAAATGGTGTTGATTCCTCACTGCCTAAATTCACTAGAATTATATCCAGAACAAGTCATTTGTGTTAAGAAGTAGTAAAAAGGAGATTCGGTGTTCAACAGTAGAAAATCAGAGTTGTACATTATCACCATTTGTTCTTTCAGTCAATAAACTTTGAATCCCTTTCAGAAGAATCAAAAGAATATGGGTTGTGGAGCCAGAAGAACCTGAGGTTAAATTCAATTTCACTAATATCAATCTCATGATCGAGTCTTTTCAACTACAGGAAGCTCAGTTTCCTCATCTGTAAAGTAGGAATAATTGCATAAACATTGTTAAAATTCATGTAGCAAAAATTGAAGATGTTATTGTCAGAATTTTCCTGTTTATGGGAGTAAACACAGAAACAAAAACATAAATAGGTAAATTATATACCATGTTAGAAAGTCCAAAGTGCCTTGGAAAAGAAGAAAATAAAGTAACCATCATGGCAAGGGAGTGTGAATGTTGATTAGGTAGGAAGGGGCAATTAATTTTAGAGTAGTGAGGATAGACTTTACTGGGAAAGCAAGGTTTGCACAAAATCTTGAAAAAGATAAGGAAGTAGGTCACATGCATAGCTCATAGAAGTGGACGGGTGGATGGGAGTGAGTGGAGGGAAAAGTTAAAGGTCTTAAAAGTAGGATGACAATGGCTTAGAATGAGTTGATGGTAGTGAAGAAAGCAGAGTGGTGTCCAATGGTCAGTCAGTCACATGTTGGATGTTAGCCTTGATAAGGATACTCATTTTACTGAGTACTTTGGGAGCTAAGGCAGAATTTTAAACATACGAGAGACATAATATCATGTTTGGAAAGGATAAAAGCAGAATACAGACATTCTAAAGCATGCACAGACTCAAGGCACAGAGGATCCCTTAATCTCTTCCTTGAAAAATTTTTGTACTACTTCTTACAACTGCACATGAATCTACAATTATCTCAAAGTAAAAAGTGGAAAGAAATAGACAAAAATGGATAAGCAAGCTGACACTGCAGGTATCCCATCAAGGACAGAACCCCTCCATTGGGATAACTACTGAGATGGAATCACAAGTGGACAGGAAGTGGACAAGAGAGAGAAAGGAAAGGAGAAAGTCCAAGGCTGTGCTTTCCCAGTGCTGTAGCCACTGACCATCTGTAGCTACTGAACACTCGAACTATGGCTAGTGGGTCTGAAATGTGCTCTGCCGATACAACACACACTCAACTTTGGAGTTGAGGAAATAGGAAAAACAGACTGTAAAAAGAAATTGCATTAATAATTAATAATTTTGCATCTATTATATGTTGTAATAACAATATCTTGAGTAGATGGGGTTAAAGAAAATATATTATCAAAGTTTTTAAAAACAAAAGGCTTCTGGAAGATGAAATCAGGTAAACAAAATGATAAATGATGAAAAAGTAATTTAAAATGAGGAAGCCATGGGAACAGGATCAGGGGTGAACTCAGATTCCTACTCAATATACAATTAAAATGAAACAATGATGAAAATTGTGGTTTCAGGCCAGAATATGTAAATTTTGTAAGCCTTACTAATAATAGCATATAAGAGAGCAAGGATTGGAGACAGAAAAGGAGAGTATGGGGGCGCTCACTTCCTTATAGCAGGGAGTCAATAGATAGGGCTAAAAGGGAAATGTATCATTTTTTAAAAAAGATTTTTATAACTTAAAATGTCTTCTTACTTTTTTCCCTGAACTCTAGAGATATTTTAGATGCTAATATCTCCTTGAGGTGAAAAAATATCTATTTGACATTTGTCATTTTTTTCATGTTTATTTCAGTATGTTTATTTTAATGTTAAATTCAAGTAAAACTAAATTTGTCACTTTATTCTAAAACACCATCCATAACAGTATCACATTTTTATTTATTTGTTTTCCTATTAATCTGTATTTCTATATAGTCCTTGGATAGGAAATATGTACATCTATGTCATCCTTAGAGAGGTGTCTGGAGCAAAAACCACCAAATAGTAATGACAGTTGTTGCTAGTGGTGGAATTTTAGGTAATTTCTCACTTTTTACTCTACACATTTTTGCATTGCTTGCCTTTTTGGTGGTGATGATTTGATGGCTGAAGAAATCATTTCTCTATAGACATAGATCAATTTTTAAAGGATCCTTCTGACTGCAATATTAAAAGTTGACTCTACATGGATAAGAGTTGATGCAGAGAGACTAGGTAGGAGGGTTACAGGGAAATGGAAATAATCGGGCATACACATATGCACATTTGATTGGTATCCTTACTGGAATTGGAGCGTGTTCTGTTACAAAATAAATAAGAGAATTCAAAAATAATAAGCTTTGAGTATTTTTTTAGTGTAAAATTAAAAAAATAGCTGGGTTAGATTATAAATTTGAAGATTATAAATCTCCAAAAAATTGAAGCATTCCAACAAGTTTTCATCTGAAACAATGAAAAAAAATATGCACCCTAAGATACTTTGGAGTAAATTTTCAAGGATGCAGGGAAAAATAAGAGTCCTTAGCAACTTTCATAAAGATAAACATCGTTCTTGTGCCCAATGTAACCTCATAACCACATACAATGATCAAGTATCTGAATGGCATTGGCACCACAGAAATTAGGAGACTACAGAAGCATCCTATCAAAATTCTGCGGGGAAATTATTTCCAGCAACACATAAGATTTTAAATACAGATAATCCATCACCATATATCAGAGAAGAATAAAGACATTTTTAGATAAGCACAAGCTCAAAGATATACCTCCTGTGCAAGAAGATATTGAAGATAGCCTCTAATATTCAAGAGTATAAGCCAAGAAAGAGAAGCTGTGGAATCTTAAACAGGAGATTCAATTCAGAAAAAAGAATAAGGCAATTATAAAATTACAAAAGTGATTCCCAGACAATTTTCTGAATTCCAACTAGAAAAGGGCTAAGTCCAGAATTGGGCAGGCCAAAGAATTCCAGAGGGAGATGTTTCTAAATACATACTTTCACACTGTGGTGTTTGATTATAGTTAAGAGGTCTATGGTTAGTTTTATTGGGAAAGTTCAGGATAAAATAATACCCGAAAACTAAGTAAATGAAAAAATAAAAAAAAAAGCCAAACAAACCAGCAATTCTCAATTACCCAGGGGAAAAGCTAGAAAATGTAATCATAGTAAACTATATAATGCAGCTGAGAACATTATCTACATAGTCAAATAATATAAAGTATCTCCACATTGTAAGGCAGCTCCATGCAGTAATGAATCTAAGGTATGTTTACTCAGGAGAGTAGGGAGGTGGGTTTTGGGAGTATGATAAGAGAGCTAAGTCTTCAACCTCCTCGATTAAATCAGCAGCTTTTACCAAAAAGAAAAAGAAATATAAATAAGATGCACCAAGAGCATACTATTTTTAATTAATGTGAATATCCAAAGAGAGTTGAAATACATACATACATACATATGTATTCATTTCATACGTCTGTTTGTGCAAATACATGTCTATGTGTGAGTATACAAGTGTGTACATGTGTGTACATGTGTTAAGAGAGCAGTATGTTTGGAGCAGTTCTCAGGAGTAAATACTGGCATGACATATAAATGGATATTCATTTTTCAAAAAATACACATGGATCCAGGGCACAACCACGAAGAGCTGAATACACTGGGCCTAGAGAATGATGTCACTGAGAGAATGAAGGGAATAAGAAGTACTGTTGAGTTAGAGTAGTTGGGGTCTGCAGCCAATGGGATGGGGAAGAGATGGAGAGTCTCCTTGTTAGACCCTTCTTGTTGCCTTCATCTCTTCTCCTGTAGTTGAGCTTTTCCTTCCTTCCTTCCCTCATTTTCTTTTTTGAGAGACAGAGAGGGAGAGACAGTGTGGCAGAGGTAGGGGCAGAGGGAAAGGGAAAGGGAAAATCTTAAGCAGGCTCCACACCCAGCATGGCCCAGGATGCTAGGCTCCATCTCCATGACCCTGAGATCATGACCTGAGCCAAAAATCAAGACTTAGATGCTTAACTGACTGACTGAACCACCGAGGCACCTGGCTTATTATCTATACCTACCTGTATGCCCACAGTTAACATCTCAGTACATCTTTCCCTTCTGCAGTGCTAGTCTTGACAGATAACTATCCTCTAAAGTAGTTTTTATTCCCTGAGACCCCCAATTTTTCTTTCCCTGAACTTCTATAACTCACTTCCAGGAACAATCCCGTTTCCATTATGTGGGTATTGCCTCCCCAGGCAGGGTTTGCTCTTATCAATTTGATCCCCTTTCCTGACTTTATTTTTCCTTATAACCCTTGTTATTACCTAAAATATGCATCCATAGCCAGAATAGTGGTTTTAATTTCAAAGTACCTTCAGAGTTCAGGGAAGGTTTCAATGCATATAAAATTTTTGGAAAACTATGAGCTAAAAAAATTAAAACAGGGTACTTTGGCAGATGGAAGTGGGATGAGAAGAGCTTTGATAGCGCTTTTATTTATAATCTACTTACATATTTCTTATGTATTGTTAAACGGATATAGGATATATTTTATTATTACAGTTTTAAAATGAGAAAAGGTGATTTTGCCATGGAAAAGAGAAAATATGCCATTAATGAAAATAAAAATGCAGGTGAAGGAAATGAGGAATGACACGCTTGAGGATACAGAGAGTTTTGAGGAACCTGTGGTTTTGAAGTAGTTCTTGATAAGTGGAGTAAGAGATGACACAAGAGAGAGGTCAAACAGGATCCATCAAGGGTGATACTCGGGAAAGAGAATTACAGGGGCAGGAAAAAGTAGACATGAAGCATTTAGCTGGAGTTTGGAATCCAATGGGGCCTCATGACCACTAGAGAACCAAGGGGCCATGCGGTAATTGGTAGAGAAACTTCCCCTTGGCAGATATGGTAGTGTAGTTTGACTTGGGATCTTCTGAATTGACTTTGCTCTCTTCTCCATGCAAAGATTCACGGAGTCCCAGAAGTTGGTAGATAGAGATTCTTGCTTTTAAAGTGACTGCTTATAATGGAATCATGAAGGCATTCATTTTCTCTCTATGTCTCCGTTATCCATCCCACCTCTATCTTCCAAAATGACAAAAAATAGCTTGCTCTGCTTTTCTGTCATTAATGTTGTGAAAATAAGGAAACAAGAACCATTCACCAGGCAGATAAAACCCATTTTCAGGAAAATTAAACATTTTATGAAACCATTATAGGAGAATGTGTCAAAGCACACAATTCTCTTCTTAAGTCTGAAATGACTATTTGTTGGAGGTAATGGTGACCTGATTGTTATATTCGCCACCTTGTGGATTGCTAGGGGAAACATAAGCAACCATCTGCATTATGATGTTCTTATTTCAAAGCTCCTTCAACTTTCTTATACATTCCTCCTGGATAAATAGAGCAGAGATTATGGCTCTCAAAAATACTGATTATTCAACCAAGGCACAGAGAGGTAGGATGGGTTGCGTAAAGCCGCCCTGCAGTTGTGGGTGAACCCATGTCTGCACAGAGATTAAGGACACAGGCTTTGGAGAGAAATGACTGAGTTGGACTCTGCCTTCACCATGAAGCTGTGCAAACTCAGCAGGTAACTTACCCTCCCTGAGCCTCCTTTTCTCCCGCATCTGTAAACCTGAGGCTAATAAACTTACCCGGCAACATCATTGTGAAGACTACGTGACTTTGTCCTTACCATTGTGCTTCTGTGTGTACTAAGCACCTATTCTGGAGCAGGTTGTATGCTAAATACTTTATACTCATCATCGGATTCAATCCTAATAGCATCTTGTAGTGTAGAAACATGAGGAGGTTATGGATGGTCATACTGAAATGGGTTTGAGTCATGGCTCTAATTCCCCTTGGCTGGGTGTCTTTGGAAAACTACTTCATCTCTATAAGCCTCAAATTATATATGTTTTAAGCAAAATAACAGTATTTATTCAATACAGCTTTGTGTTACTCAAATAAGAAAAAGAGGGGTGCTGGCTCAGTCAGTATAGCTTGCAACTCTTGATCGCAGGGCTATGGGTTTGAGCCCCATGTTGAGTGTAGAAATTATGTTAAAAAAAACCTCCTTTTTATTTTTTTTTAAGATTTGATTTATATAAGAGAGAGAGAGAGAGAGAGAGCAGGAGGAGGAGCAAAGGGAGAGGGACAGGCAGGGGCTCAATCCCATGACCTTGAGATCATGACCTAAGTTGAAATCAAGAGTCAGATGCTCAATCAACTGAGCCACTCAAGTACTCCTAAAAACAAAACAAAACAAAACAAAACAAAAAGAATCTTTTAAAAAAAACATAAGAAAATGAGTATAAAGCACTTAACTCACAGTAAGTACACAAAATTGATGAGCTGTCATTGTGAATATGATGATTATTTGGCCCAAATTCCTAAGGACCTTTTGAGTTGAGAAGGTAAGCTAATAATAATTACTACTATTATCATTATTATTTTTGATTATATTAGTATAGAATACATTTATTGTTATCATTTCAAATAAAGATTAATGACATTCCTATGGAAAAACAAATCTACAGTTTTAAGATCAAGAGAAGTTATTTTTAGAGAAGAGGGTAGGGGTTGCTCTTGGTAAAGCACACAAGTGGAATTTCTAGGGTGATTCAATTATAGATCTAGAGATAGAGATACACATACTATACAAATACACACACAAGTATGGTGCCAGGAAACATGAATGATTTTACAATAAAAATTACTTAGGATTTGTATTACTATCATATTTCAATTAAATGTCTTTTAATTCTCATAAATCATGTATATTGGGATCCATTTCTAAGTACTTTATACAAATTCTGCGATCTATTTCATAAATGAATTCAGGCAATATTTCTTGAGCATTTTTCTATGTGCTCAGAATATACAAGTGAACCCAAAATGATCCCTGCTCTCTTGCAACTCACATTCCATCTCTCTTCTTACACAACACCAGATCTATTAGATGATGCTGGTTTTTTTTTTTTTTTAATTTTTTTTTTTTATTTTTATTTATTTATGATAGTCACAGAGAGAGAGAGAGAGAGAGAGGCAGAGACACAGGCAGAGGGAGAAGCAGGCTCCATGCACCGGGAGCCTGACGTGGGATTCGATCCCGGGTCTCCAGGATCGCGCCCTGGGCCGAAGGCAGGCGCCAAACCGCTGCGCCACCCAGGGATCCCCTGATGCTGGTTTTATAGTACGTTCTAAGACCTGTTAAATAAATTTCCCCTTTCTGGTATTCTTTTTTTTTTTTTTTTAAGATTTTATTTATTTATTCATGAGAATGCACAGGGAGGAGAGAGAGGGGCAGAGACAGGCAGAGGGAGAAGCAGGCTTCATGCAGGGAGCCTGATGTGGGACTCGATCCAGGGTCTCCAGGATCACACCCTGGGCTGCAGGCGGCGCTAAACTGCTGAGCCACCGGGGCTGCCCCCCTTTCTGGTATTCTTTTGGATAAATTCTTATCAGGTTCTCTTTTGCCATCTTTTCTACTTTATAAACATTAACCTTATAGGATTTTATTCCAAAGTCCCTGTTGGATGTCCAAGTGTAATTGCATAATTTAGAAATGTAAGTTAAAATGTCAGTTAAGATATTACTTAAAATTAAATTTAAATTATTAATCTGTTGATTTTATACCATGATTTCTATGGTTAAAATGATTTTTAAATTATAATTTTTGTACCTGACACTAATGGAAATTTTGTTAATTCTAAAATGGTTATTAGGAGGGCTCCTGAATGGCTCAGTCTGTTAAGCATCTCACTCTTGATTTCTGCATAGGTCCTGATCTCCAGGTCATGAGATTGAGCGCCTCTGGTCAGGTTCCCACTGAGCATGGAGGCTGGTAGGGATTCCCTCTCCCTGTTCCTCTGCCGCTCCCCACCCCATTCACACTCTCTCTCTTTCTAAAATAAATAAATCTTAAAAAAAATAAAAATAAAAAGATTTTTAGGAGTGCCTGGGTGGCTCAGTCAGTTAAACATCTGACTCTTGATATCTGCTGGAGTCATAACCTCAGGGTCATGAGAGTGAAATTGAGCCCTGTGTTGTTGGGCTCCATGCTCAGTGCACAGTCGCTTGAGATTCTCTCCCTCTCCCTCTGCCCCTCCCTCTACCTGTGCACAAACTCTCTCTTAAAAATAATTGTCTTTATTGCCAGTATAGTGAAAGCATAATGACCCTTGAATATCTTTTCTTATATATAACCAACCACCTTACCCGGTTTTCTTAGTGATTCTATTAATGTTGTTTTTGTCACTCTTATTTTTAAGCAATTACCTTGACTTCTTTTCATACTGAATCTTCCAGAGCATTTAAGAAAATGTGAAAATGGCTATACTGGCTATTTTTGCCTAAAATACTACCAAAAGTTAAATGGTCTTGTATTTTTCCTCATAGATATTTGTGCATCATATGTGCTCTAGAATTCTGATGCTAGTAAGTTCTTTTACTTAATGCTGATTTTATTTAGTAAAGTTTCTAATTATTATCAAAAGCTTTTTCAGCATGTGTTGATATAATCCTATGGTTTTTACCCTTTTATTTGTTGGCATGGCAGACTGACCAGTAGTTTGAGCTACCTATGAATTTCTAGGAATAAATCTGTTATTTTCTTTATAGTTTCACTGCTTGATTCTCTGTGTGTGTGCGTAGTAGCCCACAATTTTCTAATTAGCATTAGGCTAGGTTTTAGCTTTAAAGCTCTGTAGCTTCATAAAATAAATTTAGATGATGTATTTTCAAGGGAGTAGCATATTTTAAATAATATTGAAATTATTTTAAGGGTTAGAACAGTTGTGAATCTATTTTTTCTGGTGCCTATTTTAATGGTAGCTACTTAATCATGTGTTCTGTCTCTTTTAGTGGATTTGGTTTATTCATATTTTCTATTTCTTTGAGGTCAATTATAATGATTTACAAATTCCTAGGAAATCACTTTTTTGCTCCAGGTTTTCAAAACGTTACTATAAAACATATGCAGTAATCTCTTGATCACATTTATATTTGTATTTATACCACCTTAATATTTCTTTTCTTTTTTTTTACCACCTTAATATTTCTTGATTTTTAATATATTGATCTCCCTGTTTAATTCTTAATTAAGCCAATGAGAAGTTTATCTGCCTCACTTGCCTTTTCAATGAACTGGTTTACAGGCCCATATATTATTTTCCACAATTTTTATGTTAATAATCTTCATTAATTCCCTGTACAGAGTTTTTTACTTTATTGTTTTCTTCTTCATTTTTTTCTTTTTCTTAATTGCTCTAGATGAGTACTTTCTTTGGGTTTTTTACTATCTCCTTTAATGGTGAAGTCTTCTATGACTGGGACTTTCCTTGCTATGCTTTATATTGCTTTCTAGATGGCTTATAATTTGAGTTCTGATTTCCTATTTGACACAAAGGTATATAAATTTAAGTTAATGTTCAAGTGGTTAAGATATTTTGGTAAAATTTTTAATGATTTATTTCTAATGTAATTGGATTATTATCAGAGAATGTGGCCTATGGTAACCATACTATATTCCTTTTGTTAAACTTGAATGCATGTTTAAAGTTCTTTTAAAATCTCTTTGCACCTGACTGTGTGTGTGTGTGAGAGAGAGAGTGAAAGAGAGAGAGAGAGAGAGAGGTGTTTGACTAATTGTCTCCACCGGTGGGTGAATTCCTTGAGAGTAGGGATAGTGTTTTATCCTATTTCTATCTCCAATTAAGCACATTGCTGGTACTCATATCTTCTTTTGATTTGAATTTAATTGGACACAATGAACATACGTTTTAAGCAATGGCTCTCAGACCCCCGTGCAGGCAGTGATTGTGTGAGGGCGGTGTATTTAGGTGAAGGTGACTTTGAACTTAAATCCCGCTCCATTGGTATTTCTAGCTCCTCCTTGCCCTATACTCTCCACTTCCCTCTCCCTGTCCCCAGACCCAATAGTTTCTATCCCTGGTGCCAAAATGCCCAGGGAACGTAGGGACATATTCAAAAATGTTGTAAAATGTAGCCATGCAGTGTTTAACAAACAACATAACAAAGGCATCTGTCACAACACATCACCTTCTGTTCCTGGGAGACTTCCGCCAGCACGGTGGCACACTCCCCGCCTTTTCTCTTCCTTTCTGCTCATTCCCTCTAATTACATGTGGCGTTCTCCCTCCATCACACAATGAAAGAGGTCCTCATTTTGGCAGGAAAATGGAGAAGATTGGCTAGGGAATAAATTCCTGCCACAAGCAACGGCTCCTTCTTAGACTGAGAATTTCGGGCCAGGTCACCTATATGAATTGATTTACAGGCACTGAAAGGCAGCTTCACGCCTAAATAAGCCCTCTGACTGACAGAAAACAAAAATATCTCTATTTTCTCTCTCTTGTCATTAAAGCCCCAAGTCTTTAGAACCACATTCCACGTCTTCATCAATCTGATTCATACCTACTTTTCCATCTAAATCTCCCTTTGCATTTTTTCAAAAACAGGGCTGGCTTCTAACATCTGCATTTTATAGGCTCTTTACACCCCTAGTTTATGCTGCTTCGTCCTCTGGGATGCAAACTCAAGTATAATAATAACATCAATAATAGCAGCTGCGTATATTTTGTACTTACTGTGTGCCAGGAACGATGCCAAATGATTTTATGCGTTTTTCTCATGTAGTGCCTACAATGATCTTATGAAGGATATAGTATTATTTTTCCCATCTGTTAGATAAGGAAACTGGAGTTTAAAAAGAGGTTAAATATAAAGTAAAATAAAAATAACACCATGCACCCAGAAAGTGGATTGCAGACGTATGATTTATAATCTTTGTATACTCCTACCTGTCGAGTCCCTCTCTCAACTCTGTGAAAACCCAGGTCAGATGCCATCTTTCCTGCAAAGCTTGCTCAGATCTCCGTCAATGGAATCACTCCTTCCCTGTCCATGCCTCCCCATCATTTTGTTAGTTTTCCTTTCCTGGTAGATACAGCTGAGCCCACACTGCCCAGGGAAGAAAGGTTTCCCTCATGGGACCACATTTGCTCTCTTTCACAGGAGTGACATTTCAGCAAGCAGCTCATTATTCTTCTGTTCCTGGAGGTGTATGTTTCAATTAAGATCTGCATTGCATTCAGGTAAGAGGAAGGCCAGATAAATCAACTTTCAGAGTCCAATTACCTTTTAGCCAGTTTTGAAAGCTAACTGGTATATGGATTCCATCTTTACTTACTCCTTGAAATATGTATTATTTTTCTTCCAATTACACTCACTGACAACCAGTTGCATTATAGCCAGTGTTCTTGAAATAATGAGGGTTTAATGATACTGACAGCATTTGAGCCTTTTTAGAATATTGCTTTAACTTCTTCTTTGTCATTCAATCCATTTATTAATTCATCAAATATTTACTGAACACCTATTTTCTTCCAGGCACTGCTCTAGGTGCTGGAGACTCAGCAGTAAACAGTCTAGACATGGCCCCTGTTCAAAAGCACTTACTGTCTAATCACATTCACAGCACAGTTGAAGGGAAGAAAATGCAACAGATTAGAGAGTAAAGCCAGTATTCCTAATAGTTTACATTCATTCAACTTATTCTTTTGCTTAAACAATGTGCTTTACAAAGATTAAATTATTGTATATTTAGATCAGTTCCATCCTATGTCCCATTTCACAGGTTACTTTTTTTTTTTTTTTTAAGATTTTATTTATTTTAGAGAGAGAGAAAGAGTGAAGGAAACAGCAGGGCGGGAAGGGGAGAGAGAATCCCAAGCAGACTTCCCATTGAGTGAGGAGCCCTGATGCAGAGGTTTGAGCCCAGGACCTCAAGATCATGACCTGAGGTGAAATCAAGAGTCGGATGCTAAACTGAAAGAGCCACCCAAGAGCCCCTACAGGTTACTTCTTGAGCTACATCCTATTGTTATCTATTCTACAGGTGAGAAAAATGAGGCCCTGGGAGATTAGGAAACTTGGCCAAGTTCGCAGAGTTAGAAAATGGTAGAGCTGAGACTTGAGCTCAAATGGGGTTAACAGGTTCCATGCTACTGATGGCCACATTAATGCTAGAACAGCACAAACTCCCTGAAGTATCTGGTGCTTTCTTTGCACTGTGATAACAAACCACTGACCCCTATAGTGCCCAACTTCCCCCTCAAGAGAACCCTATTTACCATACCTTCTATACCAATACTAAAAAAAGAGTCATATATTAGAAAAGAATTGAATAACTAAGCTGACCCAGCTCATAATGTTCTATCTAGATGCAGATGTACAGCATGGACATATGCAAAGATAAGAATCAATACAAAAGATACAAAATAAGGCCACCTGTATATATTACAAATGTTTAGGAAAGGGTTAAGTTGGAGCTATGGGAAAAGAATAATCAGGACAATGAGAGAAAATCAGATGGTGTATTCTGGCAGAGTTTACCAAGATGTGCAGGGCTTGGTAGGATTTCAGTAAGAGAATATAAAGAGAGCATAGCAGAATGCACAGCTGATATGAAAAAGATATTAGAGGGAGAAGAATTCATGAGGTTTTCAGTTTTTGGTAAGGAGGTCAGTTTAGTTATAGCCAGATCTCTATTATGGAGGACTGTAAGCAATATATGAAGTATGGGAACTAAGAGTAGAAGGAGTGGTTTGGCTGGAAGTTCTCTCCATGGTCATGAGCAAACATGGAACATGAACTTGGAATAAGAAGCATCCACAATTATATGAAAAACTGACCAATGATCAGAAACAACTGAAACTCCTTTTTAAATAGTTGGTCTTATTAAATATTTTAATATTTGATATTTTAAATATTTTAATACTTAATATTTTAATATCTAATACTTTAAATATTTTAATATTTAATATTCATCATTTAATCTGATAATTTCAGTAATCTCTTGATACAAATATTTGATTTAGATCAAATAGTTGATTTCCCTGTGCGCGAGGTACCATTTTAGGAATAAGAAAATGAGAAATCAGAAACATTAAAAGATTCACTTAGCATCATCAACCTAGGAAGGAGCAGGACTTGAATCCAGGTCTGCTGGCTTCAGCTAGGAGCAACTAAAAGACCAACTATGTTTAATGGTAGGATGCAAGAAAGAGAAAGTCAAAGTGGATTCCAAGCAAATCAGACAATGTTTTTTTCCAGATTGAAAAGCACGTGGACAGGTGCATGTAGCATGCCTGGGCTCTGAAGCGCTAATGTTGCAATGTTCTGGGCTCCCTCTTAGCCTGATCATCCTAATTTCCCCCACCATTTAAACCAGATAGTTATAATAACCTCCATCACCAGGGCTATAAACAAACAAAAATCATTAAAAAAATGTGTGTTGTAGGATGCTATTAAAAATAAACTACTTGGGGCTCTGTGTTTAAAAACAAATTATTGCTATCTTGGGAATACTTCCATCGGATTGAATTCTTCAGTGTCTACTCCATGATCATTTTTTCTTCCCCCAAGAAAGAGAAGGTAAAAAGGAAGAAAATCCAAACAACATATTTCAATAACCAAGTAGCCACACCAATTCCCCATGGTGCTGGTAAGCAGCAGAGAAGCAATCAGAAGGAAGGGGAAAAGTTCAGCAGGAACCAGTCTGAAAAATAGCAAGATGTAGTTTGACAAACACCAGTCTGCTACAGCCCTGCCTTGAGTGGCCATTTCCCCCTCAGAGTGACACTTTTCAATTATGAGATGGTAGCTGAGAGCATTCTGGGCGTATCTGCAGCTGGCTGCTATTTCCTTGCCCAATTTTTTACACATGCCAGGAAAATGAACCCTTGTTTCTACAGCTACTCTTTTCCAAATGGTAACAGTAAAAGGGGTGGTATGGGACACATATATATAGATATTAGATATGTATATATACACATACATTCAGTGTAATGGGAGTCTACTCTATGCCAAAGTGATGGTCAGCAAAATTTCTTAGAAAAAAGATCTCTGATCTGATTCTGGCAGGGTTGATTAAGGTTAATGTTAGCTTTAAGATGAAATGGAAAACATTTCTGACAGAAAAAAAAAAATGAATGCACATTTTTTGAAAGCTTCAATAAGTACTGCATATTCATGAACTAATAAGCAATTTGGTGTCACTGGTTTCATAGCATGCATGTTGGGGGTAAGAACAGAACTGGAAGAGAATTAGGAAGAGATAAGTAGATATAACTGATCACCTACCCTTCTATAAACTATTGATACATGTCACATAAAAAAACAAATGACACACACGCATTTAATCCAGCGCTGAGAATGGCGGCTTGCTCATAGTAAGTAAATATTTATTAAATTGGATTTTGTCAACTCTGCAAATCTTCTATCAGATTCATACTCAAAATCCTATCATAGAGATAGGTATTTAAGATACGTTCCTTGATGTCAAGAAGCTTATAATCTACCTAGAGAAAAAAAAAATAAAGGTGCACCCACACAACAAAACACTAAAGAATCCACGTTAATACCACAATATTGAAAAAGTGGTAGAGGTAAAACACATGTGCTGTAATGGAGGTGAGGGAGACCCCTACTGGGTTGAGTTCCCATGAGTGATATCTTCAAAAACATGGAGACCAGGAAAGACAAGTAGGAGTTGGAGAAGGTTTTAGGGGTATGAAGGATGAGAATGAACGAGGTATCAGCCCTGGATGAATGCACCATGCAAAGGACAATTTTGCAGAGATTTGGCCTAATCAAATAGTGGCGTGATTCTTCAGACGTGAATAATCAGTATAAAGTAGAAGAGAATACACTTGCTTTGGAAGAACAAGATTTAGATTTGAGCTTCTTATCTGACACTTACTATGTGTCTTAGGTCCCAATTATCTACCACTTCTTGGACTAGATATTGCTTTATCTGCCCAGACTCAGCCCTTCTTGGAAAGTTGCTTTTTCTCACATTAAGCTAGATGCTTGCACAGATGGCCATACTCATATACGGTGTTTTGTTTTTTGTTTTTTTTTTTCATATTTTCATATATTTCTTTCTGTTTTTTAGTCAAGTATAATTAACATACAGTATTATATTAGTTGAAGGTGTACAATAAAATGATTCAACAACTCTATACGTTTCTTAGTGCTCATCAACATAAATGTACTCTTCATCCCCTCAATTTCAACCACCTAGCTCCATCTCCCCTCTGGCAATCACTAGGTTTTTTGTTTTAATTTTTTTTTTCTGTATTTAAGAGTCTGGTTTTCTGTTTGTGTCCTTTTCTTCCCCTTTTTTGTTCATTTGCTTTGTTTCCTTAATTCCATGTATAAGTAAAATCATATGGTAATTGTCTTTGATTGACTTGTTTCACTTAGAATTATCCCCTCTAGATCCACCCATGTTGTTGCAAATGTCAAGATTTCATTCTTTTTTATGACTGAAAAATATTCCAGTGTGTGTGTGCACTCACGTATAGTAGCATCTTTTTTTTTTTTTTGAAGATTTTATTTATTTATTCATGAGAGAGGCAGAGGGAGAAGCAGGCTCCACGTGGAGACCCCCATGTAGAACTCATCCCAGGACCCTGGATCAGAGCCTGAGCTGAAGGCAGATGCTCAACAGCTGAGCCACCAGGTGTCCCTAGTGGCATCTTCTTTATCCATTCATCTATCTGTGGACACCTGAGCTGCTTCCTTACCTTGGTTATTGTAAATAATGCTGTAATAAACAAAGTACATTTGTCCTTTTGAATCAACACCTTCATTTTCTTTGGGTAAACATCTAGTAGGAGAATTACCAAATCCTATGGTGATTCTATTTTAATTTTTGAGGAATATTCATACCATTTTCCATGGTAGCTGTATCAATTTACATTCCCACCAACCATGCATCGGAGTTCCTTCACCTCCACATCTTTACCAACACTTGTTATTTCTCTGATTTTGATTTTAGTAATTTTGTCAGGTGGGAGTTGATACATTCTGTGGTTTTAATTTCCATTTCCCTGATGATTAATGTTAAACAACTTTTCATGAGTCAGTCAGCCATTTGTATGTCATTTTTTGGGGAAAAAGGTCTATTCAGGTCCTCTGCCTATTTTTAATTAGATTATATGTGGGATTTTTTTGGTATTAAGTTAAGTTCTTTACATGGATCTTTTTCTTTACATACTTTTGAAATTAACTCCTTATCAGATACATCATTTGCAAATATTTTCTACCATTTAGTAAGTTGCCTTTTTGTTTCATTGATTGTTTCTTTTGTTGTGCAAAAACTTTTTATTTTGGTTTGGTCTCAATAGTTTAAATTTGCTTTTGTTTCCCTAGCCTCAGGAGGCATATATAGAAAGATATGTTTATGGCTGTGGTGAAAGAGAATATGGCTTATATTTTGTTTTAGGAATTCCATGGTTTCAGGTTTTCCATTTAGGTCTTTAATTGATTTTGAGTTTATTTTGTGTATAAAGTAAGAAAGGGGTCCAGCTTCATTCTTTTTCACTTAGCCTTCCAGTTTTCCCAAAATCATTTGTGAAAGAGACTGTTTTTTCCCCAGTGTATATTCCTGTCTTCTTTGTCATAGATTGACCATAAAGGTGTGAATTATTTTTCTGGACACACTATTCTGTTCTGTTGAGCTATGTGTCTATTCTTGTGACAGTACTATATTGTTTTGATTACTACAGTTTTTTTTTTTTTTTTTTTGATTACTACAGTTTTGTAGTACATCTTGAAATCTGGGATTGTAGTGCCTTCGGCTCTGTTCTTTTTTCAAGATTGCTTTCACTATTTGGGGTCTTACGTGGTTCCATACAAAGTTTAATATTATTTGTTCTAATTCTGTGGAAAAATGCTGCTATTTTGATAGAGATTGTATTAAATCTGTAGATTGTTTTGGGTAGTAGGCACATTTTAACAATATTGGTTCTTCCACTTCATGAGTGTGCAGCATCTTTCATTTGTTTGTGTCATCTTCAATTCCTTTCAATGTTTTATACTTTTTACAGCATAGATCATTCATCTCCTTGGTCAAGTTTATTCCTAGATATTTTATTCTTTTCGGTACAATTGTAACCGGGATTGTTTTCTTGATTTTCTTTTTGCTACTTCATTATTAGTGTATAAAAATGCAACCAATTTATGTATATTAATTTTGCATCCTGAGACTTTACTGAATTCGATTCACAATTCTAATAGTTTTTTAGAGGAGTTCTGGGTTTTTTCTATAGTATCATGCCATCTTCAGATAATGAAAGTTTTACTTCTTCCTTACCACTTTGGACACCTTTTATTCCTTTTTCTCGTCCAACTGCTATGGCTAGGACTTCCAGTTGAATAAAAGTAATGAGTGTGGACATCCTTGTCTTGTTCCTGATCTTATAGGTAAAGTTCTCATTTTTCCCCATTAAGGATAATATTAGCTGTGAGTTTTTCATATATGGCCTTTATTATGTTGAGATATGTTCCCCTCTCAACCTACTTTGTTGAGGGTGTTTATCAGGAACAGATGTTGTACTTTTCAAATACTTTTTCTGCATCTATTGAGATGATCATATGTTTTTTCTCTTTTTTCTTACTGAGATAAATTACATTGATTGATTTGTGTGAATACTGAGCCATATTTGTGTCCCTGGAATAAATCCCACTTGATCGTGGTAAATGATTTTTTAAAATGTATTGTTGGATTCAGTTTGCTAATGTTGTGTTGAAGAGTTTTGCATCTATGTTCATCAGAGACACTGGCTTATAAGGGTTTTTTTGTTGTTGTTGTTGTTGTTGTTTGTGGGGCTTTTTTTAGGTGAGGTAGTAGCTATCTGGTCTTGGTATCAGGATAATTCTGGTCTTATAGAATGAATTTGGAAGTGTTCCTTCTTCTTCTATTTTTCTATGGGGGATAGCTTAAGAAGAATAGGTATTAAATCTTTAAATGTTTGGTAAAATTCACCTGGGAAGCCATTTGATCCTGCACTCTTGTTTGTTGGGAGATTTTTCATTACTGACTCAATTTTGTTACTAGCAATTGGTCTGTTCAAATTTATTTCTTTTTGATTCAGTTTTAGAAGGTTATGTTTCTAAGAATTTATCCATTTCTTCTAAGTTGTCCAATTTGTTGGAATTTAATTTTTCATACTGTTCCCTTGTAATCTTTTGTGTTTTTCTGGTACCGATTGTTAGTTCTCCTTTATCATTTCTGTTTTTATTTATTTGAGTTCTCTCTCTCTCTCTCTCTCTCTCTCTCATTCTCTTTTTATGTGTCTGGCTAAAGGTTTAACAATTCTGTTGATTTTTTTTTTTTTTTTCAAAGAACCAGGTCCTGGTTTTATTGATCTGTTCTATTTGTATTTAGTTTCTATTTTACTTACCTCTAATCTTTATTATTTCCTTTATTTGACTGGGTTTGGGATTTGTTTCTACTTTGTTCTAGCTCCTGTAGACATAAGATTAAGTTGATTATTTGAGATTTTTCTTGCTTCCCGAGGTAGACTTGTATTACTATCGTCTTCCTTCTTATAATAGCTTTCGCTGCATCTCAAAGATTTCAGAATATTATTTTTTTCATTTTTATTTATCTCCATGTGTTTTTTATTTCTTCTTTGAGTTCTTGGTTATACATTTATTATTTAGTAGCATGTTATGTTATTTGGCCTTCACGTATTTGTGGTCTTTTCAGATTTTTTTCTTGTGCCTGATTTCTAATTTCATATCACTGTGGTTGGAAGAGAAGTATGATATAGTTTCAAATTTTTTTGATTTATTGAGATTTGTTTTGTGCCCTAACATGTTCTATGCTGGAAAAATTCCATGTGTTCTTGAAAAAATGTGTATTACACTGTTTTGGATGGAACATTCTGAATATATCTGTTAGGTATATCTGATCCAATGTGCCATTCAAAGTCACTGTTTCCTTCTTGTCTGTCTAGATGATTTATCCATTGATATAAATAGGATGTTAAAGTACCCTACTATTATTCTATTACTGTCAATTTCTTTTTTTTTAATGTCTGTTAATAATTGATTTAGTTACGTGCTCTCATGTGGGGGGCATAGATATTTAAATTGTTATACCCTCTCATTGAATTGTTCCCTTTATCATTAGGCAATGTTCTTCTTTGCCTCTTGTTATAGTCTTTGTTTTAAAGTCTGTTTTGTCCAAATTAAGTATTGCTACCACATCTGAATTTTTTTTTTCACTTACATGGTAAATATGTTTCCATCCCTTCACTTTCAATCTGCATGTGTCTTTAGGCCTGAAGAGAGTCTCTTATAGGCAGCATACAAATAAGCCTTGCATTTTATACATTCAATTACCCTCTGTCTTTTGATTGGAGCACTTAGCCTATTTGCATTCAAAGTAATTACTGATAGATATGTATTTACTGCCACTTTGTTACTTATTTTATGATTATTTTTGTAGTTTCTTCTCTGTTCTTTTCTTCTCTTGCTCTCTTCTTTGTGGTTTGATGATTTTCTTTAGTAATATATTTGGATTACTTTCTCTTTATTTTTTGTGTATCCATTAGTTTTTTTTTATTTGTGGTTATAATTAGGCTCATTAATAGCATCTTATGTATTATTAGGTTGATGGCTACAAATTTGAAACCATTCAAAAAGCATTAAATTTTTACTCTTCTTCCCCTAGTTTTATGTATATTATACTTTACTCTCTTTTATCTTGTGAATGCTTTGACTGATTTTTTATAAATATAATTAATTTGCTTCTGTGCCTTAACCTCCATATTGATTTTATAAGTGATTAATCTACTACTTTCATAATGTTTGTATTTACCTGTAAGTTTTTTCCTTCCTTTTTTCCCTCCTGATTATGACCTTTAATTTCCACTCAAAGAATTCCAGCATTTCTTGTAAGGCTGGTTTACAATAATGAACTCCTTTAATTTTTGTTTGTCTAGGAACATCTTTATGTCTCCTTCTATTTCGAATGATGTCTTGCTGGGTAGAGTATTCTTTATTGCAGGTTTTGTCTTTGCTTTTGTTTTTTCCTTTCAGCACATTGAATATATAATGACCCTTCCTTCTGGTCTGCAGAATTTTTGCTGAAAAATCAGCTGATAGCCTTATGGAGTTTCCCTTATATGTAACTGCTTTCTTTTTTCATGCTGTTTTTAAAATTCTCTTTATCACCACTTTTTGCCGTTTTAATTGTTATGTGTCTCAGTGTGGACATCCTTGGGTTGATCTTACTGGGGGCTCTTTATGCCTCCTAGATCTGGATGTAGGTTTCCTTCCCTGGATTAAGGAAGTTTTAAGATATTATTTCTTCAAATAAATTTTCTGCCCCCTTTCCTCTCTGTTTTCCTTCTGGAATCCCTATAATGCAAATGTTATTATCCTTGATGATGTTGTTAAGTTCCCTTAACCTATTCTCTCTTTTTTTTTTTTTTTTCCTTTTAGCTATTGAACTACATTGCTATCCATTACTCTGTCTTCCAGCTTACTGATCTGTTTTTCTACCTATTCTAATATATTATTCTTTCAAGTGTATTTTATTTATTTATTTTTAAAGATTTTATTTATTTATTTGAGAGACAGAGAGATCACAAGCAGGGGAAGGGTAGAGGGAGAAGCAGACTCACAGCTGAGCAGGGAGCCTGATGTGGGACTGGATCCCAGGACCTTGGGATCATGACCTGAGCTGAAGTCAGATGCTTAACTGACTGAGCCACCCAGATGCCCCTCTAGTGCATTTTTAATTTCAGTTATTGAGTTCTTCATCCCTGATTGGTTCTTCCTTATATTCTCTAGCTCTTTTTGAAGGTCTCACTGAAATCCCCTACTCTGTTCTCAAATTCAGTTATATCTTTAAAATATTTTATTTATTTGTTATTATTTACTAGAGAGAGATATAGAGATAGCAAGCATGAGCTGGGGAGGGGCAGAAAGGGAGGGACAAGCAGATCTAGTGCTGAGCATAGCTCAACACAGTGCTCAATGCCAGGACCCTGAGATCATGACCTGAGCTTAACTGACTGAGCCACCCAGAGACCCAGTAAGCATCTTTATGATTATTACTTTGAATTCTTTATTAGGCATATTGCTTATTTCAATTTCATTTAGTTCTTTTGCTATGGTTTTGTCCTGTTCTTTCATTTGGGACATATTTCTCTATATCCTTATTTTGTACAACTCTCTGTGTTTCTTTCTACATATTAGGAAAGTCAGTTATGTCTCCTGATCTTGAAATAGTGGCCTTATGAAGAAGAGGTCCTGGAGTGCCCTGTAGCATAATGTCACCTGTTCATCAGAACCAGGTGCTTCAGGGATGTCTCCTACATGGGCTGTATTGCTCTACTGTTGTCTCTGAGCCTCTTTTGCCTTCAATCTAGTCAGCAGCAATGGCCCCTTTTACCTCTTGTGGGCTGGGTTTCGTAATTGTGCTGTTAAGGGGCCAGTCTGGTGCTGCCATGGTCTTATAATTGGACTGTGTCTGGTGACAAACCAGATGCCTGCTCATAGTCTATCAATTGGGGTTTCAATAACACCAACCTATCTTGGCCCTTCAAAGACTTTTGTTGGTAGGCGGGACCAGAAGTAGACAAGAGGCCTCCATGTTGTGCTGTCCTTCATGTTTCAGTTAATCTTACAGGGAGTTTGGTTCCTGACCATGCCTTTGCCCCTCTTACTCCTATTTGATGCAGCCTCATCTCTACAATTAACTGTAGAAAGCTTGTTTGGCTACTCTTGAGGTCATTTTCTGGGTTAGCTATACTGATGTAGCTGTTATCTAAGCACGTCTGTGGGACAAGATGAGCTTAGTATCCTTTTGCCCTGCCATCTTGAAAGAAGCCTCAAACTCTTAAAAGTTTTACCCCATCATTGTCCACATTGACTGGTACAGAAACGAGCACCTTTCCCAAGCTAGGCAAACTCGATTTCTTTCCAGGAAATTTATATTTCAATTGCATTAAGGAAAGAGTCTGCTTTTTGTGATGTGAGTTACAAGATGTAAAAGTAGAGAGCTGTCGGTACCTATGTTTTTTTTTTACAATATTGAGGTAGTTGTTCTGCAGTGACGGAGAATAAATATAATATGCAGAAAGAAGCCATGGCAGCAGGTGGAGACAGACCTAGTGGGAATGAAGTCCCTGAGTTTTGTTGACTCTGGCACCCAGATTTATCTATTTCATTTTGTGGTGTGTGTGTCTATACTTTTGTTTGATTTTATAAGATCTTTCCAATAAATCCTCCATTTTGCCTAAGTTAGCACAAGTTGAGATTTTTTCTGTCTCTGTAACCAAAATAATCCCAACTAACACATTTCTAAAGAATGTCTTCATTCCTAAAACAGAAGCAGAAATCCTTCATCTAAATAGGCTTTTGAAAACTGAATAAGTGTGCATGAGAGTCACACACTAAACACAAATAAGTTCCGGTTGTTATTATTATTGAAGAGAAGAGTAGACAGTTTGGTCTAGGAGTATGCACATTTGGTTTTGAACCAGTAACCTTTCTCCATAATAATCTCAAAATACAAATGTATGTGT
This sequence comes from Canis lupus familiaris, assembly GCF_011100685.1. Lineage (NCBI taxonomy): Eukaryota > Metazoa > Chordata > Mammalia > Carnivora > Canidae > Canis > Canis lupus. The sequence goes on along the minus strand of NC_049232.1, from coordinate 72,259,265 downwards.
GTTTGTGTGTGTAAGCTGGGAAGCTGAATATCAATGTAAATATTAGCTTGCTGATGGTAATCTTCAATGCAGACCTCTCTTGTAAACAGTGATAGCATAACACTCAGTTTCAAGTCCAAAATAAGGTCTTCCCCCCCTCCAAGTATAGTTTTTTCTAGTATTGGCAATCAGCCGAGGAGAAGAACATCTTGGTATGTGAGTAAAAGGAAATGGAAAGCTGTAATTAAACATCAGATACTCAGGTCTTGGCCACAAAAAGGCAAGAAAGAGCAGTCCACTCCTGGACCACTAGTGATCACACACATTAGTAAGCAAGACTCCATCATTCACATTCCAGAGATTTGTCCTCATCGTGTTACTTTGCTGTCCCATAAAGAGGGGCAAGGACAGACTCTGGTTCAAGTCACTGTAGTGCTCTCTTGCCAAGATTCTTGTGAAGACCTATTTTCTGTCGTCTCCCAGTTGACCTTGTATCTGTTGATTTCACATTCTAGTTTCTTCATTTGATAACTTAAGAAAAATGATTACCTTCCTAATATCTTAGAGAATTAAAAGATATATAGTTATTAATGAGATTAATTATTTAGCACAATGCAGGTACTTAATAAATATAAATCTGTCTTCCTCTAGATAGCATGACCCTAAGGGATGGCTCAACATTTACTAAAATGGTTTCTTGCTAATTGTTTTTGTTCCATTTTAGGTCACTAAAATTAGACTTGGATACAGGACTTTTAGTTCTCCCTCAGTTTTTCCATTGGTCTAAAATACCTGCAACTGTAAGCAACAGATAATGATATCTCTCTGTTAACTTTAGTGCCCTGGGCTGAGACAGAGAAAATTATGTAACCAAGAGACATAGTTCAGACCATGATTATGATTATTAAGTGTAATAATAGATCATAATAGCATCTGCTAACACCACCACCAGAACTCTGACTAGGCCTCATTAATCTGGACCTCACTAATTTGCAATATATACTTAGTTGACAATGGTTAGACAAAAGTTCTCCCCCACATGATCTCTGAGTTTAATTTTAATGCAACTCTAAAAATATTTGGCAAAAGCATGATTGTCTAGCACAGAGCTAGCCTCCAATGCAGTAATTAAAGTGTCTCTAGGCTACAAAGTCAGGCCTACCTGGATTTAAATCCTGTAATTGCCACGTTTATATTTATGTGACTTTGGCTAAATCTCATTTTTTTTTTCATTAGTAAAATAGATATAGTGATGATTGAGTTGTTATAATTCTTGCAGACTATAATACAAGTACTCAGTAAGCACTTAATATATCATAGTTCTCATTTTTATCATTCTTGTCAATATGATGATGAATAAATCAGGGAGTATGTATCTAACATAAATACAGAAGGTAATAGTTATAATACCATAGAGTAAAATACTGTGGTAGAAATATTTACATAGTTTGTGAGATCATGATTTTCCAATTAATTTTATATGAAGAAGTCAGGAGAGGAGTTGCTATCTGAGCAGTCTTAAAGGCGTATTCTTTCTCTGATGAGACAAAGCGATTCAAGGCATAGAAAAGAATATGCATCATTCTGGAAAATATTACAATCTGGTGTCATAAAGACAAGGATTATTATAAAGATAAAATTCTACAGATAGGCAAAAGGAAGAACTTATTGGATTCATTAACAAAATAAACACTTTTTCCCCCAAGGTCAAAGCATTTAAGATGCTTTTAAAAATCCTAACAAAATCGTTTTAAAATCTGTGAACTATGATAATCATACAACTGATCTACTTATTAAAAATTATTTTAAGCCTTGGTGGCACTGCTAGCAATGCACTTATGCTACAGTTTCCATATAAAATAAAACAAATATATTTATTTGAAAAGACTCATCAGTTTATTTCTTGTGTATTTTTTTTAAATATGAGATGAAGGATATGTTATACCCTGTTAACTAAGAGAGAAGAGAGCAGTCTGCTCTCTTCTTTGTTTTTTAAAACTTATTATTATTTTAGCATGTTTCTCAGTTTTATTGAGGTATAACTGATGAAATTATAAGATATTTAAAGTGTACAACATGATGATTTGATGTCCTATGTACCTTGTGAAAGGATCCGGTCCATTGAGTTAACACATCCATCACTTCACATATCTCTTTCTCTCATATACAATGTGTGTGTGTGTCAGAGAGAGAGAATATTTAAGTTCTACTCTCTTGGAAAATTTCAGTTGTACAACTCAGTGTCATGAACTATAGCCACCATATTATACATTAAATCCTCAGACCTTATTCATCTTAGAACTAAAAATTTAGATGTTTTATTTCTTTAGAGTAGTTTCTTCCACTCATCTGGGTAGGATTTAACTATTGAAATTACTATAATGGACAAATTATGAAGCACTTTTGAGTAAGTTATTTACTCTAGCTCAGTGTTTTCAGCTTTACAATAGAGAACATAGTATATATCTAATCTGTCTCACAGAAATGAACAGGGACTAGTCTGAATCATTGTTTATGTGACCACATACTTCCATATGACTTCTTTGAGAGCAGATCCTTATCAAAATCTCCTTTACATCCCTAGAAACCAGGTATACACTTGGTGGTTCATAAATGTCACACAGAATAAATGGACGTAGGTCTGTAGTAGAAACAGTATACTGTGCTAAATGAATGTAAGCTATTATGTTGAAAAATATCATCAAGGTGGCCTCCTTTCTACAACATAGAAAAAATGCTACAAATATATATAAAGAACAAAGAAATATTGGAAAGAATCCAATACTTCCCATCAGCATAGAGTCTGTATATTAGATAGCAAATGGCCATTTCCTTCCACATTGTCTCTAAGAATGACTCAGTCCCCAAGGCACAGAATGGTTCTATGGCCATTAGTGGTTCCAAACAAAATTAAAGAATTTGCCTGGACTGTTGCTAGTACATTTATGGGTAAAATCAACTATTAAGTGGTCCTTGACTCCATAGTGAGACTCTGTCTTGAACAAGGTAATTTAACATAACAAACAAATCTCTTCCATTGTTGTAGTAAAAGAAAAGACCAAAAATTACAACAGAATAGCATCACACTCACCCCTTGAATGAGAAAAAGGTTAACAGGAATGGATTAAGAGGAAAACACCTTCACTGATTGCCTGCCATGTTCCAGGAATTAACACATATCACCACATTATCGTGATAAGCCCCAAAGCAAGGCATCCTTATGCCCATTTCAAAGATGAGAAAAATAGGGTAAAGAGAGGTTAAGTAACTGTTTAAAGTCTTAACACAGAGTAAATGGCAGAGCTAATATTTCAATCACCACCTTACTTCAATTCCCTTTTCCTTTTTCTTCAACAGCTTTTCCAAAGCATCTTTCTCATAACTTAAGATTTACATGAAAAGAGATGCTGGATAAAATAAGTTTAACAAACTATGTTAATGCAAGTTAGACAGCCTTAATTATGATAATCTGCACTGAGACTTTCCAAGATGGAAATATAGAAAGTATAACCTCCTAACATATTTTTCAACTGTGTCCTCCTTCTTTGCCTCCTCTTTAAAAAAAATCCCCACAGAGGTTTACAAGCTACCTGTGTTTATTCATTTTTTCAGTCATCCAAAAATACTTATCAAATGGCTATTATGTAATCTAAATTTGGGGATTAAAAAATGTGTAAGATTCTCATCATAAACAATTGAGTCAGTCAATAAATAATAAAAATGCACAACTTGCTGAATAGTGTCAAGACAGCATTGAGTTTACCCTGATTCTGCTCCCAGGGGTATATGTGGGTGGAAAATAATCAAACAAGCAATTATCATTGTGTATAATATGGGTAATTTACTCATTTAGTGAATACTTATTGGGCATTTACTCTGTGTCAAGCACTGGACTAGACTATCAGAACATGGTGGTCAATATGTCAGCAATATTCCCTGCCCTTATGGAATTTACATTCTGGTGGGTAGACAGAAAAAAAAAAATAAAATTACAAAACATATGTTTTAAAGTGGTAAAAAAAAAAGAGCAGAAAAAGAAAGGATAAGGAGTAGGTAAATGGTGGTGGTAGGGAGTATAATCATAAAGGCCTTAATGAGAAGGTAAAAATTAAATTTATTCCTACGTGAAGAGAAATAGCCGGCCATACCTAACATTAGTGCAGAGAGGTAGCAGGTAGACAGGGTCTAGTTTATATAATCTTGAAAAATTTAATAATGAATTTGGCTTTCTTTGGTGTCCAATGAGAAACCACTAAGATATTTTAAGCAGGGAGAGTAATAGAATATAACTCACATTTTCAAATAATCATTGATGCTGAAGAAGAATGGACTGTAGGTGCCCAGGAATGAAGCATAAGCTGAGAAGCCAAACAATGAAAAGAAATTGTCTGTGTTAAGATGGTCATGGTGGAAGTGGAGAAAAGTGGATGAACTCAGGGCATATTTTTAAATAAGGCAAGATAATTTGATGAAGTATTGTACTGGGGAACAGGATGGGATAGTGAGGAAAAAGGAAATATCAAGATTAACTCCCAGGCTTCTGACTTGGGCACAGCTGGGAATAACATATACAGAGATGGGAAAGAAGGCTACGGTAGTAGAAATAGAAGTTATGAAAGCCCTTAGTTGGGTTATCTGAATACCTACATATTAGTTGAGCAACTGGCAGGGAAGATTTTTCAATGGAAGTAATATTTAAGGTACACTGGAAGAATGAGTAGGAGTCAGCCAAGAGATAGTACAACTTACCACTCTGGGCGGGGTGCCCCCGATGATTGTAAAAGCCTGTGTCTTGGCCTGATTGTGAAGAATATGGTGACTTAAAAAATGTGAAGGAGGCTCAGTGTGATGCCTAGAGCATTAAGTAAAAAGGTGAGAGGCCAAAAAAGTCTGGTGTGGGGGCAAGGGTAGGGAGGGAGATGAACAATGAGGGTGATATGCCAGATGAGCCAAAAAAAGAGTCTTTTAGAACATGCCACCAAGTTTGCATTTTATCCTAATGACAAGGGGAAGACATTAAAGTTTATTAAGCACAGGAATGGCAGGATTCATCCAAACTTTTAGAACAATCACTCCAAATGTGTTAAGAAAAATGAATTAAATTGAGCACAAAAAATAAAACTGAAAGCTCCAAATGTGTTCAAAATGGTGCACTTCGGGAAACACCGACCCCAATAAGAGAAAACAAAATTTAAGATTGGCCTAATGGAGTATCAACACACTTTTCAGAGAGAGACAGTTCTGGGGCCAATATTAAGGAAAGGACAGAGGGTGAAATCCTTTAGTGAAAGGCAAAACACAGGATATGAATATCTATAATTAGTCTCCGCCATTCTATAGATTTGGAAAGATCTACTTGGATTGTCTAAGGGTAAAGGATTGACTCCAGGAATTTACCAGGGCCCTCATCTTTCAATGGCTTCAGCTATCCTCTCCATTACGAAAATTCATCATCTTCTACCTTATTTTTTAAAGGGAAGGGGAGGTTATATTTCTACCACCTACATCTCCCATTGATGGTTGCTTTGAAGTGATTTTCTAAAAGGAGTTAAGATAGCATAACAAGTTCACAATGTTTTTTCTAGATAAACTGTGTCTGAAATCCCTGTCAGATGGCTGATTCTGGCCTTCTTCCTCCAATATGTCAAGATGTGTTCTGGAATATGAATATTTTAGATGAGATTGTTTAATTTCAATTTGTATATTTCTATGGAAATGTAAAATCTTTTATGCCCCTTTATTACCCAAATATATTAACTAAGGTTTATTTTAACAAACTATGGGCTCATTTCCAATAGCATCTGCCCTACTTTATATCTCCAACAGGCCCACAGGATAGAAGGGAGGCCCTATAAGAACATAATGAAAAGTCTAGCAGCCCCTCCTCTCCATACAGGGGGATGAGAATGGTTGTGAGCTAGAGGCTAGAATTGTGAGTACATTTAATGGTGACATACCATTTTTAGATCCAATTATGCAAATTCATCCTGGAATATTGTGAGTGAGGGTTGGGTGATCATTTTCCCCACTACCACCCACACACATACACACTCTGGGATTTATAGCAATTATGTCAATTGTCCTATTTATGGTACTTGACACGTTTAATGTAAGAAAGGGACAATGCATTCCATTACTTCTTATTACAATGCAGCATGGTGATGAATGGTATAATAGTGATGATAATTAAAATGTGTTGTGCATACTTAAACATGAGATTCAAGGTTTGAAAAAGTGCCTATTATCCCAGCCCTTTTTCTCTATCTTGTCTTGTAAAGAAAGATTCAATATCTTCCTCTGCTTGTCTGCAATTACTTAGGTGGTTCAGAAGAACACTCATATTACCTGGAGTTGATTCCCCTTTGTGCAATTCTTTATTTCTCTTTGCTACTCTATGTGGGACCTCTGAGTGCCCTAAAAATCTCTATCTTTAGTTCTTGCTGCTGACAGTTCCTCAAGCAGAGGCTTCTGCATTCTAGCATCTTCAAAAGTCATTAGACCTAAATTGTCATAGAAACATAGGAACGCGGGAATAATGTTGAGGTTCTGAATGTTAATTTGCTTTCTTCTTATTTTAATATACCTGTTCTTGTTCTTTGACCAAGTCCTCTTTAATGTAAATGCCCTGAATTTCTGTAGAAGCCATAATAGATGGGGAAATCTGCTGATTCACTCAGACTATCTCAACCCTCATCTCCTCCTTTATTACCAAATGGAGATGATATTAACTGCTTTGATTTACACACAAGACTATAGTAGAGACAAGTAAATTAATAGATTGGTTTCTATGTAAATATGTATTATAACATAAAATATTACACATAAGTATATAGGCTTCAGACGAAAGCATAAGACTCATGTTGATATGGCACTTGAGAATCAACAAGGCTTTTTAACATAAAGTGATTTTTTTTTAAACTTACCACAGTGTATGTATCAAGTTTTATACATCTTATAAAAGAGGAAATTTAAGACTAATAAGACTAAAGTCATAATGCTATTAAATGACTAATTTGTTATTGAGATCTAGCATTTCTAAGTTTGGACAAAGGAGGTGGCCACAAATTCGTATTTCTCTTCTGGACAAAAGAGATTAAGAAATAGGAAATTGAAAGAAAGAAGAATCATACTAAAAGAGGTAGTGTAGTACAATAGGTAGAAGCAGAGTCAGACTTTAAGCTTGGCCTTCCTGTTGCCTGGCATGATATCACTGATGCTGGCCCAGTGTCTTCCTATACTTCTACAAGACTTTTTCTACCTTTTCTTTTCTGCTCCAGCCTCCAAAGCTCTCTAAGCCCATGCTCAGTCTTTACCAATGATTTTGCATCTTATTTCACCGAGAAAATGACAGCAATTAGAAGAGAATTTCCATAAGCTCCCACCTCCCTGTCAAGCAAGTGTCCATATTCCCTGACCCTCCATCTAAATTAATATTTAAACCTTGACATTATTCCCCAGTGTTTCCTCTGCTCTCTATGCTCCTGTCTCAAGCCAATGCCCCCACTTGTCCACTAGCTCCCATCCTTCCTCACCTACTTAAAAACATTGTACCCACAATCATTCCTTCCTTTTCTATAATATCACGCCTTTTTCCTTGCTAGTAGGTCATTCTTATCACCACACAAACATACTTGGGGAAAACAACTAAGGGAGAAGAAAAAAATCTCTGGACTCCTTAAACCCTTTTCCTTTTTGCCCTATTCCTCTACTTTCTTTTACTGCAAAACCACCTAAAAGTCTTATCTATCTATACCCTGTCCCCAATCCTTTTTCTCCCATTATCTTTTGAGGCATTCCAGTTACTCATGACCACTAAAATTGCTCTTATCAAGGTCAGCAATGATATCCACATTGTGAAGTTCAACAATCAATTCCTATGGAAGGGATTGTTGTCTGTTTTGTTCAGTGTTACATTCCAAGCTGCTGGAGGAAGGCCTGGTATATGGACAGTGCTCCACAAACATTTGGTGAATTAATAAATGTATATAAAACAGTCCTGAGTTTTAAACCATATTGCCCTACCTTCTTATATGCCATCGTGAGCCCCCTAATCCTCTCTAAGCCTCCATTTCATCATTGAAATAGGGATAATAATAATGACCCCTCAGGGATATTACAAAGGCAAAATGAAATAATGAATGTATATTAGTGGCAAACAGAAAATGCTTTGTTGTTACAGGTCTGTTTCAAATGGTGCGTTATTCATTATTTGTAGCAAGGCTGATTAATAAAGTGGGAGGTTCCTGAGGATGTTTCAAATGCTTAAAAAGTTTGCTCTGAGGGTAGAGCAACAGATTACATAATAGTTTTATTGGTTTGTTTGCGGCTGGAGTTTCTTGATGAGGCTGGGACCTCCCAAACATAACTGTTGAACATATTGAGCAAGCAAGCGTCTCCAAGGTAAGACAATGGGAAGCTCACTGCATCATTATCTTGTGTGATTGCTAAATCTAGAAAAATAAAACACATTGCCCATTAAGACTTCCTAAGGGTGCAATGTGGAAGAAAAGTGTGTAATTCATTCCAAACGGGTGATGACTGCTAACTGAGGTCTTGCTCATTTAACAGCCTAGAAAGTGTGTTCTGTCAGCAATCCATGTCATCAATGGATTTCAGTGAAATTCCCTGGTCTTTAATTAGTGGAGCTGATGACCTTTCAGAGGTCAACTTGTGTAACCAAGGCTCTTGATTGGCGATCTTATTGTTTCTATAGAGGCAGGATAAAATATCAATGCTCAGTTTTGTCAAACTCTAACTTATTTCTACTCTTTCTTAGCAATATTTTCTTGTTGATTATTTCATAATGATACCAGTGGGACTGATTTGTTTATTTAAATGATGGCTGCTGTCTCCTTTTAGGGCTATTAGTGCCCAGGCATGAAGCTTACGGATGAATAAACAGAACACTGAATCTTGGAGAATGTGGAAGTTTGGGTACCTTCCTTGCTCGTAACATTTTTGGTACCATCAGGAATGTAGAGGCAAGGACACTTAAATCAAAGATATGAGAAGCGCCTACTTTGTTAGAAACTGATAAAAAATAAACCAATGTTTGTTTTACTGACTCATCATACAAATGTGTTCACATGCATATAAGTATGTACATTCAAAGCATCATGTTGGATCATATCTTCTGCATATAAGAATGTGCACATGTGCACTCATGCACACACACACACAAGTCAAAACATGTACATGATACCCATTCACCAAGATAAATATGTTCATGCACAGCAAGTAAAGCATATATGGTCATACTGTGCATAGATACCCATAAAACATGCGTAAATTCATACAGAAATGCACATAGTTCGCATATACTACCTGCATATAGTTAAACTTGTGTGTGCAGACATTTACATATGCTGAGAAAGAAAATGCCAATTTCATAACTATTCCACTACCAATATTTAGTGGGATGGGTACTTTGAAATGGACAGTTCTTTTATTTATTTTCTCTTCTGGGCACATTGATGGATTTGGAATATGCAATGGTGGCAAGATTTCTTGTTAACATACTATTATATTTCTAGCATATTACCTTGCCTAACGTAAATAATCAATAAATATTTGATGAGTGAGAGAGTGAATGGGTGGGTGAATAAATGAATGGATATGAGCAGGACAGAGTGAATTACTCTGCATAATAGAGGGCAACCTTCTTCAGCATCATGTTCAATGTGGGAGAGATGAGGTGAAGAGAGATGATGAAGAAGCAGCAAGCAAACAAGGGGAACAGCTTCAGAGTAGAGGGAATGCAAGTGTTGGCCAGATTCCCACGTAGCTATTAAAAGAATAAATCTGTTTTAATTGTGGGGCCTACAAACATTGGTCATTTCCTTTTCATGATATCATGTTTAAAGATGTCACCAACCCCATTCTTTTCATCTATATTGCTTTTTAGGGAAAAAAATAGGTAGTTATGGAATTCCCTTGATCCTCATAACCACATACATCATTTATCTATTTCTGTGTAACAAACGACCCCTTCTTTTAGTGACTTAAAACAACAGAGATTTCTTATTTCTCATAATTCATAGGGCTGGCTGTACTGGTTTCACCTGCTTTACTCATGTGTCATATTCAGCTGGGCTGGAAGGTCCAAGATGGGCACACTTTGATGTCTGACAACTGATGTAAGTTCTCAGCCAGGGCTCACTGGTTTTCTTCCTTTTGGCCTCTCATTCTTCAGTAGGCTAATCTAACTTTCCTGCATGGTGGCCCCAGAGAAACTTCCTAAAAATGAAAAAATAGCAGTTGAAGGTGTCTTGAAGCCTAAGTTCTGGAACCTTCCCAGTTACACACTTGTCATTTCATATTAGCCAAAGTGCATCCCAAAAGTAGGGAAGGAGGGTCTATCTTCTGATAGAGGAACTGCAAGGGAATTTTGGCCCTTTCAAACCCATATGTCAAGTTTCCCCATAATAATATTTTCCTTCTGCCATCTGGGAATTCTTGAACCTCTTTGAGTTCCCAGTCATCTTCATGACAGGCACATAGTCCAAGGTCAGTTGATAGAAGGGGGACACTGTGGCCCACAAACACCTTCTCAGCCTTCTAAGACAGGATGAAAGTTTGACTTACTCTCTTTGGTAGTGATCTGACAGTCAAGAGATCCAGGTATGCCTATCGTGAAAGGAGGTATTCATTATTGGGACAGGTGTCCATTAGAAACTGGACCAAAGCCATATGGACTCATTTGTCATAGTTTCCAAAAGAGCCTTCACTGGTAATGAGTTCTGGGCTCTAGAGGCCAGATCAGTATAATTAACAGGTACCTGTGACATAGAAAACTCCCTGGGTGACTCTGCATGTGTGTGTGTGTGTGTGTGTGTGCGCGCGTGTGCACACGCCTGTGTTTTACTACAGACTGAAGTTAACTCTATAGGAAAAATATAGAAATTACTTCCACTCACCTTAGAGGCTCTTTTATATATTTGTATCCTTTACATATGTGTAATCAAAACATATATTTGTTTTATGCTCTCATTCTCTTAATTAGCATAATTTATTTACCTTAATATTATGTATCAACATATATCTCCTTCTTTTGAACTTCCCTTGTGAAATGTGTAAGCTGCTTGTAAGATATTCCTAACTTCTCATGTACATTATTATTGCTATCTATGCATGTCTCACTTCCCCTAATTTATCATCAGTGTCGCTTCTACCATCATTGCTATCAGTTATTGTCATCATCATCATCGAGGGCATTCGCTGAGCAGCCACCATTAACTATACACCATACACTTTGCAAACATTATTTCCAACAATCACAAAATTCTAGAGGGATATTTACTGTCCCCATATGTTTAATGAAGGAGAAAGCAAAGTCTCAGATAAATTTACTAACTTGCCCGAAGTTCTGTCACTAGCAGGTAATGGAGGAAAGATTTAGTTTCACAGCCTATCTTGTGATTATAAGCAGATAGGATCTATCTTAGAATAATGTTCATATATTCCATTACAGTTAGCAGAGTCCATGCATGTAAGATGAACTAATACATACTTTTAGAAGAACATATTTTATACAAGATGTTCACATATGGGGATGTTCACTGGGGGTTTTATTAATAAAGTATGTAATTACATTTTATTAGTATATGATATCACATGGTATAGTATATCATTACAACACACTTTGCTTGATCATTTCCCTGCTGCTGAGAATGCCTATGACTTCCATATTTCATCCTATTATGACATACTGGTGTCAGTTCAAAGAGAAGAGAGTAGAGTGATTCAGAGTCAAATGGACCTGGGTTGAGTACTGTTGATTTGGGGAAAGTAACTCATCCATCCCAGTCCTTAACCTTTCTAATGTAAGATAGAAAGTATAACAGTACCAACTTCTTAGGGTGTTGCAAGTATTGAGCAAGAATTAATGCTTAAAACAAATATTATCAAGCACCTGGTGCAGATGAGGCCAGACTCTGCTGGGGGTAAGCAGGAAACAAAACAAGATCCCTGGTCACATGGAGCTTACATTCTGGTGAGAGACACATGAGGTAAGCATAAAATATAATATCCAGTCAAAATAAGTCTCTGTGAGCAAAACTCTGTGTTCTCTACTTCAGATAATCTCACACCTTACTTGTTCTTCAGATTTTAGTTATCATTTAACTTCCTCAAGAAAGGTCATTTTTATATCTCAGATCAGTCAAATCTCTTTCAATTTAGGTTCTTTCAAAAACACTTATGTTATAGTATGATATTTAACTTCTGTGATTATTATTTCATTCATTTTTCTTCCTCTAGAACGTACAACATACAAGGGCAGGAGCCATGACTACTCTGCTCATATCGTATCTCTGGCCTTTGTGTGGTGCCTAGCAGAAATAGACACGCTAATAAGCACTCACTGGGTAAAAGAAGTTGATGGATGAGAAATGGGTAAGGTCAGTTTTTCTTGCAAGAATAAACTTTCCAATTTTTTCTTCTAGATCTCTTCTACTTCAAGACCCCATAAAATCCAATTCTTTAGATGTTGACAATTCCCTTAATGCAACCCTAGCAACTAGGCAAAATCAAAGAGTGCCAGGAGCAGCAAAGAAGAATCTAGATTATTTTTTTCTTTTTTAAGTTTTTATATAAATTCCAGTTAGTTAACATACAGTGTAATATTAGTGTCGGGTGTACAATACAGTGATTCAACACTTCCATAAAACAACCAGAGCTCATCACAAGTGCACTCCTTAATTCCCATCACCTATTTCTCCCATCCCCCTACCCAACTCCCCACTGGTAACCACCAGTTTCTTTTCTATAGTTAAGAGTCTGTTTTTTGTTTGCCTCTCTCTCTTTTTTCCCCTTTGTTTTCTTGAATTCCACATATGAGTGAGATCATATAGTATTTGTCTTTCTCTGACTGACTTATACCACTTAGCATAATTCACTCTCTATCCATGCTGTTGCAAATAGCAAGATTTCATTCTTTTTATGGCTAAGTAATATTCCAATGGGTGTGTGTGTGTGTGTGTGTGTGTATAGGTTATAACCTATATACACCTATATATATATACATATATATATATGTATACATATATATAGGTTACTTATCTATTCATCAGTCAAAGGGCACTTGGACTATTTCCATAATTTTGCTCTTGTACATAATGCTGCTGTTAAACATCAGGGTGCATGTATCCCTCTGAATTAGTATTTTTGTATTCTAGTAAATACCTAGTAGTGTGATTGCCGGATTGTAGGATAGTTCTATTTTTGACTTTTTGGGTAACCTCCATACTGTTTTCCATAGTGCAGGAAACAACAAAACTAAAAGGCAATCTACAGAATTGGAGAAGATATTTGCAAATGACATATCTGATAAAAGATTAGTATCCAAATCATATAAAGAACTTATAAAATTCCGCACCCCCAAAAAATGAATAACCCAATTGAAAAATGGGCAGAAGACATAAATAGACATTTTTCCAAAGAAGACACAGATGGCCAACAGACACATGAAAAGATGCTCAACATAACTGATGATATAAATACAAATAAATCAAAACTACCTCATCACTGATGATGGAAATACAAATCGAAACTACCTCACACCTGTTACAATGGCTAAAATCCACAACATAAGAAACAACAGGTGTTTGTGAGGATATGGAAAAAGGGGAACTCTTGCACTGTTGATGGGAATACAAACTGGTACAGCTACTGTGGAAAACAGTATGAAGGTTCCTCAAAAAGTTAACAATAGATTGTTTTTAAGCAGCACCAAAAAGAACACATCTAAAGAAGGTTTCACATCATCATTTGTTTTTCAATTAAACACCTACAGAGATTAGCTCTCTGCTGTCCTGAGAGGGAATTCATTAACACAGTAATGATTTATGATTTACTAGACAGCATCTAACTGACTCTCGTCCAGCAGCTGGAGATGCTTATCATACAACTGGTCACTCACACTAATGAAAAATGGATTCCTGACGACAGCCACATGTACACTTGAGTTTGGATAGCAACTGATATGTTTCAATCCTAGGAGAAGAAATAGAGGTTGAACAAGTGAGGAGAGAGAGAGAGAGAGAACTACTTAATTAGTGTTATAGTAAGAATGAATTTGGATTAAAAGTCCCATCGGTGGGCTTTGTGGACTTGGGCTTGGGCATTTGAGCAGAAAGAAATGTTTCGTGGCTTTTATGTATGAATGTGTATATATAACTACATGCCTCAGAGCTTCTATATGTATGGGGTCTAGGATACGCACAAGTATATGAATACGGTACATATCCCTACGTACATGGTTATATAGCTGTGCATGTGTGTATGTATTATGTATGTATCTGTGTAAATATGTTTAATTTATGCATGAACATATGGTGTGTGTAGATAAGTATGGCTATATTTTGATTTTTTATCCTGTCTTTCATTCAAAGAGGAAGAAATCAAGGGAGCTCAGACAGGAAGAGAATGGGCTTCTACCCACTTCCAATTCATAACCAGACAGTCCTTTGCCATTTTAAATGGTTTAGTTTATTACTAATAGCAACCAAAAAATAAAGAGAAAAATTTAAAGTTGATAGTTTATCTCCTGCTGTCTGTGAACCTTCAAGAAAATCAAGTACATGATTTGAGAGAAATGTGCTGCCACTTAAACAAGCCCACAACCCTGCTTCATATTGCAACACATATTTGCAGAATAAAAAGCTCTTGAGCAACATTCCTTTATATTATTGATTAGAGTATATTTTTTAATTAAAGGCCAATAAACATACTGCTATGAGGACTTTGGAAAATAAAACACAACACCATAGTCACTGAGACACAGAATGTTAAATACTAGAGAATGAGGGACTCAGGCCACTCCTTGCCCATTGGTCCTGCTCAGCAGAATGCAAATCAAGATGCTTCCTAATCTAAGGCATTGCTCTTAATTTTACTTCTAGATGTGTGTGCCTTTGCAGCTCCAGATGCATTTGCAAAATTAAAAGCATAATTTATCTCCAAAAAGCAATATTCCATCAGCCTAGTGACTTAGTCCCGATGAAAAACTGAGTTCTACACGATGTTCATTTGCTGTTCTTAGGAACAGCAGTGGGGTAATAATCTCTAATATCCAGTATGGGTTAGGGAGATGTAAGTCAGTTCCTTTCCCTCCTTCAAACAAATATAGGTAAGTGAAACCAGACTTGCCTCATCCCCTATCCTATATATGAACTGCCAGGAAAAATAATGAGGTCCCCGTTACCAGAAGACCCCAAGGACAGTTGTTTTTCCAGATACACCAGGTAGTGCCCTTTTAAGCTATGAGCACCAAAATGAGAATGAAAAGTCATAGATAAATTTTAATCTACATAGCATCAAAGAGAATCTATACTTGAAACCATGTACAGTTCTGAGGACTCCCAGGTACAGCATTAAAGTGATAAGCGGAAAATACTACATCCAAGGGAGATGTGGGTACAAATGCAAGATCAGAGCTGAGAGTAGAGACTATGGGGCAGTCAGTAGCTTGACACAAAAAATTCCGAGTTGCTAATACTTCCCGTTGCCTAAGTCTCTTCTGAATCCTCCTTATCATCACTCCAGAACCCTTGCAGTATGTGATGAAGTACTGCAGTCACTGAGATAGCATCGGGTGTATTTATATGAGTGTATGTGTTTGTTGCTTTATTTTACTATTTGAGAGTTATAAGGATTCTTAGCAATCCCTGAGCAGTTGTCCAATGTTTATAGCAGCAATGTCCACAACAGCCAAAGTATGGAAAGAGCCCAGATGTTTATTGACAGATGAATGGATAAAGAAGGTGTGCTGTGTGTGTGTGTGTATGTGTGTGTGAATGAGAGATGGATTATCACTCAGCCATCAGAAAGAATGAAATCTTGCCATTTGCAATGATGTGGATGGAACCAGAGGGTATTATGCTAAGTGAAATAAATCAAAGATAAATATATGATTTCGCTCATAGGTGGGATTGAAGAAACACAACAGGATCATAGGGGAAGGGAAGGAAGAATAGATGGAAAGAGAGAAGGAGGCAGACTGTACAAGACTCTTTACTCTAGGAAACGAACTGAGGGGTGCTGGATGGGAGGTGGTGGGGGGATGGGGTAACTAACTAGGTGATGAGCGTTAAGGAAGGAACGTGATATAATGAGCACTGGCTGTTGTATGGAAGTGACAAATCACTAAATTCCACCTCTGAAACTAATACTATACTATATATTAATTAAATATATTTTAAAAAAATGAGCTGAGAAACAGCCAGGCTTGGAAGATTAAGTGGATTCATGTCTAGTCACCCTCTCTTGTGTACTTCCTATTAAATAAGGAACCAATCTCATGGTGAAGAGCTATGAATTAAAGGGCACAATAGGCAAGTGATTATGCATTAGGGAATTGTGGATGAAGGTTGACCTATTTTTTAACTCTAAAGTTTCTTAAGGCTGATACTTATACAGCATCAGTTGAGAATCAGTTCAGATGAAAGTGATCACAGCTGTTGTTGTAGGATAGTAGGATAATCTTCATTTAATATAAAAATAAGCTCCTTTTATTGATGTCAGTATATTACTTTAAAAAAAAATCAATGCTGATGTAGCACTCCCAGAGTTGAGGAACCAACTGGGAAACAAATTATTGATATTATTTTATGAGTTTAGGCTTTTTAAAAAATTTATTATTCACTTTAGTTGCTTTTGTTTTAAAGTTAATATAAGACTGTTTCTTTTCTTAGCACGATGTACATTTCCATATTTCCCAAAGGTTCTGAAAACTAATAGACAACCAGGGACAATGCTTTTCACTGCCAGCTTCTTATATGGGCAGCACATTTCCAGTACCAAAGAGTACCTACCTTGACTTTTTTTTTAAGATTTTATTTATTTGACAGAGAGAGAGAGAGAGAGAAAGAAAGAGAGAGAGTGTGCAAGCACAAGCAGGGGAGCAGGAGAGGGAGAAGCAGGCTCCCCACAGAGAAGAAGCCCGACACAGACCTCATCCCAAGACTCCAGGATCATGACCTGAGCTAAAGGCAGATGTTTAACTGACTGAGCCACCCAGATGCTCCTACCTTGACTTACTTGAGAAGAATCACTTATAAAATCTTCAATTTGTGAAGGGATATCTTGTGTGCGCTGATTAGGTGAATGCACTGAAGTCCAATTTTAGGCTATGACAATTGGGTATTTTTTCTTAGAACAAATCATCAGAATACTTACCCCGTCTCAAGACTTAAAGTGTACATACAGCTCAGGCTTGGTTTCTGTCCTAAAGCCATAATGTTGAGTTACTTTATTTATTTTTTTGATTTTGTTTAAATCAATACTGGATACTGAATTCCTGGTTTGTCCCCCAACTTCCTTCAACTCACTTCAGTGCAGTATTTCAAAGGCAGGCTCTCTACGCACATGGGTTTCAGGGCTTCTATACCCACAGACTAAGCTAAGCATCATGAGCCAGACCTGAAACTTGAACGAGACTGAACTGGCAGATTCTGTAAGTCAGCAGGGCTGGAAGTCATGTCCAAGAAGGTCATCCAAAAGAGAAAGAAAGGCAGGCTGACAAGGTCCAGAGTCAGTGAGATGTAGCAGCAGGGAGATGTGCTGAAGCAAGGATGCTGGTGGGGAACTCAGGCAGAGAGTGGGATTAAAAAATCAGGTGACAGAGCAAGGTCAGCCTTGGCTGCAAATGTAAAGATATAATGTTGATCATTTCTTTAGCTATACGGGAGGGAAACCATGATCTAATGGTGTGTGTGTGTGTGTGTGTGTGTGTGTGTGTGTGTGTGTGTGTGTGACAGAGAGAGAGAGAGAGAGAGAGAGAACTATCACAACTCTCCTTAGGTGTCATGTGCTCTATAACCTTCAGTCGACAGGGTACATGGTCAGAAGCTTTGACATAGGGCCCATAAGGACCTACCAATGGGTGTTCAATGTGGAATTTTTGATATAATAGATAAGACAGTGGTTGTTACTGTGGTTAAAACTTTGGGCACAGGAATAAGGCTTTTCTGTCTGGTTCAAATCTCAGCAGTGCTGGCTATTAATTGTATGAATGTGAGAATGCTATTTAGCTTTTATGGGTTTCAGTTCCTTCATAGCTAAAATAAGGGTCACATAAATTAGAATAGGATTAATTGTTATAATAAATCGACAGTGGATCAAACATAGAGTACACGTTTTTGCTTTTGTGGGTTTTTTCCCCCTCATTTACACTGTACATCAAAAGTGTGTTGTTTCTATCATCTGACACCTTTCCTCCATATAGTGATTCAGCAAGGCAGGATCCTTAGAGCTCATGGCCCCACCACCTGCTAGGACCTTATGATCATTTGTAACAACCCAGCTGAAGGGGAGAAAGAACATGAAAGAGATCGTCCTTCTCCTGAAAAGTCTTACTTTTACTTACATTCCATTGACAATAGCTAGTCCTATAACTATACCTAGTTGTAAAGGTATCAGGGGAATGTGAAATCTGATTGAATCATTGCTTCCAAGGGATGGTTCTATTCCACATTATGCTGAATAATGGCTACCCAAAAATATCAAGCCCTAATCCCTGAAGCCTATCAATTTTACTTCATAAAGACAAGGAGACTTTGCACATGCTATTAAAAAAAGATTTTGACATGGGGAGTTTATCCTGGATTATCTGCTAGACCCTAAAGAGACAGCAGATGGAGTTTTGATATGAACAGAAAAGGAGGTGGCAATATAATCAAGAGGAAGAGATTGGAGTGCTGTGACCACAAGTCAAGAAGTGCCAGCTATGAGGGATGAGTCTAAGGGCAGCCCCACACCTTCCCTGTGTTTCGGCTCACAATCTTGCGCTCTGCTTACAACACCATGCTGGAAAGCTCACAAACTGCATTACATACACAGAGATCAGGACGCAGGCACTGTGATACTGTTCCCTCTGTATGGGACACATATAAACTTTTCTTGGAACTGCCTAGCAATTCATGTATCTATACTCAGGCACAACCCCGACTTTCTTTATTTCAGACTCCACAAGGCGAGGGTAAGGGTCCTTCTGCTGCAGGAAGCAGTGTGCAACCAGTGCTGTAGAATGAATCCGCTAACCATAAGCAACTAACATATAGGAAGGGCTGAATCTTCTGTGCTCTCTCCTCTTGAGCCTGGTGCACATCTTGTCATTTTTGCACAACCTCGAATCAAGTACTGGTCTTAGCCCCGGGTAGTACTTCCATGCCTTGGCTGACTTATCTCATCCAGCAACATAGCCTAATAACCTAGTGAAACAACAGATGCCACCAGAATAAAAGAAGCAAGGAACGGAGTCTTCTGTTCCTTTAGAGCCTCCAGAGTAAGCACAGCCCTGACCGATACCTTGATTTCCATTCACTGAAACTGATTTAAGACTTCTGGCCTCCAGCACTGTGAGAATATAAATTTCCATCATTTTAACTCACTAAGTGTGTGGTAATTTGTTATAGCAGCTGCAGGAAACACATACATACTCTATGCAAGAGGCAAACGTATTTGGTTGGACAGTGAGGCTATTTTTGTCACAAAAAATGTTAATCTCTACCTCAGAGGATTAAGTAAGAATTGATATAAATAATTTAGGAAGGTAAGATTTCAATTTGCAGGTAATTCATAAATAAACATCTAAAGTTTGAAACTGAATCAAATATAGGCAAGAGACACTCACCATACACTTACTTACATTCTTCTGTGCTTCTGTATAGAAGAGAAAAGGAGAGAATTAGTTCTGTAATTGGTCAATGCTCACGAGGGCCTGTAGCATATGGGCACACCATCAATAATGGTGGTGGAGGATGGGCGCGCCGTGAGAACTGCTGATCTAAATGGAATATGTGCAGTCAGTATAAATTAAGTAAGCCATTGACTGGGAAAATGCTTTTTAAATTCTAAATTGTCACATTTCTTCTTCCTCTCCTTTTTCCTCTTCTTCTTCTTCCTTTAGCAACATATTGTTAGTGACTCCACGAAGATATACATAGCTTGGGGAGATGGGAGAAACATACAGGCATTGCAGGAAGGGAGGGCAAGAGGTTAAAATTCCCTTCAGTTGCCTCTCTTCCTCATTCGTAATTCCTAAAATAGGAAACTAGAGAATAAGTTGAAAATGATATCCTCAGGTGAGGATCTGTATTACATGTACATTCGATTTATCTCTTCTTATCTTTTCACTATGGACACTCAAGACTTATTCAAATCATTAGATCTACTGTGCTCTCAGAAACCCCCTGGGAATATATATAATTTTTTTTTTTTAAAATCAGGCTAATTTTCTCTTGCAGGAGTGATGTTTGTATGTGATCAGTGACTGAAATTTGTGATATTTAGCAGGGAGACTTCAAGTCTTAGAGCACAATGATGTTTAGCTACTCCTTCTCTCTTTCATCTTCAAAGGATCTTCAGTTCTGTCTAAATAAAAAAAAAAAACAAACTATGTAATCTACTTAAATAAAATCTGCCTAAATACAAATGCTAATATAAAAGTATATGATCCATCTACCAGTAAATTTTGTTTTAGCTAGAGATTATGAAAATGTTGGCTTATTTTTAGGTTTTAAAGAACCTCCACCTACCCATATTTAAGAACCAGAAATTTATACATTCAATTTACGATAATAATCATATTACATGTACAATCTTAGCTGTAAATCCTTTAACATGAGTCAGGTCTAAGATAAACATTTGATATGCATTATCTCACTTCTTAATTCTACCAACATGTCATAGAGATAGCTGTAATTACCACTATTTTAGATATGGGGAAACAAATACCCAGAGAGTTTAAGTGATTTGTCCAGGATCTGATAGCTGGAAATATCAGAGTCAATTATGAACTTCCTGATCTCAGAGCCCATGTTCTTAATCATAACAAAAGATGCATAGCAAGAACCAACATTCTAGATAATCTATGGCAAACCTTCTTCTTATTTACCAAAAAACAAACAAAACAAAACAACATGGTACACAGGGGTTATAGCATGTATTTAATGCTATGAACATTTTTAGAGTAAGTTCCCAAATAAGACCAGGATTTGAAAGTTCTACATGTATTTAATTTTTTTTTCACAGAATACCTAATTTAATTCTACCTCCCAACATAATACATGTTAAAAAAAAAAAAGAAAGAAAGGAAGTGCTCACACCAATAACACATTCACTCACCCCTAGATATGGAGATCTTTTCCAGTAGAAATGTGAACTGCATTGATGTAGACATAAGTAAGTTCTTTGTACAAAAAGTGCACCATTATACAAAGAAAAAAAATTAAGTAAAAATTAATCTTTTTATAAAAATATTTTATTTATTCATGAGAGACATAGGCAGAGGGAGAAGCAGGCTCCGCGCAGGGAGCTAGATATGGGACTCGATCCTGGGTCTCTGAGATCACGCCCTGAGCTGAAGGCAGACGCTCAAACATTGAGTCACTCAGGCGTCCCTAAAAATTAATCTTTATTTGTCCTAAAAAAGCCAACAACTGGGATGTCCTAAAGGCCTAGAACATCTTCACATGGCTGCAAATTGACTGCACTGTTATGTTTGTGAAGCTCCTGTCTCACAGCATTTTATCCTAGACAACCAAATAGGAATTGTGTTGTTCATATCTCTTCGTTTCATTATTCTCAGGAAATCTCACAAGAAGAAAAGATCATAATTTGGCCAACACATCAGCAGTTATGTAAATCGACCTCTAACCCTCTCCCCTAAATAATTATACAATCTCTTCTTATTCATTCATTTATATATGGTAAACACCTATTGCAGATTATAATATGGGAGATTCAATATTTCTCTTTTAAAATATTCACGGTATATCAGAAAGACAGACCTGGACTTAAACCCAGGCTTCACTGCTTCCTTCCAGCATGATCCTGGACAAACTACTTAACCTCTTAGATTCTCAGTTACCTTATTGACTTTGGGAAATAGAACTATTCTTTACTAAGTGGATTCTCTGTGAATGATGATTATTGCAATCCTTATTGGAATTTCCTCAGATAGTAGACTCTGCTAAAGTAACTAACTCTTCTTTGTCTCAATTTCCTCATTTATTAAACTTACTGTATTTAGGGGGAAACTAAATGAGTTAATATGTGAAAATGGTGACTGGTACAGAGTGAACATTTATTAAGAGTTATTATAATTTGTTATTATTAAAAACCAAAGTTCACATGTATGCATGAATCATTCATTTTTTTTTAATTCAATTAGCTAACATATAGCACATCATTAGTTTCAGATGTAGCGTTCAATAATTTATCAGTTGTATATAACACCCAGTGCATCACTGATGTTTAAAATAAGGAGTACTTCATGAGGTCAGTCAAGAAAAATTTCTGAAAGGAAATTTGAACTGAACTGTCTGGAAATTTCCAAGTGGTGAGCTTTGCTTCAATATGTTAAGATTATATGGAACTAGAAAAGCCTACTTGAATGTAGATGTGAATGATCACACAACAGGATGGAGTTAACAGCCACAATTCAGAAGCAATTTTTCCTGGGTTCATGCAATTTATATTCCTTTTTTTCCCTTCTTTTCCATCTTGGAGTTTAGTAGGAGACAATCCCTCATGGGGTTCTAGTCAGCTGTCAACCCTGAAGTATGATTTTTTCCATTTAAGTTCTGAGTTATCGATGGGCCAAAAATTTTCTAAACTTTTTCAGCTTGAAAAAGGACTTTTTGGTCACTCTCTCATAATTCAGGGGGAAAAAAAGTTGTATAGAATGTGCATGTGTATACGTGTGTGTATATGTGCACACTTACATAGAGTTTGTGTATGTATTTTCTGGCAATTTTTTTTTAATTTCACAAAAAACACATGATTCTTTTACATCATGTCACTGTTTATAAATTAGTCATTACATTTGTGTGCATGTACACGATGTGTGTCTACTTTTATGTATAATTTAAACGTATGTGCTCTTTTTTCTAAGAGCTTTCTATGAATTTCAATATATTTACTTCTATTTCTGCCTAACAGAATGCCTTCCATGTAGAAGATAGTTAATAAATACTTGCTGACCACCAACTCATGCAGAAGACTTCTTGGACACATGTTGCTTGAGATAGTGAAGAAAAAGAGACAGATGGACTTAGCAGGTACTGAATTCAAGTCAGGCACTTACTACCTCCCTGGCAACAAGTTAGTGCTGCAGGTAGAGGTGATAGATACAAATGTCTGAGTCCCAGTACTTCTTCTGGATGGTAGGGCCAGGTGAGGTGGAGTTCTCATGATTTGTAGGACAAGCCTGAGGTAGGAGAGTAGAATTAGGGTGAACTTTTCTAATATACTATAATCTGTACTAGAAGTCAAAGAATGGCCAAAAAGCAGGTAAAAAAAACCAAAACAAATATTAGGTGGGAGTTCCAAAAAAAAAATGAGTTACAGGGCAAGTCCAAACACTAAGAATTGTAACCTGGTAAAGCTGCTTCACTCTCTTTAGGATGTATGTATCTGTAAAACTAGGGGTTTACTTTGTAATATCCACCTTGAGCATGAGTTTCTCTACCCTTCTCACAGTAGAAGATGAAATAGTTTAATACGGAAGCTGTTTGTTGTTTTGGTTGTCTACTACTGCATCCCAGAACTGTGCGGCTAAAAAATAACTGCAATTCTTTGGAATGACTGGAGTCAGACAGGCAGTTCTTTTGCTCTGGGTAATGCTGGCTTGTGATACAGTTGTCTCGGTGATTCACTGGGTTCAAACTCAGATGTTTTATTCATGTGCCTGAAGTTTGGTGTTGGCTGTTGGCTGGGAGCTCAGCTGGGGCTGTCAACTAGAGCATTTTCATACAGCCAGCCGATCCTTATGGTTTGGGCTTAGATGGAGGGTCCAACATAAGTGTTAAAATTGTGAATGTAGGGGCGCCTGGGTGGTGTAGTCTGTTGAGTGTCTGACTTTTGGTTTCAACTCAGGTTGTGATCTCAGGGTCCTGAGATTGAGCCTTGCATCAGGCTCTGTGCTGAGCACAAAGTCTATGGAAGTTTCTCTCTCCCTCTGCCCCTCCCTTCCTCTCTCTCATTCTCTTTCTCTCTCAAATAAATAAATCTTTTAAAAAATTGTATATGTTCCTGTGTGTCAATTTATAATTCCCTCCATAAGCCAAAGTTTATGTTAACCCATTATCCAAAAATCTGAACCCAGAAATCATTCTGAGACTGCCCTCTTCCTACCTCAGGTTGAAAATCAGAGAATACTGTGGAACAACACCATTAAGATTCTTAGAATTCTTCATTCCTAGCAGAAATGGTCTAAGATAAGGGATCTCTAAAGTATTAGAAGACTCATTGCCCATCAAGGATGAGCACTGGGTGTTATGCTATATGTTGGCAAATTGAACTCCAATAAAAGAAAAAAAAAAAAAAAAGAAAAGAAAAAAAAAGACTCACTGCCTGGCTGAAAGGTACTGCCTTACATCTTTCTAAGACCCTAACAAAGATTCTAAAAGATGCACCCTTGAGACATGACATTGGGTCCACATGGTGCCCTAATGACCTTTGCCCTAAGGACATTTTTTCACTACTTTGGGAGTCTTTTTCTGAGAGTGACAAGGGGCAGGGTAGTGACAAGGTAGGGTAGGGGGGCGGAATCACTTATTGTTGAACCTAGAAAGTGCTAGTTAAAAATGTTTCTCTAGATTCAATAATCCCTTCTGTAATTCATCTAAATCTGGACATTATTACATGTAGCTGAAAAAAATTAGTGGCCCCTTTAACATTATTCTGTCTGCAAATACTCAGCTAAATCCGCAAGTTCATTAAGTTTACGTCCTACTTTATATGTTACCTTAGCTGATAGCATTGCCGAGTTTTCACTACTAATGACATGAATAATCATTTTCTCAGACTCAAATGCACATTTTCCCCTGTCCTTCCAATCTTCCTTAAGGGTTTCCTTGAAGCACTGTGACATTCTGACAAGCACTTAGTTCCAAAGCCAAAGCCAGATACTCACATATTTTTAAAATAGCATCACACCTAAGTTTTGTTTTAGTTATCTGTTCCTGAATAACAAGCCACTCCAAAACTTACTGGCTTAAAACAAAAACAATATGATTTTCTTTTATGATTATATGGATTGCCTGGGCTCAGCTGAATGGTTTTCTGTATCTGCTTCACGTGATGGTGACTGAGGTTATGGTCGACTAGAAGCTTGATTTGACTAGAATTCTAATGATGGCTCACTCACAGTTGGCATTTGATACCAGCTGTTGATTATGAGCTCATTTGGGCTGTTGTGGCAACACATGGACACTCTGTGGCTTGGGCTTCTCAGACCATGGCAGCTGGGTTGCAGGAGAAAGCAGGCCAAGTAAAAGTGTTTTAAAAGGTAAGAAGCAAACACTTCCTGCCCTCTTAAAAGGTATGCCTATAATCGGTATAGCATCACTTCTTCCTCATTCTTGCAGCAAGTAATCATGGGGCAAGCACAATTACAATGCAAGGGACAATAAACTACAATTCTCAAGGGAAGCATGAAAAATAATTTTGGCCATCTTTAATCCACCAAAGACATTATCCTGTTTCACAGGACAAAAATATTTCAGGCATGCAGAGAAAATAACTGTTTCCATCACTTTTGATGAGTGTATTTAGGTTATATGTTGCTGACTGTAATTTGTTCTTCCTCACTTTTTGATTGTTATATCATTAAAGTGGGAAAATCTCTCTTACTGGAAAGACATTATGCTTAATAAAACCCCACATCAGATGATGAGGGACTACTGTCTGAACGTATTCTCTGATCATTCTCCCTTATGGTGTCCACATTGGATAAGAACGGCATTCTCCATTATTCACCATTGTCACTCCTGCAGCCAGCTTCCTTCATCTGCACAGAGGAGATTGTATCTCAGATTCAGGATGTCTAGATGTTAGACCTGGCTCAGCTACTTTCTAGGTGACCTTGGGCAGATCCTCATCAATTTTCTCATTTATGATGTGTTGATAAAAATAAAACAAAACAATCCTTCATTATAACAAGATAACAAATTGTGCCTTGTAAAGTGTGTTACATTTTGTGTGAAGGATGACTACCCACTCGCTAGGAACCCTTCTGCTGAACCCTCTGGGGTTACAGCTTGTGCTTGCATGGCATGTTGCTCTGACTGGTTGAACTCAGCCAGCTGACACTGACTGTATCACTGAAAAAGAGGCCTCTGTCCACAGCCACTACATGTACTACTGCCTTTGGGAAGAAGGCCATACACCAGTGGGGTCCCCATCTGCTTCAGGCAGCCAGCCAGCCAGCTCCAACCCATCAACCAACCATCTCTTAGCCCAGTTGGTCTCTTCATATTACACCCTAAACCCCAGTAATTTCAATCTGTTTTTTTGATTGTTTAGATACTTGGCCACAGGACACCAAATCCTGAGTTTGACTGATTTGAGTACTGGACACACCAGGTGCTCTGGACCTACCTAGGCATGTGGTTTGTATAGAGAGCACTGGGTTTTCCCTTGGGCTCTTTGGGAAGATAACAAAAGATCTTTGTAATATGTGTCATTATTGTTTGAAAGTCTTAATACCACCACAACTCCTGGAACCTGGGAAACAGAATAAACTTTACACACAGAAAAAGTTACTCTATTCCCAAGTTTAAAATGCCATCCTTTCATCCCACATTTTCTTTCCCTAGCCTCATCACTTTGCTCGAAATTATCTTAAAAAAAAAGTACACTTTGTAAATTGTAGACCAAGACAAAATTCCCGATTTGACCCAAGACGGTAAATCATCATTAGCTAGCAATATAGTTGAATGAATTATTAGTTAAGCAGTAGCTTTCTAGTAGAGTCCTGAAGGAACAGAATAGAAAATATGTTAGAATATCATAAAGGATGGAATAAAGAAACAGGACAGCTTTTACATCATTGACAGAACAAAACAGTTAAATACAAAGAAAGATAAGAACATTAGCCACTGGGCAAAAGAGGAAAATACAAGCCAGTGAAGCAAAAGGCAGATGGGAATGGGCATTTATTCCAAACAGCTGTATGGAAGGGCTTCCACTAAGGAGATGTAGTACACAGGGTGAGCTATGTGACGATACCTGAGAAATAGCAGTAGCCAAATGCTCCAGATTGTTCGTAGCTAATTGCTGGGTTTGCTAACATCTCTCATACTTTCCTCAGGCCATTGGATTGTAGTAGGTTACAAAAAAAATAACCCACAATATTTTGGATTATCTTCCATTAAGAAGTGAAACTGATTTCCCTGCCCTTGTGACTGGCTTTAGCCAACAGAGTGCGGAGGACAAGATGGTGTGGCACTTAGAAGCCCAGGTTTTACAAAGTCTTATGGCTTTTGTTCCTGTTGCTCTTATAAGCTACTATCAGTGTACAAATAAACCCAGGCCAACCTGCTGGAAATTGAGAAGCATGGAACCCAAGTGCCCCTGACATCCCCATCTGACAACCAGTCAAGGCCTGGGGACAAAGCTGCCTATGTAACCAGCACTCACCACAGATGCATGAGTGAACCAAGCCAGGAACAGCCGAAGAGCCACCAACTGGGTCTAGCCTAAATTGCCAAACCATAGACTCATGAGCTAATTAAGTGCATGCTGTTTTAAGGCACTAAGTTACAGAGTAGTTTATTATGCACCAACTGCTAACTGATTGATACAACAAAAATAAATCTCATTTTGAAGTTATTCATAATGTGTAGGGGTCATTTGATCTTTCTTCCAGGAAAAATGAGAGTTTTGTTTTCAATTTCTGAGATGTGGGAGAATGTAGAGGAAAAGTTGAGCGTAGTCCTCCCAGAACTTGATGTGCCTAGGCTAAGCTCATTACTTGCTCAGGGCTTTGGTTTTGGGCACTCATACAAGAGGCTTTGAAAAAAGGATTGGAAGGAGGTGATGATTGACAATGATGTTATCATCTTGTGCATGGAACATTCACATCTTGAAGTGCATAAGCCTTAACCCAAGGAAGTGAAAACAATGATGAGATGATTAGGTGTTGAGGCACTAGTGATAACATAACAATGGTAGTAGTTATAAAAATAATAAAATAAGCTTTCATTGTTGAGTGTGTTCTCTGGTTGGGGTACCATAATAAGGGCTTCTATAGCACACCCTCATTTTACCATCGCAGTCAAAATGCATCTTTGCATTGTTGATGAAGAAACTAAGTCTCTGAAAGTCAAAGTGATTTTTCCAGGGTCATAACAGTTGGAAATGGAAGAGTTAGTACTTGGATCCAACTTTCTTTTTATTTTATTTTTTTATTTTATTTTATTTTATTTTATTTTATTTTATTTTATTTTATTTTATTTATTTATTTTATTTTATTTATTTATTTATTCATAGAGATGCAGAGAGAGAGAGAGAGAGAGAGAGAGAGAGAGGCAGAGACACAGGCAGAGGGAGAAGCAAGCTCCATGCAGGGAGCCGGACGTGGGACTTGATCCCGGGACTCCAGGTGGATCCAACTTTCTAAGGCTCTCAAAATCTTGTCCTTAATTAGCTACTTAATAAATAATAAATGAGTATTACCTACAGTAAGTCAGGTACGAGACTCAATGTCTTTGACTTCATAATGTTTATATCTAATCAGGGGAAGTGAGAAATAACCAATAAGCAAATAAATAATTTAAATAGTGATAAGTGCTTTGAAGAAAATAAAAATGATGATATGACAGACAAACTTTAATTTGGATGATTGTGGGTGCCACTGACATATCAAGGACAGGAAAGAATAGCCCTGAAATATCTGAGGGGAAAGGATTCTAGTAAAAGGTCATAGTACTACAGTAACACTGGACTTATTTGAGAGATAGAGGGTAGGGCTAGAACACAATAAGGAAAGCAAAGAATGAGTAAGACATGCTGAAAAGATAATCAGTCTCTTGATTTTTTAAGAGGTCTCATAATCTATTTACAGATGATGATGAACAGTTTAGATTTTACCCTAATTACAATGAAAACAACTGGAAGATTTTAAATAGGTAAGCTATACAATGTGGTGTATATTTTGAAAAGATCACATTGCCTTCTGTGTGGAGAATGAATTTTATGGGACAAGAGTGTAAACATTAAGACCAATAAGGAGAATTAAAATAGATCCCAAGAAATGATGATGGGTTAAGGCAATAATAGTGAAGATTTTTTAAAAAAGTAAATTAATTTGCAATATTATGATAAATATTAAGTTGATAGAATGATGGGATCCTAAAGGGAAAAATCAAGAGTGACTTTTAGATTTTAGGGCCAGAGGGTCACACACTAAAGTGAGAAAACTAGGATAAGAGCAAGTTGTGAATTGGGCAAAGGCTTAACATTTTTTTTTTTTTATAATTCATGGTATTTCATATCCAAGGAAAATATTTAGAAAGATCTTTTATATGAGAGTGTGGTGGCTAAAGTCAGTACTAGAGATAAAATGATGGTGGTTATCCACAAGCAGATAATGAAAGCCTTGGAATTCTACAACTGGACGAGCTCACTGAGGCAAGGAGTTCAAAGATGGCCAGATTGATCCATCAGCCATATCGAAAATTAGAGATCAGTCTGAGAAAGAGTGACCAACAAAGGTAACTGACAAAGATAAGGTAGTGAGGTAGGATGGAAACCAGGAGAATATGTTGTATAAGAATCTAAAGGAAAACAAAACAAAAAACTCCTCACAAAAGAGAAACTGGCCAAGTGAATGGAATGGTTCTGAGAGTCTGAATAAGAGAAAGAGAGGTGACTATTTAATAGAGCAATTTGAGAATAACTGATAAACATAGCATTTCAGAAGTTTGTTGGTGATAAAGCCTAACTAGGAATGATTTTAGGAGGGAATGGAGGATGAAATAAAGGGTTAATACTGTGTTCCCTGCCCTATGTTGGTAGGGAAAGAATATATTTTGGACAATATGGTCTTTCACTAGCCATCCAACTTGAGTTGTCTTGGTTAGAAATATCATAGAGAAATGGATAAAATAAATATATAATAGTAGTGTATCTTTGAAATCTAGAAATTGAAGTGATCCTCAAATTTTACCAAATCAATTTTATATAATTGCATCATAGACCAAGTTTCTACTCTAAACAATAACCAAGTTTTAGAAAACTATCTAACTCTTGTTTCTGGAGGGGACCCACTGATGTGTAAGCAAGTACCTAGAATACAAATTAACCTCTAGGATAGGATAAGTGGCTTTAAACAGGAACAGTTTTATGGGGAAAGTATTTACAAGACTTGAAAAGAAAAAGATAACTCATACTTGGATACATGAGAAAGAAGAGTGGAAGTATCATCCAGTAGAGCTAAAGCTTAAATCGGTAAGGATTAACGAGGTATCTTAAAGTCAACACATGGAAGATCTAGGCCCTATGGAATTTATGGTGATATAAATGTAGAGCCAGGAAAGAGTATTTAAAGAGAGTATTGCATTATTGGTATGTGTGAGAGGATTTGGAGGAGAGAGTGGAGGTGGGCAGACCTTTGGTAGGAGGCCACTGAAATAGGTCAGATGAGAGATAATAATGAATAAACTAGGGCACCCGAAATAGGAATGGAGAATGAAGAGGACTTTCAGTGATTTTTTTTAGGGGGAGCCCATTTCTGTGCCTCCCAGCAATCCAGCCCAGGGGGCAAGTCTATGGTGGGTTAGATTATCACTTTACAGTGCATGAATTAGTGATCTGTGGGTTACTGCTGGCTTCAATGGATGAATGGTGCAGAGGGTGGGGGTAGACAGCTATACCGAGAGACAGATGTAGGGAAGAGCTCATTGAGAGTCCTCTGCCGTAGGCAAATTGCAGCATGTGATTGGTTTACTCATGAGGACGCTCTTGGCACTCACTGAAGCCATCACAGAGGATTCTGCTTACCTTGGCCATCTGCTCCAGCCCAGAATATCCTCTCTTTTACCATCCAGATTCTCAGGATGTTTTCCCAAGCACTAACAGAAGGAGAACTAGGAAGGAGAAAAAAGAAGAGCTATCTCCTCCTCAAATTGTTCCCAGATTCTTCGTTCTTTATCGAGGGTGGTGGTGCATTCATGTACTCATAATTAGCAACACTTGCTTCCAACATGTAAAAGGCATTGCCGTTCTGAACACACTGGGGTAAAACCCTAAGATACCAGTCTTTCTGGCTGGCCCTCCAAGGTCTGCCTAAGAGCCTTTGTTAGGTTGTGGGGGAGTGCAGGTAGAAAACCATGGATCCACTATCCTCATATTTCATGCTGGGAAACTGAAAGACAGATGAAGTGACTTGTACAAGGCCACTTAGATTTTCAGTGGCATAATAATGCCTAAAATCAAGTCAGGATCCTATGGTGATTTTTTTTCCCCATAATGAATTCATTCTATCCAGAACTAAAGGCTATCTCTCTGCTTTCTTCTGATTTCTTGCCCATTGTATTAAGCATGCATTTTTATTTTGTTATGACATCTGGGGCCTTACTGACCTTGGGTAAGCTGCTCTTCTCAGGGTCAGCCAAATGTCTTGTTAGAGGGTCAAAAACTCATTTATGACTGTTCCTTCTGTATGCAAACTTCAGAGCACCCCTGTCCCCATACACACATCCTCTGACTCTTATACACACTCCAATATCCCTTTGCCTTAATCCTCCCAATACAACTCCTTTACTACAGAGCCTGCTGCAAGTATTCAGACTAGCCAACCCTGAGCCTGCCTACCCAGTGTCACCTGTTCTTTCCCATGGAAGCCACCACAAAGGCTCTCACTTGTGGTTTTCCCCCACTGCCTCTACCTCCTGGCCAACCCTGGTGCTTCCCCACGTGGCCTTGCATACTGTGCATACCCCCACCTCTTGGGAGCTGATAGTAACAAAATATATTTTCAGTGATAGTCATCTCCTGATCTGTTGGTCTCATAATACCTGAATAACAAGAAAACCTGCATTTTCAAATGCCCATGCCTCTATCTCTGCTCTTGTCTTTTGTCTATCCCAGCACAGTGTAAGCCCCTAAGAAGAGGGAGAAGATCCTGTCCTAGTTGGTAACCTCTACCTGCCTAGCACAAAGGCTAAACACCTAACATGTATATGCTTAAATCATGAATGCCAAAATCATGAATGTGAATCACCATGTAAGTGGTGATTAGAAATCTACTACATGCAAAAACTACTAGGCATGGTCACTGTTCTCAATGGACTCACTGTCAAGTCTTATCTAGGAAAAATAAGACGTGCAGCCAGGTAACAGATATACAAATTTAGGATGTATTATGTCAAAGGATCAGATAAGATTCATTCACATACATTTACCAGGAAATAAAGTTACCACCAGAAGGTGGACCTTAAGAAACAGAAGGAGGTGAAGAATATACAGAGAAGAATATGGGACATTTCAGTTGGCAAGGATGACACAAAGTCATAAATATAGAGAAACAATAGAACATTTAATTACTCTGTTTTAAATATTTAAACTTCACATTTCCTTTAGGAGAATATCCAAATGCATTAGTATGACTTAGAAGATGTTCTTCTGCTTTCTTTACCTCAACAACTGTCCTTCCCTTACTTCCTCTGAGAGGCCTCTCACATTCTCTACATCCAAACTTTTCCACCTTCTTCATCAGCCTTTCAGCCCCCATGTCTCTCAACCATAAAATTTACAATATTGCCTAGTAATGTCCAACTGTCTATAGTTCTCATTAGATCCCAAACTCCAGGAAGCGCATGTGTGGGGGCAAGGGTCCTAGTCTTGCATTATTCATCGCTATATCTACATGTGTACCACATAGTGAATATTCTGTTGAGTACTGACTGATCAGCCGATTGGTGAAAAAGGAAGACGAGAATATTCCCAACATGGATAGAGCCAGGACAGTATGGATCATAAGGTGATCATATGATCTATCCCTCTACCTGCGATACTCCAATATCCCTCTAAAAGGGAGTGCAATTACTAACTCTACTGCAATAATGGGAGTAAATGAGACTTTCCTGGCAAACCAGGATTTTAAATTACAACTTGTCTCAACTATTTTCCGCACTCAGCCTAGGCTTAATGCAATATTCCACGGGAGACAAAGGAGGCGTGCTTAAAGATAACTTTTCACACCTCGATCATTGATGCTTCCTCCACTTCTCTTCATCATCTACCCTGTGAAAGGTTTGGAAGACTTCAACCTGGAATAGATGAAGTTGCCAGAGAGTCTAGATGAAGTGAAATTAATAATATTGAAACCACCAACAAAACAAAAAGGCAACCTAATGAATGGGAGAAGACATTACAAATGATATATCCAATAAGGGGCTAATGCCTAAAATGTATAAAGAACTCAAACAACTCAACACCAATATACACACATAAATACAATGGGCCAAGGACCTGAATAGGCATTTCTCCAAAGAAGACATACAGATGGCCAACAGACACATGAACATAAATTTAATATCATTGATCATCAGGGAAATGCAAATCAAAACCACAATGGGATACCACTTCACACCTGTCAGAGTGGCTAGTATCAAAAGAGACAAGAAATAACAAGGGTTGACAAGGATGTGGAAAAAGAGGAGCCATTATATACTGTTGGTGGGAATTTAAATTGGTGCAGCCACAATGGAAAGTGGTATGGAGGTTCCTCAAAATGCCAAAAAAGAACTCCCTACGATCCAGCGATCACAGTACTGGGTTTTTGGGTATTTCTCCCCAAAATAGAAGAATGCTGATTCAAAGGGCTACATGCAGCCCTATGTTTATAGCAGCATTATTTACCATAGCAAAGACATGGAAACAGCCCAAGGGTCCATTAATTAATGAATGAATAAAGAAGATGTGGCATATCTATGTGTGTGTATATATATACACGCACACACACACACACACACACACACACACACAGGAATATTATTCAGCCATAAAAAGAATTAAATCTTGCCATTTGTAACAACATCTATGGACCGCTACCCACCCACGCACCCCCAACCTCCAGCTTCTAGACAGGACAGTAATGGTGTGCCATTCTGTCTCAGAAGTTCTCACAGGACTGGTTGGAGCTTTTGTTGCCAATACCCGGCAATTTGACTTCTCTTTCTTCCCAATCCTGCTTCCCTCATCCCTCTTCGATATTCTCAGCAGAACTCCCAGCAAATCTCATACATGCCAATCTCAAAGTCTGGGTCAATTTCAACCTGACCTAGTAGAGGGAGACGAAAAGAAAAATCCCAGTTCACAGAAATTGTCAAAGCTAGAGTCAACATCTGAACCCATTCTATAAATCATTATGCTACACGGACTCTTGAGCACTCCCGATTAGTCACTTAAGCATCTCAAATGGAGATTTGGGAAAATGAGTATGTCTGTTTCCCCTGAAATCCGAGATCAATTTTGGCATCATATTATT
Organism: Canis lupus familiaris; assembly: GCF_011100685.1. Lineage (NCBI taxonomy): Eukaryota > Metazoa > Chordata > Mammalia > Carnivora > Canidae > Canis > Canis lupus. The sequence continues at coordinate 72,225,010 of NC_049232.1, read as the reverse complement.
TGCACAAAGAAGAAATGGAAGAATTTTTCACTTTCTTATTGGAGTCAGGATACACAATAAACTTGTGACTGATTTCTTGCAATGTTATCAATTCAAATAATTTTGAAAGTTGGACAAGAAATAATAGGTCTTCTAGGCTCACTCACTTTTTAATCTCAAACTGCATCGCCAATGTCACTGCTTGAATGCCTGCATTAATAGAAAACTAAAGTACTGAGGTTACCGTGGGCCAAAAACTGGTCCATGTTCCAGGTCAGTGACAGCAGAATGCCAGGGGCAAATTAGGTGTTCAATAAATATCTGTTAAATATATGAATTATTAAGCATCACTCAAGACTTTCTGAATAGAAATCTCCAATGTAAAGTGTCAAGTATATATTTTAACAAGTCCTTCTGGATGATTCTAATGCAGAGTCAGGTTTAGCAGCATCACTGACATCATTAGATTAATTTATTGTGGTAAAATATATGCATCACATTTACCATTTAACCATTTAATTAAAAAAATTATTGTGAATGGGTGTCTGTGTGGGGCAGTCAGTTAAGCAACAGACTCTTGGTTTTGGCTCATAGTGTGATCTTGGGGTTAAGGGATTGAACCCTGTTGGGCTCTGCACTCATCATGGAGTCTACATGAGACCCTCTCTATATCTCCCTCTGCCCTACCACCCACCACCTCATCGAATAAATAGATCTTTAAAAAAGTATTGTGGCAAAATATAAAATTTTTAACCATTTAAAAATGTACAATTCAGTAGCATCAAGTACATTCCCAATGTCACAGAGCCATCATCGCTGTCTGGTTCCAGAGTTTGTCATCACCCCAAAAGGAAAGTTGGACCCATTAAGCAGTCACTACCAGTTCCCTTGCTGCCATCAACTCTGAGTTCTTTACTGCATTGATCTATTCAAGCCAGTTCATCTGTTGGTAATGTTTATATTTCTTGTTTGTCTCCTGGGCCTAACTTCATCAGAATAAGCTTACCCATACAGTAGGATTTGGAGACTACACATGTGATGATTTTCCCCCTCCTGATCTATTTGTCTAAATCCTCTTTAAATTGTGCAGAGCTATCTCCTTCCTGGAGTCTGACATTATACTTCTTTAATTTAGCTTTAAATTGTTTTAGTTTTGAGAGAGGCTATTTTATACTTCTGATACACATTGAACTTGACAACTAATTTTTCATATGTGCTACTGGTAAGTCTCATTTCCTTATGTGTAAAGATGTTTCAGGAATCTAAATTCAGGACTTTACATTCATCCTTTTAAAATTTGTTTAAAGCACTTTTTTTTATTTCAACTTACTGAGATATTTTGAGACCTGACTTTACAATTTAATTATTAGCCTGATTCAAGGGAGTTTCAGCTGTCATTATCAGGTTGTATCTTTCAAGACCTCTGACAAAGAATGTATACAATGTGCTAAATTTTATGAGTCTTGGGAAGATTTAGACAATGCTTTAAACCATCCAAGTTCTACTCAATAATTCACAATATTTACTTATAACCTAACCTATGCCAAGCAGAGCAATTGTATACTCTGTAATACTATTGCAGATCAGGAAAAGGCAGTCCCTTTCTGTCTTAATCAGTGGGATACATTGAACTTCTACACTGGCCATCCAAAGATGTCCTGTCCCACCCTAATCCCTGAACCTGAGATTATGAGAACATATTACTCCCATAATTATGTTATGTGATATGGCACAGTTGACCTTAAAGTAGGGAGAGTCTACTGGGTTATCTAGGTAGGCCCACTGTAATCATATAAATCCCTCAAAGCCAAGATCTTGCTTCTGGTGGTAGCAGAAGAGGAGTCAAAGAGATCTGAAATGTGAGAAGGACTCAGTGTGTGGTTGCTGGTTTGGATACAGGAGAGGGACTATGTGAGAAGGAATATGGGCAGCCCTGAGAAGCAGAAAGTGGACCCTGGCTGACAGCCAGCAAGAAAATAGAGGAAATTCCTCTAGTCCAATCAGCTCAAGGAAATGAAGTCTTCAAGTGGCCTGAATGAACTTGAAGGAAGAATCGTCCCCGGGGCTTCCAGACAAAAGCAGAGTCCAACATCTTGACTTTGGTCTTGTCAGAGCTGCAGTAGGGAGCCCAGCCAAGCCCACCCTGACTTCTGATGAACAGAAACTGTGCAGTAAATGGTGTTATTCTAAGCATCTACGTTTGTGATTATTTGCTACGAGCAATAGAAAACTAATATAGTCAGAGTTTAGTCAGGAAACAACGCTGGACTTTACAAATTGAAGGAACTTAATTTAGTCAAGCAGACAAACAAATACACAAATAAAATGGCTAAGATGCCAAATAATGGAGTCCAAATCAATCTATGGATTCTAAGAACAGGAAGCCACTATCACCTCTTGTTCTGGAGGTGAAGTTGCCAGAGTTGGAAGGCTATTAGGATCAGGCCAGTGGGAGGTGGAGCCACAGAGGAGATGAAGACATTTTGAGAGACACTCAAGGAGGGGGGGCTGTCACTCAAGTATCCCCTTCTTCTGCCCTCTAATTGTCCATTTATTCTTCTCATTGGATAATCTACCAAGGGACACTATTTTCTATGATATATAGAAAATATCATAATGTTCTGTGTGATTCAGAACAAAGAAAGGGAAGGATAAGACATGGATTTGAGAGCAAGAGTCAAAAAATCAGCATGGAATTTCCAGTATAGTGTTTATAGCTTAGCCAAATAGACAAGAGATAATTTAGGAGCCATTTGGTATGTGTCTTACTATTTGCAAAGTGTCAAGTGCTTTCCATGCACCTCTCATGCAATCCTGTCAACAATTCTGAGTTAGGCAAGCTCGATTCTTCATCCACTGCCTGTTTCCCCACTCTTGCCATAGGGTAGTTGTAACAATGTGGCCAGCTCCAGACCTCAGCTTGAAGAAGTCTCCTATGTTTTCCATGATCTCTTCTGCCTCTGGCACCCCAAGGAATAAATGGGTCCCAGTTAACCTGCAGATCCAAGAGAGATGAGAAGTGGAGCAGAGCAACCTAAGCCAATGAGGAGCAGAGCTGCCGACACTGCTGCAGCCTGGAGAGCTTCCTGGCTGCGTCCAGCCTCCATCAACCAGACCCCTGTGATCATGAGAACAAGTATTTTGTTTTAAGCCATTGAATTTCAGGTTGGTCCTCTATGCAAAACTACCGTGGCAAAAGTAAATGCCTACAAGTCTTGAGAATTAGCTAGTAGGGGCCTGGAGTGCAGATGGATAAGAAATTCACACACCATCACCAGGGTTTGCAAGCAGCAGAGATGGCATTCAAACGTAGTTGCTGAACCACATAGCCCATGCTCCTGACCAGGAATTGCACTAATTACAATAAATTTTGAGTTTTAGCTTAAGTTTGGGGAATAAAAGCAGGGGTTGGTGATCACTTTGAGATTCATCATTCAGATCCCACCTCTTTTTATATGGAATTCGTGTCAAAGCGACTCTTCTTTTCTTAAGGAATGAGATAACGCCAGGAGAACCTAGCTCCCATGGAGGAGAAACAAACACAGTCCCAGCAGCTGCCTGCCTGAGACCATGTCATCCATCGTCCCCCAAGCTGCTCAAAGACAGTGATGCAGTGTTCCAAGCTGCCTCTGAAATAGGCGAGCAGCTGGGCTGGAGGATGAAGCTGGTGATTTAAGGTGGTGTCTATGCCATTCCATGCTGCCACTCTGCCCTCAGAGGAATTCACACAAGTGAGGAGTAGATGAGCTTTCAAGGGAGGTGGTCAGGCCAGCGGTGCTGAAGCACAGGGAGATTTATGGCAGCATTTCCAAATGGCTGCCAGCAAATCGGGTAAGCTTCAAAAGCCTGGAACGTCTTTTCCCTTGCTCTACTCCATTCACACTGCCACCATCTGAGTTGTGATTCCCAAGACCTCAGGCCTGGGTTATAGCAATGAGAACCCTGTCATCCAGGCTGTAATCTCCTCATTCTTCATTCAATGACTCATACCCCTTATCCCCTTCTCCTCATATCACTCATCCTAATAAAAGAGTCACGGTTCAAAAAGTACAAGATCAGAAATCAGAGAAGTGGATTTGGATCCCAAATAACATCATTGCATAATTGTTAGTGATAGTAAATAACTGCTAGGCTATTAGCATTATGACCATTATTATGGCTAATAGTTAATATATGTATATATACTTTCTCACACAACAAGCCTCTGAGGTACGGACCATGATCCCCACATCAGCAACTTGCCCAAGATCCTACAGCTAATGAGTTATGCAACTAGTCCTTGAACCCAAGAACTCGAGGCTTTAGGAACCACTCTACCGAACTGTTTAGATGCCCCACTTTCTAGCTGTAAGCATTGGACTACAAACCCACTTTCTTTTAGACTCATTTTCCTTATCTAAAAGAAAAAAAAAAAACACAATACTTAGTCTGGACACATTTAGTTACAAGTGATAGAAAACCCAATACACAATGGTTAAGAAAAAAGTGAAAATACTGATTTATGTAACTGACAGATTGTTGCAGATCAGAGACTCAGGCAGTATCATGTCTCAACACTTTTCTTCTCCAAGTTGGGCCTCAGTCTAGATAGGGTCCCTCTACATGGGGTTCATGGCAGCTACAGGCCTTACACCCTAATGACCAGAGGAACTCCAGTGACAGGAAAGCAACCCCCCGCCCCACAACAGTTTTGATAGCCATCCTGAGATAGGCTGATCCCAAACCAGTACAACTGACCTCAATCACAGTAGCACAGAGGACAGAATATGCTGATTGATGTGACTAGGTTACACTTTAACCCATAGAGAAGTGGGTAGGTGAAGCACCCAAACTGCATTGATTCATTATGGAGAACAGACCATTTTTAAGAAGTCCGCATGTTGCTGCTAGACGTTGAAGGAGCCTGGAATATTGTAAACAGTTACTCATGTACACTCACATTATGGATGTGATTCTTTCCTTCCTCACAATATCCCCAAGAGTAAGGTGGGTGGATATTATTATTAGAACCATGCTATATATAAGGAAATTATGGCTTGGAGAAGGTGAAGAATTTTCAACTGCTAAGTTACAAAGTCAGGAATCACACTCAAATATACCAACTACAGATTCTGCACACTTATTTTAGAACTAGAACATGTCACCGACATAAGTGACAATCACTTTCTTAAATAACAGCTTCCTAGGACTTAAACCAGTCCTGGTGAGTATACATAGAATTATCTTCTTGCAGCCCATACCCTAAAGGACTTATCAGAAATACACCATGCTGGAGGACTTAAAGGTAAGAGTTGCCACTATCATACTGGATTCCTTACCTTCTCATACTCCCTTTCCAAGTGGAACACTGGGTAGTTTGAAAAGTCTAAGGCCAAAATAAAAAAAAAAAAAATTGGCCCTTCCCAGTCTATCTTAACAGTTCAGCAGAGCAGAGGTGATGGCAGCCCAGGAGACTTGCCAACAGACACATTTTGCTTGGTGAGCATAAATTCCTGGCTCACGTTTTGCTGTCTTTATAGGTGTGTTGTAAGGAGGCACTACAGGAAACGGAAGCTGAACCAGAACATGGTCACCGTGAAGCAGCAGCTGTGCAAGTGAGGCTCAAAAGCAAAATCCAGCTGAGAAATCAGCCAGCAGAGAGACAGTGGACAGAGCAATCTGCAAGTGGTAGCCTGAAGAGGAATCTCACGTTGCCTGCACATCCCCTTATGTAAGCTCTGCCGGACTCTTCTGCAATCACTTAATACAGTGTTGAAGAAGTACGTTCATTGAAACGTGAAGGTGCTCAGATATAGGAAAAAATCGGCAGCATACAAAGCACATCTGCTAGCTCCTCAATCCCCAATCACTTCACATGGTAGGTGCTGTGATTCTCATCTTGAAGATGAGAAAACCAAGTTTAGATGTGCCATACAGGCAGTTAAATGTTTTAATCACCTGGTATATAAGAGCCCAGACTGACTCAGTGTGCTATGAAGTCCTTTAAACATCCAGAGAAAGGTCATGAAACCCACGCCCTAAGATGGTAAAACCTGCTATCTCTGAAGAGGTGGTATTGTGAAAGTTTCTTTTCCATGTTTTATCTCTCCTTTTTTTGTTTGGAATTTTCTTTTTTGTTATAGTGATAATAATGAACATACATCACTATAGTAACTCAAGTCATTATTATGTCAAATAAAATCTATTTAATTTCTGTTAAGACATATTAAACTACTTAACATACACCTAGCATATATCTCTTTAGTAAATCAAAAATCTCATTGTAAATCAGATAAAAATGACTTAATTTTGGGGGCGCTTGGGTGGCACAGTTGGTTAAGTAGCTCACTCTTGGTTTCAGTTCAGGTCATGATCTCAGGGTTGTGAGATCAAGCCTTTCATCGGGCTCTATGCTCAGTGTGGAGTCTGCTTAAGACTCTTTCTCCCTCTGCCCCTCCTCTCCTCTCTCAAAATAAACAAATAAATCTTTTAAAAAATGGCTTACTTTCATTAAAAAGTATTAAACTTTAAAAAGCCATATACCTAGCAATTTCCTATGTCCTATCGGTACAGTATGTGGGATACAGACTCTTTCCTTGCAAAGAGATCAACATCTTAGGCCAACAAGATATGACTTTTACGAAGGTCCTACAAGCAAGTACTAACATTGTGTTATGGGAATCTAGCTGACGGAGTGATTGTTGGAGTGACTGTTGGGTGAATTTCTTTGCATTTGTAACATTGGTAATTACTAATATTTATAGAAAACTGTCTATTATCTCACTTGATTCTGAAAGTAATGTAAAATGTTTAGGCAAAATATGAAGACCTGCTAATTTACTGATGGGGACAGCAAGCCTCGGAGAAGCTGATTGACTTCCAGGGTGAGACACCTAATACAAGTAGAAGGTGGTTCTGAACCCAGGGAGGCTGATTTCTGAGCTCTACTGCTCTTTTTACCATAGAATGTGGCCTCTTATGCAGCATGTTATGATTCTGAAAATGTTTCACATTTACCTTATATTTTTACTGAGGCAATTAATTTAACTAGTTTATGTAGAATATTTACTATATACCAAGAAATTTGCTGGGTTCTGGGGATACAGAAGTGAATAAAACCCACGCAGAAATTATTTTTAGGGAATTAAACATTGAAAGCATTAAAAAAAAAAACACCCCATAACTACAGAGGGAAAAGTATTAGATAGTTTTTCCATCTCTCATTTAGTTCTTTTATAACTCTATATTTCTATTAATATTAAATTAAGTACATTCTATTTGCTTATAAACATCATAAACTTTTCCCCAATCCCCACCCTCATTTTGTCTAAATATATTAATAATCTACTTTTATTTCTTTTTAATATACCATGGAAGCACAATCATAGAATATTAGATCTGGAAGGGCATGAAAAGGAATACAGAGTAGATACTCAAGTATTTTTGTTCAATTAATAAGCAACTGAATGAATGTAGGGAGTAGATGCTCTTATTCAAAGGATGTGATGAGGAGAATGAATATATTCTATTGAATTGTGGATACAAAATCTCCTGTAGAAGTACAAGCAGCTATATTCTATCTATGCCCTCTTGTCCTTGAAGGCGTTTAATATCAAGAAAAGAAGGCACTTTTAAAATTGGTGAAATCTGAATTTCTTTCCCTATATTATGTTTTTGAAATTATAAAAGTCATATATGCTGTTTGTTAAAGAGAAAGATTAAACTAATCAGAAGTGTGTAACACTTTTACATGCAAGTTATTTTTCACCCCATCTTGATCTCATATGCATTACTGGCTGAAAATTAGACACCAATGTTTTTCTATGCATCAATTATAATTTTTGCATTATATAATTTAGTATATTTTTATAATTGTAGTCATAGCTATAAATCCTATAAGCAGAAACTGCATGATACTATACATACTACACTACGAATAGCTTGCTTACTTAATCTAAAAAATACAACATATTTTTTTTTACAATTTTTAACAACACATTGTGTTAGTTTTTTTTCTTTTCTTTTCTTTTCTTTTCTTTTCTTTCTTTTCTTTCTTTCTTTCTTCTTTCTTTCTTTCTTTCTTTCTTTCTTTCTTTCTTTCTTTCTTTCTTTCTTTCTTTCTTTTTTTTTGTATTGTGTTAGTCTTAAATGATGTAATAGTTGAGGGCATGGGTTCTGCATTCAGGAAGATGCAGGCTTGATCCCATACTACCTATAGCCTCATGCACAACTGGTTTACCTTAAGAGCTTGTTTCCTCTGGAGTTAATAGCCATGATAAATGTAGCTTTGAACTAATGTGATATCGAGTACACTGTAGTCACTGTAAACTGCATAAAGGATGTAGCACAGTACTTGGCATTTAGGAACTGCGTGCTTGTTCACTCTAATAATTAATATCCTTATTTGAACAATAAAATATACTAGAGGATGGAAGTACTGGAATGAATAGCATTCCCTCAAAATAGTGGCCGCCCAAAACATCAGAATCTGATCTTTTTGGAAATTAATTTTGCAGGTGTAATTAGTTAAGATAAAGTCATATTTGATAAAGCCTATTTCAATGACTGGTGTTCTGTTAGGAACAGGGAAATTTGGAAACAGAGACACACACAGAGGAGAAAGATAGACAGAAAATATCAGTCAGACACAGAGATTTGAGGGATGCATTTGCAAGCCACGCACTGCCACCAACCACCACAAGCTGGAGAAGAAACTAAGGAGTCTCCCCTAGAGCCTTCAGAGAGAGCATGGCCCTGCCAACCTCTTGATCTTGGGCTTCCAGCCTCCAGATCGATGAGCCAATACATTGCTATCATATTAAGCCTAGTTTCCGGAAATTTGTTCCCACTGTCTTAGGAAACTAACACAGTGGACATATTTTTTCTTAGCCATTTAAAATTAATTTATATTTGGAGTGTGTTGTTATTGTTTTTGCATTTTATTATATCAAATGTTGCAGATATTTCTGTGAGAGATTCCAGAAATATATTTCTTGAGCCAAGAATGTATACATTTAAATTTTGGGTACCTACTGCCAAATTGCCCTATGTTATATAAAATGATGCTCTCATATTGCTGAATGAAGGTACCTTTACTGTAAATTCTCACTAACAATGGATAGTACCAATTTTTGCATGAAAACTTTACAGTAATTCACCACTTATTGTAACTTATATGTGGCTTCATTACTCAACCTACCTTGTTAAGATAGTAAGAGTATTTAGGTAAGTTGTGAGAATAAAATGTGTCAAATACTTAGAAGAGTACCTGACATGTAAAGAACAGCTTAACAAATGTTATATTAGTAATAATAATAATTATCATTATTATTGAAGTCTTCAAGAAAAATAACCTTCAGCTCAGAAACCAAAGTACCTTCCATTTAAGAATCATTACAGGAACACCTGGATGGTGCTGTGAGTTAAGCATCTGACTCTTGGTTTTGACTCAGGTCGTGATCTCAGGCTTCAGATTCTCTCTCCTCCTGCCCGTCTCACTTGAGCACTAGCATGGGCACTCTATCAAAAATAATCATCGTCATCATCATCATCTTAAAAAAATAAAAAAAAGAACCACTACAAATTACTGGTGGTCATGAACAATTCTCATTCCAGCTGATCCTGTCTAATTTTTATCAGTTATAGTTTTCTTAATATTGGTCAAGCACAAAAGATAATAGTAAAGAAACTACAAGAGATTTAACTTGTCTTTCTTAGCTTCCTCTATGACCAAGCACCTGGTTTTTCTTCTTTTTATTTATTTTTTCTTTATTCCTCTCTACCTTCCTTTCCTATCCTTCTTCCTTCTCTCTTTTCTTTTCCTCCTCCCTTCTGTTTTTCATCTACTTTCCATTCTTTCAAATAATTAACTGAATTCAGAGAGGCAGTGTTGTGTTTTGGGTAAATGTGCCTCCTCAAAGATATACACTGGACATAGAGTTATAAAAACTGATTAACATTCAATCTCTGCCATTAGTAAGCACATTTAATTGGGACAAGTCATTTAATTGCTCTGGATGGTAGTTTCATTAGTTATTCATTCATTTATTTCACAAATATTTCTTGAAAACCTCCTGTGTGCTGATAGGTGAAGATGCAATAGTGAACAAGAGGGATATAGCAATTGCTTCCCCTGGGACTTTAATTTTATTGCAAGAGAGATATTAAAATCTAAAATTCCATGATTTCTTTATTGTTGTGATAAATCTGCACTAGGGAAGTAAAAAAAAAAAAAAAAGGCATGCATCAGGGACATTTATCTCAAGCTGGAAAGTCAGGGATCACTTTTCTAAGGAAGTGACATTGAATCTGACATCCTGAATATGACTTAGAGTCTTCTAGAAAAAAAAAAATGGTAGAAAAGGAGAAGTTGTAAGCATCTGAAGGCTTGAGGCTAGAAGGAGGACAGTCTATAACTGCAAATCTGAAAGGAGTCTATGGAGTTAGAAGACAGAGAAGACAGTGATATGAGGGTGGTTGGGTAGGCAGGGGCTAGAGTATGCACAGTTAACAGGATAGGTTAGCAATCTAACTGCAGTGTGCAAAGTAGAGAAGTACACATCCATCCATTACATGCCATGGTTTGTGAGTGATTTTTATGACTGTGATACCGGATTAATAGTAACATCATCTAAAATCATCCCACAAGCTGGTTATGCTTTTAGAATTTCCCATTGTAATTATGGATGGTGGGGTACGTTTGGAAGGAGGGAGGCCATTAAGAAAACCATTCCAACGGTTGAGGAATGAAGTGATAGAAACTTAGAGTGGATATTTACATTGATCATGGAAAGGAGAAGATGAGTCATGTGCGAGATAAATTAAGGAATGATCGACTTTTATAATGAAAAGCAAGACATCAAGACCATGTGGCTTCCACGTGATGATGAAGTCGACTCACTATCTGGTTGGTGGGAGCACTTTGTTAATAAAGATTCTGAAGCCACATCTTGGGAAGGGAAGTATCCTGACCAATTAGTGATGGCTACTATGGGCACAGGAAAGAAGAGTGGTAGCAGGGATTCCCCAAACATGTTCTGCCTGTCAAACACTTGTTTTACAGGCTAATAATTGAGACCAGAGAGACCAAATGAATTTTGAGATTTCCATTTTCACAGTTTGTACGAACGCTGTGACCAGTAGTCTTGTCCCTCTTCAGTTTCATATGCTCCCTTTGTATAGTTGACTTTGCTGGACTACAGTGATCCTAGAGCAATCATTCCCTTCATTCATCCTTCTACAGCTCTATTCTAAGATGTATGAATCAGATGACCTGCTACCTTACAACAGAGCTAAAACTTACAAAATAATGTGACATGCTTTATCTGAAATAACCATAAAATACATAATCAAATAATAAATTTAAATTGTCTTCTAAAAAGATGCTCGGCTTAGTTAATATTTCCAATATAAGTAAGCATTAACTATTGCTTTTAAGCATTATTTTATACCAAATTTATTAAAGGCCCTGATTTTCACCAGCTTGTTTCCACTGGAAGGCTTTCATGAGAAGAGAGGGACAGTCAGGTTGGGATTTCTCTTTCTCTGGGAGATATAGACCAAGATTGAGAGGCTGTAGAGGAAAGAACTAGAAGAGTAGAAATAATGTTGTGTAGGAAAAAAAAGTATGAGAGTGATATTAGATATAAAAAAAGATGTGTATGAATTAGAAACATATTTTGGTAGCAGAATAAAGATGCATTACAGAATTGGACCTACGTTAGCTTATTTCTAAGAGTGCCTTTTCAGACATTCATATTTTTCCCCCTATCACAGAGGGGAAATTTTTGATAATAATGCCTAATTCACAATGTCGTTCTAAGACATATCAAAAGAGTATGTGGAAATAACTGGCTATCCTAGAGACCGCAGAATGGTTTTCTGTCAAATAAGTTCGCTAGAATTATGGGCTTGATTTTCTAGAAAACAGTTCTCAGCCCCAGGCTCACCTCTTTCCTTTTCCTCCGATATAGGCCCAGCACTATTCTCTGCCTACAGTCCTTTTGTCTTGTAACAGATCCACTTAGAGCCTCAACTGAGAACAAGTGATACAAGGGAGGCAGAGATTAGGTTCATTAGAATTTCAAGATACTTTGATAGACCACATATGTCAATTTGCCCAGGACAATCTTGTTTTCATCTGTTAGTATCATTACAGTCTCTCCCCCCTTTACTCACAAAGCGTGGATAATAAATTATATGACCAGTTTGCCCTCTGAACTTTTGTATCTCTCTCAGTGTTCTCTTCCTGTTCTGATGTTTCCCTCTCTCTGTTACCTGTTTTGACCATGCACTTCAATCTCACTGTATTAATAAGTTCCTTTACTCTTTCAAGGCCTCCATTCACTCTTGGGTTTTCTTTTCCTTTCTTCTTATCATTCCCTTCACCTCCCTCCTAAAAGCTATACCCATCGCTTGTTCTCCATTCTCTCTTAATCTCTTTTTTCCTTCCTCAACCTCTTCATCTGCATCCTTCCCTCTGCATCTTCATCTCTGTCTCCCTCCTACATACTCTCCTTGCTGCTCCTTATCTCCATCTCTGCCCAGTTCCACTGTTTCCTTCTGTACCACATACGGTAGAACCTGAGAGAAGCATCTCTATGAGGGGGCCAGTTTCTCAGTTTACCTTTGCTTTTCCAGATATGGGCCCAGGCAGACAGGTGGACTCCTACGAGGATGAGTAATGACAAGGAAATGATGTATTTGTCACAGCTTGCTAGTGACAGAGGGAAGTTTAAAATAGGATTTGAAAAACAAGAATGGCCCAAACCTGGAATAGATGGCCTCAAAGCACAGATGATTTAAAATTTTTATTTTATTTGCCAAAGGGTTGGGATGAGGTTACTCAGACTTCACCACAAGCTCACCCTCCTTCCAGAATCTAATCAAAGAGCAGCAGCAGCATAAAAATAGAAATAGCTCATGTATCCATTTGTCATCCCTTAGGATGCAGCTAATCAGAATATCCCTGAGTGATAGCCAGAGAGCAGGGATATTAAAGCAAATTTGTTGGTGCCATACAATTGAGTTTAGGGTTAAGGGGGAGGGCACAAAGGGGTACTATGACTTGTGGTGAGACATATGACTAAAAAGGATATGTATCTTCCTAAAATGTGAATATATGTGACTCTAACTATTCATTCTGACCTTAGGAGTCAAGAAGATAGGCTGTAGCTTCCTATCAGTAGCACATAAGGACTTGGCTGCTGACTCTGCCCACTTCAAGTTTCCCAGAGAGAAGATAAGGGACCACCTAATGAGACTTAGATGATATTGGATAAGCTGAGACATGAACCCAGATTTCCCCACATCCCATAATTGCCTTATTGGGAGTAAGGGACTGCAGGTAAATATTGACTGAGGCTCAAAGAATATTAGATTTGAAGAAAACCTCAAGAACCTAGATTAATATTTCTCAAATTTTAAACATGCAAACAAATTACTTATGGATACCATTAAAATACAAATTCTAATCTAGTAGATATGGATGGGACTTTGCATTTCTAACAAATTCCCAGGAGCTATTGATACTACTTATCTAGAGACCCCATTTTGAACAGGATCTTTCTATCCTTTTAGGAATGTGAAGAGGGCTTTAAGAAAAAGGACTTGTCTAGGATCACCGTGTACACTGCTGCCAGACGGCTGGACTTACCTGACAGATGTAGCAGGTTTTTGTTTGTCGTCAACAATAAGACTTGAAAGTAGTTTTATTCTCACTAGCACTTTGGAGAATAAGACTTGTATGTAAAAAAAAAAAAAAAAAAAAAAAAAAAAGACTTGTATGTAGTCTTATTCTCACTAGCATTTTGGAGTCAGACACACCTAGGTACCAACACCGGTCTCCCACATACAGCAGGTTTTTTAACCTCTCAGTCTCTTCATCTGTGACAGGGACTAAATAATCCCTCTACCTCTCCAAGTTTTTATAGGAATTAAATGAGAAAATACATATATAGTGACTGGCATAGTTCTGGCACACAGTATATATTTTCATAAACAGTCTTTCTTTTTAAAATACTTTTGCTAAATTCAGGTGAAACCAAAGAGGAAGAGAATTGCCCCTCCCAACTCCCCCCCCCCAAAAAAGGAGATGGAGGAGAAGAAAAGTAAACAAAGAAAATGACGCAACAAAAGTTACTAAAGCAAAGAGAAAGGCATTGCTCTAGAAAATTTCCTCTTGCTTCTGAGCATATCCTAATCCAAAGTAACCAAATTTCCAAATTATAAGTTTCTGGTGCTAATAGGGCTAGAGCTCGTGGCTGTGGAATGAAGCTGTGCATGTGTGGAGCTGCAACCATCCATATCAGTTACCACAACAGTGCACTTCATCAGAGCTCCCTGCGTGTAGGAGTCAACTGTGTGGAGTAAGAGGCGCCTTTTTCTCTGGCTTGCACTAACGTCCTCTTGGACTACCACTGGTGCTGCCTCTCTGAACCTTTTAGGTATAATCTCCAGGGGATTGTACAACTTTATAAGCATCTTGCCTAGCCTTCCTCTCTCTATCCTCTCCTTGTCTATTCTCAGAGACACAGGGGAAAAAAAAAAAATCTTCCTAAGACTCCTGCTAATCATATGGCCATCCTGTCTTTGTCACAAGTCCAGGCAAAATTTAATTGTTTCACCTCTATCAATTTTCCAGTTTTCTCCAAAAGCTCCTCCACCGCGGTTGCCCGTGGGATCAATCTCACCTCATCATGAAGGTCAACCCATAAGTAAGATGTTAGGGATGTCTCTCGACTTACCTCTACTTGATGCCACACTCACTATGGCATATGTTGCACAGAACTTACATAGAAGTGATAAAGGGAGGTTGATTTCCTCACAGAGGTTATGAGGAAACACTGAATGATGTCAGAAGACTTGAGGACCCAGTACTACCAATATGTCTGCCATCAAGCACAAAGGTCTCCCTGTATGGTGTCCACACTGTTAAAAACAAATCAACGGACCTAAAATACAGCTGCTTATGCTAAGCCCACGTTACCAAACCAGGATAAAACTTATCATTTTGGCACTCCCAGATATGGAATCTTAAGCCAGTCAATCAGACATTGCCTGATCAGCACTAATTAGTTAGGCCATCTTCCTAATAGACCCCTGCCACTCCTTTAACGAAAGTCACTTTGCAACAACCAACCTGCTCTTTTGCCTAGTATAAATTCCCTCATTCCCACTGCTTCTTGCCTACCAAAGGCTTTCACCTTCTATAGCTCCTCAGAGCTCCTTTCTATCTGCTAGACTGGATGTGGCCCAATCAAATCAATTTTTGCTCAAATAAAGTCTTAACTATTTAAATCTGCCTCAGTTTACCTTCTAACAGTACAGTGTAACATCGTATTTTATTAACTCAATGTGCTTTTGCTCCAAACCCCCACAAAGAACTTGAGTAAGCAGGATACTATACATGCCATTTTGCATCAGTCACCATTCTGTGTTCTCCACCAAAGCTAGTTCTTCCCACAGAGTCTTTCTGTAAGTCCCACAACAACAATGTGAGTTAGGCATTATTAACGCTTCACCACTGATGCAACAGTACGTCAGACAGGTAAAACATTTTGCTTAAGATCACCAGCACCTAAGTTGGACAGCCAGGATCTTAAACCAGATCCCTAGGAGTCTTCTTTCTTTTGTTTCTATTTTATTTTATTTTGCCAGATTAGGGCACCCTAGAGATTTTAACAGACTCATCAGAGCCCGAATGGGTGGGTCACAGATGTTCCAACTTCTTCCCCACGGTCCACGCCACCTGGCACCACCTGGCCCTATGATCCACTGCCAGGTGAAAAGGCCACCTCATTCCATAACAATCAGAGCCCAGAATGAAAGCAGTGAAGTAGGCAGCTGCCCTTTCCTGTGTTCTGTTTTCATTGCAATTGCTGCTGAGATAATCAGATGTTTGTTCCAAGTGATAATTTCTTGTTTGTTTATTCTGGCCATTTGATACCCAAGCTAGGCTGTGGCTGGCGAGATGAAATTCAGCAGGGTACCTGGTGACATCTGAGAGCGGGAAGGCAATATTGGCACCGAAAGGTACACTCACAGCCAGCAATGAGCAGCAGGTAAGGTTCACATTTTTCTAATATTCAAGAGAGGGAGGAAATTCCCAGATCGGAGGCATTTACTGTGAAAATTTGGAGTCCTATTAACAAGACCACCAGTGGTAGGCTCAAAACACTTGAGGGTGCCTCTTGTAGTCCCTTACTCTCTCTTGGTCTCTCCCCCCATCTGTAAAATACAGGGCTAATAAACAACACTGCTGTGATTATTAAACTAGAAAAATATATTCATCTACATTAAAAAATAAATATTTATTGAATGTTTCTGTTTCAGGCACAGGGCTAGTCACAACAGAGATAATGGGGAGTAAAACAAACATGGTGGCTACTCACATAGATGGCACAGTTTTGTGAATATCACAGACAGTGAACAGTGACTATTTGTATTGCAATGTGATAGTAAAGAATGCTACTGAAACTCTCCCTGGAGCTCCTTCCTCTCCTGGCTTGTAGGAGGCTACATTTCCCCTTTTATTATTATTATTATTATTATTATTATTATTATTATTATTATTGTCATTATTATTATCATTATTAGTTTCGGGAGTAGAATTTAGTGACTCATCAGCTGCATGTAACACCTGTGACCATGATATCAAGTGTCCTCCTTAATGCCCATCCCCAAATTCCCCATCCCCCTCCTCCCCTCCAACAACCCTCAGTTTCCTATAGTTAAGAATCTCTATGGTTTGCCTCCCTCTGTTTTCATCTTATTTTATGTTTCCTCTATTCCATCTATTTATTTATTTACCTTCCCCTAGGTTCATCTATTTCATTTCTTAAATTCCACCACACCTGAGTGAAATCATATGGTATTTGTCTTTCTCTGACTTACTTCGTTTAGTGTAACTCCTCTGGTTCCACCCATGTCGTTCTAGGTATTTATCCGAATATAAACATAGTGATTTGAAGGGGCCCCTACACCCCAGTGTTCACTGCAGCAATGTCTGCAACAGTCAAAATATGGAAAGCGCCCAGATGTCCGTCGACAGATGAATGGAGAAAGAAGAGGTGGTGTGTATACACAATGCAGTATTACTCAGCCACTAAAAGGAATTAAATCTTGCCATTTCCCTTTATTATCCTCTTTTCTAAAACAGAAATTGGCCTAATAATGGCCTAAAGCATCCTATATGATTCAGCCCCTTTTATCTCTCATCTTACCTCTTATTACTCTCTTACTGGATCCCCTCTGGTCACATGCTTTAATTCTGCTAAGCATGCTCCTCGGCCTCAGGGTTAGCATGCTTGCTTGTCCTCTGCCAGAAATGCTCTAGCTCCAAGAATCTGCATACCACCATCTTTGTCCTCCCTCAGGCCTCTGATCCAATTTCATTTATTTACCATGTCCTTCCCCAACCACACTATTTAAAAATGCAACCCTCTTCCCACAATTGCCACCCATCCCTTGCATTATTTTTCTCTAAGTCAATCACCACCACCTAACATACCGAATGTAACAAAATAAGCAACAACATAGTCACTGATAACAATAAATGCATGCTCAATGAAAAGAGAGATTTTCAACTGTTTCTATTCATTGATGTATCTCCAAATATTGGTTGGTAGAGGGCCTGGTATATAGCAAGTGTCTGATAAAAATTTATCAAATGCAGATATGGATGAATGAATGAGTGAGTGAATGAATGGTGTTTAATAGGGGGACCAAAATTTGTCTGGGATTATTAGGGTTCTGTGTTTGTTTTTTTTTTTTTTTCAGCTGTAAAAACAAAGTTATTAGCTTCTAAAATGTTTAAGTAACCTCAAGCATAATTATTATCACTATTAGTGGAGCCAGTAGGTTGCTCTGGTATCTCCTTTAAGTAAATAAATTGAATCCTCAATTTCCTCAATCATGGTATCAATCATTTGTGTGATAAAATGAATTTCTTCCAATAAAGAAAATACCTTTCTGTCTCCTATGCATGCCATGCACAACCAAATGTGGCTCTCAAACACATTTGACAATTCTGCTAAAATATGTCATGTCCTAACAGGGATCATAAAAGCTAGGGAAAGTTTATTAGCATTTGCATATATTGTAGATATTCCCATGGACATTTTGAAAAATATGTGTTATGCATTTGATCAGACTCAGAAAAGCCATACAACAGAGGTTAATCTTGTTTTGCATCCATCTCATTCATTCCAAGGACAGTTCCAAAACACAATACCTATATTTAATAAGCTACACAATGCCCCTGTGAACTGGGCACAGATCTCAACATTACTGTACAAGGAAAGATAGTGTTTTGTGGTGGAGACCAAATGGCCAAATTGGGAATGAAATTGAGGCCCAAAATTGTCACAGAAGTGTTATTTTATACCTCCTGGTAATTCTGCTTTCATTTTCAAAAATGCACAAATCAGTTGGGGGAATGATGGGTTACCCTTTGTGATATATATTTGTGTCTCACTATTATGCCTTTTAAATTGGCCAGGAACACAATTGTGATATGCTTTCCCAATAAAGAAACAGTGTGACCTGGTATGGAGACATCAGTATTGGAGAAAGAATGAATAGATTTCAGTTCAGTTTTGTTTTCCAGCCAAAATCTGCTGAACGACCCACTTAAAACTTCCTCAGGCTACAACCATAGGTATCCAAAAGGGGAAACAATAAACAAAAATCAAAGAATCAGTTAAACATTAAGAAGAAACATTGCTTGGAATATATGGCCCTTTGGTTTTCAAAAGTTTGTACTGGAATCTCACTGATTTTACTTGCCAGGTGGCCGTGGATAATTCTCTTTCCTGCCCTACGGAACTGAAAGAGCAAAACTGGGCTTACTTTTCTGGCTAAAGCTGGAAACGTTCTGGCAAGAAAATAAATAAAGTCTTATGAGATTAGAACCCAAATCTTAAAATGAATATTCATAAGTCAATAGTGATGCAAATAAATGATTAAATAGATTAATGAGGGGAAAAGACAAGCCTCTCATGTAAAAGAATTCCAAATGACGTATGTAGACAGTCCATCCTCATGGGTCTACACTCTGTCACTATGGACTGTGCATGGTGACTTTCTTTCTGTACTCTTTCTGAAAGAGTACAGTTTGGAAAGGGGAAAATCTTTACCTTTTGGTGCAGAAACCTGACAAACCTGACCTCAGCCAGCAAATCAAGGTCAACATCAACAGTGATAGGTCATGGTGGCAATAGATGCCTTTGATATGTTATGATAAAAATGACCCTTTACTTCTGTGGTCTTGCTCCCCAAACATAAAACCCAGTGTAATCATGAGAAAAGCATCACAGAAATCCAAATTGAAAAAAAAAAAAATCTACAAAATAACCAATCAGTACTTCTCAAAACATTCAATATCACTGTCTTAGCTGAGGCAGCCATAATGGAATACCATAAGATGGGTGGCTTAAACAACAGAACGTTATTTTCTAACTGCTAGAGGCTAGCAGTCCCAGATTGGAGCACCAGTATGGCTGGGTTCTAGTGAGACTCTTTCCTGGTCTACAGACGGCTGCCTTCTCACTGTGTCCTGGCCTCGTGGAGAACAAGAGAGAACAAACTCTCTGGTGTCTCTTACAGACACTAGTCCCATCATCAGCACCCCACCCTCAGGACTTCATCTAAATCTGATTTACTTCCCAAAGGCTCCACCTCCAAATACCACAACATTGGATGTTAGGGCTTCAACATATGAATTTTAGGCAGGGAAATTCATAGCAGTCACCAAAAAGAAGAGAAATTTGATAAACTGTCATAGTCAAGAGTAGCCTAAGGAGATATGATGACTAAGTGTATTATAATACCTTGGCTTGGATCCCAAAATAGAAAAAGGACATTAGATGAAAACTAAAGAAATCTGACCAAAGTATAGAAAGTAGTTAATAATGATGTACAATTATCAGTTTATTAATTATAACAAATGTACTCTATCATATAAAAATGTTAATAATAATAAAAGGGACACTGGCTCTGGGGCATATAGGGATTCATGAGATATCTGAAATTTTTCTCTAAATCTAAAACCATTCTTAAAAAAAAGTTTTTTTGTTTTTTTAAGTACAAAATTAGAAGGTCATTTTAAAAACCCACACCAGGATATACTGGTTAACTTCAGATACTTTTCTCATTACAAACCATAATCCCTTTTAAACATCCTGTCTAATCTGTCTGCTTTGAGACCATAGGGTGGCAAAGGTCTCTACAGGTTAATTAAGTTGTTGTTGCGTGTGGTTTTTTTCTAAGCATTTGCATTTGTGTGCTATGTACTCCTTTTATATTTTAAATTCTTTTTGGCCATTTCACCCTTTGCCCCCCATTTTACCATTACAAAGTGCTGGTTAAACGGGGAAAGTCCAATTGGCCCTTTCTGCAGCCTTTATTATTAGGTAGACCTGGTGTTGTATAATCTTTATCACTGTGCAGACATCAGCTAATTAATCTGTGTAGTATCCTTCTGACATGACTATTCACTTTTTTATAGCATGAAAAGCTAACAGCTAAGTGACTTCCCAACCCTTCTCAGGAAGTTCATTAGGATGTTAACTACATTCTTAATCCAAAAGCTTCCAACATAGACAAAAGAGGATGCTGGACTTGAAGCGAATCTTTAAAAATATTCTATGCCATCCCTTTTGGGATTTACAGTTTCTCCCTCAACATATTTGACAAGCCATTCCAGGCTCTCTTGGATTATTCCCAATGTTGCAGAACTCGTAACTGCCTCATAAGGTAGCTCGGGAGAGAGGCCATTAAAAATCATCAGTAAGTATGGAAATAGAACTTACTGCCACTGTCATTATTGCTATTATTGGAAAGCACTTCTTTGTAGTGACCTGAAATATGCTTCCCTATGACTTCAGCTCTTTGGATCTTAATTGTGCTCTTCAGAGCAATACAAAGTAAGACTGCTTTGGAGGAAGCCAGGCACTGTGGAAGAACAATGGTCTATAAAGACAGTGAGACTCTAACTCCACTTCTGGAGCAATCAAAAACAAAGAAAGATAATTTACAAAAATCAGAGAATTTAAACCACTGATTAAAGAACCACACCAGGAAATAGAAATACAAAATAATCAATGCTCAAACACATGCCTCTAAATTCCGATAGTCTGAATTTCAAGATATTCTTTGTTCTTGTGTGTATAACACCAGTGGATCAAAAGTGGTCTACCTATTTTTCAACGGGGCAGTGGTTGAATAAGTTATGGCATTGTCACAGAATATCTGAGGAATAACACACTTAAAACAAGTAACAGTGATTTGATTACCTCCTTCTAGAGAAGGGAGGGAGGTCATTAAGTGTAGATGGAAAGAGTCTTGACTTTCATTGTGGACCATTCGTTCTCATTAGCTTTTATAGTTTTGCATGTCTTGGATGTTTTAAAAATTGGTTAATTAATAAAAAATCGGGGATTCACATATTATAAAGATAATAAGTAAATGTTTGGAAAAGTACACAAAACTACGAGGAAAAGAGAACATCTCTTGCATTAGTGCATGATTCAAAATCATGGCTGTTGGTCACATTTTGATAATTTCCATCTAACTCTTTTGGATATGTTTTAAGAGACTGAGGTCATGTAATACATACTAATTTTATCCCAATTTATTGGCTTCACACTCACTTTATGTACTCAAATTTTTTTGCATCTTATTACAAAATCATTATAAATATTTTAATGAGTACCTGATACTTCAAAAGAATATATCACAAACAAATTAGTATTTCATCCTTTATGGGATTGGCTCCATAATGCTTTATCTGTGTTTAGTTTTATTTCCTTAGTAGAGATTTCCAGAAATGGAGCTCTGAGGTAAAATGTTTCAGCATTTTTAAGATGGTTAATACATTTGTGAAATTGATGACATTTGTTTATAACAAAGGTCATATGTGTATTTCTTTAGCAGATGCTCAAGGCTGAATACTCTCTAGTAAAGCAGTAATAATTTGTTGAAATTTATTGACCATTTGCCAAGTGATTCCATAAGCTTGGGGCAGGGGAGAGGGGGGAAGAGAGAGAAAACACAAATTTTTATGTGCTTAATTTGTATGATGTTTTCTGAATATGTACAAGTATCTTTGATCTGGTTCAAGATATGAATATCTGATGGAAACCAGAAACTCTCAGAACAAAAAAATGTATGTATGATGACATATGGAAAAAATTTAAGACTATAAAATATTAAGAAATAGTAAACCATTTAAGATAAAGTTTTCAAAGAGCAAGCTGGTTGAGTTTTTAAACAGAAATATCTCAGAAACTTTCAACATTACTTATTCTATTTATTGCAACATGAGAAATATATTTTATTGAGAATGGTACACACTGATCTTATTGTGACTTAACAGCAATGGTTTGGAAATCTTATATTTTTTAAAGAAAGATAAAAATCTGTTCATTATTATAAAGGACCTTAGTTATTTTCAGGCATATAAAGGGAAAGACTGACCCACAGCTTCAAACTCTATTTTACTTATATCTCTGAATTCTCTATCTTCATCTACAAAACAGAAAATAACATCTTTGCCAATGGATATTCTGAGGATGAAGAGTGGTAATTGAAGGAAAGACTACAACACATTACCCAACACAGAACACAGATTTAAGCGTCTTCTAACCAAGTCTTATTTTTCTCAAATGAAGTCCTAAAACATTTGACTGTGACTGTTCGCTGCCCTTATATTTTCTCTTCTTATGGAAAAATGTAGTCATGTTCCTCTTCCATTTCTTCTTTGACGTTTCCTCCACGTCCTTCCTTATAATGACAATCCTTTAGCTTATCGACTCGTCCATCATTCTTTTCATTTTTTGTTATTTGCCACAGAATTCTCAAAACCCAAAATATCCTTGGTATTCTGAACTTATCACGTCCTTTTTCCAAAACTATTTCCATTTCTCCTCTTCAGTGTTATTAACCTGAAAATGTAATCTATTGAGAGTGACTTATATAGCAGCTAAATACAGTTCTCTCTTTTTATAAAATTCGCTTTGCCAAAAGTCAGGGCACACAGATCTCTAAAGTCTTTATTGTACTTCTTGCCATGATTTGTCCATTGCTTTCATAAAAAGCTTTCAACTAATTCAGCTGCCATTTTCAGGTAGAGGTTCATTATAACCATAATTTCAACCAGCCAACACACCTTCTCATCTATCCAAAATCTCATCTGCTATTGCATTGCTGAGTCCCTTCGACCTGGTAAACATTTCCTAGATTTTATCAGAACTAACTGCTTTCATACTAACTAGATTCGATCATCTCCTAGATAAATAATATCACCTCCCAGGATAGATAAAAACAGTATGTTCTTTAATTCCCTGACTTCTATTTATTAACGGAGAGATGGAAATTAGAGATGATAGCAGGTCCCACTATTGTGCTTCTCTTTATGAGATTCTGGTGAATCCCCTAAATCGACAAGGCACACTAGGATATCACCGTATCCCACTGTTGGCTTTCCCATTTGGAAGCAGGTGGCATTAGCAGATAGTGTCTGCTATCTAAGTTCTTGCCTAGGCATCACTGCATGTTAACTTTGTGCAAGAAGACAAACCACAATGAGGGAAGAAAAAAAAATGTAAAGCTTGTTGAATCTTGTACTTAAGACTTTTTGCTTGGAGATGGTACAATTTGCTTTTTAAAATGTCTCTAGGTATCCAGATAAGCTAAGACAACCATGATTTGATGTCATCTTTAGCTGAAAATCTTTCTGGGAGAGGGTAGTAAAAGGAATCAGAGAATGTCTCTCCCTTTTGAAGAGTCTGCAGAGATTTAAGTCCTCTTGATTGTCCACACCAAAATATCAACAAAAGAAGATCTAACGAAGGATCAAATAGATTACAAAAACAAAAAAACCCACCAAGAACCAAAACAAACACACAAATAGACAAAAAACTCCTACTTTTGGTCAGAGGAATGACACTGTCTGGAAAATATCTAAGTATTTATCATGTTTATTAGGAAATGTAGGAATGAAACCTCTGATTGATCTCTTTTCTCTCTGTGTTGGGTCCTGAATTTTCCATATCAAAAGTCAGTAGAGGACCTTAGTTCTTCCCTAGCAAGGTCTTGCCCAACATTTGTGTTTTTAAGACTGAAGAAGATTTTTCCCTCCAGTGACAAATATCTATTCATTAATAATAAAGCTTAGGTGGCTTCTCTGATATATTGTACTATTTATAGGGTTTTGATATAGCCCATTTATTTTACCTTTGACACAAACTAGAAGCCCACACTCATAATTTCCATTTCACAAATAAAATAATTGAAACACAGATTTAAGTGAGCTTTTCAATGTTAAGTCAATTAATCAGAGTCAGAATTAATATCTACATCACTTAAATCCTAGCCTTATGTTCATTTTATACTCTTCTGATACTTATTTGAATCTTTTAGTTCTATTTTTTCTGTCAGTTTAATTTTTTTAAAAGAGTTTATTTATTTATTTATTTATTTATTTATTTATTTATTTATTTATTTCAGATAGAGAGAGCTCACAACAGCGAGCAGGAGCAGGGAGGAGAGGGAAAAACAGACACCTTGCTGAGCAGGGAGCCAGACACAGGGCTCTATCCCAGGACTTTAGGATCATGATCTAAACTGAAGGCACATACTTAACTGACTGAGCCACCTGGGTGCCATCTCTGTCAGTTTTAAAAAACCACATTGACAGAGGCATCTGGATGGCTCAGTGGTTGAGTTTCTGCCTTCAGCTCAGGTCGTGATCCCTGAGTCCTGGGATCGAGTCCCGTAGCAGGCTCACCTCAGGGAGCCTGCTTCTCCCTCTGCTTGAGTCTCTGCCTCTCTGTATGTGTGTTTCTCATGAATAAATAAATACAATCTTAAAAAAATAAAATAAAAAATAAAAGCACATTGATAAGTTTACTTTCATGACCATCTTCTTTTAAATTTCCAAAGAAAATATTCATTAAATGTGCCTAATGTTCAAGCAATGAATGTCAACTGGAATTTGGTTAGAGACCTTCAAAACTATTGAGAGGTTTTGTGGAGGCACCACTGTAGTGGCAATTTTTGCATTAACTTGTGACTTCCACTGATTCCTTGTACCTCTGGAAGTCAGACTGAAATCATAATATTCAACATCCTAAAATTCCATACTAAGATTTAGTGTATTTTTCTTGAGTAAATAACATATCTACTAACTAACTCATTTCAGACACTCTATCATTTTCTGCTTCTGTGCTCAAATTTTCCTCATAGCTGTAGCCTCTTCGCCTCACACATAGAGGTATTTAGGAGCCCTGCTCCCATTCTTAACCCTACTCCTAACATCTCTGAGTCTTTCCTTCTACTTTTTCTGTTGTGGTTGGATTAGATAGTCTTTATATGATTTAAGGTAATGGCCGCTGCTGTAACACACAAACCCAAAATATATGGTGGATCAAAAGTTATAGAAACTTACTTCTTATAGAAATAAACTCAAAAACTGATATTCCTAATTGTTGGATGTAGCTCATGATGTAGTATCTTTCCATGTTGTGCTTCCATCATTGTCCATCATGCTTTCCAAAGATGTCTTGTTTATGGGCATGAAAGAGAATGGAAAGGAGCATGGAGATTCATCCCTAAGAGGGTTTTATGGGCTCCGCCTGGACTAGCACACATCAATTCTGCTCACGTTCCACTAGTTAGTGCTCAGTGACATGGACACAAACAATGCAAGAAATGCTAGGAAATGTGTGCTCAGAAAGAAGAAATGTTTTGGTGAAGTGCTGGTGTTCTGTCATAGTGCCTGCAAAGTTTCATCTCCCTTCCCATATTATGTAACTATAGGATATATAGGGCTGTATAAAGTATTCAATAAGGTATACGCTTTGTTTTAGATATATACAAGACAGTATTTTTTTATTTTCTTTTCTATTTCTCTTTTCTTATTTTACTATCCCTTAGATAGATCTCTCACAGTTGGAATTACACAGGCTAGTCTCATATTGTTTAAAACAGAATGCTTTGACCTGAATCAATTTCTTTTCTTGCATCTAGCCAGTCTAGTTCTATTATCACCCTCTTAGCTTCTATTTTTTGGTTTTTCTGTACCTGATAAACCTTTGGGGATTCTCATAATTTATTCTTAAACCAATTTCCTTTGGATTCTATGGATTTTAATTTTATAACTTTTCCTTCAGGCAGTTTCTAACTCATTCTATTTTTTTTTCTTAAAGTTCATTGAGCCAGCAGTACCTGATATGATCTCCAGTGAAGATGTCAAACTTAATTATATAACCATCACCGTGCCTTACCATTGTAACCTTTTTTAATGCTACTGACGACACCAGTGTTTTACCCAAGACAGTCAAGAATAGCTCCTTGTCTTGTAAGCTTTAATGTGAACTCTTCCAAGAACCAATTGTTTATGGCACTGTGGAATTAGTTCCACAAACTATGCCCCAAAGTGACATTCATCATATCTATTTTATTGTAGCCCAATGTTTTCTCAACATTTTGAATTTGCCATCACTTCTTCTTTGTTCCTTTGTCACATGGATTGTGATTTACTGGAATAATATAACTGGGTTAGAATTCTAGCTCTGTCACAGGATGTGTGACCTTCAAGATGTCATTTAACATTTATGAGACTCAGTTTTCTCATTTGCAAAAATAAAAAGGACAATTATACCTGCTCAATGGTGCTATTTCGAATATTATATGAGGTAGCAGATGTAAAAAGTCTAGCACTCTTCCTGAAACACAAGAGGTGTTGAGTAATTTTTTTTTCTCTTTCTTCTTTTTGGTTGAAAGATCCCATAAAACTAAATTAATAGGTTCAATTTCTATATGCCCTATGGCAGTACACCAAAATTAGACGTATCAATGAAACTGGATTGAGATATCTAATATACTGTTAGGTTTTAAAGGATCCTGAGGATTAATGTAGTGTACCTTCTTCCAACTGTGTGCAGGTATCTTTTCTGTGAACTGTAGGGAACACAAAGATAGGTCTAAAGGTCTATATACACAATGAGTTTATAATTTAGAAGGGAGAATTGGATGCCAGCCAATGATTTTAAGAGGGAGCTCTTATTTTTGATTAGTGAGAGGCATGTAGGGCTTCTTGGAGGAGATTACATTTGATCTTAGCCTTGATGAATCAGTAGGATTTTGGCAGGTAGATGCAGGAACTATCTATATGCACAGGATGTTTAATTAAGGTTTAATTCAAGTGGAATTATTTGGACCTTAAATTGTATACTGTTGTGTGATAGGAGAAATCTTCAACATTTTGTCTGTTCTTCACCAGAAATTCCAATATACGATATAAAGAACAGAGATTTGCCATCCTTATTAAAATTTAACAATCATGGTCTCAAAATCGATACTTGTACAACTTACTCAGATAAGCCTTTTACTGAAGGGGATTTTTCACCCCAGAAAGTAGTAGATCTCTCCCCTCCTTGTTACAGCTATTTGGTCATAGCTATACATGCTCTATTTATGAATCTGTTCCCTCACTGGGTTGTGAATTATTACTTACTGTCTACTCTGAGCCATATTCCTATAGGAACAAAAAGACAGAGATCCCTGCCCTCATGAAGAACACATTCTAATGTGGAGAGGCAGACAACAAACATAATGAATAAAAAATATGTATATAATGGCACAGGTAATAAAACCTAGGAAATAAAAAAGAAAGGGACATAAAGGCACTAAAGAGTGCTTCAGTGAAGGTGACAGTCTGCAGTTTTAAATAAAAGAAACACGGCAAGTATCCTTTAGAGGGGAGAGAATTATCCTTACAAAGAGTAGAACAAGAGTTTCAGGCAAAGAGCACAAGTACAGACACCTTATGACTGTGCCTGGTGTGTTGCTGAACTGCTAAAAGGCAAGACAGCCTTGGGGGCGGGGGGAATAAGCAAAGATAAAAGTAGTAGGAAGTGATAAAATGTTATCTTGAGCACTAATGTGGTGATGATGGTGGAATGAATGAACAGGGCCTGACATATGATTGTAAGATGATGACTCTGCCTTTTTCACTGAGTGAAGTGTGGAACCAGTGTAGCACTTTGAACAATGAAGTGACTCATTACAACTTACACTTTAAAGTAATTATTCTTGCATTGTGGTGAGATTAGATGGGTTGGGAGTGGCAAGTATAGCAAGTGAGGGCAGTAATCCAGGTGAGAGATGGTGGTGATGCAGACCAGCATGGGAAAATGGGTTTTGGATGTATTGTGATGGTAGAGCCAATGATATCGAGATATATTTATTGAATGGAGTAGTGTGACAAAATAAAGGAGCCAAGGATCAATCCAAGGAAAGAGACACCACTGATTTACATGGGAAAGCATGTGGGAGGAACAGATTTAGGGGGAAAGATTGGTTCAGTTGTGGATTATTTGGTTTGAAATGTTAATTCTACATCTATATGGACATACTGAGTAGGCAGATGGATAGATATATGGTTCAGAGGTCAGAAGTCCAAAATAAAAAATATACATATACATACATTTGGATGTCTTCAGCACCAAAATAGTATTTTAATCCAGGCAACTACATGAGATCCCCAAGAAAGTGGTACCGGTAAAGAAGAGAACGTCAAGAACTGAGCCCTCAGACACTCTAACATTAAGTAGAGAAGAAGGGATGCCTGGGTGGCTCAGCGGTTGAGTATCTGCCTTCAGCTCAGGGCGTGATCCTGGAGTCCCAGGATGGAGTCCCACATGGAGTCTGCTTCTCCCTCGACCTGTGTCTCTGCCTCTCTCTCTCTTTCTCTCATGAATATATAAATTTAAAAATCTAAAAAAAAAAAAAAAAAAAAAGGAAGTAGAGAAGTAGAGAAGAAGAAGAACCAGACATTATAGAAGAGTAGGCAGTAAAAAGAGGGAAATCAGCAGAGGGACATAGGACAAGTGGTAAGAAGGGTCAAAAAAGACAAACTGAGTAAATACCTAAAAAGAACAAGTAGGCTGAGAACTAACTGTTGGCTTTAGCCACATAGAGGTTATTGGTGAGTTGACACAAACAGCTTATTAAAACAAAGAAGGCAAAGACTGTAAATTTAAGAGCAAACAGGTAGAGAGGAACCAAAGCCAACCAAAGTATTAGACAAGGATAAACAACTCTTTTTGAGCATACTTTATCCTAAGAGAACAGAGACAGAGGGCATAAAGTGAGTCTTGCTCATCTTCACCTCCACAGAATTTTCACAGCAACTAGAACAATGTAGTCACTAGAAAAATGGTTTTTGAGTGAATGAATAGAGAAAACAGAGACTGTGTGCACTAAATTCAACCCATTTAGCTCTAGGAGAAAAAGTGCTTGGTTAATGCTTTTTCTTCAGCACCCACACTCAGGCAGGTGCCCCATGCTGTAAGTTCTATCTTTAAAATAAGCTACTTTGATTCTTTCACACATCCTTGTTTAGATTCTCATTGAATGTCAAGTACCTTGTGCAATTGCCTCCTAACTGATCTCCCTGTGTCCATTTTCTTACTCCTTCAGTTCGACTTTAGTTTGCCTATGAATTCTTCCTGAATCAGGACATTCTTCACTTGCAATGTTTCCACATTACCTGAAGAATAAATTCATACTCCTTGTCTCCATCCAATGTTCCAGCCAAATAAACCAATGCTTTTCTCTTGGTTACAAAAATACTTTTCGATTTCCCAACACTGCATTTTAACTCTCTTCCCACTCTTCTACTCTTTTAAAAATCTAATTATTTGAAAATAATTTGCTATAATGATCTTCTTACACAAAGTCCTCTCCTCAGTCCACAAAGTTTACAAAACCCTGAAACTCCCATAGAATTCTTTGTGAACTTCTTGTGTGACCTTTCTTGTTATTTTATAGTGTACATTATAGCTACTTGAATCTTTTACTCATCCATCCAATTATATTCATGTCCAAATATAAATAAAATATTGCTATCTCACTTTTTTTCTTTAAAAAAAAAAGGATAGAGTTACAACTTAGGTTGGTTATCAGGATCACAGTCAAGGAATCTAGCTTCTCACTTTCTTAGAAAAATTAGACTACAATAATAGAAAAAAAATAAAATGAATCTTTAGAATTATGATATGCTGTAAGATACTAAGATTATAAGTTAATAGGAATATTAACTACTCTTATTAGTAATGTACTACTAAATAGTTACTCTTACATATACTGGGTACTCCTCTAAGCTCTCCAACCTCTACTGATCCTTACCCTCTAATACCCATGCGCTTGTGCAGTCCCCTCCCAAGTCAAATAGGGCTGATCCTGCAACCAGTAGGATTTTGCAGAAATCACGGTGTGTGACATCCAAGATGGGGTTTCAAAATACATTAGGAGGGACACCTGGGTGGCTCAGTGGTTGAGTGTCTGCCTTCAGCTCAGGGATCGAGTCCCGTATTGGGCTCCCTGCAGGGAGCCTGCTTCTCCCTCAGCCTGTGTCTCTATATGTCTCTCATGAATAAATAAAGAAAATCTTAAAAAAAAAAAAAAAAAAAAGAAAAGAAAAAAAAACACGACATTGGTGATTTTTGCCTTGATCTCCTTTGGATCATTTGGTCTGTGGGAAGCCAGCTCCCATACTGAGGGGATGGATGTTCAAGCAGCCTATAAAGAGGGCTACATGGAACTGAGACCTTCTGCCAATGGTCATTACCTTTTGCCAACCATATGAGTGAGCCACCTTGGAAGCAAATTCTTCATCCCCAGGCAGGACTTCTACTGACCATTTTTCTAATCACCACCTTGACTGTGACCTCATGAGAAATTCCACAACAGAAATACCCAGCTAATTTCTCCAAGATTTCTCACATGTAGACACTGTGATAGATATTAAAGGTTTGCTGGTGTTTTAAGCCATTGTGTCTGGGGGTAATTTGTTATATAATAATAAATAATGAATTCATGCTATTACTTTAGCTAACTCTGTGATGTTGGGTAGGTGACTCAACTCTAAACTCCTATATTAATGAAGGATTGGAACAGAGCATAACCATGGACCTATATATGATAAGCACTATAATTGTACATGTCTTCCCATATATCAGGGAGAACAATTTAGTATTTCCTGAGAACAGTCTCTGTTGGCAACCATACATTTACTCTGTGGTGGCCTTTTGCTATATCTAACTCCTTGGTCTTTAATGTTGTTTTTGAGATATTGCCCAATCTGTCCATAAACCTACCCCTGCAATATTATATGAAGCTGGCATAATGCTCTTTTAAACCACAGTGGAAGCAAATGTTTCTAATTTATGCTGCCTTTTATTCCTTACATAATTTTTATTTTAATGTGCCATCTTGACCATATCAATATGCTTTAGCTAGTAGCCATTTAAAACAAAAAGTAAATGTTTCATTTCTTCTCTTGGCCAACTAAAGGGGAATGCTCATGGCTTCAGGTCTTGGTATGAATGGAAGAATTTAAGATTAACTTTGTAGGAGAAAAAATTTAATATATAAGGGAGCACTGGGTTTAAAAGGCTAGAGATCTAGAGGTTGGTTTCCACTCTTACTACCAACCTACAAGATCTTTGGCTAGTTACTTCATTTCTTTAAGCTATCAACTAAAAGTGTTGGAATAGCTTGTTTTAGTCTGACTCTCACATAGAGTAGTTGGGAATATACTGAGTTTTAAAGTAACTGATAATATGATAGAGTCCAGAGGTAACAAGATCTTTATTAACACATAGCTCATAGACCATAGTCCATAGTCATGGGAATAATGTAAGGTCTAAACTAAATCAAAAGGGAAGAGAGTAACAAAAAAAGTATAAACAATGACTTTACAATAACTCCCTGTATCTCCTCTCAACCCAACACCAATATTAGATATTTTTGTGTGTGTGTGTCAGAGGATGGGAAAAGTAAAACATAGAAGAAATATTATCAGTATAAATATTATAAATAGGCATTTAAGCTTCAAATATTTTTCCCAATGGACATCTTTTCCTATTTGCTCTGTGTACTTTCTGGACATATCAAGACTGTCCATAACCATGAAGGGATATGAACTTAATTAGACAACCAAATCTAGCACCAATGGGCTTGTAGCTATTTTTTTTCCCCAAAATCAAATAGATTGCAAATATCTGTTACCGTAGCAAAAGGAGACTCTTGTGGAGTTGTCACCAAAATATAGTCTGTAAATATAGAAGAAACAGAATAATTACAGTATTTCTTACCACAGAATGGCACAAAGCTGAGATATCACTTAAAATTCCAGCAGCTATGACTTCTGACCCCAGATACTAAAGAGGTAGACTAAAAGTTCTCTCTCAATGCCAGTGAAGCCTTTTACCACAAGAGATTTTAAAAGTCCCATCCATTAGCATTTGGACCTTGGACTGGATTCAAGAACTGGATTGCCTTTTAAGTTGCTGTTTTATATTATGAAAGCCATGGGAGCTGGTTGATATTTCTGAGATATATAAGACTACTTGGTCAATAGAATGGGTTAGGATAGATGATATAAAGTTCTTTGTGACTGTCAGACTAGGCTCTTAACTTTTATACTATTTACTTACTTATTTACTAATTTACTTATTGAAGTACAGTTGACAACAACATTACATTAGCTTCAGGTGTACAACATAGTGATTCCACAGGTCTATGCATTATACTATGCTTTCCATATATGTAGCTACCGTCTGTCACCGTATGACGTCATTACAATATCACTGACTATATTCCCCACGCTGTCCCTGTCATCCCCATAACTTATTCACTCCATAGCCAGAAGCCTGTACTTCCCACTCCCTTTTTGAACCATCCTCCTTTCCCCCTCTCCTCTGGCAACCACCAGTTTGTTCTCTGTATTTATGGGTCTGTTCTTTCTTTTGGTACTCTAATTGGACCCAAAACTAACTAATATTATAATAAGTGAGAACACTTCCATTATTTGTCATAGTACAACTTAATTGCAAACATTGAAAATATGTGTAATGATCTGAGCATATCTCACAATGATTTGGGCATAGCTTTAAAATATGTATTTTTAATATATTATTATATATAATATATAATATATTATATATAAATATATATTATATGTATATATAAAATATATATTTATATATATAAATAAAGTAGTACAGGATCAAAAGCAGTTGTATTAGAACATTGATTATTAGTAGGATCAAAACAGACCTTAGATGCATGATTAAAAAGGCAATTTCTGAATAGAATAAGCGGAATTGCTTAAGAACAGGCATTTCGATAGGAATTCACAATTCCCACTTCTTAGAACATTACTGGGAATTAAGTTTTAAGTGGTAGGCTGATTCAGCAACTTCTTGGGTTACTATAAGAATTATTTGGCCACTTTAACTCAGAAAGGGGAAAAAAAAGTGGCACATTGCATTAGCCACATCTGCCACAGGTTTGGGCCATGATAGGATACATAATAGGCATATACTAGATCTAGAGGCAAGCCAAAGATACCTGGGGATAGGTGGAGTCCTTGAGATCCAATGTTTTCATTTTACGGGTGAAGGGGTACACAGCAAGAAAAGTTATTTGAATTGTGCTTAAAGTCATGCAACTGAATCCCAAAGCTACTTGTAGAATTCAAATCAACTGGACTCCCTACTCCATTCCATAAGCTTTCTGCTTTGTGCTTCTGTTTCCAATTAAAAAAGGTGAATGAGAAAATGATAGATACAGGCCTCTAGAACTTATGTTCTGGTTACTGTTGTGAGGTCAACCGTGATCCATCACACACACTCTCACTGCAAAATAACTTTACATGGATTAAAGGGTTAAAACAAAACACTGCAAAAGAAAGAAGAGGTGTAAATGTGTCTGGTTTTAGGAAAGGAAAGCACTTTCTAAGCAGAAAGCCATGGAATAAATCACAAAGAAAAAATGATAAATCTGACTACATGTGAATTTTAATACACCATTTATCAAAAAATAATATAAACACACTTAAAGGGAAATTAGAAAAAATACACTAACCTTGATGGGTAAGGTCTTGTTGTTCTTAATAAAAAACAAAGAAAGAAGCAAACAAAAAAACATCATTCTAAAAGACAGAATATAATAGAAAAATGTCTACGAATTTATACATTATCTTGAATAAACCAAATCCAAATGGCACAAACCATGAAAATATTCTGAGTCTCATAAGGAGATAAATTCATTAAATTAAATATGTTACCATCTTCCTCTATAAGATGTGCAAATATTTAAAAATTGCCATACTCAGTAAAGCTGAGGGAGAATCAGAATTGTTGAGTGCTCCTGGGATGTATTCTTCTAAATATTCACTGCCCCTTGTAGGGGCCCCTGACTGTGCCCTTCTGAGAGAGGAGTAGCTTTCTCTGCTTATTTATTTTGGGTGTGAGCATGTGACTTGCTTCAGCCAATAGCATGTGAGCAGAAGGGGCACGTATTGGAACAGGTGCATTTGGAAGCATCATGTAACTGCACCATTTTCCTTTCCCTGCTGTTTAAAAACCGCGTGTTCCATATAAAACTGCTGCTTCAGTCTGAATTCCAGAAGGAAGGAGACTGTAGACAAGAGCCCAAACTGACCTAGTCAGTGGATACTGTGAGCAAGAAATCAGCCTTGGTTGTTGAACCCACTGAAATGCTGATGTGGTTTTTACTGCAGCATAACCTAGCAAAAACTAATAAATACAATGGGAGTATAAACAGCACAACATTTATTAAAAATATTTTAGCAATATATATCAAGAGGCTTAAGATTGATACTACTACTGACTTCAGGTTCCCTTCCATGACTCTGTGTGCCAAGAGGTTTATTGCAAAATAACCCTTGATGCTGACAATCGGAAGCAAGCCAAATGTCCAAAATTAGGAGAATGATTAAATAAATTATGATAAATACATACTCTGGAATGTTATAGAGCCATTTAAGTGGTATTTACAGGGAATATTTAATGGCATAAAAAATAGTCTCTATATAATATGAGGTGACAAAACAGTGCACCAATTTGAAAATGCAAAATGATGCCAAATCTGTAATATATACAAATGCATATGAAAAACATTTGAAGGGAAATATATCAAACATTTTATGAGTGCTTATCACTTGATGGGTGAGGAAAGGGTTGTTTTATTTTTTTCCTTACATATATCCATTTATTTTTAAAACCAGTAAGAGTAAGGGTGTTTAGTTTTATAGTCAGAAAAAATACATACTTACTTACACACACACACACACACACACACACACAACAGACTGTCCTCATTTCACAAATGGGGGAATGGGATGGGATCTCAGAGAGGTTAAGTAGGTCCTAGAGGTGCCAGATTTAGAACCTAGTTTTACCTGTGTTTTTAACCATTATACATTTACTGCTTTAATGTTATACTGTCTTGGCTGCTATGTTTCTGCTCTTTATCATGCAGATAACAATCTAATATCCATTAACCTACTTACCAGCTTATAACAAAATTATACCAAAACCAGAACAGAAGCATAGGCCTCATTTTATAATTCAGAGTTTTAACACTCTTCATTCATTCATTCAAAAACTCTCAGGTTCTTTTTTTAAAAAAATTTTTAAAAAGATTTATTTATTTAATATATATGTATAGAGAGAGAGCACAAGCAGGGGGAACAGCAGGCAGAGGGAGAAGGAGGCTCCCCGCTGAGCAGGGAGCCTGACACTGGGCTCCATCCCAGGACTCAGATCATGACCTGAGCCAAAAGCAAATGCTTCACTGACTGAGCCCCCCAGGTGCCCGTGGAAGCCCTCAGGTTCTAAGGACTACGCTATGCACAAGTGATTCAACAGATATAAAGACAGAAGTGGGCCATCCTTTTCCTGGGCTGAATTCTGCCAAGTAGATAGAGTACAGTTCTTCTCCTTCGCACCACCTTCCCGTTGCAAGTATCTCCTTATTTCATCCCCAAAACGTCACTCCAATCCTCAGAGTGATTTTTGCATTATAAATGCTTAGTAAATATTACTTGTGTATGTTTATTTTATTTTTGTGTTTGACTTTCAGTACCCGAAATCAGTTGTCAGAATGCTAGCACTTTACAGGAAATGAATCCTGATTTTTTTCCATGTAGTTTTATATGGACTCATTAATTCTCCTTCATCTTTCTCCATGGGTGGACTTTCATTATTTTTCCAGGATGTACTTGATAAACAATGCTTTAGTGAACATCCTTCTACACCTAATTGTGCACTGGCAAAGAGTAATAGCTGATAGATAAACAATTGCTTTTTGTGCATATTTTCTTTAGAGAATGCCTTTGCTATCGTGTGCCTAATAAACTCATCTTCAGTCTTGAGAGAATCCCTCAGACACTCTTGGTCTCTGAAGACATTTTCCACTCATCTGCCTTGCTGGCATTCACATCTTAATGCCTACTCTGAGTTTCCTATGGCTGCCATAACAAAATACCACAGACCGGTTGGCCTAAACAGCAGAAATTTATTTTTCTGACTTCTAAAGACTGAAAGTCCATGTCAGGGTGTCAGCAGGATTGGTTTCTTCTGAGGCTTTTCTTCCTTAGTTTGCAGATGGCCGCCTTCTCTGTGACCTCACATGGTTGCCCCTCGATCTTTATGTTCCCTGTGTCCTAATTTCCTATTCTTATAAGGACAGCAGTTCTATTAGATTAGGGTCCACCCATATGACCTCATTATACCTCTTTAAAGCTTGTATCTCCAAATCCAGGCCCTTTCAGGGACGGGGGTGGGGGGGGGGGTAGGACTTCAGCATATGAGTTTGAGGGCACAGTTCAGCACGTAGCAACACCACTGGTTTGCCTGTCTGCCCTCCTCCTGGTGTCTGAACCTGCCTAATGGCAAAGTCAATCCTCATGCGCCAGTACCTCAGACATTATAGGTATTCAATAAATGTTGGCCAGATCTATTAGACTGTGAATATTACAGAGCACAGACCGAAAGAGTACAGACCAGAGGAAGACAAGAAGGAATGAGCATTTCATGAGAGATTTCACGTGACACAGGATGAACTTTGAGTAGAGTGTTGATGTTTACCTGCAGAACACAGACCCCTCATCTCCAAAACAGAATAGCTTATCCAAAATCATGGAGGCTGACAGCATTTGACAGATTAATGGAATAGAGAGGAAAGTCAGGACTTATAGGACTGGTGGGGACATCTAATCATCGAATCTATGGAGACACTTCCATCATCTCCACACATAGTGACTCAGCTTCCACTTGAACATCTGTGAGCATAAATGTGTACAGGCTCCAGTTGTAAAGCCCCATTATTTCAGTCACTGGCATGGTATTTACCAATATTCCCTCATCCAGATATCTGGACAGCTTTGGCTACATTTGCATACTATATCCTGTTAAGTGTGATAATTAAAAAAAAAAATTGACTCATACTCATTGGGGCACCTGGGTGGGCTCAGGTCAGTTAAGTATCTGACTCTTGGTTTCAGCTCAGGTCGTGGTCTTAGGGTCGTGAGATTGAGCCCCGAGATGGGTTTCGAGCTCAGCAAGGAGTCTGCTTGAGATTCTCTCTCTCTCCCTCTCCCTCTGTCCCTCCCCCAGCTCACACTCTGTCTAAATAAATGCATAAATAGATACTTTTAAAAAGTTGATTCATTTCTCTTATGTATTTAAAATGAAAGTCTATCTTACTACCACAACTTTTTGAAACAGCATCTATTGCCCCAAATAGAAGGTATCCTTATAAATAAATCTATAACTATTCTTATTAATATAACTACACATGCACACATTCTTCTCAAGTCATGCCACTTACAAGGGCTAGGCGGACCACAGTTTTGGAAAAATTTATTAGAATAAACCTCTTTAAGAGAAGCCAAAGGCAGGTGCCAAACCGCTGCGCCACCCAGGGATCCCATTAAGAGACGTTTAAATTAGTCCATTTCCATGTGGCTATCTTAACAAACGCAACACGTCCAAGTTATTACAAGGAGGACATCCTGGTTTGGGATGGGGACAGAGAAGGGAGGATATTGGGGATGGATATTCGGAAGAGAATCAGTCAGTGGAACAACCTTCCCTGGCATCCTGCCTATGTGCCATGGCCATTAGAAAGAACATCATCACAGTGGCAACACTAAAAGGTCAGCCTCTTTACTCAGAAATAGGTTCTTCTTAGTTCGTGCTTTCATTTAAACTCAAAAATAATAGAACTCTATTTTAAGTGATTAAATACAGATTAAACATTCCCCCTACAATCTGATTTCCTCTGTAAATTTGCTCAGCAAATCCTTTCCCCATAAAAAGTAGAAAGGGAAATTTTTAACCAGCTCCAATTTGAATGCGGACTTTAAAAGCTTTTGCTTAAAAGACTCCTGAATTCCTAGTCCTAGCTAATTTCAATTTGCTTTGTGACCTTGAATAATCATTTAACTTCATTGAACCTCAGTTTCCAAACCTGTGAGAAAACAGAACGAGACCCATGGCTCTCAGAGCTGTGATCCTTGGGACAGTAGCATCCACATCAGCAGAGGGCCAGCAAGAAATGCACATCTTCAGGTCCCACCCCAGAAAAACTGGTCCAGAGACTGCAGGGTAGGGTGAAGTAACCCACATTTAAGGGGTCTTCCAGGTGATGCGGAGGCTAAAGTTACAGCGCCACCAGGTTAGCGGACCCGAAAAGCTCCCTCAGCCCTGCCATCTGTGAAGTGCTGTGATCTTGTGGTCTCTGAATGACAGAGCAAGAGACCCTGTGTTGCTAGTGGGGGCAAAGCTGGCTGGGCCAAGCTCTTGGAGAGTGAATTTGCTCTCTAGAGGAGAGTCACCTGGCCTAACTAATGAGTACAGCTCCCATGGGGAGAAAAGCCTGGGAAGGGTTTCTGGGGCCACCTGGAAAGGAAGCAGTGACAATATGGGAGAACTCGCTCTTGGTGCCTAGGGATGGGCAGAGGCAGGCAGATCATGTCTTCATCAGGAGCAGCTGGGCATGCATCACGCATTGTGTGTACAAATAGACCTGGGATGTGAGTTGGCCTCAGGAAGGAGGGTTCCCAGAGATATGAAAACTCGCCTAAACCATTGTCCTTACTGTTTTTCTTCCAAATTTTAGAGACAGTGGCGTTTTTCAAGAGGTAAATCCCTGGAAGACCAAGGAAAGAGGAAGTTCCACGGTAGCCGAGGCCGCAAGGCATTTTCTGTCCCACGGATTCCTGAGGGAGAAACGCTTTTCCCAGCAAACAAATTCATCACAACCCCAGCGGAGGAGGCTGCGCAGATGCAAAAGCAGAGTGGGTGGGAGCTGGCGGTGGGGATGGGAAGAGCGAGCGACACAAAGGAATTCTGGCGCCATCTCGTGGCCCATGAGCCACGACACCTGTGCTAACATCCCATCCGAGGATGGCCCGCTCCCTCGGAAGCAGCCCCTTTAAAAGAATGCCTTTACTATGGCCTACTTGCCATTCCCTGTGGAATTAAGCAACCCCTGAGCTCCCACCACGCACAGAGGACAAAGGGACAGCCCTGATGCTAATGGCAGGGATTGGTGGGCAGGAGGCAGAGGCCGGATCAAAGAATCCTGAATGTATCAACACTTGCTTTCGATGGAAAAGCACTCCGTAATTCACGTGTGAGGTAGCTCATTTCATCCTCACATTTACTCTGAAAAGCAAGCACCAAGGGAAGAAGCATTCCTCACTCTGTAGATGGAAAAACTGAGGCCCAGAGAGACGTGACCAAAGGCCGTATTGGGCAGAACGTATCTTGACAGGGACAAAATGTCAACCCAAAGAGTTCTGTTCAATACCAAGTCCTAGCTCTCAGCCAACTAGAAGTACTCTGACAAGTTCAGGATATGTGAAAGCCGGAAGGCCACCCCTTCTCTGAGGCGTCACCTAACCATGCCAGAGATACGGTGGCTTTCAAATGACAGCATCAAAATTATGACTTCTACGACTCTTTTCCCCTTAGAATCTCCCCAGTTTTCCATTCTGAAGAATACAGAGAGGAGGGGCACCTGGGTGGCCCAGTCGGTTAAGCTCCAGACTCTCTGCTTTGGGCTCAGGTTGCGGTCTTGGGGGTGGAGGGCGTGGGATCGAGCCCTCTAGCAGGCTCTGCGCTCAGCAGGGAATCTGCTGGTGAGTCTCCTCTCTCTCTC
The DNA here is from genome assembly GCF_011100685.1 of Canis lupus familiaris. Taxonomy (NCBI): domain Eukaryota; kingdom Metazoa; phylum Chordata; class Mammalia; order Carnivora; family Canidae; genus Canis; species Canis lupus. The sequence continues at coordinate 72,185,008 of NC_049232.1, read as the reverse complement.
TCTCCCCCTCTGACCCTCCCTCTCACGCTCTCCCTCTCTCTTTCAAAAAAATGAATCTTTAAAGCAAAACAAAACAAAAAAATAATACAGACAGGAAAGCTGTTCTTTCTCTTCCAGAGCCTGCAAAGTGGGTTGAGCAGCCAGGACTTAAGCATAAGGAGCAACCAGGCGAGGAGACAGGCTCCTACGAGAGGGCCTATGGGATGGGCTGGAGAAGACAGCAAAGGCTTATACCCTTAGGGACTTGAGAAACGAGTAAGATTCTTCACTGCATAGGAAACGGAACTCTTGGGTGAGCAAGCAGGATGAGAGCCATCCTTGACGCCCTGCTCTGTCCCCACTCCAAGGCCTGGGGACACCGCAGCGGAACCCCGTCTCCCCTGTGGTCTGATGCAACGCTCTACACCCCATGTGTTTACTGCGCAGCCACGGAAAGCACATTGTGACACCAGGCCCATTAGAGCTCCCCAGTGGCTTCCCATTGCATCCCTGCAAGAAAACAAATCTCTCTCGGCAGCCTGTGGGCCCTGGGAGATCCTGCACTTGCCTCTGGCTGCCTGGTGATGCCATTCTCTGCACCTTCCACACCTGCCACCCTGGCCTCCTGACAGTTCCCACGGTGAGGGCCAGGGGCTGCCTCGCCTACTGTGCCGCGGACTTTTCTAACATCAGAAGAGGTACTTCCCTGAGGAGCTGGCACAGTCCCATTCCCTCAGCTCTGTTTAACAGCCACCTCGTCAGAGAACCCTTTCTGCACCTCATCTGCTTTAGTGTCCTCCTCCACTCTCACCACATCAACCTCTCTTTTGTGTCTTCTTCTCATATCCTACTCAGCACATAATAAAAAACTACGTTGTTTGATGGCTCACTTATTTATTATCTGTTACTCCAACTAGAATTCAGGCGAGGATAGAGAAGATGGCTCTTCTCATATTTGCAGACCGAGGTCAGAGTATGTACTCACATTTCATCTCTGTTGCCAGGACTCAATACGGAACCAGATCAATGGATATTGCTTGAATATAGGTTGTCACTTCATTTAAGGAAAATGTGAAAGAGAAGTTCAGTAGGGAAAAGGTAGTCTTTTCAGTAAATATCGCTGGGTAGGTTAATTGGATATCTACATTAAAAAAAAAAAAAAAAGAAAGAAAGAATATGGAACACCTGCAGTTCTCAATGACTGCTGGTAGGCTGTAAATTAACCCAGTCGCCGTGGGAGACTGTTTGGCAATATCTCCCATAAGTGAACATACTGAACCTGTGACATCATCATTCCTTTCACAGTTGCGCACCCAAAAGCATACGCAAGAACGTTTCCCCGAGGAGAGCCACAAGAACGCTCACAGCGGTACTATTGGTAATAGCTATTACTATTGTACAATTACTAGCATATTAGTAATAGCCAGAAATAGGGAATAAACTAAATTCCCCCCAAACAGTAGAATTAATAAAGTTTGATATGTGCACAGAATGAAATAGTATTCAGGAGCGAAAAGGAACAGGTTCCTGGAGTACTAAACAACTTCGATAAATTCCACAAGCATCATGTAGAGCAAAATTGGCCATACGCTAAACAGTCCACAGCTTATTGTTCCCTCCAGTTAAAAAAGTAAAAAAACAGACGAATCTAATTTCTGGTGATATGAATCAACATAATTTTAACTTGGAGGGAATAGTAACATGTCTGAATGTGCTGAATTTTAGTGTGCTGATATGATTCTTTTTTTTAAGATTTTATTTATTTATTCATGAGAGACACAGAGAGAGAGAGGCAGAGACACAGGCAGAGGGAGAAGCAGGCTCCTTGCGGGGAGCCCGAGGTGGAACTCGATCCTGGGACTCCAGATAACACCCTGGGCCAAAGGTAGACAGACACTCAACCGCTGAGCCACCCAGGCGTCCCGATGTGATCCTTTTTCCTAACCTGCATGATAGTTATAAAGGTGTGCTGTCTTTGTGAAGATCCATCAAGACGTACACTCTGGATTTGTGCACGTTTCTGTATATTAGTGTACTGCAGTTAAAAATAAAGTTAAACACGTATTGCTTGGATGAAGGAAGAGGATTGGAAAGAAGGGGGGGCAGGAGGGAAGGGAGAGGGAGGAAGGAAAAAAACAAGTAAACAATAGGAAGGAAGAAAGAACATAATTTTGGTTCACTTTTGGGATTTGTCATCAAACTGCTGGAACTTCCCCCACCTCTGGGCAGAGACCCCCCCCCCCCCCCAACAGCCTCACCCAGGTCTGCACTCCATCCTCACTATTTCTGGAAATCTGTCTGCCACAGGGGCCCCCTCTCCTGGACACTCCCTCTACATAGCCTCCCTCTAGGGCAAAGGTAATGGAAACACCAGGTGGAGACCAGGTATTTTTTTTTTTAATAATAAATTTATTTTTTATTTGTGTTCAATTTACCAACATACAGGATAACACCCAGTGCTCATCCCGTCAAGTGCCCCCCTCAGTGCCCGTCACCCAGTCACCCCCACCCCCGCCCTTCCCCTTCCACCACCCCTAGTTCGTTTCCCAGAGTTAGGAGTCTTCATGTTCTGTCTCCCTTTCTGATATTTCCCACACATTTCTTCTCCCTTCTCTTCTATTCCCTTTCACTATTATTTATATTCCCCAAATGAGTGAGACCATAAGTAAGTTTGTCCTTCTCCGCGACTGACTTTACCTCACTCAGCATAATCCCTCCAGTTTCCATCCACGTTGAAGCAAATGGTGGGTATGTGTCGTTTCTAATGGGCTGAGGAATATTCCTTGTATACATAAACCACATCTTCTCCCTTCATCATTCAACACTGTGCCTCCTTCCCATTTGTATATGGATTCACAGTAAGAAACATCGTTCCTAGTCAAAAAACTACGCACATAGCCTAGACAGAATGCGAAGGTGGGATTACCACAGTAGATGCATGAGACGAGGTATTAACATATCTTACAATCTGTGAGGAGAAGCCTATGCTAGACAGCAGTCAGACAGGTGTGGGTGTACCAATAATCTTCACTCTGGCAGATCAGGTCTGAGGGAGCCCTGCACGAGGAGCGAATCATCATCATGCTTGGCACTACCACTAGGTCGTCTAAAATTCAAAAGAAAGAACGAACGGAGAGGGGAAAGAAGGGAGAAGGGAGGGAGGGGGAGGGGGAAGAGAGGAGGAAGAGAAGAGGAGGGATGGGAAGGGAATACGACGAATGAGAAAATATCGGCAGACATGAACGAAGAAAGAAAAGAAAGAATGAAAGAAGAAGAGAAGAGAAACAGGGAAAGTGAGAAAAGAGAAAAAAGAAAAAAAGAAACAAGAACAGAATAGTAAACAGAAGAAAAGAACACAAAAAACAAGATCAACCAAGTTAGCAAACTGAGAGAGTACAGAAACAACCAGAGAAAAAGAAAGTCTCCAGAATCCCGTACCACCCAGATCCCCACAAACGACGACGGGTACAGTAAGGAATAAAGAACCGAAAAGATAGCGAGGGGAGAGAAGAAATAGAAGAGAATAGGAATGAGACAAAGGGATAAAAAAAAAGAGAAGTCTGACCAAGAAATTCTCGAAGGAAAAAAGAAAAGGAGAAAAAATAGGGAGAGAGAAAAGAGACAGAAATAGAAAAAAATATGAAGGAAAGAACCCCTCGAAGGAAACAGTAGAATAACCTCCCCCAGTAAAAAACAAACAACCGCACAACTAAAAGCCTACAAGTCAAAGAAGAAAAGCAGAAAAAGTCAACGCCAACTTGATTAGATTGGAAGGAAGAGACGGAGATCCCAAAAGACGCCAAGAGATAACGAAAGCACAAAGACGAAGAAAGAAAGATAAGATATGTCAAGAGTGACGTAAGAAGAGATCAAGAACGAGAGAAAAACAGACTAGGAAAGGGAATGAACTTTGGAATTAGAGAAGAGAAAGTTCCATTATATTAATTTAATTAACTGGTTCTTCTCCGATGACTTACCTCACTCAGCATAATACCCTCCAGTTCCATCCAGTTGACGCAAATGGTGGGTATTTGTCGTTTCTAATGGCTGAGGAATATTCCATTGTATACATAAACCACATCTTCTTTATCCATCATCTTTCGATGGACACCGAGGCTCCTTCCACAGTGTGGCTATTGTGGACATTGCTGCTAGAAACATCGGTTCCTCAAAGAGTTAAAAATAGACCTGCCCTACGACCCAGCAATTGCACTGCTGGGGATTTACCCCAAAGTTACAGATGCAATGAGACCAGGTATTTTAAACCAATTCCCTTCTAATCTGTGGGAAAGCCATGCCTCAGAAGAGTAGATGCCCAGGGGTGCCTGGGTGGCACCAATTCATTGAGGCTCAGCTCTTGGTTTCAGCTCAGGTCCTGAGGTTGAGCCCTGTCTCAGGCAGGGAGTCTGCTTGAGTTTCTTTCTCCCTCTCCCTGTGCCCCTTCTGTGCCACCTCTCACCACCCCAGGTTCTCTAAAATTCAAAAAAAAAAAAAAAAAAAGAAAGAAAAAAGAAGAGAAGAAAAGAAAGGGAAGGGAAGGGAAGGAAAGAAAGGGAAAAGGAAGGGAAGGGAAGGGAAGGGAAGGGAATGGAAGGGAAGGGAAGGAAGGGAAGGGAAGGGAAGGAAGGAAGGGAACCTGAAAGGACAGGGAGGAAATGATCGGAGGATCCCCTCCTCCTTCCTCTTCCCCTCCCTCCCGCCCTCCTCCGCCTCACTCCCACCTCCGACCCCAAAGCCCCCCCCCCGTCCCCCCCCTTCCCTCCCCTCCAGAAACCTCCCAAGAAAAGAGATAGAACGAAAAAAAGAAGAAAGAAAGAAAGAAAAGATGCCTAATGCTAAATTGTCACTGGCCTAACTAAACTGGTTGAGTCATGGAGGTGCATAGTCAAGAGGAAAGGACACCAGAGCTAGATCGCCTGAGAAGTGGTTTTGCAAACTAGGAAAAATGTCTGCAGAAAAAAAAGTGGGATGCATATGCACTGGGATCACTCAGTATGTATTCATTCAGCTCCCTCGTACTGCCTCCCCCCATCTCATAACAGGAAACCCCTACCCCTGAGGTCCTAAGAACTGACACTTGTAAAAGTGAAGGTTTCCAAGTTGTTTCAGCTAGATTAGATTACTTTTGTCTAAATTAGCAGGACCAAAATCACCCAGGAGCTTGTTAAAAATGTGTTCTCCAAATCTTACCCCAGACTTCCTGATTCAGAAGCTCTGGGATTAATAATATTTAGTAGAGCTTCCTGACTTATCCTCAAGTAGTAGAGCACGGAGGTGAAGAGGATGTGTTCTGAATCGTCAGACCCCTGGTTGGAATCCCAGTTTTATCACCCCCTTGTTGTGTAGATTTGGGCAGTTTATTTAACTTTCTCGGCCCCACCTTTTTTATTAGTAACATGGAGACGATAACTGGATTCATCTCTTCTTGTTGCTTCGCGTTTTAAATGAAATGCTGAGTCCAGCACCATGTTTGACAAACACACAGTGCTCAGAAATGTCACGCACCATGTCCAGCTCTGACGTAAAATCAGTATTTGGAAACCACTATTTTAAAAGACTTTCCTTCTTTCATTTACACGGTGATGTTAGCACGGTGATTATCGGCTTATGCTGTGTGTTGACAAATCACAGTGGTGATGTGAGCTCAGTCCACATAGCACTATTGCACTTTGGGATATTTTCCTAATAGATATTATTAGACAGTAAGCAAAATGAGGGCAGGGCTCAGATCTCTTTAGCTTTTTAGAGAACATTGTATCAGACACACAGTGAGTGTGCAAAAATAATGTTGTGTGAATAATGCATCAATTAATGACTGAAGCATGGACAACCATAGAGCAGCACTACCTCTCAGAGTTCCATGACCATATAGTTTAGAGCACAAAGAAGGGAGGGAAAAAAAAAAAAAAAAAAGTAGTGTCTGGCCAAAATTCTCTCTGGAGCACTTAAGACTTCTAGGGTTGCCAGGTTTCATAAATAAAAATACAGGATGCCTAGTTAAATTTGAATCTCAGATAAACAAAAAATGGTTTTTAGTACAAAAATTCCCCATGCAATATTTGGGGCATACTTAGACTGAAAAAAATAATCATTATTTATCAGAAATTCAAATTCAACTGGGCCTCCTGTGTTCCATGTGGCAACCCTAAAGACCTGTCTAGTCTAGGGCTGGAAATGAGAAACTGTTAAATATGTCAGAGGTTGTAGTTAAAAATAAACTTTGTACTGTATAAATATCTGAGTAACTGAGTGTGTGTGTGTGTGTGTGTGTGAGAGAGAGAGAGAGAGAGAGAGACAGATAGAGAGGCAGATAGTCTAAGGTTTTCAATAATATTTTGCCTTTATTGAAGACCTTTATGGCAACATGTGAAAGGTTAGAATTTTAACCATTATGTTTACTCTCCTGACAGTTTTCTGAGGAGTATGGGGGTTCCAGCTTCTTAGCCAATTCTTCTCTTATGCTGGCTTCTCCAACCAAAATAGAGGCCCATGTTTTAGCTAACAAGTAATTAGCCTTCATAAGAGGTGTGTAAACAAATCATTGACTCATGAACTTTCTAATTGTTCTCACCTATTATTTGATCTGAGCTCATAATGCTGCCAAAGAAAAGCTTCAAATGTTGGCTGGGGATTCAACAGATTGTCTTTAAGGCCCTTCTTCTAGCCAGGAGTTATACCTTCATGAACATTTGCATGCATTCATGTATAATCATATTTATGCAAACATAGTATTAGGAACTACACTGTCCAGAGGAAAAAAAAAAGTGCTCACTAGGATGTTTGAATGGAAGTTCCATGAGACCCGAGACCATACCCAGATTCTTCTCTGCCTCTGCTGACCTACAAGGACCACTTTACTTAATGCTGCCCTGGTGACCTCCCCTCATCCCTTGCCTTCTTACTCCCCTATACACTGCTCTGTTTTTCTCTTTTTTATAATAATCCTTATGACCTTCTCGCCTACTGTAACATTGACTAATTTATTACATGTATTGTTTATTTCTAATCTTCTCTTAGAAGATAAGCTCTATGGAAGGTAGGTTAGGCACAGATCTTGCCCTCAGTGGAAAGCAGAATAGTTGATGACAAGACTGTTTAAGACCTCCCATGGCCCACCCAATACTATCATCACTACCCATGCTCAGAAATACCTAAAACTGACCTGATCTTGCAAATATCCTTATAAAAAGCATTGCCTCCCCACTTCTACTCTCTGCTCCCATGAATAATTCAGTAGGATGCAATGTAAGATAGGCAGTAAATATGGATTCCAATGACCTGTGTTTCAACTCCAGCTCTGGTAACAGCTCCATAATCTCAAACCAATCACAACAGAGTCTATCTTCCCATCTGTGCAATGAAGAGACGGTGCCAATTGAACTCAAAGACACCTCTACACCTAAAGGTACTCTGATTTTAAATTCCTGAAACACCACATCACTGATACGCCTACTAGAAACAAGAGGCTGAAATAAAACAATATAGGACTCTGGGAAGAGGCAAGGAAAGTGAACGAATGACATCACAAGGAACCAGAGAGAATGGGACCTATTAGAAAACTATGTTAATTTTATGTTTCATAGTGGACCAGCTCTTTGGCTGGATTGAGAAGCAGAAAAAAATAAACAGTGTTCCCAACCATGAGAAGAAGCAAATATTGATTTAAAGTCATTTGTTATAATTACTTTAACCCATAATTTTGTAGAGCCAATTACTCTATTTTTATGATCTAATAGTGCCTTGTTTATAATAATGACTATAAATTTCAGGGCATATTGAGAACAAACATGTGCCAAAAACTAATCACTTTACACACAGTGTCTAATTTGAAGCTCATGACAGTCCCTGTGGAGTCATTAAGTGTGATCCCCGTTCACAGGTGAACAAACAGAGGCTTGAGGTGATTCACTAATGTGGCCAATATCACATGGTTTGGAAAACAAAGCTGGAAGTTGAGTTGGGATGGTTGTTGTGAGGCGTGTGCCCTGAACCCACTCTTCAGTGCCTTCTGTTTGGTCTGGCAAAATCATGCTGTGTTTTGGGCAGCATGTTGTGTCTTTCTCCATCTCTAGTACTGCCTTGTCCTTGAACACAGACAGAGATAAGATCCTTCACCCATGTCCACCTTTGTCCAAGGGAAAGTCTTGGCACAGTCATAGTGGGCACAGAACGTCTGTTGTGATCATTTAGAAGGAGTAATAGTTTTTTTTTTTTCACCTACAACTTGAGAGGTGTATCCACATCATACTTTGTTTCCCTAATTATGCCAATGTATTAAATTATTTAACCAACGAGACTTGCAGTCTTCTAAAAAAAAATAAAAGAGGGGAGGAGGATTGGGGATAATAAAAGTTTAAATATCAGCTTAGGCTATAGATACATAAGAAAAGGACTGAAATAATCCTGAAAACAGTGACTTAATGCAAAATTGATTTTAAAGGCCATTAAGAGAACCCCTCAATTTAAAAAAAATTCATTCATGCATGTACTCATTTATTCTATAGATAAGCGTTAGATGCTGGGAATTCAAATGTGAACAATAAAAATGCGGTCTTTATCCTGACTTCTCAATCCTTTCTTATGCTGGCTTCTCTAATCAGGAGTTTACAATGTGTTCATGAGTGTGTGTGTGTGTGTGTGTGTGTGTGTGTATGTTGGACTGGGTGGGGAGTGGGGGTATGAGGAGAGGCACACAAAGAATGCTGATTTCTAGCACTGCACAAAAGCATTGTTGCAGAAAAATTCAGAGGCTTATGGAACTCTAGGAGGAGGGCATTTAGCCCAGACTTCTCTAGGAAGAGGTGGATCAGGAAAGGCCTCCAGTGTGAAAGGTTATTGCCTTTATGACTAGAGGAGAAATATGAGTAAAGGGGAAGGGCGGTGAGGCTGGCAAGAACTTTCGCCTACCAAAAACCATCCCCACCTTTTTAATATACATATATATTGTTTATATATGTATATATTTGAGAGAGAAAACAAGAGAGGGAGGGCACAGCCGGGTGGGGAGAGAAAATCCACAAGCAGACTCCCCACAGAGCACAGATCCCATTGTGGGGCTTGATCCCAGGACCCTGACCTGAGTAGAAACCACGAACAAGTTGGCCGCTTGACCAAATGAGTCACCCAGGTGCCCCTCACTGACCTTCACTTTTGTTCAGAGAAGTGGAGTTTTAAGAAAAATATCAAAAAAAAAAAAAAAAAAAAAAGAAGAAGAAAAAGAAAAATATCAAGAGAAGTCTGCCACAGGGAAGACAGCATCAGGACAAGCGTCCGTTGCTACCAGGTTCTTGGAAGGCACATACACAGAACCTACCTGCCTCACACCAGAGGCCACTTCATACCTCTGAAAGCTGTTGTAAGATTGGAGCTACTACAGGATCGGGTGACCATAAGGCAAGGCCAACTTTCTCAGAGTCCTTATAATACTGAGTTGCTGAGTCAGTGCCAGCAAATATTCATTTTTAAACATCTTCAAGTGAGAAGAATGAAAAACTTTGTTTAAGCCACCATTGTGATTCCTGCTACTTGTGGCTGAAAACATTTCCAATTCAAAGAGAGACTGTGGGGTACAGAGTGGTAGAGGTAAAAGGCTGGAGGATAAAGGTATATTAGCATTTTTCAGGATATAAAAGAAGTTTCAGAGGAGTTGGGATGGTTCACAGGCAGCTGGGAAAGACTGATGAGGGAGCACCATCGCTTGCTTAGCTTTCATTCTCGTTAATTCAGCAAATCTTTAAGCAGTAAATATTTTCTTTCAGGTACTCTTCTGGGTATGGGGAATCTAGCCCAAAGAAAACAAACAATCCCTATTCCCACGGAGTTTGCATTTTAGGGGGTTAGGGAGCACTGGATGTGGTGCAATTTTAAATAAAATGATGAAGGAAGACCTAATTGAAAAGGTGACCTTGCATAAAGATGCAAAGGAAATAGCAGAGAGCAGCCCGCATGAATGCCCAGTGCAAAGCATTCCAGGCAGAGGAAACCCAAACAGCAAAGCCCTGAGAAGAGACTGTGCCTGGCACCTTGCAGGGATCAAGAAGCCAGTGTAGCTGGAGAAAAGTAAGCCAGAGAGTCCTGAGAGGAAAGCTCAGAGAAGTGCTAGGGGATGGGACATTTTGCTGGACCCTGCATGTCATTCAAGGGCTTCATTTTTTATTTAAAATGAGCTATAAAAACCCTGTGGGACTCTGATCAGAGGAGCAGCATGATGTGTTATGTGTCACAGGATGACACCTGTGAATGAAGTTCCAAATACACACAGGGGCATGGGGGCAGAAGTACAGAGACCAGTTAGGAAGCCACCTTAATAATATGGGCAGCTGGTAATAGTGGTTTGGACAAGGCTGGTCTTGGTAAAATGGTGAGAAGTGTTTGGGATTTCCAGCTTTTATTGATGACCGAGTGCCAGGGTCTCCTGTTGGACTGAATGCAAGCTACGAGAACAAGAGAAGAGTCAAGATTAGTTCCAAGGGATACACCTGAATAATTGAAAATACAGATTTGTGATCTATGAAGATGGGAAATACCGTGTGTGGAGAGGATGAGTTTGGTTTTGGACCTGTCCATCTTGAAATGTCGTACAGATACGGAAGTGGAGATGTCAGATACATGGACGGATATACAGGCCTGGAATTTAGGAGAATGTCTTGGGCTGGATGTAGAAAGGTGAGCAATCTGGTTCAGATGGTATTTAAAGTCACGGGACCAGAAGACATCTCCAGGAGAGTGAGAGGAGGGAACAAGAACTTCAAACACTGACAGCTGGTGTGTTCCTGTAGTAAGAGATGTCAGAGATGATGAGAAACAAGCAAACGAGACTGAGAAACCTGGCAGAAAAGACATGAGCTATGGTGGACCGGAAGCCAAGTAGAGCAATGTTTCGGGACGGAGAGAGTGAAAAGCGAGTTGACATCACACCACGAGTTAGTTAAGGCTGATTTTAGATCTCGAATCCACTGATTCTAATTCCAAACATGGGGAAACGTTAGCAGAGGTCACCAGCCCCTGCCTCCTTCCATCACAGACTCGGTGAGACACTAGAGTATTTTCTTTTAATTTTGGAGGATGGAGAAAGGTCAAATTTGGGAGTCCACACTCTGGAAGTGAGAGAGAAAAATAACACTGTGAGGAGAGTGGACATTCAGGGCATAGTAACCCTCCCTCCCTCCCTTCCTCCTTTCCTTTCTTCCTCCCCTCTTTTCCTCCCTTCTTTTCCTTTCTCCTCTCGTCTTTCGGGAAAGAAAGAAGGAAGAGCCTCTTCCCCTCCTCTCTCCTTCTTTCCTCTGTCCTGCCTTCCTCCCTCCTCTCTTCCCTTCCTTCTTCCCTCCCTTTCTTCCAATCCTCCATTCCTCCCTTCTTCCCTCCCGCCCTTTCCCCTTCTTCTCTCCCTCCCTTTCCTCCCTTCCTTTTCATCCTTCCTCCTTCCCTCTCTCTCTTCCTCTTTTCTTTCCTCCCTCCCACCTTCTTCCCTTCCTTCCTCCCTCCCTCCTTCCTCCCTCTCTCTTTCTTTCCTCCCTTCCTCCCTCTCTCACTTCCTCCCTTCCTAGATAAAGTGGTCATTCTACAAAAATGACAGACTACTTTGCCAGCCAGTTGATGAGCCAAGATTGCTCAGGAAGCATACCAGCAGGATTAACAGCCCTGGTGAGTCTTTATCATATAAGCATGCGTGTCAAGTAATGTGAGAAATTCCTAAGAAACACAGGAGGTAAAGCTAGAGAGAGAGAGTTTAAAAGTCTCAGCTTCGTGCATCATTAATGAACAAGAAGGAAAAGAGAAACCCATCTCTCTTCTGTACGGAGAAATGATGGAACAAGGAACTCTTATCATACCACTCTCTGTGCTTCATAAAATATGAGTAACTTTTGGCAGCCAGTCAAAATGAAAGAGAAAATATGCAAAACACACAGTACTCTTCTGCATATACAGGGTGAGATACGAGAAACAAGAGCTTCAAGGTTGATTTGCTGAAGACAGGAAGGTAAACTATTATATATACATATACATATATACGTACATATAAAATATTCTGGATGTTGCAGCAAATGTCAAACACATTTTCTACACTGACTATCTTAATTTGTGCCTCCACATGCTACTTTTGGCTTCTGAGGAATGAAATTACCTTTTATCAACCTTTTTTAAAAATCTCATGTCCATGAGTTCTGGCACCAAGAACATTCAGAGAGGAAAAAAAAAAAAAACTGTATTAAGCTTTCCCTTAATTTAAGAAAGTCCTCTTATTTTTCATAAATAGAGAAATCAATTGTGTAAATATTAAACAGCTCAAGATAATTTACTAGTTTCAAATATTCCAAGGCACATTAAAAGCATCTAGGAATACATAAAGGTTGACAAAATAATTATTTGTCCTTACAATGAATCATTAATAAAGGTCCCCTCAGGACTTCTAACCCAACACACTCAGTTAAGCCTGTTTAAACAGGATTCACAAAAGGTGATATTTGGAAGGAGCTTTGGTGATACCACTAATTTTTGTTAAACCTACGTAAATAAAATAACTTAGTTTAAGGCCGCTACATATATTGTTCGTCATTACTGTCATAGTAGACTTATTGCCAAATCTGATTGGACTTCTCCAAACTCAGTGCAAGTTAAAGAAATTAGACTCAAGTTGGGAATTTGTATTATGTGTGGAAGGAATGTGCTGTGGCTATGACCTGTATTTTTACTGAGGTTAACGGTAAGTCTAAAAAGAAAAAAACAAAAAACAAACAAACAAAAAACAGCAATTTTTATAGCTGGATAGAAATCTTAGAGATTATACAATCCAAACCCTTTGCTTTACTTAGGTGGAAAATGTAGTTCAGAGAAGCTGAACGACTTGCCTAAAGTCACACAGCAAATTAGCACAATCTTCAGTTTTGTTTCACTTACTGAGAGTAAGAGCAATTTAGCAATTTTCTCAAGCAAGCCCCTCTGTTCTATGTGTGAATTCAGTCGAACCGGACATACTCCAAGGGCCCTGCTCTGTTTTCCAACGGTTTGCCAAGAAGTGATGCTGGTATCCTTTGTTATTCTTTGGCCTAGCCATAGTGATAACCACTTGGGCTTATGGACAACTTCACAGAGTTTCTATTTGCAAAGCTTTCTTACATCCATTCTCTAGCATGTCCTCGTACACAAGTAGGAACAGATGGAAGTAAGCTGATAACTGATAGGGAAACTGAGGCTCACATTTAAAGATCTGTCTGACGTGGCTTATCCAGACAGTGATGCAGCTGAATTGAATCCAGGTAGATGATTCTAAAAGAAGTCAAATGACCTGAATCCAGTTCCTGATTTTAGTACCTACATAAAATAGACAATATCGTCCTTCTGTGCCAGTGGTTTCAGGTCTTCCAAATCCATTCAATTCCTTGCTAAGTTTACTGAGCTGAAAGAAGAAACAAATGAGAAAACCCAGGTTTAGGTTTTGCTATTTATATGCATAGGATGCTTGAGGTTCATCCACATTATGCAAAAAAAAAAAAAAAAAAAAAAAGTTTGTTTTTTTTTTTTCCCCCCCCAAAGCTTCCCTTCTTCCAAAGAGCTACTAAATAAGATGGTTTATTTCACATGATTGATTACAGGAATTCTGCTCATATATCCAAGGGCTGACATTTTAAATCACATCTTCTTTTCAATTGAAGGGAATGAAATGATTTTCATATCTTGACATGATTGATTATTTGGAAACTGAAGCCAAAAATCTTTAGGAGTTCAATCTATAGCTCCCACCAGCTGATAGCATATTATCAAACCTTATTAAAATCATGCATGACTTGCAACTGCAGCTTTATATCTGACAGTAAGCAAATATAATGGCCTTCTGCCTTCAGATTGTACTTTGTATTAATGTGGTAGTTGATATATCTATTTATGAAAAGATTATAGGTGATATAAATTTTACCTTTACAGATAAATGGTAATTCCTTTGTGTTTAATCTCCATAAGAGATTGGGGAAATCTAAAATACTGGTGGGGCTGAATGTCTGTCTATCAGAGCCAGATCTATAAAGAGTGTCTAATAGCAAACTGCTAGTCCCAACAGGATACCTCTTCCTGCTTTTTCTAAGGGTCTTTCCCTTTAATCCAAACCCTGAGAAGTATCTCAGCTATAAAGATGAGTCATCAGGGCATACAAACTGAAATTTATACACTCCGGTGTAAGTCGAGTTATCAAAAGAGAAGGTTTCACTCATCTAAGTTACACAGCAGGATATGGAACATAGAGACCAGCCACCGTTCTGAGGGTTGGCACATTTATGGGAAAATCGATGCCTAAGTTATCATTTCCCCCGCTTTAATTATAATTCCAATTTTCTTTTTGGATGGTGCAGATCAAATAAAAATAGGCCGTGTCTCTTCATTGTAAACACCGCCCCATAAATCTGGGCCCTGTCGTTGCTGGGCTCTATCTCAGGCATTCAACCCAGCTCCTTCATACCTAGAGTTAATTTGAGTTGTGAGGTTTGCAATGTCAATGAGTGGGTCTCCTAATCACCTAGTGGCCCTATAGAAGCACCTGTTAAGAGGGCAACCAAATTATTGTAAAAGAAGCCAAAAATTCAAGCTTACATTCTGCTAAAAAGTGAATAAGTAAAATGTTCCTTTTTAAAAAGTTATTCAGGGGCACCTGGGTAGCTCAGTCGGTTAAGAATCCAACTCTTGATTTCAGCTCAGGTCATGATCTCAGGGTCCGGCTTAGGCACTCTATGCAGAGCCTGCTGGAGATTCTCTTTCTCTTTCTCCCTCTGTCCCTCCTCCTACTTGTGTGCATGTGCGCTCCCTCTCAAATGAATGAATGAATAAATGAATGAAAATACAATTTAGGAAAAAAATTTAAAATAAAAAGTTACTCAGTAGACTACCAACATCTTGAAGGGAAGATCCACATCTCTTTCATTTATATACTTTCCATACCTCTTACTCATGGGCTATGGATTCTCATCTTACAAGCATCTTACAAGGTCTAAGTACCACAGATAGGATAGTGAGCGAGAATGGTGTGTAGTTACCACTATACTCAGAGTTTACTACCCATAGGGTGAACACAACAACTAAACAAAAAAGGGTAATAAAAAAGTCTTGAGTGTGGTATTAAGAGAAAAATAAAGCTTAATACAAGAACATAAGCAAAGGCACCTTTCAAGAACATAAGCAAAGGCACCTTTAAATAATGCTTCACAGGATGTGGGAGAGGTGGGGCAGGGCCCTGGTAGATCAGGTACAGAGTCAGGGAGGAGAATTCTAGGAAGAAGGAGCAGCACGTAGAAAGCTGCCATGGCTGGTTTGTTCGATGTGAGCCGGAACAGGAGTGGCCCCACAACTCATGATGGAAAAGGCTCACTTTCTTCTGAGGGTAATGGATAGTCATAAAAGTGTTTTGAGCAAGAAAATTATATGGCCATTTTTGTGTTTTAGAATGTAGTAGATATGCAGTGAGTCTGGAATGAAGAATAAAGGAATGAAAATATGACTATTATTTATGGTGAGAATGGCTAACATTTTGAGGTACTTCCAATTCTCCAAATTTCCATACCAAAAATCCATCTTACCCTCAAAGTACCTATTAGTGGAAATGATTTAGATTATTACACACATTTCAACGATGAGAAAACAGACTCCTAGAAATTCAATGGCTTTGTGAAATGTCACAAACCTACTTAGTTATGGGTCACTATTTGATATAAATCATTCTGTTTTCCAGCTCCCCAAAGTGATATTGCACCCTAAAATTCCAATAACCTGGTAAAAAATTATTAAATTGGAAAAAGCAACCATAGATTTCAAGTGCTGGGGAAAATTTAAAATTTTGTTCACTTATTACTTGATTACATTAAAGATAGTTTTATTGCTTAAAACATCTCAAGAATTGCTTGGACATTATAGAAACAGATTGCTTGATATTTATTAAATGAATGTGGAGTGTTTTGTGTAAAAGTTTGGCTATTTTCATCACTGTTTTTCATTTGTTTCATTTTGTTTTGTTTGGGGTGCATGGTTGGTGGTATCAAGTAGAAGGCTGAAGGTCATGGCTGAGTTCACAAAACAGTGTCAAACAGAAATACCTTGTGTAAAAACACAGCCACAGTGCCAGGAGTACTGATTACTGATTATGAGTAAATACGCCTTAGGGAATTTGTGGGAACTTTGGGGAGAGTTGGGACTTCCACAGAACACTAATCAGGGGGTCAAAGTGCCTAAAATCTGGAAATTCTTGCCATAGTCTGGCCTAGAAACCGTCAAACTGAAATCATACCCTGGATCTTCCTATTGTTATATTTGCCTCTCTTCCCTAGCAAACATCCTTGACAACCATGGAAACACCCGTCCCTTCCATGGTGATGACCTCCATGGTGATGATTTATATATATTTATGTTGTCAACACTGATCCCACTGCTTAACACTAGACTCATTTCCCCAAATGCCTGTCAGACATTTCTACAAGGATGTTTCCCCCTTTCATATTCAATAGTACCAAGATTTACTCCTGATTCCATCTACAGACACTTGTCCTTATGTCTTTTAGTTCATGCATCATCGGTACCAAATCCTCCAACTACAAACTTTACAACTACCTTTGTCTACACCCTATCCAAATCACCACCTCTTACATCTGAGGAATTTCTTAAGATCAGTTACTTCTACACTCTGAATGGCCTGTTCCAAGCCCCTCCTTTCTATCCCCACCACCGCTGCCCTACTTCAGTGCCCCATCATTGAAATACTTGCTGTACAATCACCTGAGTTGTTTCTCTTATACTCGAAGATCCATTTCTTCAATAGTCTCAGCTTTCCCCTATTATCTTACTAAAATAAGATTAAATTATGACCATACAGAAACCTGGAAATGAATGTTAATTGTAGCTTTATTTGTAATAATCCCAGACTACACACAGCCCGAATGTCTTCCTTTCGTTGGTGAATGGACAAACAAACCATGGTACATCCAAACCACTGAACACTACTCAGCCATCAAACAAAGGAAATATTGCTACATGTAGTGGCTAAGATCTTAAGGGAATCGTGTAGTTTCTTTTGGTGAATAATTCTGCATACTGATTTGGGTGGCAGTGATTACACAAATCTAAACGTGATAAAAGTTACAAAGCACTGTATACGCACGCAAAAGAATGAGTACATGTAAAAACCGGTGAGACCAGAATAACCTCTGTGTTTTATTTAACAATACCGTACCAATCTCAGTCTCCTGGTTTGAATATCATACTATAGTTACATAAAACATTACCGCTGGGGCAAGCTCATTGAAGGCCAGGGAAACTTTGCACTATTTTTTGCAAAGTCTTAACAGGTCTTAAAGTATTTCAAAATTTAAAAGTTAAAAATATGATTATGTTCTCTCTAATCGTCTCTCAATGTTTCACTGTCTTTCCTTTGACTTCAGGATAAAGTCCAAACGGATGAGCCTGAGATTTGTCATGGTTTGTCTCTCTAATCTCATTCTTCCGTGTACTTCCCTGTGGTTATCTCAGTATACTCAGAATTCATTCCCTGAATAGGTCACATACTTAGTCTCAGCTGTGTGTTTTCACCTGTGTCAGCTTTAATTTGAAGTGATATTTTACATGCATTATTTTATGAAGTCTTCACAACAATCTCTTCACAATAATCTTTGCCTATATGTACAGCCGAAGTCAATGAAACTCAAGGAAGTTAGATCACAAAGCTAACAGGAAAAGAAGGATTCAAACTAGGTCTTTTTGACTGTTCAGTGCCATATTTATTTATGTATGCTGATGTTCAGATTACTTGCCTGCATGCCAGACTAGCACGGCCCATGCCTTATGCTTGTAATTTCCTGTACTGCTGTATTACATCAAATAGGTATTCAGTGAATGAGGAATGAAAGTGACCTGAGCTCCACAATGTACTATTTTAGACACATGCTAATCATCATTTTGCAAATTGAGTTGAAAGGGCCTTGATAAGTGTAAATAAAGATTTAAAATAAAAATGATTACTTAATGGAAACAAGCTGGCGATCTGAAATTAATGGACAAGCGCATGATTATTTGCAGAAGCTTCTCCAGGCATTCAGGAAGTTCTGTGGCCCATAGAGATGGGAGCCACGCTGGAAATGATGGACTTAGCACTAAAAACATGCATCTCCTGTCCATGGCTTCCTGTGAAGGGAGCCTCGATTTTCAGAGCCCAGGGCAAGAGAGAGGAGACCTGAGTCAGCAAGGAGTCCAGCATGAAATGTGTAAACAAGAAGGTGTAGGAAGCGCCACAAAGTCTTATTTTGAACTCTACGTCAACCTTTTGAAGTTAAGACAGATTCCATCTCTAGGAACCAGGTGAAGCAAGAGGATATCAGTGTCCATCTACCTATTCATTGTTGACAACATGGAGTGGTATAATGAATATAAACCACCCAAGAATACACACACACACACACACACACAACACACACATAACACTGCAGTTTTACAGGCTTTGTGGGATACCCTGAACCCTTTCTAGGTAGGACCCCGAGTACAAAATCTTTGATATAGGTGGAAGTACATAGTTTGAGGGTCAAAGAGCTAAGCAATGACACTTTGAGCCGATTATTTTATTTCCTGACTCTTTACTTTTTCGAATGACAAACCAGAACAAATAATAACTACTATATTGAAATGATTAAAAAATTAGGAAATAGAGGTAGGTGGAAGTATCGCATGTACTGTAACGTTACGTAAGATATCAAATATGAATGCAGATATTAGCCTACTGCACTGAGCAAAGGTAATAGCATTTGAAAATTAAGGACCATTTAAAGAGTTGTGAGATCCGGGAAGAAAAGGTAGTTTCCAATAAAGTCAGTCTAGTCCCAATATATGGAAATTCAGATGACAATGGTAGAGAAGTATTAGGACTGTTTCAAAATATTCTGATCCTCCTTGTGGGCACATGGCAGGAATTTAGACGTGATCATATGAGTTACTTTGGCCAATGGGATGTAAGAAAAATTATGGGTATCACTCCCAGGTGGAAGCTTTAAGATCCAGGATGCAATGTACTATATTTCCCTCTTCTGCAACATTAATACTGGAAATGCATCTCGAGGTAGAATCTAATGAGACGAAACTCCATCAGCCTTAATGCCTGAGCAACTACAATAAGCATAGTCCCCTCTGACCAATTTTGCACATGCAGTGTGAACAAGAAGTAAATTTGTTGTGCTAAGTCTCGGTGGTTTTAGACTGGTTTACTTTCACACATAATGCAGCCTACCTTGATCTACACGCATTATATCCAATACCACGGCCTGTCCACCTTCGGTTTCTATCCCCCCCCAACCCCAGTGGATTATTTTCATGAGCTCCGTTACGTATTTTAAGCTCTTAACATATTTTAAGATCATCAAGGAACAGGATTGCAAACTGCACATAACGCATAAGACTCCAAAGATGGATGCATTACTTCTCTCCTTGTACAGACATGTGCTCTATCAAGACTTGTATTTATTCTTTTCCCCTTTGAACCTGAGCTTCCCTTAGTCACTTGCTTTACTAGTAGAATGTGGTAGACTGCCAAAAACAGGTTATACTAAAGCTAAAGCTTCTGCCCACAGCTCTCAGAATGCTCCCCGAAGCGACCCAGTTGCCACGCTTGAAAAGCCCAAGTCACATGAAGAAACCACACGTATGGTTTTCAGCTGACAGCTCCTGCTGATCTCCCAGCCCTAAATCCGAATCATTTCCAGCCAAGTGCAGGCACCATCTTGAGTACTAGCCAAGGAAAGCCTTCGCATGACTATGGCCTCAGTCAACATCTCACTGCGACAACCTGAGAGACTCCACTTGAGAACTTCCTAGATGATACCAAGTCATCGATGCAATAATGAGACGTGAGAATTATGATGTAGAATGCCATAAAAACATAAATAAATGTTATAAGTCACTAGGTTTCAGCATTGTTTGTTACATGGCAGTGGATAATCTGAGTTCTGTGTGATTTAATGAAATGGAGATAAAAATGCCTATCTCATAGGATTGTTGTAAATATTAAACTCTGTAACATGCATAGTATCCAACACACTAATCAAAATATTTCTGGTCATTAAAAAAAGCCCCCAACTAGTAGTGGATTAAAAGAACCACCTACATTTCTCCCTCATTCTACTTGTCCATCAAGGTTGAGTCTGGTCGCTCAGTGACCCATGATGCTAGGGGAAAGCCCACCTTGAACTCTGCTGCCACCTGTGCAAGATGAAGAAGGGAGCTCAGGGGCTCAGATTCAGGCACTTAAATGTGTTGAACTGGAAAAAACAGACATCACATCTGCAAACAATTCATTAGCCTGAATTGCAAGGGGCAGCAAGTCAAATCCTACCATTTGCTCCAGGAACAGGGAGAAATAGAAGCATTTGGTTAACAGCAAAGTGACATACTGTGTGTTTGTTTCCATGAAATTACTCTATCTTTAACGTACGTACGTTACGTGTGTGTTTGGTTATCTTCAGTCTCCCCTGCTAGAACATGAGCTCTGTAGACAGATAGTTCTGTTCATTGTGCTATGTCCAAGCCCCCAGAGACAGCAGAATGTGTGCAAAGCAGTTACGTACTTAGTTTCTAATAGAAATATGGGTTATCATCCTCCTTACCATCAAATCTTCATAATAGTAACCACATAAACTGTGTTTTTAATGATACTTAGTAACTGGAGAGGGATAGCCTAGAGAATACCACCAGGAGATGAAAATTGAGCATAAATATCTGAAAAGCTTTCACTTAAAAAGAGAGAATTCTTGAGATGCCTGGGGTGACTCAGTGGTTGAGTGTCTGCCTTCGGCCCAGGGCATGATCCTGGGGTCCTGGGATCGAGTCCCACATCGGGCTCCCTGCATGGAGCCTGCTTCTCCCTCTGCCTGTGTCTCTGTCTCTCTGTGTGTCTCTCATGAATAAATAAATAAAATCTTTAAAAAAAGAGAGAATTCTGAATAATAATTTTAATTTTAAAAGCACAGTTAATTTTAAAAGTACAATAATTATTTTAATTTTAATGGATATATGTGACTCACCTATCAAGTATCTATGTTCTGGTGTCACACAAATCCAGACTGAGATCCCGGCTGCCCAGTTTACCAACTAGATGATTTGGTTATAAACCGCAGGTATGAGGGGTAGGTACCTGGATGGCACAGGCGATCAAGTGATCGACTCTTGGTCTCAGCCAGGTGATGCCCTCAAGGTCATGAGACCCAGCCGGGCATCACGCTGCACACTCAGTGAGGAGTCTGCTTGAGATTCTTTCCTGCTTCCTCTCCCTCCACACCCCCTACTCTAAAATAAATAAATAAACTTAAAAAAAAAAAAACCCCACACACACAGGTATAAAACCAAACCTCACTTCTTACACATCTTGCTTTTCATTTTCTCATGGTGACTTGAAAGTGTAAATTCATGTATGTTTAGAATGACCACGGTCCCCACCATTGCTCAGATTTTGTCCTCTCCTCCAGGCCCTCCCGCTCTCTCGTGTTGTAGAGAAATACTCCAGCCCAATTTTTCAGTTCTCCAAAACAACCGCAGTAAATAATGTTGGGTGGATACTATCTTCTTTTGGTAATTAGCACATCCTGGTTTCCTCAAATTATGGCCCCCACTTCTTGGCAATACTTGACAGTTGGATAAAGAGCTTTCATATAGGACAACAGGTCCTGAGAGGCAGGAGCTGGGTGGAAGCACGATCTTCCAAATCAGAAAAGAGAGGGCATTAAATCCTCAAACCATCCTTTTGTAACCAGCTCTATGATATGTGAAATTAAAGAAAAGGCAACGTGTCACTAGTAATACACGATGCTTTCCTGACACACAGGGCCATCTTTGGTTTACTCAAGAGTAAACACGATCACTGAGCTGCACACAGCAGAAATGTTTGATATACAATAGACAAAAATGAAATCTTTATACGTTCTAAAGCAAGGTTCGTCAGAGTTTCTTCTTTGGGTGTCAGGGAGGGGAGGGTGTTGCTAGAGGTTATCTTTGCAACAAAGACTTTCTGTTGTTGCCTTTTCGAAGATAAGCAAAAGTTGGGAACGATAACAAGGAATCTCTGATTAATCAGACTCCAGCAGTAGCAACCGCCTAATTAACCTGACTATGTAACCAAGAATTTTAAGACACACACAGTAGTAAATGGCAGCTAAAATATCTGATCCCAGGGACACTTCTTTTTTTTTTTTTTTAACTCAAAAGCAAGGTCTTAGACTCACCATACTTTCAGTGATGTGAATAGCGTATCCCATCCCCATTTTCCTTTCATTGGCTAAAAATGAAAAAAAAAATGTGTATTTGTATATCTCTGCTTATATGATATTTTAGTTTTTATTGTCCATATGGCTTATTTCTACTGCACCTACAAAAGTAAGACATTTGCGATACTGGTCATCCTACAGCAGGACAAGTATAGCTCCAGGTATGACTAGATCAAGTGATTCAACTGGTGTCCTCACAACATGTTTTTTTTTTTTTTTTTCTTTTTTTCTGTCTTTTTTGGGGGTAGTGTTTCAGCTGTGGTTTCTTCTGCAAAGCTTTCTAGTCAAACAGATTTTCTTCATGTGGTAGCAAAGATGGCCATTGGCAGCCTACTTGGGTTTTAGTGCCCACTATCACAGAAAGAAGAATTGGTTCTTGGTGGATGGTGTCTGGTTTCTGATCAATCTGGCTTCAGCTGTATACCTATCCTGAACCAATCACTTTAATAGGACGTCTCCAGTATTGCAATTGGTCAGGCCTGTGCCAATCACTTCTCTTAGGCATAGACTTGGACGCACCAGAAATTCAAACTGAAAACTGGAACAGGTTTCCTATGCTACACAAAGATATTTTCAGTATTTTTTTTTTTTTATGTGATTACAACAACCTCCTGAGAAAAGAGACAGATAGAATTTCCAGGAGAGGTACAATTTCTGGGAAGCCAGAAAGATATGAATCTTAGAGGCTAACAGCTATCAAAGTATTTCTGACTTTTATAAATTGTTTAGCTCTGTGCCTTCAGTTAAGCTAAATGGTTTATAATAATGTCAGTTTCTTAATCTCTAAGATAAGTATGACATGCATAATTATAACATGCATTAAATAAGACATAAAAAGAAAAAAAATTGTGGATTGTTGTAATAACTCTGTGTAATAAACAATCCCAGATTTTAGTGGCTTACAAGTTTATTTCTCAATTCCATGGTTTGGCTATGATTCTGCTCTGATTGACTGGGCTTGGCTCTTGGCTATACATACGTTCACATCTGCTCAGCACGTTTCCTCATAGTGTGACCAACAGCCACCAAGGGTATGTTCTTATGGCAGATGGCAGAAGCATGAGAGGACAAGGCAAGCCACATAAACACACCTAACGGCTTTGCTCATACTGTATCTGTCGACATCTCATAGGCCAAATCGTTGCATGGTCAAGCCCATATTGGAATAGGCAATTCACTCTCCTACTCTGCTCAGAGGCTTTCAAAATTCACTGGAATAGGCTGTGGATATATAATTTGACCACACAGAAGGGCTGAAGAACTGGGAATAATAATCCAATTTACCACAAACCATAGTTGGTTACACACACACACACACACACACACACACACACCATTTATCATTGTCATTTACCCTTTGGAAAACTACATTCAGATTTAGGATAAAGAATTCATGATTAGGAAAAGTGGCTGGAATCTGAGGTAACATTCTTCATTGCCTGCTTGCCTCTATATTTTTTCCTGTAATCACCAGGGTTCCTGCAGTAGCTTTGCGACCGCCTTCCACATCTATTGGCACTTTATTTCTGGTATTTACAGCCTGGCTAAAAACCATATGTTTCCTGAACTTCATACACTTAACCTGAATCTTCTATTCTCCCTTCTTGGTAACAGTAGGAATAGGTGATATCTGTCATGGCCATTTCTGCAGCTCAGCACAGTGCCTATCACATAGGGGGTCATCAATAAATAGTCATGGATTCCCCAGAAATAAATCCACAATTATCTCACCAATTAATCTTCAACAAAGGAGGCAAGAATATTAATGGAAAAAAGACAGTCTCTTCAACAAATGGTATTGAGGAAACTGGACAGCTACACACAAAGGAATGAAATTGGACCACTTTCTTACACCTCCGCAAGAATAAACTCAAAATGGATTAAGGACCTAAATGGGAGACCTGAAACCATAAAAATCCAAGAAGGAGGCACAGGCAGCAATCTCTCTGACACTGGCTGAAACACCTGTCTAGATATGTCTCCTTAGGCAAGGGAAACAAAACCAAAAATAAACTATTAGGATTAC
The DNA here is from genome assembly GCF_011100685.1 of Canis lupus familiaris. Taxonomy (NCBI): domain Eukaryota; kingdom Metazoa; phylum Chordata; class Mammalia; order Carnivora; family Canidae; genus Canis; species Canis lupus. Next base: position 72,160,735 of record NC_049232.1, on the reverse strand, counting down.
ATCAAAATAAAAAGCTTTTGTATAGCAAAGGAAACAACCAAGAAGACTAAAGACAAAACTAAAGATATCCTATTAAACAGGAGAAGATATTGACAAATGACATAGCCAATAAAGTAGTAGTATCCAAGATATATAGAGAACTGATACAACTCAACATCTAAAAAACAAATAATCTAATCAAAATGGGCAGAAGACATGAACAGATATTTCTCCAAAGAAGACATACAGATGACCAACAGACACATGAAAAGAAGCTCTATATCACCCATCATCACAGGAATGCAAATCAAAACCACAATGAGATACCACCTCAAACCGGTCAGAATGACTTAAATAAAAAATTCAAGAAACACAAGCATTGGTAAGGACAGGAGAAAAAGGAACCCTTGCGCACTGTCAGTGGGAATGCAAACTGGTGCAGCTGCTATGGAAGACAGTATGGAGGCTCCTTAAAAAATTAAAAATAAAACGACTCTATGATCCAGTAATTGCATTACTGGGTGTTTACTCAAAGAATACAATACATTAAAACAAAGAGACATATGCACCCCTATATTTATTGCAGCATTATTTACAATAGCCAAGATATGGGAATAGCCCAAACACTTGGCTATTGATGATTATTGATTCATCTATTGATTAATAGATGAATGGATAAAGAAGATGTGGTGTGTGTTGTGTGTGTGTGTGTGTGTGTGAATAAAGTATTTCTGATATATATATATATATGAATATTCTTCAGTGATAAAAAGGAATGAATTCTTGCCATTTGCAACAACATGGATTAAACTAGAGGGTATAAAGCTAAGTGAAATAAGCCAGTCAGAGAAAGACAAATATCATATGATTTTACTCATATGTGGAATTTAAGAAGCAAAACAGATAAATACAGGGAAAAAGAGGGGGGGAGGGATAAACCAAGGAATAGACTCTTAACTATAGAGAATAAACTTACGGTCGCTAGAGGGGAGGTGGGTAGGGGGTGGGGTGATATAGGTGAAGAGGATGAAGATACTCTTATCTTGATAAGCACTGAGTAATATATGTAAGCATTGAATCACTAAATTGTACACACAAAACTAATATAACATTGTATGTTAACTATACTGGAATTAAAATTAAAAGAAAAATAAAGTCATGTATTCAATGAATGGAGAATAGCCACTGTGGCAAAGACCATTTATGGTCTATTCCAAATTCAACCTTCCAATTCTCCCTTCTTAATAGTGAATAAACTAATTTTGAGGTTGGACGAGAGAAATGAAGAGCTTAAAACTATATTTTCTATCTTCCATATGGCTAAGGGTAGTTAATGAAATGTCAATGGACAGTATTAGAAAAGGCTTCCCAAGTTCTTTTAAAGGGAGCCCTATCCCTTTGCTGCTTCCGTTCTTCCTTCCTTTAAAATGGTCGTTTTAAAGTTTTGAACGCACAGTAGAGGCAGTAGAGTCAAAAGCTGGAAAGAATCTCAGTCCCTGATGACTTTGTGAGCCCAGGACTATCAACCTTTTAACTTCTTTTGTGTGAAAGAAAAGTGAAGCCTTAATTTGTTTAAGCTACTATTTGGGAGGGAGACGGTTCTGATACTTGTTGCTGAACATGGTGATATCATAGATTCCTGCTTGATGTTCATTGGGTCTGATTTTGAATGCGGGGATTACTGAACTCTCATTGTGAAAAGGAGCAGAGGCAGAAATAGAACCAAATTGGGGCACAGTGGCTTTCTTGGCCATAATTGAATTAGGAAACCTTGACAATCAAGATCACATCAACAGTGAGCACTTTCCTTTTATTTCTCTCCACTAAGATTTATGGTGTGCTTCCCACAAACCAAGTGCTGTACCCTTTTATAGACACCAACTCATTTAATCCTCAAAACAGTCCTTTCATATACTCAGCATCATCTCTGTGTTATTTAATAAAATAGTTGCTACAAAACAAAGGACAAATAAGTGATTTGCCCAAGGCCATGCAGCCAGATCCAAACATAACCTGTTTGACTGCTAGATCCCCCTGACATTTTAAACTCTATATACTATCACATATTTTAAAAGTGAACAAGCATTGCTTGAAAAACAATCAAACCAAAAATAAAGCATTAATGAACACCTATGCTCTTAGGCACTATGATATGTTCTTTCTTGACATTCTTAAGCCTTGAATAAGAGTGATGGCCATCAAGGAAGGTAAGGGCAGTTTATGTTCCAGATGAACAAGGATGAGTCACCAAGCCACATTATCTATTAATTATATCCTACACACTGTGACCACCCAGAAAACAAGGGTTACATTGATATCTTACCAATTCTTCACTTTTTAGAAGGGGTGAATGCGTGATTATCATAATAGTTACAAGTCAATAGAAGTGTTTCTAATATTTGAGACACTTAACTGGAAAATAGGAAACTGTCAATGTCCTACTTGAATAGAAAAGAAAAAGGAGAAAGGGAAAGAGAGATAAACAACAGGGAGAGACAGAGGCAGTAAGGAAGAAAGAAAAACAGTAAAATCTTCAACTCCAAAATTAGATTAGCAAATCCATGGAATTGGTTGAATTCTGAGCCACTTCAAGGCAAAGTCTGAACGTGTATCTATTACTCATTGCCTTTGGATACATAGTTCATATATTTCCATGTATATGAGATGGAAAGGATTACAACTGCCTCACAAATCTCAGAAATGGACAGGTATCCCCTACTTCTCAAACGCCCACATCACACCACTTTGTTTTTATGGAAGACCTACACTAATACCTGTGTTTATTAGCTAAAAGAAATCCAAAGAGGATTTTTGTTTTTGTGGAAAAAAAAAACAAAACAGTGAAAAGTTAAAATAGTGTTTGTTCTGCAGGTGTTATGGAGGCAGTGTGCACCCAAGCAGTTGGGGTCGCCCCACCCAGCTACTTCCCTGGGAATTATGCTCAGCATCTCAGTATCAGCCTCCAGAGGTCTGAGCAGTGTCTGTGAGCATCTGTGCTTTATTTCAATTAATTTTGTGCATCCATTAGCAAGATGTGTCCTACAGCATCAGAGAAGCCTACAAAAGGTTATTTTTAAGGTCTGGGAACACTCGATTTCTTTCCATGAAAATGAGTGCCAATTGCTCGTTTGCTTTTTACCGTTTCAGTTTACAACAAGTTTCAGAGAAACACTCTACCTTCGGATAGCATGAGAAACCCGCATCATGGAATTATTCAGGAAACAGTTATTTTCCTCGGTATGTAAAATGTTACCCTCGGTACTGTGAGGAGAGAGGCAAGGAAGACAAAGCTGTATAAAATGCAAATCATTAACTCAAAACTTTCACTGTCTTGAGAGGGATGAAGTGCAAAGATACTGCTGTACATCTCTCTACATGAATCAACTCAACTAGCAAATATTTATCAAGTGTTGACCTCATACCAGACATTGTCTTAAGTACCTAGAGTGTGTCAGGGAGCAAAAGAGACAGAACTCACTGTTCTTGTGACTTTTATATTCTAAGAAATGCCACTGAACTATACCATTAGGTGCAAGGATATGGCACAGACATTCCATTTGCTTTCCAAAATTCACCAGCCTCATTGCAATTAGGCGGTGCCATGTGATGAGTTTCAGCCAATGAGGTATGAGAAGAAATAAGATGTCCCTTCTGTGTTGAAGCAATGAAGAATCAAAGAGCATCTGCAATATTTCCCATTTCTCCCTCTTTCTTTTCCTTAGCAAAGCTAAAAGCACAGTTTGACACTTGCCAGGTCTGAGTCTCTAACGTACTTCACGGAGCATCAACCTACATCAGCTGGATATGGAACATGAACAAGAAAAATGTCTTTGGTGTCCAGGGCACTGAGTATTTTAGGAGCGTTAGTGACCACAGCGAAACACAGCCTATGCTGGCTAGCACAGACGTGCATTTTTACCATCTTTGTAGCCAGTGCTCGTAGTAGTCTGTCAATAGAAGGAATTTGTTTTTAAAGATTAATTTATTTATTTGAGAGAGAGAGAGGGATGATGAGCAGGAGGGGAAGGGCAGAGGGAGAAGCAGACTCCCCACCGAGCAGGGAGCCCAACTCAAGGCTTGACCCCAGGACCTCGGGATCATGACCTGAGCAGAATGCAGATGCTTAATCGACTGAGCCACCCAGGCACCCCTAACAGACAGTATTTAAGAAATTATTTGGAAAAAAAAAAAAGAAATTATTTGAATGAATAAAATTTCCCAAAGCAAAGGCTTAAGAGGTATACAGGAAGAACAATTTATTTTGTGTTATAATATCGAAGAGAAATTTGTGGAAAGGGTGGCATTTGAACAAAGAGGATGTATAGAATTCTGGTAAGGACTATAACTTGTGAACTTAAATAGACCTGGATTTGATTCCCAGCAGATCGATTACTTAGCCTGGAGGACTTACTTAATCTCTCTAAGCCTCAGTTTCTTTATCTTTACAATGGACATAATGCCTACTACTGAGTATTCTGTGAGGATTAGAGGAGAACACTAGCAAAGTGTTTATATAATCTGATCACAGTAAAAAAAAAAAGAATATATATATATAAATTTGTATAATATATATTTACATATAATGTTATATATAGTATATATTTATAAATATCAAATAAATTAAATACATCAAATAAATAAATTAAATAAATATTTATATATTATATATTATATATTAAATAAACATAAAAATTAATTAATTAAAATGATATATATTAAATATTTAATATAAATATATATTATATATATAATATATAATATCATATATAAGCTTATATCATATATATACACATATATATGTATATGCGTCTTATTGATGGCAACCATCAATAAGAATTTAGAGACATTGGCTGTGTGGAGGCAGTGATGGTGGTGGGATGTTTGGACCTAAGAATGGGAAAGTGTGGAGTTTACCTGGCAAATAGGTACATGTTCATTTTAGCTGCAGATTCTAGCATTAAACTTAGTAACTCCACTTAGCATTTGTGCACATTTTATAGTTCCAAAAACACCTCAGCATGGATCTCACATGTTCTTCAGATCGACTCTCTGAGAGAGTTCTTTATGACTTAGCATTTAACAGACATGCTTACTGAGGTTCAGAAACATGCAAATAATCATCAAAGCATATTAATGGCAGTGTTGGAACGGAAGCTTCTCTTTTCTGATAAAACACTCAGTGCTTTTTTTTTTTTTTTTTTTGATTCCAAGTGCCTTATACAAGGAGCTCAGTACAAATCACAGAACCTTCTCTGCAAGGTACCCCCACTGCTTCATTGGTCAAGGTTCATTTATGCAACATTGCCTGTCCCAGCTGTGCTTATGATGAAGTTCTGCCTCTGACAACCTGATGTCGGATTTAAGAAAGCCTATAAAGTGGACTGCAGGAGGAAGTGAATGGCTGTGACCTTCTTCTCCTCTTTATAATTACTTGTTGCCATACTTCTTATATGCACGTTTTCCAAATCAGTCCATAACCTGAGGACAAGGGCACCTGTTTAAGCACATTGCTTAGAAACCAACCAGGAGAAGGTGGACAAGTTAACAGGAATCCTAACAACATGATTTCATCATAGTGACTTTAATTCTGAAATGCCAATAAACACAGGTAATTGCACTGACTCTTCTGTAAGTCTGGGTTATATTAACATGTCACATGTTGGTTGGCAGCAACTACACTTGTTGATCGTTCCCATATACAAGACATGACCCATACCGACGTGAGCTGTAGGTGCGTAAGATCTCCGACCCTTCCAGTATGAGCAATTTAAGATCCCCCTGCCACGTTACTGCAGCCTCACATCTGTGAATGCTGAAATGTCCTAAGTGAATGCCTTGAGTAAACCAGGACCAGATAAATATGATTTTGTTAATAAGAAAAGTATCAAGAGTGACAGCCAAGGCAACCATCAAGCATCAAATCTGGACTCTCATGGTTTTGGAGGACTTTAGGAATGGAAGGTGTATCATTTCCATTTCTCTCCTTCTGCCTCTAGGATACCATCTCTTTATTCAAAATTAATAACATCACTGTCTTTAGAAGATGCCTCTCTTTTCTCTGAGAACAGCCTCCCAAAAGACATAGGGCTGGATACCTGGCTCAAAGAAGACACTGGGCCAGTTACCCATCAGTCTATCTCTTCTAACAATTTCAAATAAGACAGAACAGACTTGGAGACGGGGCAAGTGAGCCGTGTAGTCGGAGTAAAGCACTTACCAAAGAAACTATGAATAACTATTTTTCCCCTGGAACTGCCTTATTCCTCCAACTTGGCTGTTGAACTTTTCCCAGATTATGTGAGGTGCATCATTAACCTTCCAAAGGTTTTCTTCCATTTACTTAAAAGAATTGGATACGTCTCTACCTTTTTTTCCAACCACAATGTCATTAAGACATTATCAATTTCATTAATTCGGGATAAAGCTGCTGTCACATTTCACTGGCCTTTCCTCCCTCAACTGCCTATGCAACTGGGGCAAGACCTGATCATTTACCCCTCAAATCTACTCTCTACTTTATACATTCCCACAGCTCTGCTCTTCATCTAGGCTTTCATCCTTAACTAGTGTTCCTATCTCTAGTCTTGCCTCCTTCCAGTGAATTCTCTGCTCCAAAGAAGAATCAGTTTCATAGGGGGAAAAATTAAGCTAGCATTACCAAGTCTTCCATTTGTTCAGAGATTTCATATTCCCTGCTCATTTTATCCTAAGAATTATATACTACTTTTTTTTTCCTTTTAATCTTTATGCTCATTTGATGGATGAAGTAATTGAGACTCAGACAGGTTAAGTAAACTTCTCCTGGTCACATAGCTAGTAAATGATGAAATCAAGCTTCAGACACAGGCAGACACACTCAAGGAGCCACGTTTTCAACCATTTGATAATTTCTTCTCCAGTAAGATGTGAGCTTAAAGATATTTTTAAAAAATATTTTATTTATTCATGAGAGAAAGAGAGAGAGAGAGAGGCAGAGACACAGGCAGAGGGAGAAGCAGGCTCCATGCAGGGAGCCCGATGTGGGACTCCATCATCACGCCCTGGGCCAAAGGCAGGCGCTAAACCGCTGAACCACCCAGGGATCTCTTAAAGATATTTTATGATCCTACATATCTAGTGAGGTCAGGGACAGGGTAAATCCAGATCTGTCTGACCCATGCTCTTCCCACTATACTGTGTTATGCGCATGCCCTTCCCTAGCTTAAAACTTCCTTTGACAACATGTTTCCTTTTACTGACATCAAAGCCCTTCACAATTTGGCTCTAACTAAACTTCCCAGCCTTTATCTCCCAACATCCTTGCCTTTCCACCTTGTATATATACTATCTCTAAGCATTTTCTCTTGTCATTTCCCTCTTTCACATTTCAATCTAGTAAAATCCTATCCATCACAATCTAGCTTAAGGGTTTGTGAACGTTCTGTAAATACCCCCATTAAACTTGAACTATTCACCTATTCTGAAGAAAAACCTTCATGGCTACTCCAAAATAGACTATACAGGAAAACATGAGGGGGGATTAATAGGAGAAGGACATAGCGATTAATTATCATTAATTCTCAGGGAAGGAGAAAGAGTTCATGCAAGCAAGGTCCCTGAAGCTTAATCCTCACTTTTTTTTTCCTCTCATATTCATTCCTTTTTTAAAAATTTTATTTATTTATTTGAGAGACAGAGAAAGAGAGCAGGGGTTGGGAGGAGGGGCAGAGGGAGAAGTAGTCTCCTCACTGAGCAGAGAGCCCAATGTCAAAGCAGGGCTCGATCCCAGAACCCTGGGATCACAACCTGAGCCAAAGGCAGATACTTAACTAATTGAAGACCCAGGAAACCTCTCATATTCACTCTTGAGCTTCTCTAGAGTTGGGAAAGGTTTCTACTCTTCTTTATTGTACCTCAGTAACTAAAATTCCATTGTGCTCATAGTAAAAACTCAGTAATTTTATTCTTTAAACATGTTGGTTGATTTTTCTATCCACACCTTACTCTGATTTATCTACACCATTCTCCACATAGCTTTGAATAATCTTAGTGACAATAATGATAGAGTGCTCTTCCAACTTGAAGCAATTGATAACAAAAATTGAACCCTGATATTCACCAGATGCTCTAACAACCTTGTATGTGTGAGTCAGTAGTTATTTCACACTGGGAATTTTATGTGATTTCTGCCAAGAGAAGAGGAAAAGTAGGAGAGGGTCAAGGAAGGGAGAATAAAGAAGAAAGGAGACAAATAGAAGGGGTAAGAACAATGAGAAAAAAGGGAGGGAAAAGAGGAGTGGGAAGAGAAGGGGAAAGACTTGGAGATACAGGAACAACTAAAGAAGAACCACATTTAGTTAATTCTTACTGTTCACCACATACCATACTACGTGTTTCAGATATGCTTAGTCCTTTAATCTCCATAATGGAACTAAGAAGCAGAAAATCATATCTCCATTTTATATATGGGGGAAATTCAAGCTCGGAAATTTGTTTTTAAAAATTTTATTTGTTAACTCATGAGAGACACAGAGATAGAGGCAGAGATATAGGCAGAGGGAGAAGCAGGCCCCTGTGGGGAGCCTGATGTGAGCCTTGATCCCAGGATCCCAGGTTCATGACCTGAGCCAAAAGCAGATGCTCAACCACTGAACCACCCAGGTGTCCCCAGGCTTGGAAATTTTGAGGAAGTTCCCGTTGTGATTAGATTCTGATAGGTGCCTGAGGTGGCACTGAACTGTAGTCTGTCACATTCAGTGTTCTTCATTGTTCTGACGCATCACCTCTCTTTGCTCTCCCTGGTAAAAGCACTGCTTTTACATCAAACTGAATTTATGCTCTTCATCTGCCCCATGGCAACACTACAGATATTTGTAGGAAGTGACATATTTCTCCATGGTTGTTCCTTCTCCCATTTAATACCCCTATTTTTTTTTTCAATAGATTCTCAAACAATATTTGAGTTCTACTGAACACATACAGGTTACTGTCTTCATTCAGTGTCTCTCTCCCTATGGTTTTCATTATAACCATTGAGACTCCGGGTGTGTTACTCACAGCTTCTTCTACAGACTGTCCAACAATGTCTCTTGTCTTAGAAAAGAAAGATAACCCTAAACTATTTATCTCTTTTCATTTGGTTGAAGCCAGGATGAGGCAAAAGACCATGGTGTTGGGTATCTTATTTAGAGAGACAATATAGCTTTGGTGACAGGAAAATTTGAGTTCTAACCTTGCCTACATCATTTATTGTTTGCATGGTCTTGGTTAGTTGTCCCCAGTATCTAATATTTAGACTGTCTTTCTATAAAATCAGATATTAATATCTATGAATAGGGCATTCAGAAAGTTAATCAAGATAACACATGTCAAGCAAAAGGTACATAGAAAGCTGTCAATAGCATTCTTTTTAGTAACAATGCCCATATATCCTCATTCAAGCAGCATCAAACTATGCTCATTAGTAAAGCACAGGCTTCTATCTTCATTCCAAGCCATGAAATGACTTGGTTATGCCCATATTTTCAAGGACCATATAATGAATAATTTAGACAGACTTAAGTAGTTTTTCCCCATGACTTAAGTTCATACCTAAAGAAACAGCATGTGAGATAAAATAAAGGATTTTTCTCTCAAGTCTATGGATAGCCAAAGGCAGAACTAGAAGTAGAATCTATGATGTTTGCAAACCAATCCAATGTACTTGTATCTAAATCGCAGTGATTCCCAAGGTTCAAACTTGAATGACAGAATGATGTTGACTAATGGGCTACCAATCCAAGTATTTTGTCTAGTTCAATTATTTTTCTTAAGTCAAATGAACAAGAATAAGAGTTAGCAAAAAGAAAATACATTTGTTGACAGGGACATTTGAAACACTTCTCAAAAATCAACTAAGATGACTTTGTCACCAAGTTTATCCATACTTGTGATGGCTGCAATCTCTGGTGACAAAAATCAGATGACTAAGGTTTTAGACTCAGTTCTGCTACTTGTGAGGTAATTTTGAGTAAATCATTTTACAGCTTTTTAGATTATTTTATTATCTCAACAAGGAGTCAAAATACTGTTGAGATGATGGATATAATGAATTTTTAATTTTAGTTTTATTTTTTACATGATATCAAAATAAATTTATATACAGTTAAGTACCCAGATCTAAAGTGTAAGGCTAACTGAATTCTTACATATCTATACACCCATGTGACAATATCCATATCAGGATAGCAAATACTTCCTAATCCCCAAAGTTCTCCCCATAATGCTTCATCAGATTAAAAAATAAAAATACAGGACACCCAATTAAGATAGCATATACTTTTGATGTAAGTATGTCCCATGTAGTATTTGTGACCCCTGCCATGTCTTTGCTCAGAAAATTCCATCTTTACTTCCTGTTAGTAACTCTAATTCTTATTTCTATCAACTACAGGTTCATTTGCATATTCTTGAACTTCATGTAAAAGGAATTACACAGAATGTGCTTTTTGTGTGTCTTATTTTGCTCAACATAATGTTTTCAAAATTCATTTGTGTTGGTATATGTATAATAGTTTGCTCTGGAATATAGTATAATTTGCTTATTCTCTTATTCATGTATGTATATTAGTACTAAAGTAAGGATATTATGAATACAGCCAGTATGGTCATGCTTCTTCATCTCTTTTGGTAGACATTTGCACTGACTTTGGCAATTATATACTGAAGAGTGTAACTACTGGATCGTGGCCTAACTGTACCTTCAAGAGATACTACCAAAGAGGATAAAACTATTCACACTTTTGGCAATACATGAGAGTTCTAGTTGCTCCACATTCTTACCAACAAATGACATTGCTAGTCATTTCAGTTGTAGACAATTTGGTAAGTGTGCACTGCCATCTCATTTAGGTCTTAATTTGCATTTTGCTGATGTATACCAAGAATGAGAAATTTTTATACATATTCTATTTTGTGATATATTCCAATATCTTGCCCATTTTTAAGGGTTATTTTTCCAAGTTTGGTTATTGTTTATACTGGGGGATAAGTTTAATACCCGCTACTTCATTATGGCCCATTTGTTTTTAAGGTGATTTATAAATTGCAAAGTACTATTAAAACATGTCATTATTCATATGACTATTATTAATAGTATTGGCTTTAAATTTTTTTTGTGAAAACGTTATAGAGAACAGGGCTTTCTGATTCTTGCTACCCTGCCCAAAGTGTCACTATGCTTTGCAAAACTGTATTCTTTTTTATTTTAATTTTTTTTTTATGATAGTCACAGAGAGAGAGAGAGAGAGAGAGGCAGAGACACAAGCAGAGGGAGAAGCAGGCTCCATGCACCGGGAGCCCGACGTGGGATTCGATCCCAGGTCTCCAGGATTGCACCCTGGGCCAAAGGCAGGCGCCAAACCGCTGCGCCACCCAGGGATCCCGCAAAACTGTATTCTAATGGGAATATTTATTTGTCTAAAATGCCAGCTTTTGAGACAAGAGTTTCCCATTCTGCATAAATTATATTTCTATCTTTACAGTGTATACTTTCTAATCAAATAATATGTGAGGAACAATTCAAGTCATTCATGAGATATTTATTCAACAATTTCATACCTTAAAAAAGGTCAGCAGTGGTGCAAGTCGTAGGAAGTAGCATAAAAAAAGTAGAAAAAGCATGAACTTTGGGAGTCAAAAGACCTGGTTTGGCATACCAGCTTTGCCACTTACTGATTACATAAGCTTGGATCATTTATTCAACATCCCTGCTCATTTTCTTCTCCTTGAGAATAGGATGGATAATATTCTGTATTCCTCCTACTTCAAAGAATTATGACCAGATTTAACTGAGATTTATTTGAAATATAGTGTTCTAATAAAAAGTACCATTTATTGCATTCTTACTAAGGTATCAGATTTTGATAAGGCACCATTGTAAGGTCTCATAAGGAGTTCTGTTTAATCTTTGCAACAATCCTGTGATATAAGTATTATTATCCCCATTTTATGGATAAGAAGACAGTGATAGAAGTGGTCAGGTGGCATAGCTTGCCTACAATCTCACACCTGAATTGCAAACCCAGACCTATTTACCTCCAAAAGTAACCCGTGAAGCCCTTATTACTGTATTTGTGACACAATCACTAAGTCACTGTGGATGTAGCCAGGTCTCATAACTGAATAGGGCAGACACAACAATTTAGTCCTCCCTAGCACCCTAAAATATACTTTTTCTTTTAGTCAAAGGGGAAAAAAGTAGGTGTTCTAGCCTTACATTTCAATTTGCAAATTCTATTCCCATTCAAGATATTTTATTAGGAAGGATTGCTTACGCTTTCACTGGGATAAGGGGGAAAGACATGTGGGGATGGAAGAACTCTTATTCTCTGGGAATACGCAAATGAGATTAAACATAAAAGAGACTCTCTTTCCCTAGGATCACCAATCATGCCCAAGTCATAGGCTTATCCAAGAACCGCCTACAGCCTTCATTTCCATAAGCCAGCTTTTGGGTTCAGCAGAATCTGCGTTGCAGAGTTATCCAGGGAGGCAATCAATGGGGCCAGCTTCCTTGTCTTTACACAAGGGCTCTGGTGTATTCATAATCTGTACATCCAAGATCCAGAGAGCCGTGCAGTAAGGACATGCTGGGATTTATCTGGCAAGAGAGAACACCCTGGCTGAATCTAAAGTGAGCTATGTTTGCAGATCTCATCTGCCTGGTGCCGGTGAAGACCCAGGGGAGGTGGAACTAGTAGAAATGAGAAGGTACCAGAGCCCAAGAAACACTATCCCCTGGCTTGGCAGGAACTGTGGCTTATCCATTAAGATATAGAGGACTTGGGAAAGCACAGTGATGCTAATTAATAAAACTTCCAACTTTAAGCAGCTCTAAGGTTTACAAAATGCATTCACACAAACCACCTCAAGCCTTTAAGGAACTCGGTGAGGTGTTTTCATTGATCCTCTTCCTTGGGTGAGGATAGCGAGGATCAGAGATGTCACACGGACTACCCAGTTAATGATGGGCAGGAAGAACTCAGGCTTCCTGGTTCCCAGGTCAGCTCATTTCCCATTACATTATGCTGGATTGTTTTCAGGAAACAAGAACCAGAGAGTAAAGTGTCCTGAATAAAAAAAAAAAAAAAAAAAAAAAAATCAGAGTCTGGGAAAAAAACAAAGAGATGGACTTGGGGGCCAGATGTTGTCACCCACAAGAGTGGAAAAAAAATGTCTTAATTAAAAGCTTGGAACAGGGAAGAAAACCCAAGTGTTATATTCCAGAACAACACAAATTAGAGTGGGGGATCTTGCAGGATGGAACAGGCCAGATCCAGTACGTCCCTGGTCTGTATAGACTCCATTACTGAAGTTAGAGCCGTGTGGTTCTAAGTCACTCAGTGCCACTGAACATGTTGTGCCTCACTTTAAACTGGAAATACTGAAGGAGGAAAAGTAAAAGGGAAAGGAGAAAGAAGGCAGGAAATGTGGAGAAAGCAGGGAGGAAAAAAAAGTAAGGAAGATAATGGAAGGGACAGGAGATATTCAAATGCAGGAAAAGGTTATATATCACAGTAGTAGTGAGGTGAAGAAGAACATAGGACTTCGTCCACGAGCAGAATAGGATGTTTGGAACTTATTTTGTCTTGCGTATGTGAATTCATGTATTCATTTATTTTTATTAAGTTGTTCATTTATTCATCAACAGTCAATTACTAATAATCAATATGGTACCACGCTACTAGAAACTAAAGACAGAGAGATGGGACAAAACATAGATCCTACCTTGAAAGAGCTCTTGGTGTGGAAGATGGACAAGTAAACCTACTACAAATTGAATATTATACAGGATAAGCACCAGGAGATTATAAAAGCACAGAAAGGCCTCACTCAGTTTTGTGTCCAGTGCATGTACAGTTTGGTGTTTGGAAAGCAAGAGAACTGGTTAGAGCAATCCTCTCCTGGAATAGGTGATAGCCCAGGATGAACATCAAGGAAGAGTCAGAATTAATCAGACAAGGGGTATGGGGAAGAAGGCTGAGAAATGCATAAGGCCTTTTTGTCTGAGAGTACAGAAAAATGAATACAGAGTAAAAGGTAAGAGACAATAAGTCTAAGAAAATGAAGGAAGTTTGGTCCTGCTGGAATTTAAAGAATAAGGGGAGGAGAGATGAGGCTCACACTGAACAGATTTGCAGGGGCTAGATTGGGGGTTGGATCAGGACATGTGAACTTTTTCCTGAGGACGGTGGGCAGTCTATGAGCGACCTTAACCTGGGTGGTGATATGATCGGTGTTACATTTCTTAAAGACCAGTCTGGCCTCATGAGATAAAGAATTGAAAAAAGTAGTGAGCCTGGATGCAGGAAATCTAAGTTGGAAGGCTCTGTGCAGTGAGCCAAAGAGTTAACATAGACTCAAGTGTGACTATGGAAGTGGCCTGAATTCAAAGCACAACTCAGGGTGGATATATTCTCAGGTCTTCATGTTCTCTACCTTCCTCGGCTACTCATACACAATGACTGAACTGATGTATATTAAACAAGATATCTTCAATTTTAAAAACATTCTGCACTTTTCCGCCTTTTGCCATTCTCCCTTGGAAAATATGTATTTGAATTATTCTGGGGTAAAAAAGTTCTTTGGGAAGAAGCAGCTGAATATATCCCTCCCAGCAGATGCCAGCCCCCTGAATGGCAGTGTTGGAAAATCCCACATCCCCCACTACTCTGACACACATGACCCTTCTCCACCCAATTTCAAAGAAACAAAAGATGTCTCAAAGACTCCTTTGGAAAAATAATCATTCAATAGGATGTGACTAGGCTGTTTCCATGGCAATTCAAGCTTTCTTACATTGTGATAATTTCTGAAAATGGAAATTTCCTTTTGTCTCCTAATGTTACCTCCTTTTGTTGTATGTAGGTATTCACACTCACACATAGGCGGTTTGGGTTAAAAAATACAAAAAAAAGTAAAATAAAAGATTTAAGTCTCTTGGCTATTTTCCTACTTCCTAGGGATACCAGCCTGGGGAGATTGTTGAGCCTTTTAAGGAATGTATCAAATAGAGTGTCAATGTGGGGGTTGGAGAAAGGATTATCCCAGTATTTAAACTTTTTTTTTAAAAGGCATTTCAGAAAAATAGAACACTGTGCATAATACCTACCACCACTCCCAAACTCTATGGAGAACACTCCATGGTTTCAAATGGAAGTTTCCTCCCAATTAAATACTGTTACAAGGCAAGGGATGGGGCAACTCAGCTAGCCAGAGAAATGCAACCTGGAAGAAACAATGTCATCTGACCACAAACTCTCAGTTCTATCCCCATTTATAGGGTCAGTTTGAGGAATGTGATGAAAGTTTGTTTTGGGGCTATTGGATGGCTCAGTTGATTAGGGGCTGGCCTTCAGTTCAGGTCATGATTCCAGAGTCCCAGGATCTAGCAGTATCAAGCTCCCTGCTCAGCCGGGAACCTGCTTCTCAGTCTCCCTCTGCTCCTCCCCCCAGCTCATGCTCTCTCTCTTGCTCACTCTCTCTCAAATAAATGAACAAAACCTTAAAAACAAAAATGAAAGTTTGTTTTTATGCCATTATTTAAAAACAGAACTCCCCTTGCAGCAACCATACTCAACCTGGAACAATTTTGACCCCCATGGGATATTTGTCAATAACTAGAGAGATTTTTGGGTTGGCACAACTAGAGAGAGGGCAGATGGTAGGGAGGCTGCCCAACTAACATCCAGTGGAGAGAGAGTAAGGATGCCTCTAAATATTCTACAAAGTTCCACGCTGTGCCCTGTCCTCTCCATGACAAAGAATATCCTGCCAAAAATGCCACTACTCCAAAGTTTGCTTTAGAAGTTGGAGATGCTACTAACACAGGGGCACTGGGTTAATCATTGAAAAACAAATTGACCTTCAGGATGTGAATTGGGAAAGTACATCTAAGAGGGTCAGTACAATGAGAGTGAAGAGGCTCAATAACTCATTTAAAATTCTAGAAATGTCAGGAGTTAGGTCAACAATTAGGCATATAAAGAAAGACATCCAGGAATCCATGAGCCAGGTGAGTACATTCATTCCTTCATTTGCACATTCATTGATTTATTTTTCAATAAGTTGCAGACACTGGACCAGGTATTAAGATTTCAAGAATAAACAAAGCAGAGGGTCCTGTCTTCATTGATATCCTAGCATAGTAGGAAATAAGGATAATAATAAACAATGCATAAACACTTCAGAACAGTTGTAATAAATGCTATGTAGGAAAAGTAGGGCTTTTTTGGAGTATAAGTTAGAGGTCCTAATCTAGAAGGGAAAACTTGCCAGAGAAAATTGATTTTAAACCAAGATCTAATTGATGAATCAAGAAGTAGTAATTATGAATATTGGAGATGTCTGTATAGGCCCAGACAGCCAAACTGGTATGTAAATTACAGAGTAAAGCCACTAGGACGAGGTCTGTGAAGAGCCCATGTCTAAAATGGTTCAATCGCTTAGGCTTTTTTGAATGCAAGCATAGTAACAAGCCATAGAAGGAGAATGAATGTTAATAAGGACAAGCAACAGGTGGATTAAAAATTGAGACAAAGCTGGGCCAACTTGGAAAAATAAATGGATATCTACTGTCTAATTATGCACCAGACCTTGGGTTTACACATTGACCTTGGTTCCAATAAATATTGAGTTCATCACCCATGCCAAGTAAATGTTTTCGTTTAAAAAAATAGGCTGAGAGTTAAGAAAGATTCAAGAATGGCCCAATATACTAGTTGTATCCTATTTTATAGGATCTCAAATCAAAAATCATACTTGATTATTCTTGTTGTTTTTTTTAAGATTTTATTCATTCATTCATGAGAGAGACAGAGACACAGGCAGAGGGAGGAGCAGGCTCCCCACAGGGAACCTGGTGTGGGACTTGATCCCAGGACCTCGGGTTCACAATCTGAGCCAAAGTCAGATGTTTAACCACTGAGCCACCCAGGCGTCCCTTGGTTATTCTTGTTTTATTCAGTTGTGTAGAAATGGGATTAAGGATATGTGAAAATGGTTGACATATTCTTTCAGCTAATGCCAGTTCTAGTGCGTCTCTCAATCATGCTTTTTGTTTTTTATAAACATTTTGCATGTTATTACACAGATATGTTAAAATGAACTTTTGCATTGATATAAGCATATATGCAGAAAATTATGCAATTCAAGTACAGATGGTTTAATTTTTTTTCATAAATTTAGATACCTGGCAAACAGACTAACACATAAAATATTACCAATATCCCAGAAACACCCTTTGTGGCTCTTCCCAGTCAACATCCGCGCCAAGGGAAATACTATCTTAATTTTTATCATCATAGATTAGTTTTGCCTATTTTTGAAATACTCTTTAAAATACAGTATTGTACATGTGTCTGGCTTTTCTGTTATATGGTGGAGTTTACCTACTCTGTGCATAAAGTTGTTAATTATCTCTGCTGTATTATACTACTTTTGCTGCATACTTTGATATGTTGTGATTTCATTATCATTCAATTTGAAAGCTCTTACTGGTTGTCACTATGATTTCTTTATTGATATTTGGATTATTCAAATGTACAATCCTTAGTTCCCAGGTAGCTATGATTCTCTATGACTTGTTACTAATTTCTACTTTAAGTGTTTTACTGTTCAGACAGCATGCTCTGTATATGTCAGTCCTTATACTTGACTGCTTCCAGAGATGGTAGCTCTTAGCTCTTCTAGTTAGGGTTTCCCTCCCTTTTCTGATGACAGAAGAAATCCAAAGGATAGCATTCAATTGTGTGAAGACTGAGTAGGAGGTCTTCACTCGGTAATATTTCAGAGTGTTTTTTTTGCATGTGATTTTTTTTCTAGAGCAGTGATTCTTAACTTGGACCATGTATAAAATTGATTAGAGAAAAATATAGACACTTTATATATTTTAATATATATTATAAATATATATATTTATATATAAAATGTATGTAGATATAATTGAGATTATAAAAATATAAATATAGACATTATATTATAAATGCATATGCATGTAATTATATAAGATTATATAAAACATACATATGATAACTATATAAATAAGACATATAAACATGTATTTTATTATATATATACAATTAAATTATATATGTATGTCAAAATATTCAGCAAAAGAACTATAATACAGTAACTATAATTAACAACTTTTTGCACCCAGGTAGGTAAACCTCACCATATAACTTTAGGAGAGAAAGGCCAGATACATGATAAATACTACATATATATAAAACAAAATACATACAGACACATATTTAACTCATGCTATGAGGAAGAATCATAACACACACTGTTTATAACTGAGAAAAATGGCATCTTTAGTGATCTTTGGTGGCTTAAGTTCCCCCTGGAAGACAATCCATGGAGTTCATGTTTCTGCATATCTTGTGAGCAGAGACACTGACACCGTTTGGTCCAGAATGTCTTTTCAAGGCTGTTTTATAATTAGCAAATAGAGATAATGTCTCCTTCTGGGGCAGAGGGCAAGTTTGTTTGCTCTCTGGTATAATGAAGATAGTATCTTGGGTCAGAGCAAAGACTGGGCAGGTTTGCTTGCAGCCAATTATAACTATTAGAGTACCCTAAGTTTGAGATCCCTTAGCTATGATGATTCAAAGCATCTGACTGGGCTGCTCTGCATCAGTCTTGTGGGACTGAAATGCTAGGAGAATTGATGTTAAAAGAAACTAATGCTTGCTGTACAATGAAAAATTCCGTTATCTCTGACCCGGGAGTTTCATGTTTTCTGTCCACAAAAATGCATCATGCTAACTTGTTAGCTTGCAAGTAGGATGAAATCTCAGACACTTTACACTTATTGATAACTCCAAAGAAAGCAGAGTCTGGTATCTCTGGGCCATTGGTTACACTTTGATCATCCATGTGGACAAAATGTGGGGACAGGTAATTTGGTTCTCTTGTTAACTTTGGCTTTATTTTTCTATCCTAATAGAAATTCACTTGTATAAAAGCAACTGCCCTGTTTATATGCGTTATGAAAGGTTTATAGAAAGTATTTTGCTGTCTGGGACTCCTTTCTCTAGGGTAGAAGGTTTCAACATTTTTTTTTTTTAATTCCATAGACCACTTTGACCATTTGTGAAAGCACATGGACCCCTTTCCCTAACAACGTTTTCAAACCCATAAAATAATTTAGAATTGCCAAGAGTTCATTATACTAAAATAAAATTATCTAAATATTTAAAAATCAGTTTGTAGTAACAATAGTACATTGCTTTTATTAATGTATTAAATAAATGATCTGCATAGAACTAATAGCTACCATTAATTGTCTTAAGTGCAAATAATATTTCAAGATATCTTTGACTGCAATATGTATATGTATATAATATGTAATATGACATGAAAATATTAGAGTCTATTAATGCAAAGTCACTCTTAATGCAATTACTGGTATTATTAATGTAGTTTGTTTTCACATTAATAAATGACCGTAATGCTAAATTTCAATTGGACAGTAAAAAATAAATGCAATCTCCCCCTTTCCACTCCCCACCATACGCAGTCCTGATTAATGGACTCTGGTTTAGAATCTCCATCCTAGAGTTTCTGGAGAACCTTAAGATAACCTTGAGAAAGTCAAAGCAAAGCAGGTTTTATTAACTGAATAGTATTATTCTCCTGAAATTAATGTCCTCCATAGGAGACAGTGGTTTGACTTCTAAGCACATCCCAAAAGTGTAAATTTCTGACCTGATTTCATGTAAATCAGAGTCCTTTTGATTTCCAGAGTTAATAGGAGAGACTTTGTTTCATTTTTGTTTTTGTTTTGTTTTAACCTTTTTTTTTTTTTACTTCAGGAGTGTCACATCCTTTAAAACATCAAAGGGAACTTATGACTTGGAACTCCTAACATTTTAAGATTTCTTGGGATTAGAACTTAAAAATCCTAAATCTTCCAATTTTCATGAATTCTAATGTCTAACACGAATATCACAAGCACAAAATATATGAGATCACTAGGTTCATCCTAAAACAATTATCTGGACCAGTGGGTGGAACAAAGGGAACAGCAGATATGTAGACATTTAAGTAATCCTACCTCATGTTACCTGTCAATTTATTAAAAATGATTGGGTATGAGGCTGAGGGAGAATTTTTAAATATTGCTGTTTTTATAATTTTATGAAAATCTGATTAACAAGTAAGTCTCAAAAACATGAATACATGTTAACAGATCCTATACTGTTAACAGTATTTTTTCATCTACAAAATTATTTAAGCGCATGCACACACTCATTTTAGTTTCATACAAATTTTCACATAAACTTTTACCTAAAATCTTCCTAACCACACCTGTGGGGTAGGAATCACCAGTTCCAAATTACAGATGAAGACCCTGAAATTCAGAAATTTGATATCTTGAGTGAAGTCACTGAATCTAACTCTGATCATCTTTCTTTGGCACTGCTATATTGGGGCCTGGCCATCTGAGAAACCTCTGTACAAAAAGCTTTCTTCCTTGTCTTGAACTACGTGAATCAAATCTTCTAATATCAGGATTACTCTCATAATATTAAAATAAGAATGCTAATGATCATTACAAGAGCAACAACAGAAACTTCATTACATAGAGCGATCACCTTAGGTAAACAGTGAAACCAAATAGATTGGCTTGAGAGCTCTTGTTCTTTGCCACTGTTGTAAAATATTTCCTTTGCATTGCCCTTGCTCTCTGAGGGGTCTGATGCCCTTCTCAACATTCTTCCATTCTCCAGGCCATTACCATTAATCAATGGAAAGTTCTCCTTCATCTCAGATCATAAATCACCAGGCTATCCTAGTGTTGCTAGGTAATAGCTCTGATGAGCTAATTCACACCAAGGTGTGAATGAATAATGATGGTTTTATAATTTTTCCACTTGGGAGTCTGTTTGCATTTTAAAGAGGGCCACAAACACTTCTCTAGTGAAGTGTGAAATATGGAGATTTCTGAGACTGTTTTCAGGCAGATGAAGGGAAAAGTAATGTTTGGTCAAGAGGTTGTTTAAGCACCTCTCAAACTATCTAGTTTGTAAAGATGGGAAGAAATAAAGGGAATTGGCATATGGAGGCTAGCAAGAGAGAGGTAAGATATCCTTTGTGACAGATTTTGGTGAATCATACTTGTCCTCACAAAGGGAATTCACCCCAGGAAAGACTGCTGCATCTGTCCCAGCGCTTCTCTAGGCAGATACTCCTCCTATTCTCAGATCATTAACACAGCGAGGCAAGGTCTCTGACCTCCAGAATCCAGCTACGTCTCTGAGTCTTGCAACTCCATTGCAATGCTTCTGGAATCTTTTTTTTTTTTTTTTTTTTTAATGTTTGGGGATTTGGTGATAAAAATTTCCCCCTGCATTATTGAGATACAATTAACACATAATATCGTGAAGGTATAAGGTATATAGCATGTAGGTTTGATGTATTTCTACATTGCAAAATCTTCATCCATCCCTTTATGGGATGGGTCATCTCCTCCTCTAAAGATCCCACACATAAAGTAATGGGAATTAAAAAAAAAAAAGGAAACAAAAACTTAGAAAAACTTTCCATTCCTTTAAAGTACTCAACCTTAAAAAGTCTGGAGGTTGTAAGCATAGAGAAAAGTTTGCATTCTTTCATAGGTACCCTAGATCCCTCCCTTGGAGGTGCGTTTAGGAGGGCCTATGATGCAAGATTAAACCCTACTGATAGACTCAATGGACATATGGGACAATAGAAGAGAGGCCTTCCTTAGTACTGGCTGTTATTGTTGGAAATTGGTATTGTTGTGATGAGAACTCTTCTCAGTGGGATTCTGAACTGAGAGCTATTACAAGAAGCAAAGCAAACTGACGAAATGACACAGGAAAGGAAGTTCTCTGCTCAGGGCTAAGAAGACAAAAAGCTAACTCTGGGAAGCGAACTAGGGGTGGTGGATGGGGAGAAGGGCGGGGGGTGGGAGTGAATGGGTGATGGGCACTGGGGGTTATTCTGTATGTTAGTAAATTGAACACCAATAAAAAATAAATTAAGAAAAAAAAAACCTTCCTACTTAAAACGCAAAAAAAAAAAAAAAAAAAAGAAAACAAAAAGCAAGAGTGTGAACTTGACTAGGTTCAGTATAACCTTCCACTCTTACCTGTTGGTCGTTCAAATTCTTAGACATCTTAATAAGATTAGTAGCACTTCCTCCCTTGGGTAAAAGCAAGAAAAGTATCATGGAATGAAAATCCAAGAACATACTTCTTAATAAAAAAGTCAAATGAAAGCACATCAATTTTTTAAATTATTACTTAATGCATGACTTATAAATTCAGAGATAATCCTCAAATAGAAAAGAAAGGAAGAAATAGCAAACAAAGCTAAATACAAAATCTATCCTTTTCTACTAGCTTAATGGATTTATAGGCTTCTTTAAAATTTATGTTTCCTTTTTCTTTCACCTAACGTCTCAAGGCATTTGTCTGTTAAATGAAGAATTGCTATATTTATTTCATAATGAGATTCGGAGTGTGAAATCTAACAATGCAGGCAAAGTATTCAACACAGTGCCCAGCACAAGGACTGTGGCTAAGACTTAGTACTTTGGAATCAGGTAGACAGGAACTAAATGCCTAATCTACCAATTATAAACTGCATGACTCTGGATAAATTATTTAGTTATCTGTCCCTTATTATTTTCATTTGCCTCATGCAGATAAATAATAGGTGATATATAGAGGATTAAAGGAAACATAATAAAGACGTTTAGTGCATAGTACACACTAGATACTCAATAGTATCATTTACTATTAATACTTGAAAACTACTTCAAAGCTTCTGTGTGTTCTTATTTGTATGTATCTGTTAGCAGAGACAGGTTTAGAACAGATGAGACTATATGAAAGTTACACATAAAAATATTTTAGTTCTTTAAAGCCATTTGCACTTGTCTTTCGCAACACACCGATGTAATGCTTTGAAACCCTGGTTGGTTATGGCAGGGCACAGTGGCATAAGGTCTAGAGTCACAAAGCCTGTATTTAAAACCAACTCCAGAATTTACAATGGGAATGTGAGCAAGGTAAATAAAATCACATTCCTTATCTGTAATATATTGATAATAAATAATATTACCCACCATATAGAATTGTTGGGAGGATTATGAGTTACACACTCAACTGCTTAGAACAGTATTAAGGACATAGTAAGCAACTCCAAAATGTTACTCACATTTTTTTCATATCTATATCCCTTTGAAGATAGTATTTAACAAGCAAAAAATACAAGATTATATTTTTATTATTAAAGTAGATTCAATTTTTAAATTGACCAATGTTGTTCCATATATGCCACATTAAAAGCTATTACTAGTTTGTCAGGCATTTACGATCAGTGATGTAAATATAATCCTCTTTATGAGACCCAGGTGGGGAATCAAGGCATTACTGATTTCTAATTGATTGAATTTATGGGTGGATTAGTTGGCCCAAAAGTCAGTGATACACAGCCGCATAAATGCAAATTGTTATTACTCTTGCAAAGAAGTAATACTGCATGAATTATATCTAAGTTTTCATTTATTTTAATATCTGATTATGTCCACCTCAACACATACTACCGATGCCCAAATGCATCCTCCTGCAATATGACTGAAAATCCAAGTGCATTACCTTGAGTAGTTCACACAAACCACACTTTTGTGATGAGAAGCAACATATAAACAATCAAAGATCAAAATTCTGAAACCTGTGTCAGTCCAGCAACACGCTCACCACCTTCTGGAAAGGTTCTCGGAAGCAATCCTTGGGCTTTGTGAGCTCCCCTGAGGTCAGAGCTCCCTCTGGCAGCTGCAGATGCTAAGGCCTATTTACAATTTCCTTGAGCCTCCTAAGAATTACATTTCCCTATGTGCTTTTAGGTTCTTCAACTCTATCCCTTTTACTTTCCATTGGAGAGGATGCGGAGAAAAGGGAACCCTCTTACACTGTTGGTGGGAATGTGAACTGGTGCAGCCACTCTGGAAAACTGTGTGGAGGTTCCTCAAACAGTTAAAAATATACCTGCCCTACGACCCAGCAATTGCACTGTTGGGGATTTACCCCAAAGATACAAATGCAATGAAACGCCGGGACACCTGCACCCCGATGTTTCTAGCAGCAATGGCCACTATAGCCAAACTGTGGAAGGAGCCTCGGTGTCCAACGAAAGAAATCCTAGTCTTCTGAGGCTTCTCTCGCGTTTTGTTGCTTCTGAGTCACTCTGAACTTCCTTCTAAAGGAAATGAACATATCACCACTCTCACTCAATCCTGCATTTCTCCCCATTCATTTATTCAAGGCCATCCTGTTTGCTTAAATCACGCAGCCTTGATTTTCAAAGGAGCTAGGTGCTTATTCACTTAGAATCCATCTAAGTAAACAATAGAAAAGATTTCTTATAGGCTTTTAAAAAGACGCTCTTTCTGACATAGACTAGGAAGGCTTGGTATAGAATGGGGATTGTGAACGCTTCCCATAAAAACCAGGGTTTATTTTCTGCCCATTGCCCGTTCACTGTTTTATTGTTTGTTTCGGTCTCTGTAGCAGAGTTCTCACACTGCATGCCCCGACTGCCTCTGCCTGCATAAAACATGATGCTCTACCGCGAACAATGCTGGAATACATTACATAAATTTCCCTTTGATATCCAGCATGTTTTCTACTCTAATAGAATCTGAGCAGAATCACATCTCTTTTTCCCCAGTGTTCCCGATGTGCTTCATAACTCTCTCTTCTGTGAATCCAATAACCATCTCCAAGCCGTTAGAAGGAATACGTTTCAATGAAGGGTGGAAGCAGCTCAGTAGGGCAGAGCCAAAGATGATCTAGCAAGTAGTTACATGATAGCATGAGAGGACACAGTCCAGAGGATCAGGGGGCTGTACAATCAACTTTTATTACTCAGAATTCTTGCGGGAATAAAGCATTCTGGTTATGATGTGGCGTGAACCCCTTAAACCCCAATTGCAAATTTTCCAAAAATCTTGGGGTTCCTTCCTGGGGAAGATACTGTAGTTTGGTTTACGTCACACCTATTCTCAAGCCTCATGCCAACTTCTAGTCACCAAGAGAGGCAAACACACTTCTCCAGCCTCCTTTGTATCTAGGCATGGTGTTGTACACAATTAGCTCTAAAGAGGCATAGAGAGACAACTGTTATTAGGGTTTTGTGGAAAGTTTTTGCCTTCCCGAGGGCAGGTAGGAAGGCAGCACCCTTTACCAATCGAATGGTCCTGTGCCACATGGAGCTCCAATGTTCATCAGTCACTGTGAGAGGAAGACCAACGTTATCATAGAGACCAACCCTGATATTGATGAGATACTAACCTACTATCAACACTGCCTACTTCTAGATTATCTTATTAGGTGAAGGAAAATAAATTAATAAAAGTCCGATTCGTGTGAGCCAGGAGTATCATTTGTTCAACTTGTTTTATTAATTGCAAGAAACAAATCTGTTAAGTGGTGTGCCTGGGTGGCTCAGTTGGTCAAGTGTCTGCCTTTGGCTCAGGTCATGATCCCAGGGTTCTGAGATTGAGCCCAAACATTGGCTTCCCTGCTCCCTGTTCCACCTCTCCCCTTGCTCAATATCTCTCTCTCAAATAATTATAAAGTCTTTCAAAGCCTAAAAGTCTGTTAAGCTACCATGTCTTCTGTAGTAGAACCTGAAAATATCTTACTTAATATTGAAAGACTTTCTGGGTCTTTTAGTCATTATTCTACAAACGATGGCCTTATACAAGGTTTGAAAAGTCTCAGCAAATCATATGTCCCAGTTTCTTAGAAAGGCACGTGCTAGAAATGGCAGTGAACCAGACCAGACTCTGCTCTCCTCACTCAGTGTGATCCTGGAAAAGCCCATTCAGAGACTGGGCTCTTAGTCATTGAAAGTTAGGTTTGGAGTTGGGGTACAATATGTTCTAGTCCTGAGATTTGACAATTCTGCTCGACACCTCTAGTGCACCACAAGATTGTAATTCCCACATGTTCTCCATGTCGAGGCAGCATGTGAAATAACCCTCAGTGTTCCTGTGTTATCCTATGTCATGGGTGCTATTCACTCATGGCATCTGTTTTTCTAAATCTCATTTTTCTTACCAGCATGAGATTATGAGTAAATCAGAGATCATATTCTAGGGGGGCTTTTGGACTGAATTCAGTCTGCAATTTTATTTCCCTGCAAACGTTTTGGAGGTGTTTTTTTTTTTTTTAATATATTTTTAGTTTTTTAAGTAAATTGAATGTCACATCATATCCATATATCCTGATGCTTTTGAAAAATTTTGTCTGTTTGGTAATACTGGGCCCACATTCTTCTGTGAAAATAATCACCTGGAGTAGAGGGACTGCAGCCTTTATCTTCCTTTCGTGACACTGCCCACCAGACCCACTTCACTCACATTGTATACCTGGTTATTTGAACCTTAAGCCTGAGAATAGAACATTACTACAATTTCTGTCTAACTCTAAAGTCGTCCACCCATTTGCAAACAAAATAAATTATACCTAAGGAATTGGTTCCTAGGTTGGAGGTAATGTCCTAGGCCCCTCGATCTAATCCAGCATTCCATGACAAGCTGAGGTGTTGCTGAGACTTTGATGTATTACTTGACACATCACTGGGCAAGCCAGCCTTGAGCTGGTTTTAGAAGTTACTAAAGGGAGCAACACTTCACTTGTCACCATTGATCTGGGATGGAAACATTGATAGGTTAAAATCAGGGGCTGCAGGTACACCCTTCCCTGCAGTTTTAAATAAACACAATCAGTCTATCCAGTGCTAAGCAACTGTTTCTTAAGGCGTGTTTGTAAATGTGTTTATAAAGCAAGAACCTTCAATCCATCAGGCCTCAAAGAGCTAATCAATATATTCCAATTTGATCTTGGAGAAGTTTTGCCTCTGGGAAGTTTAATTTATTTCAACTCATGGCCATGAAAAAATGAGCAGCCATGGCATTTTGACAAAATAGAAAAAGTGGACGATGTTGTATCCAGCAACAGTTCCATTTCAATTTTCCATTTTATCTGAACAAATCACCCCACTGCATGGGATGACCATGAAAATTGATCGGGCATGGGGCTAGTCTGTGGGCCAAGGTAGGCCGACTGAATATACAGATGGCAATGCAAGAGGCGTTGTTACTCACAGACTATGGCCCCTGTTAAAACATTTCTGGAGAGGGAATAGGAAGCCTGGGAAAGAGTTTTGGTATGTAATCTACTAGATAAATGTCCTTTTAACAGTATTTGTATCTAGATATAATCACTTCCCATAGCTAGGGTGTTTGCCCCTGAAAAATAAATTCCCTTGATGTCTGTAAGGGAAGGATATCAAGTGCCATTTCCCTTTTAGAGTTTGGCACAGTAATGACATAAACAAATCCCAAGGGAGTATTTCTTATTTTTATGCACCCGAAATAGAATCCAGGTCTATCATATATCGAAAGACAGCACAGCTCTCCGGATGGCCCCAAGGGAAATATGCAGAGTGGCAGAAATGGTAATGTGTTATCCTGGGAACCCTGCTATATTACAGGCTGCATCAGTGGCATATGTTTGCATAAGTGATACATCAGTCCCCACTCTTCCTATGCAGATTAAATAAACAACAGTGTCCATTGTCTTTAAAATACAAAGAGATAAGATCTGGAAGCCAAAACATAAGGTAAAGAGAGAGACTGGAGAGGTCTAATGGGAAGGAGGCACTTTTTAAGCATTACTCGTTTAAACAAATTTATCCTGAAAGGAGAATCAGAGTTAGAGAAAAGCTCCAGAAAGCATAATTGTACTTAAGATCCTAGAGTAAGGCAGACTCCATTCCCTGGAAATCTGGAAATACAAAGATGGGGTTGCTGCGGAAAAGGGCTGAGATGTCCTGATGCCCTCTTGGGCCCTAACAAGACCTTTGCTGGATCAGAGAAAGCCGTGGAGTGAGAGATGCACCTGGAGACTGTAACCAACACCAGGAAAAGCAGTCGGATTCCTATTGAGGTCTCCTTGGATTCACGATTATAAGAATATGGTCAGACTTTCAGGGATTTCAAGAGTAATAGCACATGGAAGAAGGGACTCCACACTTGAAATAATTAAGTATTAGTTCTAGCCCCTGCTTTGCCACAAATTTTCAATATGACTTAATTTCCTTGCAACTGTGTGTTTTTTTTTTTTTTCTTATCCTAAGAACGTCATTGTAGTCACGGTTTCCTAAAATCCTACCTAACTTGGAAATGCCACAATGCTCACCTGCGATCTCCCATAAAACTCCACGTCCGCATTTCTCTGTTCTCTATCAAAGTACTAGCTTGTTGGATATATGTTAAGTTTTAGGAAGACAACTGGATAGGTTAATTCCAATTGTCTGAATTTTAACTCCTACGGGACTCTTTCACAAGTAGGAGACATCTATTTTCAAGGTCATGATGTGAAATCGGTACAGAGTTGATTTACAGCATTTATTTTCTCCGGAGGTATCCAACCTCATTCATAAGTTCCCGAAGGTTAGAGCAGCAACAGCCATAAAAGATCTCCTGAAGAGTGACATGTTTTAAAATACTCCTCATCAAAAGAGAGAATTCATCTGTGGCACGATGTGCGGGCTCCTGAATAAGAATCCGCTCACTTATCTTCTATAGGTTTGGCTGACTGACTATTCAGAAGACTATTGATTGAAAGGTCTCTGATCATCTTCTAGACAGTTAAGCTACAACAGGACAGGACTTATGTTACAGTGCAATGTTCTTTTGATTAAAAAAAAAGACGACAAAAATTAAGTGATACTAAAATATGTAAAAAAGAATATGACATTCAAGCATAAAATAAATGACCCTTGATATTTGTTTGAACTCTTTCATATCTTATTAAATAATCAGATCTAGTTTTGTTTTGTTTTGTTATCATTGCATTCTTAGAAGGATGGGCACTACATGGAAGAGGTCAAGAGAAGAGTATGGGTGACCAGAAGGAAAAGACAAAAGTCATAAAGAAAAACAAAAACAAAAAAAAGCTAAAGAAATTTTAGACATCTACCTGTAAGATAGACTTAAGAGCTATTTGTCTCCAGCCTCCTTGCATAAGAAAACATATAACAGGAGAGAAAACTGTATCTCTGAAAGGGATGGGAGTGAACTTTAGCTCTTTGGGGAATGAACGAGAATACTCCAACCCAATTTATAAAACATATACTCAGCAAGGCAATAAGTTGGTTCATGGAAACTTATGGGGAAAAACAAAAACAAAATACCAAAGTGCAAGTCACTCATTCTTTGAGGAGAGAAATAAGCCCATGAATATATTGGTTGGATCTGTAAGCACCAACGTAGGAGTAGACCCAAAAGCCCTTTGCTTATGACCTTATGAAGTTTTATTTTAAGGATTCAAATGAAACAAAAACACGAGATACCCTGGATACATCTCCTAGCTAAAGGGCATTCACTCTGGGTCCAAGATTAAAAATTACGGTAAATTTTATAAGACAGAGAATAACTTCTTGTTTGGGAACGCAGTTTGGACTTAAAGGCTCCTTTTCTTCTCATATACTTCATGTCTACACCATCTGCAGAGGGGGTCTCAGTAGGTTGGTCTGCTACATCTAACTGGAAGGGCCACCATGGGGCACAGTTTCACAACAAGTCACCCTACGTGTATTTTTGCTCTTTTATGTACAGTCTGTATTTCACTGGAGTATTGATCCCTTGGACAATTAAGTTGTGAGCAGGCCCACAGAGTTGATTTTATCCAACAGTAACTGCACAGGGCTCTTCAACATATTTCAGAGAGAATAACCTGGCTTCACCATGAAAGAGTATATTTTGCTTCCTCTTCCTACACCAGGCCCTGCTCTTCCCACTGGTTTAACTCTCTGCTAAGCGAAAAGGTGTTACGTCCTCCTCTTACTCGGAGCCTAGGATCTCCACTGGGCTATGCTTTATTTTCAGGCAGGTTTATTATTCCTTAAATGAAGAATCCCAGTTTCCTTTTATTGCTTTTCTGTTTGGGCCTTTGGCATAGTCAGGCCCCAGGGCAGATTGCTCATCTTACATTTTTCCCTTTCATGACAAGAAACTGGTGGTATAAGTGGATTAAGAGGTTTTTTTCCTTCCCACAGGCAATGAGCATGGTATTCCTGCAATTAAAGAGGCCCTTATTTGATTTGGACCATAACTAGTTACAGATTATTAGGCACCTGTAAGGCTATTAATAAGGTAAATTTTTATTTACTTTTGTATTATCTCTTCTGTCTATAGTACCTTCCAGAACCCTTTGGGAAGTGTGGTTTAACAGGGTATGACTTGATATTTCTGAATCTTTAATCATAGTATCACCATTACAGGCTCTTACCCGTGTATTTTTCCTCAGAGATCAAAGCTGGCACATTGCAATAAGTCTTATAACAGAGTACACAGAACGGTCTATAGGAAAATGGAGGTGATACTTTAATTCAAGTTGGAAGCAGCTGGGATGAGTAGTTTTTAGGCATGTCAGAGTGAGTTTGTCAATTAACAAGGCTTTCTTACCGTGTGGAGTAACTCCTGTGCGATGGTTAATTTTACATATCAACTTGACTGGCCACGGGGTGCCCAAATTAACCATTATTTCTGAGCGTGTCTGGGAAAGTGTTTCTGAAGGAGATTGGCATTTGAATAGATGGACTCAGTAGATTGCTCTTCCCAATGTGGGCGAGCATCGTCTAATCCCTTGAGGATCTGGATGGAGGAAGGTGGAATGTGCCCCCTTTCTCCTGCCTCACTGCTCAACTGGGACATCTCATCTCACTTTCTCCTGTCCTTACACTGTGATTTCACCCCATTAGATTCCTTCGCTCTCAAGCCTTCACACTCGGACTCACTTATATACACCACTGGCTTTCCTCAGTTGCCACTTTGCTGATAGCAGATTGTGGAACTTCTCAGCCTCCATAACTATATGAGCAAATTCCTCACAATAAATCAATCTCTCCCTCCCTCACCCTCCTTCTTCTCCCTCCGCACCCCCCCCACTTCCCTACTGATTTAGTTCCTCCAGAGAACCCTAATATAAAATAACCCTGAAAGGGTTTTTCTAAGTCCTTTAATTTGACCTGTACTACTATATAATTGCCTTTAGCTTAATACTACCTGTAATAATATGGTCAGTACTAATATTTTTACAAGCTAAAAATGTTCAGAACTATTATGTAGGCACTATTCTAAAATTATTTAAATTAATACAAAAATTTGTGGGGTAGGCATTATTATATAAAAAAATGAAGCTTATGAAAATTGTCCTCAGTCACACACACTCAGTTTTCTATTGCTGCAGAGCCGATTATCCCAAATTCAATGTCATATGACCAGAACATTTATTACATCTCCAGACATTGGTGGTTGACTGGGCTCAGCCAGATGGTTCTCACCCTGCGTTTTGCGTGCAAAGTCAGACATCAGCTGGGACTGTAACCATGTTTAGGGTTTCCTCACTCACATGTCACAGCCCTGGAAAGAGTGGGCTCAATTATGCTGAAGAC
Source organism: Canis lupus familiaris (assembly GCF_011100685.1). Taxonomy (NCBI): domain Eukaryota; kingdom Metazoa; phylum Chordata; class Mammalia; order Carnivora; family Canidae; genus Canis; species Canis lupus. Next base: position 72,129,232 of record NC_049232.1, on the reverse strand, counting down.
TGCAACAGATGGAACAGCAAGGGCATCTTTCTCTATTCTTATGTGATCTCTTCATGTGCTCTCTCTAGTATGGGAGTTTCAAGGTAGCCATATATCGCACATGGGGGTCACAACACCAGAGGCACATTTCCTGACTGACAGCCTGGTGGACTATGTCTCACATTTCATAACCCAGGCTCAGAGGTTACATAGCATCACTTCCATCATATTTTGTTTGTTAGAAGCAAGTCATCAAGGTCAGCTCATATTTAAAAGGAAGCGAATTAGGCTCGATTTATTGATGAGAGAAGAGTTCAAGTTGCCTAGTTACCTAAATTCAGGTTTTCCTGACTCAAGATCCACTCATAGCCCCACTGGCTACACTCTTACCAGGTACTCTGAAGACTGCCTAAAACTTGTCCACTCAACCTGTGTGACCACACACTCAGCTGAAGATAGAGATCTAGTCATAATGATCTCCTAAGGTCTTTCTGACATGAATGCTTGATGTATATTTTTAAATCTCATAATCTTCAGGAGCTGCATTTTTTTATGAAAGACATAAAATGACTTTAGCCCCACGATACACTGCCTTTCTCTGAAAAATCCCCTCATGTCTTAATACATCCCTAAGTTTCTCCTGGTCTCTGTCACTCTCTCTGCTCCTTCCTCCTTCCCTTTCATTCTTTTCTTCCCTTTTTCCCCCTAAATCACTTACAATTTGGAACCCAACAGTGTAGTTTTGCCTACTTAACAAGGCTTATATTCAACACACCTAAATTAATTTTTCATGTAAAATTCCCTGATGGACATGATTTCTTAAAAATCAAGATAAATTGCATCAACACCATTCCTTCTGACAATGAATCTTCTATTAAAAAAAGTAATCAACTTTTCCTTGAATGATTTATTCTCTATAGAGCCAGGCTGCTTATGGCTTAGGGCTCTGTGGCCATTGAGGCACTAGAAGATTTCCTGATTCTTTATATTGATTATGGTACTTTGCTGAACCATGAATTTCTATGAAAGATTGAGAAGATGGAGATTGGATTCCTTTCCTATTTGGACTCCTAGCGTCTGGCTTTGCATACATTTTCAGAGGTCTCTCCAAAGTTCCATCCAACTAAAAATGGATGAAAATATAACAACAAAACCACAAATTAAATGCACCAATGCCTTTTCCATACTTTACAGAAGAATAACCTCTACGAATTTTCACTTTCCCACCTTTCCTAATATCCACTCACCCCTGCCTTTATCTGTCACTGTCATTACATTGAAATCCTGTCTAGGCTTTTATTTTGTGAAGCCTTTGCAACATGGTCTGCAACAACTGTGCAATAGGCATGGGAGATCTGGCTTAGAGCTGGGAGCCCTGGCTCTGTATAAATTCTGATGATCAACTTAATGTTTCTGAATCTTAATTGCTTCATTGGTGAAATGGGAAGAATAATTTCTCAAAGCCTAATTCACAGGGTTATTTTGAATGAATCAACGAAATGTTTCTTACCCTTTGTGAAGCCACTTCTCCAATTGGATGAAGATACAAATGTCACACGTACTGTGCATGTAATTCCAAGACTCAAGACACATTAAACACGTGCACAAAAAAAAAAAAACTTGCAAATGATATTAAATTGTGTTTGTATATAACTCTACTCTTCTTCCAGAGGTTTTTGTGTACCAACTTCTCCTGAGAATCATAGCTAAGGATTTCAAGAGTGTTTGGTAAACTGGCAAGCAGCATAGAAATAAAAATATTCAGATATATTATTTTATTTTACTATTATTATTAACATTTTATTTATTGTTTGTTTAAGCAATCTCTATACCCAACGTGGGGCTTGAACTCATGTCCCCAAGGTCAAGAATTATATGCTCCTCCAATTGAACCAGTGAGGAGCCCTCAGATGTATTATTTTACATATTTACAAGATTGTTATGTAGAGCATTATTACTGCCACTTTAAAGTTAGGAAATTCAAGATTATATTCTAATATGCAGCAGAGCTAGCAATCAAACCCTACTTTCTGATCACAAATTCATAGCAATTCTTAGTCCTTCTCAGAAATTTAGCATTATTTGTCTGTACCCACCCCATACCACCCCAGAGAATCTAAAGCCACACATGAATTCCTGATTTATCACTTCTTGGTTTTCCTGGAGTATAAAACTCATCTCCAATATCAATTGTAAACTTCATGAAAGGAGAACATCTCTATTTCCATCACCTTAATGCTAGCACGGTACTGAATAAGGTCTTATTCTTTAACAACCTCCTCTCTAGTTTTCTTTTTCAACAAATACCGGGCATAATTTCCCTCCCCGTACTCTGCCATAAGCATGTCTACCTGCCTCATCCTACCGATATGCAGACACACACCTGTATCTCCTTAAATACCAATTTTTGTAGCATAGACAGTGCCGGTGCTCAAACTCTGTCTAAAACCCAACCTAGGGGATCCCTGGGTGGCTCAGCAGTTTAGCGCCTGCCTTCAGCTCAGGGTGTGATCCTGGAGTTCTGGGATCAAGTCCCGGATCAGGCTCCCTGCATGGAGCCTGCTTCTCCCTCTGCCTGTGTCTCTGCCTCTGTCTCCCTCTGTGTCTCTCATGAATAAATAAATAAATAAATCTTAAAAAAAAAAAAAAAAAAAAAAAAGAACACCAGACCACTCTGGTGCTTGAGTAGTGAGAGAGGTAATTCAGGCCAGGCAGAATTCTAATAGGTACCACTATTATCTTGGTGTGGGAAGAAACAATGCTCTCAGCATATCTTGCAGATGGAAACCTCACATACGTTGACAAATTAAAAACAAAAACAGAGCTCCATAAAACACAATACAATTGTCAGTTCACACGGCCTCCATTTCCTTTCACACATTAAAGAACTGCTTAGTTGTTCATTTCCATCTGCTCCCCTCCTAGTAAGGTTATTGTGGTTACTTCTTGTGTTTGTCTCCCTGACAGAGGTGAGAAGGATAACTAGTTTTCTGCATCCTTTCAGTGCCATCCCACCAGATTAAAACAGGGAATTTCTGGGACACCTGGGCGGCTCAGTTGGTTAAGCATCTGACTCTTGGTTTCAACACAGGTCATGATCTCAGGGACCTGAGATCAAGCCCTTTGCCTGTGCCAGACCCCACCCAGCAGGCAGTCTGCCTAAAGAGTCTCTTTCTCTGCTCCTCTCCCCACTCACCTGCCACACTCTTTCTCTCTCAAATAAATAAATAAGTTTAAAATAGGGAATTTCTATCTATCAAGGGGGTGCAAACATATTGCAAATGATTATCAAATTAATTTTGAAATATAATTCTAACACATTCTCATTTACAAAGCATCATTCATTTTATTTTAAAATTTTTATTTAAATTCCATTTAACATCATTAGTTTTAGAGCTAGAGATCATGGATTCATCAGTTACATACAACACCCAGTGCTCATTACATTACATGCCCTTAATGCCCATCACCCAGTTACCCCATCCCCCCATTCACCTCCCCTGCAGCCCATAACATGGGTAAGAAAATCAAAGTATAAATAAGAGGAAAGGGCTGATACAACCCAGGAAGTTAAAAGTGAAAGAGCCTGAGCACAAATTTTAGCAATGCAGAAGGAAACTAACATCCTATGAGTACATGCCTCATGCCAAAAAACTGTGGATAAATATCTAATAAATGCTATATTTAAGGTTCATAATTTGGACCAAATTAACATCTCCCCCATGTAATCTATTCAGGAGCTATTCAAGCTTAATGCATTATACCATTTCTTCCTGGTAACAATGCCCATCAAAATGTAGATATGACAATTATTCCTGGCCATGGGTTATTAAGGGCGAAGGTGTTGTAAACATTTGAAACATTGAGAAGTCTGTTCAGATATAAATTTGGGGTATCAGACACAACGGAGCTTGTGGTAGCTTTGTAATATGTCACCTTGGTCAGGCTTTGTCTTTTCTCTCTGTTTCACAGTAGGATGTACCACAAGAGACATGGCCATTGGAGAGATGAAGAGAAGGGAAGCAGCAGCCTTTCTGGGTTTTTTTGCTATTACAATGCTCTGCTCAGGTACTTGGGTAGTCTACACAGGCTGTTCCTCATCTGTGGGTCTACCTTTTTGGTGTGAGGCAGTGGCCATGCCTGTAACTCTCCTACCTTTCCTGAATTCTTCTTTGGCTCCTTCCACTAATTTAGGGCTAAGTGTGTATTTAGCTCTGTGATGAAGGGCATCAGTTTCTCCTCCTGCAGGACATTCATCTGTAACTACTGGAAGTGCTGAGAACTGATCGTTCTCAGGGATTCCATGTCATGGATTCCAGCTTCTTCTAGCTTTCCTCATTCTGTATCTCTTTTATTGTCCTGAAACATAGCCTGATGGAAACTGCTGAGCCAGGACCATAATTGTATAAAGTCAAATCCCTACAACAAATGTATCCTCTTAGTTTTGCTTCCCTGATTGAACTGTACCTGATACACCATTTGTCACTGAGAGAAACTCTAGAGGAATAGTATCTTAAGGATGGGTTTTCTGGACTGTTTGGGGCTATTTGGTTTGGTCTGGTATGATTAGATTTAAATAAAAACCCTAATCACTCCCATTTCTAGTGTCTAATGAGACACCAGTAGTCCATGTCATGTAGTGGCAAAAGTGTTATGCAAATTATCACCTGCAGATACCTGCAATCAGATACCTATAGAAAACAAGCCTCTAAGTGACTAAGTATGTGCTGCCATAGAATATTTTAGTCATAATAAGGCATCTAATGGAGTTGATTGGTTGCCTGTAAATGTACTAGAAACACAGGGGAAGAAATGAACACAGGGCTCTGGTTTACCAGCTAAAGCCTGCATAACACACGTGAAATTGTCTGTATCGCTCCTAAAAAAAAGAAACCATTACCTCTTCTGACCATAGGGCTGGGGTTTCTGAAAAACAAACCCAAAGCTGAATCCTTCAGTGGGTAAGTGACAATGTAAATGAATCCCTAATTTCTCGGGGGTCACTATTATTAAAGTTTGGACATTAACTGGGAAGAAACAAGACTCTGAAATAAGTAATGGGGTATAGGGGTGATATTTCAGTAAAGCTGGGGATTTGGGATACCTAAATTTTGTGGCCTTTTTAAAAAAAAACTTATTACTTTTCAGTACTCTACACCCAACGTGGGGCTTGAAACCGACCCCAAGATCAAGAGTCACAAGCTCCATGAACTAAGCTAGCCAGGTGCCCCTTGAGGTCTTCTTTGACAGCAAAAACAACCCTTGCACACATGCCACAAGAGATTAATTTCACCTTGTCTAAATAAACTGTCATGGTCTGCAAAGGACTATTGATCTTACTCAGGAACTACTCCTACCACCTATCTTTGCTTCTATATCTATCAACATACACCAGTTTCAGCAGGCCCTGAAGAGGGAGAAACAAAGTATAACCTACATGTAGATATGATGCATACCAAATAACTATTTCTGCCAATAATGATCCCACTGACCTGGAAGCTGAAACTACCAACTTGCCACTTTGCGCTACTCATACCAGTGAATCAACAAACAAAGAATGAGACAAGCTCAATAATCTGGTGTTGTTTGACAAAGCGACATATGACAAGCTCTGTAAGGAGGTTCCCAACTATAAGCTTATAACTCCAGCTGTTGTCTCTGAGAGACTGAAGACTCGAGGTTCTCTGGCCAGGGCAGCCCTTCAGGAGCTCCTCAGTAAAGGACTTATTAAACCGGTTTCAAAGCACAGAGCTCAAGTAATTTACACCAGAAACACCAAGGGTGGAGATGCCCCAGCTGCTGGTGAAGATGCATGAACAAGATCCCACCAACTGTACATTTTGGGAAATAATACTTTAGTAAATGAAAAAAAAAAAAAAAAGAAAAAAGAAAAAGAAAGTGCAGGGTAAAATAAAGAATGGGGTAATTACAGTGGCTGGGGTGATCAATTGTGACTATCAAGGAGAAATTGAGTTGCTGTTATACAATGAAGATAAAAAGGAACATGCTAGGAGAACCCCTGGGTAACCTCTTAGTATTCCCACATCCAAACTAAAGTCAAGTAGAAGTTTTAACAACTCAATTCAGCCAGGACTGTTCGTGGTCCAGACACTTCTGCAAAAATAGACCTGGGACCACAACAAATAGAGAAAATAAAATACAGAGTGGAGAAGGGAAAAAAGTCATTATAAACACTTCCCAGATATGGGGCGCCTGGGTGGCTCAGCCGGTTGATTGTCCGACTCTTGATTTTGACTCAGGTCGTGATCTCCGGATCTTGGGATCCAGCCCCACGTTGGGCCCTGTGCTCAGCAAGGAGTCTTCTTGAGTCTCCCTCCCTCTCTCTCTCAAATAAATAAATATATATTTTTAAAGATTTTATTTATTTATTTATTCATGAGACACACACACACACAAAGACAGAGACACAGGCAGAGGGTAAAGCAGGCTCCATGCAGGGAGCCTGACGTGGGACTCGATCCCGGAACTCCAGGATCACACCCTGGGCCGAAGGCAGGCGCCAAACCACTGAGTCACCCCGGGATCCCTCAAATAAATAAGAAATAAGTCTTAAAAAAAAATAAACAAACACCAGATACAGTCCCATAACCAGCTATAAAGATGAGGACTATAACAGTCATGAATATATATGTGCATGTATGTGTCTATATATAATTTAATATGCATATATAATTTGCATATATGTAATATTTTTTCCTCTTCCTCTCCATTTGCCTTCCATGTTGACATAGGTAACATGAGGACTGTTCTATCTAATTATCTAAGTTACAGGATATCAAAGAGGGAGCATGAATCAGCCAGAATAATGAATATCACCCCAAGACTAAAAGAAGGTCTCTCAATCCTCTTTTGGGGAAAGGGCTGGCAAACGTTGACACAGAGCATAGTTATGTAATGTTAGGCAGGGTCACGACTGCAAATACGTTAATTTGACCAGAGGGGCTACGATATGTCTCTATGACATGTCAACTTGGCTAGGCGGAGCTACTGGCCAGAATTCTCTTCTTTGTGTGTTTCTAGTTGAAGTAGGCCGTACGAGACAACTCCATTCAGGTCTGGAGGGCCGACGTGAAGCAGGAGCCGTTCTGTTTTTTATGATGGAAAGCTGGGGCAGGTGCTTTTGTGGTTCACACCCCTTGCCGCTCACCTATGGCTGTCCTCACGGGCGCAGGTAGAGATGGGCCTGCAATGCTCTACCTTCTCTTGGGTGCTTTCCTAGCATCTTGGACTCCTGGGCCAAGCGAGTGTTTAGCGCCATGATCAAGGGTGCAGTTTCTCCCACTTTATCAACAAACTGACCACAGGTTCCAGCCCCTGCCTGTGGGTTCCAGCTTGAGTCGGTTCCAGCTCATGTGGGCAGCTTCCAGCTTTTCCAGCTTGACCTTATTCTCCCTGATTTTACATCTTTCTTTCCTAACTGCCTGCCTTGCAGACTTGAAGTTTGTCAAATATGAAGACACTGCCTTGAGAGACTGTTTATCCTGCTCCTTCAATTGCATAAAGTCACATTCCTGGAAACAAATGCCTCAATATTTGTTCTGCTTCTCTGATTGAGCCCTGACTGATACAGGCCTCTTAATTAACTTTTAATCATATTCTTTGTTTCTGTGTTTCTCATGTAATGCTCCTTTGGTATTAGTAATAACATTGTATCTTCTAATATTAAAATATTAGTTAATATTAACATAATAATTACTCTGACTCTTAGTACCCCATTCTGTAACATGGAGATAATTTTAGCTCTGAAAAGAGAAATCATACATATGAAAGGTACTGCGCCAAGTACTCAATTATGACAACTACTGTGATAGATAATAAACATTATTCCTTCTTTAATAATTAAAATCTCTAAAATCTCTTATCATACATTCACATTTCTAACCCCCATAAGAAGTGGGTGATATAGGTGAACATTATGATTAATATATAGCATTATCATTGTTTTTTGTGAGTGTTCCCATTTCACAGGTGAATATAAAAATATCTTCCAGGGTTTACCTACATGACAGTTAGCCAAGGGTCTTCGGCGCTAAGGAAAGATGGGATTTAAAGTCTTACGGAATTGGAGTGTTCTGCTTACACTCAATGCAGATTCCTTGTTTGCTCTGATGCTGGGAAACGTTGAAAGCAGCAACAAATGTGTTGATTCTCCTTCTCCTCCAACCGCCTTGCATCCTAACACTCTCTGCTTTGATGTGCTGTTCCCAGTCATATTTGATGTATAGCTGCGCAACATCTTTTTTATGTCAAGGCTTTGCTTCAAACACTCCATTGCCAATTCGACTTGTCAAAAGTTGGAGGGAACACGTTTTAAGCATTCAGCGAGCATTCTTCTGAAAAGAAAACCACTATTTCTAATGAGCATTTGAGAGCGCAGTGGATTGCAGAAACTGTTTTCTAAGATCTGTCACAAATGATTTAGTTTTATTAGTTTTAATGGCCCTCAGCTACGGACATGGAATATAAGTGAAAATTAAGATATTTTTCATGAGATGAAAATAGATTTCAATCAGAGAGAATGGGCTGCCCCCCCCACTACCTCTTCCCATTTGCTTATCTTATCTTATTTTATTTATTTATTTATTTACTTACTTACTTACTTACTTACTTAGGCACATGATTCTGGTTTTTTAAAAAACAAACAAACACTGAGAGAGATGAGAACACAGATTCATCCATGAGAACAAAGGTCTCCTTATACTGGAAACCGCTCTGTTAATTGTACATAAGCTGGTTGGTTTGGCAAGCTCAGGGGCAGGATGGCAAGAAAGGGACCAATGTGCTACACTGGAATTTTATCCTGGGTAGGGACAAGGAGCGAACATTTTTATTCATAGCTAAAGGTTTGTGTTCCATGATAGTAAGCACAGAAACAGCCATGAAACCCATATATTGCTTCCCATTCATAATACCTTGCGCTCGTTGCTTCTGCTTTTCTACACTGTAGCTTTTCTTCAGGATTTTCATTTTTTCTCCTCTTTTCTATCACCCATCACTCACTAGGAAGTACTGTAATCAGAACAGGTCTATATATTTTATTCTTCATAAACAAGTTAAGTGCATTTCTTAAACAGTTGGATGGTTTCGGCAGTCCATCCTCATTGCTCATGTGTGCATAAGGTGTGTTGGTGATGAATGTGAGGTTTTCTGTTGCAACAGCTCTGATGTACCATTTCTTTATCCTCTATGCCAGAGCAACTACGTGGGTCCAAAGAGAGCCAACTGGAATCTGGATGAGGAATTCTGGAGTTTGCACTGCCTCTGCCATACATTTAAATCTCTGGCAAGCCACTTCAGCTTCCTTTGTCATATCTTCCTCATTTGCAAAGGCTAGATCTTGGGCAAGAACAGAATTAGGCATCTCACACAAACAACAGGGACAAAATCCTTGCCTTCAGGAAGATTATAGTTAAGTGTAGCAATGCAACTGTTAAGCAATAAATCTAATACCAGAGTGAATTGTACTGCATTTCGGAAGGTAACAATTACATCAGTTTACTAGGGCTCCTGTAACAAAGGACTGACCACAGACTGGGTGGCTGAAACAATCATTTCTCCCCACCCCCCTAGCAATTTTGTGAGAAGGTGAGAAGTCTGAGGTCAAAGCATTAGCAGGAATGGTTTCTTTGGAAGACCTTGCTCAGTAGCCTACAGAGGCCTGTCTTCTCCATGTGTGCTCACACGGTCTTCCCTCTGTACCCCCGTGTCCCAGCCTCTTCTTATAAAGACACCAGTAGTGCTCACCCTATTGATCTCAATTTTCACTGAATTACTTCTTTAAAGACTCTGCGTGAAGTATGAATTTGAGGTGGGAGGGTAGAGACCGTACACTGACAAAATGTTACTATGACAAAGTTTTTCAGGAGGACAGGGAATGCTGGAAGCTGGTTCGACAGTTATGGGGCTATTCAGGCAGGAGTAACTGAGATGGTGACATCTGCACAAACTGTGAAGGAGCAGTGGGAATGGGCATTGTGGATACATGGGAGGACTGTGATTCACGATAAGGAGCAGTCAATCCAAAGGTTCTAAGGTAGGAAGGACCGGGAAGTCCAAGGGTCAGTGGGGTGGCCAGTGTGGATTTAAGAGAGGCGAGAAATGTGGTTGGTGACAGGAGCTGGCACACAGTACTTTTGAGGGCCTTGTGAGTAATTGGATGGACTTAGACCTTTATTCAGAGAACTGGGGAGCCACTGGGAGGTCCTAAGCAGGGGAATGATTTAGTCAGCCTCGGCCATCCACACACTCACACAGCCTGTTGACTAGAAGACAGACTACAGACTAGAGTTTCTCAACATCAGCACCACTGACATTCTGGGCCAGAAAATTCTCTGTGGTAGGAGCCTGTCCCGTTCATTGTAGGCTGTTCAGCGGAATCCCCTCCCTCTACCCCCTAGATACACGTAGTCCCCTGTCTGCCAGTTCTAACAACCAACGAGGTCTCTAACCATTGCCAAATGTTTCCTAGAGAAGGGAAAGTTATCCCTGTTTGAGAAGTCTGTTGTAGATACTACAGAGGAAAAGCTAGGAGACCATTTTGAAAATCATTGTAATAATCCTGGCTGGAAATAAGGATAACTCGGATCATAATAGCAGCAATCACGATATTCTTTTTTTTTAATTTTTTATTTATTAATGACAGTCACACACACACAGAGAGAGAGAGAGAGAGAGAGAGAGAGGCAGAGACACAGGCAGAGGGAGAAGCAGGCTCCATGCACCGGGAGCCCGATGTGGGATTCGATCCCGGGTCTCCAGATCGCGCCCTGGGCCAAAGGCAGGCGCCAAACTGCTGCGCCACCCAGGGATCCCAATCACGATATTCTGAAGACAAAGCCAATCTATTCAGAAGGCTGCCAACAAAATGGATGTGTGGTATGAGAAAGGATTCAAATGGCTCTGAGGTTTAGGCCCTGAGCAACGGGAAGAATGGATTTACCTCTTACTCCAACAGGGAAGACTGTGGATACAGCAGGGATAAATAGGAATGGAAACCCTTCACACAAGGAAACTGGAGGGAAGGCCACGTGTATGGACAACGGCATGGATATAGGGGTAGATGAAACATAGGAGTTTGTGAAAGTCTCTTATTTTTCTTTGTGAAATAGGAAGATCACCATCACCTGAGAACAGAAATGGGACGGGAGGTGTTGGAGGTTTTAGGATAAAAGGTGTGGAATAAAGTTCTAGGATAATATTATTTTATATGGTGTGTACCACCGTGATTCTGAAGTCATGGACTACAACAGCTTTCCTAGTAAGTATTGAGAGTGACTTTTAATAGCATAACTCTCAACATTCAAATGAATATTAAACTCATAAACCCAGATCCCAAAGGCTCTTTCATCTATTTTCCATTGTTCTGAACTAAACACACAGTTTTTTGCAGGAGGCGGAACAGCGTCTGTTCCTCTGGAAATACATTCAGTTGCTTCCGAAGAACTAATGGGTGAGATTAGGGCAAAGAAGTGCCTGAGGCTATTGTCTTACCCTCCCGAGTATTCATAATTAAAACCCATCTCCAAGGAAGAAACCACCAACTCTGGAGAATTCTGTCGCTTCCCAATGTATCTGTCTTGCATCAGAGACAAAACCGCTCTCGAGTCAGACTCATGTCAGTGCCCACACCAGCCGCTCACCGAATTCCCATCACTGTTGATCACAAAAGATAATTTACTCTATGAGATGCTTCAGAAAATGCTCTCTGATCCTACTGTGCCCCTGCCATGAGAATCAGATGTTTCAGGTGTGCGCGCACACACACGTCATATCACATCACATCACACACGCTGCTGGAGCGTGGGCTGAAGACTGACCGTCCCCTGATCTGAGACATGCTGCGTGACTCCTCCTTCACGGTCCCCTCTGAGCTCCACTAGACGCCCCTCTCTTGTGGGCACAATCTTAGTCCACGCAGGCCTTCTTTCTGCTCCTCAGGTAAACCACATGCTTTCCCACCTCAGGGCTTTTCCTAAAATTCACTTATTCAAAAACTCTTACTTAACATGTTCTAAGAATTGTCAAAAGTGCATCGTAAATATTGCCTTACTTAAACTTCCTTAGTCAAATGACCAGTTATCGCCAACAAAATGTGAACAGAAGTAATAAAGGCCACTTTGGGGCCAGGATGTGTAAGATTTTTGTTTCTTTTCTTTCCAACCTTCTGCAATTAGGGGATTCTGAAGCCCTAAGGGATGGTGTAGCCAAAACACAGACGGAACCTGGATCCCCAAATCAACACACGGCGGAAAGCTACCAAGAATAACAGCGTTGGGCCATTACATGAGACAGAAATATTTCTATTTTATTAAACCCCTGACATTTTAGCATTTATTTGTTATAGCAACTAGGATTACTTTAATATAAAAATCTTCACATGGCTAACTCTTGTTGCAAAAGCCTCTGCTTAAATGTCACCTCCTTACAGAAGCCTCACCTAACACTCCAACTGTTTTAGATCTCCTGTCTCACTCTCGGTATCTCTTTTTATTATTATTTCAAAACTTTTTATGACCTGGTGTGTGTGAGAGTGTATGTGTGTGTCGGACATACATAGCTCCTCTTCACCACCACCAGCACAAGAGCTCACCGTTGGTCGGAACTTTGCCCAGTGTGCAGACCGCCACAGCCCCCTGATCGGTGCCCAAGACAGTGCGTGGAACGTAGGAGGTGTTCAAGAAATACTCCTTCAAAGACTTCCTTATACTTTTCTACATCTGCATTCCAGATACATTCTGGGGTACCATGTGTGGTAGGGAACATTCCACTTGTATCGTTTGTCAATAACCTTTTCATTTTCATGCGTGAATTACCCATTTCCCTCCTTTTCCCTTAGCCAAGCCCCATTCACTCAACATCTTCATTGTGGAGCTGTAGCTGAAAATTAACTTTCATATCCACTAGCAGTACTCCACTGCTCAGGGGAAATCTGAGAATCACTGAAGTGAAGAGATTTGCTGTATAATATCTACAATTCACTGAGCACTTTACATACATTATTTTATTTAATACATTATGGCCTGCTGTGTATGTAGGATGTAGGTATAATTGTACCAGCTGCAAATGAGAAAGCGGAGATTCAGAGAGCCTGAGTAGACTGAAGTTAACACAGCTATTAAGTGGCAGAGTAGGGGTTCACGCCCAGGCCTGGATCCCAAACCACTATTCTAAGTCACCTAATCTTAGAAATGGCAACCCATTTCTTCTACTGTTTTCCGTTTATTCTAATGAGTCACTTGGTCCCACCCTCACTCAAGGGGAGGGGAGAGTATGGGTCATATATGGGGGTGGAAATAATTGGGAGCTACATTAAAAGCTATCTTCCACACATTTCCAGAGAAGGTATATATATATATATTTTTTTTTTACCTGCTATGTTCTATACGGTTGTTTTATATTTAGACCTCTGCTCCCTCAATTATTGCTTGTATATTAAGAGAGAGCTATCAAGGCTCATTATCTTCATATGGATGTCCGGTTGCCATAGTGCAATTTGTTAAGAATTTTTTTCCTCATTAAATTGAGGAAATTTTGAAAAGTTTGTCAAAACTTGCCATCTGTAGGTGCATATACTCCTGGAATATATAGTTTTCTATACCCCGTGTGTTTATATTTACTCTCCTATTTATCATCCCCAGTGTTGTCTGTTCCTTCCTGTAGGTAGGAGTTGCTATCTGGCATAAGATCTTCCTTCGCTGTTGACTGTAGTGAGTATCTGATGATATGGGAGGACAGATACCTCTGAGAGATCCTGTTTTCATTTCCTTTGGATAAATATCCAGAAGTGGGAGTGGGATTGCTGGGACATAGGATAGGTTTTTGTTGTTGTTGTTGTTGTTGTTGTTGTTTTTAGTGTACCTTTGTCCTAGTTTCCACAGTGGGCTGTACCAATTTACATCACTATCAGCAGTGCACAAAGTTCCCTTTTCTCCACATCCTCCCCAACACTTGTTAATTCTTGTCTCTTTGATGACAGCCCCTTTAACGGGTGTGAGATGATGTCTCATTGTAGGTTTTTTTTTTTTTAATTTTTATTTATTTATGATAGTCACACAGAGAGAGAGAGAGGCAGAGACACAGGCAGAGGGAGAAGCAGGCTCCATGCACCGGAAGCCCGACGTGGGATTCTATCCCGGGTCTCCAGGATCGCGCCCTGGGCCAAAGGCAGGCGCCAAACCGCTGCGCCACCCAGGGATCCTCATTGTAGTTTTAAATCCCATTTCTCAGGTGATGAGTGAATTAGAGCACCTTCTCGTGTTCCTGTTGGCTATTTGTAGGTCTTCTTTGGGGTAAAAAAAAAAAAAAAAAAAAAAGTCTATTCTGTTCCTCTGCCCAGGTTTTAAAAATTGGGCTATTTGCTCTCTTGCTATTGAGTTGTATGCATTCCTTGTGTATTTTAGGTATTAACCCTTTATCAGATATATAATTTGCAAATATCTTTTCTCATTTCATAGCTTGCCTTTTCATTTTGTTCATTGTTTCTTTTGTTGTACAGAAGGGGTTTTCTGATTTGTTGTTTGTTTTTAAGTTTGCCATAGTCCTATTTGTTAACTTCCATCCTGTAAAGCACAACATGAATCTTTCAATGACAAACAGTTGGCATACAGGTTCTCTGACTATTGTAAACTAACATTTCTTGTTGCAATCAAGTGGTCCACTTCTTTAAATCAATGACTTCAGCTTTTCGGTTTATTATTTAAAAGCTTGTAAAAGATTAAAGCTTACACAGATGCAATCATTGGGGTGATATTTCAAGTATCCATTAAATTGGATAGAGAAATATTTAAACTGGATTTAAAGTGGATGTTTTTCTCAGTAGTGTGAGAGGAGAGATACGATTTGTTTTATTTTGACCTTCAATGCGTTCATTTCTTTCTTTTGTTTTATGATTATTCAGATTTTTAAGAAACCTTCCCTCCCCCCAACAGTCTTATGTCTACAAAAATTACAGGCAAGTAAAGTAAGTTTATCTTTCTCTAAAATGTATTTTATCTTATATCTCCACAATGTTAGAAATTAAGCCAACTCCCCCCCACCCCCCCCCCACCAAACAAAAGGAAACGCTTTTATTTTTTTTTATTTTTATTTTTTTAAAGATTTTATTTATTTATTCATGATAGTCACAGAGAGAGAGAGAGGCAGAGACACAGGCAGAGGGAGAAGCAGGCTCCATGCACCGGGAGCCCGATGTGGGATTCGATCCCGGGTCTCCAGGATCGCGCCCTGGGCCAAAGGCAGGCGCCAAACCGCTGCGCCACCCAGGGATCCCAGGAAACGCTTTTAAAAACCGAAAGAGTTCCATTATATACTTTGATGGGAGTCACAAAAAAAATATCTTCTAACATTTTGAGAAATATTCAAACTTAAGTTCTGCCTTTGAATTTGAATTGCTATATGATTTCAGGTTAATTATTTAACCTCTAATAGTTCATTTTTTTTTTCATTTTTGACATGAAAGCCTCACAAGATGAATTGAAGATAAAGTAATATAATAA
The DNA here is from genome assembly GCF_011100685.1 of Canis lupus familiaris. Lineage (NCBI taxonomy): Eukaryota > Metazoa > Chordata > Mammalia > Carnivora > Canidae > Canis > Canis lupus. The sequence goes on along the minus strand of NC_049232.1, from coordinate 72,113,738 downwards.
AGAAAACCACAAAGTGTCACATAATGGGAGGGGGGTCATCATCTGTCTTCGCTGAGTTTCCCAGAAGCAGACCCTGAGATAACTATCTGTGCATAACTGATTTTCTAAGGAAATTCTCCCAGAAAAACCTAGTAAGGGAATGAGAAATTAGGCAGGCCAGAAGAGGATGTCACCCAATGGACCAGTTTCAGACAAGAATCCGCAGAGTGGGGGCCCTTGAGGGGCTCAGTCAGTTAAGCATCTGCCTTCGGCTCAGGTCATGATCTCAGGGTCCTGGGATCGAGCCCCAAGTCAGGCTCCCTGCTCATCATGGAGTCTGCTTCTTCCTCTCCCTTTGTCCTTTCCCACCCAGCTTATGTTCCTATGCTCTAATAAATAAATAAAATATTTTTAAAAAATTCCACGGATGGTAGCTCTCAGGGGAAAACTGTAGTATAAGTGATTGTCAGAATTTTTCCACTTGTACTAAGGATCTGGGCTCTGAAACTCCTGCACCACTCACTGGCTAAGAGCCATCACAGGCAGATGGAAACTCCCAAGCTCTTCGGAGTATCTGCACTTTCCAGCCAACTGCTGCAATAACCCAAGGGCCACCCTCCAAGGTGAGTCACAGGTGCACTCTGTTAGAAACAAATCACACCAAAGCCAAGACAGAGACACAGAACATGTACAAAGGATCCAAGCAGATCTTGGCAGGCAGTGTCCACTACATCAGATTTTGTTCTTTTTCTTATTCAACATCTACTTTTTCATTGTCGTTTGACAGCATCATATTGTCAACATCTTTATAGCATCTTTATTTAGCTTTTAAAGTTCTTTTATAGGACTTATGTGTTTTGATAATCAGAATAAAGATTTGGTCCTATTTGTGGAAAACTGAAATATGAGAATCAGAAAGCATACTGCTTATATTAAAACAAAAACAAAAACAAGCAAACAAACAAACAAAAACCTTTGTGTGGGCACCTGGGTGGCTCTGTCCATTAAGTGTCTGACTTTGGCTCGGGTCATGATCCCAGGGTCCTGCTCAGCATGGAGTCTGCTTCTCCCTCTCCCTCTGCTTCTCCCCTGCTCCTGCTCGTTCTCTCTCTCACTCTCTCTCTCTCTCAAATAAATAAATAAAATCTTAAAAAAAAAAGTTTGTAGAGATTCCAAGCAGTCAGGTCTGTTAATAGTCAGTCTACAACACATGCTGGTTTTCCTAATAGCATGATACAAATATGTACACATATATTATGTACATAAAATATTTCATATTTTATGAAATATGAAATATTTATGTACATAAAATACAATATTTATGTACATAAAATATACATAATATAATTATATGGCTAAATTCTGTTTGTATATTTGTAAGTATATATAAATATAAAGGTAAATGTATAATATGTTTTATATTTTCTTGTTTATATAATAAAAGAATATATGCCACAAAATATTTATATTTTACATTATTTATTTTATATTTTATAATCTATATTGTAGTGCATATAAAGTAGAAAATCTCCCAAATAAAATTCAATAAAAGATATAAAGTTACTGTTTATATCTTATGTAATATATATTTGCTATACGATGATCTGTTCACATTTCTTTCTTCTTTTTTTTTTTTTTAAAGATTTTATTTATTTATTCATAGAGACACAGAGAGAGAGAGGCAGAGACACAGGCAGAGGGAGAAGCAGGCTCCATGCAGGGAGCCCGACGTGGGACTCGATCGTGGGTCTCTAGGATCACGCCCAGAGCTAAAGGCGGCATTAAACCACTGAGCCACCCGGGCTGCCCTCTGTTCACATTTCTACTCCATACCTGAGTAGAAATTCTAACTTGGTATGTTTTTTCTTTGATTATTTAATAAAAGTTATTGATACTTTGTAAATTCTATAAACTCCATTTGGGAATGCTATCATTTTCATTAATTCTTTTTAAATCAAACCCTAAAAGCCAGTAGAAGAGGAAATAGATTCAAGCTTTTCATTAGTTCATCAAATCTTTAATTTACCCTCCTTCCCTAGTCTAGAAAGAATAGCTGTTAGTATGATTTTTGTCATATTCCAAGAAAATGATTCAGCCACATGTAGTAAAGAGTCAGTATTTGTCATTCACAAGTAGGTGAGTCTTCTCTTTATGTTTCTATGTTTCTATAGCAAAATATGTAAAATGCCACTGGGATTTTTTTTGTTTTTGTTTTTGTTTTTGTTTTCCCTTACAAGTCCTATACTAACCTCTCAGGTACATGTTCATGTACTTTTTTTGTCTTTGTTCCACTCTACCAGCAGTTGACAGATTTGCTGAGGCATATATTTGGATTTTAACTTAAGGACAGGGAAAGTCCTTCGAGTCAGCTACAATTCAAATCTTAGGCATTTAGTTTAAATTACATGACACTCCACAGATTGCTATAATCATTTTAGGTACAGGCTTGCAAATAATTAAAAGCAGTTATTTCCATTTGCATGTATATGTATATCCTTTGCATATCTTTGGGGGGTGACCTTTGAACATATAGTGGTTACATAAAATAAAATGCAACTTTTTCTCAGTTCCATAACCATACATCATTCAATAGCAACCCAGGCCTTTTCTAAATACCATCCGCTAAGGTAGATTGACTTATTCAAAACCCAAATCTAATAGACTCCCAATCCCACTGCAGTCTCTTGCCAATTCATTTGAAGGTATAAAATTTATTAAGATAAGAAAATTATTGAATTATCCATGATGAACCCTACTCATTAATTCTGATGTAGGCTCACAGCTTTTAAAAGTAAAAACCAGAAAAAAAAACAATAAACATTTTAAAAATAAAAATACATAAAAGTAAAACAGCAAATTGGGGTATATTTATAAAGTCAGTAGTTTTGGCATCAGGATACTTAGTCCCTTACTCAGTTTCAGCCATTCAGTAGTGTTACAACTTAAGCCACTGTCTACATAAGTAGCCTGTAAGATAAGGATAATAGAATTCCTCAGGAGATTGTTGGAAGGGGGAATGAAATACCAGAGACAGAGTTCTCTGTAGCCTGGGGTACATGGTAACAATGTAATATAGTAAATGTATATGACAGTGAGCTTACATATACCTATGAGGTCCTGTATTTATAGTCCTAGTATTAGCTGGTTAAAAACTAGAAATGATGCTTTTGCTTTTCCCCAATATTAATTCATACCCAATACTGGGTCTAGCAGAACCAGTAAAACTAAGATTTCTTTTAAAAAAAGAGAAAATGTCTCCAATTTTGACTAGCAAATAATGGGGAGTCCCATGAGGTACGTATGTGTATACCTGTATTTGCATATATATGTATCTGTGTGTATACATTGTCTGTGTATGTCTGTATATGTATATAAATGAAAGTGAGAAAGTTGTCAATTAAATCTTTCAATTTAATATGATTTCACTTCTTATCCTAAATCTTGGTTAATTCCACATTCCTAATGGGATGAGAATAACTGAATTATCCCAAGAAATGTTGTCATTATATTTTTAAAACAAATGAGAACTGAATCAAGTGGAAAGCTCAGGAGACAATTTGTTCTAGTAAGATTTAATGTCAAGGTCTCCACGCAACAAAAAGTCAGGATCACATCTATGTAAACTTTTGAACTTCTTAGTAACTCACTTGATCAAATCACTTAAATTTGTGTATCAATCACTTAATGATCATCTAGTTTAAATAACAAAATTGATGCAAAAATTCACGGTTTCAAATTGCCGTAGCTTGTTCATACAAACCAAAACTGTTCCGAGTTTATATAAATTAATGTGTCTTATTATACCAAATAGAAAAAAAGGATATTGAAGCAAGATGCATTGATATTAAAATGAAACCAATATATTACTTACCACCTTTATGAATCTTGGACAAAGTAAATAGACTCCAGCACTCAGTTTTCCCATCTGTAAGATAAAATAGGTGGCCTGTTATATTTAAATTACTCTCTAAATTTAATTATCTATAAAGCAACAAGTCCATACCTATCTACACATAAGTAAAATTAATCATTTATGTGATTAAAGAGTATAAAAATATTTCCTATTTCTTGTTCTTCTTCACAATCTATCTTAGCATTGCTCCTCAGGAGTTATATTATCCTTTTATGTACTAAATTTAATTTATATAAAACCAATGATTATTTTACCAGATCAAAGATAATTTGCAATCATTGTCATACACAAAAAGAGTAGGATTTGAGGCAATGGTTGTTGGGAGGATAGAAGGAAAAATACCTTAGAGAGTATAGGCTTCCACCTAGGGAAGTGCTGACAGACTTTAAAAATTCATGTGGTCACTTTAAGCTTTGATGGAAGTAACTGGTAAGTAAATCAGTCCTCTTGCCATAGACAACTATAAAGTCATACAAAATATATGAAGTGACAGTTTTCAGATATTGCTAACAGGCTGCACAAGCCTGTGATCCATGAGAAGGGTTCCCATGATAGCCCCAGCTTTTGTACTGAACAAAATTTCCAGATTGTGTTGCAGGTGGGTAGGATGCAATTAGACTGTTGCAGACCAGCTGATGTTAGAAGGAAAAGAACAGGGTGTTAGGTTGCTGAGGTGGTAGGAATTTAGGGGAAAGGATTGGGGGGTGGTGGTGAGAGCAGCACCAGAGAGATGTTTCAGAAATTTGTACAGGTCACTGTGAATTCAAAGCTATGGATACAATGGGTCACACTCCATGAGGTCCATCAGAGAACAAATAGTGGCAGGTTGTGAGATGACCAGAGCCTCACAGGTCAACAGTGCTTGGAAACAGGCATACTGATCAGCTAAAGTGGAGAGACCTGACCGAATATTCAGTGTTTTCAACTAAGACACCAAAAGGCCAAACTGAGAAATGAGAATAATTTGATCCTAGACTATGAATAATCTTAGACCCACCAAAAAAATGACTATAATCAGGCTTCAAATGATAAAGCCCAGGCAGACACCTGAAAGCTAATTGTCTGCCAAAAGAAAACTTAATACTCTCTAAAAGAAGAACACAAAATCTAGGATATCAAAAATGTAGCATCTTTTTTTTCCTTTATGCAATAAAAAGGTAGATATGTAAAGAAGCAGGAAACAAAAACCCAAAAATGTAGTTAGTAAGGACAATCTAGAGATGATAGAGATGTTAAAATTAGAGGACAAGGACAGTATAAAACAGCTATTATACAGATGATTAAGGATTTAAAGGAAAAGATGGATATGATAACTAAAGAGATGAGGAATAAAATTAGAAAAAATAAAAACTTTCAAGAGAAACAGGTGAGAATTCTGGAATATAAAAGTAGAAGATCTGATATGAAAATGTCAACATACAGGTCTAATGAAACCGAAAAGAGAAATAACAGTGAAACTATGCAAACATAAACTGAGAGAAAAATGTCTAGAAATAAGAGAATAAGATTCCATATCCATAGAAAAATATCAAGTAGCCTTAGATAAGTTTAATTATAATACTAGGAGAAAGTGATTTGCATAAAACTATTTGAAGAAATAAGGAATTGAATATTGCCTATTTGATGAAAAAAATACCAATACTTAGAATAAAGAAGTACATTGCTGTAAAGTAAAATATGCACAACCACATGATAATCAAATTGTTAAAATAATAAAAAGATAATATGAAATAAATGCAAAAAAGGGTATATTAGATTGAGAAAAAAGTAAAATAACAGAATTCTAATTAAAAGCAATGGAAAGCCATACATAATGAAACAGTATATTAAAATGTTGAAAATATATAAATACCTTTAAAAATATACCTTGAAACTATTGCCTCCAAATTTTTTTTTTCAAAATATCACTTTCTAAAACTGAAGGTGAAATGGAGACATTTTCAGACAAACAAAAGTGGAGAGAATATTTTCCCAAAAGAACTGCAGTATAAAAAAATGTACAAGAAATTCTCCTTCAGGCTAAAGGAAAGGGATGCCAGATGGAAACACAGATTTAAACAAAGGAATGAAGAACACCAAATATAATGAATACTTTGCTAAATATAAAATGATTTTCTCCCTTTTGATATCTTTGAAAGATAGTTAACCATATAAAGCAAAAATAAGATGTAATTTATCACATGTAAAAGTAAGTTTATAAAAAATAATAGCACAAAGGATACTATCAGAGATAAGGAATGTATGTGATTCTAAGGTCCTAATATATTAATTGGCATAATACTATCTGAAAGTAAGTTGAGATACAGTAAAAATACACATTTTAAACCCTAACGCAACCAATGAAAATAAACAAGGAGTTATATTGACTTCTTTACAGGCTTATTTATATCAAATAAGTTAGTAGATTAAGTAAAATTAAAAAAAAACTAATTAAGGAAAAAACTAATTAAGGAAACAATACAAAAGAAAGCAGGGGGCAGCCAGGTGGCTCAGCAATTTAGTGCTGCCTTCAGCCCAGGGCCTGATCCTGGAGACCTGGGATCAAGCCCCACAACAGGCTCCCTGCATGGAGCCTGCTTCTCCCTCTGCCTGTGTCTCTGCCTCTCTATCTCTGTGCCTCTCTGTGTCTTTCATGAATAAATAAATAAAATCTTAAAAAAGAAAAAGAAAAAGAAAGCAGGAAAGGAGGGAAAAGGGAACAAAGAACAGAAAGGACATCCAGAAAAAATTAAATTAAATGTAAATGGACTAAAACACTAAATAAAAAGCAAACAATATCAAAATATAAGAAATATTCAACTATATGTGCTCTATAAGAACACACAAAATAATGCACAGAAATTTAAAAGTAAATTTAAATTGTCAGAGTTAGAGGGCGTTTCATAACATTAAAAGTCAATTCATTAAGATAATATAAGAATACTCCTGACAAAGTATCTTCCAGGGCAGCCCGGGTGGCTCAGTGGTTTAGTGTCACCTTCAGCCCCGGGTGTGATCCTGGAGACCTGGGATCGAGTCCCACATCAGGCTCCCTGCATGGAGACTGCTTCTCTCTCTCTATCTCTCTCTGTATCTCTCATGAATAAATAAATAAAATCTTAAAAAAAAGTATCTTCCAAAAATATCAAACTAAATATGGACAGAACTGAAAAATAAATAAATAAATAAATAAATAATAAATAAATAAATAAATAAATATTAGATTTCAACATTCTTTCCTTAGTAATTGGTCAAATAGTAGGCTTAAAGTAAAATACAGAATTAAACAGTACCATAAAATAAATTGATCTACTTGATAACAGAACTTCACAATTGAATAATAACACATTTTTCACACGAGACATTTAAGTAAGAAGTAAATCACATGCTGACTCATTAAACAAGTCTCAATATATTTCAAATGGTTAAAATCAAAGAGTATGTTCTCTGACAATAATGGAATTAAACATCAATAAAGTGATATCTACAGAATCCTCCCAAGAGGTCACAATTAAATATATAATTCTGTACAACTCATGGTTAAAAAAGAAAGTGCAAGGGGACATGAAAAAAATATTTTTAACTCGATGGAAATGAAAACATAACACATAAAAATTCATGGGTTGCAGATAAAGCAAGTGCTTAGAAGAACTGCTATAGCTTTAAAGGTAGAATATAACCAAAGATTTAAAATAAGTCATCTAAGTATCCATGATAAGAAACTAGAAAAGAATAAATTCAAAAAAAAATTAAATTTTAAAAAGGAATAAATTCAATATAAAGTAAATATAAGACAAAAAAAAAGACAAAAGTGAAAAAAAACAAAAAGGACAAAAACAGAAAAAAATATAAATTGGTTTTTGTAAAGTTAAATACAGGAAAAAAAAAAAAACATTAAGTTGATCAAGAACAAAATGAAGAAAAGTTTTCCAAATATCCAACATGAAGGAAAAGTTCACTATAGGTTCTACAAACTTTAAAAGTCAATTAGTCAATTAAAGGGTCACAATGAATAACTTTATGCCCCCCAAAAATGTGACAACTTATGTAAAATGGGCAAACTCCTTAGGAGAGCTGGAAATTATAAAAATTCTCCCCCCCACACACACACCTTAATAGCTACATAACTAATGAAATTAGAAGTTGGATTCACAATTTAAAATCTTTTCAAAAAGAAAAGTCATCTATATGACTCAGATGGTTTCACAAGTATATCCTTTCAAATTTTTAAGGTAGAAATAGTATCGCTCTAACACAAACTTAGCAAATGAGGGAAGACAAGACCTTTCCCAATTCTTGTAGGAGTCCAGCAAAACACTGATATCAAAACACACAAAATTATTAAAATAAAAACATACAAAAACTATGTATCAATGTCTCTCATAAAGAGATGCAAAAATACTCAATAAAATATTAGCAAGACAAACTTATCAATATATAAAATGGATGATACGGTATGACAAACAAATGTGGTTTGCCCAGGAACTCAAGGTTTGGCATAATATAATCCATAACTTTATAGAACAGAGGAAAAAATCACATGATCTGTAATAATGCAAAAAAGTGACTCGGTAGAAGTCGGTATTAATAGGAAAACCTCTTAGCAACTAAGGACTAAACAAAAATTAACTTAATAAATAGCATCTGCAGAAGTCCTACACCTAAGAACATTTAAATGAGGAAAATTTTTCCTTTAAAACTGGAATATCACAAGAATTTCCAGCATTATTACTTTAATTCAACTTCATAGTAGAGTTCCTTTTTTTCCAGGAAAAAGAAAGCAAAAAAAAGGAATATAAAGGATATGAGTTCTGTTTTGAGTCAAGATGGGTCAATATGAATTGGATTTACCCCGAAACAAGAGCCGCAAACAAATGAACAACAACAAAAATAATAATAATACCGGAAACAATGCTTTTGAAGACATCAGGCAACAAAGGAGAGTGATTTCTAAGGAACAAAGTGTTTCTAGGAAACAAAGTGTGCCCTACTATTTCTCAGCTTACTGACTTGAGAGTTTCCAAGACATGTCACAATTAGTGGTAACACAAGGGGAGCCCAGTGGACTCTGAGTTTAGTGGATGGAGCTGAAACTCCAAAAAGAACAAGAGAGCTAGAGTTAAAAATATACAGAAGAATAGAGAACACAGCCACATTGAGAGTTCTAGAAATTTATAAAAAGTTGTCCTGAGTATTTGGAAGAGTGTGTGTTTGTTGTTTTCTTTCCAAGTTTTTATTTAAATTCCAGTTAGTTAACATACAGTGTAAATTTAGTTTCAGGAGTAGAATTTAGTGATTCGACACTTATATACACCATATACTCATCACAGCGAGTACATTCCTTAATCCCCATCACCTATTTAATCCATCCACCCCCACCTCCCCTCTGATAACCATCAGTTTGTTCTTTATAGTTAAAACAAATGAGCTTGGGGGAAAGAAAAAAGAAAGAAGAAAAGAAGAAAAGAAAAGAAAAAAAAGAAAAGAAAAGAAAAGAAAAGAAAGAGAAAAGAGAAAAGAAAAGAAAAGAAAAGAAAAGAAAAGACCAAGAAACACACACACTCTTAACTCCAGAGAACAAACTGATGGAAGAGTGTTGATTGGAGCATGTATGGGATAAAACTAATTGAAGCCAGGAAAAGAATCATTCAAAAGACTAGAAGGAACTAGTACTCACCTAGGAACAGGCATGTTTATAGTCAGCTATACTGAAAAACCTGAAGATAACACCACTTTGGGCAAACAGAAAAGATACTTTAAAGAAGATCTACAGATGTTAAGTAAGCCTAAGAAAAGATGGTTTTTGTCATAAGTTACTAGGGAATTACATGCGAAAACTTCCACATTATACCACTACACACTTATTAGAATAGCTAAAATTAAAAGACTCATCTTACTGAGTGGTATCAAAGATGTGGGGAAATTGGAATTCTCATCTATGGTTGAGTGGAAGTAAAATGGTGCAACCACTTTGGAAAACTGGTTGGTAGTGTTTTTTTCAGGTCGGTAAGTTTTGTGTGGTTTTTTAAAAATGTTAAATATACACCTATCCTGTGTTTCAGCCATTCTATTCTTATATGTTTGCCCAGTGAACACAATGCATTCATTCAAAGATTTGTATACATGCAACACTTTAGTTATAATAGGCCTAAATAAGAAACAACCCAAATGTTCATCAGCAGGTGAGTGGATAAACAAAATGTGGTTCATTCAAACAAAGTATTGCTACTTGGTAATAGAAGAAACTGATCTGCAAGAATGAACCTTTGATATACACAATAACATGAATGAATCTCAAGGGATTATGCTGAGTAAGAGAAATCAGACAAAAAAATATTTGCTTTATAGTTCCATTTATATAATTTCCTAGAAAGTGCAACTAATCTATAGTGATAATGTGCATATCACTGGTTGTTTTAGACAAATAGATTGGTTCCAGAAGGGGCAGATGCAGAGAATACAAAAAGGCATGAGGGAATTTGGGGGCATGGGGTTCACTGTTTTGATCTCAAGAGGTGGACTAATGGTATAAACTTTCACTTTAAAAAGGAAAATAACATAATGTATGATAAGCACATGAAATATTTTCAACCATAACAATTTTAAGAGAAATAAATTTTAAATCACAAGAAAGTACCAACATAATCCTAGCATAAATAACATTTAAAAGTCTGGCAATACAAAACGTTGATTTAGATATACAGAAACTAGAAGAGCCATAAAACTGATAAGATTAAAATGGCATTTTTGAGAACATCTGGTAATTTCTCATAAAGTTAAGCATGCTCTTATCACATGACTCAGTAATTGCATTCCTAGATATTTAGCCACAACAAATGAAAACATATATCCACACACAAGAAGTGCATGGATGGTTATAGCTTCTTTACTAAAAAAAGTCACAAAATTGAAAGAAGCCAGTATCTATCATCCATGAATGTATAACCAAATTACGGTATTTATGGCAAATGTATACAATGGTATACAACTAAACTATAAAACAGATTGCTCAAAGCTACAACATGAGTGAATCCCACAATTACATCAGACACATAGCGTATATTTCCTATTATTTAATTTAAATGCAGTTATATAAATGTCAAAATGAATTAAGTATAGTAGAAATAATTTCACAGTATTTGAAGTAAATAGTTGAGCAGACTGGAAAAGAAAATGAGGAAACCGTTTTGAATGGTAGAAGCATTGTATTCAATTGGTAGGGAAGATTTATGGATGTTTACTTTTATCAAATTCTTCAGAGTGTACATTTAAATGGATGGTTTTATTGTATGTAAATTGGATCTCCATGATTTTTATGTATTTGAAAAACATGTATCGAAGGTAGAGATAATAATTAAATTATTAGTATCAAATGACATAATAAGATAACTTAATCTCATTTGCTATCTTGCCATTTTGAAAGCCTCTGAAAGTCTCTTCACATTTCCATATGAATGTTTCTAGGGGTTCTTTCCCACCCACAGAACCCCAACTTCTTACCACTCCTGCTACATTTAATCTTTTCCAGCAGAGTCAAATACCAGAGATATGGAGAGTAATACAACAAACTATATAACACACTGTGTAATTGAAATGGACCATAATCACTAATATTAAAGACAGTGAATCATTCTAATAGAGCTGTGTTCAGCAAACAATGAAAAATTATGTGCCAGAAAAGCTAATGCTGGTTTTAAAATGAACAGAAATGAAGCGAAATGGAACCTCACTTGTTATTCATGAAGGTCAATTTAACGTGATTATTTTTTTCCCCCAGCATTGTAGCTTTGTGATTACTGTTGTATACCTGAGTGGTATTTTATAACCTAATAAGAGCATAAAATAACCAGGTGGTGATGATTTTGTTTAGAGCTGAGCCTAAAGATCGCCCTTACCAGCATCAAGTCACACATGCTGCTGGTTGCAATGCAGACAAGTTCCAGTGTACTAAAAATCAAAGGGAGCATGAGGTATTTAACAAGTAGATGGTGTTTTAGCAATTCAAAGAGAGACAGACAAGTATGAGTTACTCTTTGGTGAAATACTTTTTCAAAACCAGCTATCACTCATTTATCTCCACCTTTTCTACAATATTTACTTTAATGCAAAATTACTTGGTAGCCTGGAAGGGAGTACTCTGAAATTAGACCCTTGTGTGGCACATGGTAGATGCTGACATTGCAACTTGCTGATAACTTCCAGAAAATCTTTGAAATCCCAAATAGAGAAACCTCTATAAAAGTTAATTAAAATATGTCTAACCAATCCCATCACCAACACTAAGGGAAATAATGTTTGGATAACGAACAAACTATGGATAAATGAAAATTTCCCTTAAATTTAGCTTTATCGGGGGGTCTCTATGGCTTCTATCAACAAGTATACTAGCTTTACTTTTCCTATAAAACTCATCCTATTTTGTGCTTATCTCATTTTTAATTTTACTAAAATCCCAAAGAGACAAATTAGTAAGGTGGCAGAGTCTGGCTGAGTGCCTTCATTAGCTCAGCGCTAATAACTTCTTTCAGCACCACGGATAGCGCCTGACATCACAACTCAAGCTTATCCAAAAGCTAATTATTTTCCCTGTTATAAAACAAAGGTTCTATATCAAAGGCCCATAATGCGACACAGTACACCCTCTAGATGCACTGATTTGCAAAATAAATCAACTGTGTCAGGGAGGAATTTGAGCAGAAATTACAACAAATTGCAATTATACTTGCAATGGTACACTATTTAAATGCATTGTCAGTTATTCATGGCAAGATGGCACCCATGCCATTCTGAGGTTCAGGAAAAAGGTAGAGTTCTCATCTGTCACAGTAATAAAAATGTGCTTTCTCCTGTTCTTTTTTTTTTTCTAGATTCTATTATAGCTTAGTTCATAAATATTTAAATGATGTCACTTTGTTGGCAAATTGAACTCCAATAAAAATATATATATAAAAAATGAGGTCACTGGTAAAAAGACTTAAGGACCTCTGACAGAATGAATAAAGGACTAGTTTAATTAAACACACACACACCCTGCATCTACACTTATTTGTTTGGGGTAGGTACTCTACTGTATATTTTCTCCCTTGAAATGATAGGTCTTCCCAAACGACATGCAAAGCATGTATTCCAGCTCACTTGCAAAAAAAACAAACGAACACAAACAGAGCATTCCCACAGGCCACAAACCCTATCCTTCAGATTATACCACGTCCTTAGAGACTGAGGAGAGTTGAAAAATAGACCAAAGTGTACTGAACTGAAAATTACGCTCAGATGCTAACTAGCACCCTACCAAATTTCCCATGGGCCTATGTCTACAATATTTCAAAAGTAAAGCAGACTTGAGGAAGAAAAGGATGTTTCCCCTTCCTCCCTTCTCAAGGCAGAAGCTGCTAATTTGGAGCAATGCCTATGTTCTTTGGTTTCCTTGGGGTGGGCTCCTTAGAGGTCTGACTTTGACTCACATTGAAAAGTAGTATAGAAGAGAAACAAGATGCCTACACAGCATCCCCCCCCACACACACACACTCAGATAAATGATGTCTAACCTAGGAAGCTCTGAATCATTACAGGTGACTAAAAATATTCTCCACACCTGACCAAATGTGTTTTAGTAATTTAAAATATTTAATTTTCCATTTCTTCTATTTTATCTTGATCATGTAATCACAGCTGCCTCTTCTTGCATCATCTCTCACACACCTATTCTTTTTACTGCTTGATTTAAAAAAAGAAAAAAAATCAAGCTGATGAACTATCATCTGTAATTTTGTCCTGTTTCCTTCTTTGAACTTAGCTGATGGAACCTCTTTTCCATATTAATATTGGTTGTTTGCTTTACTCACCTCATACTCTCTCCCTTTAATTCCCCTTGGTTTGCTACCTAGGTTTTGTCTTGAAATCTTTAGTTCTATGCCAAGAAGAAGTCTGCCCCTTGAGTTCATTTGTTATTCCAGTCTCATACACCTTATTGAGTTATTTTCCTTGCTGCAATCAGTCTTTAAATACAATTCAGTAAAGATACAGCAATGATTTTTGACAACCTGACCTTTCTCTGCTTTCTTACACTTGTTTAATTAGGTACTACGTGCAGCTGTGACTTGATCTTTACAGTTTTCTTCTTGAAAAAAGAGAGAGATGTTGTTTAAAGAAGGTCAGATTTGGCAGATTTTCTAGCTACTTCAGGAGCTGACATTGGAGACCAGAAAGACTGAGGAGCTAGGGGATGCTATACTAGTTTTCTTAAACATAGTAAAAAAAAAAATCTTATTTGGAAAGACCACTTGACTCTGAGAATACATTATGAAATTTAGAGTTTTTCACTTTTGGGTTGACAGTCTGAAGTGACTGCAAATCATGTACTCTGGAAGTGATAATTTTTGGTCCATATTCAATGAAGAAGTTAGGCCAAAGCTCAGGTTCTAATAGGGAATAGAAATTCCACATCGAGTAGTTCAAAACCAAAATATATATGATAACTCTAAATGAGAATGTAGCAGACAAGTCCCAAGCGGTTAAATAGGGTGTGTTTGTTTGCCTAATTTACTGAAACTAGTAGAAAAAGGCAGTTCAAGAGTAGCCCATCAATGTTAAAAAGATGTATAGTGAAATATTAAAAACCTGATAGAAGTACAGCTGGATAAGAATTAAAGACACTGAGTTCAATTTCCAAAACTGACACCACCTCTTTTTGTAATTTTATGAGATTCATTTCACCATTCTCAGTTTTATTTCTTTATTTATGAAATTATAACTAGCAATAACAGAGTTAAAATTACATTTTAATACATTGTGATATTCAATCCTATTATCAGATACTTGAGCCTCTCATTACTATCTCCTTTGTCTCAATGAGGGCTCAGTAATTTGTCCAATGGAACATGATTAGAAAGTGACAATACTGATTTAAAGCCAGTATTACTGATGAAAAAATCCTATGTTTTTCTTTTGTTGTTATATACTGATTCTGTTCAGTGAGGCATTTTGTTTATGGACACCATAGGTTTCCTAGCAACTTTTAAATATGTGTTTATGCCATTATATCACCCATGCAACCTGGTATCAGTACTGTTAAGGCAGATTCACAATAATATCCCTCTGTGTTGTAACCCTTCATGCGGATAAGCCTGTTGTTTTACTTTGTTGAATAAGATAGATCCTGAAACCATTTTTTAAAAAAGCTCCATCCTACTTTGTGCTTTACAAAGGTATGTTTGCTCACAATAGAATAACTCTGTATCATGCCTCAGAAAATACTGACGATCCAGGAGAATCAATCCAATTTGATTTAATTCAATTCAGTAAGTACTTTTATTGTATGCTTATATTGTAATCAATCCAATGATAGAGTTTATGAGAGATACAGAAAAAAATGTGATGGTTTTTGCCTTACAAGAATGTAATATTTCACTGTAATAACATCATACTGACATATGCCACATCTCAATAAAACTATAGGATGGTTACTAATTATGTTCCAAGAGGAGTAATCCTGTTATGCAATTTCAAAACAGAAAGAATGCAGTGGTAGATGAGATGGGCATGGAACAATATATGGAAAAGCTGGAGTTCAATATGTGACCAGAATAATGAATAAAATATGGCTAGGCAGAAGTGTGAGAGAAAGTAATTTCTGTAGGTATTAAAGATTCTGAAGTGGGGTTTGACATAGAGTTCACACAGCATAGCAGGTAAACATTCTTCCCCTGGAGAGAAAGGTGTATTTGGAAAGGCAGGAGGAGAGAAGATTCAGCAAGTTTTGTTACCATTCACAACAGCTCCGTCAAAAGTTAAACTGTCAAAATATGAAATGATATGTGCATGTTTTTTTACTCCACCTAATTTATGATTATAATGTGATTGCAATTTTTTTGGTAATTACAGACACATATATATACCTTTCATTAATGAACTGTTTGAATAAACCATGGTACAATTCCAAAAAATGGAATACTATAAAAGTGGTCAGGAAGAATAAATAAGATTTCTCTACAGAGATTATAAAGTATCTTCAAGATACATTGCTAACTAGAGGGGCAGGAGGGTCAGATCAGAGTTTTAACTGTGCTACTTTCTATATATCTAACAGGGAAACACACACATGCATGTGTACCGATCTACCCACCCACACCAATAGAAGTATAAATCAAATTGAATAAAAATGGTTATTTATCAGGGCAGGAAGGGAAGACAGTGGGAGAGAGATAGGGAAAAAAAATAATAGTTTTCTAAATACACATTGTTTTATACTTTTTAATTTGGAACCATGTAAATATTTTATAAATTAAAAAAATTGAATTTTAAAAGGAAAGAAAAACATGGGGTGCTTGGCTTGGATGATTAAGCATCTCTTAATTTGAGCTTGGGTCATGATCTCAGGGTCCTGAAACCAAGCCCTATGTGGGGCTTCACACTCAGCACAGAGTGTGCTTGAGATTCTCTCTCCCTCTCTCTGTGCTCCTCCCCCCGGCTTGTGTGCTCACTCTCAAACAAATAAATAAATAAAATCTAGGAAAGAAGGAAAGGGACAAGGGAGAAGGGACAAGGGAAAGGGAAAAGGAAAGGAAGACATATTTGAACAAATGAACCAAATTGCTTATCATGTTGGTTGCATTGCAATAAAGAAATGAAAGGTAACTTCAGTAATTCTAGAACAGAAAATTTTGGCTTATTTTATCCCTAATGGTATATATTCTAAGGACAAAATACTACAAGGTAATTTTTAAACCATTGTCTGTTATCTTATTAGCAATAATATTGATACTTTTAAGTGATTTTATATGTACAAACACATATGCATACTGTATATACATGCAAATAATAATGTAAATATTCTTGATTAAGAATCGAGTGTCAATAATAGATACATGATTTAAGTATAAAATCAAAGAAGTTGTATAAAAACCCTTAATTTTTAAGTTTGAATTGAAAATAATATGTGAATTCATGATACTTTTTACTTAAAATATTCTCAGTTCTATCTACTTGAAAGCCTAGAGTAATGACAACACAGTAGAGAGAACCAAGATAGATACAGAAGAACCACCATATAAAGGTAAAAGTCAGTTGAATTTGGAAGGTATGACATTATACCAGACAAATAAAAACAATTTTTAAATGGAGATCTCAATTATAGAATAAAAGATTTAAAAGACCTAACAAATGCGATATGTGGACCTTGTTTATATGTTGAGTCAAATATACCAACAGAACACTTGAATATGATCAGGGTGCTGGATATTTGATGACATTAGGAAAGTATTAATTCTTGTATTTAGAAAAATATAGCAGAGTATTTATAAAAGCAATGGCTCGATGCCTAAGGCTTGGCTTAAGATAATCTAGAAAAAAGAAATTAGAATTTAGATGACACAAGATTGGCAAACTAATGATTATTGAAGGTGAATTATATGTATATTAAGGCTCATCTATATGTATATATGTATATATGTATATATATTAAGGCTCATCTATCATCTATACTTTCATGTATATTTGAGATTTTCCATAATGAAAATAGAAAAACAAAACAAGGAAAATGTCCTTAACTCCTACCTTGAGTACCACCAATTTCAGATGACGATATGAGGGAACTTTCTATGAAGAATAGGAGTGTCCTTCCAAACAATTTCTTCCACCTTCACATATCATCATCAAGCATTAAATGATTTAATAAGTGAATTTATTATTTATTTTTTTAAGATTTTATTTATTTATTCATGACAGACACAGAGAGAGGGAGAGAGGCACAGAGACACAGGCAGAGAGAGAAGCAGGCCCCATGCAAGGAGCCCGATGTGGGACTCGATCCCGGGTCTCCAGGATCACACCCCAGGCCGAAAGCAGCGCTAAACCACTGGGCCACTGGGGCTGCCCAATAAGTGAATTTATTATAAACTAAATTCTTATTCCTACATTTAATAATTTTGTTAACAAATATGTATTAAGGGTTTACATCATAAAATGTTAATGATAAATTGTTGAACAAGACAAAAATCTTTTTTTGCCTTTATAGAGTTTGTATCTGGTGGGGGACAATGGAAAAACAAGCAAAAAAATGAAATGACTATGGATTTTAATAATTAATGTGGGGGAAAAAAAACGAGCCAAGAAGCTTAGATAAAGAGTAGAACTTTAGAGTTGTGAATAAGGAACTTCCATACAGGGTGATATTTAAATTCGGACCTAAAGACTATCAAGGAAGGAGGGGTGGTATGATCAAAGGATCAACAGACGGTGGACAAAAATCTAAGATCTAAATCTTAGATTTAAGATGCCTAATGTATATATGTGTGTGTGTGTGTGTGTGTGTGTGTATATGTGTGTATAACTTCTCCTAGTTTTTCAATGCAACTCAATCTAGGTACCACTGTAAAGGGTTTTATTTTGCAGGTATAATAAAGTTCCCAAATCAGTTGACAATAGGAAGATTATCCAGATGGGCCTGACTTAATCACATCAGCCATTGAAAAGAAAAGTATTTTCTCTGGCTGGTGGCAGAAGATGAAGTTAGTAATTTTGGTGTACTGTTGTTGGCTTAAAGATGGAGGTGACCATGTGGGGAAAAAAAAATGCAGGTGGCATCTAAAAGCTGGGAGCAACACTTGATTAACAACCAGCAATAAACACAGATATCAGTCCTACAACCACAAGGAACTGAATTCTGTCAACAAGTATGAGGCTGGAAAAGGATTAGTTTTATTATTATATTTTTTATCCCCAGAGGTCCCAGAATAGCACTTATTCTGAGTGACACTTTGATTATAGCATTATGATATCATGAACAGAGAATCCAGCCACCTTATGCCAGACTGCTGACCTATAGAACAGTGTGTCCTTTATACAATAGGTGAAAGATGCTCTCCATGGGGTATTTTAGTGTGATAAATGGAATGTTCTTACTTTGAGGAAAAAAATAGCTCATCATGGATGTGAATGATCCATTTGCCAAAGGAGATATCTGAAGGAAGAGAACTCTTTAGCTTCCAAATCAGCGACACAAGTAAACTGGGGCTCATATATTGAGGAAGTGAGAACTTGGTTGGCACTGTTAATGTGTATGTAGATTTAATAGGACTCAGGTACTCAGATACTGGTTAAATGTATGGCAAGAATGAATAAAAAGCCAAGAGTGAAGGGTGTGACATCGTGAGCTAAATTGATAAGAATGTAAAAAAAAAAAAAAAAAAAAAGGTAGTAATTTAAATAAAATTAACAAAGACATAGATGGTTGTATGTATGTGTATATTTATTTTCATTTAAATAAAATTAACAAATAAATAAATGGTTGTATGTATGTATGAATAAAGGCAAAAATGAGAACTGTAGGGACTCAACCTAGAAGGTGACTGTAGTTGTGTGCTGGACCTGACTCACCCAGGCTTACCTGAATGGATTTTGTGTACTTCCTCCCAACTCTGTATTCATGGACTTATCATTGGTAGCTTGAACTAGGCAATATTGGGAGTATTTTTTTTAAGATTTATTTATTTATTTGAGAGAGAGACAGCGAGTGAGCACAAGTGGGAGGGGCAGAGGGTGTGCTCTGCTTAGCACAGAGCTGATACAGGGCTCAATCTCATGACCCTTAGATCATTACCTGAACCAAAACTAAGAATTGGACGCTTGAACTGACTGTGCCACCCAGGCACCCCTGGGAATATTTAAACTATGGACATCAGTGTACTATAAATCAGGTCCCTTCCTCCTAGCCCACCCCAGAGAGCCAGCTGTTAAACATTTACTGGCACACTACTAAATATAGATGACAAGAACTTTAAGAGCCACTGCCAGAGTAGTTTAAGAGAGAGAGCGAGCGAGCAAGCAAGACAGAGCACTAAGTAGTTGATTGTCACAGAAGAAACTTTCATGTAAAATGTAACTGTCTACTGTGTAACTTGTTCAGGATGTCCAGTAAGAATGAATGACTTTGGTCATGACTATGAATTTGTCATTAATGCAAGAGAGCATTTTCAATAAAGTGGTAGCCAAATGGCAAGGAATTGAGCAAAAATTATATGCTGAGAAAATAGATCCTACGTAGGATGCTATTATTTCACCCAAATGACAGGGTTTCGTAAATTGTTTGCTGAGATAACAGAGGATCTGCGTCCCTCATGCTGACACTATCACTTATCTCTCTGGGCCTCAGTTTCTCATTTGTAAAATCAGGGGTTTGGATGAAGTTTTCTGTAAGGCCTATTCCAGCTCTATTAGTTGAGAACTGATGTTCCACAATTTCCAAGGAATTGGTTAAAACAAAAGAAATAAAACGCTAGCAACCTCACACACACCTCAGCCCCCTTTGACCACACTTCTATAATTGCATCCTTTCTCCCATGAACTCCAGATCTGGAGCCATCTCTTCTAGGAATTACACACATGCATCATCTCACATTTGGTACAGGTATTATTTAAGAGAAGAATGAGACAGACAGTCAACTGAGGCTGATTAATGTGCTGTCTCAGGAGTTGGGGGGAGGGGAGAGAGGATTGTATTAAGCAAAGCTGCTTCACTCTCTTCACCCTTTCATCTCAAATTATTCAGTCAGTGCTGTCAAGACAACTGAAGTAACTCCTTTCAGTTGGAAAAAAATGAATTTTTTCATGTTAAATTTTTAAATATCTTTAAAATTATTTTTATCAAATATTCATCCAAAAAAAACTTAGTTCTTTCTCTCCTGGGAGTTTTAAGGATAGCCTAAAGTGCTTATGGAATCTCCTTGCAAACTTAATGATTGGCCAGGTTTTCTTTGAATGTTTGACATTCAACGGCTTGCTCTGCCCCTAGCTTTGAAGCCCAGTGGTTGCCTCAGAGTTTTGATATCTGTGACTAAAACTGCAGAAGGTATTGGGAAGCAAATAAGGTTAGCATTCACTGAGGAAGAATATAAGCTTCAGGAAAATTGGAGTCCTATACCTAACAGCTGTTTCTAAAGCCAATGGTGAAAGATGATTTGGGAGCCCTGGATAAGTATCAGTCTCTGACTCCAATGTCTGATTATGTCAATTGTTGGGCAGGAAATACATGCGAGCAGATTAGTAGATCAAAGAGTAAGGATGAGAACAATAGGAGGGGGTAGGAAAAAGAAGATAATGAGGCTCATTCTAGAAATATTGGCTGTGTGCTTACATTAACAGGAGCATCCTATGATGATATCTACGAACTTGTTTATATTGATACAGAGCTCAACCGGGTGATCTTGACAAGAAGCAAACATTCAGGAGTGGTCAAATTTGTAGACAATAGGACTCCAAGAGTGGATTAAATTGCTAAGGACATGTAGATTGAGAAAATAATAAAAAAAAAATAAAAAAAAAAGCAAGGATAATATCATTACTCATTGGGGAAGAGAAAGTTGAAGAGTCCATAAAGGCATTTGACAATTTGGGTGATCATATAAGCTAGAGGAGCACCAGATGAGTATGGCATTAAAAAGACAAAGCTGAGGTATGGTAACAGTGTCAAGTGTCACTGAAGGGTCAAGAAAATTGTTCAATGGGTTTGAAATTAGAAAATACTGTTGATCTTGGCAAGAAAATTTTTAGTTGAATCTGGGTTAGGAGGGAGTTGGTATCTAAAATCACTAAAGGAATTTCCTTCCTAAGAATGGCAATATTCAGGCATGAAGTGTCCTGTTTCATAAGTTTAAGTCCTCCTTATTAGAGATGGCAAAACAAGGAACAATCTTTGGGGGAAGCAATTTGGATCATATAACATCTAAGAACCTTTGAATCTACTGGCCTATGATTCTTTGAAATTAGCCACAATCAATAAATCCCTTGATGGATCAATATAAATAAATTAATATGTTTATCTGTACTTTCAAGAAAAGATTGTTAACTACCCACTACACGTGGGCACTATTTTACATTCTGGGGACTCATAAGTGACACAAGACATATTTCCTTGTTTTTAACTTATATTCTAAAAGAGACAGGAAAATCTACATATATAAAATGTTAGATAGAATACCACAGACATGGTGGCATAAACAACAGAAATCTATTTTCTCATAGTTCTGGAGGCTAGAAGTCCAAGATCAAGGTGTTAGCAGGGTTTGTTTGTTCCCAAAGAGGCCTCTCCCCTTAGCTTTCTGATGGTGTCTTCTAGCTATGTTCTCACATGGTCTTTCCTCTGGGCATGAGGAGAGATCACTGGTGCCTCTTCTTCTTATTGTAAGGACACTAGAAACGCATCCTTAAGACCTTATTTAACCCTAACTGCTTCCTTAAAGTTCTAGTCTCCAAATACAGTCTTTTAGGGGTTAAAGTTTCAACCTGTGAATTTTGGGAACATACAATTCAGTCCATAACAGATAGTGATAATTACTATAAAAACTAGAGTAAAGGAATAGAGAATGATAGAGGAGTGCTATTTAGACAGGGTGCACATACACACACACACACGTGCACGCATGCATGTGTTTGCACACACAAAACTTAAAGGTGGGAATTTTGATTAGAAACCTGAATGAGGTGGGGGATCCCTGGGTGGCTCAGCGGTTTAGTGCCTGCCTTCAGCCCAGGGCATGATCCCAGAATCCCAGGATCGAGTTCCACATCAGGCTCCCTGCATGGAGCCTGTTTCTCTCTCTGCCTGTGTCTCTGCCTCTCTCTCTCTCTCTGTGTGTATCTCTCATGAATAAATAAATAAAATATTTGAAAAAAAAGAGAAAGAAACCTGAATGAGGTAATTAAATGATATGAAGGCTAGGGAAACACACTCCAATCAGACCAAACAAAAATGCTATGCTTCTGAAGAAGCTGCAAGCTTGATTTGTTAAAAGGACATCAAGAAAATCAAGATGGCTGGTACAAAGCAAGTTTTATGAGTGAAACCTAAATTACAGAAACTTAATATTCATACAATCAATAAAAATCTATTGAATTTCTAGAAGTATCTACATCCTAGGTCCCACATACGTGCTACAGATAAAAATTGCAAATAAAATAATTTGTATGCTCAAAAAATTCTCAGGAGAGATCTAAGATGACACATGCAATGATATAGATATGTAGTCATTTGGTCTAAACAGACTCTGGCAGGCATTTTTATATTTCATATTTTCTAATTTTCTGGCAGAATGGCTGATCTACATAAAGTTACTTTGGAATGAGATGGAGTTGTATCTCTGCCCTACTACTCTGTAGCTATGTAGGTTTGAGCAAGTTACTCCATGTTTCTAAACTGCTAACTCATTTGTAAAGGAGTTGTGGTGAAGTTTCATTGCTACAGACTAATTTGAATATTGTGTATGTTAATTAAAGCAAATTACCCAGCAAAGTGTTGTCACTAAGCATGCATTCACTAAGCAAGAGTTCTTTTCAATAAGATACTCCATATACATTTGGAGGTATTTGATTCTAAAATAGGTTGGAACAGAAGAGTAGTTACAAGGAAGAACACTTCAGATCAGCACGGAGGAGACAGTATCAGCAATGCAGATAAGTAAATAAGAAGCTTCTAAAGAGAAAGGAGCCCCCACAGCACATCTCATATCATCATTCAACAAAGTCAGTGCTAAACCTTAACAACATATTGACACACACAAAGATAAGCCCATTAATTTTGCTACTGCTTGTGATCTCAGATCTCCTCTTCAGAGAGAGATCTTTCCTAGTAGTTAAGGGCAGAGAACAATCTGAAACAAGAGAAGCCTAAGTCAATAGGAGTTTCATAGAACTTTTAAATTCCATAGAAAGGGAGAGATTGCTTTAATTAAGAGGCAAAAATATTCAAGGGACACCTGGGTGGCTCAGTCAGTTAAACATCAGACTCTTGGTTGCAGCTCAGGTCCTGGTCTCAGGGTCATAAGATGGAGCCCTGTGTCAGGACAGGACCCATGCTCATGGGGAGTCTGTTTGAGATTTTCTCTCTCTCTCTGTCCCTCTCCCCCTGCCCATTCTCTCTCTCTCTCTCTCTCTCTCTCTCTCTCTCAAATAAATCTTCAAAGAAAAGAGATAAAATATGTGAAATCATTGTTTCAATTTGGGCTTCATTAGCAATGAACAATGGCCAGTCATTAATATCTCATAAGGGAGAGGGATAAAAAAGTTGCTGACCTAAGTAACTGTGGAAAGAAGTGTAATCTGTAAGACTACAGGAATAATACACTGTAGATAGCACTGGACTCTAGTTGATAAAGTTGCTTCCCACAGGTAAATAGATTAAAAATATTGAAAGACACTCTGCCCATTTATTGGAATTGAGCAATTATGTTCATGAATGACAAATGGTTAGAGGCAGGTACCCATTGTTAGGGTAGAAGTTTACTGATAAGCAAGGGAAGAAGGCTAGAATGATTTGTGCAATGATAGATTGGAATCGGAGGTAGCAATATGAACTCATTTTTAGCTTAATATTATTAAGATACAAATTACATAAATATTTATGGATATTTATATCTACGTAGATTAGCATATACACATGTCCTTGCTCTGACAGCTGTGGGGCTCTGACACATCCATGTGCAATGATAGGACAAGCATACCTATCACCCAGATCTTGATTCCTAATATCATTCTCTAATAAAAGAAGCCAGGAATCTGTGGAGAAAAGGCTGGTTCTAGGACAAGGGAAGGTAATACAGAAGATGAGCCAAAACACCTCAGTAACAAAGAGGATATCTATTGGGGCAGAAAATACACAAGATGAGCTTGCAGCATTCTGTAGTGCTAGAATGTAAGCAGGCTAAAAACCAACCAAACAAAATATCTCAAAACACAAAACACAACACACAATGATGGGATTCTCTCAAAGGGATCAAGGACCTCCAATGATCAAAGTGGAACATTTGATTAAAACTAAGTGAAGTCGTATTAGGTTATAATCCAAAGTAGAACATAAATATGCATGAAGTCATACTGATATAAATAACTGAGTATTTGAATAACTGAGTGAATATATGGGAGACACTAAAACTCCCATACAGAAAAATCACAAATTGTTTATATGATGAGCTGCCTTTAATGTAATGGACCATAATTCCTTGTATTGGGGGGAAAAAAAGTAACTTTGCATTGGTGAAACCTGACAAACATTACCTCAAGCCAAGTGATCTAGGTGGTAAGACACATTGATAGTACATACCCTTGATAGGATACGGTAAGAATGACACTGTACTGCTGCGGTCTTCCTCCAAAAACACACTGCCCCTGTCTAAGCAGGAAAAAAAGCATTAGATAAATCCCAACTGAGACATATTCTACAAAAATACCTGGTCAAGTTCATCAAAAATTGTCAAGTTTTGTCAAAAAAAAAAAAAAAAAAAAAAAAGGAAAATCTGAGACACTGTCATAACTAAGGAAAACCTAAGGAGAAAGGACTTCTCAATGTAATAGGATATTCTAGATGGAATTCTGGAACAGAAAAAAAAGGACATAACAGAAATATGGAGGAAATCTGAATAAAGCATGGACTTTAATTAATAATAACATAGCAATATTGTTTGTTAATTGTGACAAATGTTCCATACTAGTGCAAGATATTAATAGCAGAAACGAGGCATGCAGTAGACAAGAGCTCTCTGTACTACCTTTACAATAATTCTGTATATCTAAACATAAGGGTTTATTTTTAAAAAGGTTTAACAATGACTTTTTTTGAAAAAACGAGATATTAGAATGTATAATCAAGAGTTTACACCAATATTGGCTCGGCATCTCTAAATGTGTTTTCTATGGTACAGTAGTCATGGAAGATGCCCTAGGAAAATAACAGATTGTTTCTTTGGTCAAATAATCTGGAGACAAGTTGCATACTGCAAGAGCCTTTGGAGATTCACAAAGCACATTAGAATATTAAAAAAAAATCTAAGAAATCTTATACAAACACACAATTTAATGCTGTTTACCCGAGCATTTCCCAAGCTTATTGTAACTTTTTAATTTTTTGGCCATATCTTCTAACATCTGTGGAGATACCATTCCCTAGAACATACTTAGGGAAGTGTTTGTTGTACTGGCATGTACATTACCAAAATCAATAATGAGCCACCTATGGAGGAAATTCATGATATTCTTAAGTTTGAAGCTATAAAGAATGAGATGTGACGGAGAAAATTTTGAGTGGCTAATCTACTGGAGAGAAGGCTCTGGTAAAGCATACTACTGACTCTCAGAACTTTGAAGAAATGTCCTGTTGAAGATCATCTGCACGCCTGAAGATAGACCTAATCCAAATGGTGAGAAGTTGCACACATGTGGAAATCTGACTTCAGTATAAAGAAAACTCTTTTGGGAATTAGAGCTTTGCAAGAATGTGCCTGGAAGGCATGGACCTCATGATCACTACAACTAGTCAAGCTGTAAAATGAGATATGAAGGAACAATGTAAAGAAGTGAACGAGGTTGGAATAGATGATCTTCAAGATCTCTCCCTATTTTACGTGACCAGCACTATGCTAAGTTTTCAATTGACTTTAATGGTTCCTCCCCCTGATTACAGTCTAATGGGAAAGAAGAAGAAAATGAGTGCTATAAAAGTTGTCCCTACTAGAGACCATACCAGGGGCTGGGAAAACTTCCAGGAAAAGTATTTTAATATCTACAAACAGTCAGGCAGCTGCAGATGCCAAGCACTGATCACATTTAGAGATGGATCATTTAATTCTCATAATCTTATGAACTAGATTCTATTATTACTACCCTATTTTGCACATAAAAATACTGCATGACCCAGAGGTTAAACAAGTTGCCCTACTATTTCATATCAGGTGGTCTATCTGTAAAGTTTGAACCCTTCACCCCTACGCACTGTTATCCATATTAAGACTTAAAGAATAATAATCAAAAGAGGCACACGTGTGTATGTGTGTGTGCACACTCACGCAGGTGCGCATTAGTAGCAGGGGAAGGCAGGCAAGCAGGAGGAATAAGAAAAGAAAGATTTGAAAGGCAGAGGGAATAACATGTTCAATCCCTGAGGAGTAGGAGTAACCAGGGAACATTTGATAAATTTAAAATACTGAGTTGTTTCCCAGGCTAAAATTACTGACATTAGCAAAGAAAATAAATGCAGGTTTCTTTTCCCTTTTATTTACCTTATCCTCACCCAAACATCCACCTCTCCCCCATGTACACATACATACATAAATATAAACACATACACCACAGGAGATTTAACTTACAAAACTAAAATGTGTTACTAACTTCCTTTTCAAACCCATCTCCACAGAGATAAGGTCAGTTCCTCCTCCCTTCTACGTACCTAGAAAAACCAATTTAGCAAAGCAAAAATTAAAAAAAAAAGTAAAGACTCTATTAGCTTATTTATTCTAGATTTCTAGATAACTTGAGAACTTGAGAGAGAGAGTTGCCTGAAAGCCAGCCTGATGGTGGTGGCGGCACACTTGGTAAAGCCTGCACAATCTACAAATTCTCTGGCTAGTGAAACCACATATTTAGAAATGATCGAGTTACTCTGGCAATTATGAAATTGGATACCTCTCAGGCCTGTAAGACTCTTTATTAGACATAGCAATTGAGTTGATAAGGCTGTAAATTCCAACCATAAAGGGACACTCTGGGCTTAGGTTGTCATTGGTTAGAAATGGAGCAAATGTCCAGAGGACTGGCTGGTGACCAAGGTGCCAGAGTGTCTGGCTGAGAGAAAGTAGCTTTTTGACCACAGAGCTTAGGCACTTCATAGTTTGCAAAAGCCCCTTTTCATATCCTTTACTTTATTCTCTGCTCACTTGAGGGAGGCAGAGAGGGTTTCATTCCTCATTAAATTCAGGAGACTGAGTCTCTGTGAGATGAAGTGACTGTTCTAGATCAAACAACTTCTAAGCCATATATATATATATATATATATATATATATATATATATATGTGTGTGTGTGTGTGTGTGTGTGTGTGTGTGTGTGTGTGTATTTGGCCATATAACTCTAAGAGACATGGTAGGTATTAGCAAATCCTGTTTTCCAAGGTGAGTGAATCTCTATGGATATGATAATGCTAAGTAACAAACAGCTACATAAGAATAGCAGCATTATGTCAATAGGCCTTTTGTTTAGCTATTGAGTCTGAAGGCTGCCCATGGATGTGCTGATCTAGACTAGGGGTGAGGGTACTCTGTCCCCCATACCTTTGTCCTCCCCTGGGACCAGCAGATCAGCCTGGGCATGTTCTTCTCATGGTGAGTGCTTAAGCAGAACACTGGAAAGATACACAAGCATCTTGAGGCTGAGTCTCAGAACTGAGACTATCTTTTTCATCACATTTTATTGGCCAATGGAAGTAATGTGTCTAAATCCATAGTTTGGAAGCAGGAAAGTATATCTCACCCATAGTGGAAATGCATAGTGGAAATGACTAGATTTATGTGAAAAAGAACATGGCTATGGAAAAGAATGGAGAGGTTCTTTTTTTTTTTCTTTTTCTTTTTTTCTTTTTTTTTTTTTTTTAGAATTTCTGTAATAATCTAGTCAACCATAGTGGAGAGATGATTTGGGGCCAGGAGGAAAGAAAGTTAGAAATGTATGTCTCTTGTTATAGATGGTTTGAAGCACAATTAAGGAGACTCAAAATAAAAGGGAGTTGGGCAGGAACTTCATTATGTAGTACACCATATATCTCAATAAGCTTTTAAGTTTTGTTTCGAAATAAATTCACAAGTCACTGAAAGGTTTGACAGGAATGTCATTTGATCAAACTTACATGTTCAAAAGATTCTAGGATGCATGGATTGTTGAGGTTCAAAACAAGAGGAAGAGAAACCAATTAGGATGCATGGTCAGGAGAAAGAGATCACAGACAGGACAAGTGGCAAGAGAGATGGGGGACGGGAATCTCACAACCCTCTAGCCATCAAAGGACATTTGGATACAGCTAAAAGAGCTCAGGAACTAACTCAAAATGGTAGATGTGAGGATGAGGGAGATGGCGATGGAGGTCATAAAGCTCAAAACTTTAGGCCTGAGAAACTGTGGGGAGAGGAATGGAGAGGTCTGGAGGATAGACAGAAAATCACATTTTGCTTCATTTGCCCTCTTGAATCATTCCAAAAGTGAAATTTCAGAATCCTTGGTGCCTCCCCAGGGTTAGTCACTGCCCATGGCCCCAGATTTAAGCAGACTTTATTCTCTTTCTAGGCAGAATAATATATTTTTAAAGGAATTTGTTATGAAAAATGCCAAAATACATACAAAGGTAGAGAGAAATATACACATCATACACATCAATGTATGTAGGGCATCCATACACATCAGTGCTCTAGCTTCTACAATTATTAACCCACCCAATTCTATTTTACAATATACCCACTCCATGGATTCTCCACTTAGATCATTTTAAAGTAAATCCCTGGTATTTTTTAAATTAATATTTTAATAGGTATCTCTAATAAAATAAGGACTTTTTAAAACAGAATGCTACTTTAGACCTAAAATAAACATAAAATCTTTAATAATATCAATATCAAATAAGTCAATGTCCTAAGTCCCCCAATTGCTACATCTTGTTTTGTAATTTGTTTAAAGTAGGACCCAAATAAGGTCCATACATTATAATTGGTGGATGGGTCTCTTAAATCTTTTTTAGCCTATAAGATGCTCCTCCATATTTTTCCACATACTGTATTTATTTTAAAAAAATAGGTTATTTTTTATATAGCAATTCCCATAATCTGAATACTTAGTCTGTGATATTTCACATTTTTCTATGTTTTTTGTATACTGCATAAATTAGAAGTTTGATATAGACTGATCAGGTTCAAGTTTATATTTTGGCAGATATAGAAAGCAGTATTTTGATAGAATAAGTAATGCAAAAAATAGCAATGTAGGTGGAAGAAGAAAATCTGCATTAAAGCCAGCTGTTTTCATTTTTTCCCAGCTTGTGATCCTGAAAACTTCTTTAAGCCATCCCACATTTCAGTTATCACAGCAAAAAATGGGAATACTAATTTAAGTTACTGATTCAAGATTAACAATCCAATGTTTCTTATTTTAGGTTGTACATTAAGTCATCTGATTTTTTTGAAGTTCAAATGCCTGAGTCCTATATTAAACAACCCAAATCGGAACTTCTGGAATGGGAACCATGTGTCCATATATTTTTTTAAAACCTTCACATGCTTCTAATATACTACTTCGGTTGAGATCTATGTCCTAGACAGTAAGCCCCTCAGAGCAGGGACTACGTTTGTTCACCAGAATCTGGCTTAAAACCAGTACCCAGTAAGTATTTTTGAGTGACAGAATGAATACATGGATGGGTGGATAGCTGGTAAGATGGATAAATGAAATAATTATAATAGGTGAAATGATCATAAGTTAGTAATAGAGAATAGAGTGATGTTAATTTCAGAATAAAGTTATGTAGTTTTTTACATAAGAAATCATTAAACTATTTGTGCTGTGGGACAATATGACAAGCACTCAAAGTTCATTAAAGGAATACTGGATATAAGATCAAAGTATCAAACAGAAAGGTTTTCAATAAAATGAGACTTGAGAGTTGGCATGAGTAATGCCAGAATGTCTGAGAAGATATCTTGGAATGAATGGAATTGCTGAAGGTAATCAAGACTACTTTTTTTCATTAGCAAAACTATTTGTATGAATAATAATCGGAACAGAGATAAATAAATTATACTTTCCTGGATATGGTAAACAGGAATTCAGTACAATTTCAAAAATTAAAAAAAAAATTAAAAATTCTCACCATACACACAAAAAAATTTATATCTGTGATATAAAATTTAGTTTGAGGAAAGATATTTTAAATTTTTCCTTAACTTCTTCACGAATAGTGCCACATTGTCTAAAAAGTCAGCATGACAATTGGCTAGTCCTAAAATAATTGCCTCTGATAACCATAAAGATTATTAATCTAAAAGAATTAACTTAAAAAGCCACGAATTAGTGAACTGAAGTGAATGGGTGTGTGTTTGGGGTTCTAACAGGTATTAAATCATCGTACAATTCTACTGTGTCTACCAGTATTTGTCCTAAGATCCCCCTCCCTGTGTTCCCACACTGCAAATGTTAGCCTATGCTATTGCTTTTATTTGATTTGATTTTGACATTTAATTGGTGAAGATTGCAAGCATCGATCTTTCTACCACTCATACCACCTGCTCTGTTTACCTAAGACGGTTTTTGTGACACTCAAATGGAAGGCAATATGTGAGGCAAGTATAGTTCATTAAAAATGCAGAAATAGGAAGGATTAGGAATAAAACCATTTATCCTCATCCTCCTCATCACAGTGGCATTAAAATTGGAGAATGGTGATGAGAGTTAGAGCCACTCTTTTTGGCTGGAAGGACCAAGGGTAGTTATGCTCTCATCAGAGGATTCTCTCTCACACACCTGGGGAGGAACAAGGTTAATTAATTTAGAAATCCCACAAGAAAAACACTTGAACGGTCATCAGGGTAGACAGACAGGCAATGCAAGAAGTTGAGAAATAAAGAACAATAGAAGTGCTGTCTTCCCAGGTCTGAAGGTCTTAGTATCATATTGCTCACTCCCCTCCCCCTCTCCTAACTTAGAAATGTCCATAAACCAAAAAGTATAGGAATGGTTACTCAATTCCAATGATGTAGGTTTGCTCAGCAGGCACAGGCATCTGTTTCCTCAGACACAGTGAGTAATTAAGGGAGAACGAAGGTAAGTTAACAGACCCCTCAGTGGAACCTTCCATTGCTCCTTTTGCTTTAGTACTGAGCTTAATTCTTCTTTCCCTCATGATTTTTCTATGTTTTTTTTTAAAGGTTTTATTTATTTATTTGAGAGAGAGAAAGCATGCTCATGAGTCGGGGCCGGGGGGCGGTGGGCAGAGGGAGACGGAGGAGCAGGCTCGCCACAGGAGTAAGACAGTGAGCCCAACACTGGATCCTGGGATCCTGAGATCATGACCTGAGCCAAAGGCAGACACTTAACTGACTAAGCCACCCAGGCACCCCTGTGATTTTTTTTTTTTAAATAAAGATCTCCAGTTACCTGAGCTATTTTTTATGCCTCTAATTTCTAAATGTGTGATCTTTGGCAATTCACTTAACTTTGCTAAACATTTGTTCTCTCCATTTTAATACAGACAAAATTGTTTGTCTTACTTCCTAAGGATTGTAGTGATTCTAGCTAATATATATATACACATTATATATATATTTGAACATGAACAAATATATATTTTAACAAATATATATTTGTTTCTAAGATTGAATGATGATTTATAAGTTGAACAAGATGATCAAATAATGAGGTATAATTATTGTAATTCAATGTCTGTCCCAATTCTTCATTCAAGTTTTAAAATCTACCATACATGGCAAAATCTTTTAATACAATAACTAAAG
The DNA here is from genome assembly GCF_011100685.1 of Canis lupus familiaris. NCBI lineage: Eukaryota > Metazoa > Chordata > Mammalia > Carnivora > Canidae > Canis > Canis lupus. The sequence goes on along the minus strand of NC_049232.1, from coordinate 72,081,560 downwards.
TCTCCTCCATCTGGGATTTCTTCTTGTACACCAACTCCAAATGGTTGGTAGTGGCTGCTTACAGTGCCTGTTGGGAAGAATTCGAAGTTCATTTCTAGACTCTGTGGGGAATAGTTCTATGATCAATGAGTAGCATCTGCCACGGGCACAGGAGAGAGAAACAGTGTCAAGCGGAGTGTGTATTTGCTAGTTCTGTATCGTGCTCTAGAACGGTAGCACATAATGAAGTACATAAATGAAACTCAGCCCAGACTGGCTGTATATGGCTTGAACCAACATTTAAAAATTGGAAGATTTCACATATATCTGAATTTTTAAAAAAGTCTCTTGAAAGACTGGAAGATCCATTAAAATTATACCTGAACTTTCCCCATGACAACAAGGAGCAAGAGCGAAATACAAATTCATTTCTACTTGTACATGAAACACATACTCAAACAAACAAGGGGTAGTGGAAAGGGAGGTGGGGGGTTTGGGGTGACTGGGTGATAGGCACTGAGGGGGGCACTTGGCGGGATGGGCACTGGGTGTTATGCTATATGTTGGCAAATTGAACTCCAATAATAATAATAATAATAATAATAATAATAATAATAAAGAAACACATACTCTCCATTTTTGCCTGGCCCCTACCATTCCCTACTGCCTTACTCCTGTCTGTTCACCTCATTCACTTTATTTTCTTAAATTTTATAGGCATTATTATTTCTGATTGCTGCCTTAGAGTTTTCCTGTGGAGATTTGCAGCATGTCAGATTTATCTGCAGATGTCTATGACAAACACTATTTGAGCACCATATATTAAGACAGACCAAAAATCTTAGATGCTTGAAAAGTGCTGTATGGTACAGGCTTTCTCATCACAAATCCAGCACTCTGGCCCTGAAAATGTCAATGCTATTATGCATTGATCTAGCCTTTTAGCAAAAGCTTCATTAAATGAATCATGGCCAGCATAGTGTAGCCAACTCCAAAGTTGGAAAAGAGTCTGTGCCTCTTTCCTCCCTGTCATCTCTCAGCACTGTCAGGACCCAGCCAAAAGCAAAGAAGGAGCAATATAAAATGAAGTGAGTAATTCACCATTTGTTGAGGGAACATAAATTAGCAACTTGTTATGATGTCGCCCCTTTTTTTTTCCCGAGCTAAAAATCTCCACAAATAAGTTTAATGTGGAGAGATGCATTTGTTTTCCTCTAATAGGACATGCTTATCCCCATCTCTCACAATCCTCCTCTATACGTTCTCAGATCCCCTCTAATTGAACAAAGTGGACTTAATTTGAATTAAACTGTCAAAAATCATCCACTTAAAGTGATGTATCTACTTCCCCAGCTAAAATGGATTCATTTCTGTGCAATATAGAAGAAGTGTTGATGGATTGTATTTTGCGAACTAGAAATATTTTGCATGCATCTCCATATCACGTAATTCAGGTATGGCAAGCAAAGGATATGGTGGGAGTAGAGCAGGTCAGTGAAGGGATACGAAGCACAAGGGGCAAGTGAAGGGCAAGAGTGGAGGAGATGGCTATGCTTACATTAAAACAAGGAAATAATAATCATCTTTAGATTTCTGGAGGCAGAGTAATTTTTCAAATTAAATGTGCAAAGCCTATCTTAAATTTGATACAGTTCACCTTCAAAACCCCCACAGCAGGCATTTTATTGATGGCTTCCATTTACTAGTACATGACTTTATATATGCAAACAGCATTTACATTAAAAAAAGGAAAGGCTGGATTTTAAACACCGTGACCATTGTGAATTTAACAACAAATGATGATCTTTTAAATAATATCAAGAAGTCTTAACGGAAGTCCATTCCATGTTCACCCACTAAAGGACTGGAGGAAAAATGTATCCAAATATAATAACTAGTTTTACCTTCAAGGATGTTATAATTCAATTAGAGGGCATAAAACAATTACTATCATATTTGAGGCAGAAAATAATTTAGCACTTAAGCCTATGGTTATGGGCTATAAATGACAAAGAAAACAGAGAAAGGAAATCAATGTGAATTTGTGTAAATCAGGAAGCTTTATCAATAAGGTTCACTTGTAGAAGATGGAAAATCATGTTTCATGCTTGTTGGGGGAAATTGGAGTACTATTCACTGGTCTGCCTTTGGCATTTTTGACCAATGCCATGTATATTAAAAGAAAATTAACTAAATAGGAAGCAAAACACCTGTTTATAAATCAATGTGTGACCACCCAGATCTCATTTTGTAAAGCTTTAGCAAGTAGGGAAGTATAAGAATATAGCTTGGGTTTGAAGGTAAACCAGACCTCCAACCTCCCTCCTGCTTTAAACCTCTGTATTGGAATCCGTATATGCAGACATGTCTGCTAAAGGGGAGCAAACTAAGGAAGTCCTGGAGTGGTCACCTAGTTGATTATCCAGCCAGCTGCACAGATGAAGCACTTAAGTCTAGCTTGCTGGTTCATTCAAAGGCCAAACTCAGAAAGAAAGAAAAAAAAAAATAGGACAGCACTCAGTCCTGTACCCCTTAACTGAGTTTCCCACTACATGAATAAAAGGCAAGAGAAGGCAAGGAAGATCCCATTTACAAACACTAATTTTTATTAGTGTCTCTGCCTTCTTTGGATTAGTTTTTCTCTTTCCCATAAGAAGAAAGTAGATGGCCAGAAAGTTAAAGGCAGAAAATTCCAGCTCTTTGAGATGAATCCAAAACATAAACCGCAAAAATATTCTCCACAATTGGGAAAATGAGTTGTATCATACAAATATAATCTAAGTGGATCTGAAACATTTGACTTATGTCTGTGACCTTCAATGTCCCCCTGTCATCACACAATCCTTCCAAGAGTCTCTTTCAACCCAATGTCCCATCTGTTGACCATCAGAAATGGTGTTAGTAAAGTCATGACACATCTTAAAATACGAACCTCTTGAGGGCTATATACAAAAGTATAGAATTTAAAGAGAACATTTAGAATTTAAAGAGAAATGAGGGATTGTCAAGGGACTAAAATGATATGGTGGAGAAAGCTGGAAAAATCCTAGGGACAGGAATGCTGGTGGGAGAGAAGGAGATACAATCATGGTCTTCAAGTATCTACAGCATTATCTTGTGGAAAAATTATGCGAATTCTTTATAATCCAAATTAATAAAAGCAAATGAAATCAAACTGTATCACAAGGCAGTGGGTTCCCAACACAGGAAGTGTGTAAGCACTGATTTTCAAGAACTTACTACGTATGTCATATAGAGTTATTCCCTCGAAGGGATAATAGTCTAAAAGTTCCTTAAACTTCCATATAACCCAAAATTCTATGATTTTTTTTGTCTCAAGATATTCCAAATATCTCAAGATATTTGAGAGGGAGCACTAGAGAGAGAGCAAGCAGAGGGAGAAGCAGGCTCCTCCTTGAGCAGGGAGCCCGATGTGGGGCCCTTGGGATTACAACCTGAGCCGAAGGCAGACATTTAAACAATCAAGCCAACTAGGTGTCCATTTGGAGATGACACAAACTTTTAAGCCATTTCTGAACATTATCTCCAGGAATATTTCCTTCAAATCCTTAACTTCTACCAATATTTTCCCTTGAATCCATGAGTTTGGGATACACACTATTCTTCATTGCAAGAGGGATATATGTCTACTTGTGGTTAAGACCAGCCTATGTTCAAAAGAGAAGAGGGTAAGATTTCCTACGAAGCAGATCCATCCAATATCATGGCTTTAAATACCTTATGTCAAAGAAGTTCAAATTCTAGATTCATGATGCCAACTGACAAACAGAAATTTTCTCTTTGAGGTGACAGGCATCTCAAACAGTATTTCCAAATAGAAAAAGTTAAAGAAAAGTGATCTGCATATTTTACCAGCCCCCCTCCCTCCACAGGAAGGAAGGAAGGAAGGACAAAAAGAAAAAGAAAGAAGGAAAGAAAGAAGGAAGGAAGGAAGGAAGGAAGGAAGGAAGGAAGGAAGGAAGGAAAGAAAGAAAGAAAGAAAGAAAGAAAGAAAGAACCGATATCTACTTGTTAGTTCAAACACCTAGAGGTCAACCTTAATTCATTCCTTTTCACCATTTCCTGCCTCCAAAGCTCTTCAGGTTCTTTCAGGTCTGCTCCAAAAAAGAATTTCAAATGTATCATGTTTTTATTTGCTTGGCTTCCCCCCTAGTGAAGGCTGCCATTATAAATCCTTTATTTTATTTTTTTTATTTTTAATATATTTATTTATTTATTCATGAGAGACAGAGAGCGAGTGAGAGCAAGAGAGGAAGAGACACAGGTAGAGGGAGAAGCAGGCTCCATGCAGGGAGTCCAATGTGGGACTCAATCCTGGGACTCCAGGATCACGCCTGAGCCAAAGGCAGGCACTAACATGCTGAGCCACCCAGGGATCCCCATAAATCCTTTGGACCACTGCTATCATCCCTCAGTGGTCTCCCGGATTCACTCTCCATACCTCAGTGAGAAGACAGAAGAGAAGGCGAGAAAGATACAATGCTTGAGACCAATGTGTTTACAAAACAAATAACGCTTTTCAATCATGGAAAATATTGTTATTGTCCATTATTTATGCACTTTGCAGACCTGGCTAGTGTTCAACTTAGTACAAATGGTTCAAAACAAACTTATCTTCACTCAGAATTCTTTATCTCCAGAATTTGGGATGAAGAGGGGCAGGTTCAGATGTCCCTCTGATTGACCAAGTAAGAATTGGTCACCACCTTTATCCCCGCCAGACCAGTCATTCTTTACTCTTTTCTTTCGATGTTCTTTCAAAAAACTAAGGTTTGGAAGATTATAAAGGCAGAGAAAAAAATCATCTATTTATTCACTCATTCATGCTACATATGCCTTTTTAACATCATTCTAAGTTCTGGGCTAGGAAAAAGTGGTACAGGCATGAACAAGTCACACACAGTTGGTGCTCTCATGTGAATTACAGGCTCGTAGGAAATAAAAAACTGTTCAATTTAACTTCTTGGAATGGTGGAAAGAGCCAGGGGAAAGAAAGATATGCTGAGATCAGTAAGAGAATGAGAGTAATCACCAAGTTTATTTTGTTGTTGCCTACGACATCCTTAGTTACTAGTGAAATTATCTCAATTAATATCCAAGACTATTGCCATTTATTTATTTATTTTTTTACTATTGCCATTTAAATGAGCTTCTCCTTCTGCATCAATTTCACCTTCCCTTCTCTCTCCACTTAGAAGTAGATTTTATTTAAACAAGTGAATGGTATATGCGGTCAAGAAATGGAAATGCAGGAGTGATACTAAATAGAAAGATAAGCTAGGGAAACATCCTTTGAGACTTAATATGTGCCAAGAGCTTTTATACATTATTATTATTTTTTAATTTGCACCTTCAATATAAAGTAGAATTAACAATCCTGCATGTTTCCACAGGGAAAGAAGACATCTCAGAGATGGCAAGGAACTTGCTGGAGATCTCAAAGACATGCAGAGTGGCAGGACTGAGATTTATACCCAAGTGCATCTCCTCATGCCCAGACTCATACATCAATTAATTGTCCTCCACAACATTTGTAACTTCCATGAATCAGGCCAAGTCCCTGGGTTCTATATGGAAAAAGGATATTAGGACCTTGGCAACAAACCAGAGATGGAAAGAGGTCCCTGGGGGCATCCTGACCAAGATCCTTTTCAGGTTTGTGCAGTGGAGCTCCCTTGCAAACTTCTGTTTTCAGAGTCCTCTGGGACTTTCCATAATTATGCCTCGCCTCTCTCTGGTTTCCTCCCTTCAATTCCCTGCCCCTTTGGCCCCTCTCAAATGGGAATTAATCCAGCCACAAACAAGCTGTCACTAAGTGAAGATTTTACTGTGATTACTGCTTGGGAGAAAAATGTTGCCTTTTTTTCCCCCTCCTCCAAATGCCTTATTTGCAGACTAGAAATCATGGGGCATGTGTCCAATTGATACATTTCCCTTCAAACAGCAGATCCAACACTGAAGTGGGATGCAAATTTAATTATTCCACATGTACAGAACAGAAACAGAATCTCATTGTTAAATTTGTTCTCCTATGTCGGAAAGATTAAAAATAAAAGATGTTGAAGTGGTTTGTGTGAGCAGAATTTATTTCAGTTCATAAAACCATGAGGCAATGAAATAAGGGCACCAGAGGGCTCCTTTCTACCACATGGAATTATTACTTCTAAATGTTTCTTCTCAGAAATCTTTGCTCCTCACCTGTGTACCCCAAAAGAGACTTCAATCCCCTTCTCTGGGGCTTGAATTTCTTCAAATAATCTCCAGTTTCTCCAAATAATTCCCCTCAAGCACCTTATGCTCCAGCCAAGTCAAACTATTTACTTCTTAAAACTAATTTGGGATAAAAGTGGAGGCATAATTAATTAATCAACTATAACACTAACATGAGCCTAGTGATTAAGTTCCTCTGTGGCTGGTTACCTAGAATCAAACCCTGACTTTATTGCTTAATAGTTAGAGAACCTTGGGCAAGCTCTTTGACCTCCCTGTGCTGCTGTCTCTTACTCCATAAAATGGGCAAAAATAATGGTATCCATTTCCTAGGGTTTTTGTGAGAAATAAACAAGTTGATATACATGCCTATTATGCCTATAACAGTGCCCAGAACTTGGTAAGCACCCAATAAATCGTGGGTTTTCATCAGAACTCATTCCATACCTGCTTCTTTTTCCTCTTTCTCTTCAGCATATCCCGTCAAGACTCAACTCAAATGTTGCCTTTGCCATAAATCCATTTCTCTAGCTAGTAGTTAGCATCCTTATCTCTAAATTCCCATAAAATATGGTTTCTGTCTCACTTATCACAATTTTTCATGCTTTTCTTACCCAATACCTCTGGAGCAAAAAGAAGGGATCATCCTACTCTATTCTCCCTGAGGGTGGGGGCATTGTCTACTTTACTTACTTCCCTTGATAAATCCTAGTTGGAGATGGAGGGAAGAAGAGGAGGATACTAACATTCTTCTACCCACAAATGATGTCTATCTCTGGAGAGAAGAGGCTTTCTTGATTGCTCAAGGCCCCCCATTTCCAACCCCTGCTAGTTTCCTAGGCTTCATACCAAGCGCTACTACCACTTTATTCTCTGCTTAAGCCAAAAGATCTTAAAATTCATTGTATGTTCACTTTTTTTTTTTTTTTTTTTTAAATAAGGGTGGAGTGCAGAGAGAGAGAATCCCAAGCAGGCTCCATGCCTAGCACAGAGCCCAATTCGGCCCACAACCTTCAAATCATGACCTGAGCTGAAATGAGGATTTGGACACCCAAATTGACTAAGCCACCCAGGGACCCTGCCCCTTCTTTATCATTCGACTTCTTTGCTCATGCTCCCTTTAGTTCTCACCTCACTCCAAAATTCTTGCCTGAGGCTCACTATAGCCAACCCTTTCTCTAGAAAGAGTTTTCTTGATCATTCCATGAAACACACTGCTTTGCATGTACCCATTTCTTTCTATTTCCTCACACTCTATTCTCTCTGAGGGTGGGGGCGTTGTCTACTTTATTTACAAATAATTCCCAAAAACAGGCCAGCGACTTAAAAGGAATTAAGATAGAGAAGGAAGAACTGGAGAGAGGAGGAGAGATGGTCTAGGGTGCTGAAAGAGATGGGAAAGAGAAAGAAAAGTAGGTAACTAGACCCCAAATTCCTGATTCCGGGTCTAGAGCATACATTTGTCTCTACAGAACACTTTCAGAAAGTTCTTATTTTTAAAAAGAAAATAAAAGAGACTATCTTTTTCAGGTTATCTGAAGTCTTATTGGTGTTTGAAAAAACACACTCCAGGTCTTAGGAAGCAGTTAACTGTAATCCCCCTCCTCCTGCTTATAGCATCCTCCCTCTATTTCCCCAAACAACATATAAAAGAGAAATAGCTTAAGGCTGAAATTATCTAGAGAAAGGGACCACGCTGTTTCTCTAGGAAGAACCCCCTTTTGGGCTGCGTGGCCGGGAGTGCGAATCCAACAGCTCAGGCCCGGGAGCACAGGGCGCCGGGACAGAGCCCAGGATCCGGCCTCCCCCCGGGACAGGCAGAGGCCGGGAGGGCCCAGGACAGCAAGGACGCTCCTGCCTTCCCGGAGCTGAGCAGATCAGCGGTCCCACCCTGGAGCCTCCAGGCCCTGCAGATGGAGAGCTCTGGAGTTACTGCAGGGGCTGACTCTAGGGCTCCAGAGCTGCGGCAGCCACTGCTGCTGTTCCTCCTGGGGCCTCATGGGGTGAACAACCCCCCACTGAGCCCTGCACCAGACAGGGGGCTGAGCAGCTCCCCCAACTGCTAACACCTGAAAATCAGCACAACAGGCCCTCCCCCAGAAGACCAGCTAGACGGACAAGTTCCAGGGGAAGTCAAGGGACTTAAAGTACACAGAATCAGAAGATACTCCCCCGTGGTTTTTGTTTTGTTTTGTTTTGTTTTGTTTTTTTTTTTTTTTTTTTTGCTTTTTGATTTGTTTGCTTCCCCCACCTTTTTTTCCCTTTCTTTCTTTTTCTTTCTCTTTTTCTTTTTTTCTTCCTTTTTTCTTTTTCTTTTCTCTTCTCTTTCCTTCTTTCTCTCCTCTCTTTTTCTCCTTTTCCCAATACAACTTGTTTTTGGCCACTCTGCACTGAGCAAAATGACTAGAAGGAAAACCTCGCCTCAAAAGAAAGAATCAGAAACAGTCCTCTCTCCCACAGAGTTACAAAATCTGGATTACAATTCAATGTCAGAAAGCCAGTTCAGAAGCACCATTATACAGCTACTGGTGGCTCTAAAAAAAAAAGCATAAAGGACTCAAGAGACCTCATGACTGCAGAATTTAGATCCAATCAGGCAGAAATTAAAAATCAATTGAATGAGATGCAATCTAAACTAGAAGTCCTAACGACGAGGGTTAACGAGGTGGAAGAATGAGTGAGTGACATAGAAGACAAGTTGATGGCAAAGAGGGAAACTGAGGAAAAAAGAGACAAACATTTAAAAGACCATGAAGATAGATTAAGGGAAATAAACGGCGGCCTGAGGAAGAGAAACCTACATTTAATTGGGGTTCCCGAGGGCGCCGAAAGGGACAGAGGGCCAGAATATGTATTTGAACAAATCATAGCTGAAAACTTTCTAATCTGGGAAGGGAAACAGGCATTCAGATCCAGGAAATAGAGAGATCTCCCCCTAAAATCAATAAAAACCGTTCAACACCTCAACATTTAATAGTTAAGCTTGCAAATTCCAAAGATAAAGAGAAGATCCTTAAACAGCAAGAGATAAGAAATCCCTGACTTCTATGGGGAGGAGTATTAGGGCAGATCTCTCCACAGAGACCTAGGCAGGCCAGAAAGGGCTGGCAGGATATATTCAGGGTCCTAAATGAGAAGAACATGCAACCAAGAATACTTTATCCAGCAAGGCTGTCATTCAAAATGGAAGGAGAGATAAAGAGCTTCTAAGACAGGCAGGAACTGAAAGAATATGTGACCTCTAAACCAGCTCTGCAAGAAATTTTAAGGGGGACTCTTAAAATTCCTCTTTAAGAAGAAGTTCAGTGGAACAATCCACAAAAACAAGGACTGAATAGATATCATGATGACACTAAACTCATATCTTTCAATAGTAACTCTGAAAGTGAACAGGCTTAATGACCCATCAAAAGGTGCAGGGTTTCAGACTGGATAAAAAAGCAGGACCCATCTATTAGCTGTCTACAAGAGACTCATTTTAGACAGAAGGACACCTACAACCTGAAAATAAAAGGTTGGAGAACCATTTACCATTCAAATGGTCCTCAAAAGAAAGCAGGGGTAGCCATCCCCATATCAGATAAACTAAAATTTACCCTGAAGACTATAGTGAGAGATGAAGAGGGACACTATATCATACTTAAAGGATCTATCCAACAAGAGGACTTAACAATCCTCAATATATATGCCCCGAATGTGGGAGCTGCCAAATATTTAAATCAATTAATAACCAAAGTGAAGAAATACTTAGATAATAACACACTTATACTTGGTGACTTCAATCTAGCTCTTTCTCTATTCGATAGGTCTTCTAAGCACAACCTCTCCAAAGAAACGAGAGCTTTAAATGATATACTGGACCAGATGGATTTCACAGATATCTACAGAACTTTACATCCAAACTCAACTGAATACACATTCTTCTCAAGTGCACATGGAACTTTCTCCAGAATAGACCACATACTGGGTCACAAATCGGGTCTGAACTGAAACCAAAAGATTGGGATCGTCCCCTGCATATTCTCAGACCATAATGCCTTGAAATTAGAACTAAATCACAACAAGAAGTTTGGAAGGACCTCAAACACCTGGAGGTTAAGGACCATCCTGCTAAAAGATGAAAGGGTCAACCAGGAAATTAAGGAAGAATTAAAAAGTTTCATGGAAACTAATGAGAATGAAGATACAACTGTTCAAAATCTTTGGGATGCAGCAAAAGCAGTCCTAAGGGGGAAATACATCGCAATACAAGCATCCATTCAAAAACTGGAAAGAACTCAAATACAAAAGCTAACCTTACACATAATGGAGCTAGAGAAAAAACAGCAAATAGATCCTACACCCAGCAGAAGAAGAGAGTTAATTAAGATTCGAGCAGAACTCAATGAAATCGAGACCAGAAGAACTGTGGAACAGATCAACAGAACCAGGAGTTGGTTCTTTGAAAGAATTAATAAGATAGATAAACCATTAGCCAGCCTTATTAAAAAGAAGAGAGAGAAGACTCAAATTAATAAAATCATGAATGAGAAAGGAGAGATCACTACCAACACCAAGGAAATACAAACGATTCTAAAAACATATTATGAGCAGCTATATGCCAATAAATTAGGTAATCTAGAAGAAATGGACGCATTCCTGGAAAGCCACAAACTAGCAAAACTGGAACAGGAAGAAATAGAAAACCTGAACAGGCCAATAACCAGGGAGGAAATTGAAGCAGTCATCAAAAACCTCCCAAGACACAAGAGTCCAGGGCCAGATGGCTTCCCAGGGGAATTCTATCAAACGTTTAATGAAGAAACCATACCTATTCTCCTAAAGCTGTTTGGAAAGATTAGAAAGAGATGGAGTACTTCCAAATTCATTCTATGAGGCCAGCATCACCTTAATTCCAAAACCAAAGACCCCACCAAAAAAGAGAATTACAGACCAATATCCCTGATGAACATGGATGCAAAAATTCTCAACAAGATACTAGCCCATAGGATCCAACAGTACATTAAGAAAATTAAAAAAAAAAAAAAGAAAAGAAAAAAGAAAATTATTCACCATGACCAAGTAGGATTTATCCCCAGGACACAAGGCTGGTTCAATACTCGTAAAACAATCAGTGTGGGGATCCCTGGGTGGCGCAGTGTTTTGGCGCCTGCCTTTGGCCCAGGGCGCGATCCTGGAGACCCGGGATCGAATCCCACAACGGGCTCCTGGTGCATGGAGCCTGCTTCTCCCTCTGCCTGTGTCTCTGCCCCTCTCTCTCTCTCTCTGTGACTATCATAAATAAAAATAAATAAATAAAATTAAAAAAAAAATCAGTGTGATTCATCATATCAGCAAGAGAAAAACCAAGTACCATATGATCCTCTCATTAGATGCAAAGAAAGCATTTGACAAAATACAGCATCCATTCCTGATCAAAACTCTTCAGAGTATAGGGATAGAGGGAACATTCCTCGACATCTTAAAAGACATCTACGAAAATCCCACAGCAAATATCATTCTCAGTGGGGAAGCACTGGGAGCCTTTCCCCTAAGATCAGGAACAAGAAAAAAAAAAAAAAAAGAAAAAAAAAAAAAGATCAGGAACAAGACAGGGATGTCCACTCTCACCACTGCTATTCAACATAGTACTGGAAGTCCTAGCCTCAGCAATCAGACAACAAAAAGACATTAAAGGCATTCAAATTGGCAAAGAAGAAGTCAAACTCTCCCTCTTCGCCGATGACATGATACTCTACATAGAAAACCCAAAAGCCTCCACCCCAAGATTGCTAGAACTCATACAGCAATTTGGTAGCGTGGCAGGATACAAAATCAATGCCCAGAAATCAATGGCATTTCTATACACTAACAATGAGACTGAAGAAAGAGAAATTAAGGAGTCAATCCCATTTACAATTGCACCCAAAAGCATAAGATACCTAGGAATAAACCTAACCAGAGAGGTAAAGGATCTATACCCTGAAAACTATAGAACACTTCTGAAAGAAATTGAGGAAGACACAAAGAGATGGAAAAATATTCCATGCTCATGGATTGGCAGAATTAATATCGTGAAAATGTCAATGTTACCCAGGGCAATTTACACGTTTAATGCAATCCCTATCAAAATACCATGGACTTTCTTCAGAGAGTTAGAACAAATTATTTTAAGATTTGTGTGGAATCAGAAAAGACCCCGAATAGCCAGGGGAATTTTAAGAAAGAAAACCATAGCTGGGGGCATCACAATGCCAGATTTCAGGTTGTACTACAAAGCTGCGGTCATCAAGACAGTGTGGTACTGGCACAAAAACAGACACATAGATCAATGGAACAGAATAGAGAATCCAGAAGTGGACCCTGAACTTTATAGTCAACTAATATTTGATAAAGGAGGAAAGACTCTCCATTGGAAGAAAGTCAGTCTCTTCAATAGATGGTGCTGGGAAAATTGGACATCCACCTGCAGAAGAATGAAACTAGACCACTCTCTTTCACCAGACACAAAGATAAACTCAAAATGGATGAAAGATCTAAATGTGAGGCAAGATTCCATCAAAATCCTAGAGGAGAGCACAGGCAACACCCTTTTTGAACTCGGCCACAGTAACTTCTTGCAAGATACATCCACGAAGGCAAAAGAAACAAAAGCAAAAATGAACTATTGGGACTTCATCCAGATAAGAAGCTTTTGCACAGCAAAGGATACAGTCAACAAAACTAAAAGACAACCTACAGGATGGGAGAAGATATTTGCAAATGACCTATCAGATAAAGGGCTTGTTTCCAAGATCTGTAAAGAACTTATTAAACTCAACACCAAAGAAACAAACAATCCAATCATGAAATGGGCAAAAGACATGAACAGAAATCTCACAGAGGAAGACATAGACATGGCCAACATGCACATGAGAAAATGCTCTGCATCACTTGCCATCAGGGAAATACAAATCAAAACCACAATGAGATCCCACCTCACACCAGTGAGAATGGGGAAAATTAACAAGGCAGGAAACCACAAATGTTGGAGAGGATGCGGAGAAAAGGGAACCCTCTTACACTGTTGGTGGGAATGTGACCTGGTGCAGCCACTCTGGAAAACTGTGTGGAGGTTCCTCAAAGAGTTAAAAATAGACCTGCCCTACGACCCAGCAATTGCACTGTTGGGGATTTACCCCAAAGATACAGATGCAATGAAATGCTGGGACACCTGCACCCCGATGTTTCTAGCAGCAATGGCCACAATAGCCAAACTGGAAGGAGCCTCGGTGTCCATCGAAAGATGAATGGATAAAGGAGATGTGGTTTATGTATACAATGGAATATTCCTCAGCCATTAGAAATGACCAATACCCACCATTTGCTTCAACGTGGATGGAACTGGAGGGTATTATGCTGAGTGAAGTAAGTCAATCGAAGGACAAACATTGTATGTTCTCATTCATTTGGGGAATATAAATAATAGTGAAAGGGAATATAAGGGAAGGGAGAAGAAATGTGTGGGAAACATCAGAAAGGGAGACAGAACATAAAGACTCCTAACTCGGGATCCCTGGGTGGCACAGCGGTTTGGCGCCTGCCTTTGGCCCAGGGCGCCATCCTGGAGAGCTGGGATTGAATCCCACGTCGGACTCCCGGTGCATGGAGCCTGCTTCTCCCTCTACCTATGTCTCTGCCTCTCTCTCTCTCTCTCTCTCTCTCTGTGACTATCATAAATAAATAAAAATTAAAAAAAAAAAAAGAGTCCTAACTCTGGGAAACGAACTAGGGGTGGTGGAAGGGGAGGAAGGGTGGGGGGTGGGGGTGAATGGGTGACCAGCATTGAGGGGGGCACTTGACGGGATGAGCACGGGGTGTTAATCTGTATGTTGGTAAATTGAACACCAATAAAAAATAAATTTATTATAAAAAAAAGGAAGAACCCCCTTTTTCTAGTAATGTGGATACAGACCTCATCTCCCTGTTTCCCTTTTAATAGCTAATGATTTGCCCTAACATCTTGCTCCAGGCCCAGTACTTCTCAAACTTGGGTGTACATGAGAATTACATGCAGGGCTGGTCAAATCACATCCCTAGTGTCCAACCATTTCAATTCAGTAAGTCTGAGGTGCACTTCTAAAAGCTTTCAGGTGATAATGATGCTCCCATCTTCCAGAGGAACCTTCTAGAAGCACTGGTCTAGTCTAGCCAATCGATCGATGAGTGCCATCTGTTACTACCTGGGTGATGTTATAATATGAGTGCACTAGTGGAGCAATCTCAATGTTTTTGAGAATTTTATTAATGTTTTGAGCCATTGGAGATTCTGAATGGATGTTATAAATGGGGATTAATTTCACAGTTTTGAGGGGCTGACAGAAGCTTGCATTAGGCACATTTACTTTCATGAGATCTCAGCAGAACATAGTCATTTTGATAGGACTAACCGACATAGTCCCAACACCAAAGTCCTCTGGGTTCTGTATCAGACTTGTGTTTAAATCCCATCTCTGCTCCATCTGAGCCATATCCTTATATTTTCCATTTCTCTCCTACAAAATGGTTATATCTACCTCATAGGTACTGTGCACAATGTAAGCACTCTGTACATGTAAAAAATATTAACATCAGCAATGTCAATAACTGAAAACTACTTTATGAGATATATAATATTATTCTTTTATTGATGAAGATACTGAAGCTCAAATGCTCTCTCAAGGTCACAAAGCCAGTGTTAAAATCAGGATTTATGCATAAATCAGTCAATCTGATTATCAATCCCTTGCTCTCAAACACTAGAGGGTATGGTGAATGGAATCTTTGGTATTTAGCTGATATGATTTTAAAGTTACCCAAGAACCTCAAAGTAAACAGCTCTGTGTAAACAACCCTACAATTCCTCCAAACAGAATGGAAATCCCAACCGCGTGCTTGGGAATGGTCCTTGGCACTGTGAGGCTCTGTGACCCCACTTCCTCACTGTTCCTTTACAGGTTCCTCTGCACCAGAACAAAGAAGGCAGCTGAAAATCATGTATCAATTATGGATAATCGTGTCTCCATTTAGCACAGGCAAGTGATTCCTCATTGTCTCTGTCAAATGAAACCAGCCCTTAGTTCAAGCCGTTTCCTCCAGAAACTACAGCTCTGCTTCCTCCCACCCTGAGCTCAGTTAGATTAACATTAATGATCTTTCCTCTCAGATGGGTCCCAGAGCATTGGACCCTGCCAAGCCATTTTCCTCTCAGAATGATTCTTGCCCTGGCCTCTTGCTTGCAGTGTGGCCCTTTCTCAATTTGGAAGCAGCAGCTGCTTAACAGATGCTCACCCACTTAGATTTGGAATGGAGGCCTTGAAAGATGTGGAGAGAGAGGTTGGTGGGCCAAAGAAGAAAACCGAGCATTGCAGATGCATTGTGATGAATTCTAGAGGTAGGCAGCAAAGATCCAGCAAAGGAAAACCATCGCAGAGCGTGAGAGTTGATTTTGAGTGAAGACAGAGAAGCTATTTTACTTTTCCCAGGAATGTGTACCCAGTATTTAAAATTATTTTAACTACCCCTTTTCCTTTAAAAAAAAATTTAAACAAATCAAGAAGCGCAGAAGACATAAAACCAGAAGTAAAAGTCTACATGTCCTAACTTCCTTTCTCCATTCCAGATGTAATCATCGTTTATAGTGTCTTGTGTTTCCTAGAATTTGTGTAAATACCAAAGCAATTAATCTAAACACTTACTATTCTGGAATTACAGAAGACAATACATAGAATATTCTGTACATTGTTTTATCATTTTTCTTGAAGTATAACAAGCATACAGAAACATGTATGTATTTGAAGTTTATAACTCCTTGATTTTTTTTTTACAAGGTCAGTGCACAGATGTAACCAGCTGGACCCAGGTAGACCAAGAAACAAAACAAGACAGAATCCCAGAAGTTCCCTTCTATACCTTGCTTTTGCATTGAATGAAATAACCTAGTGGATCTCTCCATTTCAGCATGTATAGATCTAGCATTTTCTTTTAATAGTTACAGAGTATTTGGCTATGTGGAACAGCCATCGTTTAATGAACTAGCTATTGATAGATATTTAGGCGATTTCCAATTTTGTCTTGTGAATGCTGCCATGTATATTCTCGTAAGTATATCTTTGAACACTTTTAAGAAATATTCTTGAAAGAGAACTGCAATAACAAAGAGCATCTATACTTTAATTGTCAAGAATGTTTCTAAACCACCCTACAAAAAGGTTACACTAAATCTACACTCCCACACTCGTACCAACTTAGAAAAACATGTTCTTTTAGAGAACCACTTATGGAATATCTATCATTTAGAATATACTGATAAATAAAAAAAGGAAAAATTCCCAGATGTCTTATTATCTGGAGACAACTTATTTTTACAAACACATGAAAAACACTTTTCTTAAATTCAAATGAGTAGGAAGGGGGTTGATCTGAAAGAGCAAAATGAAGACAGACCAGCCTGAGGACACAAGCTCAGCTGATGTTCTAGAAGAGAAAGCGGATCACTTCCAGGTTAGCACCAGAACTTCCCCAGTGCATCATTTTGGCAGCTCCAAAGGCCCCATCTCCTCTCTCTTTAGACTAACTTACTTGTGGCGAAGGAGCAAAGATGGGGCAGTCCTCTGCAGGGGAGAAGGCCCAGGTAGCTGGCTAACCAGGTGGTGTGCTTGTTGTACTTTCTGTGCAGATGATGGATAGGCAGTATGGGATCCATTCGTTAGAGCCCAGATTCTCTGATAAAGGAAATAGATCCTATACGTTGTCACTGAGAAGCAAACTTCTCTCTTTATCTCTCTGTACATTTCTCACTGCTGACAATCATTGAATAATATCTCTACGCTATATATGGGAGAAAAAAATTTCACAAAAACAGTCTCCATGAGGGATGAGATGTCACCAAACAGATAAAGTAGAAACATTCCTGCCGTATCCATCTCCTCCCCCCTCGCCCTTGCTGTTGATTCTACCTGTGGCATCATGTTTCTAAGCAAGCAACTTGAGCAATTCTTCTGGGGCTATTTTGGCTCTAATCTGTACCTTCTGCCTTAGGATACCTGGAAAATAGAACCCAACATGACAGAGATTTTCAGAGCTGAAAGGGGTCTCAAAGGGCATGTGGTGTGGGGATTCCCTGAAATCTCAGAATCATTTGTGGACCACATTTAGCAGATGGTTTCTCAAGAGCCAGCTTGTGTAGCACCAGAACATTCTTACTCCATCCTAGATAACAATTCAAAGTTTAGATCTCCCTTCTTCTCTAGACTAGAATCTCCACATAAATTTATCTTGTTTGCAGCCAAGATCTCAGACCCTAAAGTAGTTTCTGGCACAAAGCAGTTATCCTCTAAATGTCTGCTGATTAAATAAATGGAAGCACTAACTCAACTATACCTCTCTGCTAGACCACACCAAAATCCATTCGGTCTCTTAATTCACAAACATTATGAATTACCCAACCTTACTCTGTTTTACTGTTCTTTCTCGCCTGTCTGGTATTTGGACACTCTCATTTCAGGCAATATTTTAGCTGTCCTTGTGGTGCTTCATAAATGTTATTAAAAAAAAGTTATTTAGAAACACTCTAGTCAGGCCAGTCTAGAGAGTGTAAACAGAGTAGATAGGACATTCAGAAGGCCTAAAGAGTTGGATCCAGTTGCAGATGCTGGAGTTAAAAGCAAAGGATACATAGGCTTCATAAGTGAAGCCTAAGAGGGAGCATGGTCAACACCTGGGCTGTCCAGCAGGTGTTATGGGCAGGTGGGATGCAACATCAGGAGGTGAGTTGGTAATAAACGGATATTCAGTTGAACGGGCAGGTAATGATTGGTCAGAGGTAAAAAAAACTCCAGTAGGGCCCCAGGTCCAGGAAAGGACTCTATTTCTGCTAGGTCCAGAAAAAAAAAAAAAAAAAATGTAGAGCCCTAGTCTGAGAGGAGAATGTGGATGCTTCTACACTTTCCTTGGCTGGGACTCAAACACTCAACAACCAGGGCCTGGATGCTATGAGCCAAAGAGAGGTACACTGTTCACCTTGCTCAGATCGAGCAAAATCTCAGTTACCGGAATAGGGGTTTGGAGTACAAGACGGGATCTTGGGCTCCAGGAGCTGTTGTTATAATAGGGCTGAAGCTTCCTAGCGGGGCCACTAGGAAGTGAGGTAGGAGAGCCTGCAAAGGTCTTCCCAGTCTGTCGGTGAAAAGGCACGCTGTAGCAGGACTTTTGAGGAATTTCAGGCTGTGGTCTGTGGTCACTCTTCCAGCCTCACCTCTACATCTTCCTCACTGTACTTGTTTTAGCTCTGGCTACTATAATAATAACCACAGACTGGGTGGCTTAAACAACAAACATTAATCTCTCCTAGTTGTAGAAAGTGCCAGCATGGGGTTCAGTTCTGGTAAGAATCCTCCTCCTACCTTCTTGCTACATCCTCAAAAGGCAGAGACCCGGCCCTCTGGTCCCTTCATCTTCTTATAAGGGCTCTAATCCCATCAAGGAGGCTCTACCCTCATGATGTCATCTAAACGTAATTACCTCCTGGGGGGCCAACCTCCAAATACCATCACACTGGGAATCGGGGATACAACATACACATTTCAGATGGATAGAAATCTTCAGTCCAAAATACTATCATCAGAATGAATTTTATACTTTTTTTTTTTTTTAATGTGCCATAGTCTCTGGACATACTATTTTCTTTGCCTGGAATGCTTTTCCATACCCCGTTTGTCTGGCTGACTCCCTCACACGGTCGGCCTCTGGCTAGCAGATGCTGCCTCTAGGAAGCCTTAATTATCTCTGCATTTGACTGAGATGCTCTCCTGTGGTCTCATAAAGCACTACGCTCACTGCCTCATCACACTTATCCCCTGAGATGGCAAATTTCTGCTTTCTCTTCTCTTTCTCTCGTCCACTAAGCCGAACGCTAACAGTGACAGGGCACGTGCCCACCTCAGTCATCACTGAATCCTGAGCATCCGGCACACTTTTATAGCCTGTAAATGTTTGCCATTTGTTAAAGGGCTGAGTAAATAAATTTTTTAAATGTCAGTTTTGGCTTATTCGTTTTTAATAAGGTGTGTTGAATGCCTCTCAACTACCCTGATATTTCAGCTATAAATTACGATGAACATTTCTCTGCTTATTTCAAGCCAGGAATAAGCCAGTCTCTCTGGAGATCATGTTTATTTTATACTTTGGACTGATCTTAAATATGCACCTTAATTTTATATTTTAATTAATTATGCGTTACATAAAAGAACCTCTGGACTAGAAATGTGGTATTAAGCAACAGATCACTTGAATTCAAGGCTTCAACAACTGGTATAAAATTGTTCGTCTTACCCAGTGAGCATCAGATAGACCGTAAATACTAGCAATCTCACCAGCAATTCCTGAGCTCAGATAATCTTGATATCAAATGACTAGAAAAGTTCATTTACTTGACCATGTTGGTAGCTTATTCCTCAAGTCAAATCTACCACCAGTGTGTTTGCACGGAGGTTTGTGTAATGACTATTTTTCCCTTTGTTCCCCACTCTGTGAAGACCGAATTCATGGATTCTTTCTCTTTTTCCCTCGTTTGGCCTTTCTATCATCTGTCCTGCCGACCTCCATGCTCCGCATCTCTCCTGCATTATTAACTGGGACTTGTCCAATTAAAGGGCTCACGGACCTTCATATTTCATGGTTGCTCAACAGCGATCAGATTGGCAGGCCCAAGAGGGACTGCAGTCCCTGAGACACTGGCTGCATGAACTAAGAGGAAGAGATGAACAATAAAAAGGAACCGTGAGAGAAATCAATAGGCTCACATTGGCCCCACATGTCCACGAGTCTCTTTTTGCTGTTGGAGAATAACTTCTGTGATTGTAGACATCATTACTGCAGTATTTATTTCTCTCCCTCTTGTCTGTCAAACAGCTAGCTAGAATCAGAAGTTACTTGACTCTGGCATTTAAAGCTCTCTTACTTCTCCATGGGTCAGATTTTGGTCTTTTCTCTTGTTTCTATACAAGCCAGAGGCTGCTTTTTCTTTCTTTTTTTTTTTTTAATTAATGAATTAAATTTTTTTTTTGCTTTTTTTTTTTGCTTTTTCTTTCACTATGGGCCTGACGTATTGGGAGAGGGTTGTAGCATCCACAGAGGGGTTGGTCTTGATGACTGTTAAAGTCTATTCTAATTCTGGGTTTCAGTAGTCTCATGGCTACGTGAATGTTTTGTCTCTCTTCTCTAAGATTGAAAACTTGATACTGTCTTCATAAATATTTATTCAACAAACATTTATTAAACATATTGTGCCAAGTATTAGGCTATGCATTTGATTTCATTGATCATGGTCGCTTTTCATGTTAATTTTGGATCGATTCTGCTTGATTTGTTGCAGGCACCTCGACAGCCAGCCACGGTGTCTGAGCCTCCACATTCTGTTATCTCTGTGTGTTTTCAAAATGGGATGCACACTGATATGATACTCTGCTGGCTTCCCTGAATCAGAAGTAGTTATGAACAAGGCCTCTGGAATTGGATCGGCCTTGGCCACCTACCAACTGTGAGACATCGAGCAAAGCACTTAACCACTTGGAACAACACCTGGTAGAGTAAGTCTTGAATAAATGTTATCAGAATCACCCAGAGGTTCTGTGGAAAGGCAGATTTGGAGATTTTTAGTTGATGGAATAGATGTCTGCATTTGTTGCAAGGATAAGTCTTATTTATTAAAACTCACAAATCACTGAATTTTATACCCTCAGTTTTATACCCTCAGTTTTAATTTTATACCCATGCACCCCTCAGTTCCCTCATTCTCCTTCTCTTCAACTCTATCAATAACTAGGTTCAAATACCATTTTTTGGAAAGAATTTATTGATTTATTTGAGAGAAAGACCAAAGAAGCACAAGCATGGGTGAGGGGCAGAGGGAGAGGCAGACTGCCCACTGAGCAGGGAGCCCAATGCGGGGCTCCATTCCAGCTGAAGTCAGATGCTTAACCAACTGAGCCTCCCAGGTACCCTTCAAATCCCATTCTTGTTGAAAGTTTACCCAATTTCCAATGTAAGCAGGAATCCCGCCACACCACCAAGCAATTCTGAGACAACAGCTGATTGTCCTACAATTCAACTGAATTCTGACACCATCTACCTGGAGACCACATCAGAGTCCACAGGTTAAAGGCTCAGTCCTGCAAGACTGCTCTCTGCTATGAATGCCAATCCCAAATCCAGCTCGTTACCTGACCTTCTGACAGACTAGCTATAGGGTTAGATGTTCTCAGGACTCCCTCTCTGAGTTCTATTAATTTGCTAGAGCAGCTCACAAATCTCAGGAATCTGTTTACTCACTAGATTACTGGTTTATTACAAAGACTACTAAAGGGTGCAAATCAACAGCCAAATGAAGAAATGCATATGGGGAGGTCTGCAAAAAAAGGAGCTTCTGCCTCATGGAATTTGGAAGCCCAGCTCTGTGGCACATGGAAGCATACTGGCTCACCAGCGGGGAAGATCTGTAAACCCCCCTTCTTTGGGGTTTTTATGGAAGCCTCATTACATAGACAAGATTGACTAAATGGCTAACCAAAAATGAGTGATTTAACCTGCAGCCTCTCTCCAATCCTCAGATATCAGAGGATGGGACTGAAAATTCCACTCTTCCACCCCCATTGGTTCCACAACCAGGCCCCAATCTTAGGTGCTTTCCAAAGGTCACCTCGTTAACATAAACCCAGTTGTGGTGGAGAGGGGCTTGTTATGAATAACAAGACCCTCCATTTCACCTTTATGGCTCTGGAGCATTTCAGGAACTGAGGACAAGAGACCAAATATAATAACAAAAGATGTTCTCATTGCTCAGGAAATTCTAGGGTTTTGGGAGCTGTGAGCCAGGAACTGTGGGAGAAGACCAAATATTTATGTGAAATATATTTTGGTCATATGGTTGACCAAGTATTTCTTATAAATCACAATCTTTGATTTCTTATAAATCACTTGTCTTTTCCTAGATGTATCATTCAAACAGGTTGAACTTTCTGAACCTTAATTTTTCATATAAAAATTACAGGCAATGTTTTCATGTCACTGGTGTTGATTAATGAGGCAAAGATTAAATAACATAGAATATACAATAAAATTATGGCTATTATTTGTTACTGTGCATCAGGCATCCTCTAGTGTCATTTACCTCTCTTAGTAATGTAGGTGGGATGCACATTTCACAGATGAAGAAGGTGAGGGCCTGAGTGGTGAAGCCATCTGTACACAGCCTCACAGATAATATCCAGAGCCATGATTTGAAAGCACAACTATTTTTAAAATCTAGGCACTACTTATTAGTAGGTTAGTTTCTACTTTTCCTAAAGCATTTGTAGTTAAGTTTCATCTCTAACTGAAAAACATGCAAATAATATCCCCCCGGGGAGAAGATTTTCTGAAATTGGAAAGTGTACAATTTTTCCCATTATCTTCTTCACAAGTAAGTTTTGTATTTATGATCCATGTTCCTATAGCAGTGCAATTTTGGAAGGAATCTCACATTAAATCCTTAACAGAAAAGTTGCCAGAGTGGAAAGTACTATGTATATCCTATTTATATCTTTAGTTACAGACTATTTCTGGTGACCTTATGTGAATAATAAAATTAATTTACCTCCCTTGCTTCCCTCAGTACTCTGATTCTACTTTGTTTTATTCAACAGGTATCTATACACTAGGAATAAGTGAACAAGACAGTAAAGGTCCCTGCCATAGTGTTATGTAATTTATGGGGGGATACAAGTAAAAATTAGAAAAAAACCCACAAATATAATTGATTTTCATAAATGCTATGAAAAATTGAATAGGATTTAGTTGCAGGAATAAAAGACTAAAAAAACAAAATTTTATCTGAAAATAAAAGGAAAGTAAAGTATTCAGAGATTTGGGGTCCACTTTCAACTTAGCCTTTCATGTGCTGCTAATAAATACTTGCATGGGGCACCTGGATGGCTCAGCTGGTTAAGCATCCAACTCTTGATTTTGGCTCAGGTCATGATCTCAGGGTTGTGGAATCAAGCCCAGCATCTGGCTCTGAGCTCTACTGGGAGTCTGCTTGGGACTTTCACTCCAGCTCTTGCCCTCTTGCCCTTTCTCTCAAGTAAATAAAAAAAAAAAAGAAAAAAAAAAGATATTTAAAAAAATAAACATTTAGACACATAATGCTATAATGTGTCTTGACAGATTACCCAATGTGCATCCATGTCCTAGGATTTAAGATTATATCATCTAAGTTAATGGCAGGAGTTTTGAAAACATGTCTTCCAAGACCAATGTCTTCAATAGTCAAGGTAGGTAAATTTCCTCTGATTTAGACATGTTTGCTAGGATATTGACATCCTCATCTTTTTTTTTCTTTTTTTAAACATTGTAAAATCTTCCCACTCACAGCACTCCTTACAGACACTATCCTGGTATAGTCCTTTCGAGGAGCTACCACGCTGGTGTCCTACTGCAGAACCCAGTCCCAGCAGGGCTACAACTGATTGATCAAAGTGGGTCACCTCTCCCTCAATACTGCCAGTGCACAGACTGGTCAGCAGCCCATGAAATGGTCTTGTATCAAGCATAAACCCAGACAAATTAGACTTTCACTCTGAGAATCTGAACTCACACACACACTTAAAGAATGACACTGATAACTGTGAGGAAGCAAAGATGGAAGTGCTCATAAAGCCCGTGAGGTAGACTGTAGGGGAGGAAGGTGGGGGTGGCCAGCAGAATCTGAGCAAGTTTTGTGAGGAGGATGCAGGTCCTATGAGTAAGCACATACTATGAGAGAAAAGAGAGAGTAAAGGACAATGAAATCAGTCTTTATTAAAATAACAAAAGGAAAGAGAAGTAGAGATCCAGAGAATACCTCAATTATATTAATTTTCCAAACCTTCAGTACATATATCTACCAGCACCCCTGCCAGAGTCTCTACAGCTTTGCACTGGTTTCAGTCTCTGAGAGGTTGAACAAACACTTGGCTGGCATGTCATAAAGGAATTCAAGAATCAAGTTGAGACTCGGCCACATTTACTTTCAGGTGTTTCCTAATTATGAGAGTGTATACTCCAGTTTCCAAATCTCCCACACCCATATCTTACGGTCTCTATCAACAGGACTTTACTAACCCATTGCCTTCCTCAACATGGCTTTACTATTCCAAGAAACTGTTGCCCGGGAATATAAACATAAAAAATGATTTCATTCTTTATTCCAGGTCCTTTACCAAGAAAAAATAATTTAAATAAGCATCAAGTGATTAAACGCATCCATTGTATCAAATAATTATTGACTCCCTAAGAGTCTTCTAAGTGTTCACCAGCTCTAGACAATTTTATCAGAATCCTTACCCAATCCTAGTCACATTTTTACTAAAAGACTCCAAAATCTCATAAAAATCCTAAATTTATCCTCTATACTCCAAGACTTTACAAAGAGTCTGCCAAGACAGTACATCCTCTTACTATACAAAGAAAAAATTCAGCCTTTTTTCTTATCAACTGGTTGTTTTCCCTTTTAGTTTCATATGGCAATATGTGTGAGAGCAGCTTGGGGGAAAAAAAAATCCCCATGTAATTTCCAGAATCTGAAAGCCTTTTACTTTTGTTCATCTGCACTGTACGTTGTAAGACTCTTGTCAAGTGCCCTGGATTAATCAGGATTTTTATCCCTCCTCTTTCCCACCCCCATTTATTCTCTTTCCATAATTCTTACGCCACATAATTTCCCTTTTTTTAAGATGGAGGCACTTCTGCTCCCATTTCATTTCTTGAACCAAAGTCTCTGAACTCTTCCAGGATGAGTCTGTTCTTCATCTCTGTAAATTTATCTCTATTTTATTTTTGTTCTAAATTGTAAATATTTGAAATCTGTGGCAGATCAAACCTTTGCTAAAATCCCTTT
Source organism: Canis lupus familiaris (assembly GCF_011100685.1). Taxonomy (NCBI): domain Eukaryota; kingdom Metazoa; phylum Chordata; class Mammalia; order Carnivora; family Canidae; genus Canis; species Canis lupus. Next base: position 72,056,440 of record NC_049232.1, on the reverse strand, counting down.
CAAATTACATTAACATTAGGCTGTGATGCCTGGAAAAGACGCTGTGGTTTTTTTTCCCCTCTCTGCTTGTCTGCGTGCCTGTGTACGCGCACAATGTCAAAAGAGAAAAACACACAGACATGTAAAATGTCTACCAACATCAGCCCTTTCGCCAAACAGCAACCAAATTAAAATAGAAAACCAAAGATAAATTCAAGTCCATATTTCAGAAGAAGTGAATGAGGACCTCTTTATTTCCAATGCAATAGAAATGCAAAGAGGAGGAAATCAATGCAAACCAGTATGTCTTGGATCAGCACATTTTAAAACAAAATGTACCTTTGTATCTAAAAATCTGAGAGCCATGAATATTTAACAGAGAGAGAAAAGAATGATTTTGTCAGCGTGTAAAGCAAGTCCCAGGGAAGCTTAAATTCTGCTGCCTTCTATTAGCTTCTCTGCTCAGTAAACAAAATGAGTCATTCAGGGGGAAGGAGAGGAAGGAGAGGAGGGCTGGGGGACGCTGAGCGAGAGGGGACTTCAGAGTCTCAGAAACGGGCAGACTCAGGAGGGCAGAGAATGATGAAGTTTAATGCCAGCCGGTGGTCATGAGCTCTCTGGCTGGGGATAGAGCAGCTGGAGACGGTCCGTGAAGTGAATTTTCAAAACCCTGCTGGTTCTCAAAGCCAAAGGAAACAGGGAGTGGCTAGTGTAGTAAAGGGATCTAAGAGATTGATTTGGCTACTCCAGGATGCAAGTCGTGTCCAGTTAATCTCTTCAAGGCTCTCTTTCCTCACCTCTTAAAGGGTCTTAATACCAGCTACCTGCTTTAAGAGAATATCTTGGGGATAAAAGGCACATTAGCCAAAATCCATGCTAAATATTTGATGGCTGTGTCTGTAGCCACACAAGGGAATATTTGAGCAGCTTACCAGCTTCATGGGGGGGGGGGGGAGGGGGGAGATCCTTAATGTGGCATAATTCAGGACTTTCATTACAGCCCAACCCCTGTCATTATGACTCAAATAATGCTCCCAGGAGCTTGCCTGATACCCAGAAAACAACATGCTGCAGGCTAATGATGTATTGATTTCTTGGCTATGAAGTCTGCCCAAAAGGAAAATGCTGATCAGTGGGCTGGGATAGTATAAGTGGGTGTGGAGCTGCATTAAGCAATACTAATCAACAAGTTCAGCTGCTCCTTCAGCTTATTTTCTCCCCTGTCATCCTATTGAGCCTCAGACTGGCATTTTATCCCCTTTAACTTAGAACAGGTGGATTTTGCAAGCAGCAGCATAGTGTTTTGTGAAATGAACTTTGGACAGAGAGTCAAAAACGAGGGTTGTCATTCTAGCTCAGCAATGAATATCACTCATGAATTTGAGTATGGCATTACTAAATCTTTTACTTTTAGATGTCCAGTCAGTTTCTCAGGCTGTAGGAAAAAAAATACCTTCTATAGTTCTTTGAGGAGGAGAGGAGTTCTTTGAAGAGGAGAGAACCCCTCATTAGGGATAACAAATATTACTTCCCTGTTAAGGTCTTTCCTAACCACTCTGACCTTACAGCCTATATTTCAAAGCCATAAGCATGGAGTAGAAGCTGTAAGCCTCACTGGGGGCTGTCACAGCCTGAACCAACCATTAACTAATTAAGAGGAAGCATATCAAGTTGTCAAAAACCCCTAAAATGAGTAAGCCCTGGTAAATTGTAGGGTGTGGGGGTTTTGTTTTTGTTTTTAAAGGACGTAGGTGCACAGCAATCCCATCACTTCAAGGCCAGGCGTGATTAGCACAAGGTATCAGAAGATGACCCTTAAAAAGAAGATTTCTCATTAAATGTTCTAGCCCGAGGCCATCACTTCACTCAAAGCTGTCCTTGGTGCCTTAATTTTGGATGAAAATGCAGATATTCAGAGGAAATAATAAAGAAGGCATCTGGGTTGTCTACTAGGAGCCTCTTGAGCCCTCAGGCAATCGGTCTAGAAGCAAGTCTTTTATACAAAGGGACACTTGACATCCATCAATTATCCACCTAGGCTGACTAATTCCTCTTTATAGCTTCTTGGTGATCACACCAGAGCAGAGGTGCCATCTATATGAAGGTTGACTCTGTATCAGCTGAAGTATGGGAGCCGCCCAGGAAGTTTAGAATAATGGATGCTCAGAACCTGTATTAGAGACGGGGACAATCGGCACAGGTGCATCTTACTGGGGCCATATCTGCAAGTAAGATACACCTGCATCATATCCATAGGAACATGGATACAATCATCCGGCAAATAGTTAGTTTCTACTGTGGACTCTCACTTGTACCTGAACACAGAGCATCAGGAGTTCAAAGGACCCGGTGCGCCCCCCCACTCAAATGCCTTAGCATCTGGGTAGGGTTATGGATAGGAACCATCCACAGACCATGGATGGCTAAGAAATGGAAATAACTCATTTTATAAGCCGATAAGGGAAGACATTACAGAGGAGGACAGATTTGAGCGGAGAAGGAGGAGTTGGATTTATGAATGTAAACAAACAGAGGGAAGGCCATTTCAGGCAGAGAGAATATTATTTGCAATGGCAAGAAGGTCTGCAAAATAATGACTTTTTTTTTTTTTTTTTTAAGGCAGTTGGTATCAAGAGGCAGGGCTGAGATACTTGTCTAACAAAAATATCCACGAGCTGAAGCCACGCTGGAAGGGAGTCATTACCAAATACACGCGGCCCAGGTGTGCGGCCTGACTGGCTGCCTCGGGAGACCCCTGACCCTGACCCGGGGTCGGAGGAGCCCACGGGAAGGGCCGCCGACTGCCCGGGGCCTCGGCCCAGGCCCCCTGAGCACCCAGGGCCTACAGCTGATGTGGGGTAAGTTCCTCACCCAAACACCTGTCCGAGTGACCCCTGCGCATCCCCGCAGGAGGGGACCCCGCACGACGGCAGGTGGGCCGGGCAGGGCCACAGTCCCCCCCGCAAGCCCACCCTGCCCCAGCCGCGGAGCGAGCCGCAGCCCCACAGCCGGAGCTCCTCCCCGGGAACCCCGCACTGGGCACCCCCGACTTACCCCCAAGAGCCCAGCCTCCAAACCTGTAGCTTTGAAGGCCCCCGGGGCTCGCCGCCCTGAGACCCCTGCTGCTGACTGCACTCGGAGGACGAGCCCCAGAGGCCCCCTGGACGGACCCACCTGGGGGCCCAGAGCAAGGTGGCCGCGGGGGACCGGCTCCCTGTGCCGGGGAGGCTCGTATGCCGGTGATGGCACAACGGCGGGGGCAGGTTTCCTTCGGAGGAGCACCTGGAGGCCGCGGGGGCGGGGCGGGGCGTCCTCCTGGACCGAGGCTGGAGGGGCACCTGGAGGCCGCGGGGGCGGGGCGGGGCGTCCTCCTGGACGGAGGCTGGCAGGCGCCACCTTCCCGCTCCCGCGCCAGGCTCCAGCTGGTGAGCACTGCCGTTTTGTTCTGCAAACTCCATGCTCCCCCCTTTCTTTCTTCCCCTGCCCCCCGCCTTTCCCGTGGATGCCACCAACGCGCTGTCCCCGGCGTGCGGAGCGCAGGTGCCCGCGGGGGGGGGGGGGCGCTCCAATGGAGAGGGGGCCCCCGCACGAGGCCTCGAGGGCCGGGTCTTCCTGAGCATCCCGGGACCTGTGGTGGCTGCAGCCCGAGGGGCAGGCCTCCAGCTAATCTTCGGGGGGCGGGGGGTGACCGTAACCCCCCTGCAGGGCTCGAGGGCGCGGGTCTGCGTGCCATCCGGGTCCCCCGGGCGCCGACAGGCCAGTGGTTGGCCTCCCAAGCAGCCTCCCGGAGGGCCCGGCGCGCACAGTGGGGTGAGGCTGGCGGGTTTGCTGGTCCTGCAGCTTCCCCTAAGGGGCGGGTCAGGTGGGCTCCCTCTAGAGGTCTCTACCCTCCGTCGGTCTCCCTGTCACTTGACTGTGTCTCCCACCACGCAGGAGCTTATATTGTACATCCCCTATTCTTGCAAGTGCTGCCAGGGAACACCTGCAGCGATCACCTGGCACCAGTAAGGGGGAGGGAGGGGGACCTAGGCTTGTGGTCCCATGGGACTGGGTATATTTGGTACCCAGGGAGCTACTGCCTGAGGTCATCCCCACTTTGGGACAAGGTCAGGTCTTAGCACACCCTCAGCTACTGGGAGGCACTAAAAATCAACTAGACTGCTTGGACACTGGGAAAGGCTGGAGAGCCCAAGAGCTAGAGCAGTGCTGACTGTTCATCTCCCACGGGAGACTGACTGCTCCTGGAAGGCGGGAGCTGCTGGCTTGTCTAATGCACACAAACCCACACTCGCTCAAGCATATTGGAGAAACAGATGAGCAGGTTCCAAAGGAAACAACAAGATCAAACCTCAGAGGCATTCTCAGGCTACCGGTAGTGGGGGTAGGGGACACTGCGTCGACAGAGGAGTGAGGGTGCCTTGATAATGGGGGAGGGGGAGGCTGAAAGGTGACCCTGAGCAGAATGGCAGCAGCTGCGCTAACCGGCCTAAGGGAACACAGGTGGTGGAGTTCACTCAGAAGCCTGTGATTGGTGGGTGAAGTGGACAAGGAAGAGCAAAAAAGAGCTCTTACCTGGATTTAGGCTGTTATTCAAACCTCCTCACTCGAAGGAACTTTCCCATTTTCACAAGTAAGCCCAGCGCCAATACATGTGTGTTAATTCAGTTGATAGACCACGAAACCGTGCGCCTGTGTAGTGTTTTCAAGTTAGCAGGAGCTGAATAGCAGATAGTTTTCTCTTGAGCTTCTCTAACGCGTCCACGGAACTTCCCTAGACATTCGAAGCACAGCATATGTGTTGGGGGGAGGGGGATGGTAAAATGCCAAGAGACTTTTGTCCAACCCCTGGTGGAACATGTTGCTCTGTGTAGCCTGATTTCTCCTGTCAAATGAATTCATTAAGATGGCAATGCTAATTTTGGAAGCTGTGTTTTCAGACTTCACTATATAACTTGAAATCAAAAAGGATGTTTTAATGTCCTTTTTCACTGGATAGCTCTCTCTCTGGGCTCCTTTCTGGTGTTTGAATGTGCTCCAAGGAGCTGAAGTCGCCAGGCAAGCAATGCAAAGACCTATATGTACGTTTGCATAGAGCACGAAGGGAAGATCTGGGAATCAAAAGAGATAACACATGAGACAAAATAATTAATGCCTTGTTTATTCACTAATTAGATAAGAATCTATGGAAATTCAAACATTGTAAGAAGTGCAGTGGGTATCATCATACAATTAACAGAGTCTAGAAATAAATTTTAATAATGATGAGTATTATGATAGGAGTTATGAAGGGTTATGGGAGTGGATATCAAATGCATTAAGTTTCTTGTAAAGCTCAAGATTATTTACATCATTAGAAGGAGTAGGTAAGAATTGCATAATCATTTTTAAACCAATGTTTAATATTTACCTATGCTTCAGACATTGAGCTAGGTTTGTGATGGATTTAAGATTAATCAGACACTGATCCTTTTCTCCAGACATTTATAGACCAGTCATGGTAAGATACGGACACATATAACTTGGGAATTAATGAATCTATGCTAAGCACCTTGCCAGAGGAAGTACTATAATATTTGAACGACAAGAGAAATGAGAAGTTGAGAGAACTATCAAGAGAGTTCAAAAACAAAAACAAAAACAAAAAAAAAAGCTTTAGTATTCAGGAAAACCTTGATAAAAATAGTTTGGGGCACATAATGTAGGAAATAAGTTTGCTGAGCTGTATGGAGGGAAGGCTAGCAAATTGGTTCCTAAGTCTGTTCATCCAGTCTTTCCAAACACATAATCTCAACTCTGTGCCCACTCTGCTGCCTTAAGTCTGGGTCTCCTTGTCTGGCTCCTGGATGGCTCCTTAGCAACCACTTACCTTGTCCCTCTCGGGCACCGTCCTTCCACCTGGTCTGCTATAACCAAGTACCGTAAGTGGGGTGGTTTATAAGCAACAGAAATTTCTTGCACATCCAAAGGCTGGAAGTCCATGATCAGGGGGTCAGCATGGTCAGGCTCTGGTGATAGCCCTCTCCTGGGCTGAATCCTGCCTACCTCTCACACCTTCACATGGTAGAAAGCAGGGAGAGGAAGCAAGCTCTTTAGTGATCTCCTAGGCAATAATCCTATTCATGAGAGTTCTACCTTCATGACCACGTTTAATTACCTCCCAAAGGGTCTATTTCCATAAACCATCACATTGAAGAGTGGGGTTTCAACCTAGGCATTTGGGGAGGGGACATGAGCATTCGGTCCATAACAGGCCCATTCGTAAGCTTCGTGTACACGGAGCAGTTATCTGGCTCTGTAGGAAACAGACTTCCATGTTCATTTACCCTTTTAGTCTCTCTTATGCTTCTTTTGACTAAAAGTGTGATCATCTGGTTCCAATAACCTCACCCTATCATTTCACCCTTAAAGCATGATGCAATTAATTGCATAATGCTTTTTTTTTTTAATTCTCTGATTTACAGTTTTACAACTACATGCATTTTGTTTTTCCTTATATACTGACTTGTCTGCCTAGAATTGGCCGTTCACTCTTTGTGGACCAAGAAATTGCTAACTGGCCTTGTGAGACTTTTTCTGTGATATAATCTGTGAGTCTGTTTCCCCTCCGTTCCTGTTTCTGTTAGAGCACTCCTGTTGTTTTTGAAATTATCTCTTTATAGCCCTCCAAACTATAAGTTCTTAAAGGAATCATGTCATATTTTATAGAATTTTTAAGGAATCTGTTCATTTTCATTTTTAAAAATGAAATTTTAAAATTCATTTTAATATTCTCTATATTTTCGCAAAACAGCAATTTATACATTTTCAGCGTCCCCAACCGTACCCTGTTGTAATGGATATCCATCAGGATTATTGAGAGACTTCAACGAGCAAAGTGTTATGGTGAACTAGAACTAGCTTCATCTCCCGGTTCCATTACATATTCTGTTTAATTTTGCGCGACTTCCTTGACTTGTTCAAGGTTTAGGTTCATTATTTGTAATAGGATAATAATAGGTTTTTTTAAAAAAGATTTTATTTATTTATTCATGAGAGAGACAGAGACACATGCAGAGGGAGAAGCAGGCTCCATGCAGGGAGCCCGATGTGGGACTCAGTCTCCAGGATCACGCCCTGGGCTGAAGGCAGGAGGTCCCAGAGCCACCCAGGGATCCCAGATGATAATAATAATTGTAAGGATTAAGTGAAATAATGATCGCAAAGCACTTGGCTCAATTCCTGGCATATTTTATGCTTTTAATAAATTACTTATATTAAAACTATTGCTATTAATTACTGTTTTAACCCAAGCAAGGTTTATCCTCCATAAGCTGCATTTTCTCCCATCTTTTTAAAATAAAACATAGGAATAAAAATTTCCATCTTGCTCTCCTTCTAAGACTTCAGTGATTATCCAATTAAATGTTCTGTATTAGAGTACTTTAAAAATATAACAAACTATGTAATTGTAAATGGTAATTATTATAGTTCCTAGAACCTTAGGTCACTTGTAAGAGATTAAGATGTAGTTATAATTCTGTGACTAACAGAAAATGTTTATAAGAATTCAGAATGTTGTTACAGTTGATTCTGTGTCACCCAAGGTTAAGAATTGTAGGTAAGATTAATACAGTCAAAAGTTTCGTCTTAATCATGGCTCGCATTATAAATCAGTTATTGCATCTTTCTCCTGTCCAAATAACTGCCTAATGTAGGTAGAATTATTAGCTGCTGTTCTGCCCCAAAGTACACATTTGTATCATCATAATTAGTCTGGCCTGAAGTGATAGGATGATTAAGGGGTGTTTCTGTCAAGATTTTGTCATTCAAGATTTAAAAGCAACTAGTTCTTAATATCTTGCCCAGGTCATTGTAAAATCTTCAATAATAATGGAATAGACAAAGGAGCACTTATTTTTCTTTTACCAATAGTTTTTCAGGACTCTCAAACATTTAGCAAAAATACTAATTGTTAAAATATTAAACCATAAATATCTGGGCAAAATCTCTATCACTCATAAGTAACACTTTGTGAAATAATGGATACTTCTTCCACGAAGCCTTTGCTAACCACTGTGATCTACATCACTTCTCGGTTTCTCTCTTAATTGCATGCCCTCCAACACGATCAGAGCTGCTCCGCGTGTGGGTTCAGCTAGATGATTACTGCCCAAAACAACTTCAAGACTGCAAGCACCAGTCTCTTTATCTGTTTCTTCACCTGAAATGAAGATAATAATCTTTTCCTGTCTACCTCCCCCCAAAAACGTCAGTTTAGTTGAAATGATACATTGGGGCAGCCTTCGGCCCAGGGCCTGATCCTGGAGACCCGGGATTGAGTCCCACGTCTGGCTCCCGGCAGGGAGCCTGCTTCTCCCTCTGCCTGTGTCTCTGTCTCTGTCTCTCATGAATAAATAAAACCTTTAAAAGAAAAATGAAATGTTACACTGAATGTGAAAATAAGTCACAAATTGAAAATAATTTTTCGGATAGTGTTGGTATTCCACACTAAAAAAAAAAAAAAAAAAAAAAAACCTTTCATTTTATATACTCTAGAAACTATTTCTTCTCACAGCTTTATCATTTTTAGAGATGATAGTTCTGAACTCCATCTCTGTACCTCCTTTCTCCTCATGACCTGGACACCCACTATCATGTTGTATAATCTAAAATTTATCAAACACCTCCAGGTGTTTACTCACAATTCTCTCCACGCCGTTCTTTTGTCTTTCGGTACCTCAATGTGTGGTACTCCCAACCACCTGCCTGCCGCAGCCTGAGCCAGGTGTTCTTGATTTCTCCTTCATCCTTCCTCCACAGTTCCAGCTATCCACGAACTCTGCTCAAACACCCCTCAAATCTGATGACTCCCGCAGCCCTGGATCACTATAGTAATACTTAGAGAACTATAGTAGAATTTTAAAAGAAACAAAGAATCTTTCAGATTTAGTTTGTTTAAGACTCACTGTAACAGCCTCCTCACTGGCTGCTGCTTCCCCACACAGCCACAGACCTTTATAAATCAAGGAGTCTCTCCCTTCGAATGCCTATAAATAACAACCATTGCTCCCAAGACAATCTCCAAACCCAAGCATGGCTTACAAACCCTTTATAAAGCAGTTCTTCTCAAATTTAATGTGCATACACATCACCTGGGCGTCTTGTTAAACTAGGCTTTTGATGCAGTGTGTCTAGGGTGCAGGTCCAGACTAAGGTGAGTTGAGATCCCACAGGTGAACAATCGGAGGCACTCGTTGTCAGGGCAGTGCTGGTACAAATCCTATACTTTGCATGGACCTGAGAGTGAAGACCTTAAATTATGTGCCTTAGATGCTGCACTTCCCAAGCTCCCAGGTGATGCTGGTGCTGCTTGTTCGAGGACTACAGGGTGCAAAGCCAGTCCTGAGTGATCACTACTTATCTAGCTTTCTTCATCTCTTAGGATTCCTCACTTCAAACCCTACCCTCTGGCCATGCTAAATAATTTATTATTTCTTTCATTTCTGGCTTCATGTTATTGCTTCTGGAAATGATTTGTGCCCTAACCCTTCTTTGTCTCTTTGACTTCTCCTGTTTCTTAGACACCTCTTTCTCCAGTATGTCTTCTCTGACTTTGAAACAACGTATGAGACCTGTGTGCTTTTTCCTTCCACAACCCCATTTACACCATCATCTTTAGCATTTATCTGTCCAGAGTTTAATATTCAGTTTAGTTGTCTATCTCTACAAATAAGATTTGTGGATTAAGAACATGGGTGTGTTTATTATTTGAGGCCAAGCAAAAAAAACATGTTTCCCAGCACAGAATAGGTAATATATATTTGGTAAATAGATGAAAGAATAATTGAACATTAAATTTTGTATTTGTGCTATCTTCTTAAGTTGACTTTAAAATCCTTTAGCGATGTCTTCTGCGGTTCTTTACCTTGCAGTGCACTGTATGTACTCAGTAAATATCATTTTGTATCAATAAAAACAGACAACAGTTTGCCTTTACTAAGTCATTCGATGAATAATTCTTAATTATGCACCTTCCAGCTGCGATGAATTCAATGGTGAACCACAATGAAGTCCCTGTTTTCACAGCATTTATGGTTTAAGTTGTTTGTGTTTTGCATTGAACATATTTTTAAAAAGTTTGAAGATGTGACACAGTTAAAAGCAAGGCCTGTAAGACCGGAACACAGGGCATTTAATAATGGAAGTTACTGGAAAACTAGAAGCAATGGAAGAAGGCAAAGGGGAGGGACACCATAGACATAAAGGGGAACTGGAAGCAAAGAGCAATGTGTAGTGGAAAATACACTGAATTTGGGTTTGAAACTGGCTCTTGTTGGTTGTGTGACCAGAGATAAATCACTCTATCTCCTTCAGTCTCTTAACCTCAGTCTGTAAAGTGATTATAGCATTATCTCTAAGCCATTGTGTGGATAAATGACTAACTCACTCAGGCTGCAGACTTTAATGCTGGTTGGATCTGAGCATGCTGAAGGCAGCTTGGCTTGGCCCTTTCTACTCTAAGACATGACATGCTCCCCTCCCTATGACTAAGGTGTTTTGTCACATTAATATGGATGAGTGCCTTTGGATGCAGTGCTCCGGTGGTAACTCAAGAAAGAGGGGACCCATGCAAGAGGTTGAGAGGACCAGGCACAAGCAGTATTGGGTCACAGAAGGGAGGACACCCTCTCACAGTCTAATGCATATGGACAGGGGTGTGATGTAAGGCAATTGGGATCTGTCTTCAGTGTTAATTAACCTTTCTCACCTTTACATTGCAACAGACAGTAGTAGTTCTCTTACTCCCAAGGAGGGGATGTAATTAGAACAGATGGAGATAATACAAATGGAAAGAAATAGAGCACTTATTCAACTCCAGGGGGCTCATGCCCTGGGATTGTGCTTAGTGAAGGCAGGAGTGATTTTTACCTTATAATCCAGGTGTTTTTCTCAAGCCCCTGAGGTAAGCCAGCTGTTAAGGAAAGAAAGAAAAGGAAAATGGAGAGCCTATTTGGAATCAAACCTTCTCCTATTTCCGTATTTCGAAAGCCTTGAAGTTTTTGGAATATAGGAGATGCTCAATAGATGTTTTAAATGGTATATGCATAATATCTCCCTATAAGACTATGAAGTCTAGAAACCAAAGAGCTCATTGTGGAATGAGCCTTTAGGATCATCTTATCAGTTAGACTCAGAATTTTGAAGAGATTAAAACAAACAAACAAAACTAGCCTAAAGCCACATAGCGGATCAATGACAAAGCTAGAACTGGCACCGAAATTCATACTTATTACATCACAGTGCTTCAGTCACCTCCATCAGAACTACATTTTGATAGTACAATTAAGAAAGAAGCAATGGCTGGGACTTCTAGAAACTCTAAGGATAAGAGAAATGTAGATAACCAAAAATCTACAGACTGCATACGGGAGAGGCAGCTGCATCAGATTCAGTCTGTATGTAAACCAGCCTGGCAAGTGATGTTGAGCAACCAAGGCACTCTTGGGAATGGCTCATGGAGAGGCTAGGTACATGCAAAGGACTTCTGAATGCAATCGAACACTTAAATATATTATTTTTTCCCGCAAAATTGGAGGTAGAATTCACAATTGTGTATATTTAAGGTGTAGAACTTGATTTCATATGTATGTTTTCCACAAAAGACTCTTCTATTGGAAAGTGCTTATTCCATAGGACAAAAGAAGTGGGTACTATGTTCTGTGTTTTCACTCCACTGGCCAAAGGTTATTGGTCATGTCAGCTGTGAGGACTTGATTCAAGTCAAGCCAACAAAGTTCTAGTGGAACTCACATCTCTGCTCCCCATTGTAGTTGAGGCTCATCGGCATCCTTCCCTTTCCAGTAGTTGTGTTACTTAAAACTCTCTTGGATTTGTTTCCTCTCCCCTTCACTGAAACAGACTTGATTAAGATAGAAATAAGAATTTTAAAATAATTTCAATAGTTCCATGTATACACAAATGTAATTAAAATCATATATAATCATATATGTACTTTATATCTCTGAGAATCTGCGATTGTTATCCTATTTTACAAAGGAAATAGGAGGACGCTCAGATAAATTAAGTGACTTTTTTCAAGGTCATACACCCAGGGAATGGGAAATCTGTGATGCAAGTCTAAGCCTGTCTCTTTTTCCAGTACAGTCCCCAGTCCTTATTCAGGGAGATTAAAGTTCATCGGAGGTCCAGAAATAAATATACAGAAAAGACCAAAATAAACCAAAAAGAATAAAACAACCACAAATGGCTATGAATCAAAAAATTTCTTGGATGGAAGTATTCTAGCTAAATCCTTATGGTTCTAAGACCAATTCCAATGTGGGGGAGGGGGTGGATTCCACATAGCACTGAGTAGTTCTCCAGGGACTCGCTGGGTGGCCTGTAATTCAACTCAACTCTGACACCGTCTCCTGGAGATAGATTCCACAGATTGAGCACTCAGTCTACCACCCTGCTCCCCTTCCCCATCTTCAGATTCCAGTCACAAACTTAGGTTGTTACCTGTACTTCTGACCTTCCAGCTATAGACCACTATCCCCTCCTCAGGTTTGGTTAATTTGCTAGACTGGCTCATAAAACTCAGGGAAACATTTTACTTACCAGATTACTAATTGATTATAAAAGGATATAACTCGGGAAGAACCAGACTGAAGGAGACACCCAGGGCAAGGTGTTGGAAAAGGGCATGGAGCTTCTGGGCTTTGTCTTCCAGCACATTACTCTCCCCGTATCTTCACCAACCTGAAAGTTCTCTGAATACTGTTCTTTTAGGGTTTTGCAGAGACTTTATTACAAAGGTATGATTGATTAGATCATTGGACATTGGCAATTGATCCAAATTCCAGCTCCTCTCCCCTCCCCAGAAGAAGATGGGACTGAAATTCCAGCCCTTTAATCACATGGTTGGGTCCCCTGGAAACCAGCCCCCAACCCTAGGGGTTTTCTAAAAGCCACTTCATTACATAACAGAAGACACTCTGATTACTCTCTTCCCTTAGGAAATTCCAAGAGAGTTAGGAGCTCTATGCCAAAAATGGAAATGAAAACCAAATGTGTGTGTGTATATATATATATATATATGTGTGTGTGTGTGTGTGTATGTACAATTTTATATGGATATAAAATTTACTGTGTGGGAGCAGGCCAAGGGGGGGGGGTGTAGATGTGGGCAGAGGGAGAGAGAGAGAACCCCTAGCAAGCTCCACACCCAGCACAAGCCCAACCCCCAAGATCATGACCTAAGCCTAAATCAAGAGTCAGCAGCCCAACCAACTGAGCCACCCAGGTGCCCTCAAATATATATTTCTTCTAAATCATAGTAGCACAGTCCTAAAATGTAGATAAAAAGGTATTCCCATTCATGAGATCAACATGAGCAGAATCAAAGTGGGTGAAAATGTGAAATATGGCAGGAATTTAGTATTCCTGGAGCAGTGCAGTGGAAACAAGATCAGAAAGATAGTTAAGAACCATCCATGTGGGATCCCTGGGTGGCGCAGCGGTTTGGCGCCTGCCTTTGGCCCAGGGCGCGATCCTGGAGACCCGGGATCGAATCCCACGTTGGGCTTCAGGTGCATGGAGCCTGCTTCTCCCTCTGCCTGTGTCTCTGCCTCTCTCTCTCTCTCTCTGACTATTATATATAAAATAAAAAATTAAAAAAAAAAAAAAAGAACCATCCATGTTATTGGAGCTCTCAAAGTTGTCTAAGGAATTTGGAATCTACTCCAGTAACATGGAGAACGCAGTAGAAGGCTGTGAAAAGGAAGTCAGATTCTTCTCAAAGAGTAGTCTGGACTACAGATAGGAGAAAACGGAGGCATGTTGGTGAGTAACATATTGCAATGATCCTCATTCCTCCAGAGCTTTCATTTTCTATATCAGAAAAGAAGGACATGCTTTAAATACTGAATAGGAACTCCACTTATATGCCCATTATTTCAAAATCTTAGTTCTTTAATCACTTAAGGAGCATGTTTCTTATTCTTAAATCATTTACTTCATTGAATGACAGAGTCTGAGGCTACGCATCCCCCAAACCAGCTAATGACTATTCCTGCCAGGTCACCAAGGGTGATTTCAGAGTACACGTCAAGACTGCTGTGGGTCTACCATCTTCTCTACCTGGGCTCCAAGTCCTTTTCTTCTAAATAGAAGTTCTTACTGTTCCTTTATAGTGATATTCGTGTGCTGGCTTTTGCCTTTATTTTTTATTTTTTTTCTTGGATTGCTCTAAAGGGATAGATAAGAAGTTTTCTATTCAAAGTAGTTTTGTAAATGTGGCTGTTGCAAATTGGGATTGTTTCATTATGCCAACATTCTCAAATGTTACTTAGGTAAAAATAATTTCCTATTTCTTTTTTAAAGGAATTTAGAGAACAGTTGAAAAGATCTAAATTCTAGGTGTTCAAATTAATGGGTAAATTTGAGAGGACATCTGTGAATGGAAAATTCTGATTCCTTTTTTCAAAAATGCTCTCCCCACTTTGAGCTAATATAGTCCTTTTCTTGTGCTTCTATTGTGTCATATAAATTCCTGGCTTTTTGTTACAGTTCTTTTTAACATGCTCATCACCCTGAGTAAATAGTAAACTCATTAAAGGCAGGTGCTTGGGTGGGTGGGGAGGACGACTGGGTGGTTCAGTTGGTTGAGCATTTTCCTTCTGCTCAGGTCATGATCCCAAGGTCCTTGGATCCCCCACATCCAGCTCCCTGCTCACTGGGGAGTCTGCTTCTCTCTCTCCCTTGCCCCTCCCCGCTGCTTGTGTGCATGCTCACATGTGCGCTCGTCTGCTCTCTCAAATCTTTTAAAAAATATTTTTTAAGTGGCAGGTGCTCTGTTTTATTGACCTACATCCTCCTTAAGAGGGGCTTCCTAACTCATAATAATTCTTTAATCTCTGGGAACTCCTAGGTGTGAGACCCAACCACAATCTCTCTATTATCTGTTTGCACACCTCTGGCCATAGCTGTTTTATCCTGAAGTGGAGAGCTGACTCCATTGGAACAGTCAGATTCTCTCTCCTGGAAAATTGTCATCTCAAAAGCAGAGAGAGATGAGCCATACTGATGATAGCATCACAGAGAGAAAATTGTATTCCTTTCCCCTAAATCCTCTGAACTTCCTTGTTCCCCACTTCTCTTGAGTCTTAGTCACTCAGCACTTTGGATTGAGGAAGATACCCAATATTCTTTCAAAGTCCCCACTTTTTAAATTTAGCCTGTGTCGGCTTCTGATACTTTAATCACAAGAATCCCATCTGATTTTGTTTATCACTGTCTTTTCTGTAACACAGATCTCAGAAATTTACATATGGTAAGCTTTCAGGATATAAGTTAAATGAATGATCTCAAAAGCACACAGACATGAGCTTTTCATTCAGGGTGTAAGCACTGGAGTGGAAAGTCAATCAGGGACTGAATGTTAGTTATGACTCTTTTACTAAAGGAAAACCTTACCTAGGGGTGGTCACCTCCTTAGACCATTCCTGTCTGGACACTTCAAATAAAGAGATTATATCATGATCTTTTTAGGTTTCTCCCAGGGGGGATCCTGAACTCTAGTCGCCTATGACTCTCTAAAAGAAGATACAAGGTTTGACATCCGTTCAAAAACATTCTGGTGACAAAATGTGTTAGGTGATCATTTATCTTAATGTTCACTTCCATATGTGCAGGTCTACATGTACGACATGAGAGATAATTATTTATGGGTTGTTGGGTTTTTTTTAATATGGTAAAGGCAGAGCTGGGATTGAATCCAGGTCCTGCAGCTTTTAGCTCAGTGTACTTGCCTTCATCCCATGCTGCTGCTTCCCCTCTGCCACCACGTGTGGAAACATCTGTCCGACAGTCACCCAGACGGTTTTTTCTGATGGCCCTCATTAGTCATTTAACACTGTCAACATTCTTCCCAGAGAAGCAACCCTTACCATGGAGGCTCAAGTCATCATGACTGTTTTAGGTGACTCATGGCACTGAGTCCTTACCGAAATCCTGGTAAGGAGGACATCGTGCGTGGAACAAATTGGCTTGAAGGGGTCGGAACTGTCCTTCTGGGTGAGGAGAGGTGCCCTGCTCTTTGACTAGCACACACCTAACACAGAAAATTACCCTTCTCTAGAACTCAGGATGTGAATGTTTGATTCTGGGTGACAAAAGTGATAGCACTGAGTCGAAATACCAGGTCTCCCCTGGAGCTTCCTCAGATATTACCATTCACTCAGATGACCAGAACTGACTTCATTTTCCTAGATTTTGATTACTTCTTGTATAAACTTGGACTTAGCTCAGGGGTTTCCTAGTTGTGTTCTGGGAAGATATAGGTTCCACAGTGAGGTCTCAGGTGGCATCTTGGAGGATCCAGTCGAGAGGGAACAAGCTCTTTCTGCTGCACAGAAAGGGCTCCAAGGAGCCTCCTCTCTCACTTCAGTCAGAACAGCTCTGCTCTGGGGTCATACGTACTGCCTGCTCTAATAGGATTCGCTTAGGGGTGAAAACAAAAGCTTTATTTAAAACAATTCATTTCTTAAAGTTTTATAAGTGGGACCGCCCCCACCCCTGTCCCCATTTCTTAACCCTAGATAAGGAAGATGGGGAATTGCACACATGCCTGCCAGTGGACCTCCAGCAAGGGTGTGGGACACCATAAATGTTTTCTTTCCAAAAAACAAAGGATTCATGCATCTCCAAACTGACCGAACTTTACCACTGGGAGGCTGCACTATCAGTTTTCCCAACACAGAATCAACATCTGCAAACCTCTCTCTGAAAAAAACAGCTTCTTGACAAACCAGCTCTAGATTCACTGAAAGGCAGTTTTAATCTCCCTGGTTAGTCAGTATGAAACCTTATATTGATACCTGACCTATCTGTCTCCTATAAAGGCTGCATATACTGGATTCCCTGTATATCTGCTTCTTGATTTCAGTTTCTACTCCCATGATCCTAATTGAGAGAGCACCTTATTGGAGGCTGTGGTTATTGCAACAATCCCCCACATACCTGTTGCTGTGCACAACCCTTCTGAATCGCTGTCCTTCTCATAACCACATCCTCCTCGCAGCCAGGTTGATCTTTCCAGAAGGCTGCTCCTGTTATGTAGTCAATAGGGCTTTGTGAATCCAACATCTCTGGATGAGATTTGAAGTCTCTCCATACTCCATCCCTATCGTGGATATGTACATATGTTACCCAAAGTCTGTTTTTGATCCAGAGTGTCCATTCTGGAATATCGATCCCTTTGCTGTATGAGAAACACCTGTATTATTTGGATTCAGGTAGAGATGATCTGATTTGGAGTGCTAACAGTTGGATTTAATGGGACACTTGAGTTTTTCAAGTGTGAAAGGGAGAGAATGTGACCCCCACAAAATTGTCCCTGCAGAATGTGAGGAGAACCAAATAATAGGAGTAAATGATTATAGAAGGGATCAATTAGCTTCCTATAAAGCTAGAAGCCTTCGAGACACACCCTCTAATATGAGGGCAAGTTTCACATGTTCCCATATTGTAATACTACCGTGTCTGTCTAAATCGCAGGTGGAAGCCTTAACACACCGCATTAATTGAGGCAGGTTCAACATTTCTATGATACTGTCAAAATAACCTGTCTCTTTCAGAGCATCCTCCTTTATTCTAAAGTTTTGATTATTGTTTTATTTATATACTTCTATTATCATTCTCTGACTATAATATCTCTCTTCCATTTCAGACCTGCATTTCTCTGTGCCCATCACAAGGCCTATGTCAAATCAAATTCATTGCTTTGCCTTGACAAAACTGGTCTCCTGTGTCATCTTTGTAACAGTTCATATTCCATAAAACCCCTCGACCGGGCTCCTTTGAATCACCAATGACTCCTGCATCAGTCAGGGTTTAGGCTGGAAAACCTATACCACACCAGGTGCTTTTGAAAGAAATTTAGCATAGGGTATTTATTTTACAGGTGCTGGGGATGTGGAGAGAAGAGGGGGGAGAAGGGATGGAGGCAAGAAAGAGCCCGAGAGCACACACATCTGCGGAATTAAAGGTTGGAGGAATCCGCTATTATCCCTTTGGTTAGGAGAACAAAGAGGAAAGGTTGGGCTCATTATAACCCAGACCCTCAGCTAGAGGATGGCTGGAGCCCCAGCTCTACGGAGCACTGAGAAGCAGGGGGCTGGCCAGCTGACTGTTACCTCGCGCAGGGGCAGTGTGAGGGCTCCGAGGAGCTGGAGTTCGAAACCCGTTGTGCTGTCGGGGTAAAGCGTTAACTTCTGGGTCATTGGTGACAAGAACAGGCAGCGAAATAAGCAGCAGCAAGTCCCTTCCATTTGTCTTGTGCCTTGTCATACTCTTCAGGTGGTGGGACCTTCCAGGAAACTGGGTGTCTGAAATAAGTGTCATTTCAGAAATCCAGTCCCAGCATCGAAAGAACAGAGTAAAAGGTAGATTTGGAGCTTCGGAACTGTAGCTCTCCCATCCACATGCTCAGCAGCTCCTGAAAACTCTTCCTCTGACCCAGAGAGAGAACGTCTCTCCTCCTTATTTCCTAGCCCCTCTCCCCTGGAGCAGGTTCTCAGCATCTCGGCTCCGCACTGTCCAAAGGGAGGCTGCTAACTTCTCCACTGCTTCCCCTTCGCAAATTCATCCCTCGCATCTACAGTCTAGTTGCTTTTCTGACAAACCAGCACGATCATGTTATAACCTGTTTGAAAACCTTTCAGAGTCTCTCCTGGTTCCTTCACTCTATTGACACATTTCACTCTAGAGAATCTGAAATGTACTTTGCTCCAACTTCACTTAGGAAACTCTTGTAAAAAGATCATTCCATCTTCAAAAAATATATATATATTTTCCTGCAAAACTTGATAACCTCTCGGGGCACCTGGGGGGCTCAGTCAGCTGATACAACCAAGATACAAACTCTTGGTTGCTGCTCAGGTTGTGATCTTGGGGCTATGGGATGGAGACTCTTGTCGGGCCCTGTGCTCAGAGGGGAGTCTGCTTGAAGTTTCTCTCTCTCTCTCTCTCTCTCTCTCTCTCTCTCTCTCTCTCTCCCCCTCTGCCCCATCACCCACTGGTGCTCATTTTCACATACACACACACTCTCTCTCCCTCTCTCTCTTTCTCTCTCAAATCTTAAAAAAAAAAAAAAAACAAAAAAAACTTGATAACCTCTTTATTCTGTCTTTCAGCATTCACTAAGTATAATGTGCCAGACATCAAAATTTATATTTGTGAGACTGTTGCTCTTACTGAAATATAAATGTCTGAGTCAGGTTTTATGTTTCTATCTTTTGTTCCCATAGTGTTCTACAGAGACTCTGGCATGAGGTAGATGCTACAAGGTATCTGGTGAATGAACAAATGCATGGATGATAAAAATCACATTTCTAATAAAAAATCAAGCTATTTGTCATCCTGTCCTGCGGGGTCTATACATTGTTTGTCCACACAGACGATTCCAAGAAATCTGGATCAATGCTCTGTAAAGAAGAGGTCCTGGTACCTAGAGTGCAAATAAGGTGAAGGCCAAGAGCTAGCATTAAGGAAGATGCAACACTGGTTCAAAAGTTGTAGCTTGAGTTACACCAAAGCCAATGAATTTGAGGGGGAAACTGAAGTTAAAGCAAGAGGGTGGTCTACCAGAGGAGCTAGCCCTTGTTACCCTTCTTTCCTCTTCTCAGAAACCTGAAATTAGTCCTTCCCTCTCTGTAACCCCAGCCGCCTCTCCATTTCCACCTCCTCATTTTTAAACGCCACTGTTTTGGAGAAACATAGAGCAGTTCCAGCTGCAGGCACTAAATCATCGCCGTACTTTGGACATGTGCTGCGGAAGGGAGCCCCGTGATGAATGGGGCTGTCCGTATTTACATTGGGTGCGCAACAGCTGCGGGGATCGTCCTGCGCATTGAGTATTCTGGGCAAACTTGGCATGTCCTCACCCCACCACCCCCACCTCCTCCCGGCCCAGTGACAGTGACTGATTGGCCACTTGTAAGGAGAACTGCCCTTTAGAACAAAGGAATCACAATGTCCCCCCCTGTAGAAGCACATGCACACACATGCTCACAGGACTCCCACAAAACACCTCACTCTTGGTGCCACATTCTTTTTGGCAATTTCCTATTTCCCTGGATAACCTTGCAAAACGACAAAACTCCTCAAATGTAGGCAGGCGGTGCAGAAGGGGCAATCTCTGTCTCTAAGAAAAAAAAAATCTCCTTACGGGCTTTCAGAGACCTGCTGCATTGGTCATCCCCAAACTTATTGCCCAAGGCAAATTGTGTCAAAGCCAGGTCATGCTAAAGCCCAATGTAACCAAGACTCTGCCCGTGGCGATCCACCTTCCTGACAACGTTGACTTGAGCTCTAGTGCCAAAGAGAGGGAAGACAGCAAAGATGTATCACATCTATCCCGTTCTTTACAGTTTATAACGCGTGCCAGCCCCTTTCACTCTCCAACGATAAGCTTTTCAAGCCTGAAGGACGTTAAGAGAGCACGAGCAAGAAAGACACTTGTATGTGTGAGTTTGTGTGTGTGTGTGTGTGTGAGAGAGAGAGAGAGAGAGAGAGAGAGAGAGCCGTGGTTTATTGAATACCAGAAAGGCTGAGCAAGTTGTGCTAATTCAGTTACTAGGATTTTTTAGGTGCAGAACATCTATCTGGTCTTCAGGCTTTTAATCTCATATACTTTTAGATTCACTATTTGTCATGTGAACTAACCCTGAGGAAAGATTGTCTTTCAACCATATATCTTTTATGAATTTCCTTAGGGCCTAGGGGTTCTTATAAGCTCTGATAAGTAGACATTGACATAGAGATCATGGTCATCCCATGGGTGAATGGCATGTTTTATTTCTACCCCATATTCGGTCTCAGAGAGGGTAACCAAAGAATCATTAGTTTGACAAGAATGAGTCTAAGTTTTCAGATTACTCATCAAAAACTTCAAAATTTCTTTTTAGAGCACATAATTGAATTGCTATTCTTAGGTTTCTCCTTCATATGTTTCAGCCTGTTTGGGGACACTGCCTGGGATAAGTAGCAAAGAGGCTACAGAATCTATTATAATTATTTCCGAACTCTATGCAGTAAAATCCTAGTGGGTCACTGAGGCCTTGCAGGGTTCCATGGCACCTGTGAGCAAGAAGGGGGAAGACCAAGCACATTGGAGCAGCTCCCCTGTCCCTTTATGTTTCCACTTAAAATTTTATTTGAGCAGAATATTGCAAATCTAACCCCCAAAAAGCTGAAGACTGCTTGGTGAATTTAACTTCCAGTTCTCCACTAGAATTCTGTTCTTGAGTCCTCTCTTTCCAGAAGTAAAGGGAGGATAGCAATAATCTTTGCATTTGAAAGTTGGCATTAAGGACCTAATGCTAGCAGGAAAACTTGGAGAAACCATACTTTCTTTTTTTTTTTTTTAATTTTTATTTATTTATGATAGTCACAGAGAGAGAGAGAGAGAGAGGCAGAGACACAGGCAGAGGGAGAAGCAGGCTCCATGCACTGGGAGCCCGACGTGGGATTCGATCCCGGGTCTCCAGGATCGCGCCCTGGGCCAAAGGCAGGCACCAAACCGCTGCACCACCCAGGGATCCCCATACTTTCTAAATCATAAAAGATTACAGGAAGCTAAGAAGATGTCAGTACTATTAACTTTGTTCTAGAACGACCTCTTTTCCTCCTGTTTACCTTACCACCACCACCACCACCAAAAACCAGAAAATCAGGACCTGTTTTGAGATTCTGTGACTCAACCACTCCCGCCCGCCCGCTGAATTCACCCCAGCTCTCCTGACACTTAGTCAAACACAAAAGAAGGACTGCAGGAGGGATTTGTGAGGACTCAGAGCAGCAGATTCAAGGTCTAGCAGGGATTTGTGTGTCATCATAAATAAATTTCTTACCCCAGCCAACACTACTTCTCCATGTGTGACATAAAATTATGGATGTATCTGCATAAAATTGTGAGGACTAGGAAATATAATTAATGCAAAGGATTAATCAGGTAATGATTTAAGAAAGAAATTGTCTTTTAGTTTGTTTTTATGTGATTGGGTAGAAATTGTGAGAGCAGAAATATGAGTAATATAAAAAAAAAAAAAAAAACCTAAAAGCCCCCTCCCCCAAAAAAGGGGTAGGGATCCCATTATCCAATAGGTTTTGGAAAAAAGAAATTGGGTGTGTTTTTTCATGATGGGAGTTTTATGTTTCAATATTACTGATATCAAAGGGAGGTGTTTGATACAGCATCTCCCAAAACTGCTTGACAGTGGAACTTTTTTTTTTTTTTAAGATTTTATTCATTTATTTACTTATGAGAGAGAGAGAGAGAGAGAGAGAGGCAGAGACACAGGCAGAGGGAGAAGCAGGCTCCATGCAGGTTGCCCGACGTGGGACTTGATCCTGGGACTCCAGGATCAAGCCCTGGGCCGAAGGCGGCGCCAAACTGCTGGGCCATCTGGGCTGCCCTGAAGTGGGACTTCTATCTGCTGGGTGTCTGTAGAGTGGTAGAGTCCTATGGAGAACTTTCTGTGATGTGCTATGTAACCATCACCACCTATCAGTTTAGAACATTTTTCTACATTTGGAGGGCCGCACTATTCAAGCCAGTGCAGTTCCCATTAGCAGCCACTCCCCATTCTCCCTTCACCACCCCCTCCCCACCCCCAACCTGCTCCCCAGGCCCTCACCTGCCCCTACCCTAGTGTCGTGGGGCAACCAGTAATCCACTTTCTATCTTTATGGATTTGCCAACTCTGAATATTTCCTATAAATGTAAACCAATTGTGTGGTTTTTGTGACCAGCTTTTTTCACTTAGTGTTTTCAAGGCTCATGACGTTGTAGCATGAGTCAGTACTTTATTCCTTTTGATGGAATAAAAATAACATCCAATTGTAAAAAAAAAAAAAATACAAAAAACAAAACACACACACACACAACTTTGTGAGGATGGGCATGTCCGTATCTACTCTGACCAGTGTGGTAACCCCTAACCCCTAGCCACAGGTGGAGATTGACCCCTTGAAAAATGTTTCATATGACTAAGAATCTGAGTTTAGATTGTATTCAAATCAATTAATTTCTAATTTAAATAGGCACACGTGACTAGTTGCTGTCCCACTAGACAGCACAGATCTAGAGACTTGTGTTTCAGGAACATGCTGCAGCTGTACCAACAGCTGGGCAGACCGTCAGAAGCTGGCAGGACCTGGGGAAGCAGGTTCAAGCAGGCGGGAGAATGTCTGCTTGCTCTGCCCACCCAAGGAAAAGTCATGAATATCAGCTCCTAGTGGGTGGGTTTACTGAGAAGCTAATGAAGCTTAAGCTCCAGTCCTTCTTCCTTGCCTGGATCCATCTAAGGTCCTGGGAGTTTTTCACATGGTCACATATTTTCTTGTAAAATTTTCAACAGTAAGTCTTACCATTATTGATTAAAGCGGCTCTTTCGCTGTAATTTCCATCATGTAGTGTTTTCTCGTGTTGGTTGGTGACTGGGGAGCCGAAAGCTTCTTTGGAGGCTGGGTCATGGGAAGTTGAGTTGATGATGCACAATGGGTCTGAGTGAAATATATTTAGATGGTTCAGAGTCACTTTTGTGTTCATGGAAGTTATTTCTTGTCGTTCCAATGCAGGAATGGCGTTCGGTAGCAGTCCTCACTGCTGTAAGGTGCAAAAAGCATGTGAGAAAATCTAAAATGCCTTTATATTTGACAGCTCATATATGAAACAAACTTTCTAAAGGTTTTCATAAATTTGACCAAAATCTTAAAAATTTACCTGACATTACAATAATTAGTGAAGCACAAAGAAACTTTTCTAAAAAAAAAAAAAAAGAAAGAAAAAGAATTTTTTCTAAATTATCTTTAATGGAAAACAGATTTTAAGCAACATTATCAGAGAAAAGATCAAATTGCCTTTTATTCTCTCTATAGAGAATGTTACAAAAGCATTATCATAAAAGACATGATCAAATAAAGCCAAAAGAAAAAAATTGAGTTAAAATTATTACAGAAATATGAAAGTTAATCATTTTGTGAAAAAAAATAATTGTTTTCTGGGTTTGGGGACTTTAAAAAAAAAAGTTGAGCTTATTATGAGTTCTTTCCTTTTCTAACTAAATATTTTTTTGGAATTCTTTATTTTGTTAGTAATTTTATATGCTTGCTTTAAAGTAGCTCCCTCCCCAAATTCTGTAATTTTTAGTATCTATAAAATCTAGATGAGTTTATGGATGCCATTAAAAAATTTTTTTATCCAATGCCAGGCATCATTTAGAACATATCACATGTCTTATCCCATTAAATTTTCCCATAAGCCTTACAGAGGAGGTCTTATTTTATCTGTTTTTTCAAGATGAAGGACTGAGTCCGAAATGTTGCCTGAATTTCCAAAGCTAGTAAGTAGAAGAACTCAAACTGGAAAAGATTTCTCCTTCTCACCGAGACAGAGAAGGTAAAGGCCAACTGTTGCTTTTGTTGTAATATGGGGGCGGGGGGGGGGGGGCGGTGAGAACACTACGAATTACAAAAATAACGTTTTTTAATAGTGCTAAAAAAATCTATGGAAGAGGCAAACTGTAGAAGAAATTAAATTTCAGAGAGAGCAAAAAACAAAGAAAAAACAAAACTTTTCCTGGCCAAAGAATCACTGCTTCCCGCCCCCTCCCCCCAGGACTCCCTGGGACATTTCTCAAGTCTAGGCACAGGCTGTAGATGAGGCTTGCAACAGGCAGAGAGACTGCTGAGCAAAAAGGAAAGCGGTGAAACGTCAGAAGCTCTGTGGGACGGCGTGAGGGATTTAAATTGGGAAGTGACCCGATGCCAGGCTAATTTTCCTCCCGCATCTGTCAAGTGTTGCAGTGGGTAGGGGAGGCAGGGGAGGCTAGAAACCAGAATGAGGCCCCACACGGTCTTGCAGGGCTTAAATCAAAGTCATGTACCCTGTTTGTTGGTCGTCCTATTGTGAGGCCATGAACAGTCCCAGTCTGTTGTGAGACCATTAACATCTACTTTTCACCTTTTTAGAAGTATTTGGGTGGGTTCTGTTTGGCCGTCACAATTAGTGTCACTACGAACTTTCAATTTGCCCGTCTTTGTGTAGGGGATGTAACCAGGTATGGAATTAATTGCTGAGTTATAGAGAGAGATGCGTATATTCATTCTACCAAATAGCAGGAGAGACCAGTTTTTAATTGTTTTGAGTTTTGCTACAGATATTCAGTCTCACTGAGGCACAGCTATGTGGCACCTATAAAGTTGACCTCATTGCCATGTATCTATAGATTCATTTCTCTTTCTCTTTATGGACCTGAGGGGAGAGAGAGAGAGTGGGAATTCATATGGAGAAAAGAATAGAAAATAGAAAAAAAAGAAGATACAGAAACCAGAGAAAAGAGAAATGCAATTCAAAAATTAAAACCAGAAAACCGTATATGAAGATGGGTATTATGTTACCTCTGCAGAAATAGAGAAAAAGTGGAGAGATGGAGACTTTGGGATGTATCAGTGCATACTCGTGTGTGCATCTTTTTTTTTTTTTTTTTTTTTTTGATCTGAGCAGGAAAACATATTTCTGGAAAGATACCTTTGTCTACTTTGTGTATTTTTTTTTTCTGAAATTAGTCGGTGCCTTTGATGTATTGAACATGTTCTTTTAAGTGTGTTGACAGTCAAAGAGAATGTGCATCTGAAATAATTCTTTATTTCAAGTATTAGAAGTAAACAAGATGTCAGAGTCTCTGCAAGACAAGCCAAAGAAAGTATATGTACATATATGAGAAAAGAGTTTTTACAGATCCGGGTGGGGGCCAAGTGTGAACACCTGTGTTTGGATGGTAAAGCCCCAACTTGGAGTCTCCTTTGCAACATGGTACTTTATGGCTCATGTATCAGGATAATTTACTTTTAATTCTTCTCCAGTTTGGACCCTTACCATCTAGTCGTAAACTGCTTTTTGTCCAATCCTAGCATGTCACAGCCTGGAGAAAATTGCAAAAATGGCTTATTTTAAACCTTTGTTTCACATTTGAGAAACGTTGAGCCCCAACAAAAGGAATAGGACTCGCTGAGAGAGGCCGCAGACATGGCCTCTCATTGCCTCTCCTCCCACATGCTCTGCTGTTTGGAGCAGTATTTCTTCCCGGTAGGATAAATACATAAAGGATTGCTGTTGCTTTATTAATTATTTTTCTATTGTGTTTAACTTTGTTTTCTCTTCTCCTCCCGGTCCCAAGCAGGATGCCCTCTTGAGCAATGAAGCGGAGCCACATGTTCTTGTTGCTTTTATTTACTAGGAGGAATTCTCTAAAACTTAGACAAGAAAAGTATTCAAGCAGAATCATAAAATCACACTAAAATTATATTTTAAAAGTAAGACAGTGGACTTGAGAGATCATGAAGTCCTCATGTTAGAGATGGGAAAACTGCGTCTCAGAAAGTTCAGGTATGTTGGCCAAGTTCACGCAGATGAGGAGAGGCACAGCCTATGTAAGAAGTCAAGTCATTTCACTCCTAAGAAATCGGGTATAAAATGAAGTCTCTGCCATGAATCCAGGCGTGTTTGGTGCAGCAGAGGAAATAGAGCACTTGGCCTCTATTTAAAGGGCCCAGGGATGGGCCAGGTACCGTAGGCAGGGCATCGTCAGTGGAGTCCTGCTTGACCCTGGGAAGCTATAAGCACCACTCAGAGTGAGTGAGGTGAGAAGGGCGTCAGCGTATTGTGTGTGTGTGTGTGTGTGACAGAGAGAGAGAGTGAGAGAGAGAGAGAGAGAGATGGGGAGATATTTCAGGCAGACCGGTAAGTACCCACTTCATGCCAGACATGCAGCAAAACAAGGAAGTTACGGTGTCGAGTGAGACAGATACTGTGTATGATCTGGTGGGGAAACAAAAACAGAACCTTTGGAGAGAGAAACAGGCTAGAGAGAGAAAACAAGGAAAGAAAGGACTAAGGCCATCTAAGTAAGTAGAGGGGGTTTAGCCAGGGGGTTTCTTAGAGGTACAGTAAGAATGATGGAGGCAACATATGCTTTTAGAAGAAGGGAGAACTCAAGCATTTTAAGAGGCGTCGTAGACTGACGAGGAAAGAGTGCCCAAGCATAGGGCTTTGTCCCTTGCCCACGGATTCCACGTTACTATGCTGGGCGCACACATAGATAAAGTGGTCTCTTTTTCACTCCCTTCTCTGTGGGTTTCGTTTCTAGTCACACTCAGCTGGTTAATTCTCCTCTCTCTAAGATCAGAGATTAGATACTGCCTGGATTTATTGCCGGGAGACACAAAAAGAACTATCCCTATCAGGGATTCAAATGATTAAAGATCCCACCACAGAAATACTTTTAACTTCCCGGATAGTAGAATTTCACTTGCCTTCAGATACCAGGGGCTGGTGCTACCTGAGGGCTCTGAGTCATGGGGAGCGAGGACAGGAGCAGGGGGATGGAGGCAGCAGAGAGAGAGAAAGACTAGGGATAAGGAACAAGGATGGATTTTTAAAATGGAAAGAGAGGTTGTCGGAGGGAAAGGACAGAGACAAGGATAGTAGAGAAAATAAGGAGGAGACGTGAGCAGCATGGAAGAGGCACTGCTTCTGGGAGCTTTGGACTGAAATGGGAGGATTAAACCAATTAATCATGGGAACAGAAGCAAAGAATAGAAGAGAAAATGGCATTAAGCATCTTTTCTGATTCACTCCTCCTGTCATTTAGCCCTGATTTTTCATTTTCACATCTCAGAACTCTCTTCCTTATGTGATAGACTCATGGAACTTGGAGCACGTACAACAGCCCTTAAAAAGAGTGTTTATTCCAGATGTTGCATGCTGCATGCAACCTGGTGGCGCCATTCATATTTCGTGAGACTGAAATCTTCGCTTGGGTTTTGTTTGGCCGTTACGTTTGGCATATTCCAGAAACTCAGACTTCTCTTGAAAACATTAGATCTGGTAATGTTTGACTTTCATACTCACACGTACGAGTAGTTGAAGTCAGTTTCCAGCCATTCCCCGTCCTGGTTCCCCACAGTACACACCTGGCCGCTCTCCTGGCTGCTTTGTCCCTGGCATGCATTTGAGAAGGCTACTTAGGATGTGGTCCAATCCCTCTACCTCCCATCTCCCCAGCTCCCCACACTAAACACACAAACCCACATGCACAGGGCACATAGAAAACAGAGCCCACGGCAAGTCAAGAGACTGCCCAAAGCCACGCAGTTTCTGGCAGAGACCAATCCAGTCGGTCCACCATCCTTTCCACTAGGTCACTGTCAACTTGTCCTTGAGGTCCCCTGTGATGAGGGTTTTCCACACACAAGGGATCTTGTCACAACTCAGCTTATCAGGCCGTCTACAAGGTCATCCTGACTTTCCATCCATCTTGTATCTTTGGCCTCAGCTTTGAGATTTCAAACCCATCTCTGAGTTAGGGGGGCCTCACAGTCCACCTAGACCATCCATCACATTTCACAGATAAAAACACAGAGGTCCCTAGGGTTGATTCAACTTGCTTAGGTCAAACTGATCATGGATGAGAGGACTGACATCAGAGTCTGAGTCTCCTTCCTCTTGACCTCTTGTGGGCTGTTGCTAAACCCCAAGACCCTCTAGGGCCTACATTTGACTTTTTGTTGTCGTTGTTTTCCTCAATCCCTCATTGTCCGCTCTGCCTCAGTTACCAGCTGTCTGGGGCCTCCCCTTCTTGTCCCTCCTCTTTCTATTCTTCTAGACTTAATTTTACCATGATTTCCTCCAAAATTTTCTAATTTAATCTGATGTTGACTTTGACACAGTATGATTTTCCTTGATCCTTTGCTGGTGCACTTACCATCTGGCCCAAGAATCTAAATGATTCTTTTTGCGTGGTTTTGTTTTATTCTATCTGCCTCTCGTGATTCCTCTCTCCCTTTCTCATTGTATTTCTTTCCGCATCTCTTCTCCCAATTTCCTGTTTTCATTTCTCCCTGGCTCTTTCTCTCTCTTTTTTATTTTTATTTATTTTATTTATTTTTTTAATTTTTCTCTGCCTCCTTTTCTCTGCCTTTCTCATTACTTCTTCTCTCTTATTATCTCCTTCTAATAGAGACAGGCTACCCTCCACCCACCCTCCACTTCTCTATGAAAATTTCAGGCCCTTTTATTTTCTCCAAGGAAAAGAGGGAGTGGGTTCCAGATATGGGAAGAGCCAAAGGAAAGCACATATTCACAGTCCCAGTCCTCGTTCCCCATGTAGGGTACGCAGGCGCATCGGCCTTACAAGACAGTGCATAGTCCTCATAGGTTCTTCTTCTCTCAGAGATGGATGTTGCCTTTTCTTCTCTCTGATTTCTGGTCCTTATTTAGATGCTTTCCCCCTTCAGACTTTGCACTTAGCACCGACCCAATCTTGCATGAGATTCAACTCCTGGAGTGGAGTTTATTGCCTGTCTACTCTCTAGAACTTGGAAGAGATCCATAATAATATAACTTTTGATAGACCGGGAACCCTTTCCATCCTCACAAAGCAAATGGCCTGAGTAAAATAATGGTGAAAGATTGGGCTAGAGAGGTAAGAAGGGGTTAGATCATGAACAAAAATAAGTGTGGAATGTTTCATAAACCGAAATGACCAAACTGTTTTTTTCTATTCTGTCTCCTTTTAGATTTTCACAAAACAATTTGCACTCTCTGAAAAAGAACCAGGAGCACTGAGAGGGTGGGTGGAGGAAAAGGACATGATGGGAGAGGGGAAAGCATCACAGGAATGAACTGGACTTTTGCTAGTGGGTCTTGAGGAGTTAAATTAGGGAATGAATTGAAACCAACATATTAAGCTAGGGGTTAGATTATGAAGACCTTCTTTGTTCATATTCTCATGTATGGACACTCAACAATGAGTAATAATCACATCTTTTCCAAGTGTAAATTCCAAGGATGCCACTGTTATATCTGAAGAGTAAATCAGAGCTGAAGAAAGATTTCCCCTGTATCCTATTTTATTCTCTTCATGGCCATGGCCCTAATGATAGAGTTAAAGGGAAAGGGGGAGGCTCCATTCTATCCTCAAAGCTTGAATGTATAGGCCATTCGTTTAAGGTGCCTTTTGCTACTAGGGGGAGTTTGAAAAGATGACTGAGCAGTTTCTGAATTCAGCACTCCTCACCTCCCGGATGAAATCAGATGTAAATGGGCCTGTAGACAGTTTGTAAACTGTTATATGGCCTCAGGCCCCAGCTAGCTGTAGATTAGCCTTCCAAGACACTTCAAAGAACAGTTTGCTGCATAATGATCATATCCTCTGTCATTTATAAAAAACGACAATTTTCCAGGCACACACATTATATTTTCATTCTTCATCCAGTGTTTTAATA
Organism: Canis lupus familiaris; assembly: GCF_011100685.1. Taxonomy (NCBI): domain Eukaryota; kingdom Metazoa; phylum Chordata; class Mammalia; order Carnivora; family Canidae; genus Canis; species Canis lupus. Next base: position 72,026,131 of record NC_049232.1, on the reverse strand, counting down.
CCCTCATAATAGAGGCACAGAGAGGTTAATGGATTTGTTGGGATCATACAGCCAATAACTGGGGGCATTTTAGTGTGAGCCCAGGTCTACCCATTCAAAATTCATTTTTTCCCCATAATACCACACTGCCTGCCTTGGAGGAAATGGGTGGAAGAGGAAAGGTTAAAAAAAAAAAAAAAAAGAATGATGTTACATCAGATTATTTTATATTGTTCCTCTTTAAACCATTCCTTTTTCTTGTCTCTTCCATAAATCATTTATTAGCATAGGGTAAGAATCATTCAGTAAATGAATAATATCTTTACTGAGATTACTCATTCTGGAGGCAATGGACTGGTTCTTTCCCATGGCCTCTTCGAGTTGGAAAATTTCAGGTGGATTTTGGGAGAGATGTGTAGAATGAATGTGTTTTACAGAGGAAAGAAAAAAATCTACTTATCAAGTCATCCTCATCCTATCAGGACACCTGCCGGATTGCAGTCAAATTGCCAATGAATAATTAAAAGCTGATTTCCATAAAGTGATTTGCCATCTTTATTGGTTTCTGAATCACTCTCAGATGAACTGCTCCTTAGAGGGATATTGGCTGGCTTTAACATGTTTGAAGCCACCCACAATGGCCAAGCAGGAGTCTCCAGTGTCCAGAAAAGGAGATGCAGGTGCAAGACTCGAAGTGTATTGCTGGTGATGGGGGGGGGGGGGAAGCAAGCCCTCTGGAGCTTACTGAAGGAGGTTGTACCAAGCTCTAAGATATGAGTCTCATGGAATAAGCTGTAGATCATAAAACACCCTTGTGGTTTTTAAGCCACGGATATCCCATGGAGCTGCAAAGAAAAGAGTGAGTTTCTGGCCCCATTCTTCAGCTATGTCCACTCTGTCAAAGTTGGAAGAGACCTCAAATTCGATTGCTTGGTACCTTTTCAAGTTATTTGGGGCCCCAGGATTTTTATTTATTTAAACAAAAAATTTCATAATCCAGCAATATAAGACTGGTATGATTAGAGCTTTAAGTAGGCTGAGTGGTCTTTCTTTCTTTCTTTCTTTCTTTCTTTCTTTCTTTCTTTCTTTCTTTCTTTCTTTCTTTCTTTCTTTCTTTCTTTCTTTTTTCTTTCTTTCTTAGGCCAGTTTGTAAATGTTTACCAAAAATTTAAATGTGTGTAATTTTTGACACAATTCTACTTGCAGAATTCTCGCCTCCAGCAAAGAATACACCCGCACAAAATATGCACAGGCATACATTGTCTTTGTGGTATTATTTGTGATGCCAAGAAAAGGAAAGGATTTATTGATAGAAGAAAATCCAAATAAATGTTGTAAGGTTTTAGACAAATGACCAAAATGTATAAGCAACTATCAGATCTATCAACTGCTGTTAAAAGTTTTAAGTATAGATAATACCTTAATTATAGAATTACTTCTAAAGCTACCCGACATACGTGTAGATACGTATATACATATGTGTATACACATACATGCATGCAACATTTTTACCAGTGGAGAGGAAAATAGGCTTAAAGCAGTTTACATGCTAAAAGTTGTCATTCTTTACATTTTCAAGTTGAAATAAATTTTAAATTTTGAGCAAATTTAGGGGAACCTGGGTGGCTTAGTCCATTAAGCATCTGACTCTTGGTTTTGGCTCAGGTCATGATCTCAGGATTGTGAGATTGAGCCCCATGTCAGGCTCCTCGCTGAGTGTGGAGCCTGCTTGGGATTCTCTCTGTCTTTCTCTCCCTCTCTGTCTCTCCTCCCACTAAACCTTTTTTTTTTTTTTTTTTAGATTTTATTTATTTATTCATGAGAGAGAGAGAGAGAGAGAGAGGGAAAAGCAGGCTCCATGCAGGGAGCCCAACATGGGACTCGATCCCGGGTCTCCAGGATCACTCCCTGGGCTGAAGGTGATGCCAAACCGTTGAGCCACCCAGGCTGCCCCCACTTAAACCTTTTTAACAAGTTTATAATTTTCTGTATATTGCTTTCATAATTTTGTGACTGGATCTTTTTTTGTTTGAGATAGATTTGTCAGACGAATTTTTCCTCTTTTTTTTGAATATTTTTATTTATTTGAGAGCATGAGTGAGGGTGAGCCAGAGGGTGAGCAAGAGGCAGGCTCTGCACTGAGCAGGGAGCTGAAGCAAGGCTCCATCCCAGACCCTGAGATCATGATTTGAGCTGAAGGCAGAACTTAAGTGACTGAGCCCCTCAGGTGCCCCTCAATTTTTCTTCTGTAGAATCTGTTATGGTTTCTATTGTTACCTCTGTTCATTTTAATTATGCTTATTTTATAGTCATCCCCAGATTTTTCTATTATCTCAATTTCATGGTTTTCTAATTCTCTTAGTTTTGTTTTCTTACTCTCCCTTCAGAAGGATGGACTAGGGTTTTCTTTGTTACTTGAACTCATCTTCAGCAAAATGTTGTTGAAAGCTCATGTACCATGAAAGCGCAGGTGCCTTGGTTGTGAAAGTGTTTTTGTAAAGTGGTCTTACATTTGGCTATGGATCAGAGGATTTACTGATCCTCAACCAGTTGTTTTTTAAGTATTAATTTCTGATCTTGAGATTTCAATGTGATACGGACACTGTGAATTCAGACTCTATGTCCACATGTGACCTTGATCTGAAATTTTGATTAATTGCAGATTTTCTCTACCCATATAGGACCCTAGTGAATTTCCTCCTGATTCTTAGACTCTGGTAGGTGGATTCCTCTTGATCCCCTTTCAACAGTAAGTAGAAGCTATTTGCAGGCTTCATAGTTATGGAATGTCCCAGTTTACTTTCTGCTACTTTTTGGAATTTCACAAAATTGCTACTTCTGCTCCAATTGGAAGTAAACCCTGATTGCCAGTCTTTAGAACCTGCATCTGCATATTTAACACCACCCTAGGGAAATTGGATTTTCTTGTTTACTTCATTGGATTTAAGTTATTTCTTTGTATCTGCCACCTAAGTATTTCTCTCTTCTCCCTACCTTGTCCACATGTCCCTCATTGAAATTGTGCTTAATGTTTAAAATCATTATTTGTTATGCCTTTTTTTTTAGTACTTTCATAATGGAAAGGAAGATCTATACTAGTTCAGTCAATTCTAATGTCAGAATTTTTCTATTATCTCTGCAATTGTGGAATAATTTAAATTTGGGGGGTGAGGGTGTGAATCAACGAATCTTCCCCTCTCTCCCTGAGGTTATTTCCTGGAGTCCTCAGATTCTAAGTAATATAATCATAGCTAATCATATTGATGATTTACCAAGTACCAGGAACTTTTCTAAGTAGTTTGTGTGTATTAACTCATTTGATCTTTCTAACCCAATGTGATAAGTTCTATTAATATCCTCCCCATTTGCTGATGAGGGAACTGTGGGAGTTTCTTAAACTCCTTCAGGATCATATACTGTATATGAACAGGGCTGGAATTTAAAGGCCAGAAGTCCAAGCTTTTAATTACTATGCGAGGCTGCCCCTTGAGTAAATCGAAAATCATTGCTGCAGTTCACCCCACTTCTCTCCTATATGGATACTGGTAATGAAGTGTAGAAATTCACCAGCAACTATGAAATTCTTGAAATCTGAGCAGTTAATGGGCACAAGAGTAGTTCCATCTAGACCTTCACATTGTGTGCATCCTAGCTAATACTAGACAAAATTCAGTGCTTCTTTTGAATTTGAGTCCCTTTTAGCCCTTTTTTGGGGACTTATATGGGATCTTAGAAACACCTACATCAGGTAGGTAGGTACATAGGTAGCCAGGTGAGGACTGTGTAGAGAAAACTAGGAGGCTGATCTGCCAGTAAAACATTTTATGGGTAACAATACTGCAATTTTTGTTCTCTTCTACTATAATGTGCTAGAGAAAAGAAATGTTAATTGAAGAATCTTTGATTCTATTGATCAAGTACGGAACCCAGAATATGTTTGCCAAAACCAATTCCCAGTTTCATTATTAACAACTTTTCCTGAAAAATGGGAGACCTTTCTGAATGAACTCAATGGAGTGAGAAATGGCCCAGGGTGAAAATATAAATGAGATTTGGATGGGAGGGTAATGCGGCCACATTATTTCACTAGTAGAAAACCTGTGAGGGTGTGGGGGGAAGAAAATATCTTTCTAGATCAAAACATTCCTAAAGAAATGAGATAAACTTATAACTAGGTTAGTGGGAAATGTGAGTTTATTGGCACCCTAAAGACTTTGCATAATGAGTTCATTTAAAATGTTTTGCGAGCTTAAGGGCATTTATTGATAATTGATAGAAATAATTAATGGCATTAGAAGCACAACTCTAAGCAACAGTGTCATTCAGGACCATATAATGATCAGAACAAGGGCATAATTTTTAAGATTGATATACAAGTGAAATATTTAGGGCTTCCTCTGGTTCTCTGTATACTGTTTACTTTGAGAATGAGCAAGGTGAAGTGGAACAAAAACATACGCCTCCATACTAGACACCCCATACAATGCTTCACTAGCACTGAAAAGCAAGAGCTTAGAGAGGAAGAAAACCTCTTGTATTGCCAACACAAAAGGCACTGTCAGAATTTTCATGTTCTAGGGGAACTTGAGTAGCTCAGTGGTTGAGTATCTGCCTTTGGCTCAGGTCATGATCCTGGGGTCCTGGGATTGAGGCCCACATCGGGCTCCCTGTGGGGAGCCTGCTTCTCCCTCTTCCTTTGTCTCTGTCTCTGTCTCTGTCTCTCTCTCTGTATCTCATGAATAAATAAAATAATTTTTTTAAAAAAGAATTTTCATGTTACAGAGTATCACAAATGTAGATGTAGAGTATCTACATCTTTATGTAGAACAGCACTGCCCAATAGAACTTTCTGTACTGATGAAATTTTTCTTTATCTGTGCCAGCCAAAAAGGTGGACACTAGCCACTGGCTACTGAGCACTTGCAATACAGCTAGAGTGATTTGGGAACTAAATTTTTGAAGTTTTTATTTTTTTTAAAATATTTAAAGTTTTCATTAAATTTAAATAGCCACATGTGTCCCCTGGCAGCTCTATTGGATGTGCAGGTCTGGAAGTAGCCAACTGTCTCCCCAGGGACATGCTATAGTTGAGGACTCTAAAAGGGGAGGAGTATGCTAGTCCTTGGGGCTTGGACTTAGAAGTATGGTTAAGGCCTGCTAATACTATTTATCTCTGCTCACAGGGCCCTCCTTAAGTGATCTCTGTCCTTATCTGTGCATAAAAAGTCACCTTAGTCTTGGTATAAGAGATTTTTGGAGCCAAAACTCTGTCCATCAATGTCAACAGAATGCATTTCATCATTGCTTACATTATGAAACATGATAAGGAACTGGAACTCCTCCTTTCCAGAAACCCTCCCTCTTCTCAGTAATTTGAAAGAAGAGATTAAAGAACCGTGTGCCCTTGCTTACAGAGCATCACTCTCCACAAACTGTGAAATTCCATCGTCAGAGTCCATCTTTTGGGTATAAGCATTTTATCTGTGAAAACTTTTTTAAAAGGTAAGATCATTACCTAATAGGGTGAACACATAAAGGGACTTGTTAAAACCTTGGCAGTAATTAATTTATCAGGTTAGCTAAACTTTTGATATGTAGAAAACTAGTAAATTTTTTTTAAAGATTTTATTTATCTATTCATGAGAGACACAGAGAGGCAGAGACACAGGTAGAGGGAGAAGCAGGCTCCGTGCAGGGAGCCCGACGTGGGACTCGATCCTGGGACCCCAGGATCACACCCTGGGCCGAAGGCAGGTGCTAACCCACTGAGCCACCCGGGGATCCCCAAAGACCAGTAAATTGTTATAAGTACCTCTGTCACTTCCACAGTGGTAGTGGGAAAGAGAACTTAGAGTTAATTTAGTCTAAAACTTTCCTTTTAAAAGTGGGGAAATTGGGGTTCAGAGAAAATTGGCTTGTCGAAAGTCAGGTTGGGCTCCCTGCGTGGAGTTTGCTTCTCCCTCTGCCTCTCTCTCTCTCTCTCTCATGAATAAATAAATAAAATCTTTAAAAAAAGAAAAAAAAAAAGAAAGGTGTGGTCTGGTGAAGTGTAGGCTTTCTAAGTTCCGATCTGATCCCTTTCCTAATGCACTCAGTCTCCTCCAGAGTATCTACACAAGGACAACACATTTTGTGCAGAGTCTTAATTGTTACTGAATTTGGAGCTCTGTGCATGGTGAAGGATTCTGAGGCTGCATCTGAATGCAGTGGGAAAAACTCTAACTCCATAATTGGTGGTATCTCCCATACAAGTAGGAGAAATGGCACATGTACAAGGTATTTGCCATCCTTGTTTCCAGGTGTCTTTGGATGTGCCTTGGGAAACACAAAAATCAGGGCCAGTAAAAGCCATGAAAGATTTACATGAGTATATGAAGGGAAGATTATAATCCACTTCTAATATGTTTTAGGGATACCATTGAGAAGGAAAATAGTACTTCTCTGGAAAAACGAAACCTGGATTTTGTCTCAGGTCTAACTTGTATGTGCTATTTATGGGAGAGCTATTTTACTTCTCTGAAGTCCAAATTCTTCTTTTGAAAAAAAAAAAAAAAACCTACTTCTCCAATTTACTGTGAGGATTGCCTGAGATTGATGGATGTAACCGATTCTTCAGGGCACGGCATAAAATAGGGACTTCATAGAGCAGTTGCTCTGTAACCTTTCTCGTGTGTGGGTCTGTATTTATCCACAAGCTTCCTAAATTTGGGATTTGCCACAAAATAATGTCTCAGTCCTCATGCTCAAAGCCTGCTCACCTCCATGCGTTGTTCTGTAGCACTGGGCTGTATATAAACTTGGAGAACCATGAAGGTCTTTAGAAAATCCAGACCTTACAAACAACAAATAGACAAAATACATAAAGGACATTTCCAACTAGTGCAACATAAAACCAAGGATTCTCTGTGTCCCTGTGTCTTATCTTTGAAAGGCCTTCATGGCATGCCCAGTGCTGGGAAAAGTGGGCACCTCTTAGTTGCTTCTTCCCCAACTGCCCTCCATGTTCTGTTCCTTGATGTAGTGTTATTGATCTCTTGTCAACACTAGAGCATCGCCTCCATTATTCGTCTACTTATTATTTCAAGAAACTTTTTTTTAAGCCCTACTGTCTGTGCTTAGTGATTGGGATATAATGCTTGTGAATATAGACATGTTCCTCCAACAAGTCTATGAGGAAGAAAGGGAATGAAACAAATGTGGAAAATACTAACAGGTCCTCACCTGCGTTCTTGGTTCCGTGGGGGTGCTGCAAAGAACTCTGCCAAATCCCTACAACTTGAGTGAGTGGGAGAGAGAACAACCATCTCCCTTTTATTATTGTATATCATAATCTTCTGCACTGCCATCTTCCTTTTTTGGTGTGTGCAAAACCTTGTGGTTTTCTTGGTAGGCTTTCTTTTTAAACAATCCACAGGCTTCCCTCTCCAAGATGTTTCTTATGCTGTAAGGCATCAGCTGTGGTTATGCCATCAACTTGCTAATCAAAGCACAGCCTAATTATAGACGTGTGTGTGATTCTCTATCTTGATCAGATAATCGAGGGGGACTCATTACTCAGATATCGAGGGCGAGGGGTGCTCTGTTACGGGAGTGATGCTCTGTGATGATAACCGTGCTAAGAGTGTGCAGGGTGTCTTGGTGGGGGCGGAGGAGGGGAGATATTCTGGGGACTAGCTAGTATTAGAATAGATGAGAAAGAATGGCAGTCCATTGACGAGATGCCCTAAAAGAAGATAAACTGTGTCTAAAATGAAAATTAGTGGCATTGTAGATATTGATTTTCACAGAACGCCCAAGAAACATCTTCCCTTTTGTAAAGGAAGACTCACCTGTGCTGTGTTTGTGGGCCAACACCATTACAGCTTTATTTAGATGTGTGTGAAGGAACCATCTGTTCCAGCTCACAGGAGGGCCAGGTCCGCATCACAGGCCCCTCAAGGTCCAATCACAGCACCTGATGCAAAAGTCCCCTGATGTGATGCTTGACTGAAAGCTAATGACAAGGAACACTTCATTTTTCAAAGCGAGCTTTTTCTCAGGAGCATGTGTGCCCTTTGGTGATTGCTTTTCTCCTCCCTGCAGCCCATAGAAACAGCATGAAAAGCAGAGGACCTGGGAAATGAGGACAGTTCTCCATTTATTCTTTCTTGTATTTATTCCTTCATCCATTCAAAAAATACATGTTGATGCCTGCTATTTGAGATGCTGCAGATATACCCGTGAACAAGGCAGATGAGATTTTCAAGGTGATTACATTTGGAGGGAGTAGGCAATAACCAAATACACAATTTTTTAAAAAAGATATGCAACCAGGTAGTAATGTGTGCTATGGTAAAATACATTGGGCTGATACAATGAAGAGAAACTGGTGGCCACCCCATCGTGCGGTCATAGATTGCATTTAAGCTTAGGTCCTAATGCCAAGGAGTCAGCCTTGCAAAGTTCGGGGAGGTGGGGGCAGAAGGTGCATCCCAGGGAGAGGCAACATCCATGGTCAGCTTTCTAGAGTCAGGACTGTGTTTGAGGTACTAGGCCATTCAGTGTGGCTGGGGAAGAGATTTGCATGATATGAGGTGGAACGACAGGCAAAGGGCAGGTCACATATGACCATGAAGGTCAGGATCATGAGTTTGAATGTCTTTCTATACATGATGAGTTTAAGTCTGGGAATGGCACGATTTAAATGTTGCCCAATGCTGTTGGGTCCCCATGAAAGATATTTGGACTCTGGGCCCCTTCCTTTCTTCCTCTCTATAAATGAAGACTCCATAGCAGCCTTCAAATTCTCCAAAAGGGACATAAAAACATAAAATCTGAGGCTTTACTACTTATTTCTGCAAACCTTTTCTGATTTCTCCTTCCTTTCTCTCAGACCAGGGTCATTATCCTCCTCAGGAGTATCATTGCTTCTTATACTTTTGGGACACTGTGTTACTGAGTTGCCTGGCTCCTTCTCTCTTTAGGGTCTAAATTCCTTGATGCCTCAGGTCGATGTGACCTCTCTGCCTCCACAACCCTAACTCAAGGTGTGGCTCAGCATAGTCCCTTTGTAAGCTGGCCCTTGACCGTATGTCCTGACTCCCTGCCCATGATTGTCACTTCATGATTTAGCCTCTAGACTGGTTGAGGTTCCACTTACTCCTCTGCCCAGAACTTCTTTGTTCCCATCTGCCTTCTGCAGAACTCCAAGGTCCTGAAAGACAAATCTGCCATAAGCAACCTTCTCCTCTGTGTTCCAACAGAATTGTATTATCTCTACTCTATACTTACAAGTGCAGTGCAGTGATCTGTGCATGTGTTTTGCTAGAATATAAACTTTTTAAGGACAAGTATTTTTTCCTTCACATCCATATGTCTATGACATTAGTCTTGGTATAGACGATCCATGTAGTAAATATTGATGAATAAAAGAATAATCAAGGGAAGCATGGCTAAGTAGGTAATAACCTCAGTTTAGTATTTGTGGCCACCACAAAAATGTGCACAGAGCTCTACCTTCAGGGAGAGTGATTGACAGAGGCCCTAGCTGCTGTGCTCTAAAATCCATCTTGCCCTGACCATGCCTCCTAGGATTGCTCCCAGCTAGCAACTGAGTACGGCAGAGCTGCTAAGGCAGGCCCACTCCTGGGAGACATTGTTATCCTTTTCTGAACCTCCCTTAAGCTGCACATAATCCAGGACACTTCCTCTTCTCCCTCCTTCACTCAGGCCTGGATTTTTATCTCGGTCTGAGGGCTCTCTGAACATATCTGCATTACTACTCCATCTTCTCTCACAGGGGCTTCCCCTAATATAATTCTTGCACATTTAATCCTGTCTTGGCAGACAAAGTAATTACATTTAAATCAGGTATTGAGAAATATTTATTGAGCACCCACTATGTCAGGCATTTTGATAGTGGCCTACCATCCAGTGTGAACAAGATGCGATCATGGGACTCAAGAAGCTGGTTGGGGATAAAGACTGGTAGTCAAATATAATACTAAGGGAGAATTGCTGGAATTAAGGGAGTCAGTGGGATATAAGAGCACAGAGAGGCACTAAACCTCGCTCTGCCCTGCCTCTGTTGGTTGTAGTGGGGATGCAGGGACAAATCACAGAAGGCTTTCTAGAGGAAGTATTGTGGTAAAATAGGAAGTGTCAGGGTTTTTGCTAGAGAAACAGAAGAAGTGGTGTCATCCAGAGCGTTCCAGAAAAAAATAGGATGGGAGCCTCGAGCAGGAGATGAAGCTGGACATATTTTTTGTTTGTTTGTTGTTTTGTTTTGTTTTTCGTTTTTATCAGAGGAATAAACAAGGAAACTGAACATGGTAATATAAAGGGATGGGGTGGAACTTACAAAGAGAGTAGTGAACAAGAAGGGGAAGAGGAAAGGGAGTGGGACTAAAGCTTGGAGGGGTTAGATTTGCAAAAGCCATGTTCCAGAATGCTCTAGATTGACAGAGCATTTGTTGAATGGCTGGTTGGTTTTACCAACTCAAAATCTTCCATGCAAGAAAACAGAAAGCAAGACACTAAGATCAGATCTTGACCACATAGACTTAAAGGCAACAGGAGTGAATCATAGTCATGTGGGGTTCTTGGGTATAGCCCAAAGTGTATACAACCCAAGCATAGCTTTGAATTGGTCTGGGCTGTGGATTTGGGAATTAGACCAGCCAGTCTAATGCTCAAGTCTCAGGTCATCATTGTCAGTTCTGATTTTGAGCAAATAATTGTCTCTGAATCTCAGTTTATTCATCTGTAACTTGGATTTTTTTTAACGTGAAAAGCCAGTGTTTATTAAGCAAGTCAGTGATGATCAGTGCTACACACATTTATTTTATTTATTTCTAGGTGATATTTTACAGAATAAGATTGCAGTTGCATGGGTAAGGAATATCTCAAGGTCACAAAACTGGTAAATGGTAGATCTAGCATTTTGCTTGAATTTATTGCATTAAAAAAAAGATATGTACATGTTTTAAGTTAAATACTATTCCATTAAAGTTATGTGACATGTTGGTAAAGTGTCCTGGGATTTCAATCCCCGCTGTGACACCACCTCCCTAAATCTCCCAGCGGTTACTCATATCTTGATTTAAGAAGCAGGGATTTAAGAGGTCAAGGCCTGAGAGTACATTCAAAAGCCAGACTCCACATTCAGCAGGATAAGCATCAGAGAAGGTGCAGAGAGGAGGCGCACAGAGGGTGCTCGCCAGTCAGTGAGAGGCCATGACAGACAGATATGAGGCTTCAGTTAGATGAAGAGACAGATATTAGCAGGACAAGGGAAGGGGATGTAGGGGGGGGTGGGAAGATTCATGGTCAGTCACAGCTAAGTATTTTACCTGTCAAAAAATTACTCTGACCTGCACATTTACGCTGTAAAAATACATCTTCAATCAAGGAAAGCAGAGCTCTTTCCAAGGACAAATCAAGGCAGCAGCTTCTGCTTGTCTCACAAAATTAATTTGAAACACACATACACACCGAGGACTGGACAGAGTGAAAGCCCTTTCACAACCTCTTCTCTGTGTTAGGTGGGAGGCAGTGATGGGAGACTCAGATTGATTGGGTCCTGGCTTCTGTAAAATGAGAAAGCATAGGGCAGATGCAGAAGGCGGTAGGAATATTAGAGTGCTAATTTTCCTCGTGTTGCTTTGTCTTTTTAATGTACATTAATAATTATTTTTGCAAGATACGGAAGCATAGATATACTTGCGTGCCTACCCTTCTTGAGCTTTCATTATAGGCTGACAAAGTGTAAACATTCTATATGTAACCTAATTTAATCCTCACAATGACCGTATGAGTTTAGATAGCATTATTAGTTCCATTTTACATATAAAACACCTGAAAATCAAACTCTCCAGTTGACCTAGTCCTCCTCTTAAAAAACATGCCTTAGAACAGCAAGAGAGAAGAAATTGTCCTGGAATTAGGTTCCAAGGACTAAGGTTAGGTCCCTAGTTCGGTCATGTGCTAGCTTTGGGACTTTGTGCAAAACCATGTAACTCTGTAAACGTCTCTCGACTCTGTTTCTCTTCATGCCCATCACTAATATCCTAAAGCCAACTCACTACTAAACTTTGTTGAGACGTTTGCAGTATCCTTCTATTTTATCTCCACACCAGCACCGTTTACTTTGTCCTCCCTCTAATGCACTCTACAAACTGCACCCGGGGGATTATTGGTGGGAACATAGGTATTAGGCAAGACTGTAAATGTGTTGCTTGCCCAACTGTATAGATGAGAATTCCATTAACTGAGGGTAGGGGTCATCAGATTTTTGTGGGAGGAGGATAGCCAGATCGTAGTTGCAGTGAGTTTGAGGTATAATCTATATTATCCTAATTTTCTTCTCACTCTACCTACACCCACTTTGTTGGGTGGTTGTGATTTGAGCAACAAAATATACATGGCCTGGTGAAATACGTAAATAAGGTGCTATTACTGGGACTATTTTCTTGCACCACAGTCATTGGGAGGTTTTGTGACAAATACATGCGGAGTGCCCGAAGCTCTTTAGAGGAAAACTGACTTGAAAATATCAATTAAGATACACAGATAAGTGGGCAGACAGGAGCTTGCTGTCTTGCAAGTCTGTTTCTCTTTCTTGGCTTACATAAAAAGGGTGGTTCTTTTTTATTCAATTTATGTCCAAACCCTGTTATTTGATGATGTGTGAGGCGCTAACTCTGAGCAGCACATCAGAAGTAGAGACACTCATTTGTTTTCAATTTTAATCCTACTTCTAGAGCAAGATGCAAGGCCAGATCATACTGAAAGGGGTGAGAGTTGGGGTCAGAGCTGCAATCCACAAGGCTGGTCAAGGAAATCCGCATCATTGCAAGAGAATTTCTAGAGAACAAGAGCTGTTGTTCAAAGTGGACCAGAGAAAAAAATTTAAAAAAATTAAAAAAAAAAAAAGAAAAGTGGACCAGAGAATGCTCTCAGTAGTAACGGTTCCTTCCTTACCCTCAGTGATCTTGATGACCACCTCTAGTTCAGTTTAGCATGGGACTTACTCTGTGTCACAGAAGATTAATATTTTTGTTTTTAGGTCTCCGTCTTCTCTGCTAAATTAAAATAATTAGTGCCCATCTATCAAGTACCCACTTTACAGCAATCACTGATTTAGGAATATTTCATGTATATTCTCATTCATTTCTCACAACACCTCTGCGAGGCGGCTGGAGTTTTTCCATTTATGGAGAAAGTGAGCATCTGAGATTTAAAGTCCCTTGTTCACAGCTAGTTAGCTAGTAGGTAGGGTGTCTTGATTGAGATTCATATCTTGTTTGTCTGATATACTGGATTTAGGTATCTTTTGCGGGGGTGGAGGGAGAGGAGGAGTCTTAATGTGTTTCTTGGGCCCAATCATATAAGTCAACAGGAGTCTATTGCATCTGTGGTCAAATTTCCTTCTCAAAATATCCCTCTCTACTGGATGAAGAACAGGAAACTTGGAAAGGATAAATTCTATGTGAAAACACATAATCGTGATAGACTCGTACTTAAAACTCAATCATTTTGGATGATTCAGATTATTACTCCAGGCCACACCCTCCTTCCCAGCACAGCTAGCTGCAAGCCCAGAGATTTAGGGATGTGCCATGCCGCATATATCCTCTCCTTGGCTTCCAATTCCCATTTCTTCCCTAATCATGGGAGGAATTCCATAGAAAGTAGTAATTTCTCCATGATCTGAGATCACAGCATGCAGCTAATTATAGAAATAAATAACTGGTGACTGGAACCATCTGTCCTTCCTTTGGCAAACACCTTTCTTTCCTGTGAAATTAGTGCCACCTGCAACCTGCAGGCCCCTCAGAGACCCAGGGGATGCCCCCTCCACATTCGGAGGTCGACTCCTTTGTTGCTCTCAACCCACAGTCACAACCCTATGGGCTGACACACATCCCCAGGGAGACACAGTTAATGAAGCCACTTGTGTTCCCAAGCTCTTTCCATGGTTGAGGGAACAGAGAATAGGGGCAGAGCTCGGGCCTCTGGCTTCCTCTCCCATTGTTCATTCCTCATGGCAGGAGGAGTGAGTTATACTCACTCTGTATAGTAGCAACATGGATTTCTAAAATATCTCAGCTCTTCCTTGTTCACTTTGGAAACAGGTAGTTCTAGTTCAATTCCCACCTCTCTACACTGTGATCTCAGATAAATCATTGTACTTCTTTTAGCTTCAATATCCTCCTTTGCATTTGAGGGAATAATAGGACCTACCAGTTAGGGCTGTTGTGAGGATTACATGAGATATAATGCATGGTATAGTGTAATATGTTAGTATTATATATCAGACTCCATATAGTGTGGCTTTCATTCACCATAAGTGAAAACTCTGGTTATAATAGAACTTGAAGGCTGTTAATCTGGGTTCCAAAGACTCTAAGGAATCCACAGATGCCTGAAAATATATGAAAGAGGCATGCATATGATGATTCTTTTAGAGGGTATGATATTGTGATTCATAATAAGAAACACTATTTGGCCTTTGTCCCCGTTTCTGGCACAGAACTCCTAAAACCCTTGGGATTTACTAATGGATGAGTGTGACCAAGGTGTTTCTTGCTATGTTAGTGAGGTGACTTTTGAGAAGCACCTGAGGATGGGAGTTGGTTGTCAGGGGAACCAACCAGGTGATTAGTGGGTCGGAGCTTTTAGCCTCAATCCCTGACCTCTGGGGAGGGGAGAGGAACTGGAGATTTAGTCACTAAAGGCTGATGATTTGATCAATCCTGACTAGGTAGTGTAGCCTCCATAAAAATCCAAAAGAATGGGGTTCTGAGAGCATGTAGGTTGGTGAACATGCAGAGATTTGGGGAGAGTGGTTCACTCAGGGCATGGAAGCTCCACAATATTTCCCCCTACTCCATGCCTCTCTTCCATCTGGCTGTTTCCGAGTTACATCCTTTTAATAATAATCCAGTAATCTAGTAAGTAAAACGTTTTTTTTTCTGGGTTCTGTGAGCTGATCTAGTAAATTAAACCCAAAGAGGAGGTCACTGCAACTTGTGAGCCATCGCCAGTCAGGAAGAAGCTTAAGCGACAGCCTGGACTTGCAGTTGACATCTGAAGTGTGGTGGGAAGAGTCACAGTCTTAGAGAACTGACCCTTTAACCTGTGGGTCCAGATGCTGTCTCCAGGTAGATAGTGCTAGGACACCCAGCTGGTGTCAGAGCATCGGTAGTTGGTGGAGGGACCTTCCCAATGGTGGAATTGGGTGCATAACCCATAGAGGGGGTGGAAACCATCCATAACCTTAATCAGAATCTCACTGGTGTTTTAGGACCTCTTCCTACTTTCCCAGTTTAGAGATTGGAAACTTGGAGGATTTTCTCCAGGTTTTTCAATTAGATTTCCTCCTGCTGTGGAAACTGCTCATAACAAAGCTACTCAGTGTCTTAGGGACCAAGAAGCAGGAGTTGTAAGCAGGCTTAATTCCTCTGGTCTCTATCTCACCAAAATAATGAAAAGTAGGTATCTCTATCACTACCTTTATAAGTATTTCATTCTATGTTGGTGATTCATTAATTTTATCACAATACCCTGTATGACTTGTCCAGTGTTGGGAACAATATTGTTTGGGAGCCCCCTGGCATCCATTATTACATGGACACAATTTCAGTTGTGGTTTCCTTGGCAGAGAATAGGAACGGATGCTAATAATGCTGCCAACCTTGGTAGCATCTAGCAGCTTACAAAACGATTTCACATTTATTCCTGGATCTCACCATAGATCTATTATGTATTCAAGGCAAAGGAATTTGTTCCCATTTTGTAGATAACTGAGGCTCAGTGAAAACAAGTGTTGGTATTAAATTGATTTAAGAAAACTCTCCCACCATTCAATATCCATAAAACCTAGATTTGTACAAACACCTGCTATCAGTTTTTACTTTTCTTTTTGTAGAAAGAGGAATTCAGAAAATGCTTCCAAGTACCCAGCTACCCACCCACATCCAGGATTCATTCAATTATGTGATCAGCCCAGATTTAACATTTAAGTTATCTCTAAGATTGACCCCATCACCTTCCACCACTAGATAATTGTTGCTATACTTCTATCTCAGCAACTAGGTACTGATCTTCTCTGATCATGAAATACTGATATATATATATATGTATAATATATACACACATATATGTATATGTATGTACACATAAATACACACGTGTATATACACGCATTAAAATATACAAAATTATATAGTTTTAAATCTGTAGAAAAAATCTAATAATTTATTTTATTTTTTTTTTTGTTTTTATTTTTGTTTTTATTTATTTATTTTTTTATATTCCATGCTCATGGATTGGCAGAATTAATATTGTGAAAATGTCAATGTTACCCAGGGCAATTTACACGTTTAATGCAATCCCTATCAAAATACCATGGAGAGTTAGAACAAATTATTTTAAGATTTGTGTGGAATCAGAAAAGACCCCGAATAGCCAGGGGAATTTTAAAAAAGAAAACCATAGCTGGGGGCATCACAATGCCAGATTTCAGGTTGTACTACAAAGCTGTGGTCATCAAGACAGTGTGGTACTGGCACAAAACAGACACATAGATCAATGGAACAGAATAGAGAACCCAGAAGTGGACCCTGAACTTTATGGCCAAATAATATTCGATAAAGGAGGAAAGACTATCCATTGGAAGAAAGACAGTCTCTTCAATAAATGGTGCTGGGAAAATTGGACATCCACATGCAGAAGAATGAGACTAGACCACTCCCTTGCACCATACACAAAGATAAACTCAAAATGGATGAAAGATCTAAATGTGAGACAGGATTCCATTAAATCTAATAATTTTTTAAAACTATAATGTTCTTTATTTGACATCTAGAACTCTAGGAATCTGCAAATGGGCTTCAGGAGGTCAAGAAATTCACATGCCCAAAACTTTTAAGAACAACTTCACAACATTGTGATAGTCACTCATACAAACAAAACTCTTCTGGAAGCCTGGAGGAGAAGTAGAAATTGTTAGGGTAAAGAAGGACCTCATGATTAAAAAAAAAAAAAAAATTTCAGAGGGACTGAACAAGAGATAATAAAGGAAGAGAAGTGGTGTGTACAAACTCTTATATCACTGTTCGTTTTGTCCAAAACACAACTTCAGATCTGTGGTTACCAGTTCCCCTGGGAATAGATACAACCTAGACTTTTCTTATATAGGCATTGCCTCATTAGCCGAAATGTTATTTTCATATTACCAGGATTCAGACCACTACTGAGGTGAGTAGAGGTCTCCCTTCATCTACCCAGTGTTTCATTAGTCCATTCATTCATCCAGTCATCTAATATTCATTCGTTGAGCATTGACACTATAGCACATTTGGTTAAAATCACTGAAGCAGACTGGAGGGAGAAATAGACAAGGAAATCAATGTCCCCAATACGGTGATAAGCACTAGGACAGAGGTATGGACTGGTTGCTACCAAAAGGTAAAAAGGAGAGGTGGACACATCGATCAAACTGGAGGCTGCAGAGAATGCCTCGCAAGGGTAGTATTGCTTGAGATAATTCTTAAAGGATGTGCTTATGTAGATATTATGGTTGGGAAAGTGGAGAGAAAACAGATTCCAGGTAGAAGGAACAGCCTGCATAAAGACCTAGAGATCTGAGGCAGCCTCATTGCTCCTAGTTGCCTCTGATTTAACCACCACCCGTACCTACAGCTCCATGCGTGGCTCCATCCCCCTGATGATGTCTGCTACGAAGACTTCCGTGGTAACTGCCCAGGATTTCTCACGTTAAGCAGCCTCTTCTTCACAGAGGGCCATTCTTACAAACCACAGGAACTATAGAGCTGATTCTGCACATTTAAAAACATTCATCTGCTTTACATAAAGGACATAAGGTTTAACATAGGATGTCCTCTTGATACAGGGATCACATGATGTGACATAAAAGGATGGTGACTCTCAGTTCTGCAAAAGTACATGTTTTGGATTGAGGGACACCCACCTTGGACATATTTTAAAGTTACATTTGCAAAATATCAAGATTCCAGAAATATCTGTTTTTAGGTTCTGTCTGTAGCCTCTTGCCTAATCAGAATCACTGACCCATTTTCTGTTTACATGCATGCATTTACTGAATGACCTTTGCCCTCTGTATTGCTTTGTCTATTCTCTCAAACTCTCATCCAACTCCCAAAAAGCTCGGGAGGTACTCCAGTGGAGGAAGTCTTTTTTATTTTTTTTTTTTTCTTTTTGCTTAGTTTTTGATCCTCCCCCTCCCAGGCTCAGCATAGAGGAATGGGACCTCAAATCAATTTTAAAATCATTATGAATTATTTGCATTTGACTTTTTAGCAGGAGCTTAAAAATATTTCAGAATTTTAGAGCCATAATTAGACCTATCATTTTAGACAAATGCCACATAATTTGTCCACTCCTGAAGCAAATCTGGCTTCTGAGAAGGAGGGCAAATATTTAAGAATGAAATGAGACCGAGGCTCACATGAATTAAAAAACAAGTGGTTTAAATCTTTAAAATGATTTCCCCAGTTCTTGCTCATTAGTCAATATTGCAAAAAGCCCCGTGCCAAAATTTTGAGCAGTCTCTGAATCTCAAAGACCATTCCTTTTCCCCCTCTTCATTATTAATGCTAATTTACATGAGCCTTGAGGTAAGCAATCGCTAATGTTCCTATCGCACCAGTTCCAGCCCTGGGAATTATAGGAGTGAAATGCTGGGCCTGGCACCTAATTTATGGTCATGCCCCCTTTTCACCTGAGCAAAGTAGAGAATGGAACATACTTTCAGGGGGAAACAATGAGTGCAAGGACGGCAGTCTGGGAGATGACAAATAAAGACGGGAGAGAAGACCCTCTCAGCCAAAGTGGTAATCAGAGAATTTAAAAATTATTTTTTGACAATGCAGACAGCCCTTGCAGAATGCCATTCCCTTTTAGATGAAGTTACTCAGTGAACCAATACAATGGAACAAGAAATAAAATGTCAGACAATGCATGAAACAGAAATGATTTCTCTTTACACATCTTATTTCCAAACCGTAGCTGGGGCAGCCTATCAAAACGTGACCCAGAGTTTCCTGTGGCTGGAAGGGCACCAGTCTCACACAATGACAAGAACCCAACAGTTGAAATAGATAGCTGACTGAATTCCCCAATCTTCTCTGCCATGTTCTTTGAAAACCCGCCCCTGCTTCAGTGATAATTATGATAATGATGATGACAGCAACAGCACCAGCCCAACGATAATAAAAGTACTTATTATATGGTATTTATTAGTGCCTACATTAACTTAACAATGGTATATATCGGGGATCAGCCAACCATGGCAGTGGGCCAGAGCCAGCCCATGACCTGTTTTTGTATGGTCCTTGAGCTAAGAATGAGTGTTACATTTTATAGGGCTATAAAAAAAAAAAAAAAAAAAAAAAAAAGGCAAGAATGTCACAGACACTCTGTGGTCTATAAAGCCCAAAGTATTTACTGTTTGGCCCTTTACAGAAATGTTTGCCAACCCTTGGTATATATTAATATTCATGTAGCATTTACTGGATACCAGCTTGTTGTATAATAAAGAATTTTGTTGGCCTTTGTTTTTGGTTCTTGGGAGAAAGCCTCTACACCCTTGGAATTTATTCATAGTGGACCTCTCAGACCACAGGTGACTTTATGCTACCGAGATGAAATTATGGGGAGATCCAAGGCAGATTAGGGATGGGGACTGGCCATGCCAGGGACACCAATATGGGTGCTTCTAGGTTACAGGTGCACATGGATTTGCAGGAGGGTGTTGTATCCGGAGGACATAGAAGCTCTACATTTGGGATTTCCTCGGATCTCATTCTATGTTCTCTTCATTTGATCGCCCTGACTTTGTTATCCTTTATAACAAAGCTGTAATCATACTATAGTGCCTTCCTGAATTTGTGAGTCACTCTACAGAATTATTGAGCCTGACAGAATGGCGGAAACTCCTAAATTTGTAGCCAGTTGGTCAGAAGGGTGAGTGGCTTGGGAACCCCGGATACTGTGGCTGATGTCTGCAGGAAGGGTGTCTGTGGAAGACCACCCTTAGACTGTGAGGTCTGCAGTAACTCCAGATAGTTAATGTCAGAATTGCACTGGCACTAGGCATTTTTAAAATCAAATTATAACAAGTATTCATTCTGAAACAACTCTATGAGGGAGGTGCTCTTTTTCCATATTTGCAGATGAGGAAATTGAAGCACAAAGAAATTGGGTAATTTGCCCCAAGCCACGCAGCCTGAAAGTGGTGGAGTCATGATTCAAATTCAGACAGTCTAGCTTTGGAGGCCAGCTGAGATCGTAACTATCATGCTACTAAATCATGATCCCTCGGGACGCCTGGGGGCTCAGTGGTTGAGCGTCTGCCTTGGGCTCAGGTCATGATCCCGGGGTCCTGGGATCGAGTCCCATGTCAGGCTCTCTATAGGGAGCCTGCTTCTCCCTCTGCCTGTGTCTCTGCCTCTCTCTCAGTGTCTCTCCTGAATAAATCAATAAAATCTTAAAAAATAATAAAAATAAATCATGATCCTTCTAAACGTCATCCGATGGTAGAAGGATGGTTGCAGAATTCTGTGTGCTCTAACACTGGGAATTCAATCCCTCCCTCGGTGTTGTGCTCTTTGCCTTGGCCTTGAAGCTCAGTTCTGATCCTAAGCTTCGGACCTTATAACCACAGTGTGTCCCAGTTTTACTGGCTGCATCCTTGATTTGTTCCACGTGTTCTCAATACCAAGACAAGGGTTGTCCAAGAGAAAAATAAAGGACTATGGAGTAGGGCAGACTTCACTGTGAATCTTCGCTCTGTCACATTCTTGCATCAGACATGTTACTTGATGTTCCCACACCTTGGTTTTCTCATTCATAAAATGGAAATGTGGAAGCAAAAGAATAAAAGTGCATTCAGGTGTTTTGATCGGAGCAGAACTGGGGTTAAAACTTTTCTGGCATGTGGAATTGAAGGCCGTACTTCAGTTTCCATCCACACAGCATCTACTTGGATCCAAGGATTGGCAGGGCAGCTAGGGTTCTCTGTGGGCGTGGGGAAAAGAGCACACCTGAAAGGGACGAATCGCAGGGAGGGTCTGTGTGTCTGTGTGTGAGCGAGAGCTTTCCTTTCTCTTCATCAAAGAAGAATCTAGGGAGAGGAGCCAGATTGAGCAACAGGGTCTGAAGGTGAGCTGGAGACGGGTGGTGGTTGTGACTCTACTAAACCTGTCCTTACCAAGGCACCTTGTTAACATGTGTGCCCCAGGGAAGGAAGGGCCGTGCTCATCAGCTAGGAGATGTTGCATTAGCTCCAACTCCTCCAGCTGCATGATCTTGCTGTGCATTCCCCTCTAACTCAAAACAACACAGAGGGAGGGTGGTTGCTCCCTTTTCCCTTCACAGCAAGGATGGGTTTAAAAACAGCAGGGCCCTGTGAAATCAGAATTTGCACTTCAGCAATGTGAGGGCAGTGAGCCCAGTGGATTTCAGGTTTGATTATCACTCAGTATAGCTGGAATACAGTAGGGACCCCTAACTATAATAAGGTGATTAGGGTGGGGGTGGCGTGTGGGAGAGGGAGTGGTGGTTTTACATATATAGCCCCCTACGTGGTTGTGATGTTATATTTTGGTTGCTCTATTTTGCATATGATAAGTACTGAGACTTTATATACTTTTTTGTTCTTCCCTTTACCTTCCTTCTTCCTCTTCCTTTTGCTTTTCCATTCAAGATATTCTCTGGTATAGTCTTGTCATACTCTGCCTTCCAGGGTGCGACCATCTGCCCTGAGGCCCAGTCCTATTGCCTGGTTCTCACTCCACCTTGCTGCTGCCTGCCTGCTTCGGCAGCTCACTCCTGCTCCTTTGTCCTCTCTCCCTGCTGTGACAACATTCCGAGAAGCTGGAATGTACTCAGGATCAAACAACAGAATATAGGGGACCTTCTGGAGGCAGATTTCAGTGGATGTTACTGAGAATCTTGGTTTCAGTCCCTGCTCAAGGCTTCAAGCTAATTGATGGCTGCCATCTAGATGGATCTATTGCCCAGAACCAACTCCATGCAGACCTACCCGTGCCTGAGTGCCCCACAATAATAAGCTTTAGGCTTCCAGATTCCTTCAGGTCTTGTCCCTGCCCCACCCTCAACCATTCTCTACCCCAAACTCTTTTCTATCCATCACCTTTTATGCCTGCACTGCCTCTAGTAGCCTCCAGCCACATGTGGCTATCAAGCTCTTGAAAAGTGGTTAGTTCAATCTGAGATGTGCTGTGAGTATAAAATATACATTGGATATTGAATTCTTGGTACAAAGAAAAGAATGTAGAATAAACCCGTTAATGTTGTTTGTGTTGATTTCATGTTGAAACAATAAAACGTTAGGTACATTGTATTACATGAACTGTATTAAAATTATTTAAATCTATCTCCTTTTTTAGAAGCTCCTAGAACGTTTAAAATTACAAGTGTCATTCACATTTTGGTTCATATTACATTTTTATTGAAGAGCAGTGTTAGGCAGACTCTTTAAAAACATAATCTGACCACTCTGTTCCCCTGATTGAAACCCTTCAAGGTTTTCTTAGTACAGTGCTCAAATTTCCTAGCAGGATTGGAACATTATGTGATCTGGGCCCTGTTTGCTTCTTCATCTCTCCCTGTGCTCCTCCCTCAAGGAGTCACGTGCAGCCATGCGAATGGGCTGTTTCTCCTCACCTCTAGACCTTTGCTCATGCCAATTTTTCCACCCGGAAAGCCCTTTCTTCCCATATTCCATCCCTAGCTCCTCTTCGTATTTCAGGCTAGATGTTCATTATCCTTGAGGTGCCCTTCCTCAATCTTCCACAGTGTCCAGTTCCTGAACCTCTTAGGACCCTCATCACATCATGTGACCACCACCCCTCCCCACTCCTGCACTCCATTATCATCCCTGAGTATGGGTCCTACCTCATTCACTGATGTGTATCTAATGCATTTATTAGTGCTTGCCACATAATGGTTACAATGCCTTTAAACTGAAGTAAAACATACACCTTTTTGAATAAATAAATGCATCAATCAATATTCATTCTTTTAAATCAATAGAGCATACCTGAGATACTGAATTCATCAACACACTGGTGAGAGAGCTATGTAGGATTGCTTTGGGGACTATCCCTAAGGACTCAAATTGCTTGGAAAGGGGCCTGATTCCATTTTCCCAGTGACTCATATCTAAGTTTACCAAGGTCATGGGTGCTGGAGGCAGCCATCCTCAAGTGCCTGCACAGCTGGCATTGGCCCCAGAAAGCCAATTGAGGAGGGTGCTCTTCTCTCCCCTTCAAAGTTGTCATTGTTCGTGCACTGTGGAGTAGTAACAGTACAAGGCCTTTGCTCCAAGACTCAAACCAATTATATTTCCAGCTAATTATTCAGGCCCCAGACCCTTCTCTGCACGATGTTTACAGAACAAGGGATCTTTCTGACCTTCAGCTTGTAAGTGTCCATGATAAAACCTGCTCCCCGTGTTTGATGTTGAGGTATTGTCTTCACCTACCTTGCCATAGTAAAGACATTCAAAAGTAAAACTGAGAGATCATTGCAAATCAGGATTTAATAATGATCTGTTTTTGGAAACTCCATTTTATGAATTCCAGTTCTCACAGTTGGGACATAGTATCCTGGAAACTCATGTTTCCTCATTCTCTGATCCAGCCAGCCCTTTTATGCATTGTCCCTCCAATTTATTTAGGTTCACCTATATGCTCTGCTTCTACTTGTGTCTTGCCTGACTTACCCTAATATCTTCTTTTTAAGGAGATCTTACCTATCTTTAATATCTTGGTCAAAGTTCTTTTCCTCTATGAAACAAAAATAGATCAACTCAATCCTCAATAATGTCTTCTTATCTCCCGTAATATTTATTATCCTTATTGTTCTCTTTGGCACTTCAATTTGGTCTTAATGCAGTCTTGGGATATTGATTATATCACTGTGTTAGTATTACTTAACCTTTCAAAAGATTATGTCATGTGTCTTCAAATATATCATATGCTCCCTGAGGGCACAGTCTGTCCTGTATGTCTTCATAGTCACCCTGGAGCCTAGCATATGGGTCAATAAATTAGTTTTGACTGACTGGTATGTAATAAAAAGAAAGCAGGATAATATCAAATATAGATTGAGTTAGTAAACTAGATCAATAACATTAAAAACTGATATACTTGAATTTAATGGAAGACCTTGGTTAGTCAGAGGAAAATGGGCTTAGAATCATCCATTTTTCAGCTTCATTCCTCTGAATAACTTGGAGTATAAGTTCTACCTGCATGCTGAGGATCTAGTGTTGAACAAAACAGGAACCTTTTGGCCTTTACAGCAGGGCTTAGAATTCTAGTGATAGAAGCAAATAAAAGCAAATATACTGTCTAACATGATACCTATTGTTTAAGTATTATGAAGAAAAAGGAGGCATGCTAGGGAGGTAGATGCTGCAATTATGAATTTTAAATTTTTAGGTCCAGCAGAATTAGGTTCAAAATAGGCTCAATCCTTTACACGGGTCATGCTCTACTGGGTTCCTTATGTAAACTTTATAGCTTTCTCTTTCTGTAAAATGATTAAACACGAATAACTACTTGTGCACAGAATATTGATAAAAAAGTATAAAATTCTTGACATGTTGTAGGCATTCGGTATATCGTACCAAATACAAGACTACATAAAAACCCACAGAGGTGAAAGTACTCACATATCTGCATAGTTGTAGTTGCGTTCCCTCCTGCATCTCTGCATCCTAATCTAGCCTTATTCGAAGACATGCTTCACATACCACCACCTTTGTGAAGTACAACCTAGGCCTCTTCTGCACTCCACAAAGCTTTTTACGTTTGTCTCTTATTTGTGAGCATATTCTCTCCTTACTAAGGCTATAAAGACTTTGAGGAAAAAAATGTGATTATTGGAATTTTATGATTTTTGACATTTTACTCACCATTGACATGCAATCTAAAGCCAAGGGCCATAGAATCTGCTTGCAAATTAGCTCTCGATGTCACCCATTTTTCAACTGTACTGCTTGAGTATAAGCAGTTACTGTCTCTCCATTGATCCCTGACCCTGCAACGTCCTTTAACTGATCTCCTTATTTTCGTTCCTAACTGCCTTCACTTATTTCCATCTCACAGGCAAAACTATCTTCTTTAAAAATGAATCTAATGAAGTTGTATCTTTTTCTTAAACCCTTCTGTAGATTCTCATTAAACTTAGAATAAAATACACACTCCTTATGCAAAGCCGGTGTGACCTGGCTCCGTCTGCATTTCACACGTTATAGCTCAGCAGGCGCCTCACTCACTGCCCTTCAGCTATTGTGGTCCTCTCTTAGTCCCTTAAAGTTTCCAATTTTTCCTCATTCTACCAGAAGCAATCTTTTTTTTTTACCCCCACCCCAATTCTTTGCCCAAATAAAGCCATATATCCTCTGAGTCTCACTTCAAAACTTATTCCTTCAGAGAAGCATTCTGAAATTGTCTAAATTTTCCACTTGTTTTCTTATTTCTAAAAACCCAATTAAGTTAGTTAATAGTACTTACCACAGTTTGTGGATTTACTTTTATTTATTTATTTTATTTATTTATTTATTTATTTATTGTGGATTTACTTTTAATCCCTTATTAGACTATGAGCTGCATGAGGGCAGAGCAGCAACTATGACAAAAAATGTCGAATGAATTAATGATTTAAAAAAATGCTTGATACCTTCTTGATAGGTGCTGCTGTTTGCTAGCTGAATTCATGGTTATCTGATTTTTAAAGTATTTTAAAAATATACTCAGCATTATGGAAACAGTGTCCGTTGAGGCTCTGATTTTGCAGAGTGCCTTCCTCTACCCTTCTTACCACCAGCAACCATGTTGCTGGAAACTGATGATTTTCTTAGCCATTCTTCTCCCCACAAGACATCTTCTTTCAGTGTCCTGTTCCCAATATCCTTTATCAGCTAATCTAGAAGGAAAAATGTATGACTCCTGTCAGTTTCCGGTTTCTGTGCGTGAGACTACGTTCTTGTCTACCTTCTTTATAATTATTATATTTTAATTCATGACAAGGGCTTAGTCATAGTTGGTTGAATCAAATAGGTTACATGAAAAGATTTGTATCTGAAGAGGTTTCCATAACCTGGATTGATAACGCTAACCAATTAGATGAGATTTCACATGAAGAAATGCAACCACCTGCCACTCTTCACTTAAAAAACTATAGAGGATGGGAAGCACATAAGTTAAACTCAGCATGGGTGAAATAGGCTCGGGGCTTTCAGCCGACTCAATGTGGTTCAGGAATATAATACATGTGGAGATCAGAAAAAATATATTTGATTTGGAATGAAGTAATAGAAATAGAATATGGAGAATATGTGTGATCAGACAATGTAAACTAAAACACTTCAGGACATGATAATTTAAGGAACATATTTACAGAGTGAGACACAGAAGGTCACTGGGAAGGTGAGGGAAGTGAAGACATGAAACTAGAGTAACGGAGTTATAGATCTTAAAAAAGAGAAAATAAAGCATACAGTAGGCTGGATAGAACAATCAAAAGAGCCAAGCTTAAAAATTCTTCAAACATAAATTTCAATTCAAGTCCTTCTAGTTTCTGGATATATGACCTTATATCTCAATTTTCTCATCTGAGAAAAACTGGTATATCAACTTCATAAATTATTTGTAGTATAAAATGAAAGCAATTAGTCCAGACCCTAAGATGTAGCAATTGTCCAATATATATTAGATGTAATTATTAATATTAATGTGAATAACCTTATAACGGAGTGGCTGAGAAGGAGTGATCTCCCTGTCAGTCCAGGAATTCAGAGATTGGATGGATGTAGGGGGATGTGGAAGAAATCCAGTGTCATAGAAAACTATAGTGACTTTCCACTCTGATTTGCTATTATTTTTCAATAACTGGTGGGAGGGGCAGGGGGCAGCTGAAAGAGAGAGATCCAGTCTTTAATGAACTACTTTCCATCTTCCAACATGTTTTCAGTCAGCTCATCATCAAAACACCTCTCTAGGCACCTCAAAGGCCACTCCCTTACCGTGTGTGTGTCCCCACCACTGCCTTGCCCCAGACAAGTTCCCATCCCATGCCAGGCTGGCAGGAGACCCACCCTGGAGGAGAGAAGGGCACAGGTGTGCAGGACTAGGTCTGGTCTGCTTCCCTCCGCCTCTCTTCTTCAGCCCCTCCCTCCTGCCTTGGTTTCAGTCAGCACATCACCCCGGGGACTGATAAGGCTCTCGTAACCCGTGGCAACCAGCTGCCTTTGGCTAGAAAATGGCTTTTCCATAATTTCATAATGTACTTCAGTGGAGGGGGCGGGGGAAGAAAATTGGAAAATAAATAAATAAGTCTGGCGGGGAAGCTGTTGTACTCAGGGCAAGGAACGATGGGTTGTAATATTCTCCAAGTTGATTACACTGCCCTTTCATAGGGAAATCAAGCTCTCTTTCAATAAATTTAGAAAGGCCCTCCTTAGTATGCCCTTTGAAAGAGCTGGAGGACTACCCACGTTCTAATTATTTTTAACATGAGTGTGGTGGCCCAATTTGGAGAGAGAGACTGACACCAACCTAAGTTGTTACCAATTTTTGAAATAGGTCCTTAGAATACACCTGGAAACTTATTTCTCCAAACGATGTACCTTCCTCAAGCCACCATAATTAGTACCCACCACCCATATACTAAGAATCACAGAATTGAGGGGCACCTGGGTGGCTCAGTGGTGGAGCATCTGCCTTTGGCTCAGGTCATGATTCCAGGGTCCTGAAATCAAGTCCTACATCGGGCTCCCCGCAGGGAGCCTGCTTCTCCCTCTGCCTGTGTCTCTGCCTCTTTCTGTGTCTCTCATGAATAAATAAAATAATAATAATAAACAAAGTAGAAAAAACTCATTGTCAAGAGTTTTCAATAGAAATCTCAGTGTTTTACAAATATTTACTTAAAATATTTTACTCATTTAATAAATGCTTATTGAGGGTATACTCTGCGCAGAGTCCTGTACAAGGCCTCTAAGAAACACCAACTAGCCTATTGAAAACTGTAACAACAAAAATAATAAAATGCATCCCAAGTGTTATAAGCCACATTTTAACAAAATGAGAAAACTTTGATTCTTAACCTTAGTTGCTCAGTTAACATGTTTTATTTATTTATTTATTTTTTAAATTTTATTTATTTATGATAGGCACACAGTGAGAGAGAGAGAGAGAGAGAGGCAGAGACACAGGCAGAGGGAGAAGCAGGCTCCATGCACCGGGAGCCCGATGTGGGATTTGATCCTGGGTCTCCAGGATCGCGCCCTGGGCCAAAGGCAGGCGCCAAACCGCTGCGCCACCCAGGGATCCCAGTTAACATGTTTTAGTGTAAAACTTATTTCCTTAATCTTGCTCACTTGAAAGATACGCTTGATATGTATTGTCAGGTGCATTGCTGAAAGACTGTTACCATTTAAAATTACTTTTCTATGCTATCAGAATTCTCTATTCTAAGATTTTAAAAAAGCAAATAGAACTCTGAGACTGACCCAACAATAATGACCTTCTCCAATCTTTCATTCCTATATTCATCAGAGTAACCTCATTTTTATTTAGGAATTAATGTTAATTTTTAATTTGACGTCACCGTTTTTTAGGAAGTCCTCATATCTTCAGTGTACATTTGAAATGTTTATTGAAGATATGATAGGGGATCCCTGGGTGGCTCAGCGGTTTGGCACTTGCCTTTGGCCCAGGGCGCAGTCCTGGAGTCCTGGGATCGAGTCCAGCGTCAGGCTCCCTGCATGGAGCCTGCTTGTCCCTCTTCCTGTGTCTCTGCCTCTCTCTCTCTCTCTCTCTCTCTCTCTCTCTGTCTATCATGAATAAATAAATAAATAAATCTTAAAAAAAAAAAAGACATGGTATAGTGAGGGGACAGCTGATTAAAACAGGGTGTTGGGGAGAGAAACGATGTGGCATTGGCCATGAGTTGACAATTATTGAATATGGGTGGTGAGCACCTTGGGGGATATTTGCTCAATAGCTTCTACTTCTGTATGTTTGAACTTTTCCATTATAAAAACATTACATTAAATATAACCTATTTTTTTTTTTCTCACCGAGGAGCTTCCAAATAGGGAAACAGCATACATTTGGGCTCATGAAATATATTTGTACTAATGACGTACTGCCCGTTGGTTTGTTTTGTTTCAGCACACACACAGTAAGATTTGTTTGGAGGTCTGCTACCTGTGGATGGTGAAAGTCCCTGTGCTATCTCATTTGTAGCTAATGCTCTCAGAGGTGGGTGTCACCAGCAGGCCAAGCAGAAAAGACAGCAGAAGGGCCTATAGGGCCACATGTCCAGCTAGGGACAAGCTGGGACGTAGACCCCATTTCCTAACCTTGAGCTGTCCTTCACCTAGAAGAAAAAGCAAATTGCCCTTTACAAATTCAATAGCTGAAGGAACAAAAAGTTATGGTCCTATGATAGATAGTATATGAGCTCTGTATACAATAGGCCTTTTCTACGTGGAAATGGCATTATCATAGTTTCACCATCCAAAGGTTCATGCTGACTCTGTGCCCCTACACTATATTAAATGCATTTATAGGCAAAAAGCTATTTCCCATGCAAATACAAGTTTATAGGAGAACAATCAACAGGCATTTGATGTAGTTGGTGGCAAACAGGAACTATCTGTTGACATTTTTGTGTTATTTTATGTACTGTGTGTGTGTTTATGCAATTTTTTTTTACATTAACTTCTCCCTTAAATATATCTTCCAGCCATCTTCATGATTGGATTTTCTTTTGTTATAAGAAGTGAACATAAATTACTCCTGTCGGGTGCAGATTAGGTTCCAGGATTTCTTTTCTTCTGTCACCATCAAAACCTGGGTGTCAGAAAGCTTTAATATTTAATGCAGGCCTAATTAGTCTCAGTTGGGCCCAGGGCACTTAGCAAAACCTGACACCAGCCATAGAGTCAAGTTCATTTAGAGAGCATAATTACCAGTTATTTCTATACTGCAATAAATGCCCCTATTAGAGTAGCCTTCCTCTCACCCTCTGATTTTACAAGTAAATTGAAAAATAGAGGAAAAGAAAAGGCTTTGATTCCCGGTGACAGTGGACAAAGATTATGTAATTTGATTCTGGGTCTGACATTTCTGAGATAACTTAAAGAACTTGCAAGTATATAAAAATAGAATCCGAGATGGCTGGATAAACCTGCCGAAGATGAATCTGTAACAGGTTGTTAAAGAAAGTTAGAAATTCATGAGGATAAATTGCTGTCCATGACCAACATTCTGAAAATAGTTTTTACATATGTCTGACCAGTCATTCAGAAAATGTGTATTGAAGCCTTATTATGGCCAGACATCATCCTGAGTCCTAGGGTTACGATGGTAAAAAATGAAAAGATTTCTGCTCTTAAGATGTACGTTCTAGCAAGGAGCTATAGAATGTTTTTTTGGAGCTATAGAATTTAAATCACATATTTAATTTGTATTTACACTTCTACTGACTGCTACGCTACAGAGTCATAAGATGCTATGATGATAGCAGGGTGACCTGACCTCAACTGAGATATCAAGAAAAGCATCCTTGAGGTATGGACATTTTCACTAAGATATGAAAAAAAAAAAAAAAAAAAGGAGAGGAGTGATGGGGAAACAGTAACAGAGAGAAGTACACGAAGTCTCTGGACAAGGAGGAAGCAGAGTGGCTTCATGGAATGAGAGAAGGCCTGTGTGATGACTCCCCAAGAGCTCTGGGACACGAGAGGGTGAAGTCCTTGGAAGTCAAATAATGCAAACCCTGATGGGCCACGTTGTGGGACTACACAGTAGTGTCATTAGCTGTACAGTGTCTGTCTTACTCTCTTCCCAAACCTGAGCACCTAACCTGCATGCATGGAATGAATCCATTGAATAATCGAGCAATGACAGTCACAGAGTCCCACACCCAGATTCTATCACAGCTTGCTTTTTATTTTTTGCACCAATTTACAATTCCAAACCCCCCTTTTCCTGTATGATGTAGTCCTCAGTGCCATCACCTAAGGCAGGCATGTATAATCATTGCCTTTAAATCCTAGGGAAGTTGGCTTCGATGGAACTCCTATGACTGCAGAGCTGAGACAGAAGGAGAGGTTCACATTCACCCAGAAAGGAGTTTGTTATCTGAATTCTGCAGTGTTTCTAGACAAACACATCCAACCTTATCTCCTACAGCAATCCCCTCCCTGCCTTCATCCCCCGTTTCCCCTTGTCAGTCCATGGTACCCACAAGTCTCTGTTCAAGACTAGACTTCCTTTGTGAGCTTCCCAGCTGTTTTAGCAGGTCAAGTCAGTATTACACGTTTTATCACTTGACTCTTCATGCTCTTCCTGTTCTTTCATTTCATCTGATAGTGAGCCTTTCTGCTCGAAATAGAGCATATGTCCCATGAGGGCAAAAACCTTGTGTTTGTTTCCGTTCTTGTTTTTCCTCCTCCTGCAGCCAGTACACAAAGCACAGGAGATGCTAAATAAACACTTGCTGATGGATTGGTCCCTGGGAGAAGCAGCAATTCCCTCACCTGAGTAGGAAGGACTTCTATCCCCCTTTTGTTTACCTATAAGATCCGGAAATTCTGAGAGGCTGACTATGGCTGAGTTGATCTGATGAATGGTGATGTGAGGGCAGAAGGATGGGAGGAGGGAGAGGTTACATCAATGATTTATCTGAAAACCCTTGCCAGCCAGAATTTGAAGCAGCCCCAGGTGACCCTCTTGATGGCTATCGATGACCTTTCAGTAGCCAAATTCAATGACGTTTGCTTAGTCCTCACCCGACTTAAATCTGGGAAGCATTTTTCACTGTGGATCTTTCCTCCCTGCATATTTTTGGAATTCATCCGCTCCCATATTAAAAGGATGTTGATTATGATCCTGTGCTTATCTCCTGGTTAACTCTTTCATCTTTCTAGATGTTTCTTCCCCTCCTTTATTAATGCATTTAAACAAAACATTTATAGTTTATGAAGTCAATAATTCAAGTTTAAAACAAAATATAAAGTAGTCCCCTACCTCATTTCTCCCCTTGAGTGAACTTCTTTCAACATTTTTTTTTTGTTTCTTCAAGTATTTATCTCATCTCTAAAACATAAGGTTGGCATTTTGTTTATAAAAACGCATAGCTGTCTTGAAATTATACTCTGGAAGAAAAGAATTTGGCTCTCTTACCTGAGCCGTCAATTAAAATTCTTTTCTCCATCCTCTCAATATAGTTATATCAATTTTATGCTAAATCTATACTCACAGCTTATATTATTATGACAATATAAATATAATTCACAGCTGAAGCATACAACATATCGCAATCGTGTGTGTGTGTATA
Organism: Canis lupus familiaris; assembly: GCF_011100685.1. Taxonomy (NCBI): domain Eukaryota; kingdom Metazoa; phylum Chordata; class Mammalia; order Carnivora; family Canidae; genus Canis; species Canis lupus. The sequence continues at coordinate 71,993,746 of NC_049232.1, read as the reverse complement.
TGCATATACACATATACATTCTCCTAAAATTAGCAAGTGACTCATATTTTTCTGTTGGCTCCCTTTTCCGTGTTCTTATCACTAATTCCATCTCAAATGTCTTAATGTACTAAAATGCATCAGGAAATACTAATCCATTGTTTCCTTTTCTTCCCTTGGTCTTGGAGCAATCTACCGGGAGCCCTCCAGCTCTTTTAACCAGCACTGTTGGTCCATAGGCTGCTCATTAGCTTTTGACCCAGGATGCTCCTTAGTCCTCATACTGGGACCCACTTTCACTTTTTGCATGGGGGGGGAAGCCTATTTCCCGATTCTTGGATCTTCTTTCATGGATTACTCTCTCATTTAGGTGGCATGCAACCTCCATCCTCCTGCGAAAGTGTACACAAGGGTTAAGTATGTGAGTCACTTCCTTGATGTCTGAAATATTATTAATACTGAATCATGGTGTGTGTATAGAATTCTATGTTTGAAATCAGTTTCTCTCAGAATTTCTAAAGTATTTCTCTGCCATCTGACAGGTTCCAATATTGTCTTTAGAAAGCCTAATGCCATTCTGATTCCCAGTCCTTTGTATATGAGCTGTTTTCTATCTCTTTGAAGCTTTAAGAATATTTGATTTATTTGTCATGTTCCGAAATTTTATAATGATATGCTTTGATATGCTGGGTACTCCACAGGCCTTTGTTGAATTATTTCTTTGGTAAATACCTTTCTTCCATTTTGTCTGTTATTTGTAACTTACTTTAGTCAGATAGTAGACTTGCTGTAGTAATATTCTATGTTAGCTTTTATTTTCTATTTATTTTTCTAGTTACGTTTGGGGGGATTTTTGTGACTCTAATGTCTCTTTCTTTTGAATTATAAATGCGTTTGATTTTTGCTACCATTTTTTAAATTTCAAGATTTTTTTTTCCCCCATAACATTTTTACAACCTTGCTTTTTGTTTCAATGATCAAATGTCTTTTATTTTCTCAAAGGAGCAATTATATTTTTCTAGGCATTTCTTTCTGTTCTCTACATTATTTCTGTTTCCTTGGAGTTCCTCTTCTAAATTTGTTTTGATTTTTTTTTTCATATAAGCTTTAGTTTTATATCTCTATCTTACCTATTTATCTCACTAAGAAGCTTCTTTAGAGCAGCATGTGTGGTGCAGCTTATCAATCCATTGGGCTTCACTGAAAGGTGGTTGGACCAGGTCCTGGCCTTTATGCTGGCAGATGTCTGTCTGCTCACATAGATTTTTTCTGTTGGACCAGTCACTTTCCTCGAGATGAATATCTGGGGAACATAAGTTTTGATTCCAGCATTCTGGAAGCTGAGGAAGACAGACTTCTAATCACTACTTCTGTTTCCCATGCATTGCCCTTTGTCTAGCCTCAGCTATACCTACTGTGTCTGAGACTAGGGTAATCTCGAATTAAACTTTTAAGGGACTAAGTCTCCTGTCTTATTTTGGAGAGGGCAATCAGGCTTTTGAAGGAGTTCATCTGAGGCTCTAACTGTTCCTTCAATACTTTCAACCAACTCTTTTAATTACCAGTCCTATTGTTCATCCCTGACTTTACTGCTACGTGGCATCTCCAATTCCCGACTTTCTCCAGTTTCCGTGATGCCAGCCATTCAGACTTCTCTGGCAGGCCAGGTCAGTCACTACTTATCCACACACTTTTACCTTTTATTATTCAATGAATGTAATTTTGTTGACATTCTTCATTATTTACCAACTCTTCTCTCATTCTCTTTTACTCCATAGATTTAGTTCTTTTTTGGTCAATCACATCATTTCAGTTAGAATGGGGAAAGTTCAATTTACTCCTTTGTTTAACTCTAAGGCCATACTTTTCTCTAGCATGTTCTTTTTCTTTTTCATAAGCTTTTAGTCATTTTATGCCCAGAAAAGCCTTGCCTATACAGTCACAGCCCAAACCAGTTCTATGTGCAAAAGACATTTTCTAGTTAGGACTCACTGTTTTTTGCAGTACTCCGTGTACTGCGTCTAAATTAGAATGAATGCATCATCATTTTTCTGACCACAAAATAAACTCTTGGTTGATGTTCAACAGCATAATCCAAATGAAAATTAGTCATTTTGCCCTTAAATGTTGATCATAGAACTTGCAAAGCCTGCATTCAAATGTAATTTGCACTCTCACTCAACAGGTAATTACCAAGTGTCTCCTTTGTGTCTAGCACTGTGTTAAAACTGGCTGATAGACACATAAGACATTTACTTTGCTCTTACAGTGCTCAAGTTTTCATGAAGGAAACAAAAAATGTAAGCAAGAAATTGCCATGTAATGTGACAAATGCCATCATAGAAATGAGCACAAGGGGTTGGTTACACAGGCAGAGAAGGCTTCCCAGAGATAGCACCTGAGAGGGATATTGAAGAATTATTAGTTCTTCAAGGTACAGAAGGATGTGAGACCACTCTTGACAGAGCAGGTGGTATGTACAAATTCTAGGAAGCATAAAGCAAATGTGGTTCACTAAGAAAAATAATAATTCAGCTCTCATAGAGCCCTGAGTGGTGGAGTTGGCATGATAGGAAAGGAAACCAGCAGTACATCCCAGGCTAGACTATGAAGGGCTTTGAATGCCATTCTAAGGAATTTGGGTGCATCCCCAGAAGATTTAATTTTCCATTCGCTTAAGTATACTAATGGATCCTCTAGTCTAACATTGGAAACTTGAATATTTGTACTGACACATACACCTGTGTTCACAGACTCCTACATTCACATGTATCCTATGAGATCCACATTCCTGGATTTTTATATTTCCCGTGCTGGACTGGGTTATGTTGCCACATTCTGAGGCAAATGAAGGAAAGATAGGACTGTTGGGTGTTGTGCTTCTTGGGGCATGTGATACAGGCAAACAGAGCCAGGATAACCGACAGTGTCGTCTATTCCAAGCACCTCGGTGGAAATCAGAAGGCACATATATCAGGAATCTGAGGCCCCAAAGGAGTCACAGTGATCTCAGTAACAATTGGATTTTCTAATTATAATGTGTAGTAAGCTCCTTGCTCCTGGGACTGCAACCAGAAGCCACACAGTCATTCTCAGGGGATTTTGTAGAAAGAATCTGTACCCTGGGTGAAAGAATCTTTCCAGCCATAGGAAAGATCAGAACTCTAAAGTTCTAATATGGACACAATGGGTTTCCCTGATTTCTGGGCTCTAGAAAGAAAAGGCAAATTCAGAATTTGGGGAAATCCATACCAAGAGTCCATGAGGACAGTGATCGGTAATTGGAAGACAATAAAGAGGAGACCATACATGTGGACTGCTTATTATGGTTCGTAAAATATGTTCATACCTCGCTTTTAATTTGATGCTTACAACCTTTTGAGAAAAGCAGAGCAGTTTGCACCATCCCTACCTTTACAGATATAGAAGTATATTCCTTTTGTACTTTTTGAGCTGAAATTTGCTCAATACCATGAAAGTAGAATGCCACTGAACCCGAGTTAGAATCCTGTCTCCGTTCTAGTGTTCTAGAATCTTTTCATCATTCTTCTTTGCCCTGATTTTCTCTCTTGCTGGATATGGGTATATGGAGGTGGGTTTGGGCTGTAAGCATTCAGAACAGGTAGTGCTTACCACATGGTTTTGTGGTAGCCATGGTAGCTGACAGATATTCCAGGACTATTTTATAAGAAATACAATGTTCCCAAGACCATATCTGCAGTTTATTTAAGTCCTTAGAGCTTACATGCATTGTTCTGTGTGACAGCAGACTACAAGGGGTTAAAGATGGGGCCACAGGGAGGATAATTGACATGTGGGCCTATTGGTCTTTCCCCAGGCCATCTGGGAGCTTAAATAGCCAGCAGTTAATTAAAAATAAACTGACACTTTACTTTAAGGATAGTTTTAATAACCATTTATAAATGTTACATTAAAAATTCATGCACTGTTATCAACTCCTGCTAAGGATTTACAGCACAATGAAGGTGTTATGAATGTTTTATAGGTACTGGGGAGAAGGCTCTTCCTGTAGAGATATTTTCAGAAGACTATTTGTCTTTTCCAGGCCACATCGTAAGTGCTTAAGACAACAGCAGCTTGTGAAATAAAAACAGCTCCCAAAGTTCAGGTTGCGATCTTGTCCACATACTTCTAGCTGGCTGGAGCTCTTTCGTTGGGCATAGTTTGTCCTTAGCAACGTTTGTTCCAGGTTGTGGATGATATAGAGAGGGAGGAGAAGCTGGCAGTGACAACTCACAACATGGCATGCATGAAACCACCACCCCCAAAAGATCTGGAGAAAACGAGTAGAAACTGAAGGTGTGATATCTGGTGACCCACGGATTCCACCAACCAACAGTATCTACTGCTTTTAGAGATTCTGTTACACCACGAAGCGCTAGATTCTTACCTGCTCTACTTCGGTCACATCCTGTGATTTTGTTTAAAATTCCCAAATGTTGTAGATACCACTTTTTGACCATGAGTTTGGATATACATGCATTCAATTTGCAAGTGGCATTTGAGCATAAGATCATCTAGAACTAGGGAAAAGTGTCGGCTAGCTGCTGCTTTTTTTTTTTTTTTTTCCAGATAGGGGCCATAACAATATATATATCACAGAGATTAAAGAAGAGAATTCTAAGTTGTCTGCTTCACAGCTAACAAGTAGAGAGTGTATTTCCTTGTGCTTGGGCCAAGAATTAAAAGACTTTATCTCTTAGCAGTTTAAAGTGTGTGACTTTGTACAAATGCATGACTGGACTTTAAAGCCCTGGATAGTTGCATCCCAGGGTGGTCCAGCTTACCAGGAAAAGAAAAAAGAAGCAGAAATCAGTAGTACATTAAAAAAAAAAAAAAAAAAAGTTGTTGAGCATGTTTAGGTTCTACTGTCTTAGCAAATTTCAATGGTACTTTGTAGTGTTAGCAACTGTAGTCACCATGTTATACATTAGGACTTCAGACCCTATTCATCTAATCGCTGAAAGCTTGTGCCCTTTATCACCCTTTCTCCCACCTTCCAGGTCTTGGCAGCCACTTTTTGTCCCTGTTTCTACGAGCTGACTTTTCTTTAGATTCCCGGTATAGGTGATACCATGGAGTACGTTTGTTTTTATTTCTCTGTTATCCTTTTAGTTCTGTATGTACAGGTCAGTGTTCTTTGATCTTCTCCTTGCCTTGTAAGGAACTTCAGAGCTGTGCAGTAAATCTGGCGCTTGATGCCGTTCTGATGGATCAAAATATCAATAGGAACCTACAGTTGCAGAAACACAATACATGCTTTATTAGCAATAACCTAAAGGACTCAATATGAGAAATGTTTTTAGGTGTGTGTCCGTTTATATTTTAGGCCTCATTGCTTTCCCAGAATCTTTTTCACTTTATTTCTTTGGGTCTCATTAGGTCCCTGCCCTTACAATCACTCCAGTCTTTGAGTGGAGCTTGTGTCAGTAGCTTTTGTATATAGCACACCCATTTTTCTTTATTAATCATGAAATTTAAAACATCACAATTATCATATGTTATAGGACATAAATACATCCAGAAATCTTGATTTTTCTTTTCTTTTCTTTTCTTTTTTTCTGGACTGCTAGAAGAAACAACATTAACCTTTTAAAATTTCCAAACCATACCCTATAGAGTTGGAATAAACAAAAATCTCTAATTTCTCTCAATGTGAAGAGCACCTGGGTGGCTCATCCGGTTAGGCATCTGGCACTTGATTTCAGCTAAGATCATGATTTCAGGGTTGTGAGATCAAGCCCCATTGAGCTCCATGATGGGGTGTGGAGCCTACTTAAAATTCTCTATCTCTTGGGACACCTGGGTGGCTCAGTGGTTGAGCATCTGCCTTTGGGGTCCTGGGTCCCAGGATCGAGTCCCACATCGGGGACTTCCCCCCAGGACTTCCCCCCAGGAAGCCTGCTTCTCCCTCTGCCTGTGTCTCTGCCTCTCTCTCTGTGTCTCTCTTGAATAAATAAAATCTTAAAAAAAAAAAAAAGATTCTCTCTCTCTGTCTCTTCCCCCTCTCTAAATAAATAATTTACTTAATGAATTCTGTCCAGTGGAAACAGAAAGACTGAGAAGAGGATTAAGATAGATAGAGAGGAAGCCAGAATGCTCATGTGCGAGAGAATGAAAGAGATGAGAAAAGCAGAAGGGGGGTGGTCAGGAAGTGAGGGGTGGAAGGGACTGAGGCAAAAGGCAAGTTTACATTTTTGCAACCAGTTAAAATAATATCTGTTTGTTACAAGGTCAGATTTGGGAACCACTAGGCTGGTCTCATGTCATAACACACTTGTAAGACTTGGACTAGCATTGCTGTGCTTGCCTTACCACAGTGGCCGCTTTGCTGCCTCAATTTCCTTCATTATAATATCAGGCTAAGTTTAAACCCTTCACCTCCCCCCACCCAAAAAAGGCAACACCTTCCTCATGATTTTGTTGAGAATCAAATGAGATAATGAACCTAACTTAAAAATAACACTCTGTAGCCTATACGTTTTTACAGGTAAGGTGCTGTCAACTTAAAAGTTGTACCTGGTAACCTACCATTTCCCTACGCAACATAGAATCACCCTTCTAAAAATATATTGTCAGGACAATAGAATTGTGTGTAAGGAAACAGGAAGCCATGAACAACAGATGCCTCCATCCGTCCTCCACACTGAATCCCTGCTCTTCCTTTTCTCTTCCTTTTCCCCACCTTCCTTCTGAGATTTTGCCTGTAAAGCTGGTTTTCCCATTGTCATCCATGGGCTGCTACTTTGTTCTTTACAAACCTCTATCTGGGAGGCCAAATTCACTAAAGCATACACAAGAGGGATTACTGCTGCTCTGGCTTCAAAAAAGTTTGTTTCATTTGTTTTATCCTTTCATTCAAACATGCTGGATCGGACTCCCACTGCTCCTCAGCCTTATCAGCTACCATGTCTGTCATGGATTTTCAGGCAGTGCAGGGGGAAAAAAAAGCTTACAGTTGGCTGCTTTCTTACCATCCTCATCACATATACAGACAGATTGTCTTTCCAATGAACTATCTAAGCTCCTTCCCACTTACACTTTCTCACATGGTGACCTATGGAAATATACCATATGGATGTATCTTTATATGCATTTAAACATAATAATTAGCCTTTAGCACTCAAAAGTGTGGAAGCTTTATAATTCATTACTCTTTAGATAAATGGGAAAGAGTACTGAATTTGGATTGAGGGTAAAGTCTGAATTTCTTTCTGTTCCTGCCAGTAACTGGCTGCTGTCTATGTGATCTTGGGGCACGGTCTTCTTGCTGCCTCCGAGTTTTCTACACAGAAAGTTAAAGAGACGAATTCAACGGTGAGAGATATGTGGCACATGTGTTGCTACTTCCTACCTCCAAGCCCATAGAAGCCAGTCTAATATTAGAAATTGTATATATTTACTAGCCATTTTGGATTGAATGTTTGTATCGCCCAAAATGTATATGTTGAAGCCTAACTCCCAATATGATGGTATTAGAAGGTGGGGTGTTTGGGAAGTGATTAGGTCATGAGGGTAGAACCCTCATGAATGGGATTAGTGCCCTTGTAAAAGAGACCCCAGAGAGCCCTCTCACCTCATTTGTCATGTGAGGATACAGTGAGGAGATAGCACTCTGTGAGCCTGAAGAACTATGACAAATAAATGTTTAAGCTGCTCAGGCTATGGTATGTTTGTGGTAGCCGCCCAAATGGACTAAGATCCTAATAACCCTAAATTGATTGCTTCAGGCTGAGAATTTAAGAATTGGAGAAGTGGCCTTTTAACTAGACCTTGAATATTGAAGTAGGAGTCACATAGGTACAGATGATCGTAAGGCATTCCAGATGATGTCCAGAGATAGGATAGAACAGCATATTCATTCATTCATTCATTCATTCATTCAGCAGTAGTTAGATGTCTACTCTGTGACAGTCACTATTTTAGGGTTTGGGGAGTCAGCAGTGAACAAGACAGGCCAAAGTCGCCAAGCTCTCATGACATTTGCATTCTAGCTGGGAGAGAACTTGAAATTCCATTCAGCTGGAGCAGAGAATGAGTTAAAGAGAGCAGTGGTAGTTGTGTGGAATTACACTGGGGTTAGACGATTGGAAGACCTTCCATTCCAGCCTAACTTTGAATTCCATGGTGATACATCGGTGCTATTCTTTAAAACCTGCTAATGGGCCATGGGAATCAATAGAGATTTTCCTAACTAGAGTAGCAATGCAGGGACAAATGTGCGTGTGATATGATCTCTGGAAGTGGTCATAGACAGTGGGGCTATAGATGTGGATTGGCTGAAGTAGAAGAGAAAGTGGTCCATCTATGATGGAAATAACTCAGGTGGATTCCGATTGCTACTTACTAGTTGTGAGACTCCAGAGGAGTTACTTAATCTCTTTTGTTTCTTCTTTTGTAAAATAAAACCTGATTTATATACTTCCTGTGAGGATTAACTTACAGGACTGACCTACTCAAATCAAGCCAAGAGCCCAGTACCTAACTGCTTAATAAATGGTAATGGGGTATCGTAGGGCCAAGTTCTCTCAAGTGGGTTAAGAACTTAGATGAGAACCTTGGCAGATGTTGCTGAAGAAGAATGTGAACAAGGAACTCTACTAAGAAACAAAAGAATCCTCTTCCCTAAGCTGAGAAGTCTTGGTTGCAGCCGGCTTTGCAGAAGAGCAGAAATGAGAGAAGTGGTCTGCTAACGTGCGACAGACACAGAAGGTAGATCACAAGTATGTCTCGTTAAATATTTCCATTGTGAGCTAAGAAAATTTCAACTCAAACATCTGCCAGCAGATTGCATTCTCTTTTTAAAAAGCCTTTTTGTGAAATGAAAGTTAAAAATAGACCTGCCCTAGACCCAGCAATTGCACTGCTGGGGATTTACCCCAAAGACACAGATGCAATGAAAGGCCGGGACACCTGCACCCCGATGTTTCTAGCAGCAATGTCCACAATAGCCAGACTGTGGAAGGAGCCTCGGTGTCCATCGAAAGATGATGGAGAAAGAAGATGTGGTCTATGTATACAAGGGAATATTCCTCAGCCATCAGAGACAACAAATTGCCTCAACCCACCATTTGCTTCGACGAGGATAGAACTGGAGGGTATTATGCTGAGTGAAATAAGTCAATCAGAGAAGGACAAACGTTATATGGTCTCATTCCTTTGGGGAACATAAAAAATAGTGACAGGGAATAAAGGGGAAAGGGGAAAAAATGAGTGGGAAATATCAGAAAGGGAGACAGAACATGAGAGGCTCCTTTTTTTTTTTTTTTTTTTTTTCGAGAGACTCCTAACTCTGGGAAACGAACAAGGGGTGGAAGAAAGGGAGGTGGGCAGGGGGTGGGGATGACTGGGTGATGAGCACTGAGGGGGGCACTTGATGGGATGAGCACTGGGTGTTATTCTATATGTTGGCAAATTGAACACCAATAAAAGATAAAAAAATAAAATAAAAAATAAAATAAAACCTTTCATGAAATGTGATCTTAGCCTCTCTGGACACTTGTAAGAAAGGCAGCGATCAGTGGAAAACTCCCCTGCAAATTAAGATACAGAACAGGTTCGCGTTTCAGCCCGTGGCCATCCAGTAAAACATGGTTAGCCCAAGAAGGTAAGTCTTCTGACTTGGATTGCAAAATCCCTTCTACTAGATCCCTCTACATCTTTGCTGAGAAGCACTGTCCGGTGAGGAATAAGAATCCTTTATGCCATCTCATTAAAAACAATTAGACGGAGAATATCCACAAGCAGAAGCTGTGTGGATAATGGACTCACAGGTGCCATGAGTTGGGAGATTTCAAATAAAGCCAGCTTCAAGTTCTACCTCTGAATATTACTAGTTATATGAAGTAGATAGGAATCTCATAAATTTGCAGAGAGCCATGGTAATTATGTATGTGAGGTCATTTAGCCCTGTGCCTGGCTGGCAAATATTAATATATGAAAGGTACAAATAACTCTGTTAACGTGTCATCCAATGAATTATACTACACACTACTCCCCTCTGCCTCCCAGAGCCACGCAGTCAGCACTGGCCTGGCCGAGCCAGTGATAGATGGCTCAGTTCTTTCAGGGCAACTTATTCAGTCGCTGGAGAGCACTCATTAGGAGTGGCCTTCTTACACTGAGTTTAAGTGTCCTAACGCTCGTATGTGCTCCCTGTTCTATGGGAAATAGAACTCTAGACTCTATTTCAACTGATTTCCTTTAAACTTCAGTTCTTCGTTGCTCCAAAATACGTGTTATGGTGTACGTAGTCTTCTTTAAGCTTAACATTTCTAGCTTCCTCCACTTGTTTATTGAGTTACATTAACCTTGAGATTGTTTTCTAGGTCTGTGACTCATCGTGATAGCGCAACCCTTTGAAAGCTAAAAACTGGTTTGCGTGTTTGTTTTTATTTTTTTTTATTTTATTTAAAAAAAATTTTTTTTTAATTTATGATAGTCACAGAGAGAGAGAGAGAGAAAGAGAGAGAGAGGCATAGACATAGGCAGAGGGAGAAGCAGGCTCCATGAACCGGGAGCCCGACGTGGGATTCGATACCAGGTCTCCAGGATTGCGCCCTGGGCCAAAGGCAGGCGCTAAACCACTGCACCACCCAGGGATCCCTGTTTTTATTTTTTTAAAAAGATTTTATTTATTCATTCATGAGGGACACAGAGAGAGACAGAGGGGGAGGGAGAAGCAGGTTCCCTGCGAAGAGCCCAACGTGGGACTCGATCCCGGGACCCCAGGATCACAACCTGAGCCGAAGGCAGATGCCCAACCACTGAGCCACCCAGGTGCCTGCTTGTTTGTTTTTAATTTACTCAATTCCACCAGTTCTGTGTGCCAGTAGCAACATATGTATTTCTCTTCTAGACAAGCTCCTTAAATACAATCTTTTTCTTTGTGTTTTCACTTTTTCTTCCTTTCATCTGGCCCATTTTCTTCTTTCCCACCCTCCCTCTGTCCATCTCTGTTAGTCATGTGTACTCTGCGCCTCTTCGAGCCACACTCTTTTCCCTGAGACATTTTGTTCATGTAGTTGAATGAATTTACTCTATAACATCTTTACTTGGTTCTAGACCTTTCAAACATTTCATCCTTTCAGAGGTTATATCAATGGGTACAAAGGTCATATCTTTAATTTTTATCCTTGCTACAAGTCTGAGTTTTAATCAGCCTTTACTACTCAAAAGCCTTCTCAATTTTATTCTTTGCCATTTGGTATTGGGAAGTAATTTCCTTTTCCAATTCTAAAAATCCCTGAATTAATGAATTCTGTCTATTCCCTTCTATTTTCACTTACAAGCCGGGCAATACCTTTCTGAAACCATCTCTTTATTAATACATTGCCAGATGGATCCAGAAGTACTAAATTCTCTTTCATGGCTGTTTCTCTTAGACTCACAAGTTTGTAAGATACATGATCTTTTCCCTACGGTACCACAGATCTTTTTTTTTTTTTTTTTTTTTTTTTTTTTAACCAAACGTTTTTCCTTTGCAAAACTGACCAGTTTTCTTGCCACCTGTCAGATAATTACTAGGTGAGGCCAGTGCCACATACTTCAGAGTTTTGCTTCCGGAGAGTCTGATTTCTAGATACCCTCCACTACATCAGCCAGGATAGGGTGTGTTGTGCTTCAGTAATCAACAATATAAAACTCTCAGTAAATTAAGCCAAAAAATATTTTCATTCATTTTCCATGTCCACCTCAGGTCAGCTGAGGGCTCAGTTCCATGTGACCCTCAGTCCAGGATCTAGCTTGTTAGAGGCACGGCTGCCTGGATTTTGCCCATTGCTGTGGCAGGGTTCTAAAAGCTGCTGGCTAGAAAATATACAAATCCCTTCCATTCAAATTCTGTTGGCGAGGGCGTCCCTGGGTGGCTCAGCAGTTGGGCGCCTGCCTTCAGCCCGGGCGTGACCCTAGGGTCTCGGGATCGAGTCCCACATCGGGCTCCCCGCATGGAGCCTGCTTCTCCCTCTGCCTGTGTCTCTGCCTCTCTCTCTCTCTCTCTCTCTCTCTGTGTCTCTCATGAATAAATAAATAAAATACTTAAAAAAAAAAAAAAAACAAATTCTGACTTGGTTCAGATGACCATAGACAACTTCAAGTTTGGCAAGGAGCAAAAGACCCATAATGCCAAATAGGGAGAGTGGAGAACGGGAAGATAGCAATCAAGAGAGTTAGATGTCCTAGAACTCAAAGCATGAAATATTCCATAAGGAGAATGCCATCAGCGACAACACACAGGAGTGAGAAATGAAGATGAGGACTTGTAGATAAAATGGTGACAAGATTTGTAATATTTGTGGAACAAGATTCTAACTGCAAGAACACTGAGAGACAGATGTGATCTCACCCTTGTCAATACAGGTTTAAATTTACCTAAATTGCCTGAAAGTTTGCCTATGTCCCATATGAACACTTCTATAGACTCGGGATTCCAATGTGTGGAAATCAGTCTTTTAATTTTCAAACAAATAGATGCAGGCCCCTATTGTAAACTGGCAGTAAGTTCCATATTTTCCATTCAGCTAAACTGTGGGAGAAATCTGGAGGCCCACGCGGTTCAAAAGAAAAGTCCAGCTTCCTCAGCAGAAGTCAGCCACTGCCAGCTCCACTCACTACCACACACAGCCTTGTAAGAATAGAGACTCAGCCCTACAGATGATGTCAGTCAACTCCTGCTCCAGTTCCCTGAACAGGTTCTTAGGCCTTCCAGGAAGGCTCATTCTACTCCTTTAGTGCTACAACCGGCTACAGGTCCCCTCACTGGAGTTCTTAGATCTGTACATCTTGGTATTTGCTTCTTTCACTCCCATACGCAGCCGTGCTTGGAAGACGGGCCTTATCAATAATGATGTCGTCTTTGCTTTCTGTCTTCATCCCTTGCAGACAGAGAACTACTTTCCCATTTTCCCCCAGGGGTTCCACACAACAGGACTTGCAATGTATCACCTTTCCAACCCTTAACAGTCCTGTTTCATCCCCTTTCGCAGATAATAGGAATCCACACACATCCTTCTAGGGGCTGTTCACACCTCTCTAAGGTCTTATATGTGGGGAGGTTGGGAGAATGCTGCTTTCATGAACTCAAAATGAATTTACTCTCGTGAATGTGACTGTGTTGACTTTCTGTCGCCGTCTTCTCCTAGGTAAAGTAAAACAAAACAGAAACCAATCAATAAACAAGCAAAACTACATAATCCTGGTCTGTGGAGCCTCCCACTAATTGTTCGGAGAAGGATTGTCTACGAGTGACCGTTTTGTATTTTATAATTGATGTTTTTAAAAGGCAGTATTTTAGTAATGAGAAAGTAAATTTGAATATCCAGATGTACCTGGCAATCAATGTTTGTTGAATGAATGAATGAATGAATGAATGAATGCAACATATCCATTATTACTGACTGTTTATAGCTCAGACGGCATCATCGATGAACCAGTAACATGTAGAAATACCTGAATTACCTGGGAGCATTACAGCAGCTGCTGTATCAGCAGGTATTTTGCCAGTTGTTTAGAGGCTGTGAAAATTAACACAAATTGGCAGAAACCCTGGCAATATATCTGGGAGCCAGGTTTGCCTAGAATAAAGGTGATTTCTTTAGATAAAACACTGTCTGCAGGCTCACAGAGGATGAGAGGCACACTGAGCAGAGATGAGCATCAGGTACCAAAAACAAAAAGCACCGTAGGAGAACCCCGTACCATGTGCCGCTAGGTGGACTATGATGAAGCTCTGCTATCATCCAGGCAAATATATTATCCGCTTGCCTCTAATGATGGGCCATCTAAATATTGAGGCAGTTTAAGAAAAAAATTGGGAAGCCTCCTGGGCTGGGTGGGTGAGTGTGCACTAATGGGTTCAACAGGATCAAACGCATGGTATTTGTCGTGGACTAGGCACTGGGCTAGATCCGTGTCACGTGGAGTGGACCGATCAGAAGCCAGCCCTCTTGAAACGCACAGCTTTGCACTGAGTGCACACTTTATAAGAAATTCCCTTGAGGAAAGCCAGGCGAAGGGGAAAAAAATAGCAGAATGACGTCGGCCCCATGAAAGACTAGACTCTTGGCCCCCAAACGTGAATTCAGATGTTACCCCATGTTTGTCAACACCAGTGCACCTCCCTGTCAACAAGCTCCCCACCCCCTTGCACAGGTGCACACGTACCTTGGCGCACTCGCGCCCACTGACCGACAGACACCGTGCTGGTTCCAGGGCCCATTCCTTGCTGGATCTCCAGTCTCCTTTTTCCTCCTCCCTTTCCCAAGTTAGTTACTCTGAGATTGCTCACCCAAGTCTCCCTGAGGCACTTTTAATCTAATCTTCTTTGTAACACTGAGGTGAGGGTCATTTATAGATAGTTTTCATAAAAACAGTATTTCAGAGAAAATGAAAACTAGACCTCAGTGGTCAAAAACCCCATCAGGGCAATCTCTGAGGTTTGTCTCCCTCCACTGTTCAACCAGGGGATCAGCAGGACATTTCTCTGCTTGCCTAGTCCCGGCTGGACTGAAGGGCACCTGATTTCCTCTTTGAAGAGGGCAAAGCCTGGAGAAGGGCTGACCGGGAAGATCATTTCCATGGCCCTGATGCCGCTATCACTGATGCAGGATCCAAAGGGCTGACGACATGCATTTTGCTTTCACAGGCTCTCTGAGCATTTGCCTGAATCCTTTCCCTTGGTAACAAACTGAGAGTCTATCCAGGAGGATCACTGACTAAGTGATGGAGGAGGAAGTCAGGGTTAGCAGAAGCCGGGTCCCCATTCGGACTCTGCAACCCTGTGGTCACAGGGCTTGCTTGCCTTTGGGGATGTCACAGTCACTTCCTAAATCTCAGTGTCTTCCCCTATAATAGGAGAGAGGAATCCTGCAGATGACAAGATGAACAGACTGATGCAATTTAGGAACCGGGAGTGACTTTAAGCATCATGCAGCCTGACTTCCTTGCCATCTTACAAGCTAAGGAAAGCAAAGGTCTCACAAACCTGCTGCTCCATAAAGTCTCTTGGGAAGCTTTTTATAAAAGTACGCGCATGCCTAAACCCAGCTTCCAGCAATTCTCATTTAAATGATCTGGGATGAGGCTCAGTATTGGTCTTTTTAAAGGCTCCCTAAATGATGCTAATGTGCAACCTGAGAGTCAACACAAAAACACCGGCCTGTAGGGGAGGGACGCACTGCTCACTATCTGCTCCAGGAGCTCCTGGAGAACTGAACTGGGACATGAATGCATATTTAATATATTCTAATACAGCACTGATTCTTCCTCTTCGGTGGGCAGATGACCCACCCTACTCTGTCCAGCTGGGTTGCAATTTCTCCCCACATTAGGCTACCAGAGCAGTTTATCACTTCAAGAGGATTTACTTACATCTTTATTTAGACTTTGTAAGAATGTCAGCTTCTTAAGAAGGGAGACCACGTCTACACCACTCGATAATTCCCTATTTCTGGGGACGATGCTACCATGTTGTGCACAAAGAAATATGTGCTGAACACTAGGCTTCATCAACCCCTCTGGTCCCCCTCCCTTCCGTGCATCTCCTACCGTCTTCCCTACATTCCTTCTCTACCTTCTTTATCCCAAGCTGTCTTGTCTTCTGTATAATTCACCCAAATTCTTTCTTTCCTCCTCTTTGCTTTAATGTCTTACATCTCTGCCAAACATTGCTCTTTTTTTTCCTTTAGGGAAAGGAATCCAACCCTTTGAGCATACCCCCAAATTACCAGCCACAATGACTGAAGCAATTAGTGCCTCTTCAGTATCTTGGGATTAGTTTCACTCTTACTATTCTTGGGATTGTGGTTAAAGGGCCATGAATGGATAAGCTCTTTTCTCCAAGGGAGAAAATGAAAGTCCCCTGAGTCAGCCCCAAATCTGCTGTACATTCTGATATTTGCTCATATTCCATTATCCAATTACATTTTGCTCTTTGCTATGAATATTACCTGTCTGCCACCTGCCATTCCATCACACACACACACATATCTTAAAGTACATTGATTTTAAATACCTTTGCTCTTGTTATTTATCCAATACCCACTTCCCTTTTTTCATTAACATCCTTCTGGCCCATATTTTCAGAGCAAAGGTAAGATTCTAGCTCTTTTTTTTCTTTTTTTTTTAAAGACTTCCCTGACCTAGCCCTAGCCCCTATTGATAGCTGTCATCCCAACATAGCTGATTCAAAATCACCTGCCTCATCAGGTGATCACTTATAGTTTTATTTTTTTAATTAATACTTCGTTTTATAATACTTTAATAATACTTATTTTTTTAATTAATACTTCGTTTCTTTATTTCACACACACAAACACAAGCAGGAGGAGCAGGAGAGGGAGAAGGCTCCCTGCCCAGCAGGACCCTAGGATCACGACCCACTCCTAAGGTAGATGCTTAGCCCACTGAGCCACCCAGGCACTCCAAACTTACAGTTTTAGTAAGAAACTGTTTTCTTACTGTTTTTTTTTTTTTTTCTTCAACCAGAATGTCAGCTCAAGATAGGAGATCTTTCATCTGTTTCTTCCCTATCGTTAGGGTCTTCCCAATGCAGTCCTAGGGAAACAGTAACGTCGTTATGAGAAGCCAAAAGTACTGCACACTGACTATGTGCAGGATTTTTGTCTAAGCACTTTTTAAGATTGACAAGTGTAATCCCAACACCCCTGAGATGTTATCCTCCTATTACAGAGAAAATGATGCACAGAAAAACCAGCTAACTCAAGTTTACACAGCTAGTAAGTGGCAGAGACAGTACTGGGCCATCTAACTTCAGAGCTTCTGCTCTAAACCACTATGCGAAATTATGAGGAACAGAGGAGATGGTAATGTGAGCCCCTTAGGACAGGGCGTGGCACACGATTCCTCAGGAAACGGTGGATGTTATTACACAGAAGGGTCCTGGCTCTGCTCCTTAGTGTGTGGTCTTGCCCAGATCACCAATAATCCCTGTTATCACAAGATCCACACGGGAGGGAGTTAGACTGCAGGGGCCTTTCAAATGCATGGTTAGAGTTACTGGCACAGGAGGAGCATTTCTGGTTGCCACAATGACTGAGGTGCTACTGGCTTGGAGGGGAGGGTACATGGCGAGGACACTGAATACTGAGCCCTTTCCAGACCTATATGACAGAGCTCATTCTTGCCCAAAACTCAAACAGCGCTGTAAGTAACACTGGGCCAAGAATTTTTAAGGCCCCTTCAAGATTTTAAATACCACAGTATTAATATTAGGCTTTTTGCTAAGAGATGATTGCCTGTCAAAGATTCTAACCTTTATCACTTACTAAAAAATCAGCTCAGCACAACTCATCAACTAGCCAGTATTTAAAATACAGGGTTATGTATTTATAATTAATATGGATTAGATACTATTTTCCATGCAGCCTGGAAGACAAGTCAATTTTGGAGAGCCACACAGCTGCTCAATAATGCAAATGATGCCTATTTAAAATAGTGTATTACATTGCTTTTTAAAGTGTGGGAGGCAGTATGGCATAGTTGGAGAAGTACAGCCTGGAAGCAGAGAAGCCATTTCCCGATCCTGGATCTATCAATTATTAGCTATGTAAACTTGGGTGTACCGTTTTACCTTTGTGGGACACCGGCTTCCCAGATGAGAAACTGCAGCAACAGAGTCCGTTTTAAGGATGTTGTAAGAATTAAAGCAACATATTTAGGAAGTCTGGCGCATATTGATGGCTTAATAAACGGTACCCATGCACATTTCTCCTATTCTTTTCATCATGGAGAAGATATCTGTTGGTTTTCCCTAATGTACTAAAAGAGAAAATGTGATTTTGGATCTGGATCTTGGAAGATAATTAAGTTTTGGCCTGATAGATAAGTGGGCAATTTTGTGACCATGGGATGCAATGACCCTAATGTATGTTTTCATTCATTCCACAAATATTTCTTGAGTTGCTGTTACATACCAAACACTATAACAGGCCCCTAAAGATAGAATGAAGAGGGTCTTTACACTCCTAGAGCTGGCACTCTGGACGATTTTCCCTTGAATCTCCACAAGAAGTACTGACCGGACGCTGCATTTTCAAAACTTGTTTTTACAACTTTCAGGAACATCACCCTACACCTATTGAATATTTCTATTCATCAGCCTTCTTGCTTATGCAAAGAAAGTCCCCAAATTCATTTAATCCTGGAATTTCACCTTCTGCAGCAGAGCATGCACACGCGCGCACACACGTGTAGGTTACCATGTACCTCGGTAGCATGAATATCGATGGGCACATTACTTGCTCATGGTTGCCTTGATTTTTTTTCTCATTACTAAAGTTGGTTTGTAAAGCTCCTTGGTATTACTTGAAAAAATTGATTTAGCAGTAAAAAATGCTTGGGAAATGCAGGACTTCACTGAGTCTTTAATGTGCATCCAAGTTCTTTAAGAGGCTGATACACTCTATTTAGCATTTCACAAATAAATTTGACCTGGGGGCCCTCTTAAAAAATATTTTTCCCATTACATCTGACTTGATAACAAATGCTGGTAAATTCTTATATACCTATTACTCTTATCTCATGGTTTTCACTGACATATTTAGTGGACATTGTTTTGAACACATGGCTTATAAGATTATGTTTCTCTTCCTGGAAAAGTGGGAAATTATTTTAGTTTTTAAATCTGTGGCTAGAGCAAGCTAATTTTATTTTCAATTTAAGGATATCAGGAGACATAGCAGCCAATATTCAATGTTTGAATTATTTCATTTAGGTCTCTTTGTCTCTGCCACAAAATACCAGTGATCTTTGAGTGACAGCTAACAAATGAACCCCATAAATTTGCATTCATCAAATAAGATTTGGGTGTCTATTATAATATGTGTGCTATATAGTAGGCATTGAAGAAAATTAAATTATGGCTCATGCCTCAAGGAGCTTATAGTCTAATAGAGATGACAGTTATGTTAATAGGCAATTATAATATAATAAGTACATATTAGAAATATGTCACAGGGAAGAGAGTGATTATCTGGTTGGGGAAATATCTGGAAAAAAAAGGGCTTATAACCAAGGAAGATGATTTATTACAACTGAGTGGGAACTATTTAAAATCAAATCCCCTCTACTTGGAGCTTAGAAAGAAACAAGAGAACATCATAACAACAGTAGGTCAGGATACTTGAACTTCTCTTACCCCCTCAAAACCTTTCCAGGAATGACTGGATGAAGACTTTTTACTTAATAGAACCCATGAGAGCAATTGCACTTTGAGGAAAGACTATGACCACCTAAAATAAGAAATGTCTACAAACACACTTTGAATTCCACCTCCACAAAGCAGCCCTGGATAACATATTTTCACTCTAAATTATCACCCCATCTGATAACTATCAAAACCATTTCCCCCGCAGTACCCTCTTAAAACGCTTCCCTTAGGTAAACCTGATGCATGGAAAACATTTCTCTGAAAAACATTGATGCTATTGGTAATGATAGTAATTCCCCATCACATTTTGCTGTGTTCCTTCCATATTCTAACATTTCATTTTAACCCAAATCCATAATCCACATTTTATAATTAAGAGCACTTAGTACTCTTAGTACTCAGTGATCTGAGATCAGTAACTTCGTGTCACACAGGTACAAATCAAGGGCACAAAGACAGTGTCCAGTCATTTGACCTAAGCTTGGGGTTTTGCTTTTTTTAACCAAATTTTGTGAGGTTCATCTGAATACTGAGCTGCTAAGAAAGCATCTTGAATAGAAATTGTGACTTAGGCCATTATTATTTGTGAGCTAGAAGTAGCCTCTCTTCTGAAGCTATTGTTATGCAGAAGGTGACATGAAACTATTCTCAGACAAAACCTGCCTATCAGCCTAATAGACCCATAAGACTTTTTATAGTGTTATAATTGAAAATAATAATCTTCAAAGTTATATAACTCACTTAACTGACTAGATCATGAGTTCTGAATGTTAACATGAAACAGATTCTTGAGATCTTACTCAAGGTTGTATGAAATTGCCACCCAATTAACTATAAATCCACTTCTTTCTCAGAAAAGCATATTAGAATTCAGATGAGTGACAATAATAGTGCATAAACTTAAATCTACATGATCATGAAAAGTAAACTATTGTAAACTTTTATACTTTGTTATTTTTAAGACACTAATACTCCTTACGACAGATCAAGGTTCACCAGGGTGCCACAATATGATCATTTAGAAGATTGATTTATTCATTCATCACATATTTGTGGGGGTTTTTTTTTGTTGTTTTTACAAAGTCATATTTTAGGAGTACTTTCAAATACTGACAGGTCTTTAATCCTTGGCTTTCGCCCAATATCATTTAAAATTCACCAAAAAATCCAATAATAATTGTAATAATAAAATGAAGAGATTAACTAGTATCACCTTAGTGTTCTATAATTTACCAAGTATTTTCATGCCTGTTACACTCAATCCTCAATAATCCTGTAATATGCTCAGCAATTCCCATTTTACAGATAAAGAAGCTGAGAATCATAAAGGAAATGAGGGAGATAAGAGAAAGTGTGCTTATTGACAATTTTATCATTCTAAGGTTAGTGTGCCTATAAAGGAAAGAGAAAAAAAAAGTTAGAAACCTACAAATCCAGGGAGAATTACCTCAGCCACCAAATCAGAAAAACTAGCATTAACCTGGGATTCTTAATTCCAATTGGTTTGTTCTGCATCAATACCGTTAATTAATATACAACTCCAAATTAGCTTTTGCAGGCAGGGAAATGTCAGCGGGTTTCTTCTTGTCCTCCTGCTAAGTGGAGGACATTAAATCATTATTACACATAATAGTTCCTAATTTGCAGGTGGAAATATTAGCTCCCAAATGCATAAAAATCATTCTGAGCCTGAAGGTCAACAGTCGCATATCAGATTGTTTTGGTTTCCTGCTGGTCACTTTACAACATGGTTTAATGGTTACCATAGTATCTTTCTTCCAAAGTGAATTATGACCTGAACTTTAACTTTTCATTTTTGCTTAACTATGAGGTAGCTAGGAGACCAGATTATCAACTGCATTTTTCTAACATAGGAAAGCCCAGAGAGGTCAAGTGACTCACCAAAGGGCACACAGAAAACCTGATTGCTCCGTGGGTCTTCCAGATTGGTGCAAGCTTTGGAAGGAACTGATCCATCCATTTCTTCTTGCTTATCTAAATGTCTCTCTCTGCCCTTATAATTCTGCATCCCATGACATTCAAGGAGACAGTGGAAAATGCATGGCTTAACCAGCAGCATATACCCCCTGTAAATAAGACCAGCTACTGGCTGAGAAGATGGGGACTCACTATTGCAGTATTTTATCTGCTGGGTGGCCAATTCATTAAAACAGATATCTAGTGTTTTAATCACTCTGCCAAACCACCATCTGTTTTCATCCCTGCCTCCCCCAATCCTAAACATCGCCCTATACCTTCTGCCACAGTCCCAATCAGGTTTCTGTACAGGAATGGACAGCTTGCAAGTGGTATGTCGGGGGCCTGTGCAATAATTCATCTTTTGGGCATGACGGAACAAGCTGTTGGGTGCTGTGAATATGCATAGCAGGTCTTGCTGGGCGAAATTCTGGATCTGAACGGAGAACAGCTCCCACTTGGTGGAAATAAATGCTTTATCCCTCTCCTCACTCCACTCAAAATGCGTACCAATCCTAGTAGAAAGTCTGAGGTCTATTTCGGAGCCCAGGACTAAGCTTCCTGGATGAAGGGGTTGTGAACTCCAATACTTGGACATGAGTCCAGATCAAACGTGTCCCTGTATTTATGATTAGTCATATGACTATCACGTAATGGATTCTTACTATGAGTTAGGACCAAGCCAAGCACTTTACATAAACTACCTCTTTTTCATTCTTAAAATAACCTTTCTGGATATTGGTTGTATTCCCGTTTTACAGATGAATTAACTAAATGACATTCACACTTGGGTCGTTAATCCAAGGTCACAGCGATTAGACAACAGTCCAGATTGGAACTTGTGTTTCTTTGACTCCAAATCCTGTGCCCACAGTGACTATATTACCTGTCCACTTTCATAACTACACAGAGATGTTAACAATGGGCTGCTTTTCTGAGATCATCTTGCTATGTGCTGTAGCCTACAAGATTATTACCTTTTTATTTTCATTGCGACTGTTTTTTTCCCTTAATTGTGACTTTTATAAAATAACAAAAACCAACCAACAACCAACAAAACAAACTCTTGTTGAGAAGGTTAAATTCTTTTGTGCAAAATAATTCAGAATCTCGATAGGATAGGTCTTTTGGATAGGATAGGTCTTTTGGTGCCTCAGCCCAAAGCTTTTTCTAAGCCATGTATAACCATAAATACCCATCCAAGACCTTGATAAACTGGACAAGTGTTTTCTAAAACAGGAATAATCCTCAGTCTTGCTGCCTCCCCACTTTCTGATCTGTAGGGGCCAGGTGCACGTATTCGTGGCCAGCAGTGGACTGGAGCGATCTCTTATTGGCTCAGCATTGTGCATTCCATAAAATCAAATTGGTAAATCAGGCAGGTCCAGGGGCATAATTTGCAGGATGCAAAGCAAAATAAAAATGCAAGACACCTTGTTTCAAAATTATTAAGAATTTCAAAAGAGCAACACTGGGAATTAAAGCAAGAGAGGACCTGCACCTGCACAGGTCCCATGCCCATGAAGCTGGCCCTGACTGTCTAAATCTCCAAGAATGGTCCTATTTTCCTCCACCTTATTCTTTTCATATAACCCAGAATAGAAACAAAAAAATCTTGGAGTCAGAGGCTCTAGTCCTTGGTCCTGGTTTAAGGTATATGGTTAACTAGCTTTTGACTTTGTCATTTAACCAGTGATGCTGAGAGTCCTCATACTCTGTAAAGTCCATCCATACTGGCCCAGCCTACAATACTTAGGCCAGGCAGTTGCCTCCCGTGTTCTACTTCATTTATCTTTTCAGTTTCCCTTTCTGCGAAAGCAACTCAGAAAATGGTCAGCCTCCTTAATAATACCTGAACCACCATCAACCATGGTCTTCAGGTTCCCCAGCTTCTTGATCATGCTGGGGAAGTACTCCTCCCACCTCAGTTACCAGGTCACCATTGCTCATTCCACACCTTCTCACTGTCTCAGATACCTACCCTGGACCATTAAAAGAAAGTTATTTTGAGATTCTTTAAGAGAAAAAAAAATGTTCCTGTTAGGTCTACTAACTCCATGATAGTGAGGGAAAAAGCAGCAGATTTTCCCCAAAGGAACACATTTGTTAAAATCAGGTATTTCTTATTTTGTTTTGTTTTTTAAAAATATTTCTGTATCGTGAAGATAAAGTCATACTAAAATGACTTCTTTAGGTATACTTCAGAATAAAAATCTTCAAACCATAACCTCTATCCAGTGAAAAATTATAGTGCGACTAACATAACCTATCTTTTCTCCATCTCCAGTCTTCCTCCACTTGTCCTCCCTACTGAGAATAAATAAGGTTCTTCTCCTTTTGCCTCACTCCCATTCCTGAGCCCAGGCTAAATTTCTTTCATTCTTACTTTAAAACTCTTTGAGTCATCTTCAGGTCCCTCCACCCCCTAACCACTACGGCTCGCCCCCATTACCTCCTACCCATGAGCTTTAGTAACTTTTCTCCCTGCCCTGGGGAGTATATTTCTATAGCTCTGCATTAAAAAGCCCTTGCATTTTGCTTGAGCCAGATTTGGGAGTTTTATAAAATCACTACTCCTTCAAAAATGAGCTCAGTTTTCTACTTTCTAACTAAACTTTCCTGCCTTCCATCCATCCAAACCGATGTGATCTTTTGCTTTGCACCACCCTTTCAGAATACTTATCACTTCTTAAGGTTGGTTAAGAGTATGCATGCACATGCCTCGTCTCCCCGTCTGGCTTGTAAGTAATATGAGGACAAGGAATAAGCCCTCAGTGGGGAAAAGCATGGTTTGATTAGATTCGAGTCACAGGGAGTGTTTGTTGAGTGAATGACTGTGAACTATTATCAGAGACAAGTTAAAACAGGAACAACCGGATTAGAGTCTTATCTCAGCTGACCTCTCCCCCTTATGTTCCTTGTTCATGTTTCTCAACTTCTGAGTCTATCAAAAGCCAAGTGAAGAGGCTGTTTCTCTGAGATCATTCATCTGTCCTGTTAATTTGTGTTAAGTGGTACTTTATCAGAGCCAAGCTTTTAAGTCCATTAAAAGTCTTAGAGCTTCTCTCGAAGCTGGGAACACTATAAAAGACAACATCAATCCTGTGGCTCTGCTTTACACTCAGGACAAGCTGATACTTTCAGCACAAGTCTCCGGATCCGCCTTCAGGACTTCCAGAATGACCCATGGAATGAATGACATCAGGCCGTGGAGTGTCACTTCTTCTGAGATAAGAAACAGGCTGTCCTGAACTCAAGAATCCCTTATAAAGATATCAGCTGGGGAAGCAACAAACTTGCATGCTATTATCCTCAAATACCCTCATCTCTCAAGCTTTATAATGCACTTTTTAAAACTCTTTTTAAAAACAACAAATTTGACAGGCCAGACACAGCTCACTAACCTGGGAGATTTGTTTTAAAAATACAGATTTCCACATACCATCTGTAGAGAATTTCCGGGGTGAGGCTCAAAATTATGTATTTTTGAAAGCTCCCTATGTTATTCTTATTTGTAACTAGGGTTTAGAACTTCTAGAAGCCTATTGCAGACTGCAAAGCAATTTAACATGATCTATTATTTCATTTGATGTTTACAGAAATAGCTAGGAATATTATTCCCATTTTAGGAATGAGAAACCAAAGCTTAGATTTGATGACTGAACCTAGGGTGACTTCTAAGGTTGGTCTTCACTTAGGACACAAGCTCAGGTCTTCTGAATCCCAGTCCAGGGCTTGTCCACTGTTAACTTTGAGATCTGACAACTGCAGTTACCAACGTATTAACTTGAACTGATTTATCAGGTTGCACTTACAAAGGATGAGAAAACGAAGGGTAGAGCATTTTTGTCAGAAAGAGAACCACATGAGCAAGAACAATTTATAAAAGGGAGAAGCCTTTCAAAAGCCTTTGCAATTTGTGAACCAAGGCCTTTGCAATTTGTGAACCAAGGAAGGGGGAAAAAAGTCTTAATTCCATAGATGGTCAAGCCTTCTTCTATTTTTTTTTTTCTTTCTCATCTCCATCACAACTTTTCTTCCTTCTTCCTAGTTAATGACTTAGACCCATTACCAATACAAAAGTGTGACATTGCACAGTCTCAATAAAAAATGAGGCAGTGGGAATGAATTATGCACATAAGTGCCAAGATGGTTGGTTCTGAACTATTACTCTCATGTGGAGGGTGCCTTATTGCCCTTCTTCTCTTTTTTTTTTTTTTTGCCCCTATCCTTCTAACAATAAGTTCCTTCTCCAAAGAGAGAAAGAACAACTGATTTGATTAATCAGAGTTCAGGGCTTTTACTGAGCTATATTTTAGTAGTTGGATGAGTTTGCTCTGCCCCAAAGTTAACACCTGAATTCATCTATTATCTTAATAAGACTTGCATGTATACAGTATACAAATATATTTTAAATTTCATTTATAAGTTCAAGATCCTAAAAAATATACATATACTTACAGATTTGATAACTAGTGCAAAGAAAATTTTAAGGACTGAGCCTTTGAGAACTTCAATATTTCCTGATCAAGACAAACAGAAAATTAAAAGAGAAATGTCCAGTGAGATAGGTGGGAGACCAAGAGAGAGCAGTGCTCCAGAATCCAAAGAGAAAATATATCTAGAAGAAAGACTGATCAACTCTGTACAGGTAAAAGAGCAAGACAAAGACTGAGAAATTACCATTGCATTTGGGCAATATGGAAGTTTTGAAAACTTGACAAAAGTAGTTACAGTGCATTTTGGTGAATGAAGTTTGAATAGAGTGATTTGACAAAGATTGTAAAGTTGAGAGATGGGGAAAGTATGAACAATTCTTGCGAGGAAGGTTTTTATTCTTAAATTTTGTTTTCATTATTTTAGGGGAATAGGGAAATACAGCAGTAGTTTCATGGAATTTGATAACAAGGAAGGTTTTATGGGTTGTTTTGTTTAGTTTGGTTTCCCTGTTCTAAAAAAAAAAAAAAATCAAAACTCATATATCACAGCATGGCTGTATGATAATGGGAATGGCCAAGTAGAAAGGAAACAAGTTTGGCAGGGAGGAAATGATGTTTAGTAAGACGTGACGTGTTGACCTAAGAGAGGAACAAGCACAGCTAATCTACTAGAGCTGAAAATAAAAGAGTGTATGTGGATGTAGAAGCAGGTATGTTAGTATATTTGGGGGGGGGGGGGGAGAGACTTTTAGGTTATCCTCTGACTTTCCAGATCTCAAATTCCATGATTATACCCCAGTACCCTCATATAACCGATCCCACTAAATAATGAAGGGAGTGATTTCCCAATGTTATTCAGAAAATTATAGACACATTCAGAACCAGGACTTTAGTTTTCTGATGACTATATCTGCAATGTTTAGATCATTTGTACATTTATTAGATAGATTATTATTGAAATCTGCTTGCCAAGAACTCTTTTAGACACTAGGAGTAAGTGGTAAATGATATTTCTTTCTTTCAGTGTATTTTAATCTAGAGAATGAGACAGGCATAATTGCATAATTAATTAATTTGAGTTGCTGTAAGTTCTACAAAAAACAAGATGATTTTGCAATAAGAACCAACTATTGAGACTGACCTAGGATAGCTGGAGAAAGATAAATCATTGATAATCTGAGATTTGAAGGATAAATAGGACTCACATGTGTGAATTATAGTATAGGAAGTATGAATATGGACATTAGAGGAAGCACAAATACCATATAAGAGCACCTCAAAATATTCAAGTGTGGCAAGGGAAATGAGAACAAGGGAGAAAGAAGTGTACATTGCAAGAGTAGGCTGGGGCCATATTGCATAGGGACATGATTAAAAGTTCATATCTTGTTTGGAGGATATTAAGAATCCGGAATCAGCTAGGATAGATCTGTTACAAAAGGATAACTGTACTGTATGAAAAAGGAATTGAAGAAAACAAATACATATGTAAGGAAACCGGTTGGAATATTATTAAAATAGTTCCCATGTGAAATGATCATAGCATAGACTAAGTTGGTTTATGGAGAGATGGGGAAAATTGGGTGGATTTGAGAGATATCCTGGAGTGTGGATTAATAGGATATGGTGGTAGGTGGTTGGTTAGAGAGAAAGAAACATACTTTGGAGGATGACTTCCAGGATTTGCAGAATATATAGGTTGATAGTGTTGCCCTTACAAAGAGAAGGTTTTGGGGTTATAAAAATAATGAGTTTGTACTGGACAATTACAATGTCAATTAGATGTCAGGGAGAATTTTAGGTGAAGATGGCAAACATCCAGCTTCCTGCCAAGGGCTATGTTGTGTTCTGTCAATAGAGAGATAAATGAAAGTCACTTTCTACCCTCAAAAACCTCATAGTTTAGCAGCTCATACTCTAGGTTGCTGTAGCACCTTTCTCATTCTGAATCTGCTGTCAGATCTGAAAGGCAAAACTTGCCCAGGAATGGCTGGAAGGAAGCAAGGAAAAAAAAAAAAAAATCCAAGTTGATATACTTTAACTAGGCAACAGTTACTCCTAAAAAAGATCAGAATGTGGTGTGAAATGTGCTAATAACATTTATGCAAATGAAAGTTCACTGTATTAACTACAAGATCAAGGGATAACTGCAAGTAATTTGGTAATGGGCTATAATTACCCTTCCATCTATAGTATGGGGGATAAGGGTAATGCATGAATCAAACACTGTTACTAAATACTTTTGCATTTCATCAGTGCCTTTTCTTCTTCATTGTACTTGAAGATACCTGGAAAGCTATCACAAAATAAATAAGTCAATTTTAATACCAGGCTAAAGGTATTAGGTAGAATATTTATAATTGTTGATTCTTACTTTTTCCTTTTCCTTTTTTTTTTTTTTTTTCTCTTTCTTATTTTGGACTTGGTCATGCCTGACAGAGAAGTTTTTCTTAAAGTATTAGACAATTCCATATAGTCTAAGAACTAGCTGCATGACTTTGGGTAAAGTTACCGATCTTTGCAACTTAGTTTCCCCATTATTTATACAGGGATGTTAAGATTCATAATGGCCGCTTCCAAAGAATCAGAAATGACCACTTTTTATATCCTTGGAAATATTGAAACCATTTTTTCTTTTTTACTTTTTATTTTGAAGTATTTTTGAAAGTTGCGTAACAAAGAGCTTTTCTTCCCACCACCCTCATCCCCTGCCCTGAATCCTGTGAACACAGGTCGTAGGCATGGGTCCCATTACCCCTGAATACTTCAAGATGTCTTCCTACAAACATGATGTTACCCTATGTAGTCACAGTATGGCCTTCGATGTTAAGAAATTAGCACGGATACAATCTACTTCCTACTGTTCAATACACAACACATTACGTGTGTGTTAGTTGCTCCAGTGAGATGTTTTGTAGCAGAAGGATTACGTGTAGGATCACGGGTTCCTTCAGTGTGGAACAGTTGGCCAGTCTTCCCTTGACTTCCACAACTTTGATACTTTTGAAGATTCAAAGTCAATTGTTTCCTAGAATGTTCTTCAATTTGGATTTGCCTGGTCTTTTCAAATAATTAGATTTAACTTATGACCTTTTAATTTGGGGGGAAGGAGGCAGAAATAAGACAGAATTAATGTGCTCTTTATGCATTCTGTGGGGTGGTACACAGTTCCAGTTTGAAGCATTGATTAACGTGGTTTCTCCCAAGTTTCTCTTTTGCAGTTATTCTTTTTCTCATTGAAATAAAGAAGCATTTGTGGGGAAATATTTAAGATATGTAAATATCTCATACTTTTATCCACTTGTTTTAGTGTTCATTTATTTTTTCATTTGCCTTATTCCATTATTATTCAGGTGCTTGAAATAGTGTTTTTTTTTTTGAAATTCCATTTGTTTGAAGTTTATTCCTTAGCATTTTACTGTAAAGAGATGCTTTCTCTTCTTCCACCTTGTTCATTTATGTCAGTATGAGACCATCTATCCCTATTTTATTCAAAGTGTAATAATCTGTTATTATTTATTTTACTTACTTTGGCTTTGGCTAGTAGTATCTCCTCGAGATGGATTCTACTCTGTTTTTGTCTTTGATTTTAATATATTTCCATGGTTCTCTGAGCCCTCCTTTACTATTGGCACAATAAGACATTCTAGGCACTTGTACTTCTTCTGCCCCAGCTTTGGAATCAGCCAATTTTTCAAAGATCCCTCCTTTGTAGTGGAGGGTAGTGGTGTGAAACCAAAATCTGTATATAAGATGCATGCACTGTGCTGGATGATGTGGTACCTTACAAGGATTCCAACTGCTGTGGAAATGCTACACTCAAGTACCCCTTGAGTGTCAAACCCTTTCAGGGACCACCTCAACTGAAGAAAGCTATCTTGGGGCTCTCAGTCATTTTTGCTATTGGAGATACCCCCATAGTGAATTACTGATTATTAAAAGTTTGGACTCCTTGCTTCAAATCGGGAATATTCTGAATTATGATCTCAGTTCCAGGGCTCCCTTTCGGACCAGCTGAAGCCTTCATTGGGTCTGCATTCTAGGTTAACTTCTTTCTTTGCCCAATTCTGCTGCTTTTCCCTTCCTTCCACAAGCAGTCTCTTCTAAATGTCCCGTCTCAAAGTCAGCTTTCTAGAGAATACAACTGTAGGAGGTGTGGGCTGTCAGTGTGCTCATGCCTTCTCAATGAACAGAGCTAGAAAATACATGTATGTATTTCCTCTGCATATACCTTTATCTCTAGCTATCTCTCTATATATTTATCTCTATGTTGAATATCACAAATGTGACATTGGCCCTGAAAATGGCCCTCCAAAGAAGCCCACATCTCTGGAGACTGAATAGGCTAGGTTATATGGCAAAAGAGAATTAAGGCTACAGGAAAATTAAAATTGTTATTTGACTGACCTTAAAATGTTAACCTGGAGTATCTGGGTAGACCCAATGTAATAATAAAAATTCTTTTTTTTATTAAAGTTTTTTTTAACCTTAATTCCTGTATAGTTAACATACAGTATTATAATAGTTTCAGGTGTACAATATAGTGGTTCATCAATTTTGTACATTACTCAGTGCTCATCACAATAAGTGTCTCCTTAATCCCCATCACCTATTTCACCCATTCTCCCACCCATGTCCCCTCTGGCAACCATCTGTTCTCTATAGTTAAGAATCTGTTTTTTAGTTTGTCTCTCTTTTTTTGTTTTGTTTTGTTTCTTAAATTCCACATGAGAGATATCCTATGGTATTTATATTCCTCTGACTGATTTATTTTGCTTGGCATTATACTTAGTAGCTTTATGTTGCTGCAAATGGCAAGATTTCATTCTTTTTTATGGCTGAATAATATGCCATTGTGTATATACCACATCTTCTTTATCCATTCATCAGTTGACATACATTTAGGTTCTTTCCATAATTTGTCTATCATTAATAATGCTGTGATAAACAGCAGGATGCATGTGTCCCTTTGAATTAGTGGTTTTATTATTTTTTTTTAATTTTTTTTTTTTTTGGGTGGGTAAGTACCCAGTAGTGTGATTACTGGACCATAGGGCAGTTCTACTTTTAACCTGTTGAGGAAACTCCATACTGTTTTCCACAGTAGCTGTACCAGCTTGCATTCCTCCAACAATGTATGTTTTTCTCCCCATCTTTACCCACAGTGTTTCTTGGATTTCTGATTTTAGCCATTCTGACAGGTGTGAGGTGGTATCTCATTGCAATTTTGATTTGCATTCCCCTGATGATGAGTGGTATTGAGTATCTTTTCATGTGTTCCTTGGCCATCTGTATGTCTTCGTTGGAGAAATGTCTGTTCATGTCTTCTGCTCATATTTTAATTGGATTTTGTTTTGGGAGTGTTAAGTTGTATCAGCTCTTTATGTTTTGGATATTAAACTTTTATCAGATATGCCTTTTGCAAATGTGTTCTCCCGTTCAATAGGTTGCCTTTTAGTTTTGTGGGTGGTTTCCTTTGCTGTGCAGAAGCTTTTTATTTTAATGTAGCTTCAATAGTTTCTAGAAAAATGTTGCTTTGGTCAATGTCAAAGAAATTATTGCCTGTGCTCTCTTATAGGATTTTTATGGTTTCAGGTGCCACATTTAGGTCTCTAATCCATTTTGAGTTTATTTTTTTGTATGTGAAAGAAGTGATCCAGTTTCATTCTTTTGCATGTAGCTGTCCAGACTTTTTCCCATTGTGTATTTTTTCTCCTTTGTCAAAGATTGATTGAATTTAAGACTGTGGATTTATTTCTGGGATTTTTATTCTGTTCCATTGATCTATGTGTTTATATTCATTCCAGTACTATATTGTTTTAAGTACTACCACTTTGTAATATGACTCGAAGTCTGGAATAGTGATACTCCAATTTTGTTTTTTTTTTTTTTTTTTTTCAAAATTGCTTTGGTTATTCAGGGTCTTATGTGGTTCCATGCAGATTTTAGGATTGTTATTGTTCATTCTAATTCTGTGAAAAATACTGTTGGTATTTTGATAGGGATTGCATTAAATCTGTAGTTAGCTTTGCATAGTACAGACATTTTAACAATATTTGTTCTTTCAAGCCATGAGCATAAAATGTCTTTGCATTTGCTTGTGTCATCTTCAATTTCTTTCATTAATGTTTTAGTTTTCAGAGTACAGGTCTTTCACCTTTTCAGTTAAGTTTATCCCTAGGTATTTCTATATTTTAGCTGCAGTTGTAAATAGAATTATTTTCTTAATTTCTCTTTCTGTTGCTTCATTATTAGTGTATAGAAATGCAATATATTTCTGTACTTTATTTTGAATCTTGGAATTTTAATGAATTCATTTATCGGTTGTAATTTTTTGGTGGAATCTTTAAGGTTTTATATATGTAATCATGTCATCTGCAAATAGTAAAATTTTTACTCCTTCCTTACCAATTTATATCCCTTTTATGTCTTTTTTTTTTTTTTTGGTCCAATTCCTATAGCTAGTATTTCAGTACTATGTTGAATAAAAATGGTGAGAGTGGACATCCTTGTCTTAAGGAATCTTAGGCTTAGACATCCTTGTCTTAAGGAATCCTAATATTAGAGGAAAAGCTCTGTTTTTCCCCACTAAGGATGATGTTAGCTGTGGGTTTTTCACAGATGGCCTTTTTTATGTTGAGGTATGTTTCCCATAAACCCACTTTGTTGAGTTTTTATCATGAATGTATGTTGTACATTGTCAAATGCTTTTCTGCATTTATTGAAATTATAATATGATTTTTATCCTTTCTTTTATTGATGTGATATATCACATCGATTGTGGATTTTGAACCATTCTTGCATCTCAGGAATAATCATACTTGATTATGGTCAATTATTTTTTCAAAGATATTGCTGGATTCTGTTTGCAAGTATTTTGTTCAGGATTTTTGCATTGATGCTTATCAGAGATACTGCTTTATAGTTTTTTTTTTGTGTGTTGTCTTTATCTGATTTTGGTATCAGGATAACACTGGCCTCATACAATGAACTTGGAAGTTTTCCTTCCTCTTTAATTTGAGAAAATGGTATTAACTCCTCTTTAAATGTTTGGTAGAGGGGCATCTGGATAGCTCAGTCATTTAAGTATCTGCCTTGCTCAGGTTATGAAATCAAGGTCTTGGGATTATGCCCTGAGTTGGGCTCTCAGCTCATCAGGGAGTCTGCTTCTCCCTCTTCCCCTCCCAGCAGCTTGTGCCCCCTTTCTTTCTTTGTTTCTCAAATAAATAAAAATCTTTAAGATAGATGATAGATAGATAGATAGATAGATAGATAGATAGATAGATAGATTTGGTAAAATTCGCCTGTGAAGTTGTCTGGTCCTGGAATTTTGTTTTTTGATTATTGATTCAATTTCATTGCTTGTAATCAGTTGCTCAAATTTTCTATTCCTTCCTACTTCAGTTTCGGTAGATTATATGTTTCTGGGAATTATGTTTCTAGTAACTTATCTATCTACTACTTTTACTACTACTACAGCTGCTTTTAGGGATCTATCTACCTACTACTAGTATTACTACTACTACTCTTCCCCCTGCCACCCCCCACTAGAGGTTTATCAATCTCTGCTCTACTCTTTATTATTTCCTTCCTTCTGCTGGTTTGGGGTTTTGTTTGTTCTTTTTCTACACCTTTAGGTGTAAGGTTAGGCTGTTTATTTGAGATGTGTCTTGCTTCTTGAGATAGGTCTGTACTGCTATAAAATTCCTTCTAAGAACCACTTTTGCTGCATCCTGAAGGTTTTGGATCATTGCATTTTTGTTTTCATTTGTTTCCATGTAATTTTTAAAAATTTCTTCTTTGATTTCTTGGTTGACTCATTCATTGTTTAGTAGCATGTTATTTAACCTCTGTGTATTTGTGCTCTATCCAGATTTTTTTTTTCTTGTGGTCGATTTCTCATCTCATAGCATTGTGATCTGAAAAGATGCATGGTATAATTTCCTTATTTTTGAATTTGTTGAGACCTGTTTCGTGGCCTAATATGTCATCTGTTCTGGAGAATGTTCTATGTACACTTGAAAAGACTGTGTGTTCGGCTGTTCTGGGATAAAATATTCTGAATATAGCAATTAAATCTACCTGGCCCAGTGTGTCATTCAAAACCATTGTTTCCTTGTTGATTTTCTGTTTGGATGATCTATCCAAACATATAGTAGGGTATTAAAATCCCTAATATTATTGTATTACTCTCAGTTAGTTCCTTTATGTTTGATATTAACTAGTGGTAACAAATAAAAAACCAGTAATAGCTGTGCACAGAATAAAGAGAAAGGAATCCAAGTACATTACTAAAGAAAGCAAGCAAACCATAAAAAAAGAGAAAGAATCAGAGAAAAACTACAAATACAATCACAAAACAAGTAACATCCTCTGCATATAGCAATCTATATTAAGTTGATGCTCTCTTAAGCTTGAGCCCATTCCTTATTCCTCTTCGCACATGGGATAGAAATGGCACCTGTTAGCTGCTTTGCTCCTGAAAGGATCTTCCTGTGGTACATGCCTCTCTAGGACATGCTTTTGAGATGAGTAAATAATTTACCCTCCCATATGCGTCAGGTGTTTGTTTTTTTTTAAGATTTTATTTATTTATTCATGAGAGAGAGAGAGAGAGAGAGAGGCAGAGACACAGGCAGAGGGAGAAGCAGGCTCCAGGCGGGGAGATGGACGTGGGACTTGATCTGGAACTCCAGGATCACACACAGGCACTAAACCGCTGAGCCAGCCAGGGATCCCCAACAGGTGTTTTTTTTTTCAAACTGCTGCCTCTAGGCTGTATCTCTGCTGGCTGTTGTCTTATTATCTCCTTAAGAATGGGGACTCAGCTTCCTAAAGCCCTTGGGGGGCTCTTCCAGAGCTGAACCTGCTGATTTTTAAATTTCCGGGTTTTAAATCCTACTAGTTGTAAGAACTCACAAGAGTCTGCCCTTCTCACTATGGAGGCCAAGTATTTCAGGGATTTGTCTTCCCCACAAGGGTCCCTGGTATGACAGTCCATATCTTGCCCTTTACTGCACCCCTGAGTCACTCCTGATTGCATATAGCTGTGCTTTACTCTCAAACTATTTCCACTGTTCCTACCTTCTTCATTGTGGCCTCTTCTTTACTTTTAGTTGTAGAGTTTGTTCTGTCCGTCTTTGGGTCATTTTCTGGGTTATTTACACTAATGTGAGTGTCATTTGGTTGTATCTTTCCACGGAGGTGAGCTTAGGGTCCTTCTACTCAGCCATCTTCCCAGCCTCTCCTTCAGGAACAAAGATTCTTAAAAGTGGAAGTGGGAGGCAGAAGTTGGAAATTAGAAGGAGATTAACAACAGAAGGTGGAATTGGAGCATTGTAAAGACCTGACCCACAGATGCTGGCTTTGAAGGTGGAAGAAAGAGACCATAACCCAAAGAATGTTGGCAGCCTCTATCAACTGGAAGAGGTAGGGGAAGTAATTCCCTCTAGAAGCTCCAGAAAGGAACCTAGTTCTAGTGATAACCTTATTTTTGCCCAATGAGAACCCAGGTTGGACTTCCTACTTACAGAAGTATAAGGTAATAAATTTGCATTGTTTTAAGCTAGTGAGGTTGTATAATTTGTTACAGCTATGATAGACAACTAATATAATAGCTTATATTCCACTAATTTCAGTACAGTACTGTAGGTTATTACAACTCCCTTTCCGTATTTTAACTCCCTTTTCCAGCGTTGAGAAACTTGACCTCCATTATGTTGAACATATTTACTTATTTGATTAATCCCAAATCCACTGGGCCACTGCCCTCTATGGCCATCTTGTTCACTGGGACTCTACTCCTCTGCCCAGCCACCACTGCTAATGACACTTAACTAAGTTATTATAGAAGGAAGGAAGAGAGGTAGTGGGGGAGGGGAGAGGAAAGAATAGCAGCCAAATCATTGATTTTTTTTTTCCCCCAGGGTCTATGGATAGACCTTGAGGAGTTGTATTATAATCCCTGCCCTTAGAATTTTCTGAAAAAAATCAGTGCTTATGTTTGCTTACACAGGGTATATGTCCATAGTTTGTATTACTTTCTCAAAAGAGATGCCTGAACTTTAACCTTAAAAAAAAAAAAAAAAACAAAACACTGATTTTATAACTATTTAGTCAAAAAGTGGAGTGATGACCTAAATGTCCTCCTTAAAATCCATTTACAAGCCTCTTAATAGACCATAATAGATCTTTAAAACACTCACAACACATTCACTCTTGGTAGGAGTTGTTAAAATTTACTTTCTTTTCTCAGTTTCATCTGACTTTCTAAGGATCAGAAAAATTACCTATAGGTCCCCAGAATCCTCACATTTTAAAGAGAGATAGTAGAGGAATTAGGGGGAATGCTATAGAATCATGAGGTTTTTTTCATGCTAGTGTTACAACTCTAGCTTCTATAAGGATTTAGATCAAAGAGACCTCAAAGGATGAATATATTGAAGATATTTATTGGTGGGTGTATTTACCTATTCCTCCCAAACCCTGCAACTCCCAACTATGGGTCACTTGTAGAAGGAGTGTCCAACCAGAGGTCCTGAAACTCTTCATGAAAGAAAAAGACAGCTTTCAGCCAAGTGCAGATGATAATGAACCTGGCCACCAAAAACCATACCTCCACTGCTGTCCTGAGGTTTACTATAGAGGGATCAAAAACCAAGGTTTACAAGGGGGAGATAAAAAGCAGCAAAGGGAGGGAGAATCAGTTTATTATAATCCTGTTGCCCACTATAGATGTAAACTGAAAGCCATATAACTTTCAGGGGGGAAATGTCTAAATTAGCTAAGATTTGGCAGCTTTGGGATTTTTGCATCAGGCTGTAGATTTTAATAACAGAAAGTAGATTGATTCTAACTGAAAGTTACCAAAGGACTACTTTATTTTCTAAAAAAGGGGGGGATATGGTACCTTCCCCCAAATTCTATACAAGAAGTGTGGGGGGAAATATGTCCATGGCTTGTGTTTGAGTGAACTGTGGAGGAAAAATAAAGTTGTCTTCTGTTTATTTTCTTGGGTAGCTCCTGTCACAAATGGCTCCTTTCTATCAAATATGATATTGAAACAGTGGTAGTTTTTTTTTTTTTTTTTTTTTTTTTAACATGGTTAAAAAAAAGCTCTGAGAAGCTTATTTATTCTTTCCTGTTTTTCATCTGACACATGGGTGGGCAGGTTACCTTAACTCTAAATCTAGTATCCAGCTGTGACATTCTCAGTCCTTAAAAGCTGCTTTTCAGTGGTCTTTAAGCATCCTAAATGAGGGGGTTTGAGTAAGGTGATGTTTCCAGAACTTTGAGGGCTGATTACATGTACATCAACCTTGGGATATTTTAGTAAATATTTTTTTCCCTCATCTGAAAACCCTTAAACACTTATAAAGTTTCTGAGATTGATTTTTTTTTATTCAAATGTACTTTCTCTCTAATAGCCAAGGCCATTCCATGAGTGCACTGCTCCCCTACTCTGCCTCCCCAGGCATTTAGTTAGATTTTTTTTTTTTTTTTAAGATTTTATCCACTTCAGAGAGGGAGAGCATGAGAAGGGAGAGGGGTAAAGGGATCTGGGGAGGGAAAAAATCCCAAACAGACTCACCACTGAGCATGGAGCATGATGTGGGACCCCATCTCATGACCCTCAATCATGACCTGAGCCAAAATCACGAGTCAGATGCCTAACCAACTGAGACTCTGGGTGCTCACCCAGTTCCTTTTTTCCCATGGAAATACAATGATTATTAGTAGGAAGAGTAAATGGGATAAAGATTCTAAAAGTCATAAGAAATTATAAGTCCTTTGGAGGTATTATTTTAGTAGTTCCTCTATCTTTCAGCTTGGTAATCTTAAATGTGCCTCGTAAAAAAGGATTTAATTATTGCATAAACAAGTATTTTGGGAAAAAATCTATTTTGAGCAATGTCTTAAACTAGGGACTCAGTAGAGAAACTTTTTAATCTAAAGAAACTCTATAAACTTTGTCATATTCCTCCCATGGTCTGACAACTCTTATTTTGAAGAACCCATTTCTAGGTTCTGCATATTATGCTCCAATCCTATATTCACAAAACATTGGTATTTGTTGCCTTAAATCACCTATGTGTAGACTTGTCAAATATGTGTCTATACATAGATGTCTACACACATATGAATTGTTCTATTTGTAGCCTGGGGAAGGAACAAAATAAAGAAAGTCTGAAATAGACTTGACTTTACAAGTGGATGGTAGAAGGAGGGCTTTCTTTTGTAATATTATTTAGAAGTTAAGTAGCAAGGTCCCTGCCTTTTAAGTCAAACTGACTTGAGATGAGTCTTACCTGTGTCTGCTTACTAGCTTTCTGCACTGGCACAAGTCATTTATCTTGTGTCAGCCTCACTATTCTCATCTGAAAAGTGGGAGATATAACAACCTGCCTCATTGAGTGTTAAGAGTTATTAAAAGAGAGGAAACACAAGTGCTAGTATCTGGCACATAATTTGTGCTCAATGAGTAGTAGCTTTTTAGTGCTTGTTTTGTGCTTGTGATCATGATAATCGTATACAGTTACATGAATTCATTTGCCATCATCATTTTTTTCCTTATGAAAAACTCAGACTGAGAAAATTTAGATGATTATCTGTGTATATGCAGCTAGTAAGTGACAGTCTTATCTCTAGCTGTGACATTCTGCTAACTCCCTTTTTCTCCCTGGTATACATGTTTTGCACCCACAAACACACAAGCATAGATGAGCCTAGACCGTCCATCTTCTTGTGATGTCTTAAAACTAAGGAATCCTGGAAATATAGAGCTGTAAAGGAACTATCTTGGTAATATTGGGAATGTAATTCTAAATCCTTAATATTCCTATTGAAATTTATAGGCCTAACAGATTTTTGCATATTTTATGTATTTCAGTTCTGGAGTTCACCAATATATCTTGAGCTGGACAGAGCATACTCTGTGAATGCCAGTTTACAGAAGAGGAAAAAATAAGGATTCAGCATTTTCTTTGACTTTGCTTCATTCTCAACAGAGTGACTTCTTCAAAGCCACACATTTCGTAAGTGGTAAAATTTAGACTTGAACCCTTCAAACCTCAAGTGCAGTGTTCTCGTAGACACATTACTTAACACATGAATTATAATACCTTTCATTTACTGACAGTTTCAGTATCTGTTCAACACTCCTCTAGAGTGTTCTGTGCCAAAACTAGCTGAAGCTTTGAAACACTTTTAAGGTGTATGTGTGTGTATGTATATGAAAAAGAAGAAAAGGCCTGGAGAATTTAAGTAAATTACTCAAGATCTAACAAAAAACAAGTTTAGAAACAGGCACATAAATTCAGGTCATTGTACTGTGGAAGTTAATTCTCTACCACTCTACCACATTGCCTGAAGACTAAGACCAGAGAGCATCACCATGGAAGATTTTCATACTAAGTCCCCACTGAAAACCATTGCTGCTTTCACGCATGACTTGTTATCCAGCTTAAATATGTTGTTCAAGGTCAAACGGCTATTTGATAGATTCCATCTCTTTTTAACTTAGAGTCAAGCCATCATCTAATGTGCATAATAATTGAATTTAGTTTTCATGAGAAAATGCAATGTACCCTTCTCCTTGTTGCTACATCCTTTTCTTCATCTCTACACTCAATTAAGGATGGTTCAGAGCAGTGGAAGTAATGTTTTAAAAAGCATGGTGTCCTAAATACCTAGAGCTATAGTTTTCTTGCTCTCTAGATTCTAAGTGGCCACTAGCTGAACCTGAAAGATATAATAACTTCCTGTGGGACTTCTCTGGGTTGTTGTTTTAAAGGGACAAACTGAGAGGAAAGACATGGCTTTTAACATCCACTTATCCTCTAACCCATTGGGTCTTTTTGCTGTGATACATGATGGAGCAGAACATGTTTAAAATGGCAGTGTGTGTTGGTGGAAGGATAAATGAGAGCACCATTTCTGGAGGGCAGTCTGACAACATAGATCAAACTGAAGATGTGCAGATCCTTTAACCCAATGATTCTACTCCAGAAATAAATTATAAGGAACAGTTTGCATAAGAATAGGCGGGAAGAAAAAAGAGAGGGAGGGAAGGGGTGGAAAGAGATTGAAATATTGACAAACTGGAAGTAAGCTAAATATTACTCAGGAAACTAGTTGAATACACCATAACAAACAGTTCAATAGATTTATAAGGTTTTTAACAAATAATGATGTAAACCTATATGTAATTGCAAGAAAAGAAGTTTAGGCATTTTTGATAAGTGGAAGAACAGGTTATAGGTAAGTATGCCTGTGTGTTTATGAACGTAACAAATGTTTTTTGAGCAATGATTAAATTCCAAGAATTGCTTTGATGTAGTGAAATTTGTATCATGGATGTTTTGTGTGCATTTCTGTTTTACATACAGCAGGAGAGATATCTAAAGGGTTGTTCATATAATGATAAAGATATGGGATTAGGGGAACAAATTGTGCTTTTATTTTCTTTTCGGGTCAGAATTCATTGCATTTCATGGGTAGCCCGGGTGGCTCAGCGGTTTAACGCCACCTTCACCCCAGGGCCTGATCCTGGAGTCCCGGAATTGAGTCCCATGTCAGGCTCCCTGCATGGAGCCTGCTTCTCCCTCTGCCTGTGTCTCTGCCTCTCTCTCTCTCATGAATAAATAAATACAATCTTGTAAAAAAAAATAATTAGCATGTATTGTTTTTACAATTAGACAAGTCACATTCATTTAAAGAAAAGGTGAAGTGCCTGTCCACTGGCACATGGGATTTCTGCTCCAACAAGCCCAGAGGAGAAGGCGAGGGGTAAAAATGCCAGTGATGCTCTAGTTTCCCAGGAAGTGAAAAAAGGAAACCCTTTCCCAGTTCTACCCTGGAGGGGTCATCTTTTAGGCACAGAGAAGGGATCCAGGAAAGACTGTACTAACTGCTGAGGCAATGGGGCTCAGCGCCTGAAGTTCTCAGAGGGAGTCAGAGAAGCAGTTGCATTAATTACATGAATGAAGTTTGCAAAAGGGAGGCCAGAGGAGGGCCGTGTCAACAACTGTCCCTAGAGCCCAAAGTCACTTCATTATGCTGGACCTTAGCCAGAGCTGAGATCTGTTTATCTGGCCTCTGCCGGAGACAATGCATTTGGGTTCATGGAAAAGATCCCTGCTCTTGAATATTAGTTATATATGTACATGGATAGAGTCATTATCTAAATTCTGGTAATTCTCACCTCTGGTTTTAAAATTATTCAGAAGAAGACTTTCAGAAAACATCAGAGCATGAGTGAATAAAACAAATCTGTGATTGCGTAGCCTGGTTTGCGCCTATGCATGAGCATATTTCAAAAGCTCATTAGGTGATGCTGGACATACTGCCAGCATTGACTACTGGCTTTAGAGAGAAAACTCTTGCATTCTTGTCTTATCTCAAATACTTACTAGTCATGTAGCCTTGGGCATATTTCATATGAGTTATCATTTGAAAAACAAAATGAAGATACAAATATTCATTTTATGAAACTCATGGTTGATGTATTATGTGAGATAATATATATAAAAGTACATTGTG
The DNA here is from genome assembly GCF_011100685.1 of Canis lupus familiaris. Classification (NCBI taxonomy): domain Eukaryota; kingdom Metazoa; phylum Chordata; class Mammalia; order Carnivora; family Canidae; genus Canis; species Canis lupus. The sequence goes on along the minus strand of NC_049232.1, from coordinate 71,952,625 downwards.
AAGTGCTAAGTAAATAATATTATTTCATAAATTTAACAAGCTTCCCCCCCTGCCCCATCCAAATATGTCACCTAATTCAAGGTCAATGAGCAATGAATTGTTTCTCAATATGTAGAATGTGAACTATATACATCAAAATCACCTGAGCTGCTTATTAGAAATGTAAAGTAAAAATTTTCAAATGTCTGGAAATACAGTCCAAGATTGGCATTTTAAACAGGCAATACAGTTTGCCTCTGTGAAATAAGATTGAGAACCAGTGCTAAATTCTTGTGAGGGGTTGCAGCAGACTGTGGTAACTCTCAGATACAGGACACAGACGGGCAACAGTTCAAAAGGAGCACCCCTACAAGCATTAGGTTAATATAAACAAACTTATATAAGTTGACTCTCAGCCTTGACCATGTCAGGGTGAATTTCCTTAGTGCTCTCATGACTTTCTGTTCTGTGTTTTGTAAAAAGGACTTATCCCATCCCTGTTAGGTCTCAGACAAGAATAGCTTGCCATTAGTGAAGCTTCACGTGAGTTAAATGCATGGTATTGGTTGCTGTCACATCAGTCCCCTATTACACTAAAGATACAACCAGCCAGCTCTTGTGAGTAGTTGACTTTTAGAGGTTCCTAACTCCAAGGACTGATTCTCTACCTTGTCCAGCATGGTGCTTTCCTCATGTCTGGTCTCATTGTTTCTATGGCCTAGAGAAATGACTATACTTAAGTTGAAAATGCTCTGAGATCTTTTTCTGGAAATATTATATCGTTTTAAACATTGTTTTTTTTTTGTATTTTTTTTATTGGAGTTTGATTTGCCAACATATAACATAATACCCAGTGCTCATTCTGTCAAGTGTCCCCCTCAGTGCCCGTCACCCAGTCACCCCCACCCCCACCCACCTCCCTTTCCACTACCCCTTGTTCATTTCCCAGAGTTAGGAGTCTCTCATGGTTTGTCACCCTTTCTGATATTTCCCACTCATATTCTCTCCTTTCCCCTTTATTCCCCTTTCACTATTTTCTATAGTCCCCAAATGAATGAAACAATATAGTGTTTGTCCTTCTCTAATTGACTTACTTCACTCTGCATAATGCCCTCCAGTTCTATATCAGATAAAGGGCTAGTTTCCAAGATCTATAAAGAACTGATTAAACTCAACAGCAAAGAAACAAACAATCCAATCATGAAATGGGCAAAAGACATGAAGAGAAATCTCACAGAGGAAGACATAGACATGGCCAACACGCACATGAGAAAATGCTCCACATCACTTGCCATCAGGGAAATACAAATCAAAACCACAATGAGATCCCACCTCACACCAGTGAGAATGGGGAAAATTAACAAGACCAGAAACAACAAATGTTGGAGAGGATGCAGAGAAAGGGGAACCCTCCTGCACTGTTGGTGGGAATGTGAACTGGAGCAGCCACTCTGGAAACTGTGTGGAGGTTCCTCAAAGAGTTAAACATAGACCTGCCCTACGACCCAGCAATTGCACTGCTGGGGATTTACCCCAAAGATACAGATGCAGTGAAACTCCGGGACACCTGCACCCCGATGTTCATAGCAGCAATGTCCACAATAGCCAAACTGTGGAAGGAGCCTCGGTGTCCATTGACAGATGATGGATAAGGAAGATGTGGTCTATATATACAATGGGATATTCCTCAGCCATTAGAAATGACAAATACCCACCATTTGCTTCAACATGGATGGAACTGGAGGGTATTATGCTGAGTGAAGTAAGTCAATCAGAGAAGGACAAACATTATATAGTTTCCTTATATATGTTCTTAAATGTTATAACCTGCGTCCAGCAGCACAGACAACTCCCTAAGATAGAGAAGGAGCTTAGGATACTTGATTATAGCATGATTGATTCTGTTTTTTTTTAAGATTTTATTTATTTATTCATAGAGAGAGAGAGAGAGAGAGGCAGAGACACAGGCAAAGGGAGAAGCAGGCTCCATGCAGAGAGCCCGACGTGGGACTCGATCCAGGGTCTCCAGGATCACACCCTGGGCTGCAGGCAGCGCTAAACCGCTGCGCCACCGGGGCTGCCCCTGATTTTTTTGAGTACTTGGAACAATTGCCAGGAGATAGCTCAAGGGAACAAGGGAACATTGTCTAAGTCTATCAAATATTCCATGCTCCAGAGGTAAAGAGCACCAGGCATGTACTACTCATGAGCTAATCTAAGCCTCAATTTATAAATCTATAAAGTAGGGAAAGTAAAACTTTTCAAGCATTTCTCCAGAAACAAAAGATTGTGTGAGGTTACATTGAGTAAATGATAGGATAATGCTTGGAACACCACTAAAGGTTGTACAAAGTTCTGCAGGAATTTACATGACGGTAGGCAATGATGTGATAATTATCCCTCAATCAATGCTCTCCTCCCTAAATAGTACACTTTGCAAGTGCTCAGTGATTCCTAAAACTTCTTTATAAGAGACAAATGCCCATCTTGCCATAAATTGAAGTCATATTTTGGAGTGCAAATGACTTGCAGAACATCTGCTATCAAGGGGACATAATGGTACAAAGCACTAAGAGTAGAGTACATGTTCCCCAGCAGTCCCAAGGAAAGTATACAGACTCATAGAGCCCCAAAATAAACCTGACAAAGCAGAAAGAATTAGGGCCAGGAAAGTGGGGAGATTCAAGATTTCTGAGTGGAAACATGTTAGGGATGTCCTTTGATACAAAATTCATGGAAGTTTTTAAATTGAGAATAACCTCCTTTTTGAAAAACTCCTCTGACTTGGGAGAAGACTGAATATGACACGGGAACTGGGGAGAGCCCTGTCTGAAACAGAGAGGACATCTCCATGGTGGACATGAAGGACGGGTGCTGGGCCCGGCATAGCAGAGCAGATTAGTGGCAGGTCAGCCCTTTCACAAGGATAAGCTCTTTCTCCATGAAAGCGTGCTGCCTAGCAGACAAGGGCAGGAAACACTAATTCACAGGCTTTTAGTAGCTGACAGACACTTCAAATTCATAACTCGCTCTCTGCTTGCCACAGCCATTAAAGCAGTGGCAGGAGGCTTGAGCCTCCAAAGAGAGCAAGATGACCTTGGTCAGAGTTGGTGGGGAAGAGGAGACAGGGGTAGCCCAGGGAGATATTGAGATCTACTCTTATAGAAGTAAAAATAGAATTAAAACAGTCTAAGATCATCGCTACTTAACTCTCACCCAGATAACCTGATCTTTAGTACAGACCCATAGATGGTCAGAATCAGAATAAGACAAGAATAGAACCTAGTACTCCCCCTTCCTTTATAAAGGTCTAGACAGGCTAAGCTGTCTTTCCTTAGAAACCAGTATGTTAGATATCGATCTATGTGGTGGCATATTCACACTGGAGATGCTGGTATAGGAGTACTTCTTGCACTATACCATTTAGCAGATCTGAAATTTCTAGAGAAAATTTACCATTCTACATTTTGAATGTACGTTGCGTATTTTAAATGCTAAAAAAAGTAAAATATTTTACTTAGCTATTTCGATTATGGGCAAAATAAAACACACATATAGTTGCAATAATGCTAGTATTAAAAATGTGTATTGGGTGCTTATTGTAATAAGTGGCTCATGTGGATTATCTCATTTAGCCCTCACAAGAACTCTGTGAGTCTGGGTGATTTGTTTTCCTATTTCTCAGAAAATAAAATCAAAGCTTAATATGGTTAAGACACTTGTTTATGATCACTCAGTTAGTAGGAGGCAGAGCTCATAGTTAAGCTCAAATTATAGGCCCTCAATAATCAAGTATTCAGACTCTAAAGAAAAGCAGCCACATGCAATGGTTTGAACATAAACCTTGGAGGCCAAAGTGTCTGGGTTCAATATGGGCTTTATTGTTTACTAGCTATGAAACCCTAGCAAGTTATATAATCTCTTTGCCTTAGTTTTCTCATCTGTAAGATGGGATCATTTTGGGCACCTATATCAGAGAATTGCTATGAGAATAAATTAAGTACACAAAGGATGGAGAGCAGTGTCTGTAAGTGTAAGCTTTGTACACATTAGCTGGAATTACTAATAAATGGAAAGTCAGAAGGTTTTAAGAAGTAAAATATAGCCTAAAATCTAAGCTATGACTTATGATTCAACCAACAAATACCGAAGACCTACGCCAGGCAATGTGACTCCAATAACAAAACTGTACAAGTTCAGTTTATTTCTTCATTTGCACATATGAGTGAAATCATATGGTATTTGTCTTTATCTCACTTACTTCACTCAGCATTATACTTTCTAACTCTATCCATGCCCTTGCAAATGGCAAGATGCCAATCTTTTTCATGGCTGAGTAATATTCCATTGCATATATATACACCACATCTTCCTTATCCATTCATCATTTGACAGACACTTGGGTTGTTTCCATAATTTGGCTATTGTTCATAATGTTGCTATAAACAATGGGGTGCATGTATCCCTTTGAATTAGTATTTTTGTATTCCTTGGGTGAATACTCAGTTTTGCAATTGCTTGATCGTAGGATAGCTCTAGTTTAACTTTTTGAGGAACCTCCAGACTGCTTTCCAGAGTGGCTTCAGCAGCTTGCATTCCCACCAAGAGTGCACGGTGCATGAGGGTTCCCCTTTCTCTACATCCTTGCTGACACCTATTGTTTCTTGCATTATTGATTTTAGCCATTCTGACATGTGTGAGGTGATATCTCATTGTAGTTTTGATTACTCACTGGAAATTGAATAGAAATCTCAAAAGATGTGGTACACAGACACACACACACAGGAATATTATGCAGCCATAAAAAAGAATGAAATCTTCTCATTTGCAAACAACATACTTGAAGATATGCTAAGATAAATGAGTCAGAGAAAGACAAATACCATATGATTTCACTCATATATGGACTTTAAGAAACAAAACAAATGAGCAAAGAGAAATAAAAGAGAGGCAAACCAAGAAAAAGACTATCAAGTATGGAGAACAAACTGATGGTTATCAAAAGGGAAGTGGGTGTGGGGATGAGTTAAATAGGTGATAAGGATTAAGGAGGGCACTTGTGATGAACACCAGGTATTGTATGGAAATGTTGAATCACTATATTGTACACCTGAATATGCTGTGTGCTAACTGGAATTTAAATATATTTTTTTAAAAAATTACAAGTTCAATAATGAATAAAGCCTGTTCAACTTTCACAAACCAGTGTAAGTATTTCATATCTAGTTTATAGATGAGGAAATTGAGGCTTAAGGGGGAATGCTTGCCAAGGTTACAGGAATAATGAGGGACTGAATCAGAATTAAAATTAGTCTTTATTGTTCTGATTTTTAAAATCTGTGTTCTTAATCTGCTCCATTATCCTGCATCTTACAAGTGTGTATCCTAACTTCAACAACAACAATGCTAGTGGCCAAGGGAATGCAGAAAGCTAGATCTCTGACTTTCAATTAAAGTTCTTTTTATCCACATGATTGGTTAGAGATATAAAAGTACTAGAAATTATAAAGAAAACCCTGAGATTGAACTCTGAGATTGTCAGAGCTTTTTGGGTATCATAAAAGAATTATAGTTAGACTAGATTAAGTTACAGAAATAAATTTTACTCATACCTGATGGGTATCTTATCTGCCTGCCTTGCACCTCTTTTCACAACCAGAGGCACAAAGCCGATGACTTTAATGATGTAAAAGGAAGCTTGACTTTACAACACAATCTATACATGAGTGAACTCCAGGTGGATTACCTTCCTAAATGAGGGTATGTAATACAAGTTTAAAAGGGGGATATCTTTATGACCTTAAGATTAGGAAGCATTTCTAAAATCAAGACCTAAAAATCATAAACCACAAAGGAAAACATTGGTGGATTTTAATATACCAAAAATTAAATATAACTTCTTAACAAAAGATAGCATAGACAAAGTTAACAGACAGGTGCCAGTCTCAGAGAAGATAATTGCCAAATTAATAACTGAAAAAGAATTAATTAAAATTCCTGCAAAACAGCAAGAAAAGGTTATGAAACCCAAAAGAAAAGTGGACTAATTATGTGAAGAGCACATGAGGAAAAACTTGAAAGACTGCTTACTTGGAAGAAATGTTCAACCTCCATACTGACCAGAGTAATGCAAATTACAACAGTAACAAGATGTGATTTTACACAATCAGGATGGCAGCCATTAGAAAACCTGATCCAGCATGCTTGTGATGATAGGTCAAATGGGACCTTTCATGAACTGCTGATGTGAGTTAATAAGCTAATAAGACACTTGGGGGGGAAAAAAAAAAAGTCATGTTCCCTTCATCCCATATGGAACCCATCCCATCCCAAGTAGCTAAGTAAAATATTTTATTCCTTTTTTAGCATTTCATCCTATGAGTTTTGTTCATACTTTGAAATATTACCAGTTGGGCTCTTATGTGTACCTCCCAGAAAAGCTTTTATGGGTCCACTAAGAGCCATGTATTTTATGGTACACTGCCCTTTTCTTCATATGAGGAGGTAAAGAGTTGGGTGCAATCTATGTCTATCAATAAAACAGCAGATTATAAAATGAAGTACATACCTACAATTTATACTATGTAATGATCAGAAGAACTCAACTGTGTATGTGGTGATGTGGTTTGTTCCTCAAAATAGAATATTAAGGAAAAAAACTATGAAAGCAATATTTATAATGTAATATGACTTGTCATAATTTAAGTGCCATATACCCACTCCACAAGCCATATATTTGTAAGACTTTCATATATGTAAATAGATGTATGAAAGTATATTGGAAGGGATTACTTGAATAGAAAATTTATAGGTCCCCATCAGGAGAAGGAAATAAGATTATAAATGTAAAATGCAGGGGGAATGATAAAATACATGATGACTATGTACTACGAATTTTAGAGTGGCAAAGGCTGTCTGAAGTAAGAGAAAAATGATAAGGGAGTCATATATAGTAATATTTTACCATTTGTTGAGCACTTACTATATGCCTCATTCTGCACTTTCCGTTAATTATCACATTTGACTGCCACATAACACTATAGAGTGATTATTGCACAGCTGTTTTACAAAGGAGAAAATTGAGGCATCAGGTGACAAAATTGCCAAAGCTTACAAGAATAATGAGGGGTTGATACAAAGTTGATACAGTAGAACACTGTTTGAGTCCAAATCCTGTGTCCTTATCGCCATTGTCCTGCTTCATGATTATAGGATAGAACCCTATGTTAAAGTGTACAGAAGAAGATAGTAAAGTAAAAAATTATTTCAGCCTAGGGTGTCATGAATCATTGTAGTTTTGAATTTCCAGTTACTAATCACTTTGAAAGTCAGGCAGCAAAACAAAAGCTAATCTTGAATACATTTTGCTCCATTTTGAATAAGGAGGCAGTGGATGCGATGAAACCTCCAAACCCTAGCTAGCATCGTTTGATACATGGTAGGTACCAAACAATTGTTCTCCCGACAATAAAATGGCTAAATCAAGAGATAGGCTTAAGTTAGGGCTGAAGTGGAGTACAAAGTAGCTCAAGTTTTAAACAATAGCCACGTCTAGACTAAGAAGATTTGAATCAGAAACTAAATTAATGCCTTTATCATTGAGGGTGGAATCGCAAAGGGTTTAATTTATTTGGGCATTTGAAAAGTAATTATAAGCAAATGTCAACACAGAATCAGTAGAAAAGTGAGTTGTGTTTCCATTGATAGATAGAATTCAAGACCACAGGTCAAATGCCAGAGATGATGTTCGATCAGAACCCTGGACAGCACACGGGCTTAGCCAAGACCTAGACCATTACCCTTTGTCCCCTGCATTGCCTATTTCCTGCCCCCCTAATCCATGATGCCATCCCCTGGGCTGTAAACAGTCCACCCTACTTCAGTCAGGTCCTATTCCCCAGTGTAAGAGCTTGCATACTCTTTCTTCTGAGGATCCACAGTCTGTGTGATGGCCAGACTCTAAAGGTAGGTGTACATTTTAGCCTGAGAAGTTTTATGAAGCAGACTGTAGGGAGTATCAGGGGATCATCTTCATCAGGACACCCTTACTCTGGGATCTACTCATTTATCCCTCTCCACTAGATCCGAAGCAGCCATCCTGATCCTAGGATGAAAATTTCATCCACCACGTAGGATAGAAAAACTATTTCCATTAAAGCCACACCTTGTAAAAGAAATGCCCAGGTTCTTAATGAGGGTCTCACGTTTGTCTCTGTCTTTCCATTTACCTGCCAATATGCAATGTTTCCCAAATGAAAGGACAACAGAAATAAAGAAAGAATCCTTATGAAGGAGTAAGCAAAGGCAAGTCATGCCATCAAGAAGCATGGAGATGAAAGAGACCCTAGAAGATACCATGCAGAAGGAGAAAGCACAGGGGCAAGAATAATAAGATGTGGATTCTATTTCTGAAATTTCCAGAAATAAGCTGGCTCACTTTGGATTAGTCATTTCATCTCACTCTGCTTCAATTTTCTTATCTGCCAAATGGGAAAATTAGATTTATGTTGTGTGACTCACTGGACCTTTAGAGGCCAAATAAGACAATACTTACAGAGGCTATTTGGGAAATATTATATGATTGCTGTTGGAACCCAAAAGGTTATTAATGGTAATATATGGCCAGACAAAGGTGCATTTTAATTGATGATAGCTTAGATATATCAAGAGGAAAATTTATTCTCACCTATGTGGGGCTGCAGTAGTAGGGGAAGTAAAAGTATAACCGTAATAAATTTAGGAAATATTTATTAAAAATGGAATAAAAGGGTATTTTGTGACACAGAACATCATTAGAGTGTGAGGAGACCTAACAGCAGATATCTTTTAGGCCAAGAAAATAATATAGAAAAACACTGGGGACATTCAAGAAATAATTAGATGTCTTCCGTGGGGAAAGGGGGCTGTATGTGGTGAGAAAGATAAAATGGAGCACAAAGATAGGACATACGAAGTTAATAATAAGACAGTCCAGGAAGATCCAGTGGAAGATTTCTTGCTTTCCCCAAGAGAAGTTTGTTGGTTGTTGTTAATGAGCATCTCAGTTGTGGACACATGAAGGTAGAATCGCATTCCACATGGTCACCAATGTCTTTTATGAAATGACACTGTTTGTGTCAAAATGTCGAGAGCATTTTAGAGTCAAGAGAGTCTGAGATTGATTAACAATTCCCTGCTTCATGCAGGAATTATGGATATACATTTACTTGATTCCAGAGAAGAGGGGCTCACGACCTCATAAGCTACCCTATGCCATTATCATACAGCACTTTTCCTTCAACATCCCTTCTTTACGAGGAGATGACACTTGCTCCTTCTAACAAATAGCTTCATCCTGTGCATCAGAAAGAAACTCCCACCTCTTAGTGTTTTCTGAATCCCTGCTCTGTGCTGGGCACTGGACAAAACAGTAGGGACATAAAGAAGAAAAACACATCCTTCAACGATTCATAGATCTAGAGACGTTGGGGGTGCAGAACTGCACCCTCCTCTGTGATCCTTCAAATATTTGATCTGAATCTTTTCTTGATCTTTTATCCTTCTACACAAATAGATACAGTTTATCACAAATTACTTATTTCATATTCTTTTCAGATCCTCTCATGTTCTTTTTCTTTTCTGGACATGATCTAGTTTTTCAACATCCATAATATATGGTATCCCAAAACTTAAATGTTCATTTCTTTGGAACTGTGCATCCTCCCAAAGTAAGAAGTGCACTGTTAAGAACTTATGAAAGATATCTCATGATCATAAGAAAGAACAAACTCGGGAACTCACAGAATAGCCCAGATTTTGCTGGCATGATAGTGAAACTTTCAACAATAGAGAACAGTTGTGGATTTTAGTGATTTGGGCAGCATGGAGCAATGAGATAAACCTTGACCTTACAGCTTAAACAAAACTGAATTTGAATCCTGTTGCTATCATTTATTAGCTGTAATATCTTGGCCATAATATAACACTCTCTGAGCACATTTGATCATATTTAAAACAGGAATATTATCTACCTATTTCATATGGTACCGGGAAGAAAAAATGAAAACAAAATGAGATCATATCTATGTAAGTGCTTCATAAACAATAAAATGTAATGCAAATGTAATATGGTATTGCTATTCTTATAATCAAATGGGTTGACACAGAGCAAAATGTTCCATTCTGTAATTACCTGAATTCAGTGAAAGTGCATTATATTCTAACGAATTAAAATCCCAGTAGTAGTAATAGCTACCATTTATTGAAGTTTTATTATGTGCCAGGCAGTGCCAGGTGCTTTACAAACATTATCCCATTTGGTTCCTGAGATACAGACAATACTATGAGTTTACCCAACCTGTTTCATTTTCTTCTTGGGCACAAGCAAAACCACATTTCCCAACCTAACTTGTAGTTAATTGGAGCCATGTGATTGAATACTGTCCTACCCAGGAGTACCCATAAAATGTCCTGCGTGGTCTCCCACTCCGTCTTGTTCCCTATCGGCTGGAAGGGTACAAATGCTCAGATCACTTTTTGGTACCATGATCACTGAAGATTACTGAAGATTACAGCTTCTCTGTCAGCCCTTGGTCCCTGAATGATATTATGGATCAGAGTCTCCTCTCGAAAGCCTCCATGCTACCCTGACTTGTTGGAATGTGTTGTGAGCAAGAAATAAACTTTTGCTATGTTAAGCTATTAAAGTTTGGAACCTGTTTATTTCCAGAACATAGCATTAATTATCCTGTCTACTAGAATTCCTTAAAACATTTACTTTTTTTGCCACAATCGGGAAAGAATGTCCATAATATCCCACTACTTCATCTATCAACCTCCCAGCCGCTGGGCTTATGAATTTCATTTTCCTTCTTTCTTGGCCATAGGGATTTTCATCTTCCTTGTTCATTGCTTTATCTTATTTTCCTAGAAGAGGATTCAATCAGTATCTGCTGAATAAATATATAAACTTACAAAAATCTTTTAATGTTGATGGTTGCTTTTAATCTCAGTTTTCCAGATAAGGAAGTAGTAATGCTGACATATGTCTATCTTATTCCAGAGTCTTACACTCTATGCTGAACTACCCCATTTGACCATTCCAAACCTGCCGTTAAAGGTGATGGTCATGTATCAGCTGCAACTTACTATTATCAAGATGTTCTCTCTCTGCTAAAGAACAAATTCTGTGGCTCATACTGATGGGATCATCCCAGGTCCTCCAGTGAGTGAAGTTATGGGATCAATATAGATTTAACATTAACAAATTTTATTCCTTTCTCTTTAGCCAGCCATATAGAACTTGATGTCTCATGGACAATCATTCTTAGGCAACTAAACAAAGAAGCTCAGAGAGAAAAATAAGGAAATAAAATGTTGAAGGGAGGGCAGAAAACCTTACCGATTTTCATTTTCTCCAAGCTATGTTAAGGAATTAAAGGAAAGAACACTATTAACTAAATGCAGTGAATCACATTTCATGCTAATTAAGAACATAAAGAGTGTTATTTCCCTTTTATTTCTTTTTTTCAGATTTAGCAAGTTGAAGTTCAACAAGTTGAAGGCTACTGTATAATTTCACAGAGCTGTTGCATGGTACAGCCTGATTCTAACCTAAGTCTTTGGTTTTAAAATCATCAGCTGCTTCAATTAATATTCTTTCAATAGCTTAGTATCATGCATTTGCCACTACCAACTGGCAACAGAAGCACTGTTGTACAGGGCAATGGTTAAGGGCAGAGTTTGTAAGAAAATCAGAATTTGAGATTGAAATCTGGTTCTGCTATTAATCAGCTGTAAAATCTTGGGCAGTTCAATTAACTTCTCTGGACGTCAGTTTCAATGTATGATGGAGGCTTTGTTAGTACTAATTGAGTTAATATAGTACAACACCTTCATGGTGATTTTCACACATTAAATGCTCGAATAACACGACTATTTGTATCATTGTGATTAATATTCGAGTCAGTATCCCACTGAAAGCTTTTTGATGTTAAAGATTTGTTCTTCCCTCACGAGGACTTTGAGTTCAATAATAGATACTTTACTTCTGGATTTAGCTCATTCACTGATATAGATTTACCAAGCACATACTAAGTTCCATGCACAGTATTAGATTTCAGGAACAGACATAAAATAGGCTACTGCCATCAAATCTTACTGAAATTACATACCATCAGTGGCATTTAGTAACGAAGGGACAGAGAAGAATAACAAAAAGAAATACCTGATATAAATAACTGATTGAATAAATAAATAAGGAAACTGGAGATAGTAGATCTTCAATGCAGAGCAATTCAAAATAATTTGTGTACAAACTCCAAGGTGATAAAGCATAACTCCCAACTTCTTAAGTGTGGGCTGCACACAGTATTTTCCTTCCAGAGAGTGTGATATTAAAAGGGGAGGGGGTAACCTCGCCATGAAGAAACTTACCTCAGCCAGATGATCAAAATTCACATCAGTAGTAACAAATCATGTTGATGGCATGTACTCTTGATATGATGTGATAAGAATGATGCTTCACCCTTGTGGTCTCCACCTCAACACCCATAATTCCTCTTTAATCATGAACTGCCATTCCAACTAATCTTGAAAACGTCAGACAAATCTCAAATAAAGAACATTCTATAAAATTCCTGACCAGTACTGAAAATCATGAAGGTCAAAAACATTCTGAGGAACTGTTACTGCCAAGATGAGCCTAAGTAGATATGATAACTAGATATAATATGCTATCCTTAAATGGGTTCCTGAGCACTTGCAAAGCAAACAAAAAAGACATTAGGTGAAAACTAAAAGAATCTAAAGTATGGCCTTTAGTTATGTTTTAAAATGAGATACTATTGACTACCAGAATAGCTCAAACTAAAAAGAACAAAAATATTAAATATTAGTATGCGGAGCAACCTACAACCACCTCAGAAACAGGTTTTTGGATCTTACAAAGTTAAATGCACACCTGCTGTGAGACCTAGATATTCATATTCTCTAGATTTATCTCAAATAAATGAAATCATATGTCCACACAAATATTTGAACATGAATGTGTATAACAGCCTTTTTCTGTAAAGTTCAAAAAACTTGAAAATTTGAAAATCCAAATGTCCCTTTTGCAGATCAATAAATAAATAGATTCTCGTACATTTATGCAACAATATTTTCTCTGCGATACAAAGGAACAAACTAATGATGTGTACAAAAAACATGGATGAATCTCAAAAATGTTATGCTGAGTGAAAGATATCAGAGAAAAGTACACTGTGTATGATTCCATTTAAATAATTGCATTCTAGAAAATGCAAACTAATGCATAGTGACAGAAATCAGATCAGGGGTTTCTTGAGAATAGGTGTAGAGTAACGATGGATTACCAAGGGTACAAGAAAGCTTTTGAAAGTGACGGAAATATTTGTGATTTTGATTGTGGTGATGGTTTTATGCGTACATATACAGCTAGCTGTATATGCAGCTTATTATATGTCATCTATTCAAAAAAGAAAAGTCTGTTCAAAAAATAGTTGTAAAAAATGTGTCACCTACTCTATTGTCAATCATGTCTAATGCTATAAGTGACATATTGCCCCAATCAATACAATAGTTTGAAAAGTATTTTAATCCATTTTATCTATTTTTTTAATTTTTATTTATTTATGATAGTCACACAGAGATAGAGAGAGAGGTAGAGACATAGGCAGAGGGAGAAGCAGGCTCCATGCACCGGGAGCCCGACGTGGGATTCGATTCCGGGTCTCCAGAATCGCGCCCTGGGCCAAAGGCAGTCGCTAAACCGCTGTGCCACCCAGGGATCCCCCATTTTATCTATTTTTTAATAAAATACTAAAAGGAAGCTATATACGTACACTTAGATTAAAATGAAGCTGTTCTGCTTGAGTGGGTTGGATGTTCTGGAAACGCGGCACTCTTACTGCCCCCTACTTTCCACTCAGTCCTAGCTCTCCTGCATTGCCCTCCACAGAACCTGTGCTGTTATTAAATGGACATCTGCCTCTGTGTTTTATTCTAAGTTGTAAGTTTGCAGGTCTGATTATGCCAATCAATGACCATAGCAACTCTGACAGTATATCATAATGGACTTGGATAAGTCATTTCATTTCTCTGGATCTCAGTCTACCCATTTTCTAAAGAAAATTAGAGTGATGAGCCATATTATTTACAGTTACTTACTTGACAAATATTACCTCTAAATAATTATGTTTTTAAAAAGTATATATATTGGAAAACCTCTCAAGGGTTCAATGTGGAAAGTAGGAGCCAATATAGGTATTTCAATCAGGAAAGAATTTAATACAGGGAATTAAATTCTGACAAAACCTTTGGAAGACAGGTAGAAATAGAAATGGTCAGGGAAGAGACTGATACCACTTGGAAATCCAAGGAGTACAAAAATATCAGATAATTTCTGCCAATTATATCAGATGCTATGCTAGGACCATTGAAGTAAGCAATTTATAGGAGAATATATGCAAGTCAATGACAAAATATTACACTTGCCATCTACTACTACCAGAGAGATAATGGCTTCTCTTTCTTTTGAGCTTTCTAGATATCTTGCCAATATTTTTCACTGGTAAAAAATCTTAATTTGAATGGGCTAACAGAAAAGTTTAGGAAATGTGGATTTTTGCCATCCAGTTGCTATGATACAGGAAATAGCCTAATATGGTAAAATGCTAACATAATCTAGTGCAGGCAGTATTTAATGTGATGAAGTACCAAAGTTTATTACCAGTAAAATACTAATGAGCAATCACTAAGTATTTGTTCAATGAGTGAATATGTTCAATGTAGCCTGAAATTACAAGAGTAGGCTTTATTGAAGAAACAGAATCCAACCAAGTCTTGAACGATGTGTAAAGATCTTCATAAAAGTCATGTAGAAAGCTCCATATATCAGTTGGCTTTTGCTGCATAACAAATGATTCCAAAAAGTTGGGCTTTAAACAACTGTTAATTTAGCTCATAATTCTCTGGGTCAACAATTTAGTCTGGGCTCAGTAGAGATTTTTTTCTGGTTTTATCTGGGCACACTCAAACATTTGCAGTCAGCTGTCATATCATCTGAGTGTTGGTTTGTCTCTTCAGGTATAATGACTCAGTTCTGCTGCATGTGTACTCTCATCCTCCAGGATATTACACTGAACTTGTTTTTTGGAGGGAATTTTTTGGGGGGGTTTCTTTGGTTTGTTTTGGTTTGCTTCTTTTGTAGCTTCTCAGGGTTCAGACAGAAGAGTAGAAACATACAAAACATTTTGATGTCTAGGCTATGGGACTTACACCATGTCAAATCCAAGACAGTCTCTTGGTCTGAATAGGTCATAAGGCCAGTTCAAGTTTAAGGAGTAGAGAAAGAGTAAATTTATGGCGGATGTAGGTATAGAAAGCCTGAATATGACTATTTTTGCATACTAGTACAGTCTGATAATGGATTTAGTCAATATTTCAAAGCTGTGTAGACAGGAATATTATTTATAGATTGGAAGATCAGGGAGTGTTGGGAGATTAGTTATGTGAACATAGTCCAATTCTGCAGTATTAGGTAGTATGAGGTTTTCAGACTCCTGTGCTTACAACATTAAATAAAACAGGAAGCAAAGATAATCTTCCTCAGTGGCCTTGTTTTATAGATGACAGATATTTGACCCAGAAATGTTAAGTGAATTTCTCAAGGTCTTACATCTATCAGGTCCGTCTGTTAGTCCAGCATCTTGAATGTCATGAAAACACTGTTTTAACTTCTCTGGAATACAGAGTGGATTTAGAAGACACGTGTGTGGATGTATTTGCATAGGTGTGTGTCTGCACAGGTTTGTATTTAGTACATGCGTACACATACAGTAGGAAGAGGAGGCATAAGAGTTCAATTTTGCATAGGCCTATTGCCTAATTTTAATTTGGCTCACCTCCTAATTTCTTTTATACCCCGAGCAGAAGTTATTCCCAGAGCTAATTCATACAAACACTGTTTAGCACAGGCCATCTGCTTGTAAAACCTGTGGCTGCACACAACACGTGTCCTGTAAGGTAACTAGGTTCTGATATTGTTCTAGAATCAATACAGATCCTGCATTCCTTTTGGAAAAGTGAAGAAATAGGTAATGATAATCCTTTCATACAGCCATTTCCTCTGGCTTATGAAAGACATACAAGACATACCCTTATTAAAAAACAAAAACAAAAACAACAAAAAAACAAAACAAAAAAAAACCTCATCATTGTATTCTCCAAAATGCTTATTGATTCACACTGAAATATATGGAATCTCCAATGTAAAAACAATAAAGTCTGAATTAACGAAAAGTACTAGTTATAGGAAAAATTTAAAAGAAATTTAATATTTTGAGGGATATTAAAAAATGAATAATAGTTCATGCAAGTTTGCTGAGTCAAATAGCTATGATTTTCAGTCCCATTCAATCCCATTCTGTGGATTTTTTTAGTTTCGTGATCTTAGATAATTCACTTGACATCTCTGACACTCAGTGATCTCATCTTTAAAAAGAAAAAGGTGGGTTATAAGAGGAGTTATAGATCCTCTGATTGTTATAATCATAACTAGTGATGAATGCATACAAAACAGTGTGCAATGCCTGGCACAGAGTAAATAATCAGCCAACGTTAGCCAATTATATGGTTATATTATAAAAGTCATGAGAAAAATAGTAAAAGTTTTTAATTAAGCCGTTATAATTTCTGTAATTCATGAATTAATCATTGAAGATAAATAAGGTGAATATCATCAAGTCAAGGTGCCAGTAAACAGGAAAAAAACAGTTCCTGTAATTGTGCAAAGTATATGCTAGATATTATATCAGGGACTTCACATACATTATTTTATTGAGTCCTCTTCATTAACCCTATTTTATAGATTGGAAAACTGAGGCTCAGAGAAGTTAGATAAATAGCCTGTAGCCTTTAGCTTAAGAAGCAGGATTTCAACCCAGCTATGGCTGACTTCAAAGCCGTTTATTTTAAAGAAGTTTGGAGATTTATCAGATGTTTTCATGCCCCCAGATCACTTCCTGTTCTTTTCCACCATATTTAACCTAGATAAGCATTCAGAACATGAGCCCTGGATCTGGACTACCATACTTTGCCCCATTAAGTGTTGGTTATAATAACATTTGTTGAGCTTCCCTTATATAGATTGCTCCAATGTAGTCCCTCTCAAGAGTATTTTTATCACCTGAGATTTGAAGACTAATCAGTTGATGAAATCTTGAATTTAAGAAAACCAAACTTAACAGGTCAGAGTACATCTGCATACATAGTCAGTGTTCCTTAAATACCTATAGCTGATCATTAAAGTTCATGTTCCTGTGGGAACAGCAGAGGGTTCAAATGGAGAAGCCTGGTTTTGACCTTTAGTTTGTACCAATTCATTTTAACTCTCTTTTAATTTCTCTTTACTCCTCCCTGAATCAAGGCTTAGAGCATTGCATTTTTTAGGATGAGAGAAGAAAATAAGAATTATAAAAATATTTATATTTTCTACATAAATCCCAGGAGTTATTTATATGTGTTAATATATGTTGTATATATATATATGTTAATATATGTTATATATTACTAGACAGTTGACTAAGGCTCATACACAATGATTCCAATACTTGAGCTCAATTTGAAGAATATCAGAGAAGACAATGCCCCCATGATCCATTTGACAGACCTGTAGTAAGTGACAGCCACTTCCCTACTAAGGAGCTCTTCCATCTTTCTTTTGGGAACCTTTTTCCAGGAGTAGCTGGTAACATGTTGTGCATCTACTTTGTAACTTCAACCAGGGAGCTAGTAGTCATTTCAAAAATTTAATTTTAATTTTTATTGTCCAGTTTTGTTAAGCTATAACTGACATATAACTTTGTATAAGTTTAAGGAGTACATCATGATTTGATCTACGTATATACTGAGAAATGATCACCAGGATAAGTTTAGTTACATCCGTCACCTCACAAAGTTAGTCTTTTTTCTTATGATGATAACTCTTAAGATCTCCTCTCTTAGCAGTTTTCAAATATACAATACAGTGTTATTAGCTATAGTCACCATGTTATACATGACATCCCCAGAACGTATTTATAACTGGAACTTTGTACCTTTTGACCATCTTCACCGTTTCTCTCATACCTATCCTCTACCTCTGGCAACCATCAATCTTTTTATTTTGTTTCATGAGCCTTTTTAAAAAATTCCACACATAAGTGAGATCATACAATTGTTCGTCTTCCTCTATCTGACTTACTTTACTTAGAAGGCATTTAAAAAATATTCCCCTCCTCACCATGCATATCCCCTCAGTCACCCACTCTATGGCTCTACAGTTCCCTCTGTCTCCACTGTCCTTTTTCTAGTCCTCTTGAACTTTCATATGAATCTTCAAACCTGTCTTTCCATTTCAGGTCTTACTGCCTCTGCCAGGATGGTGATTGTGTAAAGATAACGTGAAAAATACCATGACCAACAGGGTCATGAAAACTCTTAGTTTAATATCCTTACACAGCTTCTCTTACTTTTAAGACAGAATCCAAACCTCCTACAAACCATTACAGGACCTTTCATAGTGTGAGCCTTTTTTATTTCATCATATTACCTCTCCATTTTAGGCTGTACTCCAGTTCAAGCTCTGTTCCATGAACCCTCCATGTACTCCTGCCTGCAATTTTATTCTCTTCCTAATACCTTTGTCCTTGTGCTCCCTGCCCATGGGTCTCAGTGTAAATGCCACTTCTTGGAGTGACTCACTGAGCTCTAGACCCCTTGATGAACCCTGCGCTATGCTCTTAAATCTTCCTGTACTTTTCTTATAATCTTCAGTACTGCATCGCTCATGTTAAAAGCAGAAAAATTGTCTGCTAGACGAACAATGAATGAATATACATGTGAACTCAATGTTTTTTAAACCATAGTTTGTATTTTTTCTCCATGACAGAGATGATCCATCCCTCCCAGAGCATTTCTTCTAATTCCTAAAAAATGTTCTTGCTCTCAAAAATTTAATGAATTAATGAATTTATCTGAACTAAACTCAACAGGCTGCATTAGTTCAATTCCCCCTTTTTAGGGAGCCGTGAGATATGCTGAAATATAGCTCAAGCTGATTATTAGTTATATAAAAAACAGTATATTTGTTTCTGGAGGCCAAGTTGAGAGGGAAGAAACTCCGGTCCCTCTGTAACAAAAAGAGTCCTACATTTGAAATGAGTCCTAACATTCAGCCTCCCTGACCTCTCTTTATCTCTGGCCTCTTAGATTTGAGGCCTGAAAAGATCTGGCTGCCTACAAAGATGTAAGGCTGTAAGTTAATTTATAAGATCGTAGACAGCTAGAGAGTTGGTTTAATTGAAAGATATAATTACCAGGTGTTGAAGGCGAAGGGGTTCATTAATTTCACAGACACTCTGTTGACTGAACTGTCCTCATTTTAATTTTTCACGACACATCAAGGAGGGGGACACCTGTGGGTCATGAGCACAGACCAATCCTGGGCTTGCAGGCACTTAAAATTCCACCCTAGGGGCAAGCAATTTTTCAAAAGTGGAAGGCCAAGTTGTTTTCTCCTGTTTAGAGCTCCTCTTTCTAAAACTGAAAAGATCCTCCATTGCCCCCTTGGGCTCTGCAAAACTCTTAGTAACTTGGCTTTTGCTTACTTCTCCTGCCTCAATTTTCAATACACTCCCCCATCCCTGTACTGTCTGCTTCAGACACTTCCAACGGATAATCAAATAATAATTATTGTTATTAGAATCATTTTTCATTATTACTACTGCTGTTAATATTTACTATACTCTCTCTGTGTACAAATCACTGCTCTAAGCATTCAATTCCATTAGTTCGTGAGGTCTTCTCAATGACCCATGGCAGGTACTATTCCCATTTTAATGCAGAAGCCTGGGAGCCATACAATTACTTGCCCAAATCAAACAGCTTGATCAAAGCAAGACTTGAATTAGACAGTAAATCTGCCTGACTTCAAAATCTGTCTTTTAAATACAGACTTTTGTTTGTTCCATCCTGTTGTCTCCCACCTCCATTTGTGTGTTCTTTGAGAGTGAATACTATGTCTTGGTATGTGTCCCCAATAAATAGCAGGATGCTGGGCCTTTAGAAGGCTCTGAGGAAATCTAATGAATGAAGAAATGGACAAATGACTTTTTTTGTTCCCACTCACTGATAGGAGCAGCAGTGTCTGGAAAGGAAAAGTTGGTTGTGCCATTGTCATTGCCCAGGTAGGGATGTCAATGACATCACCTCCTAGAAAAGGGGTTTAAAAGTCCAGGGTCATTACAGTGAAGTCCTCAGAGATTCCAGGGAGTCTTATTTGAGGAGTAGGATGGAAAGGGCCTTCCTTACACATCACCTTGCTTGTCTTGACCATACAAGTCAGATGTTCTCCACTCTGATAATATACTTCCTAAACATGGGCATACCAGTATCTGTGGGAGTCATGAGATATTCTTATATGCATGGGATTGTGAGGACTTTTTTTTATTAATATTTGACTACAATCTAGAAGACTAAGAATAAATGTAATGGCAATAATAGAAATAATAACCACTAATTATTAACTACTTTATGTCTGGTGCTATGCAAACATCATTATTTCTGGTATCTCACAATACTATGAAATACCGATTAATATCAGCTTCATTTAACCAAGAAACTAAGAACTAACTCTCCTTCCATTAATTATTACCTTTAAGAAGAGGAATTCCAACTTATACATTTTTTGTAAGATTTTATTTGTTTATTTATTTGAGAGACAAAAAGAGAATGATGGGGGGGGGGGGGTAGCAGAGAGACAGGAACAAACAGATTCTACCCTGAGCATGGAGCCCCATACGGGGCTGAGTCCCATGACTCTGAGATTATAACCAAATGGAAATCAAGAGTCTGATGTTCAACTCACTGAGCCAGCCAGCAGAATCCCCTTGGATCTTTCTAATGGTAAAACCCTGTCATATTTTTTCAATAAATATCTCACTATTTCAGCATCTTAATTTTTAAATATATTTTTTAACTGTGACTGTTGAATGAATATGTTTCACATAAAGTATGCAAGTGTATAGCCAAAATAGGGAGCCATTTTAATAGGAAAAAAACTGACCTTGAAATTGAATATCCCCGATGTTACTGGCCCAAATTATCCACATACCCAAGACCACAGCAGAGGCTGACAGTTCAATTAACCATATATTGGGGAAAATAGCATTGATTAAGTAGGAATCTTAGGAAGTGGTTAATTACATTTCCTGGATAACTGAAGACATTTTGTGTTTCAGCCCATCTTAATGAAAATCTAAATATATCAGACCCTTTGCAGAGAACAGATCACAATGCATTTATTTCTGTGTCCTTGAAGCTTACTTAATCAGGCTTTGCAGAACATACACAGTCTTCTTTAGTGTCTCTGCAATTATTGCCGTGCTTAGTAATGATTTCTGATTTTAGAGAAAAGATCATTTCCTAATGTTTGCAATAAGACTATGCTATGACATCATAACACTTGAAACTATATCACATCAGAGAATCTGTATTTAATGATTGCCAATTCATAGATCCTCAATTTCATTCTTCTATGTCTCATAGATGTCTTCTTTTCAACTTTGTTTTTGTATACTTATTCTGAGTCGGATACAAGTTTCCTTTTTTTAATTTTTTTTTTTTTAATAGGAGAGAGAACATGCACATGTGCACATGAGCAGGGGAGCGGCTGAGGGCAAGAGAGAAGCAGACTCCCCACTGAGCAGCAAGCCCAATGTCTGGCTTGATCCCAGGACCCTGGGATCATGACCTGAGCTGAAGGCAGGCACTTAACTAACTGAGCCACCCACGAGCCCCCATGTATAAGTCTCAAACTCCTGGAGTTGATTTTTAAAAAATAGATTTTTAGGCATTTATAACCTTTTCTGCTTATTGATTCCTTGTTTTTCCTGTTTTTGTTTTTGCTTTCCACTATGCAACATATTTACAGCACACATTTATTCCTATGATTAAAATCCAAATACATGACGCCCCACCAGTAAATATGCACAAATATTGCAACGTTGATATCAGTGCCCAGATCCCAATTATTCTGAGTCTCTTCTTCTGTATTCCCCAGTTCCTCCACCACCAGGGTGGTGATGTTTTGCATAGGTTTAGGAGAAAGTCTACTTACTATCTATTCTCTTCAAGGTGTCTTCTTGCCATCCCTGCTTCATTAGCTGTGACTATCCAAACCTGGTGACTACCCAAGCACACAGAGTAAGCAAGCTGCACTCTGGCCCACTGCGGACTACTAGGGGCAAGGACCTGTCCACAATTTAAAATTCATCAGGTGGCCTTCAAAGCAGAGCTGATTTACCCCTAGAGTCTTAAGTAGTTTTGCTTGACTTACTCTACTTTCCACTCTTTCTTTATGATCTCAAATCTAACTCTGTCACAGGGTGGAAAGAACATGTGTTATTTCTATTGTCCCCTCTCCCAGAAGCTTCTGGGATGGAGGTGAGAGGAAATAACACCAAGAACAACAAATCATTTCTTGTTTGTGTGGTGGTTTTCACTACATACAGATGATAAGGCAGACTTTGGGGCAGCACAATCTTTCTAGGAGTTAACACCTGTGAAAGAATGAGCGTAGAGGTAGAACTGGGTATAGGAGGAAGGTGAGCTGCAATATAGGCCTAACAAAGCTTCTCTCAACATTGTAGAAAGCTCTAGAGTGAGCTTTGCCCATGAGAGTTCTGATACTGGGCTGAAATGGTCAGGCCTTTGCATCCCTAATTAGTCACAAGTGAACTGACCTCAGAAGCACATGACTTCAATGAGGTGGTTCTCTGCAGTTGAGGCTGACTCTGAAGAAAATGATAATTGGAAGGCGTTTGTAGGAAGACAGTTCTTCCTACAGCAGAGCAGCCACTCCTTTCCTGAAGGAGGAGCGGGGCTTTGTCTATCATGGCTTCCAAGCAAAATGACTTCTCACAGCTCTTTAATGGAAATAAATACATGGGCATTGAGATGATGTCTAACTCTTCTCCCGGAAGCATCTGAGCTCTAGCACCACCACCCCAACCCAGGAGCTTTCGCCCTTATATTAGCTTTAAGTGTATGCAGATTTGAAGACATCTATGGGAAGAACATGAACCATTATAGTATTCTTAAGATGTATCAAGTGTAAGGTCTCAGTCCTTCTCACTGAGGAAATGTGAATGTTCATGCTCCACGCAGACACCGAGTGGAGCCAGAAAGGAGTTGTCCACTTGCCAGGCTTGAGTTAGATGGATAGAGATCAAGTTCAGAATTTAAGAAGATACAAAACAAAGAGAGAAAGCTTGGGAACTTACATGGTCAGAGCCAGACTGCAAAATCAGGGCCATAGTTCCCTATGATAAGACTCATTCCAAGATAGAGACTCATTACTGAAAGCAACATAAGGCCAGAAAAGTGAATTTTGACAGGAAAGAGAAAATCTAGAATCATCTGACATGGATCTTTACATTCTACTAGTATTTGCATTAGTACCATTGATACACTTTTTTAAAACAGTTTTTTGGGAACATACTATGTATGAGGCACTGTACTGGATCCACTCTACACACTAACATGATTAATCCTTAAAATAAACCTATGATTTAGGAGTTATCCTGTCTGTTGTAGAAATTCTTATTCGTATTACAAATTTGCCCTGGGTCAATAGTTAGTAAATGGTGGAACCTCTCTTCTCAGCCATATTCTGCTGTACCCAGAGGGTAGAAGGAAGACCAATAATTCTGAGTCACAGAGAACAAATTTAGGTTAAATACAGGAAACATTATAATGATAAGAAATGTCCAAACACAGAATTGGCTGCCCTGGTGGAGATCTCTCCATTACTGGAAGGGTTCCAGCAAAGGCTAGGTGGCCATCTGTCATGCTCATTGCAGAGGCAAATCTGACTGGCTAGGAGGTTGAACTTAATGATTTTACAATGTCTTTTCCAATCCTGAGGCTCTAATTTAAAATCCCTGGTAACCCCTGCAATTTCCATTCCAATTCTGTTTCTGAGTCTTTATACAGCTGACTTGCTTCTCCAATATTTAGACTTTCCCTTGATTTAGAGTGAACACTTCCAGTTAAGAATGGAATTTGGATAATTTATACTTTAATATAATTCTTATTGGAAAAAGATAGATGCTCAACTATATACTATGCCAGCATAACCAAGATAAAGCTAGGCTATTCTAGGGCTTGCCTCAGCACAGTGTCACATTTAGAAGAAACTCTAATTTTATATGAACAAATATTTGAAAATTGAAAAGGCTATTTAAATCTTTAATAAAGTTTCTAAAAAATAGATGCCAAGCATAATACTCAAAGAAAAAGAAACTCCTTAAAGTAGTTTTTCTCAATGTATTTGTCTTCTACTTAAGATGAGTAGGAACTGCCCCTAAATGTTTCCCCTTTTCAAAAGCCTCAAGCTCTCAAATTCTAATCCATGCTCATCTCTTTATCTTAAAAATAACTCTCTGCCCTTTCTTGTTTAAAACAAGTATTCTCTCCCTTCCTTCTGATTTTTCATTGTACCCATTAACTCTGAACATCATTTTCTTAGAAGGCAAGAAAGAAGGGAGCTTCTGAATACTCACATTTTATAATAAAACTTCAGTGAAATGTTTAAGAAGGTCCTCAAAGAAGGGAACATGTCTACAAGCACCAGCCATAGGTCCTTCTCATCCACAGCGTAAACCCCTACTTCCTTCCCTTATCCTCTCTTACAGGATCCAGTGGGATCTTCTAAGGGCTAGACATTGGCTATGCCCATTGAAGCAATGTCTAACAAACCTAGATGTGAGTGACCTAGACAAGTCCAGAGTGTCAATTGTGTTGGTTTCATATTCAGTCACCTTCCAATCCTGTTTGTATTTCTCCTGAGAAGAAAGGAAGATGGAATGTTGATAAAGTTTTTGCCCACAGTTAGTTGCTGTTTCTCTTAAGGTTCAGTTTGTCCCTGACATTTCCCCTTCCTTTCATGGGTCCACAGTACGCCAGGAACATTTTCTATTAGGGCCCATTTTTCATAGTGGATATGATTTAGGAGATGCAGCTTCTGGCTGTCTCTGAAGCACCAGTGGATGGAGTTGTAACAACTCATTTCTGTCTATCTGGGTCACATTTTGTCTACCTGGGTCTATGTGGGTCTCATTTTGGGGGATCCACGTCAGGCGTCTGTAGTATCTCTGAATTCCTGCACATTATCTGGAGTTTCAGTCTGAGTTCCACTATTTTGTTTGTTCCAAGGGAGACATCATGCTCACCCTTATTTTTTTCTTTTTTCTTCCTTCCTCTAATTAGCTTTACTAACAGCAAAAATTCAGACATTTCATATGGGTAGTGAAATCTGAAGTAGTTTATAACTATGGGCTATAAATTGCTATTGCAGTGACCTGGTCTAGGAGTTTCTGATCCTCCAAGCCACCTTCTACCACCTGCTGCCCAATTATCAGCTGCAAAAGTCTCTCCATTCTGGAAGAGTATGCAACTCATAAGTCCCTTTCCTGCCCATGTGCAGCTATCAACTAGACACAAACATCGCAGTCTCTCTTTACTTTTTCTAGGAGATTCAGTCAGGCAGCCCACGCCAAAATAGATTGCATAGAGTGCATAAATAAATCCTAATCCTGGACCCTGTAGACCTACTTAATTGCCAATATTTCTCCTCCTTCCTCAATCTCTTGGTTCACTGCAAGTTTTATCCACAGCTCAATGTTTCATGTACTTACTTTTTCTCCTTACGTTGCCATTATAGTTATCATTGCACATCATCACGTTTCTTGAAGATGCATGCATGTCTTTGTATAAGGATCATAACTTTAAAAATATTAAATAATTGAAGATTAATCCTGACACAGGGCATCAGGTCTTTCTGTTTAACAGCTGAAGTCATGAACTGCTTTGTAGCCCTATCAAATACACAGTTTGTAACACACAGACCCCACTTTGAAATTATGGAATTATTGATAAATTGTTTTTAATTTGAATGAGTCATGGTGTTAAATATTATGCATAAAGAGAGACATTGATATTTTATATGGTGGTATTTCTGATTTGCAGATTCCAAATTCACAAGATGCTATCATACTGTAGCCTGTAATATCCGTTCCAAAGTGTGCTTGATAGAATACCACAGAGCTGGATCTTACTCCTCAGAATCTTGTCTTAAAAATCTGACCTAGGACAAAGCCTTGAATTAGTCCATTATGCTTACCACTGATCACCTGTCCCTTTTGAGAATGGTCTATAACTCTTTAAGATACTGAATCTCCATAGGAGCCAGGTTAAAATAGTAAATATATCCAGTCAAAATTCACTGTGGTATCCATGGAAATGCATGGCTCCCATTGTGAGGAGCCTAGTTGACAGATGGCCCCAGTTATTGACCCACGGATCTGTCACCCTTGACACCATACTTCTTATGGGACGCTCCCAGCCAATAACTAAACACAATGAAGGTACAATTGCCAGCTCATTTTTGTGGGTTGCAGCACTCCTCTGATGGGTGATTTTGACCCATCTTGAAGCCTTTTTAAACAAATACAGACTGAGGATGTTCTTACCCAATTCTCCTTCCTTCCTGTCCTCCTTCCCTGGAGTCAGACCTGCATCCCAAACTGAAGGTTCTCCCTGCCTTCTCCTGCTTGTTCCCTATTATCCCTCATAGGCATTTCTACCTCAATAATCTCTTGCAGTCGAATCCTGTCTTTGTGTACACTGCTTCACAATAATCTCCCTTAGATTTACTCAGTTCAGTGAACATCTGTGTTTATTTGCCCAACTATATTGCCTAAGTACCATAATTCTGACTTCAAAGTGGGGTCCATGATGTCTTTCCAGCAATGAGGAGGCATTCCTAGGACCACTGTTGCTCGTGTTGGATCAACATCTATCCTGTGTGCCACAGGCCCATTAATTTGGCAGCCTTGAAGAAAATACCCTCTGGGCTCAGTTGCAGGGTGATGGTTTTTTAAAGGAGTTGAATCAGAATATCGTACTTTTTATCCCAAACCCCAGATGTATCTTCCAGAATGAAGCTGAATAATGTTTAGCTACTCCATTTTAGTACAATATGTTGCATTTGTAAGGAACTCTGGTCTGCCATCCAAGAAATTTTCATCTTATTTTATAGTCTCTTGTGATTCTTCAAACAAGGAGTTCATTATTAAAACACAATAAAAATTTCTTGAAACTCAATTCTTTAACTTTTCCAACAATTGTTAAATGCCCCCTACTCTGTACAAACTTGCTAAAATTCTTTCATACTCACCCAGTCCACCATGGCTCATGTGATTCTTAATCCCTGCTCACACTCTTCTAGATTCTTCTTTTCCTCCCCAGAGCAGCCTTGCCCTTTCCAGCATATGTAAAATCAACATTTTGGTTCTCCAGTCCACCATTCATTCATTGTCTCTTTCTCTTCAAAAACAGAAAATGAGGAAGAATGTCAGAATTCTGCATTAACAGTCGTCTTTGTTCCTGTTACCCCCTCACACGGGTATAGGATTATTCCGTATCCAAGAGCTTAAACTATAGTACCTTCTCACACCCCAGCAGATTTGCGGCCAGTGAGAAACTCTCAGCTAACTTCTGGGTTCTTCCAAGTGAGGGATACGTGAAACTAGCCCAAATGTTAGCAATTCAGCACCTTTTATAATGAAAAATCCCTTCATCCAAGAAAATTTAGGCGGCAGCAGGATGCGTGGCCTTGTGGCTAATTCAGCAGTGATCTCTCATTCGCACCACTGAGGTCTGGCAGCTCCAGTGGAGGCTGGCGAGGCCAGAAGAGAAGGAGGTACATCCCTGCAGGCTGGTCATGGCCCTCCTCCTGTCAGCGCTCCCCGCTTCACACCCCAGAATCAATCCTGGCCACCACTGCCCGCTCGCTACTCCTTGGCCGGCATTGGTATTCCTTTTGCCTTACCAGTCTGCACTTAGATTTATGATTTATTTAGAATTGGATTACATCAAGGCTCAAGGCCAAGGCTCCATAATCCGTCACCGTCTCCACCGTGGCCAAACACAAACATTTGTTTTAGCTGCATCAGCATCCCTAAGCCCTGTTCGAAGGATACCCGTTGTCAATCGCTATAGCAACCACATCTTCTTGTGTTTTTTTCTTTGCCTCCCTCCTTCCCCATTCCAAATAAAAGCATTGACTCCATCAGGTGATAGATATTCATAATTTAACAGAATGGTGGCAAGCCTAAGTTATGCTGTTGAAATACATCACAGCCAGAGTTGCTTTGCTATTTGTTTTTGTGCTGAATAGCAGCAAGTGTTTTAAGTTATGGGCCTTACACACACATAAGGAGAAGAGAGGAGGTATATGCAATTGTCGCCAATATTGATGATGGCTTCTCACCCGCCAAGTGAAGTCTCATGACACAAAATGAGGGTGCTGCTACCATAACTGCTGCTAATATTTTTCTACTTTATTATTGTTTACAATTATAGTGAAAACCCATATTTAATTTTTCAGGAGCTCATCACAGTTAACAAAGGGCAAACCTTATCCAAACATTACAGTATTTTGTTAAATGAGGTATTTATACTCTGTTTTATGAATGAGGAAATATAAGTGTAGAGGCGTGAAGTAGTAAGCCTGTGCTCATAGCGTTACTAAGGCACAGAGAACTGAGGGCAGATCATCAGATACTAAGCTGAAAGCCCCTTCTCTTAAACTATCAATGCCTCCTTCACAAAGGAGACATCTATATGGACTAATTCATACAGTAATTTAAAAGTGACTTGGAGAAGGGCATCAGGAGTTTGTCTTGATGAAATATATCTCTATGAAGCTGTACAGAAGTGGAAGTACAATGGGTTAAGTGACCAATACTTTTGGGGATCAGGAGCATGCTTAGGTATTGGAGAAATAAATCAAACAGCAAGATATATAAAAAGTGAAGTGGATTGAGGAGACCTAGCTTTTAGTCAGGTTCAGCCATTAAAGATGACTCTTAGAGTCATTTTTTCCTAACAGTTTTTGTGTGTGTGTGTAAATTGTGGGAATTGAAAGAGATTATTTTTAAGTTGGAAAAGTTGCAATATTCTCAAATTCTATCTTAAGTGCACATTGCATGCTTTACTTTGAGCTTGACACCCTGAGGAGTGAAAACAGAAGAAAAGAATGAAATGTCTATCCTCCGGCATCTTATAAATAATGTTCACAGGCTCAGACATACCACACCAAACAAAGGGGTGTGAAACTATACTTAAATGTGATGTGTTAAGGTTCAGATGTAAATGGTATAGTTGGCCCTCAAAGAAAAGTATTCAAGGAGGGTTTGGTTGATCAGAAGATATCCATGGTGTAAGACAGACCTGACTGCATGAGGAAGGGCAAGAGAGATTTGAAGGTGGGAAAAAATGGACATCCACACTTCATAGGAAAGGCAAAGGATGTGAAATCCCAGTAAAGGGAGTGAAACAGAACACCTCCCTTTAGCTGTTAAGTGTTGACTTTTCTGTACCACAACTTTCTGCTTAGTTGAGAACCTTAGAAGTTGGACCAAAGCCAGGTACAAAATGAACTTAAATTATCCTCCATTTATTCAAAATTCAACTTTTAAAAATTTATACTGAAGGAGGTAGCAAAGGAGAAGGAAAAAGAATAGAAAATAAAAAATAAATAAAAGATCACAGTATAATTAGTATAGAAACAGAGATTGAATCCAATCAACTAAATATGGAGGGAAAAGGAGGCACAAGAAATGAAGCGACTCTTCCAATGGCATACAGTGACCACACACAACATTTGTATCCTCATTCTGGTGCTCTTAGGCTCTGCAGAAGCAAAGAAAGGAAACCGAAAAGGAAGACAGAAAGAGTAACCAAGAAGGAAGAGATGAGTAGGCGGAGAAGGACCAGAAAACTACTCCTGTGGGATTCCTGCAGATACATGTGCCTATCAGATGAGGGAGGGCTGATTCAAAGCTGCCAAGACCTGGTGGGAAACAGAAATGCTGCTCATGCTCATCACCTTGAGCACTCCTTTGAGTCTCTTGATGGCTGACCAACATAGGAGGTCACCAAAGTTAGATCTCTAGTCCATCGGTCGTCTGTTTCTGTCTGCGTTGGATCCCCACTTTGGGTACTTTACGTGACACAGGCAATTGAATCAGAATAAAAATGGCTTTCAATGAATGGCAATCTGGACGAGTGCTTCTAAAATGAATCACATTAGGAGATATAAAAAGTTCCCAGGCCTGTACCTACTTGAAAAGATTCTTAGTTAATTGGACATAGTAGGAAGTAAGATTAGTAGCTTTTTGTTCATTTATTTACCATTTACCCATTTTATAAAAAGTGAACTTGAGGGGTGCCTGGGTGGCTCAGTCAATTAAGTGTCTGCCTTTGGCTCAGGTCATGATCCGAGGGTCCTGAGATAGAGCCCTACATCAAATTCTCTGCTTATCAGGGAACCTGCTTCTCTCTTGTGCTCTGGATGCTGCTCTGCCTAATTGTGCTGTCTCTCTCAAAATAATAAATAAAATATTTTTTTAAATGAACTTTATAGTAATCTTAATCAGAACCAGTATCTGACTATCCCAGACCGTTGCATCTAGAATATGAGCCAACAGCTGAAATGAATGGGCATCAGGGTCAGAATTAGGGAAGATCATTGATGATTTACTCCTACATTGGAGCGTTGAGGATTTTAGGGAACTGTGTATCTGTAATCTGTATCTATTACCCTTTCCCATCAGCACTTAATGCCCTTCCAGAGATGATGGGTCTCCTAAGAAAAAAATCATAAGAAGTTAATTCCAAAGCCTCTGGAATACATCACCAAAGGGAACAAAATACTTACTTTAAAGGACTACAGGGGTCACTCATAATCTGTTAGGTATCTGAATTCAGAGATTTGCAGCCCACACTGAAGGTCACTTATCCCTGACACTGACTGGTTTGGATCAAAAAAATAAGATGACTCAAGGAGAAAATGGAGGTCCCTCAGCTAGTCATACCCTTAATTTCCCCAGGCTGTCTTTACACAGGTAGCGTGGTGCTGACTTTTCTAGGTCCCAGATCCTGAGCCTGAACTGTACTTGCCTACTAATAAGAATGGACATGGGTAAAGAGACATTTATTCAGAGACAGACTGAAACAAGGTCCTAGGGGTCAGTGGGATTCCCCTTCCTATATTTTAAGCTGAGACTATCAGCACCTTGATAAGAGCAATCAATGACTCTGACCCCTCATGAACTCTGGAGTGTTGAGTCTCTACCTCTCTTCTGGGCAATGCTAACCTCTGTGAGTCACACTCCTCCAGAGGGAAAGCTATACAGAAGCTCTTGTCCTATAAACTGAATGAGTTGCCAACAGACTAAGGAGAATTATGGCTGTGCTTGAGGACACTCCGAAGGCAAAACATCTCAGCCTCTGCCACAGTACCTGTGGGGACTCTCTTTGAAAAGTGCTTATGACAGTGGTAAAATTGATGGTGATTATAATAAGCTATTTGTGTTTACTATTTGCTAACATTTTGTAGAGATATATACACTAACTTGAAAACAATGAAAGCTTTTACTATTAATATGCATTAGTATAAAAACTGTTGAACTAGAGAGTTGCATGTATGACATACATTTATATAGTTGCATTATTATATGCATAGATAAATATATGCATGGTATAAGTTGAACTAGAGAGTTGAACAAAATGTTTTAGAAGCACTGATTAGAAGGTAATCTATTCTTATAAGGCAATGGTAGTGGGATTAAAGATGTTTTAAAGAGTCTGTGCCTTCTGAATCAGATTTTGAGGTTGAGGTATTTAGTGGGGTTGAGAATATTGGGGAGAGGCTCCTTACTGGAGGAGAGCTTGGGAAAACAGACTCAAGAGTTTCTGGATTATCCACCTATCTGAGAGACATTGTCTGGTAGGGCTTGAGGGCACAGCTGGGGCAGCATAAGCCAAACTGGTAACATCACTTCCTGAAACCCTTCCATGGCTCCCTATTGTCCTTAGGACAGAGTTCAAACTTCTTAACCTGGCCCTACAATGCTTTCAAGACTCCATGCTTCTCTGTCTAGATCTTTACCTTATGTCCTACCCTCTCCACTTTAGCTACTCCTCAGCCCTGTTTTTTTCACTCATCTTTGAGTTCTAACAGGGATTCTTCTGCCTGGAAAAACCTCCCCCTTAATCTTCACCTTGTTAAAACCTGCTCATCCTTGAGATTTCAGCTAAAATACTGCTTTTTTAAAGTGACATTTGTAAGTCTACAGACCAACCTGAATT
This sequence comes from Canis lupus familiaris, assembly GCF_011100685.1. Lineage (NCBI taxonomy): Eukaryota > Metazoa > Chordata > Mammalia > Carnivora > Canidae > Canis > Canis lupus. Next base: position 71,920,390 of record NC_049232.1, on the reverse strand, counting down.
TACTCCTATTTCCTCTTTCGTAACATTCATCATCCATGTATTTACTTCTTCAGGGTTTCTATCCCTATTAGACATCAGTTGGTACCAGCATGCCCTTGGTACTTAGTATCTTCCTTAGCATCTAGTAGGCTTAAACAACAACAACAACAATAAAAACTTGTTATAAGAGAGAATAAGGCCAGATTGTGAAGGACCATTAATGGCAGCATCAGAACTTTATCCTGCAGGTAATAGGAATTCAGTGTAGATCTTTTTTAAAGAGCTCAAAAATCATTTATTTATTTATTTATTTATTTATTTATTTATTCATTCATTCATTCATTCATCCATCCATCCATCCATTCATTCGTTTGTTCATTCGTTTGTTCATTCATTCATTTTAGAGAAGGCACACAAGAGGTGGGGAGGAGCAGAAAGAGACTCCTCTCTGAGCATGGAGCCCAACATGGGGCTGGATCTCACAACCCTGAGATTATGACACTGAGATCATAACCTGAGCTGAAATAAAAAGTTGGATGCTGTACTGACTAAGCCAGCCAGGCCCTCCTCATTGTGGATTTTATAAACGAGGGAGAAGCACTGTCAAAGCTGAGCCCTTGAGAGCTCTCTCTCTGTTTGGGTGGTGCTGAAATCAGCAGTGGCTGAGGCTTCCAGCATGGAGACTCCCTGATTGCATATCTTAAGAAGCCATGTTAGCTAGTCTGTCACCAGACCAGAATCCTGTATTGTTGTTGCTATTTTTACTGTAGAAAATGATTCTTCTCCAGCCTCCCTCCCCTATCATAATCCCAACTGATGAAAAGTACAGCCAATCAGGTAAAGCAAGGGTGAAGGAGGAAGAGGAAAAAACCTTTCTTCAATTGCTTCCCAAATCTCCCCAGTGCTTTGATTTGCTTTCAGAGAACCCTTTAGCTCAACAAACAATTGCAAACTACCCGGTTGCAAGGTAAAATGAAAAGCCCACAGGCATTAATTATATATAGAGATATTTAAAAAGAAGCTACTGCTTAATTATTGTTTGCAAATCTCAGTATTTAAATTGACTTATTTGCAAATGTCTGTTTAGAAATTGACTTTGTAATTATAAAGTCAGTGCAGGGATGTCTCAGGCCCTGGAGGAGTCTCTAACGAGGAATGATAATGTAACAGCCAGAGTGAGACGTCCTGAGCTGCATTTTAATAACTAGAGGTGGTTGGCAGGGGGTTGTGATACTTAAAGGAAAATCCGTAAACTGGCAAAGAAAGGGGCCAGGGTCTCCCTCTTGCCAAAGAGGGATCACCGGAAGAGACAGGAAGGTACAGTCAAGAAGTATAGAATTCTAAGAACGTGGCAAGGGTGGGGTTAGAGCTCAGGGAGAGTGTAAGCATGTGCTGTGTTCAGCATGAGAATGAGTCCTCCTTTGGAATCAAATATGGAAGTTTTAAGAGGTCACCTGCCATGATTCACGCCCTTTGCAATTGCTGAAATCCAGGTACTGGTTTTATAAATTGAATTGCATCCCCCTAAAATCCACATGCTGATTTTTCAAACCTCAGTACCTAAGTTTGTGAACTTTTTCATAAATGGTCACTGTAGAGATTGTTAGTTAAGATGTGGTCATGCTGGAGTAGAGTGGGTCCTTGATCTAATATAATTGGCATCCTCATAAAAAGGAAAGTTGGACAAAGATATACACACAAGAAGAATGCATTGGAAGATGAAGACAGAGATTGGGATGAAGCTTCTACAAGCCCAGGGATTCCAGATTGCCAGGAAGCTACCAGAACCAAGGGAGAGTGGCAGGGAGCCAATTCGCCCTCAAAGCCCTCGGAAGAAACCAACCCTCCTGACACCATAACCTCACACTTCCAGCCTCCAGATTAGTAAGACAATACATTTCTGTTGTTTAAACCACCTTGTTTGTGGTACTTCATAACGGCAGCCCTAGGAAATTAATATAACTGGTATGTGTAATTCTCGATGACATTACCTAACTCTACCAAGGAATTGAAGATGAACCAAACAGGAGGTAACCAGAAGTTCTCTCAAAACACTAGAATATTAGACATTGAAGGGCTCTGACCTTAAAACCATTAAGATGATCAATGATTCTCAAACATGGTTGTGTGTTGGAATCATCTGGGGAATTTCAAAAATAATGATGCCTGTATTATATCTCAGGGATCCTGGCTTAATTAATCTTGGGTGCCTCCTGGGCATTAGTCTTTTACAAGTACCCGGGGAGAGCCTAATTTGCAGCCAAGGTTGAAAACCAGTCTTGTAGATTTTAGATTATCTTCTCCATTTAACAAGTGAGGAAAAGAAGTCTCAGACAGGGGAAGGAATAATTTCCCAGGTCACATTGTTAATGACTCCAAGAGGTGAGAAGTAGCCCAGACACCTTGACTTTCAGTTCACCGTTCTCATGGGGCGGCACTGTGTCCTTTTGTTTCTAGATAAAGAGTGTAAGTACTAATTTCCATTTCTCTGGGCATCCTCTAGTACCAGGCAAATGGGGACCTTGGCCTTTGGTGTCTAGGGAAAAGTGTCAACCTCAACATGGGCACAGTAAATTTATAAGATCATTTCACACATCTCTCATTATATTTCTTCACAGCAAATCTATAATATTAATTGGGGCAGTTATATTCCACCTTTCAAATATTTATTTATTTATTTTAGAGAGAGAGCATTAGTGGAGAGAGGCAGAGGGAGAGAGAATCTCAGGCAGACTCTGTGCTGAGTATAGAGCCTGACAGGGGGCTCAGTCTTGCAACCCTGATACCATGACTTGAGCCAAAACCAAGACTCAGATGCTCAACTAACTCTGTCACCCAGGAGCCCTTGTTTTAACTTTTAGGGAGAGAATGAGTAAGCACAGAGAAATGAGACAGGGCCCCAAACCACATCATTGGTTAAAAGCAGAACCAGGATTTAAACAGGTCTTTTAAAACTATCCAAATATCCTTTCATACTTTCCCACTGAGAAGTTAAACTGTCTTGATACAATTTTGGTTTAAAATCTTTCTAAGCACCGTTTATCACTTCCCTGCCTCCAAGGGAAGAATTTTTGAACATAAGTATACTGGATTCAACTCAAATGGTTGTAGTCCATTCTTTCCAAGAGATAAATATCTTGCATGAACTCTGAGCCTTCATTTCATATATGCTGTCTTAAGACTCAAAGTAATGGTAGAGAGTCTCTGTCCATCATGATATTAGAGGAATACACAAAGAAGTGAAATGCTGCCATTTTCCATCTAAAAATAGGCTTGTTACCCTCGTATAAGCTGACCATCCTAGTTCTCATCTCAGTCACCTCCACTGCCACTTCACAAGGATATCTAACTAGAGCTACTTGATTCCTATCTGTAATTCTAATAGTACTCTAAGCTAATCTTGATAGTAGAGAGAATCCAGACTTTGTACTTATGCAGGTATAGATCCAACATTCAAGTTCTGGCTCCTGTGTTCACTAATTATGGAACTGTGAGGAATCAAGTAATTTAAGCTTTAATTTTCTCAACTGGATAATGGAAAGAGTAATGCCTATTGCAGAATAGTCTGATAAATATATTGTGATCATATATATATATATATATATATATATATATATATATAATTTATTGAGTCTTCAACAAAGTCGGTTTGAATCCTTTTCCCCAAATGAGAAGCTAAACACAATGGATATAAGACAGTCATGGTGGATCCTGCTTTGCACCATTACATGAACTGACCATATTCCCAAGCACTATCTTGTAATTTCTTGCTTGACTGCTTCCCAGTTTGGGGACTTGGTTTCTTTGTACCAGATCCAGACTTCTCACTAATCCTTCCAGTGACTTAAATTTTGCCCATGATTCAGCTCTCAGCTCTTGCTTCTGTTACCTCTCTGAAACATCATCTATCTTATTTCATGTTCTTCTTCCTTTCTCTTAAATTCCTTTCTCTTCATATTAAATGCCCCTAGTCATAATAATCTGACTAGGCCAATGTTATTTCCCAGAGAAAAAGAATATGAATGGTGGAACATTTGTAGGATGAAAATTCCCCAGCTCTTGAGGAAGAAGACTTCAAACCAAAGAGTAAGGTAAACATGGTGGGACTCAGAAAACCAAAGGAGATTAATTCTCATATCGTTGAGGATCAAGTACTTAGAATAACATTCTGGTCATGTTATTAAAAATGGTAGAGGTGGCCTTTGATCTCTGTTGATAGATACCCTTCTCCTCCTAAGGAACCTCTGAACCTCTCTTCTATTATTGTAAGCTAACCTGGAGAAAGTAATCGCCGTGGCCTGACCCTCAGGGATTGCAGAGCTGGAAAGTGATGCTTGTAAAAATGTGATCTTTGAAATCTTGCAATTTTACTTGATTCATTGAAAAAATGCAAGCAACTATTTTTAGATAAAGCTCATTATTTGCATGAACAGCCTCAACAATATCCATATATCTTTTTCTGCTTGGTATAAAGACCATAACATTGAGAAATCTACATATAAAACAAAGAATGTTAAAACTACATTTTATGTGGGACATTCTATGGGCCAAGCATTTTTTGAATCCTCATAATACCTATAACAAAATGCATGTTATTCTTGTTTTACAGATGAGGAAACTGAGGTTTAGAGAAAATAAATAATTTATTCAATGCAAGTTAGCTCTCAGCCCAGAACCCCTTCAGGAAAGAATAAGATAGAGATTCAGCACTATTTTTATCTATATACCTGTAGTTTTCTCCATCCTGTTACCACATTTGTAAAAGTACAGGATGCATTCATCTAGAAAACCTCTTTAAGCCCCAATGTTTTATTATTCTGATGCAAATACTTCCAGTCAAAGCAAGCAACTACTGCTGAAGGGAAGGAATTAACACCCCACAATTAATACTCCATTTCATTAACAATTAGATATGTTAAATGCCATTCAATTTGTTTGCACCATCAAGTCCTGGGAAGGTGCCCGTGCTTCTTGCAACTTTCCAATAACTCTCTATCACCAACTAAGTTAATTTCCCAAAGAGGCAGGCATCAGATTTTAATACCCAATCTTTAATATTCTCTAGCCCTTGGGCCACTGGTGGACCTACGTGAGCTGGTGTTGTCAGCTGCTTTCTGAATTCAAGTTAAGACTCTTCCTTTGGGTTAAGGGTGTGCTCTCCCTGCACCAGGAAGACCAACCCTAACACAGTCCAAGTATGGAGCTGTTCTTCTCCATGCCCACCTCTACCACACTCCCAGTGATTTTCAAGTGGCAGACACCATAAATTTATAAGAGGGTAGATTTTAAGATCCAATACATGTATCATCTCCACAATGAAGCTTATACCTACCCCTGTAGCCTGGAGTGAAGGGACCGTGGAACACCAAGTTTGGAAGACATGACAAAAACAGCAATAACACTAATAGCAGGGGCAGCAGGAACAGCATTCATTTATGCATTTACCACATGCCCAACACAGCAATCAATGCTTTCTATACAGGTGTGCCCTTAATCTTGACAACAACCCAATAAGGTGGGTATTATAGTTCCCCCCATTTTACTTTCTAGGAAATTGTTATTTATTATACCAGATATTGGTTGTTTATTACTACATACCAAATTACTCCCAAATTTAGAAGCTTAAAGCAACGAATATTATCTCAAATGGTTTCTGAGTGTCAGGAATCTGAAAGCATCTTAGGTGGGTGGTTCAGGCTGTGAGTCTCTCATGAGTTTACAATGAAGTATTAAAGTACAATGTATAAGTACAAGGCAGAGTGAAGTCATCTAAAGGCTCGACTGGGGCTGGAGGATTGACTCAGAAATTCAGTCACATAGCTGTAACAACTAGGTATCCTTGAAACATGGCATCTGGTTTCCTTCAGAGCAAATAAACCAAGAGAGGGAGAGACAGAAACTTCAGTGTCCTTATGACCTTTACTCAGAAGTAACACACCATCACTTGTGCAGTATTCTATTAATCATACTCCCCAACCCTGATATACTATGAGAGGGGACTACACAGGGAATACATACCGGGAGTTGAAGGTCATGGGGAGTCATCTTGGAGGTTTCCTATACCACAAGCTAAGGGTAAACAATTCACAGAATGGCAGGAAGGAAGGGGATTTACAAGCTAAAGTTATGTCTGACTTCATAACCCAGTCTTTTAATCCCATGTGGGCTACCTCCTTAAAGGTCATATACAATTTATCTTCTAGGGTCTATCAGTACCAATCAGAATTTGACCAGAGAAGCTGAACCACTAAGAGTGACTTGGCTCTAGGGACTTATTATAGGAAGTTGACCTTATATGGTTCTGGGTGCTGGTTGTACAGTCTGCGTAAGGTGGATTCTTTGGTAGGTATTTAGGTCTGAAGTGATGTGTGCATGGCAGGCAGTCAAAAAGGAAAAATAGACATGAAGAGAGGGAGACCAAGGATAACCTGGATCCTACAAAGACAAACTGGAACCTATAAGGATGAAATGGAACCTGTGTTGCACTTTTAATGCCTCCAGCCCTCCAAATCTAATGGAGTATGTGGGTCTTCTGCAGGAGAAGCAGGAGAAGCTGGTACCCTTCATCATGGGAAGCTAGAAAAGCTTAAGGAAATCTAATGGGAGCCGGAGGAATTGCGAGCCAGCCCTTGACCTGTGCCTCAGGGGAGACTGGGAGATAAGCAACACTGTTTGATCTGCAACAGCCCCTGGTATCCTGCATAGACCTTCCATGTCCAAACAGGATGTGGTTACCACTTCACTTCCTCCTTTCACATGTTGTATAAAATGACTCTGGTGGCCCATAGTAACCCTCAATTACCCAGGGAAAGGGATCCTTGGAAAATCAGTACTTAGATAGCAGGATTAACATGGTACAAACCCACCATACTATCACTTCTGCTTTGTTGCCCGTCTCCATCTCCACCTACAAACCCATTTATGCATCATATCCATGTGCATATGCCATAATCTAGTAAGACCCCAAACACATCAAGCCTCTTCATGTATCCATGTTTTTGTAGATACCAATTTCTCTGTCTGGAGTAGTTTACTCCCAGCCAGGACCAACTTTATGAGCATGAGATATGTGCAGAGCCCAGAGTTTGGTTTCATGTTCAGCACGTCAGCCCTCTTTCCAGCATCAGCACCAACATCCCAACTGCAGGGACAGCTCTTTACTGCCTCAAGAAGCCAACTGTGGACAGCTTCGAAGAGCTGCGATTGTTAAAAAATTCTTCCTCATGAAGAAATCTAAGTTCGTCTACATTTATCTTCACATAGAGTCTCTACACTGGTCATAATTTCACCCAGCTAGCACAGAAAAAAATGAATCTGCTCCCCTAATGATATTCTTCAGGTATGCAAAGGCAAAAATCATGTGCTACTTATAATTCTGCTTATATTTGCATATTTAAGTGTCTCTGTAGCCTGGATTCATATCTAACATATCTTTGTGTTTATTCACAGGGCCTAAGAGTTCTTAGGCTGGTGGCAGATTTAGGCTGTCCAGGGTTGGGGAAACTAAATGATTTGGCTTCCCTCCCCCCGGGGTGTTTCTCATTCTCCTGAAGGCTATTCTTTTTTCATGGTGATGAAGTACCACAAAAGAGAAGACAAGCCCACTTAGCAAGTTCTTTCTTAGTCTCTGTTATGCCACATCCCACTGGCCAATAGGGTGTCAACCATCCTGGTGTTTCTGACTGAGGGATGTCCCTCCGCCTGAGGAGCCTCTCCCAATGTGAGATCTTCAATACTAAAACCAAGACATTCCAGAGCAAACCAGGAAAGTTGAACACCTGCCCAGTCACACAGTTTGGTTCAGAATCAGAGTGGGAGGCACTGCAAAGCGATTGGACTAAAGGGTATAGATTTGAAGGGTGAAGAATTGGGGCCATTAGTGTAATCAATCTACTGCTGTTGGGCTACATATTTTCCACATCACTTCTAACAGTGTTTAGATCAAATTGGTGCATGTTGTCTTCATTCTGTTTTAAACTAAAAAGATCCCAAACATAGCCAAGAAAAATGGAAGGCATGTTGCTAAAAAAAAACACAGTAAGTTTTTATTTTTTGAAAAATCCTCATATAGCTATATTTCAAGTTGATAGCAGAGGTCTCTTGGTCAGCTGCTCCCTAGAGCATTCCCAAAACAAACCTATGTACTTTCCAATTAAGCCCAGGTGAACTTAGCCCTGACCTGTAGCTCTGAGCGTCAGTGCAATGCCAAAACCACTAGATGAAAAATGTAAAGCGCAGCAAGCTGGATTTTGTTTTTGTTTTTATGTTTTGTCTCCACTATTTCAAGCAATGTTTGATTGGGTTTTCTCTCCAGTCAGGTCAAACTCCTCCTGCATGATGACCTGGTGAGCAGAGCCTTCAAGACTTCATCAGCTACTGCCACCTACCTAACTCACTTATTTCTCTCATATTGACGCTGCTCTTAACAGGAAGTGCTGCTCAGTCAGTCAGTCATTCATCACCCACTTAATGAGCACCTGTTATTGAGTAGCTATGATGCTAAACTGAAGGAATACGAGAATGAATAAGTAAACCAATGACTTCAAAGAAGCAGAGATAGGTTTCTAAACAGATAATGAGGGCAAATGTTTATATAAGGTAAATGCAAAGGATACCACCATAGAGATGTGTGTAAAGTAAATGTAAGGGACAGGGCTGCTGTCTTTGCCTAGATAAGTCAGGAGAGATTTCAGAGATTAAATGCCCTTGGACTAGGTCTTGGAGGATGATTAGAAGCTCACTTGTCATAAAGCAGAGCAGTTAAGAACATGGGCTTTAAAGTCAAACCAGGTTTGGAATGATACTCTGCCACTGGCTATCTTTGTGCCCTTGGGTGAGTTAATTAACTTCCCATTTTCCATTTCAATTTTCTCATAAGTAAAATGGTCTTTTAAGAATTACACAAGAGGTAATTATGTGTGTGGGTATATATATGTACACCCACAAATGGTACTTAGCACTATGCTTCTAGGAGAGAGATCACTCATAGCGTAGCTATTTCCATTGCAGTTACTTCTGATTGAGAAGTGGCAAGAGTGGTTTGAGCAGAACATTTCAGAGAGAGAAAACACTAAGTTCAGGAGCATGGAAAAGCGAGGTTTGTTCTTGGAATTAAAAAAAAAAAACAAAAGTCTGATTATGGCTTTGGGGGTCATGTGTCAAGATCCATGTCAGCTTAATAGATTGTTAAGGCAATGAAGGAGTTTGAAGAGGTAACTGAGTGAAGGATCGTGAATGTCACGTCAAGGGGGCCGATCAGTAGACACTAGCAAGAGGTCCACCTACTGATCCACTAGAATTAAAGAAGGTGCGTAAGTGCAAGGGTCATATCCGGTTTACCTCTTCTCCTGGGGACCTAACAGAGTGCCTTCCTGGGTGTAGATGCCCCATGAATATCAGAAATGAGCAAGTGAGTGAGTGGAGTGGCATCTGGAAGGCTATTAAACAGAACTTGCTGCAGCCACCCAGATAAATACCAACCGTTTGACTAGTGTCAATGGCAACAGTGATATTTTAAGAAAAAACTGGGAGACAGAACTGTTAGGATGTGGTCACTCACTGTTTGTGAGTAGTGAGAAGAAGAAGGACGTCGAGGGTGATCCACTGTAGCGTGGATCTTTAGGCAGTACCCCAGAGCAGCAGAATTATAGTGAACTACCCCTCCTTTGTATGTCCGGTTGAAATGCTTTGCCATATTTGTGTAGAATACTGTTGAGGGAATTTTATGGTATCATAGATTTGCAAGCACTTTCTAAGTTGTAAGCAACTCTGTGGTGGTGAAAGGTACTTCACTCACAGAGAGGTTGATTGCTCATTATGTGCCCAGCATAATTCTAGGTGTGAGGAATATATAGCATTAAGTAGACAATGACTCGTTGCTCATGGAATTTGCATTGTACTGTAATTACTATAATTACTGCTGAGAATCATATGTGCTTCTCCACTCCATAAGAACTAACGTAACTCTTTCATTGTAAAAAGAGTTTTCTAGACAGAATTTCACTTAATTCTTATAGAAGCCTCAAAATAAGTATATAATTCCCATTTTGAAGATGAGAAAATTGAGACATACTATTTAAATAGCATGTCAAGGGGGATCCCTGGGTGGTGCAGCGGTTTAGCGCCTGCCTTTGGCCCAGGGCGCGATCCTGGAGACCCAGGATCAAATCCCACGTCGGGCTCCCGGTGCATGGAGCCTGCTTCTCCCTCTGCCTATGTCTCTGCCTCTCTCTCTCCCTCTCTCTCTCTCTGTGACTATCATAAATAAATAAAAATAAAAAAATTAAAAATAAATAAATAAATAAATAAATAAATAAATAAATAGCATGTCAAGGTGCACATTGTTACAAAGTGGTTAAAACCAAGATTTGAAACTAAGCAGGGAGGAGGTCATAATGGACTGTTCCGGGGCGGGGGACAGTATAGGAAAACTACAGTTTAGAAAGCTTTCGTATTAAAAATGCATATTTGGGAACTAAACTAATTTTGTTTTCATAATATAAGCTATAAATATAAAGCTCAACCAATCTTCTCAGGGGCATGGGTTTAAAAGACTAGGGAGGGCTTCTAGATAAAAGATTGATGAGGCTTTCATAAGGACCCTTCCTGGTTAAGAACCTCAGCCACTTACATTTCAACCTAAAACTATTAAAAACAGCATCTCAACAACCCCATGAAGTTAAATACCCTTGTTAAAGTGATCACATATATTTCAGTTAAATAATAGCCGTGGGAGAGGGCAATTAGCAGATGCGGTCAGGAGAGAAAAAGATATGTTTTCAGATGAGATTGGAAATGAGATGGAGAGTCAATGAGGCAGAAATATACAAGACACTTTTTTTCCCGTGAAGTTTCTTGAATTCTGTTACTAATGATACCTTAAGATTCGGAGGGCTGTGACCGGAAAAGACACATCATGATCAAGGAGGTTCAAGGAGACTGGCTCAAAGCCTAACCGCCATTGCTTTCTGCCCAGCTCTTTCTTGAGAGTGGCATTCTTGCCTCATCTGGTTGCATTTGTCTATCACTTGAACTGAGGAGGAATCAGGCACTATGTTAGGGTACCTCGTGCGAAGGGAAGAGGGTACAATTGTGCTCGCACCAAAGGGAAGGAAGACACCAAGCCAGGGACAGCAAACGAGGCAGTCGGCTCAGATTCTTTCCCCCGATTCCTGCAAGTGAGTTCAGTCTCCACCACTATTTTGTCATCGTTTAGGATTTGGGCATTATTTGGTCTTCTCTGTAGCTGCAGAGATGCAAATACCCATTTGTGGTCTTTCGCAGGGTAGGTATGCTATACTTCTAAGTACGAAAAGCAGAAGGAAGATGGTAGTCATCTCTGTGGGCCCACGAACAGGGTATAAATTTGTGTTCTTATGAACGGGGTGTAAATTCTGACCCCTTCATTTACTCACACTTGTCCATCTTGTTCATCACTGTATCCAGTGAACCAAGAATATTTCATGGCAATTCAATAAATATTTGTTAGAAGATAAATGAGTGACCTTGAACAACTCTCTCTCGCTTTCCTTCTTGCACTCACTTGCTCTCGTGTGTGCTCTTTCTCTCTTTGTCCTCATGATAGAAACCCATTAAGAATATAATTTGAAGCATTGGATGAAATAACATGTAAAAATCTGACCCAGGCCCTGATCCACAATAAATATTTTAAAAATCTCATTTCCCTTCCTCTAATAATTGCAAAAGTTCAAGTCCCAGCTATGCTATGTACTAGCCCTATCCTTGACCGGATCAATCACTATCTCTGAGACTTGATTTCCTCCTTGCTACAAAGGGAAGGACAAAGCTGTTTCATTCACCTCTCAGGGTTGCTCTAAAGATTACACGAGTTTATGGAATTGGACACATTAGTAAGTGGTAAATTGCTATTTAACTTTTTCTTATCACTATTCCAATCATGATTTTAATAATTTGGGTCAAATTCTCTCACTGGAGATACATCTTCCTTCAGTTGTAGGAGCATCTGCCTAGAGTGATTATTTTAAAAACCCACTATATTTTTCTTAACTAAGTCTATCTCTAAGAAGCTGGATGCTTTCTACTATATCTAATTGCATAAAGCAAAAGATCCTAAATGAATTTATGTGGCCTCAAGGAGCATTATTAATGGGGTTCTTCTGGGACCCCTTCTAGGGGTCCCATCTAAGGATGTAATTTTGGAAGCAATTTTCCATGAAACTGCTTATGGTGTACATCCATATAAATTTGAGCCTATCTGGTGCAATTTTCATTTACTCCAATGATTGCATTATTTTTCAATAAATAACTTTAAGAGGAAGAGATGCATTTATCTATTGAATGTGTCTGGAAAACATACTTCAAACTGACTTATCAGATAAACGTTTCTATGAAGGTTCCCATTTTATATTTACCTTCACTGATATGCTACCACAGAGGCTTTTACAACTGAGTAACGAAAAGGTCTGGGTCACTGAGTTGTTTTTAGTTAGCACTGAAACATACATCAACAAAAGGAATTACATCTCACCCCATTTTATGACCGGACAGACTAACATAGCAAGTGGCTTAAAAGATGGATTTTTGGAACCAGGCAGACCCAGTTTTGAATTTCAGATCATCCCTACACAGAGGGATTGCCCCGAGCTTTAGTTTTCCATACTTAAAAAAAAGGTATGGTAATATTATTCTCCAAAGGTCTCCCATGGTGGTTGTCAGAATGAAAAGCTAAAAATGTAGGTAAAGTGCTTAGCATGATGCCGGGCAGGAAGTCCACTTGCTAAAGGACCGATGCACACGGTATCCTCACAGGGTGTCCATGCCGCACAGAGCCCAAATAAAGGGTGTGTTGTTTGTGTGTGTGAGTGAGACCTGAAGTCTAAAATGGTTATGTGATAGTTCCAAGTGAATCCAGAGCCACACAATTAATTAAGTAGTTATGCAGGAAGCAGGATGAGCTTCAAAGGACCTTGGACATGACTCAGACCAGCCTCTTGTAATTCAAGTGAGGAAACTGAAGTATTGAGACGATAAATGACTTGCCATAACTAGTGGAGGTGACAAGGCTAGACTATTAGGCTTCTTAAACACTCATTCAATATAATTTCATTAAAGCATTCCTTCTGGAGCACCTGGCTGGCTCAGTCAGTTAAGTATCTGCCTTCAGCTCTGGTCATGATCCCAGGGTCCTGGGATCAAGCCTTGCGTCCAGCTCCCTGCTCAGTGGAGAGCCTGCTTCTCTCTCTGCCCCTCCCTGTGCTCATGCTTGTGCTCTCCCGAGAGAGAGAGAGAGAGAGAGAGAGAGAGAGAGAGAGAGAGAAGAAAGCAAGCATTCCTTCTCCCAGAGTTCCACACAACCCTTTTGTCCGCCTGTCTGCCTTTAGCTTATCCTTATTCCATACATAGAGGTTATAGTGCAGCTGTTTTCAGAAATAAAACCCACTATGTCATCACAAATCATACATCTTTTTTATTTTTATTTTTTTTGCTATTTTTCCCAAATCAGAAAGTAGGTGTTGGAGAGCATTTTCCATGTCTTCCACTTTCAGAAAACCAAAATGCCTCTCTCTCTGACGCTCTAGTGTGTACGTGTGTTCACACATGCACTCACATGCGCCTATGTCATGTCCCCTCTCAGTTGTATTAAGGTAGGTCAGCAGCAGCAGCAACGTATAGGCTGCTATATCTGTCCATTATCCTCAAAGTATCAGTATCAGGGATAATCATGGTGATGGTGTTGATCCCACAAATATTGGGTATTCATAGATGCTCTACTGTCTTACCCCTACAGCCAGCCAGGTTCTCTTAGCCTCAGTTGGCAAAATCCCCACGGCCACACTGCTATTGATTCCCATAACATGGTTCTCCCTCATGTCCCTCATGCTGTCATTAGGACAGTCTACACTTTCACTGCTTCCTTCCATCTGCAGATATTTCCAAATTAAACCAATCTGTCACCTTTTCTCTCTCATCCTTCAGAATCACACAAGTCATTTTATAATTTTCAAAAGACATTATTTCACCTCATTATAACTTATTATCTTATTCCCTTATCCACTCCTTGGCCTAACTTTTCCAAGAAAATTAATTAATATATTATTAGTCAAGCAATTTGCCTCTATGTCCTCCCCAATAGCTTCCTTTAACTCTCCAAGGCATGGCTTATGCCCCTCTTCTCTGATATTAATCTCTCTCTCCAAGATAACAATGGTTGCCCATTGGTAAAGGCAATTGGCTTGTTTATCCTTTATTTATTTATTTTGCCTTGACACTGTTGATCACCCTGACCCCACTGTTCTCTAAATTTGAGCCTTGTATGGGAAAAGGTGCCCATGAAGGAAAAAAGTGAGACTGAACATTTACTGCTATGACTCACCCAGAATCCTAGCAAGGAAAAATACCAGCTTTCATAGACTGGTAAAATGATCCTCTGACTTAACCACGAACACTCTAGATTCATAGGCACTTTCTACTATCCAGGATTATCCCACAAATATGGTGACTTTTTTTTCAGTGTTCAGTTGTCTTCCGGCTTTCTTGACACTCATTTTGAAATCAAAGGATCTCGTTCCACATTAGAAAAACACAGCACTGATAGCTGAATCAGATCTTCTCAGTTTGTGTTTTGTTTGTTTAATTTCACTTTATTTTACTCTTATACAATCTATGTTAAAAATATTTTTCTCTAGAGGTGCTGGGCTGGCTCAGTCAATGGAGCATGATTTATGGTAGTGAATTCGAGCTCGATGTTGGGCTTAGAGCTTAGTTAAAAAAAAAAAAAAGAAATCTTCAGTTTAATTTTGTTGGTAAGTGATTTCAACAGCTAGATTTTTGCTGTCTTGTTTGGATTTGTATGCCTGGGTTCTGTTTTACATCATATGGCCAGCCTGTCCAAACCACGATGGTTCGCGGCTCTCACCTGTAACAAATCAAATCAAATCATTGGTTTGCAAAGTTCTTAAAAAACAGAATCACTTTTCTAACAAGAATTTTTGTCCATGATATTGAGATTTTACCCACTTTATTTCCATTTTGTTTTGTTTTGTCAGAGGATATACTCAGTATAATGCACCATTACTTGGAATTATCTGAAATTCCATTTGGCCTTTTTCTGTCTGTATTGTTGGATGGAGACAAAGCTCATAAATATTTCACCCTCTTGGTGTACTGTTAGCTTTATTAATATGAAATATTATATTTTCACCCTGTTAGCTCTAAATTCCAGCTTATCTGACAGTAAGATAATTAGTCTTTCTTTTGGTTTATAAGACCCGGTGTATATGTTTTTCCTTTTTGTTTGAGAGAAATATTTCTTGTAAGTAGTATATCACTGGCTTTTTAAAATTAATTTATTTCCATTGTCTATTGTCTTTAAAAAAAAAAAATTTCTTCCCTGCTCTGTTAAATTGATAGTGTTTCAGTTATTTTAGTGATTTCCTTAAATAGTGCCTGAACTTTTTTTTCTAGCAAAATCTGAGTTTAATCAGTATTTATAGCTTCCATCCATTCAAGAAACAAAATTTAGCTATGTTCTTGTCTCCAAGTTTTATCACCTGTTTGGTAGCATTTTAATTCCAGATTGTTATAGAAACTATGTATATATGTATATTTGCATGTCTAATCTGGACACCAGATGTTATTATTTTCTTTATTCATAAGTACTCATTACCTAGCATTACTTCCTTCTGTATTCATTTTTCTTTAAGTATATGTTCTAATCATTACTTTTAAATATTTTTGCTGGTGATTTCCTAAGTACTTGTCCATCTGTACATATCATTATTCTCTCTCACATTTAAATTATAATATATTTGGACATAGAATTATTTTTTCCATTGAAGTATAGTTGACATGCAATATTATATTAGTGTCAGGTGTACAACATAGTGATTTGACAATTATGAACATTACAAAGTGATCACCACAATAAGTGTAGTTACCATCTGTCATCATGCCAATTTTATGCAATATTGCTGACTATATTCCCTGTGCTGTACTTTTCATTCCCATGGCTTATTTATTTTATAGCTGGAAGTTTGTACCTCTTCATCCCCTTCACCTAGTTCATTCATCTCCCCATCTCCCTCCCCTTGAATATAGAATTCTTATTTTATTTTTATTTTTATTTTTTTTTAAGATTTTATTTATTTATTCATGAAAGACACACACCCAGAGAGAGAGAGAGACAGAGACAGAGACACAGGCAGAGGGAAAAGCAGGCTCCATGGTGGGAGCCCCATGTGAGACTTGATCCCGGGTCTCCAGGATCACACCCAGGGCCTAAGGCAGGCACCAAACCGCTGAGCCCCCCAGGGATCCCCCAGAATTCTTATTTTAAATTTATTTTGTCATAGTCTGCCTACCATACCTGTGTATCCATGCTCCACGTTTCTTAGCTTCTGTTTTATGCCTCACACATCTCTATACCTTTCTGATGCTGTGACAGCTTTGGTTTTCCAGGCACCAGATGTTGTGATGGAATTAGGAGGGCAAACACTTTGTGGGGCACCTGGGGGGCTTAGTTGGTTAAGTGTCTGACTCTTGATTTCGGCTCAGGTCATGGCTTCAGGGTTGTGAGATCAAACCCCTTTGTGGGACTCTATGCTGAGCATGAAGCCTGCTTAAAATTCTCTCTCTCCCTTTCCCTCTGCACTTTCCCCCTGGATCCTTGCTCTCTCTCTCTCTCTCTCAAAAAAAAAAAAAAAAAAAAAAAAGAGTAGAAACACTTTAAAGAGATTAAATACCTATGATGTCACAAGGGAGTGGCTATACTTACCTGACAATCCCTGCCATCTCAGAAGGGCACTCCAGGACAAAGACTGCTCATTAGAGGAGCCCCCACATATCACCCTTGCTGTGTCAAAGGCCAGGAGGTGCCCTGAGAATAGCATGACTTTGACTCAGGAGCCCCAGTAGCCATTTATAAAGCTGACAGCTGGAGATTTTCAGGTACACGCACCCCATGCAGCTGGACCTTGAATCCTTTCTTGCAGGGGATGTGGGTGTGCATCTCACATGGCACAGGTACATTCTGGGAGATTTTTACAGCATGATCTTCTAGACCACTGGTTTCTGTTTGACTCGATCTGTTCTACATTGTCTGTCTCTTGTGCTGTTCCCATTGTGACTCCCATTATGTAAGCATTTCCATCTCACTACTGAGATCCCCTGTGCTCTCTGCTTTATAACCTCTTCTTGGTTGTGCTTCATAGAAGCTCCGCCTTCCTTTTTCACTGAGAATGTGAATCATGCTTATGACAAGTTTCTTTTCTGATCTTATCAGCCCTGTTTGTCTCTTTTTGTTGTTTCTCCTTTGTGGTGCCAGGGCTCACATACCTTGTGGTGCCAGGGCTCACATACCTTGTAATGATGGCTGACCAGCTTATTTCCAGTTGAGTTTACCTTCAAGGCTACCAGCTTCTATCTTCTAAGACTGGAAGCTTCCGGTGAGGTCTTTGCTATTTCAATTAAGATTGAACAATGGGTGGGATGGGGCAGGAGAAGGAGTTCCTTGCCCCCAACCTCTCCCCAAATTACTGGCTGCTCAGGTGCTGCCTGTTTCCCACCTAGAAATGCCCCCCCACCCCCACCCCCAATTGTAACTGCTTGTTCAGAAGGCCTAGAATGAGGTCGGTTCACAGAGCCTGGTCACCCCTCAATCCTTACCAATTTCCTCCTTCCCATGTGTGCTTGACCTTCACATTCAGGGGTGTGAGACACCCACAGTGCTACCCCCTGTGCCTGCTGGTGCTAACCATGTTGCCAGCCAGTCTGGAGCTTCTGCTTCTTTTTGGTCAACTCCCACCCCCCTCTCAGCCTGTCTTATATTTCTCTCAGTGTCTAGTTAGAATAGGTCTCTGCACTTGCTCAATTATAAAGCTTTTTTTTTTTTTTTTTTTTTTTGCCATTTCATGTGTTAGATGAGATCACGGAGATAGTGGTGTGAACTCCGAATACCATGTTGACTAGAAGTCCCACCTTAATGATATTTCAATTCCCGCCCCCACCGGCCCAGTGGAGACATGGAGCTGCTTTCATTGAAGCGAAAGACAGAGGTCTGAAGCCTTTATTTCTGCAGCACACTTTGCATCTCTCCTAAGGCTCCATGAAACACAGTGTTTAAAATCCTTGTATTGGATGATCTTCAGGGTTACTTTACTCATGCATTTTATGTTTCTCAGGGTCCAGGAGTCACTGTGTTTTCTGTAAGGATACTGCAGATGCAAAGGACAGGGTGAATAGAATTATCTCTCTTTACTTTTTTCTGTTTCACAAACATAGACTGTTATAGATTAGGGAAATCCCATAGGCTATTTGCCAGGTCCAATAATAAAGACAGGACCCTCACTTCCATTTAATACTTTGAGCCTCTTCTACACATCTGTCAGAGAACAACTCCATTTTTCCCCATTCAATCAATCTTTCTTCTTTCTCATTATTGATTATCTCCATGATGGTAATTACCGATAGATTGAGGGAAATGCAGACAGAAGCAAATTGTGAGTATCAACTGTATGTTTAGTCCAGATCAGGGAAATAGCTCTAGAAATGGTTGGCCACTTGTGAGAACTTGGTAACTTTTTTTCTCATTTTGATAAAAATTACTAAGTTAAGTCTTGTTTGGCTTTTTTGGTTTGTTTGATGGGGTTTGTGTGTGTGTGTGTTGTTGTTTTGTGTTTGGTCAGTTTTTCACACACTTTAGTTTTGAAACTTGAGTTTAAGGAAAGGACTCTGAAACATACCAGGTGAGTGGCTCTGGTGAAATGTCTCTGATTGAATAGAAATGTCTGTATGGTGTTTGAGGGAGGAAAAAAAAAAGTGAGAGTCATGAAATTTCTTGGAAAGGAAAGTATAGGTGCCATTAACATTCCCCACACAACATGGAGTTACATGAAGACAAGTCTCTTCCAGATGTTCAGTGAAATTTATAGCATATGCAGGCAGACAGAAATTTGGACAAATTAATATTCTATAACGGAGCTGATTATCTGATTTTGCGCACTATGAGCACCTACACTTTGGCACTGATAATTAAGTAGAGTTCACTCCAATAAAATGTCAGTCTATAAAACATTTCCAAATGTGCATTCCACAGTACAGTAGTCTTGGGACGTGTGCTGTGAAAAAGACCCTGTAGTCACATCTAGGAAATACCGACCTTTGAGAAATCTCTCCTGCATGTTTTCAAATGAATCAGTTTACTTATATTAATCTGGCATTTCTCAAAACTGTTTACCATAGCACCCTCTCTGGTAAAGTTACTTGATACCTGTTGATGTGCACAGGTGGCATATCCTCATAGTTAAGAGCATGGATCATAGAAAGAAGGACCTGATTTTCAATCCTTATCTTTCCACTTACACATTATCCTCTTTGACTTCACTTTCCTCATCCGTAAAAGCAAAAAAGTGACAGTTGCCTTAAGAACTGGTATGTTGACAGGGACTAACACATCTGAAGACTCTATACCAAGGATATGCAAGAGGCTCAGAAAATAGGAGCTGAATCAGTAAGTAGCAATTATCATGATGAGATTATTAATAACAATAGAAACTCAAAGAAAGACCTGGAAGACTATAGAGTTGTAAACACCTGGATAGTTTACTCTTCATTTGGTTCCTGAGGTAGATGGAGAAAAGAAACCCAGAAAAAGGGTTGCTATGAAGGGGGAAAAAAAAAGAGAGAAAGAGAGAGAGAGAGAGAGAGATACATTCCTTGAAGTCCTTTTTCTTTATTGCTTCTTCTGTGCAGCCCTCTCTGCACCAGCAGCCCTTCCAGCAATGACCTACAATGCTATTTCCTTTTTGCCCTTTACTATTATATTTGCCCCAACAAGGAAATTTTTTTGTTTGTTTTTTGTTTTTTTTTTTTTTTTTTACAATCCCTACATTCTTCTTGCCCCAGTATTTCTTTCTCAGTGATGAACTCTTCACATCCTTAAATACAACCATTGTACTGCGTAGCTGAGGAGGTCTCAGAGGAGCTTGGGGAGAGATGCATTTTTGCCATAAGTTGATTCTCAGGTCAAATTTGAACTGAAGTTTCCAGCAATTGTGCTTTAAACAGAACCGCTAACAGTGGTAGGTTTAAATTGTCCTCTTAGTTTCTGTTGTTTACTCCTGGATTAGGTAAAAATAAAACAAAGCAACAAACATTCAAATTCTTTGTCAACTGGTCTTATAACTCCTGCTCAGAATTTCAACATTAAGCCTGATTAAACATTAATCATGATTCAGAATTCAAAGTATGTGGTATAATATGATGATTGAATACGTGAGCTTTGGAGTTGGGATCTGCTTACTTTTGGAAAATTCACTAGTCTTGATAGGTTTCACTTTCTTTATCTGTATATTGGAAAAAAAAATACCTAATTATGAGGGTGATTGCTGAGATTAAACGGAACAATGCAGAATATTTGAGTAAAGAGACTTAGATTTAATGAAAGTATAAAATGTGACAGCGTTTAGCATGAGTTAGATTGCTATTCTAGAATGCGAGATTTTGTTGACCATTAAGTATGTCCATACAGATTTTAAAGCATCTTGTGTCCATTAAAGAGGTTGCAGATGAGGCCATCTACAAGGAAATGTTATGTTTCAAAGTCAGAAATGTGAGACCCAAAGAGTGTCTGCTCTGATCTAAAAGAGACCTTACCTTTTCAGAATCTATTGATAGGCATGCATTAGTTTCAGAGGAAGAAAGTCATAGAAATGTCCTTCACAAAGTGTATAAAGGCTGTACTGCTAATTGGCTGGCTTAGGGCAGTGTTTTTTTTTTTTTTTTTTAAGATTTTATTTATTCATTCATGAGAGACACAGAGAGAGAGAGGCAGAGACACAAGCAGAGGGAGAAGCAGGCTCCACGCAGGGAGCCCGATGTGGGACTCGATTCCAGGACTCCAGGATCACGCCCCGGGCCGAAGGCAGGCGCTAAACCACTGAGCCACCCAGGGATCCCGCTTAGGGCAGTTTTATAAGAAAATGCACAGGAAGTAGTGTTTTCTCCGATCTAGGTCTTCTTGGCCCAGGTTATTTTCAAGCATGTGGGAGAACCCGAGATAGCGTAACTTGGCTCGGTACATAGTCTACAGGTAAAGAATCAAGGTCCTGTTCATCAATTCTTTCTCTGGCTGTGTTTAAACTGCTGTTCTACAGTGTGATGAGTATTTGACATCAAATGAGCATATTAATATTTATTTTATCATTGTATTTTAATCACTGCTTATGTTTTTAGCATTCTCTTTATAGGTTCCTAGTTTTTAAAATACACTTATGTTATAGTTTATATCCTATGGCTCTATTAATTGAAATGGTAGTAGATCTACTGCTATGTCAGCCGTTTCTTGCATATGTTGCCTCTTGCTCATGCTGGATCATTTCCTCCTTACATTTTCTGATTTGGGGTTTTAGGCTCCTGTGCAGCCTGAGGTGAGGACATATCTCTCGAGAGAAGAACCATGTTGGAATTTTCCAGGTGCCTGAAGGTGGACCACAGACCTGTGATCATTAATAAGTTAATAGTAAAACCCATGACTTCACAAACTGTAAAGATATATTTATATTCAAACCTACACTTAAAAGTGAAACAGGGTTCTGATTTTAATTTCATAGATTCTTAGAGGATTTTTTTCCACTGAGAGACTAGCAACAGATGGACATGTTTTCTTGAATTTAGACCATGCTAAAGGATGGTTTTATATACCTTCTTCTTTCCATGAGGGAGTCCCTCTTTAATCTCAGGACCAATTGGATCTTAGAATCCAATTCTCATTTTTACCACTGGTGAGCCCAAGGTCATGCCTTCCTGTCTCTGAAGATGTGTTAACTCTCTAGTCCCTAGGTTTAGGGGCCACCCTCACTCCCAGTTATAGTGTTAGCTCATGCATATATATTCATTTTTATTCATGGCAGTGCGAGATTTCCCTCTGTTGTGGCAAGCTAGGCTATGCTTTTAGAAGAAAGTTTGCATCATTTTGTTAAGAATGCTTAAGCTTTTATAGCAGGAGGATTTGGGGTTTCTGTCATCGATCATGTTGCTGCAACCAAGTCAAGCAGGGTTGTTTCAACCTGGGGTCATTTGGTGATTCTGAGGAGTTAGCAGCACTGAGGGAAAATCCAGTGTGTTGGCTCTTAGCTTTCAGCAGGAAGGCTTTGCTTTTTTCTATTTTATACATGGGACTTCTGAATAAGAATTGATTGCATGTAAAGGCTCAATATTTTAAAATAAAGTTTGAAAATCCTGCCTTAAAGTTTATAATAGGAAACATCGAGGTGTGGCATGAACATGAATCTCATTATGAAATAGGTGCGAGCATCTAACAAATTCCAAACTGCTATAGTCATTCTACAAACTACCATCCATTCTCTTTATGTTCCTGGAACAGGAATCACCTCGCAACCTGAGATACAGTTGAGGCACTCACACTTCCCCAGGGAGTAAACTGCTCCAGGAATACAGTGAGCAAGGCCAGAGGCCCATTAACTCTGTGAACTAGGAAAAGTTCCTTCATTAATGCTGGCAGCAGTGGGGACCTTATGTCTGGAAAGAGTCAATAATGCATTAGGTTACTTAAGCTGTGGAAAGACTTCATTGACTACATTCTTTTAAAGGCTGTCTTCAAGGGATGAAAACCATGGAGGCAAGAACTCCTCCAGTCCCCAAGAGGCTCCCGATAGGTGGGAATGTTGGTTATGGAGCCCCGTCCCTAGATAAAGTATAGCAAAGGGAACAGAACAAACAGGGGGTTTGAGAAGTTTGGTAAAATAAGAAAAAAATGAAAGTAAAAGTGTAGAGACGAGATGGCTACAGAAGAGAGAACAAAAGGATGTGCTAACATGGACAAAATCATCAGGTGTTGAGTGTGAGATGCTGTAAAGACTTGCTGGAACCAGTGGAACCACCTGCACCAACTAATTTACAAGTATAAATACTTCCTATGTCTCCAAGTCTGATTAGTACCACCTTGTGAACCTCTAGAGAGACTCTCTCCCACTCTCTTTGGTTGCACTGTATTGGCCCTCACTCTTGGCCCTCTTCACACCAAGGCAAGCTCTGAATGACGTTGAAGTCCTAGACATGCTATTGCTTCCATCACTGACACTTTCCCGTTGGACTTCTTCACCTTAAATGTTTCTTCCTCGGGGATATCATCCATGCTCTTCAACACACACCTCCATGCAAAGCTAAGATAGTTTCCCCTTTGACATACTTTTTTTTCACCCTAGGTAGCTTTTCTTGAACACACTTATCACACAATTATGGTAATATAATTGTTCTTGTTATCTTAAAAAATATGTATTTCTTGCCTTCCTAGAATGAATATTCTGCGAAGGCAGGGATATCTGTTTTCAGTATCTAGAATAGTTCCTGGCACTCAACAGATATTTCTTGGGGAAATGCACGAAATGATGAAAAAGTGGAAACCACATTTTTAAACATGAAATACAATTAGTCTTATAATAAAGTACTTCATGGAGTCAACTGTTGATTCCCCAATAGACTACCAGAAAAGTCTATTGATCAAGGGAAACTAAGCTTATTAGATTTTTGTGCAGGAAAGGACACAGAGACTTAGTAGTGTCTTAAAATAGAAATATATAAAGTTTGGGGGCCTGGGATGGATGAATTTAGGGTAGGTCTTGCAAGACAGAAACTCGTTGGAATTGGTTAGAGATTGTAACATAACACTTTTGGATTGCTGTGTGCAGTGAGGAGAGGGTCTTGAAGTAATTCCTGATGAGTAGGGTATCAATCTTGAAAAATAAGCTGTTTATTCAGTTCACTGTCTTATCTACTGGGTGCAGATATTTCCTAAAGCAAGCAGTTAAGTTATTTTTGTTTATTATAAATTATTTTATTCTCAGCATTGTTTAGCAAAGAAACAGGTAAGTATACATCATCCTAAAGTTGTTTAGCCTGGGGAGAGGAAAGTATGCCTATTTCCAATATTGTCAAGCACAGAGACTGAGAATTATTGTGGCTTGAGTGCTGAATCCCTTCTTTTGGTCATACTTTGGTCTGAGCTTGAGAATTATGGTCTGACCATAATTGTCTAGAGATCTGATTGATTGATTGATTGAAATTTCCAGTACTGTTCAACCATTGTATGATCATATAGAGCTTCAGACATGAAAAAGCATCAGATTCTCTTACTCCTTTTTACTAGAAGATAGTCAGATCATTTGATGGGACAGTTGCTTCAAAACAACTGCTAAGAGGATTTATAACCACCTTGTGCAGTCCGCTTTTCAGCGTGGAGCCAGAGGTCTCAAACCAAGAGCACACAGAACCACATCTGGGAGTATTAGGTAACATAACTAATTTCATCTCTTTCTTTGTGCTTATAATCCATGAAGGACATTCACTCTTTTCAACCCCACTTCCAAAAACAAAACTACAAAAACTCCCAAGAATCTGTATTTATGTGGCTTAATTATCCATATCTAAATTAAATCCTTCGAGCCTTGAGGATTGCCTCTGAAGGTAAATATTTCGGGTGGGGAGAGAAGTTAGAAGGACAGGAAGTTTGTCTTTTGATAACCTTGTATATGCTGGCATGACAATGTCATAGGTTCTGACAATAAAAACGAGGTATAGAGAAAGGAAGTAATTTGCTAAAAATGGGATAAACAATAAATATTGAATACTGGATATAAATCAGAGTCCCTCCAATTCCAGAGACCATGTACATCCTACCATTCCATATCCTCTCCCTTTGAAGGATAAGATGGAATGCAATGGAGTTAACCCCATACATTTTTTCTATTAATATAATCGTATCACTGTCACCCGATATTTATCTTTTGAAGGATAAACGGGGGCTTGAGTTTTTTCCTGGAGACAATGGGAGGCCATAAGAGGGGCTAGGAAAGGACTCAGGATCAGTTTTTGCTCCTATTATTGTCATGAGTGGGATGCTAGCAAACACAGCTGGAGTCACAGAGATCCCTGTTTATAAACCATTGAGGGTTAAAAATAAACGTCTCCTTAGAGATAAGGGTATCTGCATAGATCCACTGTCAGATGGGAAGGGCTGTTGTTTTCTAACTTTAAGAAGGATGCATAATTTAGGCCAAGATAATCACCAGTGATGCATACAGCAGAGATTAATTTGAAAATTTAATATCAAAAGATTGGAGGACTTGCTTATGAAGCCACAGCTTCTAAATTATATTGAGGCATTGGTTGGTAACAAGTGCTCAGGAGCCTCAATGTGCAGAAGAATATTAAAAGATACCACATGTCCTCTAATTAAAATCACAGCAAAATGGAGTAATGATTGCAGATATGATATTAGCAAAGGGTAGGGGGAGAACCGCAGAGCAGGGCCAGGAAGCCAACGGGGCTGGAAACCATGGCCTCCGCGGGGAGAGGCCTTTCTCCAAATTGCAGTGAAGTCCCTGGAAATTAGCAAAAGCCAGAGAGAAAGCTAATGTTCATTGCTGGCATTATAGGAAATGAAAATGTTGCTCTATCACACATGATTTGGACAAAGGTTTGGTCTGTTTGTTCAGAGCAAAGTGGCAACTGGGAGCAATTAAAAACCAAGCCTGAGTTTGCAAGTGACTCACACCCAACAGTAACAGTCAGATGTTCCCAAACACTTGATGCTTTAGGAATTTCTGGTTGGTCGATTATATTGTCTTTGTTGGCCTGCCTGTTTTCTTCGTGGTTTTTTCTTCGGTCAGGAGGACAAAGCTGGCAAATGGACAATTTCCATTTGTTCCTAACAGGACAGAATCAGGTCTATTCACGAGGCCCGGTAGAACTTGGACATACGAATCTTTCCAGGAAGTTGGCATGAGAAAGTGTGTCATGAAGAGCACGTCCAACATTTTGGAGGCATGGGTTTCTAGGGCAGTGGTATGTATTTGCGATGATGTCAGACTGTGAGCTTTTCTGATGGTTTCTCTCCGAGGTGGTGACAGCTGGATGGAATTAACATGACCCATATAATAGCAAATGAGACAGGATGAAGGCAGATGCGGATAATCGTTCTCTCTTTATCAGCCCATCCCTATTTCACCCTCCAAGCCAGATCCTACTCCTCCGCAGGTTGTATTTCTCAGCTTCTAACCAAAGAATGGAATGAAACTAGACCAAGGTCACCTCGTAAGGGGGGGTAGTGCCACATGTTGCACAGTCGCTGCAATCTCCCATTTGACGTTCACAGCGGACATCACTAGTCTATCACAGCACCCTTTCCTGGTGACTCCGGAAGCACACACAGAAGCCTCAATAGAGGGTTCCAAAGCTCACTGCTAATCAGATGACAGATGACATGGAAGGCGCTAGATAAATGCTAGGGAAATTCTGGAAATTTAGAAGATTCGTGAATATTTCTCATCATCAGGGAAGAAAGGTCAACCATCAGAAGTCCAGGGCTTCTATTTCCTCTCCTGCCTACTACCCTTGCGATCTTGAACAGCAGTGCCTCTTTGATACTCAGTCGCTTCATTTGTAAAATGGAAGTAATGTGCAGTACTTTTGTAAATGATGGAATGACAAAATTCAATAGCTTGAATATTTTGTGAGTCATACGATGATATGAAAGCTGAAGTCTATTATTGGTATTAAAATCCAATAATCGCTAAGTCTCAATTGTTTGACTCCCAGCTGCCGCAGAGTTCCTGGCAGACACATCTTCGGCCACGCTTCTGTTACCTTGCTTTCTACTGCATGCTCTACGTCAGTTGTCCCCAAACTTGAATGGTCATCAGAATCACCTACGAGGGGGCTCCTTCAAACACAGAGTGCTGGACCCTGCCCCAGAGTTCCTGACCCAGTAGGACTGAGGGGTGGGTGGGGGAGGCAAGAATTTACAGTTTTAACAAGTTCCCCGAGTGGTTTTGCTGTTGCAGGTCCCAGGACGATAGGTTTGGAAACTTCTGCCTCTAAGACAATATAGAACTAAATTCCATATCAGAGTGTTTAGCTCGTTTACCGCATCGTCCAGGTGTCCTCTGCATGAGTCCAGCCTAAGAGAGCTTCCATTTCCCAGAGCTGCTACCACAATGCTCTACTTTGCTGTGAGGCTTAGCATCTTTATGGGTTTTTTAGGAAGCACCTTTTTGTTGGAGATGCTTCGTATTCCTGGAGAGACTAGGAAGTGCCCCAAGGCTTCAGATTTATGAACATTTATGAACATTTATATCTTTCTCTGATGCTAGTGACACTGGTCTGAGCACCTACCTGCTTTATTGCCCCCAAAGGACATCCCTCAAAACATCTCGTGGGTGCTTCTGCAGATGCCCTAGGTTGCTGCTTACGGGATGCTAAGGAACATCTCCCAGGCATCCTTTTCTCCTAGCCACCACCTGCAACCACCTTGCTGCTGTGTTCCAGAGACAGTAGCTTTCCACGGGACACAGCTACCCTTTGCGGGTGACCCTACTGCTACCATCACTCTGCCCGCAGGGGAGGAGACATGTGCCCAAATCCCCAGCTCCTTTGCCTTGAAAGCCCCGTAATGAGGCCCGGCCTTTCATTAATTTTCTATAGTAAGTAGAGAGAAGGCTATCATGTAATTGGAGGGCTGCAGAGATTAATACATATAGAAAGAAGTAACTGCAGAGATTAATTTGCAATTACAGCTCAGACCTGGACCCACACTACAGTCCTGATGTTCTGACTTGCCCCCAGGGAGTTTCCTCATGGCCAGCCCTGCCACTGGAGGTAATCCAGTTTTCTTTGCAGCTTGAGCTCTGAGATCCAGAGAAAGACAGACCAGCACCTCCCCCCACTGCCACCGTTACAGTCTCTGACTCACCTGCTGGGTCTCCACCTCCTCCCAGGACTCTCTGAGAGTAGAAACAGTTTGTTCAGGGAAAACCTTGCCACTCCCTGAAAGGAATGGTCTGGTTCCAGGGGCCCAGTGATAATAATCATAGAGTAACCGGATATTAGTGTATTCCTACGTATCTAGTTAAGTAGTCTTGAAATATCAATGGCTCCACTCCTTTTTCAGTTTCTATTTTTTTAAAAAATATTTTACTTATTTATTCATGAGAGACACAGAGAGAGAGAGAGGCAGAAACACAGGCAGAGGGAGAAGCAGGCTCCATGCAGGGAGCCCAACGTGGGACTCGATGCTGGGACTCCAGGATCACACCCTGGGCTGAAGGCAGGTGCTCAACCCCCAGGCACCCCCTTTTTCAGTTTCTATTTACTAATTTGACTTCTCAGTATCTTTCTAAAGGCCACTGTGTCCTGGAAAACACATTCAAACTGCTCCAACAGACCCTAGACTCCTCAGCCTCTCCTCTGCTCGTAATGACATTTCTCTTCACATATAGTGAACCCCCACTGCATCCTGGTACTTTTGCAGCAGATGAAAGTCCTTGAGTCATTTGTCCACACAATAGGCCAACCTTCTATCAATTCTCTCCCCTCCTGAATAATTCTGTGCTTTGCATCTGCCCGTGTTTTTACCCAGGCACCTGCAGGTGCTTGCTTTGAAGCCCCTGCCTTGAGCGAAGATCACCAGTTTGAGACAAAGCAGTTTGTCCCCATTGGTTATTTGTTAAGATGAGCCCGTCCATCTGTCCCCATGCCATGGACCCTGGGTGGTAAAAAGTAATAAAAGAAAACCACTCTTTGACAGCCCTCCCGGCATAATGCCGGCATGAGCAGAGGTTATTATCTTGTAATGTCACTGCTATTTCCAACGGCCCCCGATGGATCTGATGACTGGCGAGACAAAAGGGGAGACACTGTTAACACAGCCCCTGTGCTTTGGAAGGAGCAGCATTGTGCTGGGCTTTCACAGTGGCTTTTACTGCCTATCGATTGGTGTTTTGACTGCAAGTCAACGCCCCTTCTCCCATTGAAGTTGTCACTGCTGTATTTATTTAATAAATCCCGTCTTGGGCCATGACCACTGCAGGGCTGACGTGGCTTCTGTGCTTCTTGGTGGACTGGGGAGAAAAATAGGCTAAAAGTGTGAAGATGTTCACCAGTCCCCGGTCTGTCACTAAATTGCTATATGACCTTGGATGAATCCCTTCTCCCCTCTAAGCCTCAAATCCTTCCTTTATATCCCAGGTCTGACCAAGAGGGGTTGATGATTCTGTGATTCTTATTTCAAGGCTTCCAACTCCCGTGGGTTGCAGCATGAACTGCTTGAGAAAGCCCCCAAAATAGCAGCAAAGTAATTGCAATGTATATTCTAATAGCAGTAGCTGTAGTAACAGAGCCGCCCCCTCCCCGGGTTTCCTCTTTAGGGGTGATATGCCAGCATGAGAAACAAAATTACTGTGTCTGTTCAGCAAATTCCTCCTGACAAAATCTTTAAGCGTTGACAAGAGTAATATACTGAAAATTAGTTTAGAAGTGTTTCAAGTTTCAAAAATCAATCAAAATCAAATTAGGTTCTGAAGACGCTGTCTGTTGAGTTTTAGGAAAAAATAAAGATTCGCTTCAGCAACTCGGGAAAGTGGCTTTGACCCCAAAGGAGGTGACTCTCACACAGAAAGAGACTGTCCTTCCTTACATCTACCTGTTGGGCCCTCTCCAAGGACTTGGCTGGGTGTCCCTGTGTTCTCTCATCTCGGGCATTTGTAAGTAACTTACCAGCTGACCTACATTTTAATCCCATTTCCTTCCTTTCCATCTCCTAAACCCCCAAGCCCCGTCCTAAGCTAAAAGTGTAAATAAGTAAGTAAGTAAGTATATGTGTAAGTAAAAGAATTAATCTTACCTCTCAGAATGGTAAAAAAAAAAAAAAAAAAAAAAGTCTGGTGGTGGGGAGAAAAAGGGAATTAATACCTGCAAACTCCCCTAATTTGGTCTGATGGTTGAGGGCAAAAGAGCAGATGGTAGAAAAAGAGCCATAATCAGGACACAGGAATGCATGCCTCTGTGGGGGCACATACTAAGCAGGAGTTCCAGGCCGGCTTCATTTCTTCTCCAGATCCCTAGCTCATAAAGTAGGGTCTTCCCCAGCCTGGAAGGACAATAGTGATGACGTTGACATCTCTGCTCGAGCCAGGCTGGCAACTACCATCACCACAAAGAGGCCCCTTGTCTTTTCTGTCCCTGTCATCCCTGAAGCTGCCATCACTGACGTGCCCCTTAGAGGCACTGGTGCCTGGGCCGACCGTGTTATTAGCCAGCGTTTCCAAGCCTTTCATCCTCTGTGTGCAGCTGAAACTATGGCCTCCTTCTATTCTCTGCAGGCAGGGCCTCCAAACATCTCTGCTTGGACCTAGAATCCCTTTGTTCACAAAATATGTTGTTAAAACATTACATTCAATTTCTGGCAAAGCCCCTCTAATCATCAAGGCTTAGACCCTGACAGGGGCTGACAGGGTGTGTGTGTGTGTGTGTGTGTGTGTGTGTGTGTGTTTGTACTGAGGGACTCTACGCGATGATGTGCTTTGCTATTAATTCATAACTTATCTTGAAGTTTATCTTTGGAAGTCTCAGCATGGATTATCTCCCCAAATCCCCAATATTAATGGGTGAGGATGCTTATCAATAAGTACCACATAGGAATCTGGAAAACTCAATGTATATAGACAAAACTAAAAGTTATAATTAAATCCATACATGAGGAAAACTACTGTTAAAATGCTGTTATGTTTCTCTGCAGATGTTTTCTTTCTTTTTTTTCTTTTTTAGAAAGAGAGAGCGTGTGCAAGGTGGGGGGCGGGTAGAGGGAGAGAGAATCTCAACCAGGTTCCATGCTCAGCGTGAAGCTCGACACAGGGTTTGACCTGGGGCTGGATCTCAGGAGCCTGAGATCATGACCTCAGCTGAAATCAAGAGTGGGATGCTAAAAAAAAAAAAAAAAAAAAAAAAAAAGAGTGGGATGCTTATATGACTGACCCCTGCCTCCCCAGGCACCTTCTCTATGGTTGTTTTCTATGCATAGAATCCAAACATATTTTCCTTATTAAAATTCCTGTTTGTATAATCTGCTTTATAACCTCCCCCCTTTTTTTTTACACTTAAGTCATACAATGGGAGGATTTTTCTTCTATATGTTTGTGGTTTTCTTGTAAGGCATGATTTTTAATGGCTTCGCAGTAGTACTCTCTTGTATTGATATACTCCCATGTTTAATTTTCTATTCTTTGACAAATGAGATCTTTCTTTCTTTCTTTCTTTCTCTCTCTTTTTCTTTTTTTCTTTCTTTCTTTCTTTCTTTTTGAGAGTGCATGTGCCTGAGTGGGGGAGATGAAAAGACAGAGAGAAAGGGAGAGAGAGAATCCTAAGCAGGCTCCACAGCCAGCCTGGAGCCAGATGCTGGGCTCAAGCTCATGACCTGAAATCATGAACTGAGCCAAAATCAAGAGTCAGACGCTTAACCACCTAAGCCATCCAGGAGCCTGACACTTGAGTTTTTTTTAAGTGTCTTTATAAATTATAAATAATTATGCCATAACAACCTTACATATTTGGCACATATTTTAAGAAATATTTGGAGAGGGGCGTCTAAGTGGCTGTTAGTTAAGCATCTGCCTTTGGCTCAGGTCATGATCTCAAGGTCCTGGCATCAAGCCCCACGTCGGGCTCCCTGCCCATGAGGGAATCTGCTTCTCCTTTTCATTCTCTTCTGTGTTCTCTCTCTCAAATAAAATCTTTAAAAATAAATAGAAGAAGAAGTATTAGGATATTTATGTGTACATATCCACACATATATCTATGCCATATCCTTTTATCATCTATCTAAATATCTACCTATCATCTACTTATCTATTATCTATCTATTTTGATGCCATCAGGTGATCACCAATTTCATAGTACTCTCCCTTTTCTCACTTTTGGGTACTTCATGAAAGCAATGAAGAAAGGGAATGCTACATTCAATTCTAATAGATTTTCATAAATAACTTTACTAAATTATGTAAGTTATATGAATAGGGTAAGGCTACAGTTTTCCTAAATTAAAAACCAGGAATCGTTCCGATTGTTCCATTTCTCTCTTTTCTGACATCCAAGGAATCATTAAGCCTTCTCCATATTTCCTTCATAATGTGTTCCCTAAGCCTTCTTTCTTCTCTAATCCATCTGGCACTGTTGTAGTTCAGGCATCAGGCTTGCTCTCCTGAGTTATCTAAATTGCTCCTTGCAAGGGCTCATTGCCTACAGTCTCTCTTTTTAATCTAACATTTCCCATGGGTTTCTATGGAACACTGGTCCCCATGGGATACATGATGAAAGAAATTCCATGACAAATAAAATGATAAAAACTCACCTGTTTTCTCTATTCTCCTTCTTGGGGGTACACCAAGCATATCAATGATTAGTTGTTCTGGGAAGTCATATAATTAAATAATCAAAAGGAAAATAATAAAAAAAAATCTTAATTAGCTTGGTGGAAACAAAAAATTACTAACCTTAATTCATTTATTTTCTTTCAACAAACATTTGTTGTATAACTACAATGCATGATAGTCTTGAGGGTGTGGATGTGGGTGTCTACATGAGAGCACCTTTTAATCACCAGTTGAACTTGTGCCTTAATATATTTTGAAGGGTACTTCTATGTTGGATTCTTCACACAGCTGGTGAAGTAATTTTCTAAACACTAATTATAACTACACTTCTAAACTTTAAAAAGAAGTTAAGAAAGGAGTTAAACTTTTTTTTTTTTAAAAGAGAGTCATGCTCTTAAAAACTCTTAAAAAGAGAGTTCTCCTGGATAGTATAAATTACATATCCCTACCCTGGCTTCTGAGACCCTTCATAGTTTGTCTTAATCACAGTTTTTCAGTCTCCAGTTGCTCTCCTGAATCACTAGAAAATCTAAGCATATCAGAGTTCTCTCTCTTACCTGAAAGTGCCATAGATTTTCATCTTTTCACATCTAGATTTATGCTCTTTCTTCTGTTGATGTTCTCCTAGTGGTGACATTTGATTTACCTCCAATAGCAAATATCAGAATCTTGCAAACTCTTTCCCACTTTCTCCAGTGGTCACTTCTTTCTTGTCCTTCAAATTCCAACTAAAATGGTCTATGAAGCATTTCCTAATGTCTTGGGAAAAACTACTCATTCTTCCTTAATAGCCTCCAAGACTGGCAGGCTGGTAACCATCATCTTCCTTTTTTATGACGAGAAAACAGGTCTGCAGAGAAATTTGCTGGAATGATGGATTCAGTAGGGAGAACAGCACATTTACCTGTTTGCATAGTTGTGGGTTCTCTGCATCCTCTGTGGTCTTTGCTGACCATCTAATTATATGCCAAGGAGATCAGAGATCAGAGAATGGAGGGCGGAGGAAGTGAGCGTCTAGGCACTTTCTGGAATCCTGAGGAGGATGAACACTTAGCTCAGACGCAGGAGGCTTTAGCTAAATCCTGAGCTTGTTTATGACCATCAGAATTATGCCTGGCATGCTCAGTTCAGATTTTCAGGGATTTAGGTTTTAACTGGCAAAGGAAGTTGTTTAAACCCAGAAAATGGGAAGGAAAAAACAGAGAGAAAGCCAGCTAATCAAAAGCTATTAAGCTCATAAAAAAAAGTGTTGGCTTGAGTTTGAGTTTGAGGGGAAATGTTAGTTTCAGCTCACTATTTAGTAACTATTGGCCTTTTGGGTCTCCAAATTAGCTGTTGACTAACTCCTTTAAGCCAAGAATTAACATTTCCAAGCTATGAGCATCCTGGGGTGTGTTTGATAAATACTGTTTTTAATAGCTTACATTTTATTGACATGTAATATGTTGAATGATTTTGCATCTCCTTGTTTGCTAGGATACTTGTCATTATATCCCTTTTTGGAGAGTGGAAAAATGAAATACAGACATGCAAGTAGTTCTCCAGAGTTGACATAAGCAAGAAAGGCAATATTAGGACTTGAACCCATATATTCGAAAGTCTAGTGATACAAAGAAGGCTCTGTTAGCAGAGTCTGGCACTGGAGATCATGACTCAGCAGCTATTTCTCAGTTTTTAGAACTTCTCAGGTATTGAGGGAGCAGAGGCATCTCTGTGACAGAGGCAGAGAAAGGGTAGTCAAGGGAATGCAGTTCCTACTGGCAGGCTGGATGGAAACTTTGCAGACATGACCTTCTGGGCAGAGGGAAGGGGCCAGAGTCTGTCCCCCTTGGCCTGCTGTCTCCTCTCTTATGACTCTTGAATCTTGCATTCTCTTATCAGGAATAATGGTATTATGTTTGTTATCTGCACAATGGTCTAATCTTTCACAGCCACTGGTGCTAAGATAAATTGGGTTGGAACACATTAGAAAGGGTAAGACTTGAGTAGTTATTAGCTATGTATAGCTAGATTTTTGAAAAAATGGTGATATGCATTCTCCATTTTAACTGCAAAGACTGTTATATGTGTTCATTATCTAATTAACTGATTTTACAAACATTTACTAAAATTTTACTCTGTGTCAGACCCTGTGCAAAGCTC
Organism: Canis lupus familiaris; assembly: GCF_011100685.1. Lineage (NCBI taxonomy): Eukaryota > Metazoa > Chordata > Mammalia > Carnivora > Canidae > Canis > Canis lupus. Next base: position 71,886,071 of record NC_049232.1, on the reverse strand, counting down.
TGAGGTATATGAAAAAGACAGAGTTCTCTGCATTGAAGGAACACAGAGTCTAGCAGACATAGTAGTGAGGTAGTTCTTCTCCAAGGGATCCTGGAACTCTTTAATAGGTAACAAAAATGATGGGTTTTCCTATCTTCTAGAAACACACACACACACACACACACACACACACACACACAATGTTGGGAGGGGAATATCAGCACCTGTTCAGACCCTCTAATGACCAAGCACAGTCCTCCAAGAAGTCCAAAAACCTTAAGCTAAAGTATTGTGGAACTAAGAGCATCATTGGAATAAATAAATGTTTGCTGCACTCCTAGCATATTCAAGGCAGCAGAAATAAAGGGGAATGTTCCACTGACTATCAGCAACTCATATCACTACTACCTTCTTCTATGTCTCCTTTACATTGTGGAGGAGAAGCCAAATGGCACGTCCTAGAACGCTGATGCCCAGTTTGGTTGTAGCTTAACGTTTAACAATGGGAGATACTAGATTTGGGAAGTAGAAAAGAAGAAACCATTATCGTCTAGGGCAGTTGCAGCCAGATATGTGGAGATGTCACAAGATTTACAGAGGCTTGCCAGAAAGCTCTTAAAATCCACATACTCTCACCACAGCAGATTCAGACAGATGTCAGGAACTTTCCAAAGGTTTTTGGGAATTACAGTAGTGTCATGGATAATGTTTGAGAAGCCCCCACTTCTGTGTTTCAGGATGAGTTCTTTTGTAACAATTTCCTAACCTTTCTTCCTTTAGCTTCCAGGGGTTGAGTTACCCCTTAATTTCTATATTCAGCCATTTTTAAGTAGAAGAAGACATAGAATGGCTCGTTTCTTGACTGAACACTGACAGACATGAGGAGGAAGGTATGGTCTCTTTTCTATTCTCCAGGGTGGATCCTTTTTTCTATACAGACACCTGGCGACCCTTTCTGGCTTTGCAGGGTGGTCTGTCCCTGCTGTACGTATGCATTTCTGCCATTATATCACAAAAACAGCCATAGGAAGTATGTAAACTAATGAGAGTGCCTGTTTTCTGATAAAGCTTTATTCACAAAACCAGGTGGAAGGCAAGATTGGATCCATGGGCTATGATTTCCCAACCCTTTTAGAGGACTGACCTATTAGCATTTCTCAGTGCATGACTTATGGTCTTCTTTGATCTATGCAAAGCCCTTTACTTGATTTCTTTTTAATATACATAGTCCTCATATAATCTATTCTCTTCTGTTTCCCTCTCTACTCAGATGGATGGATGGATGGATGGATGGATAGAAAATAGATATATAAACATATATAAAAGCATTTTAATATAATCAATTTATATTTTCCTTTATGCATATTTCTGCAAATGTGTATCGCTTTGCTGCACATATTTTAACTTTGTATGCATTTCAATTTTATGTCATGTTCCATTTCTTTCTTCATTTTTAATGGTTTTTATAATTCTACACATAAGTTGTTTGTGGTTTTTTTTTTTATTTCAGTTAACATACAGTGCTATTAGTTTCAAATATACAATATAGTGATCCAACAATTCCATACATCACCCGGTGCTCTTCACGACAAGTGTACTGTTTAATACCTATTACCTATTTAATCCATCTCCCACACCCACCTCCCCTCTGGTAACCATCATTTTGTTCTCTATAGTTAAGAGTCGGCCCCTTGATTTGTTTCTCTCTCTTTTTCTTTTTTCCCCCTTTGCTCATCTGTTTCTTAAATTCCACATATGAGCGAAATCACATGGTATTTTTCTTTCTCTGACTTATTTCACTGAGCATTATACTCTCTAGCTCCATCCATGCCATTGCAAAAGTCAAGATTTCATTCTCTTTTATGGCTGGATAATATTTCATTGTTACATATATACTACATCATCCCTAACCATTCATCAATTCATGGACATTTAGGCTGACTCCCATATCTTTGTTATCATAAATAGTGCTACTATAAACTTAAGGGTACATATATCTCCACTATTTCAAAGGAATTAGTATTTTTGTATCCTTTGGGTAAATACCCAGTAGTATCATTGCTGGATCTTAGGGTAGTTCTATTTTTAACTTTTTGAGGAACCTCTGTACTATATTCAATAGCGGCTACACCAGTTTGCATTTCCACCAAAAGTACAAGAGACTTCCCTTTTCTCTGCATCCTTGCCAACACCTGTTGCTTCTTGTGCTGTTGATTTTAGCCATTCTGACAGATATGAGGTGATATCACATTGGGTTTTGATTTGCATTTCCCTGATGATGAGTGATGATGAGCATCTTTTCATGTGTCTGTTGACAATCTGTCTTTTTTTTTTTTTTTTTAGAGAGAAATGTCTGTTCATGTCTTCTGCCCATTTTCAAATTAGATTATTTTTGGGTGTTGAGTTTTTAAGTTCTTTATAGATCTTGGATACTAACCCTTTATCAGATATGTCATTTGCAAATATCTTCTCCTACTTGGTAGGTTGCCTTCTAGTTTTGTTGATTGTTTCCTTTGCTGTGCAGAAGCTTTTTATTTTGGTGTAGTCCCAATAGTTTAGTTTTGCTTTTGTTTCCCCTACCTCAGGAGACATACCTAGAAAAATGTTCCTATGACCAGTGTCAGAGACGTTACTTCCTATGTCCTCTTCTAGGATTTTTATATTTTCAGGTCTCATGCTCAGGTCTTTAATCCACTTTGAATTTATTTTCATGTATAGTATTAGAAAGTGGTCCAGTTTCATTTTTTTGCGTGTTTTCTCAGCACCATTTGCTGAAGAAACATTCTTTTTTTCCCATTGGATATGTTTTCCTGCTTTGTCAAAAATTAATTGACACTGAATTGTAGGTTTACTTCTGGGTTTTCTCTTCTGTTCCATTGATCTATGTATCTATTTTTGTGCCAGTACCATACTGTTTTAATTACTACAGCTTTGTAGTATGACTTTAAATCTGGAATAGTGATGCCTCCACCTTTGCTTCTCTTTTTTCAAGATTGCTTTGGCTATTCTGGGTCTTTGGTGGTTCCATACAAATTTTAGGTTTGCTTGTAGTTCTATGAAAAGTGCTGCTGATATTTTGATAGGGTTTGCATTGTATATGTAGACTGCATTGGGAAGTATAGAAATTTTAACAATATTGGCTCTTTCAATGCATGAGCATGGGATGTCTTTTCATTTCTTTGTGTCATTTTTCATTTCTTTCATCAGTGTTTTATAGTTTTCAGAGTACAGGTCTTTCACTGGTTCTGTTAGGTTTATTCCTAGGTATCTTACTATTTTTGGTGCTTTCATAGTCTTTAATAGTCTTTCTTATTATAATCTGTCCATCTATTTCACTATTTTTAGCTTATGAATAATATTCTATGGTGGGAGTGGAAGATGTTAGTAATGTCCACCAGCATCAGGTTCTTATTCCCTGGATCATCAAATGATTATGCTGCCTTGAAGAGTTTGTCTAGATAGTTACTCACTGCCCTCTGCAGAAATTAAAAAGTAAATTTCTGTTAGTACTTGGTTATTACCATGCCATTACCTAGCTTATACTAATATATTGCTCCTAAATACTAAATAAGTTCCTATGATATACATCCAAAACATGACACTGGTCTAATATACTGTCAGTGGATCACTGAATTGTTTAAGTAACCTAACATAATGATTAAAATCACAGGTCCTAGAACCCAAGTGCCTGAGTTCAAAATCTGGTGCTATAACTTACTGAATATGTAATTTGAGGTAAGTTTTTTTTTTTAACCCTTTTTGCCTTTGATTCTTCATCTATACTATGGCGACATTGCTAATACATACTTTACCCAACTATCATTAAGATTACATTAAGATTAAGATAGTGATTTAAAAATTAAAGTACATTTTAGCATTGAAAGAGTATTCCATATGTGTTTTTAAATTAAAATTAAACCATTTGCCACTAAAATTTTCAAATACAGGATTTAGCATCTAGAGCCTGTCCATCGTAAATGCTCTGTGCTTAAAGGGGTTAGGCAAGGCAGCCAGTGTTGCCCTCAATTTGCAGAAAAGGACATCAAGGCTAAGATAGGTGAAATCAGGTCTCTAAGGTCATGGTGCTTATCACAACAGAGCTCGATTCAAACCTGTGTCCTCTGGCTCAAAGAGAGTAATTCCTTGGCTTCTTCTGTCCATAGCAATAGGGGAATCTGTGTTTGGAAAAAGCCATCCAGCAGAACATGTTATCATGGGTTTTAACACAGGAGCTCCAAAAGGAAGACATGCTGAATTCTAACTAGGCAGTGGGGAAAGGGGAGTGGGGGAGGAGAATGAAAGACAGGCATGTGGGAGGGCAGTAGCTACCAGTAAAGTGAGAAGAGACCATTGCGTTTCCCCAAGGATAGAGGAAAGGAAGGTTAAAGGCATATTGATCTTGAGTGAGAAAACATTCTCCTGACTTTTCATGCTGCTTTTAGATCATCTGGCATCAAAAAAGGGTCGGTTACTGAGCTCAGCTTTGGAGATGGCGCGAGAGATACAACAGAGGAACGACCATATGCTAACATGGAGGGCACAAGAGTGGTTTTTGATGATATGAGCTGAGCTGCAAAGTAGAAGTGATGTGGAAACTGATAAAACATGCATTCAGTGATGGGCAGGCAGCAGCCAAGCACACGCATCCTCTCAAAAAAATAATCCATTTCCTGACCTGAAAGGGGGCCGACTATCTTTTCAAAAGAACTTGCAAAACTACCCAGGTCAAACCCAGGGGGGCAACGGAGCATGTTACAGTTGCCAAAGTGCTTCCCCAACAATTACCTTGTAGGATTCTCAAAGCTACCCCATAAGAATAGGCTGGGTGCCATTTACGATTTTCGTTTCACAGATGACAAAACTGACAATGAGAAAAGGCAAGAACATGGGGCCAGAGAAGTGGTGGAAGACGTAGGAGCAGACTGTGGCTTCCCCATAATTGCCTGATTATCCTCGCACCAAAGCACAGCATGTTTGGCCAAATGACTTTTACAAAATGGAATTGATGGCATCCCTATATGAATATATATGAACCTACCTATCAATAGCATGTAATTATATATTCATAGATCTTCATTTCCCATTCATGTTTGTATTCTATCATCTATGACCAGTTCCTACACCTTTTAACATTTTTATAATTATCTGATTCAATGTATCTATAATTGATCTATCTGTTGTACTTCCTGATTGGTCATCTGGACACAGATACACTGACTGATGTGACATATATAAGATTGATTACACCATGAGGGAAAGCACACGGACATTGAAAGTATAAACACATGCTTATAAACCTTGCATCCGTGGATTTCATTGTTTTACTAATTTATTTAATCTCTCTGAACTTCAGTTTTGCACCTTGCCAAGTAGAGCTAAAAATGCTGTGAGAGCTAGAATAAGACTGTGATTATGAGCTGCACAGTGTCTGGCTCAATGCTAGTTCCTGCTTGCTTGCTTTCTCCAGGACACTGTATTCCCTTCTGGTCATCTAGCTTCTCTACTGATTCCACATGGTGTTCATTCACCTTCCCTCTGAACCTCAATGTCATGCATCACATGAGTCGACTATGTAAGCATTGGACACATGCTTCCAGAGATTATCCATTTTGGATCAGATGACGTGGTTCATCAATCTGGCTGTAAGATTCTTTAGATAGAGCTTCTCCTTTATCATCTAAGAAAGCCAGAAGTAATTCTGAGTCTACTCTTCTGAATCATCTGAAGGACTTTGCATACAGCATTGCTCATAATTGGTGCCATGTAAATATTTGATAAAGCAGATAGAGAAAAAGTTCCCACGTAGTGCTTTGAGAGTCGGAGAGTGGAAGCACAAAGGAGCTGATCCTACATGTACAGAAAAACTGGGATAGCAGATTCCTCCACAGTTTTAACAAGAAATTCACCAATTCATTCCTTAAACCTGTGTTTATTGAGCAACGAACGCATGTTACCTGTGACACCTGCTAAGAGTAGACAAAGGCATCAGACACATGTATGCGATCTGGAAAAGTAAAGAAATCATTCAATTCTAATGTAATCAGCACTATGATATGGTGAGCATGGTGACGCATGGTGAGCTTTGGGAGCAGAGAGACGGTAGACATTTGATCCTTGTCTCTGTCAATTGTCCAGTGTTTCTTTGTCCCTTCCTCTGGTAATAGCACCCGCTTACTTTGAAGAGCTGAATGTTGACTACTCTATGCAGTTCATGGCATTCATGTGGCCAGGTCTGGCTAACTACAAACCCCTCTCCTTGGCCATGGTTATTGACCCCGATATGGTCATGTGATCATGGATCATGTGGTCCAATTAGAGTTGTACCCTGGAAATTGATTAGCAGAAACTGATACAAGATCTCTCTTTCCTATATATGACTACTGACAGTATAAGCCAGGAGACAGATGCGATTTGCCACCTTCCCTCTACCCATTGCCTGGAAAAACTCTTTAAGGTATAAGAAAAAAGAAGTCAAACCATAGGGTGATACAAGTAATAAGGATAAAGGAAAAAACAGATTCTGGATAACTTTTAAGTACCTAGTCCTCCCTGGGGCCATCTGTACCTTTGGCTTTTCCAATTACATGAGACAATAAACTCATTTTTGCTCAAACTTTGAACTCTTTATACAGACCTTCCCATACAGCCATTTTATTACTCTAAGTATAAATAGAATTTGTTACCATTTCAAAACCACTTTGTGCCTGTTATCTTGCATGAGTCTCAGGACAGTATTCTGTGATAGTTTGCTGTTTTTTTTAATGATTCTACTAGGTGAGAAAATTAAAAAGAAAAGAGGTGATGCGGCCAAGGTTGGTCAAGTTAATTGTGGGTAAGCTTGAGAGGGAAATTAAACTTTCTGATATTTAGGGCCAAGTTCTCACCATATTTATCCTAAAGTTCGTTACCAGGCCGCATATTTAAGTGTTCAGTCCTAACTCTAATTGGCCATGTGAAGCCTACCGCAACACCCTACTATTCCCTGTCTAGCGAAGTGGGGATAGAGTTCACTCCATCCTTCAACATTGCTGACTACATGTGGGTTTAATCTCTCTGTCTCTCTCGGTGTATCTATTACTCTTACTCAGAAAATTTGATCAAGAAATATTATCTGGAGGTGCGGATCAGAGGGTCCCCGGCTAGGCTCCTATGTAAATGCCACTTCATAATAAGACTTTCTTTTATTGCTAAAATGTAACCTGTCAGGCTTAAATTGAAACTGGCTGATGCAACTTGATCACACTGCATTAGACGGACTCCGGTGTGGTGCTGTGCTTGAAATGTAAGAGGGTGACATTAGTTTCAGCAATATATTTTAAAGATTCAGTGAGTCACTTGTTTCTGGGCATTGCAATCTCTGAATTTCTGGGCACCCCTGTGTACATGGTCAGCCCGTGCCTGACCTCTGTTGTAAAGAAGCCAATTATCTGACAGCAAATGATGTCAAAGCACTTTCAACTGACCTCAGTCCTGGAAGTGAGCTAGTTGAAAAGCTCCGTATTGATCCTTTTTTCCCCAAATATTGTTTGAATCTTTCGTTAATTAGAGTATCAGAATCTTGTTAATTTAGACCCCATCCACATAAATTGACATAGACCTTTACAAGTTTATTTTAAATGCATTTTTAAAAAGATTTTAGCACCATTTCCTGTGTTGTTGCTGTTACGTGAATGTGAGGAGGAGTATTTGCTGATTTATTTGGTAGTTGTAAGGCAAGTGTATAAAAAAGAAACACTCTTGGAAACATTGATTTTTTTTTTTTCCAGCCAAAACCTTGTCTAAGTCATCATGTAAAGTGCTGCTCATTGACCCCTTTGAACCATCCACATGATAACTCTTCAAAATTGAATATCAAAAAAAGTTTGTGTTCTTAAGAATGGGTATGCTTGTTTGTGTCAAACCACATTTTACCAGTTCTTTAACACCTTACTTGAAGTTGAAGTCCAAATTTAATGGTAAATCATAGAGTTTTTCTTAAACTTATTTCTTCAACAATCATTATACCGAAACTGCCACTCACTGAACGATTATTATCTGTTAAATACTTTGCTGATTTCTTCCATTCTTTATCTCATTTATCTCCCCAATGGAAGTTTTATTTCTGGCTTTTTATTTTACAGTTTAATCAAAATGTATACATGCCTAGGGTTTCAAGAAAATAACCAGAAAGTCTTAAAATTATTTCCAGAAGTATCACACCCAATTTTTTGTTCTTATTGCTCAAAAGAAACCTTATTCCTCACAAACAACATTGGCATTATTTTCTAATATGGAGCACTGTATTTCTAAAGATTATGTTCTCAGTAATATTGTTTGGTTTTTTCAGCTTTAAGCATTATTTTTCCTGTACTTATGTCTTTCCGCAAGCAAACATAGTTATAATAACTTTAATTTAAATAAGACATCTGTGTTAATATTTATATAAATGAACATGAAATTTGTTTTTCCTTTCTTGCGTATTTTTGGGGTATATTTTTACTAGAGTTAGTAACCACCTATCTTTACTTTCATAACATTCTATTAACATCACTACTACACTGATGCATTCTAATTCTTTTTGCTTTTCATAGATGATCTTTCCCTCTCAAAGTGGAAGTTTTTAGAATCTTCTATTTGCTCTTGATAATGGTCAAATTATGAGAGGTTATGATTATGTGGTTTATGGGGGAGGTCTTTTTTAAAAAATCTGTTCATTTATTGGGAACTTTCGAATCTTTATCTTTTAAGGAATTTTCTTTCTTTCTTTCTTTCTTTCTTTCTTTCTTTCTTTCTTTCTTCTTTCTTTCTTTCTTTTTTTTAAATAGAACTTCTATTATCTGTATATCGTTCTTTCTAAATTGGTTCCTTAATGTTCTTTATCTTTTATCTCCTACCATAACAATTAGGTCCAATTAGGAGACCAAAATCACATAGTACTTTTAACAGAAAAAGTTTAATACGAAGAATTATAAATTACAACATGGTATAGTAATGGGGTATTGACCAGAAAAAGGTAAAGACAACTCTGAAAAATCTAGGAATAGTAGATACAAGTAGGGACCACTATCCCTAGTGATATGATGGCACAAGAAGAGCCCCTCCTCTAGCTGGAGGGTGAGCTATAGATCTCATGGGAGAGGCTGCACCATAGCTCAGTGGATAATAGGAAGTTGACTGCAGGGCTTCACCAGCAGAACTCACTCCAATCCGTCCTCCGGAGTGCCAGGGGAATACTCCGCGGTGGGGGTTGAGGGGAAGCTACGCCTAAGAACACAGAACAAAGGCACACAGGAGGATCCTGGGGGAGGTTTGATGTATCGCTGACCACTGGGTGCTGCTGGCCCCTAAGCTCTGCAAGAACTGGGTACTGGGATCCTGAGATGGGAGCAAACTGGAACCTATAAGATGGATAAGTTTATTTATCCATCTACCTACTGAAGGACATCTCTCAGTTTGGGCAACTATGAATAAAACTGCTGTAAACATCTGTACACAGGCTTTTGTGTGGACATAAGTTTTCAGCTCCTCTGGATAAACACCAAGCGGTGTGATTGTTAGATCCTATGATGACAAGAATGTGTTGAGTTTTGAAACAGCCGAACTGTCTTCCAAAGTGGTTGGACCAGTTTGCATTTCCAACCAGCAATAAATGAGAGTTTCTGTTGCTCCAAATCCCCATCAGCATTTGATGTTGCCAGTGTCCTGGGTTTGGGCAATTCTAATAGTTGTGTAGTGTATCTTATTGTTATTTTAATTTGCATTTCCCCAATAAGAGATGGGGAGCATCTTTTCATTAACTTATTTGCCATTTTGATATCTTCTTTGGTAAAGTCTTTGTTCAGGTCTTTGGATCAGTTTTTAATCAGCTTCATTGTTTATTTATTGATGAGTTGTAAGAGTTCTTTGTGTACTTTGCATAACAGTTTTTAATTGTTAATATATAAGTGTTTTGCAAATGTTTTCTCTCATCCTGTGTCTTTTTTTTTTTTTTTTTTTTTTCATTTTCTTGACAGAATCTTTTGCAGGGCAGGCCCAGACACTTTTTTTTTTTTTTTTTTTTTTTTTGCCTTTTTCTACTCTCTGAAGATTGTTTCAACTTTATCTTATAACTCTTTTATTGGATATGTATATCTATAATTTATAAGACTTATTCTTGTTATCTACTGTTATTTTTTTTTATAATACTATTTTCCTTTTTGCAGATACAACATCCAGCTTATATTATTAATAAGCTTTGGTCATGAAGTTTTACTCTACTCCCTGCCTTGTATATTTTCTCCCAGCTTTCTCCTTTCCTATTTATTTGTTTCAGATTTTCTCCCTTGTTTCAGAAGCTTCTCTGAATTTTCCGTTGATCCTTTACTACCTGTTATTCTTCTAGATGCATAAAACAGATAGAAGATTTGTGGTCAGGGAGAGGCTTATTATTATTGGGCTTTAGATCAGAGTGAAGGGGTTGTGGCCACTAATTTTATTGATTGATCACAAAAATTCATATTTGAAATTTCTTTTTCTAGAATCATGCAGCTTCCCATCCAATCCCCTGCCCTTGGTCTATGTGCACAACTGCTGATTGATGAAATCTCAGAGCATGGAGTGATGTTCATCTGCTTTGTACACAGACATTCAATCAGCCTCCCAATCTTCCTCCATCCTCTGTGATATCTGTCGCCTTTATCTATTGACTTCTTAGAACTAATTGGTTTGTTTTTCATCAGTGTCTCCCTCTGCAGGCACTTATTTTATAGGTTCTGTTCTTTGTTGACTCTTCCATCTTCAATTTCTGAAACTTGTTGAAGTCCCTCACGGAGTGCCAAATCTCTTCTTCTTCTTCAATTCTCTTGGTTGTTATGGATTTATATGATTTTTTTATTCCTTTACTATCCACTTGAGAGATCCATTTGGGAAGGAAAAGATAAATGGATTCTCCTATTGTGTTTCCTTTTCTAATTCATCAGCCTTGTTGGGCAGCCATTTATGGAAGCCAAAATTTTTCTTAGGAATGATCTGGCCACGATTGATAAATAGTTTTAAAATTTCATGTTGAAGGAATGATAGTGTGGGACAGTGAGAAAGAATAAATGATAAATGGAGTGAATGAAGAAACAGATGAAACAAGAAAGGATTATCTTATTAGTGGACAGCAGGTTGTGGTGGGAAGGACACCAGGTGGACAGAATTTTTGTCCTGAGTGTGTGTCTCACTTGCCTTCAAGCCCCGGGCAAGTCATCTCACCATTGATCTAAATCTCATCTATACAGTGGATCAGGTAAGGTTGAGAGTAGAAATATGAAGCATCCCTCAGGACTTAAACACATCTCTGTTCCTTACTCCGTATCTTCTTTTTAAAAGTTAACAAATTTAGGAGCATCTGGCTGGCTTAGTGTGTCGAACATGCAACACTTGATCTGAGGGTTGTGGGTTCAAGCCCCAAGTCGGGTGTGCTACTTAATTTAAAAGAAAAAGAAAATTAACAGATTCAAAGATAGGGAAATCCTGGATTTCCTTAGATTATTAGGTTTCATCCACTGGGGAGGCACAGACTCCAGTGAGAACCTAATCTTTATTTTCTCTAGAACAGTGCACATGTGCAAATGTACAATATGTGTGCAATTCCTGAGGGTTCTCAGGCATCCTGAAGCTCACGTGAGGATCCCATGGGAGTAATGTTGATCTCAGAACCTTCATCCCCTCCAAAGTGACCTCTGGTCTTTGCTTTCTTGAGGGGACTGCTGATGTATATTTCCTTAGGATTTTGAGGCTTCCCAGAACGCAGCTAGAAAATTGCAAAGAAGAACATTTCCCTCACATACAAACCTTGTCATTCAGGTGAACCAATTTTCTCTTTGTAAATCAGGACATTTGCAAATGTTTCATTAGCTTTGGCCCAGATAGCTCTGTAACAAATGCATTTGCAGTGTGGTGCAGATGATGTATCAGCACAAACAGCTCACTGGGCTTCCATTAATTATACGGGGAGAATGAGGGACTGTTTAAATGGAGACACAGAAATTCCATTTGAGGGTATATTTGCCTGAGAAAGAAAGCACTCCCATACTGCAAGAATCCTATATGCTTTCTGATCTATTTCTTTTCAACAACCATGACATTGACTCATTCATTCATTCTTTCATTTCTTTACCATTTACTGAGTACTGGTACAAGGATGCCAGATGCTGGAGATGAAGGAATAAAAGACCTACAGCCCCTGCCCTCATGAAACTAACTTGTGGAGCCAACAGTAAACAATATAAAATTACTGTAAGTATCAGGAGGCTTGAGAACAAATAAAGGGGTGGAGTAAGGGATGCTGAGCTAGCAAGGTGCGGTCAAGGACATTTTCCCAAAGGAAGTGACCCTAAAGTTGAATTTTCAAGGATAAGTAGGAAGTAAACTAGCTGACCGAGGGGAGTGAAGAGTAACGATATGCTGGGCTGAAGCATGTGTACAGTATTTGCTGAACAGAAAAAAAATCCAGTGTGGCAGGAGTACAAAAAGGGTATAATTAGAAGAGGCTAAAGAGTTACATGGGTCACTCATGTAAGGCTTATAACCATCTGAAAATTTTGATTTTTACTGAAAGGGCAATAATAAGCCTATGGGGAATTGAAGGGATACAGAAATTAACCAGAAACCCATGCAAGGAACTTCAGACTAAGACTTGGTATGTGAAAAGCATTTATTCAAGGCTTTCTATGTCTATGTGTTCCATCAGACCAGGGATAGGTAAACTCTTGTAAAAAGCCAAGGAATAAATATTTTAGGCTTTATGAGCTATATACAAATCTTTGTCACATTTACTTTTTTAAAAAAGCATAAAACCAATCTCAGCTCAAAGACTGCAAAAACAGGTCAAGGGCAGGATTTAGGCCATAGGCTGTGCAGTAAGTTTGCCAACACCTACACCCGACCAATAGCTCATCAAAGGTACAGACAATATTTTTGTTCATTGTAAGGATCTCTACTGCCCATCCCAATGCCAGGCACATAGTGGATACTTAATATACATTCACTAAATGAATTAATGACCAAAGTAAGCTTTTTAAGTATGTAATATCTATTCATGACAAAAACCAATGCTAGCATTGTTGTTGGCTCTGTGTTGTTACCATTAGTATTGCTCTTATTATCAGTGTATCACAGAAAAGGAAAATAGTTTAGTTTTCCCAATATTCCATAAAATGACAGGGCCAGGATTTAAACCAGTTCTGTAAAATTTCTAAGCCCATTTTCTTCCTTCTGATCATTCTGCTTCTTAGGTAAAGAATAAACAACTCTGTGTAATATAGGTAAACATCAAACGATAGAAGCACAACCTAATATTATGAGAGAGACCTGCCATTCAAAATAAGGGATGAAAACCATGTATCAACCTCCCCTTCGGTCTCAGCCAGTTTGGGCTGCTATAACAAATTACCATCGCCTGGGTGCCTTAGACAACAAATAATTTATTTCTCACAGTTCTGGATACTGGAAAGCTAAGATCAAGAGATCAGGGAGTTAGCACAGTCATGTTCTCAGTGAGGGACACCTCTCTAGCGATGTCTTCATATGGCCTTTCTTTGGTGTGTGCACACAGAAAGATCCTGTGTCTCCTCTTCTTTTTATAAGGACAGTAATGTCAACATGAGTGCCCCACCCTCATGACCTCATCTAATCCCTAATTATCCCCCAAAAGCCCCATCTCCAAATACCACCATAATGGAGGTTAGGGGTTCAACACATTAATTACAGGGGACACATAGCACCTTCCTCCTGAGATTCCTGTTAAAATGAAAGTAAGGGAGGGTTTAAATGCAGAAAACCTAAGTAAAAGTAAGGAAGAAAGAGAAAGGAGAGAAAACAGGAGGGGCATGATGGCTAAGAAAAGTTAAAACACTGTTCAGGATCAGATGGGACTGTCACTAAGGAGACAAATTGAGCCACAGGCTAAGATGTGCAGGGATGCATGGAGGAAACTTTTGCTGAAGAAAGAATTGTCCTGCCCAGTAGGACACAGATATGATTTCCTCTCCAAATCTCCTACCACCAGGAATTCTTGCCGGTTCTGTGTCCTTTATCAGGGAAGGAATAAGCCAGTCTTCTCTTATAGGCATTCCAAATCTTTATGATTTTTTTTCTTTTTGTATTTCTGTTATTTAGTCTGGAGGATACTGAGAATTTCCTTTGCCTTTTCTCCTTAAGATTTTCCTTTTCGTTGGTAGGGAAAAGCCATGTTATCAAGAAAACAACACTTTCCACAAGGCCAGCAATGACTCAGGTGACTCTGATGATCCCTATCCCCTTTACTACCCTAATCCTCTTCTCATGTAGTCTAAAGAATAAGGAAAAGGGATGCTGGTCTCTGTGATAACAGGATCAGTTGTTGCTTCTTGGAAAGACCTATGGGTCACTGGATGACATTGGCCCCCAAATTGATGATTTCTAGGTTTCTCTTTAGAATACAAGTGACTTAGGACAGTTTAACTTCAGCTTTCAGATTTAGGTACCATTTATCGATGACAAGAAATAATCACTTCATCATATATCTTATTATGGTAGTATTCAATTCAGTTTGGAAAATAGGATATTGATGGTGGGCTTGATTTGATAGATACTACTGTATAATTGCAATCTTGGAAAAACTTGAAGATATAGTAAAAGGACAGAACATAAGTAAAAAATAAAGATAATTAGAAATTCTGGAAATAAACACCTAAACCAAAAGTTACTAATAATTTATTTTAAGTTTAAATTTAACTGAAGCATGATACGATTTTGAACTTTTTTTTGGTCTGATGAGAAGAGACTGTATTTGTACTGCTGTTAAGAACATCTTCTTTGTTCCTGATGGTGGTCAGTGACATTAGAACTGATGCGAAGGTAAAATGTGAGTACACTCTTGGGCTCTATCTTAACTCAGTTTTCAAACTGAGTTAGAATCAACCTAGAAACAAATTATAGCAGATTAAACTAGGAGGCACTTGCACTCGGGTCCTCAGGGCACAAGTTCAGCACTTGCTCTATTTTGCTTTCTTTAATGTTGGTCCCTCATGCCTGGCTTGCTTGACCCTAGTCCCAACGCTACTCCACATTCCTGACTGCCCTGCAATATTATGTGATTTTACTTTTTTGCCATCTCCATGGAGAACTAACTGGCATCCCTTAGCCTTGCTACTCAAAGAGGGGTCCAAGCACCAGCAGCAGGAGCTTCATCTGGAACCTTGTTTGAAACGTAGAATCTCAGATCCTACCAGATACCCATTAGATTAGCATTTGCATTTTAACAAAATCTCCAGATGAATAGTATGTTCACTGAAATTTCACATCACTGCCCTAACCCACTCTCCTTCCTGAGGAGCTTGCCACTCTTCAGTCTATTAAAAGTAGCTGTTGTTGTTTTAAAGCAGTCACTGTAAAATATAGGAAAGTCAGATGGAACCAGAAATACAGAGGAAGAATAATACAATGGTCAAGATCAGACAATTTATAGTAGACAGAGCTGACCTCAAGTTTCAGCTTTACTACTCAATAGTTGGGCACCTACTTAACCTCTCTTGACTTCATTACATTATTATTATTATTATTATTATTATTATTATTATTGCTTTCAGAACAAAACAACTTCAACTTTTTACAAGTTGAAAAAAAAAAAGTAAAAGCTGTCCGAAGTGGCTTACTATAGCCAAGCAAAATAGATAGTTATTGCATGGCAACCTGCGTAGGCTCCATCTAGCTACATTCCAAGTCTCATGGAAAGGCCTGGAATCCCATCAACATACAATTAAGATTATGAAATAGGAAAAGCCTGTGACAAATTAATGTAGGACACTGAACTGCTGACCATATTCATTCCCATTATTTTTTTTATTCTTTTTCTTTTTTTAATTCATTACCCTTAAATGGCATATTAGTTGGTTTGGCAAGGCTATGCTGTGTAATGATTAATCCCAAACTCTCAGGATTCTTTCCTAATATGCCCATGTGTGGCTGTGACCTTCCTCTGTATTGTCTTCACTTTGAGACCCAGGTTGACTGGACATCTCCATCTGGGACCTCATTGGTCTGATGATAAAGAAAACCAGGATACGCTATGTCAGAGCAGAGACAGAATCTTAAAGCTTCTGCTTAGCAGTGATACCTGTCACTACCACTCACCTGTCACACTGGGGGGCCTGCCTTCCGTGACCCAATCCGCTGACTGAGAGAGGCACTGCAGGGAGGGAGACAGAGAAGAGACGCAATGCAACTCACTGGGAAAAGATCACAGTAGTTTGAGAACTGAATGAGTTAAGGCAGGAGCTGTCCTTGATGCTTTGCTCTGTAGCTGGGTGGCTACTTTGCCTTTCTGAACTTCATTTTATTTGTAAAATAGGGACAGTGATACCAGCACTTAATAAAACTTTGAAAGGAATGACCGAGCAGCACATAGTAGGCACTTAATGCAAAGAAACTCTAAACATAAAAGGAATAATTACCCCTTTTCCAGCTCTCGGAGTCAGAAACTGCCTAATCCTTCCAGAAACCCCTGGATTGGAGATGCTGGAGGATGCAGAAACAGCCATGAGCTCCTTCATTCTCTGTTTCCTCTGGGTCTGCAGCCTTCCTTCCTTGCCCTAGCTTGATAGGAAGCCTGCTCTCCTGCGGAGACAGAGGATGGAAGAAGGTGTGTGTTCTCAGAGATAACGTGGGGCGAGTTCAGGGGTTACTAATTGAGTTTCTGCTTACCTTTCATATTCATTCCGAATCCCAACCCGAACAGGGGTGCGTTACAGCGGCTCCCTCCCTTTCTGTCAACCCCTCCCTCCTCTGCCGACAGCACTCAGGTCTCTTCCAAAGTTGCTTCCTCACTCAGATTGTAACTCCAATCAGAAACCCATGTGACAGCAGAATTGGGGAGAGACAAATATGTGGCCTAGGAGGGTATTTCAAGATTGGATTTGCTAACATATTACAAGCTCATAGAAGGAAGTTTAAAGCCTGTCTCCGAAATGGAATCTGTCAGAGCCCCAACCCTCTGTTTGTCCACAGAAATACTACTTGTGGTTTGAGAGTGGTCAGAGGATCCAGGATACAATGCCTAATTATAAAGTTCTTTAAAGTTTACGAATCGTTTAGGTGTGGGGTGGCTTGGCTTATTTTGAACTCTGAGGAGCTCATGGTCCCACTTTATGGTTGAGGACGCAGCGGGTCCACAAGGTAAAGAAAGCAACAGGTCCACGAGGCACAATTGGAAAGAAGTAAAGGCAAGGCAAAAGTCCATATCATCTTCCCCCTTGTTTTACATCCGTTCCTTATACCATGTTTCTTTCAGAACCCCATAATCTTCCAGAATAAGATCGAGTTTCTCGGGTCATGAAACTGGGAAGCCAGACTTTAGAAAGCAGGGGTCCCTCCAAGGCAACCCTTCCATCTCCACGTTCTACTTGATTAGGTTTTCCATTTCCTCATCACCTCTCTCACTGCCACCACCTACCCTCCTGGTTTCCAGACTCCTCCAGCACCCAGCATTATCCTCAGAGGAACCAGAGGAAATTTCAGGTGCAATACGACCATATCTCTTCTTCCGTATATCCTTTCAAGAGATCATCTTCAAAACAAGGGGCTCTTTGACATAGCCTGTGATGCCCATCATGCCTCGCTACCCTCTCTAACCATGAACCTCTCCCTTCTCACGTTTGTGCTCAAGCCAGATCACACTACTTCAGGACACTAGATCAGCCCAAGTTCCTTGTACCTCTGCACCTTGCTGTTCCCTCTGCCTGTATGGGTCTTTTCCCATTTCTCTTCCTCTCCAATCACCATTCACTTGTAAAACTCACTTTTGGAAGTATGTCCTCATAAGAGCAGATGTTCTGCTAGCACTCTTTGTCCCCTCCGACTCAGTACTTCTTATTGCATTAGAACTGTCTTGTTATAACCCCTCCTTCCTCAACCCCAGCGTACACACTAGACTAGGATTTCCTTGAGGACAGAAACTTTCCCTTCCCCTTGTATATCCAGAACTCCTAATGTAGGGTAAGGCCCACAGGAAGCCTGACAAATGCCTAGAATGAATAAAGGAATGAATGAGAAGACCTAAAGCCAAGGACATTTATTTTTCTAAACTTCACCACCATGTCTACAAAAATCTGAGGACAGTTTTCAGATCACCTTCTCCCTCACCTTTTGGAATGAGCTGGAACTAGATATTTGAAGGCTGAGACTTAGAGGATCCCTAAGTTTGTAGGAAGTTAGAGAGAGGTCACAGATAAAATTAATCTAGCTGTGTGACCTTCAGCACATGACTTGACCTCTCTGCTCCTTAACTTCCTTATCTGTTTTCTTTTTTAAGATTTTATTTATTCATAAGAGACACACAGAGAGAGGCAGAGACACAGGCAGAGGGAAAAGCTGGCTCCCTGCGGGGAGCCCGATGTGGGATTCGATCCCAGGACCCCATGATCACACCCTGAGCCAAAGGCAGGTGCTCAACCATTGAGCCACCCAAGCGTCCCATCTTCCTTATCTGTTATTTGAAGTGAGTATAATACTCTTTCAGACTATTGCAGGAAAAGAGAAACTTAAGAGACATGAGCCAATTCAGTGTGTGGACTTTGTCCCAATTTAAACAGGCAGACTGTAAAAAAGATATCTTTGAGGTAGTTTTGAACTTAATGAGTCCTTGATATCAATGAATTATTGTTAATTTTGTTCGGTGTAATAACAGCATGGTGGTAGGTAGATAGGATGGATGGATGGACAGATCAATTGAGCAATCGATATTTCCCCATTAGAGATTCATAATAAATATTTATAGGTAAAATGGTATGCTGTCCTGAATGTGTCTTAAAATATTCCAGAAAAATAAGTAAAATTCCATAGATAAAACAAGATTGGCAAAATGTGGATAATTGCTGAGGATGGGAGATAGGTACATAGAGGTTCATTATACATTTTCTCTAAAAATTTTTCTATGATAAAGTGTAAAAATATATATAGTACCCTCACAGAGTTATGAGAAGTTAATATTTATAAAAATGTAGAAAACTGTTTCCCATACAGTGTTATTATAGTATATTAAATGCATATATCTCATTTATTTGCACTCACGTATTCATTTGCTTTTACAGACTTAATCACATTCCTTATTTGAATGTGATTCCTATTTGAATTTGCTTATATACAAAGTTATGCACTAATAACAAAAAATGAGGTAATAAGACTGACAGCTAATATTAAGGAGGCACTTATTCTAAGCCAGAAAAGTAGGTACATTGTCTTCTTCAACCTTCATGGGAACCCCAGAAAGTGGATCTATTTTAAACTCCATATTACAAGTGGGTTAGCTGAAGCACTCGAAGATGACATCATTTTCTCAAAGTCACCTAGTTAGTCAAAGCTAAACTAGAGCTCGAACCCAGATTTGTCTGATTCCAAAGCCTTGACTAGCATAAACATAATGAAACTCGTGGTATGAATAAGGGCAAAACTGGAAGACATTTAAAGGTGCTCACTTGGTTTTCTGGGTTGGTGTGATCTAGTGTGAAAGCCAAGCTCTTAATAAGATTACGGAGGAAATTCTTAACTCTTCTTCCCATCCTCCTTTGATCAGTCCCCTAAAGGTGAACTGATGTTAAGTAAGCGAATGACCCCTAGTCTCAGAAAAGTAAGTCTAACCCTGCATCAATCAGTCTGATTAAAACTCACAGGATGGTGAAACTCTCTACTCCGTCCAGATCACAGAAATGTAAAATGTGAAGGTGCCTCAGTCTCTATGTCCTCCCTCTATTTCAAATCCTTTGAATTTAAGATGCAAGATGATTTGTGATGCAATCTGGCTATTGTGGCTTCATCTTCCTCTTTCCACATTTATCTACCACTTCTTTCATCTGAACAATGAGGATGTGTATCTTATGAACTCTCCGAGTGCTTTTACTCCTGTTTGTTTACTATTGTATAGCTGAAGTCTGGAAGAGTGTTTTTCACCATCAGCTGCATATTACAAAACCCCAGGAGGTTTATTAAAACATAGTGATTCTGGGGTCCCATCCTATGTCAATGGAGTAGAATTTGGTGGATGACCCAGGGATTTATTTTTTTTAAGTGCACTTAAAAGATTTATTTATTTATTAGACAGGACGTGGGTCACGGGAGGGGAGGAGAGGGAGAGAATCTCAAGCAGACTCCTCACTGAGCATGGAGCCTGACATGGGACTTGATCTCATGACCCTGAGATCATCACCTGAGTCCAAGCCAAGAGTCAGACACTCAACTGACTGAGCTACCCACGCACCCCTTAAGTTCACTAGGTTATTCTAACATGCAGCCAGGATTGATAAACATTGGCCCAGAATAAAGCCTGGCATAAAATAGGTATTTAATAAACATTTGTTGAAAGAATAAATAAATGAATGAATAAATATTCTGTCTTAAGATGTACTTAATAAGATGCATTCTTTATCTATCCAAAGCCCTAAGCACACACACACACACACACACACACACACAAACTGTGAGCTGCTTGAGAGTGGACATTCCATATATTTTTCATTTTTCATTTCTTAGCACATAATAGAATCTCAGTGTTTAAGTACATATGCTGTCATACATGCCCAGGACAAGGAAAAGAAGATCTATTGGACAGACGAAGAAGGGTGGTGATGTAAATGAGGATACATGGAGCACACCTGGGGAGTCAGATGGAGCTGAATTTGAATTCCGGTTTTATTACCTACCACCTCTTTCAACTCTGGGAAAATTTCCTCATTTGTGAATGAGGGTAAACTCCCCCTAACAGCATTACTGTGCAGCTTAAATGGAAAGACAAGTATTGAAAAGTATTTAGTCCAATGCCGAATATATTAAAGATACCTAAATAATGTCACCTTCCCTTCTATTCCCTTATCTTTGAGATCCAGGTAGGTTGGTTAGCTGGAACCTTTGGAAGATAACCAGAGAAGAGCAAGACAGAGAAAATGAGAGATTGGAGAGAGCAATGTGCAAAGAATAGAAATAGGGAAATCTAATGGTGGTTATAGAAAAGAGAGATAATTACTATTAGCTAAAGCCCAAAGAAGCCAAGTCTTCAGGCCTTGTATTTGGCCTTCTTCCTCTGTCAAAACCAGATATGTAACAGCCATAAATTACTGTCCTTCTGCATAAGCACCGGATGGTTAGTGCCAGGGACACAGCATCCATCACCAGGTAAGCAGCTCCATATTGAGGTAGCTTGGGCCAAGCTTCCAACCATTTGGAAAAACTCCAAACACCATGTCTCATGCCTTATGTCCTAGCCTTTCTTGGAAGGAGGGACATGGTGCCATTGAGAGAACCCTGGCCAGGGAATCTGAAGCAGATGGGTTCTAATTCAGTTCTAAATATGATCCTAAATGTATTCACCGGCAAAATAGAGTCAGGGACTCCATGAAATTGCCTCCTGAGGTTCTTTCTAACATTCCATAAATCTGGGCCCCTGAGGCTGGTTTGAAAGTCGTCTTTATTCCATTTCAGCATTTAGTGATATATTCAACTAAGAATGCTACTTAACAATTTAAAGAAATTGTACTTGGTCTCATCTTTGGTGATACTAAAACAGGACAACTTCTTTTTTTGTAACGGATTGATCTACAAATTGGGTGGAAATCAGGTCCTTTATCTTTAATTTTGCTAATGATTTGTATAAGCTCTCACCTGCTTTAATAGCATAAATCCTTGTATTTACCTCTTGAGTTTTTCTTTGTCCTCTGATTTAATGAAAACTACGAGGCTCAAGTGTTCCTAAAGGGAAAGTTAGACAAAGATATAAGGTGGCTCCAGAGCTGCTTCTAAAGGGTTATTGGTTATTAACCTCCTCCTTGGAGGCCTGGGATGAGCATCCTTCTCCGTGATCTGGGGAGCAAATGTTTTCTCTCTTTCATCTACCTTGTTTCTTCCCCCTTCCATTTTTTTTTCTATCTTCCTTCCTTAAAAGGCTAAAGTTTAAATTGCCCAGCCCTCACCCAGCTGGAAACTAGACAGAACCAGGGAAATCCCACACGCTGACAAATTAGATCAGCTAAGCTCTCAGCCTTAGGGAGAAAACATTTTATCTATGATGTGTTCTTCCTTGATTTTCTCCTTGGACTTGCCTTTTCTCATCATAGTGGTGATACCTTGGCACGGACAGAAGTAGTCACCTATGTGGCCCAGCTTAGCCTATCCTGGAACCACCTAGGGCTTTGAATAAAGAACATCAAGGGTACACTTTGCTCCCTCTTTGTTCTCTGGGGAAATACCTTCTCCTGAGAGCTCTCAGGGGCACCGGCTGGGTCAAGGTTGAATTTGAGCATTCGAGGATCCTGAGTCACCTCAATTGCCCACTACTCCTACCACAATTGACAGACATTGGAGAATAAACAGTGTAAGTGAGAAGAACTTAGAAATTCAATTGATGCGCAAATACCTTTCCAAAGGAATTTATTCTGCCCACCAAAGAAATGCTTCATGGATCTTTAGTTTTTAGTTTGTTTGTTTCCATTGCAACATGCTGTTTCTCATATAACTGCTGTAGTTTGTAAGATCCCTATGGTCTCCAGCTCCTGCTTCCTTTTTATTTTATTTCAATTTTTTTTCCTGCTTCCTTTTTAGATTCATCTCCCCCCACTCTTCCCTTGCCCTCTCCATTCCAGCCACATACATCTACCTATTTCACAAGGACAACAAGGTCTTTCCCCTTTAGGACCTACACACATGCTTTGCCCACTATCATGCAATGTTTTAACAGTGTTTATGCCTCCCCTCAAACACCTACCCCAAACAAACACACGTTTTTGTCTGGATCTTTCATTCCCTGAATGTAAGTTTTATTGTCTACTTTGCTATTGCTGTCTCTCTAACATTTAGAACAGCTCTTGGCACATAGTAGGTATTCCGTTAATATTTATTGAATGGAGAGATCTCTCCATTAGCACGTTTTTAGCCTCCAGGAAAGAGAGCAATTGGGTAATTGAAGAGAAAGAAAATCATAAATACAGTAATAGGCAGGGGGACAGCTGGGAAGGGGAAGGCATGTAGGCAAGCTCAAAGGTCTCCTGGTCAGCAAGAAGACCATTTTCGGGCATGGAAGCTCCTCCCAACAATCTGGCACCACTCAGAGCAATGAGTCTTCTCTTCACAAGCAGCAAATACATTTGCAAATGAAAATAAATAAAACTTTATTGAAATATGAAATTGCAAATGGAAATGGCTGGTTGGGGCCCTTTGTAGCAATTATGCAAAAGACATTCATTTGCTTGCTTTTATATGCAAGTAAAAAAGATACTTTATTTTTGCAATTTATTTATACAGGGAAGCTTAGCTCGGCTCAGAGGTTTGCATGCATCTTGGCAGCCTGTTTCATTCAATTTTCCAATCAGCTAGAAGACATATAGTTTCATTAAGCAGCAGGGTTCTTCCAGGGTAGGAAGTGGCTGACTCTTTAACTTTGAACTCATGATCCTTGTGGAGTCCACGGATTTGATAAATTACGTGGTCAGTTACCAAAACAGGGTCTCATTCATGCCACTGGATTGGCTCTATTGGCGCAGTGGTAACTGAGGCAGCACGTCCTGTCCCCGATTTATCTCATCCTAATCTGCAGGCAGCATGACGATAGACATGCATATCCTAAAAGATGGGGTTTGAATCATAATGCTGGGTATACGGTGACAGTGTCGGTTATTAGTGGCAGCTGTAGCTGGGTATAGCAATGGCTAAGATAATCCTCCCCAGAGTCGGGCAGAACTGGTCTTGAATTCCAGTTCTGCCACTTGTTCAGGACAGGGCTTCGGGTGCATTACTTACCCGTACTAAGTCCACATTTCCTCAATGGTAAACTGAGCACAGTAGTGATAAGACATAAACGCAGTGCTTGGCACATAGTAAACTCTACACTGATGGAAGCAGGAAAGAGTCAGAGTGGGAAGCAATGTCACTGAAGCACTGGAAGGAGCAGAGATGTCCAAGTCCAAACCAGCCCTGCTCATAATCTCAGAGCCAAGACCTTGCTACATGATCCTGGACAAGTCACTTCAGCTCACTGAGCGCCAAATTTCTCAGCTGTAAAATAAAGACGATGATACCTAACTTCACCATATTGCTTTTGAGATTAGCTTTGGTGCTTGTATAGTTTCCCACCTACAGGTGGGTTCATAGAAGGTACTAAAACAAAAAGGCAGTTGTTATCGTTGTTGTCATTGTTGCTGTTATTATCTTTACTTATTAGTCTCTTTGTGCCTTAGCTTCCTTATCGACCAAATATAATGATGATGAAAATCCCATTCCGATGCTGCAATTTGTCTATTCTGTGCTTCATTCCACCACCACCACCCCCCCACCCGCAGACGTAACTTCTCTGCTGAGAGCACTGGCCTTCAGCCCAGACCTCAGCTCCTATTTCACCCTCTTCCCCTGTGCTCTCATTAACTACTACTCTTTACAATTAAATTGTGCAATGAATGTCAAGTACCTGGGTTGAAGGAAGTCTAGCTTACTGCTCTGAGTATAAATTTCCACCAACAGTCTTTCTGGTTGGATCATAATTCAGGGGCCATTAATCACCTACCTTGCCTCCAGGACCCAGCAGAGGCAGAGGAGTTAATAAAGACCTCTTAGAGAAAAGAAAAAGCATCACAGCTAGTGTTGGGAGATCTTTTGATGGTCATGGAGTGGGCTGTAGATTGCTGGCGAAAGCCCTGGGTAATTAGAGACCTTACAGCTGGAAGTGGTATTGAATCTACCACATGTAGCAAAGGTTACTGCCTTATGGAGGCAGATACAATGTCTGCCTATGTGGTCGACATTAAGGATCCTTTGGCAAGAACACCCTCCTCTAGCTATAAATCCCCACCCCAGCACCACTTGTTACAACAGCTAAAATTCTACGAATAGAGATTAGCTCCTCTGGATCATTATTAGTAACTTTATTATGATGAAAATAACATCCTT
Organism: Canis lupus familiaris; assembly: GCF_011100685.1. Lineage (NCBI taxonomy): Eukaryota > Metazoa > Chordata > Mammalia > Carnivora > Canidae > Canis > Canis lupus. The sequence continues at coordinate 71,861,189 of NC_049232.1, read as the reverse complement.
TATGATATTTTAAAGTACTTTATAGTTTATAAATTGCTTTCACTTTATCATATTTAACCGTCAAATCAGGTAGGTAGGTAGGGGTAGGAGATACTATATTTTCCTGATTTTGTAACGGAGGAATATTTAAATGGTTTTCCAAAGGTCTCACAACCACTAAACTGGAGATCAGGGACTCAAAGTCCTGCTGCTAGATAGCACGTCTACTACTTTCTCCATGAACGCCACATTGTTTAGACTGAGGAAGAAGTTTTAGGACTAAGGGTAAGGACTGACAACAATTGAGGAAGAGAGTTAAAACACACGATAGATGTTGGATCTCTCAGAAAGAAATTAATTTCAGCTTTCTCTGGAGACAGAGAGATATTGTTAATGCCTTTGGTGCCATGTTTTGTTGATTTTCACATGAGCAAAAACATGAGAAATTGGAAAAGAGTATAGGTCCTGGTTTCAACAGATCTAAGTTTACTTCTTGAGTCTGTGTTTTTCATGAGACATTGAATCTCCGTTTTCTCGCTAAAAGATTAGTGTATAATACCAACCTTGCTGCATATGATGAGGCTTAAGTGAAATAATTAATGTGAAGCAATCGGCACATAGTAAGTGCTCAACTAATGATAGGTATGATTTATTTTACTGGGCTCTACTCTTTGTTCATCATTGTTCTGCAAGATTTTAATAGTAAGGATATTTTTGGGCTCAAGTGAGAGAAATCTCAAAACTCAAACAGGGTTAAGTAAATAAAATGTGTTGGCTGACAAAATGGAAACTTACAATTACCATTGGATCCAAGTGCACATCTGATGTTCTTAGCACAGGCATAAATTCATGTGTTAAAACAAAGAACCTCCAGATATCTCAGTGGCTCCATATTCAAAGTTTTGCTTGTTGGCAAAATATATATATTTTATATTATATATATATATATATATATAATTTACACTATCATATATATATATCATTGATATATATATACCATAGCATAAATTATCATTAAATAAATATTCACTTCTATTCCTCCCCCATTGTGACTGAGTCTACTTTCTACCCCACTGAAGTTGGGCTTAACCATGACTTGCCTTTGGCCAGTGCAACATTGGCAGACATCACATGAGCAAAGGCCATACCTATAGTTATCCATTTTGGCTTAGGCTCCCACACACATGTGACCCACCATGAAAATAATGTGGCTTAGGTAACTACTACCAATCCATCCGGCTCCAGACTAGGACACATAGAGCAGACATCATGGCCTGTATAGCTACTGCTCTAACAATAGACGCATATGTGGAACAGACTTTAATCCAACCTTCAGCCTGGATGCTGGCATCTAGCCTACCCCATCCAAGTTGCAATCCATCCACAGACCTGCAAATGTGACAGTAAATGGTCAATATTTAAAGCACTAAATTTTGGAATGATTTATTATATGACATTATTGCACTAAGACTTCTTTCTGATATAGGTTAGTCGCTGCTGGGACGGGGGGGTCCTCTGCCCTGCTAGAGGACTCAGGCCAAAATAGGCTCTATTTCTCTTATTTTTTACCAGCTTTCTTACAGCAAATTGACTTACAATAAACCACACATATATAAATTGTACAACTTGATACATTTTGACCATGCATCACCACAGTCACCATCACTACAATCAAGAAAATAAACCCCCAAGTTTAATCATACCCATCTATAATCCCTCCTAACTCAATCCTTGTCCTTCACCTCTGTCCTTAAGCAACTATTTTCTTGTTACTATTGATCAGTTTGCATTTTCCAGTAGTTTTTATAAATGGAATCATTCATCTTGCATTCTTTTTTGTCTGCCTTTAACTCAGCATAATTATTTTGAGATTCACCACTGTTGTGTGAATTAATAACTTATTCCTTTAAATTGCTGGGTAGTATTCCACTTTATAGACACGTTGCAATACTTTTAGGTCATTTATTGATAAACATTTGGGTTGCTATCAGTTTTGGGCTGTTATGAGTAAAGATGCTATGAATATTTGTGTACACATCTTTGTAGGGCCATATGCCTTCATTTCTCTCAGGGTAATACCTGGGATTAGAAATGACTGGGCCTCATGGTAGTTGCATGTTTGGCTTTTACCTACCCCCTTTTAAAAATATATTTATTTATTTTAGAGAGTGTGTGTGAAAACAGGGGGAAGGCAGAGGGAGAAGGAAAGAGCCCTAAGCAGATTCCATGCCCAGCATGGAGCCCAACATAGGTCTCATGACCCTGAGATCATGACCTGAGCTGAGATCAAGAGTCTGATGCTTACCTGAGCCACTCAGGTGCCCCTAAGCTACCTCTTATTTAGATCTTTATCCTCAGAGGGTACATCACTTCTACTCAGAGAGCATTGACCTGACCTTGCCACACTGGCCTACCTCACTGTGAGGGGTAAGGAATATGGAGTATCCCTATCTCTACCTCACCAGGCTTTTGTCTTTCAGCATCTTGGTCCTGCTTTTCTCCCTGGTAGCTTCATTCCCAATCAGGCTCTTATTACAAGATGGCCAGAAGGTTATTACCCTGTCAGGCTAGCATCTCATTAGATCAGCAAGTCAAGGGAAAAGATAGTACTTCCTCTCTACATGTTTTAGCAAAGTCCAATGTTCACTCTAATTTGGCTAACTGGGATCCCATGCTTATTCATGAACTATGGCTGGGGAGATCAAATAAGCCAATCGTCAGGCTGGGGCCAGGGGATTTGATCAAACCTCCTAGACAGTATCCGAGTGTTGGGGAGAGATGATTCTCAAAAGGAAAAGGAAAGACTTTCTGCCAAAATAAGGAAATGCAGGCAAAGACACACTTAAACAAATAAAAACCTGCTACAGTGATTATGATGAATCATGTCCATGTTTATGACTTTGTTTTTAGTACCAGGGGCCTCTCACTGAAATCGAATTATGCTACTTTACCCATCTCTTCTCTTTCTGTCTTCCAATGGGCTAAGATGTTGTTAAGATAATGCCAGACCTTGGGATGCCTGGGTGGCTCAGTGGTTTAGCATCTGCCTTTGGCTCAGGGCATGATCCCAGGAGTCCCAGGATCAAGTCCCACACCGGATTCCCTGCAGGAGCCTGCTTCTCCCTCTGCCTGTGTCTCTGCCTCTCTCTGTGTGTCTCTCAGGAATAAATAAATAAAATCTTAAAAAAAAAAAAAGGATAATGCCAGACTTTGAATTCATCCATTTCTAAATATCAATACCATATAAAAGGAAATTAAAGTTTTGGGGCTGGGAAAATTGTAAAAAGACAAAGCATGACAAGACAGGACGAGCCCTAAGGTTCCATCCACTTCTAAGAGTATATTAGTCTATGGTTCTACAGGTCTTGTTCTATCATTGTAAGATTCTCTGATATTAGGATTCCAGCATGCCTTGATTCTTGAGGTAGTGTGTGCTCTTGAGCAGTGCATACTTTTATCTTGTTACCGAGTTCAGATCATGAGGTTGATATACCCCTCAGGACAGATTGACATTTTGATGCTCCTAGTTAGCAAAAACATGAACTGGGGAAGCTGCATTAACAAGCAAATAAATTTATGGTAGGCTGGCACTAAAACGAACCTTGCCGTTTGTCAGCAGCTTTTAAGAAGTGAAATATGTATATAGCCAATAGAACTGGGGGAGCTCTCTGTTCAAAAATATCTTTCTTCTCTGTTTCCCTAAGATGCAGAGAGAAGGAAGGGAATGTGGCAGATATTATGTGGCTGTGGGATTATTAATGAAGGGCCACTTTAAGGAATTGAAGGGACTTTTTATTGTTATTGTTCTTGCTCTTAACCCAGCTTCTGTAGTACACACTTTATAAGTAGGCACTCCCTTTGCTTTTCCCATAGACACCAAAGGTTTGTCTGATTTGTTTCTGGTCACAGTGATGACCTCATACTCATCTTTTAAATTTCTTTTCTACAAGAGAATAATATCTTGAAGGTATCTATTTTTCTGAGAAGTAACATTCTCAGGGTGCACAGAAATATAGAGCTTTCTTGTTAGGAGATCTAAATTTGACCCTGTGATCTGACTCCAATGAGCTGAGTCTTTGAGCAAGTGGTAACAAGCCTAGGTGTGCTCATCCACAACAGCTTCACCGAGAAGACTTAGTGATCCATCATGTAGGATGTTGGAGACAGGGGAGAGGTATGATAAGTGATAATTCTCTCCTGCCACTCCTTGCTGTCCCTGAAATAAGTTCCCTACTGGATTTTAAAATTCTTTAAAGAATTTTAGTGTAGAGAACAGAAAGCAGGTAAGTGGACAAACCATAAAGGCATGTTTTGAGATTTGAGTCATATCTCCCAGGACACCTGGGTGGCTCAGAGGTTGAGTGTCTGCCTTTGGCTCAGGTCATGATCCTGAGATCGAGTCCACATCAGGCTCCCCAAAGGGAGCCTGCTTCTCCCTCTGCCTGTGTCTCTGCCTCTCTCTGTGTGTCTCTCATGAATAAATAAATAAAATCTTTTTAAAAACTCAATATTTTCAGGCTGTTTGATTTTGATTGGCTAAGAATTAATGGAGTCTTTCTACCACAGCATGCAATTAAACCAACTAAATTTTGTGGATAATCTTAATTTCATATATCCATTCCTTTGTCTAATAAACCAATACAATATCCCAGAAAATCCAGTATTTAAAAATCTAAACTGTATCCAGGACTCTCATATTGAGTAGTTCATAAATCTTTTTTGAGAATTTGGCATTCAGGAGATGATTCCCTGGAGTTTCCTTTCTTGATGCAAGAAGTCACTAAAATCTCATAAATTGGTCACTGTTAACCATTCCTCAATTATCCCACTGGATTTTAAGTAATTCTAAAACATAGTAAGGATAAGAACATTTTCCATTTTATGAATGAGGAACTGAAAGTTTAAATGTATGAAACAATGTGCCTTACGATATTTAGTAGGAGATATTGCTGTGGAAATCAAAGAAAGAGAAATTGGATATCAGAGAACTTTGGAAACTTGAAAAATATGCATTAGTATAGCATAAGTGATGATTATTTTGATTGGTATGAGATAAGCAAGAGTTCAGGTAAGATGTTAGAGAAACACCCCTTCTAAAGTGTGTGATTGCAAAATATGACCACAAATTCCTCACTTCCCTCTGTGTAATGTACCTTTGCGATGTGGAATTTCTCATTCTCTCATTAGGAAATATAATCTATCTTTCTACTCCTGTGAGATGTTAAGCCTCTAAATGTGAGCTAGCTTCTAACAGGCTTGGACCTCACCGTTGCATAGTTTCTGAAGGAGCTCTCAGGAAGGCTTGCAGCTTCCTTTCACAATCCCTTGGAACCCAAGCACCATGTGGGGAAGCTGAATTAGCTAGCCGGGGTGTTTCATGAAAGAGAATCAAGGTGGCTACGTCAGCAACCCCAAAGAGTGACCAGACATATGAGTGAGGCCATTAGACACCCTCCAACCAACTTGTCAACACACTAGTCAAGAAAATATGTATTTAAAGGTCCGCAAAGCTCTTAAGAATAGGTCATATTTTACTTATTTCTAGCCAACTCTTTAAAATTTATTATCCATAATATCATTAGAAGTTGCTAATTTAAATTCACCTAATATTGGACTTTTAGAATTGAAAGGAAGCTGAGAAATCACTAAATGTATACAGAAAATGACCCTGGGTCTTTTGGTATGTCTACTATTCACACAAGATTATCTATATGCCTTTTATTATTTATATGCTGTAATGGACTTATAAACTATATTTTTATTTAAGACCTTTGTCCTTATACTTCCCACTTATCAGTCTCTGATACTTGAAGACTACTGTCATGACTAACTTCTATCACAAAACTCACAAAGCTTTATATAAAAATGCGTGTGCACACACAGAACACACACACACAAAGAGTCTTTTCCCTGAGTTAATGATCCTGAACTCCCCCCAAAATGTCCTCAATGAAAGAGAAGGACTCTTGGTTTTCCTTCATCATCTTCTTCTCTGAATATAAGCTTGTAATAAAACTTAAGGGCTAACCTTTGGACAGAGATGGTAGGTTTATTCTCTGTGCTTCACTCATTACCCAGAAATTTCCTGTTTTATGGAACTCTTAGGAAAATTTTCAAATTTCTTGGCAACCACGTCAAGAGTCACAGATTTTGTTTATAAGAATACTGAACAGGAAAAACTTTTAGCTATGGAGAATGAAATAAGAGAAAATGAGTTCATCTTTAAATTAAAACAGCAAAACCTTGGGTGGAGTACAAAAGGAATTGTTTGGTGCAAAGGAACTTACTGAGCCTTTGAAAAAGTATACGAGACAAGTTGCTGACAATGAATACGGATTCCAGTCTCTAATAGAACCAAGTTTAATCTAGGCTTTACTGTATACTCTTTCTGTGTCCTTATTTGAGTTCTTTATCCTGAGACCATCATGCTGTGTTTGTAAAATACTTATTGTAAAAATATCCAAATAGTATAGTTTCAGTGTAAACCCTTCATATATCTTTGTGGCAGTTAAGGAGTACGTAATGAATGTTTACTTTTATTACCTGGAATTGTTCAATGGAATCAAATTATAAGCATTATCTAATAGGTAGTATCATTTGAGTAAGTTTCTTAACCTCTTTAGATATTCTTTATTTGTATGAACTGATTAATACAACTGAGCTCAGAGGGATGTTGATTTCATTAGGAGAGTTAAGGGTTGACAAAGCATGGAAGAGTTCTGTAAACTAGGAAAACACATAACTTTGACACGGGTCTATGACAGATATGGTCCTTTCTCTCATGGAGTAATACCTAGTGCAGGAAATGGCCAAGAGAGTTGTCATTTTAATAATCACTATAACAGAGAAGAACAGAGCACTGTGCGAGCATAGAAAGGGACCTCCCGTCTAGATTTAGGGAAATGACCAAGAGCTCCCAGAGGAAATGGTGCAGAAACTTACATGGGGAAGTTGAATAAATGAGGGTCAGCTGCAGGAATGTGGTAGACACTGGAAACAGAAAACAATAGTATAGAAGTAAGTGAAGTCTTGGATGCCAAGAGAGCCTGGTGAATATGAGAATTAAAAGAAATCCAACATGACTAGGGTTACGAGTACCAGAAACAATTTGGGGCACCTTAAAATTACTATTGTAATTGATCCTTCTAATTCTATGAATTAAGGCCATAATCTCTGTTTCAGGAATAAGAAAACAGAATCCTAAGATAAGGTCATGACTTAATGAAAGGTTTAGATAAAAGAGCTGGGATTGGAACTTGGTTATTCTGGTTCCAAAGTCATTGTTCTTTCCAATGACCAAGAGAAGAGCTCAAGGGAGAGGAGAATTTTAAGGAGTTGATGCTCTGGACACTTTTGGTTTCCATCCATCCATCTTGAGGAACAGGGTAGGGTGGGTAGGTAGTCATGGGCTTGATATATCCTTGTTGAGGGTGGCATGACGGAGACAGGTGTTGTCCTCCCCAGAGATCAACTTAAAGCTTAATTCCTCTGGGAGAAAAGGATAGTCTTTGGCAAGCATGATTCTCAGATGGTCCAGATGCTTAGTAAACTCTAAAGAAGCTGTGAGAACAGAACAGGCAGGCTGCACAGTGAGAAACATGTCTTTAGACAGAATCCTGAACATTTAGACCTGATCAGCAACTGCAGTCTCACTGAGAATCTGCGTCCCACTGTGAGCGATTAGAGCTTTCTGTAAGCACAAGTGGCCTTCCTGATAAAATTCAGCTCCAAGGAATTAAGGAAGAGGCCCTCATTTGGTTATTTTTCAAGGCCTTTCCTATCTCAGGCCAGCAGCTTTATTGTTCTGTGGCTGCTTCAAAGGACCCCCCTCTGGAAAGACTCGCACATTCTCTCCCTGAGCCTTATCAGCCTCCCTCAGACCAGCTCATTTGCCTAATGGTATCACCACAAAGGCAGCAGAAAGCTCCAAATCTGAGCTGAGCAACTTCTCACTTTGGGCCAGCTGCAGGAACTTCCCTGGCCTCTATGTTAGAGGCTCAGAACTCACTGGGTATCCTATTTCTCCAAATCTTGACCTGGTTGCAGTCAGCTGCAAACCTGAGAACTTGGGACTCAGACATTCAAGACCTACTGGGGTCTCCAACATGTGTTTTCCATCACTTTTGGACTGGCATTGCACCTAGTGATGCCAGGGACTGCCTGCTGACTCTCCCCTGAATGGAACTATGAAAAGGTACCAGGGTGGAGAGAGACCATATCGTGTCATGCATAACAATCTTCTTGTCAGACAAAGCTACAGAACCTTATGCTACCTAGACGTCTGACCTCATATAAATTTTCAAAGCCTTGCCTCATTTATAAAACAGGAATATCAAAACCTACATTATAGGGAGGCTGTTAATATTGAATGATATTATGCCAGAAAAAATGTGAGGCATTCACCTATTTCGTCAAGAGATACTTATTTTTAATTTACTATCAGTATGACTTTCCTCCCAAGAAGACTCAGAGAGATACCTTGGATTGCAATAACTGTAGCTTCTTTATCGTCTCCCTAGCATTGATGTTTGAGAAATGTTTATTTAAACGGAGCTAAACATCTAGAGAAGACCCTGGAAATACGGAGAGGGGCAGTTTGGAATTAGGACACGAGGGTTTACGTTACGTGACATTAAGAGACTTGGATTGGATTCTAGAACTTTGCAACAATATTGGACACTAAGCAAATAAATCGTTTCTCCTCTTTAAGTGCCAGTCCTGCAAAATGGGTATAATTATGTTCTCAGATAGCAGGGAATAGTCATCACCGAGACAATATATTTGGAAGACCTCCACAAACAAAAAAAAAAAAAAAAAAAAAAAAAGATTATTTCTATTATTTCTAATGCACTAATAAAGAACAAATATATATTAAGATACTGAATTTCTCCTGTCTTAGGCACTCTACCTGCAGGCTCTCTGGTTCCATAATAGAACTCTGTGAAGCAGGGTATAGTACCTTTATAACAGAGATAAAAAGACTAAAAATCAGAAAAACTAATGTCACAGGTGGTATTCCATGCTTCCGGTTGTTTGGGCCGACATGGGAGACATCCCTCGTGACTCTTTCTCATCCCTCATATTAAATCCTTCTACAAATTAGTTCTACCTTCAAAATACACCTAGAATCTGACCATGTCCTATCACCTCCATTTAAATCCATCATGTCTTGCCTAGATTATTGAAAAAGGTTTCCGTGTGTTTTCTCTAGCCACATATAGTATTTTCTCCAGAATAAAGCTTTAGAAACCTTAGTCAACCTGTGTCCGTCCTCAAGTCAAAACATCCTCGTGGTTTTCCAGCACAGAACAAAACCAGAAGTCCGAGCAATGGTCTCAAAGGCCTGGTGTGTCTGGGTTCTGGTTTTCCTTGAAGACCCGAGTCATGCCCCACCACTCTCTACTTTGCTCAGCCAATCAACCCTCACCTCTTTCCCTCTCTTTGATTGGGACACATATGCCACTGTCTCAAGGCCTTTGCGCTTGCTCTTCCCTTGGTCTGGAATGACTTTCCTCACATGGCTCATATTTTTACTTATGGTCTTCTCAAATGTCAGTTTACAGGAGGTCATCTCTGATCATACCGCATAAAAAAACAACTCTGTCTCTCTCCTTGTCTTCCATCTTCTTACCTATTGCCCCTGCTATACTACCAGGTAAGTTCTGAACCTGCTGACTTATCGTCAACACCAGAACACAGCTCTAGGTGGCCTAGGAAGAAATCTCTCTCTTTTCCCCAACTTTATCGCATGATGCTTTACCTGAAATTAAATGTATTTATTTTAGTGTATAGATTGATGAGTTTTGGCAAAGAAATGTGCTATATTCAGATATAGAACCTTTTTAGCACCTCCCAAAAAGTTCCACTCCCCATCCCATGCAACAAACTGGTTTGATTTCTGGAACTATGATTAGTCTTCCTCTTCTAGAACCCATTTAAATAGAATCATGGAGTATGTACCCTTTTGTATCTGGCTTTTTGCTCAACATAATGCTTTCAAAATTAATTTATATTTTTCTTAACAACAGTAGCTTTTTATTGCTAAGTAGTATCCCACTGTAATGAAGAGACCACAGTTTGTTTATCTATCTATCTGTATCTGTCTGTTTATAGACCTAATGATGAACATTCAGCTTGGTGCCGATCTGGGGGCTCTCAGGAATGAAGCTGCTAGGGACATTCACGTACAGGTCCTGTTGTGAAAATATTGTCTTAGCTCAACGTGTACGAATGGGATTGCTAGGTAATAGGCTAAGTGTATGTTTAACCGGGCTCTAAATCTCTATTTTTGCTGATGTATCCCCACTGTCTAGAACAAGTGTCTAGCATGCAGTAGGTACTCAGTAAATATTTATTAATTGAAAAGTTCCAACATTTAATAGTGAGAGTGGATATATGGCCAGATCTGTCTGAGGCCCAAGTGAGAGCTCCATCCATGGCTCTAAACTGACTGCTCAGGGGGAAATTATGGATATGTATGATCCATCATGGACTGTGTGAGCCATGCTAGCATGAGCAGCCCCCATGAGTCCCTTGGAGAAACTGTTTACAGTGGGGCGTGAGTTTTAAAAATCCTGACATGAGGGAATGTTTCTCTGGCCTTTATATTTAACAGGCCTTGCTTGACTGTTTCCTTCTCACCGGGGAGCCGCTGTTATAATCCCCAGAGTCCTCTCTTCCCCTCCCCCCATCTCCAGACTTGCAATCCCATTATCCTCCTGCCTGGAGAGACAAGCTCCTCTGACAACACTGCCAGCACAGAGACTCACGTGGATGTATTGAATTCACCACCCGGTGACTACAATTAAAATTCCTCTCCTTTGATTTATTTTGGTTGGGGGAAAGAAATCATTTAAGTTCTTGGAGATGCAGATAAGAGATGATACATGTCCCATCCATTTCCCTGATAGCAACACTTCCTGCCACTAATGCAGATGGAAAAGAAACTTCAATCACACCCACACTTGACTACCTGTAGTGGAGGAAGGATGAGGTGGTGGGAGGGAGAAGAAGGAAGAGTAGAGGAGGAATAGTCCAAAGAAAAGAGATAATGAGAAACATGCATGATATTTCAGGGAAGAGGATTTAAACCAAAGAGAGATGTATGTCTGCTTGATTCACAATTGTCTTTTCTGCTGAGAACGCAGCCCTTCTTTTCAATCCATTGAATAGAGTCAGATATCACCTTGAGGGCAATATGATCCAGAAGTTCTCATCCTGGGGTCTATGGAGAGACTTGTAGAGGATTCATGAATTTCTTGACGCGGAGGGGGGACAGTAAAGGCATCTGTCTTTCCTCAGACACTCAGAGGGGTCTAATGACCACCAAAAACTTGAAAAATATACTGACCCAGTAAATCTCTATATTTTACATGTATATTTTACAGTTAAGGATACTTAAATCCAGCAAGATGAGGAACTTACTCAAATTTTTATTGCTGGTTATATTTGTGTCTGAGCCAAAACTAACACCCGAGTCTCCTGATTCTCATACTCCGTTTCTTGCTGTTCATCTGCATTCCTGCGAGCAAGTGTGATTTGCTCTGACTTCCATGCAGACCACTGCAACCCCTGGAGGCGGGCAAGGCGGGTGTAACTGAAGCCATTTGACACATGAGGAAAGGGGTTTGGAGTAACAGTCCACTTCCTCTAAGATGTGCTTAGTAGACCTAAGCTGCTGGGGTTTCGGGGTTCATGATTCTAACTCCTTCTTCTGCCAGCAGATCCTTTTACCCCCACAAGTCCTCCATCCACATCTCCAGCCCTACACAGGAATGGGCATGTCACTCGGCTGAGCCAATCAGAATATGTCACTGCCTTGGTGACTATGGTTGGCCCAAGTCAAGGGGACACTCGAGCCAAGCTGAGCCAATCAGAAATCTCAAAAACTCAAACTGGAAGCTTTTTCTTTATTTATTTTTTCTTTCTTTTCCCTCTTTCTCTCTGGTAAGAGATTAAGAGAGAGACCTCAGATGAAATGGGACTGCAGAGAAGAGGCTGGGAGAGTAAGACCTACCCAGCAAGGATGAGGGGAAAGAGACAAAACTGAAAAACCGGTGTTTCAACATCGATCCATTGTTTCTTTTCTAAGGCTCACTTTTCCGTTGCTGCCTCCTCTGGGGAGGAAAAATGGGGGAAGATGTCGGGGTAAGCTTGTTCCACTTAGATGTGCCCATGTGTAACCGAGTGAGTTCTGGCAGCGTGTACGCCGGGTGGCCAAGCACAGGCCTTGTCCCTTGGACTCCTTCTCTTTGAGAATGTCTCTGATATCATGGAAAACAACGACTCCCACACTCGCGGAACAGGAGAACGCCTGCGGGAGCTGTCTACACCACTGAATGCAGGGTCCCAGAGGGAGAGCCATTCACCCATCCTCCTAATTTCTAGTTACAAGGAGGGAGTCTCACCTCCTTCTTTCTTTCTTTTTTTTTTTTTTTTTTTTTTTAGCTTTTATTTATTTATTCATGAGAGACACAGAGAGAGAGAGAGAGGCAGAGACACAGGCAGAGGGAGGAGCAGGCTCCATGCAGGGAGCCCGACGTGGGACTCGATCCCGGGACCCCAGGGTCACGCCCCGGGCTGAAGGCGGTGCTGAGCCACCCGGGCTGTCCCACCTCTTTCTGTACATCCTATTTCTCTCTCTCTCTCTCTCTCTCTTCTCAATCTCTCCAGATATGCTTTCCCTTCCTCAAGCTTTTAGTATCTGTGGAGTTCTGATGCCCCCTGCTGCTGGCTGCTGGTTGCTAGCTGCAAGAACCACACTTTTCCCTGGTTGCTTGCCTCTCCTTTTAAAAAAACAATACATATATATTTTTTAATTTTTTAATTAAAGTATAGTTGGCATAGAATATTTCATTAGTTGCAGGTGTACACCGCGGTGCTTCGGCATTGGTGTACATCATGAAACGGTCGTCACGGTAAGTCTAGTTACCCTGTTACCATACTGACGTGGTACAGACTCCGTTCTCTGTTCTGGAAGGTTCTGCTTCTCAATCCTCTTCTCATTCTTGGTTTCCCTTGTCTCTGTATCATCTGTTCCTACTCTCATTATGCTTTCCTCCTGTGTCATCTAAGTGTTGGGCTCTCCTTCCTCACCGTTCCTGTGTCTTAATCCCCATATCTTGGTTTGAACATCTTTCTCTTCACCTTTTTGCTTCTCTCTCAACTTCAGTTTCCCATGGACTTCTCCCTGCCTTCATCTCTATCCCAAATCTCTGAATTCCTATATCCTGATTTATTTCACCAGCTCCATTTCTGTTGCACACCCTTACCCATTCGTTGGCAAAACGAGTGGAGAAACACACCAAGCGTTCCTCACTGATCTCAGAAAACTGAACGAGAAGCTGGTCAGCTTACTCAACAGCTGAGGTAGTTAGCTCTTTTTTACACATCATCCCTCTATTTCAGGGGCAAATCATTTTCACTATGTTCTAGAAAGTTAGATTTCTTCTGCAGTGTTCACCACAAACTTGCTGTGTGACATTGAGCAAGCTATTCTCTGTTTCTGAGCTGCATGTTTTAAAAAATGTATGCTTGGCAGGGGTGGGGGTGGGGGGGCGGAGTAAGTATTAGAAGACTCTGGGCCATCTTGGAGCTCAGAGAAGGGAGTTATGGTTCTCAGGCTCCCCGTGGGAGGACAGTGCTTGTCACATCTGTGCCTCTGGAGCTCTCCTCGTGAGATGCCTGCTCAGGAGGTCCTGTTGACGGATAGATTCTTTTGTTAACAAATGGGACTAATATTCCAAGAACCCCACTGGCCTAAGTTTGTTTCTCTGCCAAAGTGAACTATCATTAGCATTTGAGGCAAACACCCAAACGACCTAACCAACGTGGATCTCCATCCATCTGGGTTCACAGGATGGAGGCTGTACACGATTAAGCGGAGGGCGCATGATTTACAGTAATCCCCATGACTTTTCAAAGGAGAATGCTGGCTTGGGGGTACCACCGGAGGTTGTGTACTGAACACTACCATATCAGACACGCACCGTACCTGATTTCACCAGGGTGCTCACACTTATCTGGCAAGGTGTTAATTTATGGATCAGAAAACCGAGCTTCAAAGAAGTTAGCTATGTTGGTGGCTGGTAAGTTTAGCAGATCCAGGGTTTAGAGCTGAATCCTTCAGATTCAAAAACCTGAGGGATGTGAATCAAAAATAGACCGAATCACAAGGAGACATTGGACTAGATTCTTTGCTTCCTTGGGGCTCAAATCCCTCCATCTGTAAGAGGAGGGGGACTCACCTTATGGTGTCCTATAGGATCTCTGAAATTATAACACATTAAGGTTCTGATACTCTGTCAACTGCTCACTATCTCCCCTGACTTCCCACCCGTCTGTTCCTCCCTCCATCCACTGAGACCACAATCACACAGGTCGCCTGTTCTGGGGGGTGGGGGGTGCAGTGGTGTTGGGGCCAGAACAGGAAACTGACAATCAGAACGCTCTTGCTTCCCTCACCCATGGGGAGCCTGCCTCCTCTACAATTCCAGTTTCATTTGCCTGCCAGTGACTCGCAAATCCCCACCTCCGTCAGGTTCTAAGCACCAGAGCCCTGATGTTTGACCAGCCATTTCTACTTGGGGGACAGAACTGATTTTCTCTTACGATGGAAACCACTCTCTTTCTTTCCATCCGTGGCCAAATACAACTTTGCCTGAGGCTTACTTCTCAGTCATCCCAGACCCCTCCTTCTGCTCAACTTTTCATACCTGGTCATCTTCTTTTATTTATTTATTTATTTATTTATTTATTTATTTATTTATTTATTTATTTTTGGTCATCTTCTTTTAGTTCGTCCTCTAAACCTATCCCCTCTACACCATTACCTTCACCTCCACTCTGGACTAAGACTATCGTTGGTGAGAACATGTTCACGCCGAAGCATTCTACGTCGGCGGGTTTCTCTCGTTGCTAAGACTATGTCATAATCAACTTTTGGTTTCTCACAGTGCTTAACATCTCATCTTTATACATGTGCTAGACACTCTTTGTTTTTGCTTTCTGAAGGTCAACACTGTGGTAGAGGGAACAATTCAAGCATGAAAGGGAAAGGAAGGGAATATAAAAGACAGAAATAACGTAGGGAAGGGGAGATAAATATTTAAATGTTTTCCTGTATTACAGAACTCACTCAAGATATAAAATGCGCTTTGCTCTTGGTTCGCTTTTTATGTTTAAGTGGTGATCGCAGAGAAGGAAGACCAAAAATATCGAAAGATGAGAATAAGGAGTCAACTGAATATCACATTGGGAATGACAATTTCAATTCTCTGAAATCAGAATCTAGTAGGGAAGCAGCACTCGCTTTACGGGGTTTTGCCTCTGAAAACACCTTTTGTGAGTGTACAGTTATCCTGCAAAGCAAGATTCGTCCGTAGCCCAGATACACTCTCTCTTCCAGCTTTAGGGAAACCGCTGGGCATGCAGTGGCCCCTGGTGGTGCCCTTCCAACCATTATCATCGCTTCCCCCACAGCGCAGCCTCCCCAGGACAGATGCTAGCAATCGATACCAAACACCTTACACTTAAATCCATCAATGAAAAGGCTGTTACAATAACAGCAGCTATTTTATGTGGCTACTGATTTCTTTCGTGCCTCCCAGACCCAAAGGTAGGAAATAATAACTGGTCATTTTTCATCAAGACAGACAATATAGGGGGACAATCGGAGCAGAGCTGCTTCCTGTGAACTGTACCGCCCATGCAAGCCCTGCTTGCAGAGAAGACAAAAGCCTACTTCCTGCAAGGTGCATATGCATATACCAATGGAGAACAGCAATAGGAATCTCCACCAACTTGATAATGCAGGCAGCACAAGCCAATTCTGCATTCCTGGGCAAACCCATCACCCTGGCTCCATGTGAGACTCCAAACGAGGCTGTGTGCCTGGGAGAAGGACACCCTCAGGCCCATTTCACAGATAGGCAAATGGAGACACACGAGGGACAGGCTCTAAGGCTGCAGAACCTTTTTCCCCCTCAAATGGAAAAGCAGGAGATGATTCAGTGATACAGACCCAGGCATTACTGGAGTCACAGCAAATTGGATTTTTGAAGAATATTTAATTACTTGGGGAAATGTTTATGGTATAAAGGTAAGTGAAACAAGAACCATGTGTGCATGGATTATAATCCTGATTTTGTAAAAGTTTTATGTAGACACATATACATATCATGTATCAACCAAAAATATCTCTGAATGGTGATATGCATGATTTTAGGCTCCTCCTTATGCTTCCCTGTGTTTTATAGATTTTTTCAATATGTATATGTTCCTAACATATTAAATTTTAATTTGAATTAATAATATATAGGTTTACACACATACATCAAAAGCAGATAATTTCAAGAGAATAATCCATTTTTTTTTAACTCTCTCTTGTTTTCCCCCATGGAAGCAATAAAACCATGACTGAAGTCACATGTTTTATCTCTCTGAGCTTCACAATCTTTATCAATCTAAAGAAAAAAAAAAGCGTATTTCTACCGCTTGCCTAATTTACATGGCTTTTGAAAAACAAACGAAGAAACAAGATTCCATGCCTTGAACTCAAGTGTGCAGGCAAAAAGGAAGTAGAGGTATGATGTAAGACGGGGATCCCTACTCCTGAAACCAAACATTTATTTCGTTTCTTTCTGTCTTTGCCAAGCTGTAGGTTGTAGCAGCCCCTGTGATTATCTCTCCACAATCAAATGGGTGCAAATCTAGGGCAACAGATGCATCTCCAGCAAAGGGGGTGGGAGCCTCTAATTATAGGATTTATGTGAGATGAGATTTGCACAGAGGCAGAGAGACAGAATGCAATAGTGGTGGTAGGAACTACTCCCCAAGCAGAGAAGGATAGGGAGGCTTTGAGAGGACGCTGCTCTCTTTGTGCCCCTCGGTGGTTCATAGAAAGAAAAGGAAGTGAAAACTGTAACCAGGTGTCAAGCTATTAAATTAAATTTAAGGAAGCTATATTAAAATCTTAAAAAAAAAAAAAAAGTGTGTGGGGTGGGGGTGCTCAGTGGGTTAAGTGTCTGCCTTTGGCTCAGGTCATGATCTCAGGGTCCTGGGATCCAGCGCCACCTCTGGCTCCCCACTCAGCAGGGAGTCTGCTTCTTCCTCTGCTCCTCCCCTTGCTCATGCTCTCTCTGTCTCTCAGATAGGTGAATAAAATCTAAAAAAAAAAAAAAAAAAAAAGGAAAAACTATTGAATAGCTACTTTCTGGTGGGCACTCTGGGATTAGGAAGGCAAACAAGGCAATGGTAAAGAAATGAAAGTTAAGAATAGTATTTTTCTAGCACCTATTGGGTGTCAGGTACCGTGATAGACTCATTGATCATTTTTAATTTTTACAATAAATTTGTGAGGTTGAGATGAAATCGTTTACCTACGGCCACCGGGATAGGTCAGTTGCCTCCATGCGTCAGGCACTCCTTCAACAAGAGCATCCTAGAATGCCTGCAGGTCTGCAAGCATGCCAGGCTCTCCTACACTTGGCTTCTTTATCATGTGCACCTGGAATGTTCTCTGCATCTTCCTCACTCGAACTAAATCTCCTTCAAGAATTAGTCCAACTGCTGTCTCCTCCAAGAAGCCTTCTATCACCCACCTATTCTCAGGCTATTTTATCTAATTATGTGTTTGGTTTCTGTATCCCTACTACACAGTGTTCTTCCCTTAGAGTCTCTGGTGCCCAACACAGTGTCCAGAGAAAACTAGGTGCCTGATAAATGTGTGTTTTCTAACTAAAAGACTGGATGGCTTTGTGGAAAGAAAGGGAAGGATAAATGGATGAATAAATAAAGGGAGATGTGATTCAAAGCATCAATGAAAGACAGCATGAATGTTTCTGATAGGGCTCTGAATGCTCAAGACATAGATGGTGAAAGGAGGTTAAAAAAAAAAAAAAAAAAAAAAAAAGACTGGACCACAGCAGAGATGCAGAAACAGATAGGTCACAAAGACCAACATCAAAATAACACCACATCCAGGAAAACCATGACTATTTTTAGCGTGCGGTTTCCGAAAAGCAGCGTCAGATTTATTGCATCTGGCCTATGCATTTTGAAAATGTCCAGCCATCCTGCCTGTTTTTTACTGGGTGCCTTCTCTTGGGCTCATGTAAAAGCTGGGCCCCCCCAAATAGGGACAGGGGCAAATAGCTGCCTCAGTCCTACTGCATCAAACTGTGCGTGTTTGTAATTTCCCAGCGGACTCTGATAGTCGTGTTTAGGATCTTCTACTGTCCTAGAAATTCTTGTCCTGGAGAGAAAGCTGTATCAGATAGTCTTTTATACCCCCATAAAATCAGGCATTTGTGGTAATACAACCACCAATTATAAAAACAATACTCCTTTTCTTTCAATGCCTTGTCATTGACAGAGGATTGGGGTTAAGGTTCTGTGCATTTTCTCATTTCATCTTCACAATGTCCTTCGTGGGGTGGGCGTGATCATCTCTCTGAGGAAATTGAAATTCAATGACATTACTTACTTTTCTTTGGTCCTAGTCCCTCAGATACTTTTCAGATGTCCTCTCCTTTCTCATTCTCTCTCCTCCTTTATTAGAAACTATTAGTGCTCACAGATACGTGGGCCTCCTCTCCTTCTGGATACATGGAAGGACCACCCTTCCCGGCTTTTTATAGTGAGGAGGGGCCGGGTGACCAGATCTCACCAATGATCTGGGAAGAGAAGTCCGGGTGTTAATTGCTGGTGCGGCAAGTTCCTTCGGCATCCCCCCTTCCCTGTCCAAGTCTCTTGCTCCCTTCTTCCCCTATTGAGGCTTCATGTTGAGAAAAGAGAGTCACAAAAACCAGAGCTGCCTGGATAGCTGAGCTACTGCCCTCACGAGACGCATGGACTTTATATAAGTGAGAATTAAACTTTAGTGGTGTTAATTCTAAAACCTTTGAAAATTGGCTATTAATGCAGCATAACCCATTCTCACCAGATTAATGTAGATGCTCCTATGAAGAATAGCAAACCTAATTCCTGGCCTCTGTGGCCCCCATAGATCAGTGTCTGAACCCACACTTCCCAGAGGTTTTTCCAGTACTCTACACTTAGGGCTCCCCTGGTGAGCTCCTACAGACCATTAATCATGGCCTGTAATCATCTCAGGAAGTGCACTTAACATTCAGTCCCTGATCAATATTCCTCCCCCGACTTCTCCACTCCTACTCCCTTCCCCTGAATCACTGAAATAAACAAGCCAGACTCTCCCCAGGTGACCCAGACTCCAGGCTGCAGTGCCAGCCAGAGCCCCTCTACACCAGTCCAGACCCACCGGCCTAGGAACCATAGAAAAGACCAGAAGGTCAAAAGAACGTTTGCAAATTTGGGCACCCCTGGCGCTGGTAGGAGTGATCCAGTGGCATTACAGACAGGAGCATAGCGGATGGGATCCACCCAACCCAGCGCTCCCTTCCTCTAAGCAGAGCCATTAGAAAACTTACAGTTTCCACGCTAACGCGTCTTGGGGCAAGACATTCGCTGGCTCAGAAGACATCTTCAACCTCCGAGCATGTCCGACTCCTTACCTCGTTCTTTATCATTTCACGCCTACGTGTTCCATCCAGGGCCTTGACTACCCCACTTGACAGTCGGAGAAATCTGCTCTTCTTCCCCACAGCAGCTCCTGAAGCATTTGCGAAAAGTTGCCAGGTGTTCCTCGGCTGACCACAGCGTTTTCATTGTACGACTAAGGAAAATAATCCCCAGGGGGAGGGGGATTAGCCAAGATTTCACAGCTGATAGCTAACGTTTCTAACTCCGCATCCAGTGTTCTTCCTTTTTACTTACTCATCTGTTTATCCAACAAATATTTTTTTCTTAAAATTTTTCATAAAATGTTTAAACTTTTAAAATTTCTTAAAGTTCTCAAATTTTTTTTTCTTAAAAATGTTCAATACATGACACATGCATAGCAGGTGATATAGGGCCTCCAGTTTGTATATGATTCAGCCCCTGCTGAAGGGAAGCAAACGTTCTAATAAGCTATGTGGACATTTGCAAACGCTATAGTCAAAAAGAGGTGGGGGCTTCTATTTATTAACTGTCTTCTAAATGTCAACATTGACAGTACTCCTCGTGTATTATTTCATTTATGTTTTCCGCCACTGTACAGTTGGCGGTCTCACCCCAACTCACCAATTTAAGAACAGAAACAGCGCTCCAGGTCTCTACGACTGCCTGCCAGGCCACTCCAGTGCCATAAAGCCATTTTATTACGCTCACGGTTTCTGTGGGCCGGACATTAGGACAGGATACAGCAGGGAGAGCTTGCCTCTGCTATAAGGTATCCAGGCCATGGAGAAGACTCACATGGCTAGAGGCCGGAATCGTCAAGAGATTTCTTGCCCTACAGCCTGGAGCCTGAGCTGGGGTGAGCCGTGGCTGGGTGCAGCTAGGACTGTCCATTCGGAGACACCTACATGTGGCCTCTCCGGGTGGCTGCGGCCTCTGGTGGCAGCTGGGTTCCACTGACTTAGCATCAAAGTCACGCAATGTCCCTTCCACCTTCTTCTAAGTGTCTATAAGGCAAGTGTGGATTAATTTAGAAATTAGACTCTAGTTTGCAATGGGAAAATGTCAAGGTCATACTGCCGTATAGGATGGCAGATACCACTGTGACAAATACTTAAGGTTCATGTTGTGTGGCTGCTACATGGTGGAAGCAGGAACGTGACTCTAGGCCTGATTGGCCCCGGCAGATTCTGCCTTAAGACTTCAGGAGACTGGTGGACCACTGTTACTAAAGAAGTCTGTCTCCAAGGACAAGATGCCATTTGTTAAGGACTTGGAAGGAGGGAGAGGTTTGCATTCTAGATCTGGAATAAAAGATGGTTAGAGTCAGAGAGGCAGCCGTCAGGTGCTTCCTTCACCGTCTCTGGGCCATCTTCTACACCAAGCAAGGGGGCATGGAGAATTATCCTCCCCTAACATCAAACAGCAGCACCAGCCATTGGAAAGTTCTTGAGACTAAAAGCTGGCAGTTTTTGCCAGATGGTAAGGTCCCAGATGCTACTGCCAATTAACAGGCAACTGAGCCTGTGCAGCACAGCCCAGCTATAGGCAGAAAAGGGGACAGAGCTAAGTGGGAGAAAACAGAACAAAACAACTCAATTTGGGAGGCTCGGGGCAGGCTGAAATCCAGACAGAGCGTGATGGCAGCCACAGCCCATTGCCCTCCAGCAGTGGCCTCTTGCGTCTCTGCGTAGTAACCAGAATTGGCTTTAGAGGGCATTTGGCATAAGAATTTGAGGAGACTTTTGTGGGTTAATGGTATACCCTATATTGAGAAAGTCAGGCAAAATCAGGTTCAGACTAAAGCACAGAGAGAAAGAGAGAGAGAGAGAGGCTTATATGAAGATCTTGTGGAAACCCAAACTGTCACAATTTCCAGTGTTTCCCCAATACATTCCCCCGTAACCACTGACACCAGGATCCGAGCTCGTTGTATCATATACGTACTTCATTACTTGTTCATTATTGGCTGGCGCCCACCTGTGAATGTGAGCTCCATGGGGAGAGTCACTTGGTTCTGCATCCTCAACACCGAGGGGTGGTCAAGCATGTGAGGATCGCTCAGTGCTTGGTAAATAAATCAGCACTGGGGAGGGGAAGGGGGGCAGACAGGCTTGCTGCTACAGCTTTTCCCTTAGTCTCTGGAGGATACATCTGACCCTGTAAGGTTGTCAGGGAGCCACAACTGGTGTTCTGGACACACCCCGGTTCCAAATCCTGTGTGGGGAACCGGACTTCAAACATATTCGGAATGCAATCCCAAATCTTCTACTTAGTAGCTGTGCAAACTTGGCCTGTCATTTAGCTGTTTTGAACTTTGATTTCCTTTAAATATTTTCATCTGAAGGTCATTGTGAGAATCAAATCAAATCGCAAAAGCATTTTGAAGATAATGATGAGGCAGGGGGCTCAGTCATCTGGTCCAGCAAATCCCAGGTTACTTGCTGCCAAGCTTGGATAAGCGAAGGAAAAGAAGAAAGGAGAAGCAGGGAGGGGAAAAAAGGGAACAAACAGAAGGAACAGGAAGAAGAGGAAGGGAAAGAGGCCAGGCTTCTCCCACACAGGAGCCCTAGCCAGACAGGAGGCAGAGCCAGGCTCCCTCGAGAGGCTTGGGTCTCACCCACCCCCCGAACTAATCCGTCATTTCATGCTCCCCAGCCCTTCTGATTGGGTCTGACAATTAGCACAGCCTTGGCTCTGTGTTTATGGCACGATGAGGGCTCCAGCAGACACCATTAGCCCTGACTTTATGGGGATTTATTCAGACTATTACCGTGACTCATACTTTAGTAATGAGGTCTCTTTTCCAGGGGCTCAGTGCTTTGTTGCTGGCGTCCCTCCACCCTGCCTCTCACGGGAGCCCCATTTCCATTTTCGTCCCAGAATTTCTTAGCTTCCCTCTTGGTCTCAATCACCACCATGGGTGGGGAACAGACCATGGTGTCTGTGACTTCCCTTTTGCAAAGAATCATAGACTCAGACACCCAGCTAGACCAAGTTTATAAACGAGGAGTGACTAAACATACAGTGTGAAGAGCATGGGGCTTGTTTTCTAGAGAAACAGGAGAGAGATGTTGGACCTGCTACAAGAACTCAGATTTGGAGAAGTGTTTATATTCCTTTACCTTGCTGGATGTAATTTAGAATTTAGAGGTGGAATTGAACTTAAGAGACAGACAAAAATCTCAGTGCATAAATGGGGAAACCAAAGCTCGGGGCTGGGGCGAGACTTACGCAACATCTCACAGGAAATGGTGTTTAGATCTTGAACTTGTAACTTCTGACTCCTCTTTCCACCCTTTCTTTCAATGTATTAATTTATTTATCTATTCAAGCAAATACTCAAATCGAGGATCAAGGGTCAGCTGTGTCCTGAAACCTTCCAAGACAATTAGGATTAGCTTGGTCCCTACCTCCCTTTTGCACCTTCTGAACCCTGAACATAATTACCAACATTATGGACTTTAACACAGCATTTATAACTTTGCGTCAAAGGGGGCATCTCTTTCCCTAGTCTGGAATCTTCCAGAGAGAGCTCTGGTCTTATTCACGTGTGTATCCCTGTCATTGGCTGGGCACAAGGGCTGGCGCAAAGCAGATGCTGTTTGTAGATAAATATTAGTGAATGAATGAATGAACTTTGTCTTCTGATCACCTGCTAAGTACCAGCGAGCACTATAGACTCGGGACCATCCTCTGTTCCGGTTGCCTCCTGGAATGTGGTCCAGCACATTGTGGGCAGACATCATCCTTTCTCTTGTCCTGATCTTTGATTTTCCCAAACTACCTGGGGAATATGTAGCACTGTCCTCTCAAGAGACTGATTAGTGCTGATTTAGAAGTTCATGGAAATTGATTTGAACTTGAAGGGGAAGCAATAAGCCCTTCATCCTTTGGGAGCTCACATAACCATTTTCAAGTTCAAAGTTCCCTTTGCCTATTTGAGTGAATCACTGAGGGCATTCCTAGGCAAACCAAACCAAATACATCTTAAAAAAAATTTTTTTAGGGATCCCTGGGTGGCGCAGCGGTTTGGCGCCTGCCTTTGGCCCAGGGCGCGATCCTGGAGACCCGGGATGGAATCCCACATCGGGCTCCCGGTGCATGGAGCCTGCTTCTCCCTCTGCCTGTGTCGCTGCCTCTCTCTCTCTCTCTCTCTGACTATCATGAATAAATAAATAAAATCTTTTAAAAAAAAATTTTTTTTAAAGGCAAAAAAAAAAAAAAAAAAAAAAAAAAAGCTGGGCACTAAATCCCAGAAAAAAGAAGGAAATGGAAGAATGGAAGGAGCCAGAAAGATGTTTAATTCACCTGCCAATCTGATTTGGACATTCTCAGGGTTGCCTTATGCCTCTTAAGTCCCAGGTGAGGCGGTGACTGTCCAGGGGAAAAGACCTCAAGACAAAGACCCACGGTGGGCTGTGAGTGGGCAAGATACAAACAGGCAGCCGTTTCCACCAGGTAGGCTATAAATCCAAACTTTATTACCTTTTATTATGTTGTTTCAACAGACTCTTAAAGACAGCGCAACGGTCGGTTGATAGCTGCACTAAATCTCTTTCATTTTCTCCCCATATTACTTTCGCCTCCTGGATTTTTTTTTCCTCTCTCTCTCTTTTCATGAGTCAAATTTTATCGGTCTTCTCTAGAGGATGGAAGTAGAATAGAAACATTGTTTATGATTGGGAAACAAAACCCAACAACCCCCAAACCCCAAAACTGTGAGTAAGCAATGAACGTGTGCATGTAACCTATATATGTATACATTCTATTTGTGGAAATACACACACACACAGATATATCCACAAATCTCAAAGTGGAGGAGAAGCATAAATCCAATTATGACAAATGAGGTTGGGGGGACATGGCAAGAATGAAGTTAAGAGCAATTTACCGCCGAGAAGTCAAAAGGCTGAAATGGAATGAAAATAAACTAGGGATCACAATTTCTAAAAGCCCTGCTTAAAGAACAGAATTCCGTTAAGGGCTAGAAAGTAGTTCCAAGAGTACTCTGAGGTACTAAAGTGAGGCAGAGAGGCAGGTATACGGGAAGGAGGATGAGTTCGTTAGGGAAAAGTTAATTCTAGGATCTGTCTGGGCTCTAAAGTAAGGCTCAGACACAATTTTTATTGCATTTGATGAAATAGTTATTAAGCAGATATGGAACAAACAGGTCTAACCAACTTTCCTTTCCTTTATTAATCAATAATTATCACCTCATAGATTGACTAGTAGGTGCCCATTTCCATATTACCCATCCTTAACTATGATTCACAACCATAAAAGAACCAACCACCTCCAATAGATATTGACAATTGTCTCACTTTGAAAACCCCTTAATCTACTCTTCACTTATTCTTTTTTTAAGAAGTATCTATGTATTTTTTATTTATTTATTTAAGAGAGAGAGAGGGAGTGCACATGAGCAGTGGGGAGGACGGAGGGAGAGGGAGCAGCAGAGTTCCCACTGCAGGGAGTATGACCTGGGCCTCGATCCCAGGACTCTGAGATCATGACCTGAGCGGAAGGCAGACACCTAACCAAATGAGCCACTGAACTGTTCCTTCTCATTCTTGAAACTGCTCCCACCACTCTGATCTGTCTCTGAGCCCCTTGCCCTCTGTTCCCACTGTCCCATGTTATCTCTGGTCCACCAGGCCTGGAAGACATTTTTTTTTTCATCTTTATACTGTTCCTTCTTTTAGATCTGATTGTCAGCTCCCAGAGAACTGGAATCATGTGCATCTTGAGTTTGGCTGCCTTGTTCAGGGCCTGGCTCTGGCATTCACTAGCTGTGTGATCCTGGCAAGTTATAATCCAGCAAGAAACTCTGTTTCTTCATCTGTTAAATGGGGAAATGCTCCCATCTATGATTGATGTGGGGTGGTATTAAGGATTAAATAGACAACAGATGAAAAGTGCTGGCCCTGCTATACCACTTTCTGGCGAGAGGCAAGAGGCTCTTACGTTTCCTCTACCCATAAGAAAACTAGCTTAACAGCCAACCGTTTGGAACATCATCAGGTAGGGTAATGCAGTGGTTACAAGCTCAGAATCTGTAGCCAGACTTTACAGATTCTCTTCTAAGCTATACCATTTACTACTCTATGACTTTGGACAAGTTGCTTAGCCTCCCTTTGCTTCTTTTTCCTCATTTAAAGACCCTAGTAACACCTACTCTATAGTGTTCTTGTAGCTGCTAAGTGAGTTGATTCAAGGAAAGTGCTTAGAACAGTCCCTGACACATAGCAAAGGTTTAATAGATCTTAACTAGTATTCTTGTGATTTAAATGAAATAATACACATGAGGGACCTAGGTCATAGTAGGAGCTCATCAAGTGGTAATCCCCATGCAGAAGGTGAAGTCATTCTACTCCTAGGGCTAAAGTCTGTTAAATCCAGATAATGCATTGCAAGAAAATGGAATTTTTATCTCTTGTAGTCAAGGTGAATGACGGATCCCATCATTACCAAGTATTTGTTTTTCATTTGTATTCTTTTTGCTTCAATATTTTGTTCAGGTAGAGTGCCCATGAGATCATGCCCAGAACTTGCATGTTCACCAGATAGGAAACTTTTGTTGTTTCTAATGAGGAAGCCAATTCTTCAAGCCTTGTTAGAATTGCCAAACAGGGTTTCCTGCTGGGCGGTTTCATTTACTTGGCATCTCCTGCTGAGAGACACCGGTACCATTCAGGGAGTGGGGAACAGAGAAGACAGACAACTGAATGAGAAATACCAACTGAAAGTTGTCATCACCTTCCAGAGAATAGGAACAGATTATTTTTTAACAAAATGAATTTTAGGAGTGAGACAAACTCATTGCATTTATATATACTGAAAATGTCAGAGTTAAAAAATAAAATCTTAGAAAGCATCTAATCCTACAATGGCAGTGTTCCAATTGGTTGATAGCAGCTGCAGGAAGCAGTAGAGAGAATGATCCTGAGGCTACTTCCTAGCCTCATGCAAAGGTGTTGTAATCCATTAGTGGTGTCAGCCATGGGCAAGGAGTTGGACAATGTGGGACCACCTTGCCACGTCTCTCGTCTCTCTATTCCGCATCTAGTCCAACTTCCTAATTTTACAGATGGGAAAACTAAGAACTACTAGCCTGCTGATGTTTTCAGATTCCCTATGTTGGGGAAATAGGGGTTTAGATTGTGTTCATTTTTATTTTTCATTTTTTTTGACTGTGTTCATTTTTAAATGCCATTTTAGTAAATGCAAATTTACGGAGATAGGAAGAACTGAATATAAATAAGAATGATGTGTGTATTCTTGGCAAGAAGTTGGATACAGCTAAATAGATTTTATCTAACTCTTGAATAATGTCTGATTTCCTGGATAGTTTAAGCCACCTTTTTCCTGTTCCCCACTGGTAACAATCCTTCCTGACTATAAAATCTATTAAAAATGGTCTGACCCTTGTTAAAATCTCTACTGATTCTAAAAGACTAAGATGTATAACTAAGTTAGACTTTACTAAGAATTTAGGAATAAATATAACAGGAAAAGCGTATGTGATATTTGTGGGCAGTCTTCTGAAGAGTTTCAGCCTGGAGACATTTTTTCTAGGTGGTTTATGGATTTATGAAGTTATGTTGCAGTTTTTATTGTTGTCCTAATAGCAATACTAGCAATTGGATTAAACTAACAAACAAACCCTCCCTTATATTATCTCATTGGTTCCTTATATTAGCCCTGTGAGGTAATTTAATTCTTGTTTAACAGGGGAGAATTTGAGCTTCAAAGAGAATCGGTTGGAAATACCAATTAAGTCATCCCCGACCCTTCCTCCCCCTCCCCTTTGATCACTCATCTTTGGAAGGAAATCACAGATTGGACACACTAATGTCCCTGATCCAATCCAGAATTTCAGTCTCCCACATCTCTTCCCTCAACCCTGGTCAATCAACAGGTATAAGTGAAGTTGCAAAATGTTAAGTGCTAGATGAAAAGCACAGGATTCTAGAATAATTGAATGAAGAACATTACTTCTGTGGGTAGAATCAGAGGACATGTGGGTTAGAGGGACTGAATTTGATTCTCCAAGCCAGATACAAGAAAGAAGAAGAGGATTAAAGAAAAGTCTCAGAAAAGTGGCATAGAATCCTTACCTTGAAATTTAATGAGGAAGAAAGATACTGCATGGTCTCCTTGGAGTTAAATAAATAAACGACTGTTTCTGACCCTTCTCTCTTGTTTCTTGGTTGTTATTGTCAAAGCTGACATGCAGCCACCATAAGAGGTTCTACTGTAGTCAGTGACCCTGCTCAAACATACCACATGTTTTTAGTGACACATGAATCTCTTTGTGAATTTGTTCTCTACCATTTGCTTCATGTGTGACCTCAGGTATATGATTTCACTCCTAGGCATTTCCTTTTCTTTTTTCCCTACACTTTGCCTAATCTGCTTAGAAGGAATAATGGTATCTATCTCCTGGGGTTGGTGTGAGGATCATTACTGACATACAAAGAGCACTCGATATATAGCATGTACTCGGTGCATTAGTTTTCTTCCTCATTTCTTATTGTCAGAAGTACCTATCTGGCTCAAAAGGAAAGAAAATATTTGATTTTCCTCAAGTAGAACCAAGCCTGTAGATGAGAGTATCAGGGCTAAAATTGAACTTTGTGTGTATATGTGACACCACGTAGAACATTTCATCAATTTCTAACTCTGTTCAGCTAGAGACTTAGGGTAGATCTACAGGAAGGCATAGAAGTGACTCCAAATTATATCAACCTGGTAAATTGCTCAGGGATTGTGATGCTTTGCCATTAAAAAAAAAAAAAAAAAAAAAAAAAGACTTTTAAGTCCCCAGTGGCTTCTAGCTTGATCTAACAGAAGTCGTTCTTCAGAAATGTTACTAAATACTCATTTAATGAGTGCGAGGCAAGAGGCACAATCTAATATGTATGAGAACAGATAATGCAAGTTGTAATAGGTTCCATTTCATAGAATAAAACTTAATTCATATGAAGTCATTGAGGTGAGATAAGAAAAACTGGAGTTTTAGGATTTCGCGACCCAAAAATGCACACATACACATCTTTACCCGTATCCATACCTATATGTATATGGATGCATTTTTTTCTTTCAGATGCAAGTGGTAATTTTACCTACCATATCTAAATATTTTCTCAATAAAGATCCTTGTAGGATGGATAAGATTCTGTTATAACTAGCACACCATTTAATATCATCCATGTGGATGTTTCTAAAGTACAAAGAAGCAATTTCTACTATTAAGCTGTCTTATCATTGCCTGCCCCACAATCTTTGTAATGCTATATTAAAAAGGCTCACTAAATAAAACATTTTAAATAGTGTGTGTGAAGGCTTATTTCAAGCTGCAAGCTATGATTGCACAGATTGACCACCACCATTAATCAGTGTTCTTCGGATACAAATGTTCTATCAGATATTAGGATAAAAGGTCTCTTTGGAGAAGTAATAGGTTGGTCTGCCATTACTCGTTGCATTGTAACTTGAGAGGCTTATCAAGTGTCATCAGGGCCTTATTTGAAACCAAAAACACACAAGTAGATCGTTTCTCTGGGAAGATGAGTAGAACATAAAAGTTACCTTGAGGAACTCAGACGGTTGGTGGGAACAGGAGGTTGTGGGAATGTTGATCATCTGACATGGAATAGAGATGGGTAAGAGGAGAAGAGTGGCCCCGGGACAGAGCCAGGTGATGGACACGGGTGCCCACTCAGAGTCTTCCAGTTAGTCAACAAATACTTGCGAGCATATACAATGGAAAATATATATTTATTTCTATCACAGCATGTGTAGGTCTCAATAGTAAATGTGAAGAGTAGAGCCCTTGCCCCTAGGGTTTGTGGGCCTGTCCATGTACTCTTTTTAAACGTGTGTTTCCTGGACCAGCGGCACCAATATCACCTGGGAACTTTTTAGAAATGAGTATTTTCAAATCCCACACTAAACCTACTGAGTCAGAAACACTGGGGGTGAGGCCCAGTGCTCTGTGTTTTAATAAGCTCTCCTGGGAGATTTTGAGAACCACGGGTCTAATGGAAAGTGTTCTATGACTTCAGTTCCTCAAAACCACTCTGGCCAAGAACGTGTGAATGGGGAGCAGAGCATAAAGTGGCAGAAAAGTGACTGATAAGATTCCTTGAGCTTTTGCTCGTCTCTGCCTATAGAGAATTTTGGTACTTCTGTGATATTGCCTGGTGCATGGCATCCTGGAATTTTCTGCCCACCAGAATTATTGAAGAACTAGTTTATTCATTTATTAATTAATTCATTCATTCATCCTACAAGTATTTGTGGAACATTTATATTAAGCACTGTTCCAGGCATGTGGATGCAGTGGCAAATAACACCAGCATTATCGCTGCTCTTTCGGAATTCAGAGTCCATAAGGGATCTCAGAATATAAACCATAACAGCAACGAAATAATCAAAAATGTCCCCCCTCCCCCAAATAAGATATTGTGGGAGAGAAAGCCTGTCTGTCTTGGGGGTGAAGGGTGATGTAATGTGAGAGTCAGTATCTTTCTAGAGAAGCTCTATTTAAGCTGAGCTGAAGGATGGATAGACAGGACCCAAGGAGAGAGACTAGTCTCTGCAAAGATCTCGAGAGAGACCAAGCTCCGTGTGTTCAGGGAACTCTGTGTTCAGGGAACTCCAGAGGGCATTTGCAGCTAGAGTGCCGAGAAGGGGGAGCAGGTGTCTGGCTTGGGATCGACACCGTTCGGGCTGTAGAGACGTAGGGAGCGAAGATTCCCCTTGAGTTTGAAACGATCCCAGTGGTTGAGGGAGGCAGGCGGGTCAGCACGGAGGAGCGGGGAGCAGGAAGGGCACCTTGGAGGAGCTGCCTGCGCGGTGGGGACAGATGAGGGGCCTAACGGGAGGGGCTAACAGGGAATGGAGCAGCTTGGGAAGCAGGAGTCCTGCCTCTAGAGGTCATCCCGTCACTGGAATGACTTCCAAGCCCTTGGGACGCACAGGCCCTGCCCTTGCCGAGCCCCCAAGGCCGGACGGAGAGAAAGGGGTAGCACCTGTGTAGTGTTCTCTCAGTGACCTTAGGCAGGCCCTTGCTCAGAAGTCTCTCCTTCCTGCTGCCACCAATCCACTCTTACCTCTTAGCTTCTTTTTCCTAAAAGTGTTGCCCTCTCACTGTTCTGGAAAGTGCACGTCTCCTGGGGATGAAAGCTCTGAACTGTCTTTGATAATGCTGAGCACATCAGGTTTTCCTGACAGAGGCAGGTTAAAAGGTTCCTCGGTTACGATGCTAAATGCTCTGACATGACCTTGCTTTCCCTCTGACCCGGGTCAGCACAGGGATGTGATGTGACTGACACTTCTTACCCCGCACATGGCCTCTGGTGACTGGAGGCTGACACCTTCACCAGCCCTCCCCCCAGGGTGCCCAGCCGTCTCTCCCTGTGGGGCTGACAGCAGGTTGGCTTTGCTGACAAATGACTCATTTCCAGCCACATAAAATGGCTTCAATCTTCTTTTCTTTGAAGTCTCGCAGATTACATCCTCCGCCCCCCTGCTTTTCTGACAACTTCACTCCAGCAGTGCATTATGTTAAAAACCACACTTAGTATGCCAGAGCGGGGCTGGCACAATTAGAGTTCCGTTTTCATCACGGACGTTGATGTGCTGTAATGACCTGCTTGGATCCATGCTCCTGTGGGCCTACGACTCCCACAGAGGGGACCACGGGACCCATTGTCCTCCCCACCGGAACAGTCCCGCCCCAAGGGGTGGGAAGAGACTCTTCCTCCTTCTCATTACTGCATGGCACCATGGACTAAGTCACACAAGTCAGAAGCCAGGGCACTAACTCAGGCTCCTCCCCCAACTCCATCCCTCTTAGGCAATCACTCACCAGGCTTCCTCCTCTCCCTTGTGTTGGCATCTCTCCAATGCCCACTGCCATGCCCCTGGATTACTCTACCACCACCTCTTTTTCAAGAGTGAAGACGGCCCCCAACTTACGATGTTTTGACTTAAAATTTTTAGATTTTACAATGATGCAAGAGCAACCCATATTCTGTAGAAACCACTTTCTGAATTTTGATCTTTTCTCAGGCTGGTGATATGTGGTGTGATACTGGGCAGTGATATCTCATCTCACGATGCTGGGCAGTGGTATCAAGCTACAGCTCCCAGGCAGTCAGGCAGTCATGAGGGTGAACAACCGATACACTTACGCCCGTTCTGTACTGACACAGCCATTCCGTTCCTCACCCTCAGTACATTACTTCAATAAATACATGAGATGCTCAACACTTGTTATGAAACGGGCTCTGGGTTAGATGATTTTGCCCTACTCTAAGCAACTCTGAGTGTTCTGAGCACGTGTAAGGTGTGGTAGGCTGAGCTAGGACGTGTGATAGGTTAGGTGTAGTAAATGCATGTTTGACTAGGATATTTTCAATTTAGGATGAGTTCATTAGGATATAACCTAATCACAAGTTGAGAAAGATCTATACTTGCAAAATCCTCGATGTCAGCCTCTCCACCCCCTGTCTTGCCCCATTCCAAAATGGTCCCCAAGTTAATGGTTCTAAAATGCAGACCAATTCATCTGCATTCCTTGTCCTCAATCCCTTGCCAGCTTCCCACTGACCTTCGCATAAAGTCCTCAGTTTAGAATTCAAAGATCTCCCTGTCTCTCATGTGTCTCTACCCCAGGTCACCTTCACCTGAATCCTAGGGTACCAAGCTACTTGGAGGGACCCCCCCACACACACACATCTTCCTGTTGGATTCCTTCAAATATTTGCTCAAGCTTATTCTTATCTGGAATGCCTTCCCTCTCTCTCTCAACCTCACTAATTCCTTCTCATCACAGAGGGTTCATTTCACCTCTGAGATCTCTTTCATGACATGCTACCCCAAAGGGATTAAGGGCCTCTTTCTGAGTTCTAAGACTCTTTGGCCCCCTCTACCCTGACATTATTCTCATTACCATATTGTTTTTTTTTTTTTTTAATTTGTCTTCTGCCCCACGGAAATATGACCTCCATGGGACACAACTGGTGCCTTGGACGACTCTGTATACCCAGGCACATGCAGTGAAAAGTGATCGACTAATGGTTCATCCTGGAGGCCTGCAGCTCAGCTTTGATAGCAGTTAGGTTATCAAAGGTTAGTGTGTGCATCCCGTTCTTCCGTGTATGACACATTTTAGCATCTCTCACAACGTTTAATCTTTGCAACCAACCTATAAGAAAGCCATTGTAACCAATCTTACACATCAGAAAAAGGAGCCTCAGGGAAGTTGAGTATCTTGTTTGTTTTCATGCCGTTAATGCAAGGTAGTTTAGTGCCTGTGTACCTGCTGTGGGAAACCTGCATGGATTTGGGTGCAAAACAGCTACGGTTATAGAGCTAGACCATGAAGGATCAGAAGGAAGTTGTCAGTTGGAGTGGGGTGATTAGGACGATTATTCCAAGCAAAACCAAGAATGTCTTGCTATACGCTAACATCAGTATGAAGGAGGAAGGTGGTTAAGAAAAGGTCCTAGACTGAAGGCACCTCTGCCAAACAGTAGTTATGTGATTTAGGGCAGTTTCCTCACCTCAACTTCGTCATATGTTTAATGGGAATAATAAAAGCTCCAAACTCATTTGATCATTGTGAAGATACCATGAAAAAGTGCCTCACTCTGGGAAACGAACAAGGGGTGGTAGAAAGGGCGGTGGGCGGGGGGTGTGGGTGACTAGGTGACGGGCACGGGTAGGGGCACTTGATGGGATGAGCACTGGGTATTATTCTATATGTTGGCAAATTGAACACCAATAAAAAATAAATTTAAAAAAAAAGTGCACACATATTCCTGGGAACATTCTCCGACCAAGGGGCAATGGCTCAATGTCTAACAGGTCTTCTAGCACTGGTATCTCAATGGTCTATTGTTGTGGAGGAAACGACTCCCAAACACAGTGCTCCCAACCATTGTACTCTGTGTGTCAGGATTCCAAGAAGAGCTCAGCTGGGTCATCCTTCTCTGACCCCTGTGGCATTGACTGGAACGTCCACTTCCAGAACGGCTTCTTCGCTCATATGCCTGGCATCTGGGCCGGGATAGTGTTTGCATAGGGAAAGGATGCTAGCCATCAGATTGCCGCGGAGCTGGACCACTGACCAGAATGCCTACAAAGACCCGATAGATCAGAGTGGCCTCTCCAGGGGCTTCGGCTTCTTGTAGAGTTGCCACTTGTTTCCCAGGGAGGCAAGAGATCTGAGCAGAAGCCATAAGGCTCTTATGAGACAGACGCAGCAGAGGTTGCAGAAAATCACATCTGACATATTCTCTTGGCCAAAGAAGTCACTAAGGCTGGCCCAGATTCCTAGAGAGGCAGTGAAACTCCACCTGTCAGTGGGAGGATGACAAAGAAAAAGAATTTGCAGCCATCTTTAACCCCCCCCCCACACACACACACCTGGTGCAACTGCTGCTATTATAACATTAGGCAGCAATCGCAGATACTCTACTGATATGAGAGTTTGGAAAGGATGACGGGGTGGGGGGGTCATCCTTTGAGTGTGTTTACAGTTAAGGCGATTGCATAATTGCAATCGGTGGGCATGGAGCTGCTGAGAAACTACCGCACCAATGTGGTCAAGTAGAAGGCAAGGCACTCTCCGACCACTCCGCTACACCCCGCAAGGCCCGTGAGAACTAAGCAAGTGGATTTCCCAGCCCCAGGGGGTGCATGTACAAAACCAGGGACTCTGGGGCAGCACTCTCTGAAAATAAGTGAGAATGCCAGGAGCATCCCTGGGACTTCTTTTCTGAATCACCTGAAATGAAGCAGCGGACTCTCTCCAGCCTCTCTGTCTCTTACATGAGGGAGGTCACACTGAGCTATTTTTCCAAACTGTCGAGGTAAGAGGATAAAAGGTCTCAGCTATCTTGGCCATCACAAGCTGGAGTTACTCATGGGGAACAAGGCAGGAGGACACAGCAAAGCGGATGTTGTACATGAAAGACACTTTCCAGCACAATATAGTTCACATTTCTTGTCCTTACTGACTGTGCTCATTTTTTTTTTTTAAACCATGTGCATTCTTGTCACCACAAGATATGTATGGCCTCTTTT
This sequence comes from Canis lupus familiaris, assembly GCF_011100685.1. Lineage (NCBI taxonomy): Eukaryota > Metazoa > Chordata > Mammalia > Carnivora > Canidae > Canis > Canis lupus. The sequence goes on along the minus strand of NC_049232.1, from coordinate 71,826,590 downwards.
CTCAGTTCATTGATCTGGTTTTTAAAAAAAAAAAAAAACACATATCTCCCTGGGGCTGACCTCCTCTTACCTGTTAATTCTATTAATGCCTCTATTATAAGCCCACAGCCTGAGAAAGACCTAAATAATTTAGTGACTTCTATTCTTATAAATTCTGGACACCAGTAACACAAAATTAAATACAAACATTCATTCAGAGACATACTTTCTCTCTCTCTCTCTCTCACACACACACACACACAAGCCCACACATACACACACACACTGGAATGTCAATATATCCCGATTGCCTGTACCAGTCACGGATTTTCCCTGGTGTCCAGGCATAATTATCAAATACACACACACACACACAAACCACATTTAATTCTCAAACATGTCCCATATGGATGGTCAATTATGCAATCCCCTTAACTGTAAACACACTCAAAAAATGTACCATTCACAGACACACATGCAAACATGTACATACCAACACACTGATTGCCCCGTTCCCCGCAAACACATATAAAGTTATCCAACCATTCTAAAATGTACACACTCACTGGAATGCATGGATGCCCTCAAATTTGGAATGTGTACTTTCTTTCTTTGTTGTTTTTTTTAAATATTGTATTTATTTATTCATGAGAGACATACACAGAGAGGCAGAGACTCAGGCAGAGGGAGAAGAAGGTTCCCTGCAGGGAGCCCGATGCGGGACTCGATCCCAGGACCCCGGGGTCATGCCTGGAGCCAAAGGCAGGTGCTCAACCGCTGAGCCACCCAGGCGTCCTAAATGTGTACTTTCAAATCTTTGCCTAAATCCTCCTCACGCCAAGGAAACACCCATTCCCATGGACAATAACAGGCTCTCAGACCCACAAACATGGGAGACAGAAATCCAAGAAAATGACATGCAAGGGAAAGTGAAAAAAAAAATGCACGTAGATATGCATACTAACACGCCCCCCACATACCCTATAAAAATGGCACCTTCCAGGAGTCCATACACACCCCACAGAAACACATAAATGTTTGTGCTTAAATGATCCCCCTCACATGTACACATACTCAGACACCATCATGAATGTGTTTTTTTAAATTATGACAGAATCAAGCATCTACTTTTAAACACAAAACCGCGTAAAGGCTATGACACAGTACGCCCATGCATGGTCACGCACACACTTCTGACCCCAGAGCTCTCCTCCCATCACCGCTGTCCCTCACTTCATCCTTAGAGCCCAGACTTCCCCCAGATGCCCATCACCTCACAAATCATCCCAACACAAACAGGTTCTGTCTTGTTTTTAACACGGACCTCCCAATGCAGGAACCCAACGGGCTGAAGTACCCGAGGCTGGATGGATAAAGTAATGAAATTAGGTATCCGTGCCACGCAACGCTGCCCGAGTCCAAGAACCAGTTATGAGCCGCACGGCCGTTCCTGCTAAATGGGAAATGGAGACTGGGGTGGCTCCCACCTGCCTCATGGCCCAGACTCACTGCCCTGGCCACCAGCATGGGCTCCAGGAACACTTATGCAAATCTTAAATTGCTCCCAATCTAGACAGACTAAGAGCTCTGGAAATCACAGAGGACAAAGAAATTCCACGTAGGAGAGGGAATGGTCATGAATGATGAAAGCAAAGGACCGGATGCTGAGGGAAATGGCTTGAACCCAGAGTCAGGACCTCAGTGCTAGGCCTGCCTTTGCCACAGATAGGCTGGGGGACCTGGGGACAGGTTCCCATCACTCTCTGGCCCTGGTCTCTCCACCTGTGATTTAGAGGCTTAGACTCGACTGTCTATTTTGTAAGATCCCTGAAAGCTGTGATTCAAAGTACTTGGACGTTTCTGAGTCAGGAACTGCCAGCAGGTAATAACTTTTATTTTGATTAAATCGGGGCACTGAATCCTTCGGCCTCTGTGGTCCAGGAGGACGCGTGTGGCGATTGGAATTGAAAAGCCTCAGTCCAGATCCTTGCTCCACCCAGAATCAATTAAACGAATCCATAATTATGTGTTTAGCAGCACGCGCACGCAACGCTGGTTATGGGATGAGAGACTCCTCTGCAACAAGCTGCATCTTCACAGGCTGGATGGAGAGGATGGCGTACCAACAAAGAACCTGGGTGTACGTTATGTAAATGCTCACACATGATGGTCGAACCGTAGCGTTACGTCCCTCATACCACGTCGTTACTGTGCTAGCACACCTACAAAAATCCATGCCCATCTCCTTTTTCATATCCTCCTGCTTCCTGTTGACACATCTCGGCCTCTGAAAATCTCAGGGCAAGCTCCGAAGCTGCCTCCCACCCGTCCCTGCTTTGGCACTGAGACTCTATGTCTTATATGGCAGGAAGGGCCGAGCAGCTCATAACTGGTTCTTGAAGTTGCGCGGCGTTGCATGGCACGGATACCTAATTTCATTACTTCTATCCATCCAGCCTTGGGTACTTCAGCTCGTTGGGTTCCAGCCGCGATTAATTGGTAGATCTCCCACTGATTCCTGATTAGCTGCTTTTGATTAGGGCCTAATGACTTCATTCGGTCCCTAATTCAGGGGGATGAGTTGCAAAACTGCCAGCAAACTGCTCAAACAGAATTACATTTTTTCCCAAGCCCCGAAGACATCACTTAAACTCTGTGTACACAACACTCTCCCTCCCTCGTTCTTCTTCCTCATCGCCTCCGGACTGCACGACACGGAATCAGCAGAGGAAGGAAGCTTGTGACCCAGCTCCTGGCTGCTAGAGCAGATGTCACCAGAAAAAGGCCTGGAAGCTGACAGCCTGGCGCTCAGGAGGAAGTCGCCCCCCACGGCACCAACTCCCACTCTGTGCCTCAAGGGAAGGCTTGGTGTATCCGAATTCCCCTGAAGTCTACACCTTCCACCCTTACCACCTGCCTTCTTCAGGAACAAGATACCACCCCCGAGTTTTGCCTTGATCTTTGGCTGCAGACACGTAGAAGCCCTGACCCAGAGCAAACATTGGAAGACCTAGAGAAGAGTCTCTCCCCGGGATCTAGATTGACCATGACTGCTGCTGGTGCCCGAGTGGCTCTGGCCGCCCCGACCGTGCCCCCCGACGGCCTGCGCTACGGCACAAGATAGTCGGAGATGCGTGATCTTGCCGCAGGGAGCGAAGACCCTTGTGGTACATGAGTGATACAGATTCCCAAGCTGTGCAGGCCCATCTCAGAAGGTTACTGTCTCGCCCAACGTTTTATTCTACAGATGGACATACTTATAAAAGTAATTTGATAAGAATGTCTATTTAACACTTGCCATATGCCAGCTCCTGTGTGAGGCTGCAGAGAAACCCAGATGACACGGGGACCGAGACTCCATCCTTTCTCTCTGAGAGCCACTGTTTACTGGGGAAGCAAATCCTTTGACGTGTCAACGTACTATACACTAAATATTTGGAACATAACAGGTGGTAACTATAGTCTGATAAAATCCCATATGCACGTATGCATGTGTGCGTATCCGTACATGGACATAGAAGGAGATACTACACAAATGTGAGAATAGGCTAAAATGCAAACCATTTAAAAGGCAATAGCCAGGGAAGTGATTCTACATTTTTGCAGGTCCTCGAGTATTCTCTCCAGAGTCAACTGCTGTTAGCCGTCACTTGTGTTCCCGTCAAATGTTTTATTATTTTTTTATTTTATTTATTTTTTTAATTTTTATTTATTTATGATAGTCACAGAGACAGAGAGAGAGAGGCAGAGACATAGGCAGAGGGAGAAGCAGGCTCCATGCACCGGGAGCCCGATGTGGGATTCGATCCCGGGTCTCCAGGATCGCGCCCTGGGCCAAAGGCAGGCGCCAAACCGCTGCGCCACCCAGGGATCCCCCGTCAAATGTTTTATATTCATATGTACACGTTTTAAAATGAGGAGAGTGAAATTCAGGAATACAACAAAAAAGAATGACTCGGCCAAAGCTGAGTAAGATGATGGTGATGGAGGCGGTTGTCGTCCCCATACAGTCATGATTTTATTCCACGGAAACTTGAATGGCCTTGCCAGGCTCAAGATATGGCCCAGCAATCTCAGTATTGGCAGATGCGGGTTCAAGAGCACAGCACCTCACAGAATAACAAGGAATGAAGGAAGGAAGGGTGTAGGAGGTTTTGGGGGGGTGGTTAGGAGGTCGATCACAGAACATCAGAGAGCTTCTATGACAGTGGGACATTATCCACACTGATTCTTCCAGAACTGCTGAGCACTGTCCCTTATTTGTGTCCATTTCCTCCACCACAGAGACTTAGCCAGGCATTGGGCAGGTCCTCACAGTCTGGTGTCTACCCTTAGCTGGCCCTGACTGCTGCATCTGAATCAGAAGCTGACTCCAGGCCATCCATCCCACATGCCAGTTCTCCCCCCACCGTTGGCTGATCATGTTCCATTCATGCTCCCAAATTACCCCAAAACTGCAGGCCCCACTTGTGAACTGTTTGTGCCTGGGCTCTGACACCCCACGAAGACCTTCCGAGTCAAGCGATTGTCACGGCAATAGATGGTATAGATAGGATAGCTCTACAGTGAGAGAGGTGGCACAGCAAGACAACATACATCCTCTGAAAGAATCGATGGAAGAATGAAAAAAAAAAAAAAAAGGTCATTCCTAATTGTTGGCTCGATTGGACCTAAAATGACTAAGTCTTGATTTTGTTCTTGGAGGAGGATGGGAGTCGTTCCGAGCTACGGGGAGGATACGACCAAAGGCAAGTTAGCGTGGGCAGCCCAGGCATTTTAAAGGACTGTAGGAAAATCAATGCATTTGGAATAAAAGTCTGATATGCATCACTGGTGAGTGAGATGTTGCCTATGACGGCACCCTGCGTAGACCAGGTCCTCCATTCGTGTTCGATGACTGACGCTGAGAATAAACACACAGCAAACTCACAGGGGAGTCTGAGGCGATCACAGGAGCTTTGTAGAATTCAGCCAAAATAGTTGGTTGGGAAAGCCACAGAATGGGCTCACCGTGTGTCATTTTCTAGGACCCCCAGGAGGCCGACACTGTGCGCCAGGTAGACAAGTGGAAGCCACACATGCCAGTCAGTGGGAGGAGGGACAGATGTGCAGGTGTTGCTACTGAAATCAGCCGACTTGAATGAGCCTGTATTTGGGTCCTGGACAATCTTAAACATTCTATAGCTTGCCTTCCATGCCTTTACCTCTCCTCTCTGCACAAATTGAGCAAATTGAGGTGGCAATAAATTGATGAAATGTACCAAACTGCATTTTCTTCAGTGTGCTGAATTAAAGTTTCTCTCCCAGCAAATGAAAGTGGGGGGATTTAAACCAGGCACTATCCCTGAGGGAATTAGTGATGCACTCTTAGCAAATCAGAGACTAAACACCGGTATTTTTGTGTGTGTGTGATGTTCAGAGACAGGTGGGGGGGGGGGGAAGGGGTAGCATCAGAAGGATGGGGGAAGACAGAAGGGGCTGCAGCAAATAAACAGGCCTTTGCCAAACCCCTGCTATGGTTCTTCCACGACTCATGTCTTTCTCAATAGCAGGATTTGTAATTATACCTATCATTTGTGGAGCACTCACCAAGGGCTAGGAACTGTACTAAGCACTTTACACACATTATTTAATTTAATCTCCATAACCACCCTGTAAGGAATACATTATTGCATCCAAGTAACAGATAAAGAAACTTTAAATCAGAGAGGCCAATTAACCTGTCGGGTGTCACTTTGCAAACTGGTGACAAACTAGGACTCTAACACGGATCCCTATGATTCCAAAGCCCAAGTCCCAACCCTTTCTCTCTACTCCTTCCCATTGCCAGGCGTGGTGTGAGATCTTGCTTCAGGGCAGAGCAAGGGTGTCTGCTCAATGATCAAATAAACTATAGCGAGGAGTTATGTCTGTCTATATCCTACTTTGTAACCCAGCAAATTTGAGGCAGCTTTCAAAAATGCCTGCAATGAAATTTTTAAAAACTGACAAATAAAAGCGAAATAAAAGGACCAGACTAATGTAAAAACAATACTGGAGCTAGACATGCAGTGTCGAGCTAGCTAGCATATAAAGATGATTACATTTAAGCAGCAAAATCAGCTTGAGCATCCCTTCTGCTGAAGCAAAAAGGAAAATCCAGTTGTTCACTTGAAGTCTAATACTTATCAAGGAAAAGCCTACCCATCCTACAGAGGAAATATGCTGATAAAAGTTGTCATCCAGTAAGAGATGATAGGATAGTCAACAGGCATGCTTTGAGAGTTTACTATGAGTCCGTCCCAGAGCTAGGGGCTGGGGATATGGTGGGGAGCTGAACACCATACTGAGCCCTGCCTCTTAGAGCCTTAGGGCAAGTGACGCAGCTACAGGGTAAGGGCTTGGGGCACTGGACCAAGAGAACGTGACTGGGAGAGGAACAGCATTTGCAAATGCCCAGAGCTGTGGGAGAGCGTGTCCTGCTCAAGAATCAGAGAAATCGAGTGGCTGTAACACAAGTGGGGACAGAAAGACAACAGGACACACGGAACAAGAGTTTGCTAGGGACGGTTCATGCTGGCTGGCAAGAGCCCGTTGCACACACCTGTTCCAATGAGGGTGGAGGGTGGTGGTTTGAAATCAGCCATAGGGCATATGTTTGTACCATGGGAATTGACTATACAGGTAGGACCCTTCATTTCCTCTGCAAGTGTTGACCACCCCACCACCACACATAATCATACTTCAGGAAGGTAGTTCTGTCAAGGAGGTAGAGGAAGAATCATCCGAAACTGAGGAGGTCAGAGGAGGCTTCCTGGAAGAGACGGCATTTGGGCTGATGATAAGTGAGCAAGATCCCAATCCAGCAGGAAGGCTTACTGAATCCAGAGACTTAGCAGCCACCCAGGGGTTGGAAACCCAAATGATGAACCTTATTGAGAGGCAGGGTGCAGAGGTAGAGTGTCCTGCTCAGCTACGAGGTGTTCAAAGAGAAGTCAGTATGGGAAAACCTCACAGGTAGTTGTTACCAACCAGTCAGCAGTTGGTGTTCCAGAAAAGGAATCCTAGTCCAGTGAAAAGAGGAGGCAGGACCAAAGGACACCAAGCAAAAATCAGTCCTGAAGGATTGCCACGTCGTGCAGGTAATTTATTTATTTTATTTTTTATTTTTATTTTTTTTTTTACTGTTTCTTTTTTTAATAATAAATTTATTTTTTATTGGTGTTCAATTTGCCAACAGAATAACACCCAGTGCTCATTTAGACAGGGCCTCAGGGATGCTACCTGGAGCCCTAGGTCAGCGCCTCTCCCCCTTAGGAATATGCAGGAGCCCAACAGCTCAGTAACCTAGTCAGATGCAGATTGACTTAGTCTCTGCTGCGCATCTCTGTGTTTTGTGATGCATCAAATAGGCTGAGGTTGAGGCTATAGGTGGGCCTCCAGTAGCCCCAGGTGTTTGGAGAGTGGAGGCAAACACAAGGGCGGACTAGGATCTGGTAATCTGGAGAAAAGAATGACGGGGTGTAAAAGGGGCGAAAGCTGGAAAGGGAAGGGGAAATACACAAAGCAGCTTCTCATGAGGAAGAATGTCAGGTCTAGGAGTTAATGGTGGAAAGGTTCATTAGGGCCGAGATGTCCGGTGCCTTCAATCCTTGGCTAGGATGCTCTGACTTTATCCAGCGGGCATGGGCGGTGGGGTGGCAACGAGTGTGTCCGAGCAGGGCCATTAGCGCTGTGCCCAGAGCCATCCTTCGAGACTAATCTGGAGCTGGTGTCTACAGGTGGGACTGGACAAGAGAGGGGCTAAGGGCCTTTAATTCTTCCAGAACTCAGGCCGCACCACGCTAACAGAATACACTCCTGCAAAGTGGTTAGGAAGTGGCAGCTGAGCTTGGTGAGCCCCATTCCTCACCCTCTTCTCCCATATCCTTCCTCCATTCCCAGCCCACCCTTTAGCTTACTGAGATCCTCCTCACGATCAGAAGATTGTCGTAGAAGATACTAGTGCCCCAGGAAATTTTGCCGTCTTAGGTGTCCCTGAGAATTTTAAGTTTTGCTCTGCGTAAACATGGCCATGGTCTTTCCCAAAATACTTGTATCGTCTTGCGGTGTTTTTCTTTATTAAACTGACACCAAGTGTTGGAAACGAGGCTGTTAACTTGAGAAGAAATGCTCTTATTCCTTCTAAAAGGAGTGTCCAATTACGATTTCACTGAAATAACATGTGAGCAACTTGACCTCCAAACTCCATCCTGGGCACACTCAGTGGCATCACCATGGAGATAAATACTCTCCAAAATTAAGCTTTGGTGAGTTTAGCAATATTCCTACTTTCAAGTCGGGAGAATTACATAGAAGTGTTGGCTCCGCCACCTTGCTTTCAGGCAAGGCACATGGCCATTTTGAGCCTCGGGTCCCCCCTCTGTAGAATGGGGTGATTATCTCTGTCTCGCCTGAGAGGATCATTGTGAGGGTCAAATGAGACACAAGGAGCACTTCCATCACGGGTGGCTCCTTCTCCTCAGGGTTTCCACGTCCTTCCAAGCCCAAGTGAGAAACTCCATTCCACCCTGTGCACGTTTACACACACTTGGAGGGACTGGCTGGCCCAGTTGACTACAGGGGAACCCTAACTGTCCCCAAATCCTGGTACAGCCTCTTTTCTCACTTGAAGGGGAAGATTCAAAGGAAAGAGACGGAGATTGGCTTCGGGAGGTGAATCCCTCTTCTTCCCGGCACTCACCTTAGTTGTAGGTGGCCAGGAAGGTGCTGCCCCTGAGTCCCCAGGTCCTCCCTTCGGCCGCCCTCTGCTCTGTCTAGGTCAGCCTGGCCCATGAAGGCTGAGGGAGGGGGAGGGCACAGCCTCTGGATCCTCTGGCCACTGGCATCTAGGAGGGATGTTGTAAGCTTTTCTCCCAAGAGGAGACATCTCTATTGGGAGATCTGAGGGATCATTTATCTCCCTGAAACACCCAGAGATCTATCAGCCACTGATGACGATAAAGGGATGATAGGCAGAAAGGGAAAGGCAAGTGGCCGTTTGGGTGGGTGCGCGGTACATTCTCGGGGTCACGCACCCTTCCCCAAGCTCGATGCAAAAGGGGCAGCTGACACAGCACTCGAGGTGAGGGAAGAGACCTGGGAAGCCCCGCAGTGCCCACGGGAAAGACAGTCCGAGGACCTGAACTCCAATCTCAGCCTGGTCACTTCTCAGCCGAGGGACTCCCCAGAGTCACAAGGGGTGCCTTGCTAGTGACCAGGTTGCTCCCCTGACCTCGCAGGCTGCTCTGACGACTCCGTGATGTAAGAGGTGTGAACACATCCCCCCCAGGCCTTCCCTCTGCCACCACCACCCTGTATCCCACTCTTGCCATCAAAACTGGCCTTTTTATGGGATTGATAAATTTCCCCATCCTGGGTTTTGAGCATGTTGGTGCAAATGGTTATTATTTCATCCTCTGGTAAAACAGGGTTGCACATTGGCAATAGCCACGTGAGGTCTTGAATCTTCAGTCCCTAAACTAAAGGGGTGCTCCAGAACCCCCGCAAGCCTACCTAGGATGGGAGGACAGGACAGGGCCAGGGGGGCGCTGAATGGACAGGCTCCATAAGCTGACCCCAATTTCAACTGCAACAGACCCCATATCTGTTTTACTATGGGATTTCCGAGCAAGAGGTGCTCTGAATAGAGCAAAGCCACTGCAAGGCAAGGTGGGAAAAAGAGAACAATCATATGAAGACTACCTTAGAAGTGCAGTGGCAGTGGCTCTTCAGAAACCCATCCAGAACTTAGCACGCCAAACAGAACCGTGTTGCAAATAGATACAAGAATGGATGGGTGCTTTCAACAGGGGAGGCATCCCCAGATGGAGGCAGGGAAGTTCAGGCATTCCTGAGCTGGCCGTGTTGCTGCCATCGTGCCCACTTATCACCTGTGTCTCTCACTCTCCCTGATGTCACTCCTGCTGTCCCACACACAGGGGCCTCCAGTCCTTCCCCCCGCCCCCCAGGAGGTGGTGAAAGTAAAGTCTAAAGCATCAGCGGTTTCATTTTATTCTATGCTGCCGGCTTCCTCAAGGAAGGCCCATTTTTCAGCTTGTTTCTTATGAGACCATCAGAGTATCTGTGATTCCGCAGAGGACACAGGGACCCATCAGCAATGCTGTCTGGTGGTCCAAACCCGCCTTCATCGTGGGCAGTAGTAATAATGCCAGCGCCAACGGTGGTGTGCCAGGATCCGTGTGGGTACGTCCACATGTCTTCTCTTTTCCCAGGTAGATATTAGGACCTCTCTTTTAAAAATAAAGACAGTCTCTTCAATAAATGGTGCTGGGAAAATTGGACATCCACATGCAGAAGAATGAAACTAGACCACTCCCTTGCACCATACACAAAGATAAACTCAAAATGTATGAAAGATCTAAATGTGAGACAAGATTCCATCAAAATCCTAGAGGAGAACACAGGCAACACCCTTTTGGAACTCGGCCACAGTAACTTCTGGCAAGATACATCCACGAAGGCAAAAGAAACAAAAGCAAAAATGAACTATTGGGACTTCATCAAGATAAGAAGCTGCTGCACAGCAAAGGATACAGTCAGCAAAACTACAAGACAACCTACAGGATGGGAGGAGATATTTGCAAATGACGTATCAGATAAAGGGCTAGTTTCCAAGATCTATAAAGAACTTCTTAAACTCAACAGCAAAGAAACAAACAATCCATCATGAAATGGGCAAAAGACATGAACAGAAATCTCACCGAGGAAGACACAGACATGGCCAACATGCACATGAGAACATGTTCTGCATCACTTGCCATCAGGGAAATACAAATCAAAACCACGATGAGATCCCACCTCACACCAGTGAGAATGGGGAAAATTAACAAGGCAGGAAACCACAAATGTTGGAGAGGATGTGGAGAAAGGGGAACCCTCTTACACTGTTGGTGGGAATGTGACCTGGTGCAGCCACTCTGGAAAACTGTGTGGAGGTTCCTCAAAGAGTCAAAAATAGACCTGCCCTAGGACCCACCAATTGCACTGTTGGGGATTTACCCCAAAGATACAGATGCAGTGAAACGCTGGGACACCTGCACCCCGATGTTTCTAGCAGCAATGGCCACAATAGCCAAACTGTGGAAGGGGCCTCGGTGTCCATCAAGAAATGATGGATAGAGAAGCTGTGGTTTATGGATACAATGGAATATTCCTCAGCCATTAGAAACGACAAATACCCACCATTTGCTTCAACGTGAATGGAACTGGAGGGTATTATGCTGAGTGAGGTAAGTCAATAGGAGAAGGACAAACATTATATGGTCTCATTCATTTGGGGAATATAAAAAATAGTGAAAGGGAATAAAGGGGAAAGGAGAGAAAATGAGTGGGAAATATCAGAGAGGGACACAGAACATAAGAGACTCCTAACTCTGGGAAACAAACAAGGAAGGGGTGGTGGAAGGGGAGGAGGGCGGGGAGTGGGGGTGACTGGGTAACAGGCACTGAGGGGGGCACTTGATGGGATGAGCACTGGGTGTTATGCTATATGTTGGCAAATTGAACAATAAAAAAATAAATAAGTAAATTCACTGAAAATGAAAAAAATAATAAAAATAAAGACAGCTAAATTAATTAAAAGAATTAAAATAAATAAATAAAATAAAATAAAATAAAATAATAAAATAAAATAAAATAATAAAATAAAAATGAAGACAGTGAGGCTCAGAGCAGTTTAAGTACCTAGCCCAGAGTCCTATCACTGGTAAGTGGCAAAGCTGACGTCTGAACTCAGGTCTTTCTTTCACTCCCAAAACTAATTTTTAACTGAGCTGACTTGCTCACTAAATATAGCCCTAGACCTTCAAACAACCCTGGATGAACACTTTTCTGGAAAATGCAACGTTACAGGGATTTTAGGCCACTGCACGAGCTCCCTCCAGCCATTTTCACTAACTCAAACAGCTCCGTGCATGCAGGAGTCCTTACGCTTCCACAGTGACTCGATCCAACTTATGTCACACGTAGTCAGTCCTCTTTGGCTCAATCAACAAATGCCTGGAAATGGGACCAAAACGTAAGTGAAAGGCTGGAGAAGTGCACGGATGAGTGAGGGACTGAGAAATTAAAAGTGAACAAATGAGTGAGTGAGTGAGTGAGTGGACACGGCTTCCTACAAAATCCCCAAATCCCACCGTGAAGTCAGCGAGTCCTGTCGTTGAGACTGGGACTTGGGACAGATATGAGAAATTATTCCGGGGCTGGGAAGTCCCAGGAAGGAGGCTCAGAAATGCTCACAGAAACACTGGCGAGCTGAGCGCACAGGCCCACTGTGGAGCAGGGAGACCCGGAGCCGAGCCGGAGCCTCGGTGACGGTGCAAAGCAGGAGGCTGCGACCCGACCCGTGTCAGCAGGAACAGGCCCCAGATAAGGGGAGAACCACAGGTCCTGGGAAGGTCAAAGACACACGCTTTTATGCCTCAATTAACGTCCCCCTTGTAGGGCTTTCAAATGCAATTTAGCTTTTCTCTGCTGGGCCAGGGAGACACAAAGACCCTGGGTGTCTGGGTCCTTCTGGAACGCAGGCCCCCGAGCCCACATCAGTAATTCAGTTTCCTCCCAGCAAAGGGAATAAGGTCTGGGCGGCCAGCACCTTGGGTGCTGTGCGTGAGCACGGGAAGGACCATCACAGGGCGCTGAGCGGTGCCTGTCACAGCCCAGAAGGCGTGGGGCACCTGAACTTGGGGCGGGGGGCGTAAGAGATGCAGTTCTACTCGGGAAGGCGCCGCGGAGAGGTGTGGGGACTCGGAGGGCACCGAGTCACCAGGTGTGGACGGAGCATCCACGCGGTCAGAAGACCCACCTGCTGGGCTCTGGCTTCCCCACTCGCCGGGTCGCCTTGGGAGTTCACGGGGGTCTCTCGGTTCTCTCTCTCCCTGGAGGGCAGAACAGGCCTGTCCTGGAGGGCTGCGGCTCTGGGAAGGCCCCCCTGGGCCGCCCCTCCAGGCCCACATCCATTCACCCAAGGAGTCCTGAGGTTTTGTTGCCGGCCCGGTATGATGTGGGTGACGGCTCCGGGGGTCCTGGAGGTGGAACCAGGGCCCTAAAGCCAACAGTTGCCTGCACCCAGACGGGGAGGACTTTGCAGAGTTGGGGGTGGGAAAGCACTTATCAGAATCCTACTAAGGACTGCACCGGGGAGGAGCCGCTGCACAGCGAAGTGCGGCCAGGCCGGGTCTGTGGAAAATTCAGCTCTGGGGAGCCCTGGGGGGCTCAGCCCTTGGGCATCTGCCTTGGGCTCAGGTGGTGACCCCTGGGTCCCGGGATCGAGTCCTCGCCGGCCCTGCAGGGAGCCTGCTTCTCCCTAGGCCTGGGTCTCGGCCTCTCTCTCGGGGTCTCTCGTGAAAAAATAAGTAAAATCTTAAAAAAGAAAACAAAAGCATCTGTGGGGCAAGGAAGAAACCGAAACCGGAGCAAGCCCAGGCAGAGGTCGGCCTTCCGGAGCTGAGGGCGAGGCGGGCTCCCCTGGGCCCAGCGCCCCCCCTTCACCGCCCCCCCCCCCCCGCGTGCCCTGCCCCTCCCGGCGCGGACCCCCCTCCGGGCACCGGCACCCGCGACGCAAGGGCCCGCAGCCCCCCTTCTCGGGTCCCAGTCCCCTTGCAGGCCCGAACCGGGTCGGAACTGCGCTCCTATCCGGGGGTTCTTTCTTCCCCCAGGAGTCCCCAGGTCAGACGGAGTCACTGAGTGAGGGGGGAGGGAGGGGGGAGGGAGAGAGGGAGAGAAGGAGAGAAGGAGAGGGAGAGAGGGGAGGAGAGATGGGGAAAGAGAGGGAGAGGGGGAGAGAGAGGGAGGAGGGAGAGGGAGGGGGAGGGGGAGAGGGAGAGGGAGAGGAGAGGCGGAGGGAGAGGGAGAGGGAGAGGGAGAGGGAGAGGGAGAGGGAGAGGGTGGGGAGAGAGGGGGGAGAGGGGGAGAGGAGAGGGAGGGAGAGGGGGGAGGGAGGGCGGGCTCCTATCCCAGAGCTGGAGGAGCGACTCTGGCTTCCAGCAGCATCTCCCTCCCCCCCCCCCGCCCCCCTCCCCCAGCGCCGGGAGCCGGGCCGCGACCTGCGCTACTACGGGGATGGACGCGCCCAGAGCAGCGCCCCCAGTCCTCAGTCTCGGGGCCTTTATGCCCCCAGCGAGCCCGAGCCGCTGCCTTCTCCGGGGGGCGGAGGGGCGGGGGTGCAGGGGGTGCAGGGGGCGAGGTGCAGGGGATGCAGGGGGTGCAGGGGGCGAGGTGCAGGGGATGCAGGGAGTGCAGGGGGTGCAGGGGGCGGGGTGCAGGGGGTGCAGGGGGCGGGGTGCAGGGGGTGCAGGGGGCGGGGTCCTTCCCAGGCCCGCGGCTCACGGGGACCCTGCGCGACGCCGGCCTCACGGGGGCTCCGGGCGCCAGCGGGGACCCTCGGGCTGCCCGGTCCCCCCCAGCCCCGCCCCGCCCCCGCCGCCCTCTGATCCCCGGGTCCCGTCCCCCCGTCCCCCCTCCCGGGCCCCCGGGCCCCCGCGCATCCCGGGGGGGGTCCCTGCGCCCCAGGCTGGCCCCGCCAGTCCTCCCCCCGCCGGGCCCCCCCGGTTTGCCCCGTGTGCCCCCCCCCAGCCCCCAACCCCCACGCCCGCACCCCGCCGCATCCCGGAGGGGGAGACGGGGAGGACAAAGCGCTCACGCGCCCAACAGCCCGCCGCATTGTCCCGGGGGGGGAGAGCAGGAGCAGCAGGCGACCTGGACCCCCCGCGGCCCGCGGCCGCCACGCGACGAGAAGTTTTAGGGCCGAGGGGCCGCAGCTGTTAGCTTGGATCGAGCCGCCGAGTGGCATGGCGAGATGCGCCCTGCTGTCAGGCCGCCGGCTGAGGGTGGTTGGTACTGGGCGGCCTGGGGACTGCGGGCCACGGGCGCGGTTGCCAGTTCTCCTTTTAAGTTCACTGACTTCAAAGTTTTCCGTTTGAAGCTGTTGAGAAAGCCTGATAGACGCACGAGAAGAAAGCACAGCAAGATTTTTAGAAATAATGTTAAAACCCCCCAAACACGCTGAAAAATACTTCAAGTAAAGAAAGAAAAAGGAGGGGGGTGTGGTGGGGAAGAATAATAGCTCAAGCGACTGAAGATGCTGAGAGCCTGAGGGGCTGCCTGGGACCCCCCCACGCCCACCCCGCCCCGCCCCCCCCCCCCCCCCCCCCCCCCCCCCCCCCCCCCCCCAACCATCCCCCCCACCCCCCCCCACACCCCCATCACCCCCCACCCCCCATCATCCCCCCACTCCCCCCATCACCCCCACACCCCATCACCCCCACTCCCCCCATCACCCCACCTCCCCCCATCACCCTCCCCACCCAGAGCCCTGAGCCTGACCTTGGGGAAGGTGGCGCCTCTAGCTGACCTGGAACTGAGGGAAACCCAGCCCAGGCGACTGAGGAGGGAAAACCACCACCTTCTAAGAGTCAGCCGCGCATTTCCTCTTCCTCCTTGGTAGTTTTGCAGATTCTCAACTAAATATGAGAATGATGCAGCCCCTACGAGGCTCCCTGCTAAGCACTTCCCCAGCGTCACTGATGACTCTTCCAACACAGGTTGCACTTTGCTTCCATCACAGACTGGAAAACAAAGCTCAGAGGCTTGGGGCACTCTACCCAACTCACAGGCTTGGTGCAAAGGCCTGGATTCGGACACGCGGGGGTGGGGGGAGCTTTTCACCAGCCACTCTGCCTGCACACCTGTAACCAGACAGAGGAACGCACTGAAGGAGTAAAGACAACCCTGACTGCGAGAGGATCCGAGCTAGTACTTTAAAGACACGGGCACCTCTACGCAGACACAGTGTATGAAGACACTCGTGTTTCACAGATGGGGAAACTGAGGCACTGGGAATTTCTGCCTGAGTTCACTTACGTACTAAACAAAGAACTAAGCTCTAGACCCAGGTCAGTCAATGTCACGTTCATTCTTTTTTTTAAGATTTTAGTTATTTATTCATGAAAGACACACACAGAGAGGCAGAGACACTGGCAGAGGGAGAAGCAGGGGAGCCTGATGCGAGACTCTGATCCGGGGACCCTGGGGTCATGCCCTGAGCCGAGGCAGGTGCTCGCCGCTGAGCTCCGGGGGCCTCAGGTTCATTCTTCTCATAACTGTGTCACAGAGCCACCAGCACTCAGCAGAAGTGCCAGTTTGAATCGGCCTCCAAAGGTTTTCCACCAGGCCTTAAGCAGCTCCCCGGTCCGGGCAGCGGCTGCGTGTTGGGGATGTGGAGAAAACCAGCAGAGTTCCAGCACCAGCTTCGAAGAGAACACCAGATCCATGTCTGTGTGGAAATCGATTTAAAAAGAAATTCCACTTTTAACTCTTTGAGGAACCTCCACACAGTTTTCCAGAGTGGCTGCCCCAGTTCCCATTCCCACCAACAGTGCAGGAGGGTTCCCCTTTCTCCACATCCTCTCCAACATTTGTGGTTTCCTGCCTTGTTAATTTGCCCCATTCTCACTGGTGTGAGGTGGGATCTCATTGTGGTTTGGATTTGTATTTCCCTGATGGCAAGTGATGAAGAGCATTTTCTCATGTGCATGTTGGCCATGTCTATGTCTTCCTCTGTGAGATTTCTGTTCATGTCTTTTGCCCATTTCATGATTGGATTGTTTGTTTCTTTGGTGTTGAGTTTAATCAGTTCTTTATAGATCTTGGAAACTAGCCCTTTATCTGATATGTCATTTGCAAATATCTTCTCCCATTCTGTAGGTTGTCTTTGAGTTTTGTTGACTGTATCCTTTGCTGTGCAAAAGCTTCTTATCTTGATGAAGTCCCAATAGTTCATTTTTGCTTTTGTTTCTTTTGCCTTCGTGGATGTATCTTGCAAGAAGTTACTGTGGCCGAGTTCAAAAAGGAAGGGGAGGAGGGCGGGGGCTGGGGGTGAATGGGTGACGGACACTGAGGGGGGCACTTGACGGGATGAGCACTGGGTGTTATTCTGTATGTTGGCAAATTGAACACCAATAAAAAATAAATTTATTATTAAAAATAATAAAAATAATAAAAAGGAAATTCCAACATTAGCCCCCAGTTCTCGAGCGCAAGCCTTTGCTTCGAACTGACTAGGACCTTGGGTGCAGCTCTCCCTCCACCCCCACCCCCTTCCTTCTGTGTTGTCTGTAACACTGAAAACTTGGAGGTGAAACACAAAAGCACTAGTAAAGCAAGACCCAAGGGCGGGGTGGTCACCTAGCCAGGATGGTTACCGCCTACACCTCCTAAACTAGACAAGGATTGTCTTAGCGCGCCCTTAATGGTTCTTACACACCTAGAGAGAGGAGAGCCTGAGTACCTTTGGGGGACAGATCTTTCCAGAAGCACACGGGCTTCTTCTTACGTGAAACCGTAAATGCCACCCACAATTCCAGTCTGTCTACTGGACTATACAAATTTAGTCTGATCTCTCTTTGCCCGGCTATTATTTTTTTAAGTTGCACCCCCCCCTTACCCTCCACCTTAATTTTTTCTTCTCCGAATTCAATATCCCCGACACACTAGATCCTTCCTCGGAGGATATGATTTTCAAGCATGCCGACGTCCCCAATCACTCTCTTCAAGAAGACCCAGAGCTTGTCTGTATCCGTCTTCAAGTACAGACGCCAGGGAGAGGCAAAACTTTGGTCCCACCAGAGCCTTCTAGCTAAACCTCTACTTGGGCATTACACTTTCATGAGTGTTGTCTGAGTTTGCATTAGCTTGCCTCCACCTGGGGAAGGGAGGACCTGATGCCAGCAGCAATATTGTTAGTTCATCTGCATCTCTGTTGGGGACAGGAGGAGCAGGTAATTAATTGTTTCTCTTCTGCACTAGGCAGAGGGCTTTCTTTGGAAAAGTTGAGCATCCCTCATCCAGCAGTGGTTTCTGCAATTAAAGCTATCCACAGCCAGGAGTTTGATTAATAGCTGGGAGGTTTCTCCTTTGCTGACAAATGAGAAAAAAAGAAATCAGATAGGGAGAAGCTGAATGCATTTGCTTAGCACAGGGCCTGGCTAATGTTCTTTCCAAAGGAAGATCTGCCCTAATCTCCTAGGGCCCGGCAGGGAGGGGAAAATATCCCTTAAAAGTTTGCAAAGTAATGGATCCAACAAACAGATGTGCCTATTCCTTGGGAGCAGAGCAGAAAGGGCGATGGTCGGTGGTCTCTGTTGCTGCAGATGACTGCTGCTCCCGGGACACAGATGGGGAGAGAAGGCCCAGGGAAAGCATCCCCCACCCGGGGGGCTCCCAAGGTCACACAAGAGAATGGAGGCCAGCTGTTGCTGGACTTTACATTCCCCACTGCCAGGGAGCCACTTCGTTCCAGCTGGAAGGGAGGGAGCATCACAGTCACAGAGGCTAAGCCCTGAATCCAGGACCCGAGACCTCTCCAGCTCCCCGCCCCCCCACTATATCACAGCTGCCTGTGGCACAAGGTGTATTTATGTAGCAGCCTAGAGTAAGACCTGTAAGAGAGAAAATGCCTCGAAAATTCCTCTCACTGTTCCTAGTTTTTCCCTCCAGGAGTATCCCGGATAATTAAAGTCCCCTGGCTCCTGGGAGATTAGAAGCCAGTGACCCCCCCCCCCCCCCCCCCCCCCCCCCCCCCCCCCCCCCCCCGCCCAGGAGCACTGGAGCATTCTCCTCTCCCTCCTGAGCATCTCAGGTTCCCAGAACCTCTGTTCAAAGGACCTAGAGGGGATGCAGTTGGGCGCGTTGAGACTAGCTGGCCTGTGAAGGAAGCCTGTGGCCTTTGGCGCTAATCCCTCAGCACCAGCACAGGCCAAAGGAAGCAGAGGCTGCCCCAGATGCTCCAGGCTCTTCCAGGGCCTCAGCTGGGGACTGAGCCCTAAGACGGTCGGTAACTGTGTGCACTTAGGTCATTTTAGGTCTAGGTGGAAGGCAAGCCAGACATTAGGAGCATCGGGCGGGGAGCTGGGGTGTGTTAGGACCTTGCCCAATGAATTCTTGCAGACCTTGGATCACTGCAATGAGATGGCTCTTGAAAGTTCCCAGGCCCTGTTCTCACAGGTGTGCTTCTGTTTGATCTGCATTTTTAAATAATAGGGGGGGAGAAAAAAGATCAAGAGAAGAAGAATACTTCGTGACCTGTGAAAAGTATCTGAAATGGGGATTTCGGTGTCCACAAGTAAAATTGCATCAGAGCGCGACTGTCCATTTATTATTTACCTTTTGCCAGCAGCTGCTTTGGGGCAGCCGTTCAAGGGCAGGGTTCAATAGTTGTAGCCAAGGTAGTGTGGCCCACAAAACCGGAGATACTTACTGTTTGGCCCTTTACAGAGAAAATTTTCTGGCGCCTGGATCAAGTCCTTCTAGTTTCTGGCTGGTGATCTCTTCCAGGCTCGGGGCAGCCCTGGCTCCCTGGCTCTACAGGCTGTGCACAGGGGGGCTGTGTGCGCTCCGGATGTACACTGCACCGCGTCAGTATGGGGCCTGCATCCTCTGACACAGGCATGGTGATAATTCTTCATGTAAACGTGGACTGATAGACAACAGTCTCCAACTCCCTGCAGAGAGTGGGAGAAAACTGTTTTCCCTAGAGTGCGACACCCCCTCTTCTGTGCAAACGCACGTGCTCTTGGCAAAGCCCTAACAATTCAAGTCATAATGGAAGGGAGTCTCACCCATTTTATTGCCATAGTTACCAAGATTGCAAGTTTAGATGCTGTATTAGCAGTAAGTGCACGGTAATAATAGAAGTCAGGGAGGAGGGGACGAAAAGGATTCTGGCTCCTGTTTCTCCCTACAGCATCCTTCAGGGCAAATATACCAGACACAGTTTGCATTAAATTGCAAAGTTGGCGGTTTTCTTAAAAAAAAAAAAAAATCCAAATAATTGCTTTAAAATCTCCTGTCTTCCCCTGACTGGTTAACCCTCACGCAGCTCTCCTCATCCTGAAACAAAGAAAAGGAGGTTAAAAGAAATATAAGTGGCCAGGGTTACCATGGAAACCAAAGTGGAAGGCAAGTGAAAGTCAATTTAAGGTTTAAATGCATATGAAGCAGATGTATATGTGCGGACGTATTTGCATACAGATACTCATCTCTCGTCCTCTCTTCCTGGGGCCCACCTCGGACCCTTCACCTCCAGGGAGACTGTCCTGACTACTTCGAGCCCCAGTAATCTTTCGCTTCCCGAGCTCCATTTGAGCTGCAATCTGGATGTAGGAATTAACCTCTTAATCCACGCGGCCCGTCAGGGAATCCCAAGGCCCCTCAAGGTCACGGAATGCTCCCTGATGTCTTATCCCTGCTCTTCTCTTGCTGTTCACGCCACCTGGAATGTCCTTGCTCACTCCTGCCCTTCTACTCTAACACCTATGACCTTCCTTGTCTCCGTGTGGACCCAACGTGATTTCTGGGCAGTGCTTTCCTCAATCCCTTGGCCTCCCCCAGGGTCCCCATCCTGGGTAAGGGCCCCTCCTGGATGCTCGCATAACACCCCCCACCCTGTTCTCCTTACACTGAGTGTAAGTGCAGCTTACATGATGATCACCCCCTCCCTTGCCCCCTTGCCCTCCAGACCAGGAAACGCTGGAGGATGGGGACTGTGTTTTATTTCATGGACCGTTATTACTCCATAGAAATATAGAGATCGAGTGAATGAATGAATGAATGAATGAATACTAGAATGAATCATTCAAATTGCACAACTTAGGTCACAACATCCATTTCTGTAGGCCAAGAACTGTTGCTAATTATTGTTGCTAATTGTTACTATTGTCTTTAAATGCACCCTGTACGACTCTCCCCCTCTTGCTTCTAAGAGGGATCCTGGACATAGGAGGAAGGTGCAGAGGGGTGCAATGCAGGGGCTTGGGATGCGCAAGATGTTAGCTGGTGAAAAATGGGTACAGGACCCCCTGGTACAGATCTGTGCTCTGGTACAGATCGGCAGCTCAGAAGATGTGTTTCACGGACTTCCCTCCTCAGAAAGGAGTTCTCAGACAGAACATATTCTCTGGCACCCCCGAAAGTAGGCACAGGGACAGCGAACGACAAGTTGTAGAGCGCAGTTTGCATCTCATAGGAAAAGGCTCACAGAGTTTTAAAGTATTAAAAAGTTTTCAAGTATATTTAAAGTTCAGTATTAGAAACGGCTGTCATGTGAGGTAGTGAGACCCCCAGCACAGGGAGCACCCAAGTGCACATGGAATAATCATATACTTCAGGACATTAAGGAATGAAAAGTGTGGTGTATATCCAATAAATCACAAAAATAAAACTAGGTTTTGGGGGAGGGAGCCTGTGGCGCCGAGAGGTGTCAAGAAGTATGCAGAGAGGAGTGCAAGAAGCTAACCGTGTAGCTCAGAGAGTAAGCATGGGGAACGGTCTGTGTTCCTAGAGGACGGGGAGCCTGGGAAAGGTTTGATGTCGAAGGTTACGGGATCACCGATGGGCTTTCTTTTTTTTTTTTTTTTTTTTAAGATTTTATTTATTTATTCATGAGAGACACAGAGAGAGAGGTAGAGACCCAGGCAGAGGGAGAAGCAGGCTCCATGCAGGGAGCCCGACTCGGGACTCGATCCCAGGACCCCGGGGTCACGCCCTGGGCTGAAGGCAGATGCTCCACCGCTGAGCCCCCAGGGATCCCCAACTGATCGGCTTTTTGAGGATCATTCAAAACTGGTGGTGAGCTGGGGAGGGGAGGGGGGCCGGAGGGGCTTTAATACCACGCAGTGGCCCAGTGGCCAGGTAGGGCTGGGGGTGGGGGATGGAGGCAGGTGCAGCAGGAACGCTCGTCTGGCAGAAGGGACAGGCTGACCAGTTGGGCTGCGGCCACTGTCAGCGCCCAGCGGGGCCGGGCGGCGAAGGTCGCGGTCACCTTGGGCGGCTTCCCCACGACAAGCACAGCCTTCCCTCTGCTGCGCTGTCAGCTCCAGTCTGCGTCAAACCCGCTCTGTCTGTCACCGAGTTATTAAAGTCTCGGATGGCAGTGCTGCGTCAGGCGCTGTGGCTCCAAACTGGGTCAGCCAGGGCCGTGTCCCGGTGAGCGGCGGCCCGGAGGCGGTGCCTTCCCGGCCCTGTCCCTGGCCACCCCCCACCTCCAGGCCTCCCCTAGCAACTGATGCTGCACATGCACAGCTGCGGCTCCTTGTGTCCCGGGGCACCGCTGTGCTGCAGGCTCAGCAGGCTCCGGCGTCTGCAAGGCTCCTGTAGCCCCTCCTTCCCGGGGGAGGGTGTGGACAGGGGCCACCAGAAGTGAAGGCCGGCCTTTCAGGCCCCTGAGGGTGCAGCCGCCCCAGAAGGCTGCTTCAGGAGGCCCGGGGGCTGGAGGGGAGCCCACAGCCCCAGAGCAGAGGAGGGTGGGGGGGACACTTGAGGAGGAGGCCCCAGCTCCCCCAGAGGAGGACCTGTCACACAGCAAGGGAGACAGAGATGTGGATTAGGTGTCGAAAAAGGAAGGGGACTTCCCAGGAGCCTCCTCCAAGACAGAGGGGGCTACTTCGATTTTCTTTTTAATTCAACCCAATGCATATTTATTGAACACCTACTATGTAGCAGTTGTCCGCAGCAGCAGACGAAACCAGCATGTCTGTTCCTGTTTTAGATTTTATATTTCTAGTCCAGGGACAAAGACAAATGGATGATAAATGTAGTAAATAATTAAATAACATGAATTTTATACAGTCGATTCCTGAACAACACAGGTTTACATATTTTTTCAATAAATACGCTACAGTACTATAAATGTATTTTCTCTTTCTTTCTGGGATTTTCTTATACTCTTTTCTCTTGCTCACGTTATTGCAAGAATACAGTATGTAAGACATATGACATTAATGCGAAATGTGCATTAATTGACTGTGTTACAAGTAAAACTTCTGGCCAACAGTAGACTATTCGTTAAATTTTGAGGGGGTCGGGATCCCTGGGTGGCGCAGCTGTTTGGCGCCTGCCTTTGGCCCAGGGCGCGATCCTGGAGACCCGGGATCGAATCCCACGTCGTGCTCCCTGCATGGAGCCTGCTTCTCCCTCTGCCTGTGTCTCTGCTTCTCTCTCTCTCTCTGTGACTATGATAAATAAATAAAAATAAAAAAATAATAAATTTTGAGGGGGTCAAAAGTTCCATGTGGATTTCCGACTGTGCAGGGGGTTGGTGCCCCTAACCCCTCTGTTGTTCCAGGCTCCACTGCAGTATGTGACAAGGTGATAAGCTATAGGGAAAAACGATATGTATATATAGAGACAGAGACAGAAGCAGAGAGAGAGAAAAAGGGAAGAGGGATGACAGGGAATGGGGCTGTAATTGATAAAGGGCGGCCAGGATAGGCCTCATGTAGAAGGCAGTATTTAAACAAAGAAGTGAAGAAGGTAATAGAGCTCACCAGGTGGATAATCTGCGGGGAGCATAGTCCATGGGGAGAACCATTTCAGAGGCCCTGCGGCATAGTGTCTGGCAGATCCGGGACACAGCCAGGACCGTGGAATCACGTGGAAGACAGGAATAGCAAGAAGAAAGTCAGAGGGGTGGAGGGGGCAGGAGCAGAGTCTTAGAGATCCACATAAGGACTTTATCTTTCTCCAAGAGTGATAAAGGAGGGCATTTCCCAAGAAGATAGATCATAGCTATTAGCCAAAGGTAGCATCGTCTGGAGAGAACTTTCTACAACAGTGGTTCTCCACTGGGGATGACTTTACCTTGAAGGAAGCACTTGGGAATGCCTGGGGTCATTTTTGGTTGCTACAGTTGGGGCAAGTATGCTATTAGGGTCTAGTGGGTAGAGGCCCGGGTTGCTCTTCAATGTCCTACCAGGCACAGGAGAAGCCCTCCACAGAGAAGAATTATCCAGTACAAATGTCAAAAGTGCCAAAGTTGAAACTCCCTATGGTAGAAGGAAGCCAAGCTTCAGCTGGCTGGCAGTCGGCCTGTTCTTTGAGTAAAATGCACCACCACTTTGTAGAGAACCCAGCAAGGCCAACATATCCACTAAACACGATAGGAATGGTATCTAGGGTCCATGACAATTTTTTAGGGCTACTAAAACTTTTACTCTTCTTATATCAAAATAAGAATACATAACTGATCCTGGGCTATAGTCATCTTTATCCCAATACAGTCATAAAACATACTGTTCATTTCTTATTTATTTATGTAGGAAGGGACCCATGAAGGCATATGTTCTAGGGCCCCAGGTGTCATGCTGTCCTCCTCTGACATGAGACTTGGGACAACTCTGCCTTCTTGAGCCTTCCACATACCAGTGCATCAGTGTTCCTAGGCCTAAAGAATTCAGTCATGTCCTCTCATCTTCCCTGTCTAGGCGAGTACAGTTATCAACCCAACTTACTGCCAAATTCAGGCAGATGGCAGCCATTTTCGTAGACTCAAGAAGAAAACTGTCAGAGTTAGAAAGGTCTTTAGAGCCCCTCTGGTCTGGACACCTCATTTTATAAGATATGGTCATCGAGGTCCAGGCAAGGACTATGTTACGCAGCTAATTTGTACCAGAGTCAGAACTTGGGGGACTGTCTTAGGGCTGTTGTACCAGCTTTCATTTTCCAGTCTCACATTTGGTTTCTACTGATTTCCTCAGAATGAAGTTGATGTTACTTGATGGGGAGGAAAAAAAAAAAAAAAACACTGCTGAATGTCATTCTTTGTTATTTCTTATCACTTCTCATTTTTCAAAGCTCTTTAATATACTAGTTCACTTGATCTTTACAACAAATCTGTCAGAAGGGGTTGGAGGAAAGGAAAGCTCATATCTTGAATGTTTCTGAGATGCAGAAACTGAGATCTGGGGAGTCCTTCTGACTTGTCCTGCATTACAAAGCTAAGAAGGGGTGGAGTCACAGCCTTGAATTCCAAGCCCTTGACTTTTCATTCAGGACTGTCTTCCAGGCCATCACTTTTTATTATTCTTGATTTGTTGCATGGTGTCTACATCAGACTTTGTGTTCAATAAATGCTTATTAAGCAAATAGTTGAACCATCCTGTGGTGTAGATTAAACCCTGTTCCCAGAAACATAACCAATCAGTGGCTTGTGCCTGACACATTATAGTCAAAAGACGTTGGTCTTATTCACGGAAGTGTCAGTGAAGAATGGGGGATTGGGAGGCATGGTAATTTTAGTTCACTGCTGTTTTTCTAAAAGGTCTCATTATACTTTAGCATTGTTTTCTGTACCATTTTTATAAGTATAAGAAAATAGTATAAGTTTAAAGAAATAAAAATGATAAGGTGTCAAAACTCTAAATTGTCTGGGAATTACTACTTGAGACATCCAAATAAATCAGATTACTCTAGTGACTTGCTTGTCTTCCTGCCCTATATCACTCTTCTCTTCTGGGCTGGGGCCATTTAACCCCTATACCCAAGCTCCAACTCTACTCCACGCTTAGGAACGAGTCTGTGCCTGGTCTATAGAAATGGTAAAGGCTCTAGATCAGTAGTTCAGGGCCTCAGCAGCAAATCACTCAACCTACTGGACCAAATCTGACCTGCTCCTCCACACTGGGGCCAGGACGCCTGCATGGCCTATGACTCCACCCCAGCCTTGTGGCATAATTATAGACACTGGGAAACTGGATCCTTGTCTTCATTCTTTTACTCATCACAAACTCAATAATGAATAACCTACCATTTGTAGGCATCTATTCTTCCAGTTATTAACAAATGTGTATTGAGGACGTATTTTTTGTCAGGCATTGTGTCTAGTACTGGGAAACAGAATAAAAGATAAGACACAGTGCAGAAGCTCATAGTCTCTAGAGTGCTCTAGAAGTTCATGATCTGGAACAATGTGTAGGGAATATACCTGTGAGTAAACTGTAAGCTGCAAAATAACACGATTGGACCTACAAACAGACCATGCACAAAGTGCTCTGAGAACACATAGTGGGGAATGACTGGTTCTGTTTAGAGCAATGGAGTGATTGAAGAAGGCTTTGCAAAAGATGAAAAAAAAGTCATGGAGGATATTTCAAGGAAGAAGTGAGAGGACATTCCAGGTAAACAGGATAGCAAGTGCAAAACCAGACACGCGTGAGGGGCCGCATCACTTGTGAGAGAGGTGAAAGTATCCCAATAATAATAAAGCCCAGTGCTGAGTGCTACCAATGGCCTAGGCAATGGGTTAAGTATTTTGCACACAGGATTTTATTGAATCCTCCCTTCATTTCTGAGATTTACCTATTTTCATAGATGTCATATTTCACCTTCAAAGAAATGCTTGCCATCATGAGGAAGTGGGTGAACCTAAGGAGTGCATAGCTGGCGAGATGGACCAGTAATTGGGCAATGATCTGTCAATCTACAAAACCTTATTCTTAAACCCTATACTGTGCTGCTTCCCTATCTTACTGATGTGGAGAGACGGGACTAGGGAGATGAATTCTTGTTCAGGATTACACAGTTGTGACAAGTTGAATCTGAAAGGAGGCCTGGGTCCGTCCGTGTTCTTTCCGCTACCTAAACTGTCATTCTGTGCAGGGATTTATTAAAGAGATTTCAGTGTAGAGACAGGAACAATACCCACCCCCCCACCTCAAGTTAGTGACAAGAATCCAGCTACTCAAACCCACAAAAGGAGTGTTACCTTTATGATGCAAAACAGATACATCAATGCAAATTGGCCCTGTGTCCTTTGCATCATGAAAGGGAAAACTACCCAGCTAGAGGAGTTTCAGGGAAAAATGAAAAGGAAAGACAAACAATGGGCTGATGGAAGAGGGATTTGGAGTCCTTTGGGAATGAAAAAAGAAAAAGACAGTGGATTTCAGGTTGAGGCAGAGGAAGCACTTGGGAGTCCAGCAGGGGAGGGGGAAGTAGGAGCAAAGGATGTACAAGATGCAAGAAATAAAGAGGACAGTGAAGGCTGCTCTTGTCTAGAGAAGCTGACAGAACACACATCAGTAAAGACGGCTTTGTCTGAAATCCACAGAGGAGAAGTGGGGAGGGGTATGGTGAGAAATTAATGGAGGAAGAAGCAGAGTGTTGAGACTAAGGGTCCCACCGGTGACGAAGCGCACAGTCCCAGTAGGAGGAGAAAGGCATGGCTGAGGAAGTTACAGTCTGAGAAAAAAAAAAGAGTAACACAAAAAAGAAAAGCTAAGAGGCTTAGAAAGGAAGTCTTGGAGGATGAAAACAAAATCACACAAATACAGAGGAAGCACAACTCAGAGTAGGAGACGCGTACTACAAACAGAAAACAGAGCATGTGGGCTCTGAGTGAACAACAAGCAGAGATCATTTTTGCCAGAAGACAATGAGAAAGAAGGCGATGCAGATGCAGAAAATATAAATGATTCATGAAAGGAGCGAGGGTCGGTAGCTAACATTTACTGATCCTCTGTAACGTACCCAGTGTTTTACATATGGTCTATCATTTAGTTCTCCTACGTTGTCAGCACATTTAGCCATGTATTCCAGATCCCGTAGAGATCACGTGTCTTGACTAAGGTCATACCTTCAGTCATGCTAGAGCCAGGACAGAATCGAGAGTGTGCCTACGTCCAGACATGCTGCTTTACCCATAACCTGTGTCCATGAGGACTGGTTGGTTATACACTGGTCACTAGAGAAGGGCAACATAAGTCTAGAAATTCTATTTAACATACTCTTTGATGTCAAAATTCAACCAATGGTAATCATCTCAAGCGATATGCATAGTTCTTGGAACACAGAGAACACTCTGGAAATGTCCCTTTCCATGATTTTAGTTACCCAGAAATCATACCTGAAAATTGATATGATTTGTGCGTGAGCAAGAACAGATACTTTAAAGGCCGGAGGTGGAAAATGCTACCATTTGTGATAATTTGGTTACTGAGAACTAGTCATAAACATCTCTTCCTAATTGTGTGTTTAGTGACATCATGTTGGTATCTTGAAATTAGACACAATGGAAATATTTACACCACAGAAATCAGCCAACACTATCAAGGTTTTCTACTCCCCCTCTCCTGTCCCTGGAGAACTGGTTGTTAAACTTTCGCTAGCACACCAATAAATATTCACTATGTGGGTAGGAAGATGCATGATCTCAGTTATATAATAGGAAAGGACAAACATAATGTTTTTTTAATGAGTTTGCCTTTCCCTAAAACACACACACACACACAAATACATTTGGAGAAGCAAAATGATTTTTTTTTTTTTGAAACAGTAAAGCAGATTTATTTGGAAGAAGATTTTAACTATCTTAGGGAAGAACAAGGCTTTGGGAAGTGGCTAAGTATGACCTACGAAGCTTCATGTTTAAAATTGGAATCAAATTACAGATATTCAGACACATATGTTAAACTACTGAAGTGTAGTAGTGATATTTATGAGGGTAGCTTCTGGAATAAATGCCTCCAGGATTTAAAGTCTGGCTTTGCCACTTACTAGCCATGGGATCTTATAAACCAGTTAATTAACTTCTCTGTTGAAGGTTCATTTGTAAAGTGAGGGTAATAACAATGCACCTCAGAGGTCATCAATAGAACTCCACAAAGCAGTGCAGGTCAAGCTATCACACAGTGCCTGGGACACAGCGATCACTCACCAAACGCTGGCTCTAGGACTATACTGAACCACAAATTGGGCCTGGAAAGTGGGTAGAATGTATGTGTAAGCAAGAATAGACATGATAAAAGGGGTGCCTGGGTGGCTTAGCAAGTTAAGGGTCCAACTCCTAATTTCAGCTCAAGTCATAATTTGGGGTCATGAGATCAAGCTCCACATCCAGGTTCACGCTGAGTGCAGGACCTGGTTAAGATTCTCTCTCTCTCTGCCAGCATTACCTTGATCCTAAACCAGAGGAAAAAACCCACCATAAAGGAGAATTACAGACCAATATCCTTGATGAACACGAATGCAAAAGTTCTCACCAAGATACTAGTTAATAGGATCCAACAGTGGTACATTAAAAGGATTATTCACTGTGACCAAGTGGGATTTATTCTTAGGCTGCAAGGATAGCTCAATACCTGCAGATCAATTAATGTGATACCATATTAATAAAAAAAAAAGGGGGCAAGAACCATATGATCCTCTCAATGGATGCAGAAAAACCACTTTACAAAATACAGCATCCTTTCTTGATAAAAACTCTGTAGTGTAAGGATAGAAGGAACCCACCTCAATATCATAAGAGCAATATATATATATATATATATATATATATATATAGTATGTATGTATATGTATATATACACATCATAAAAGCAATTTACATGCTTTTATATACATATACATATATGTATATGTGTATATATATATATATATATCGTAAAAGCAATTTATGAAAAACCCACAGTGAATATCATCCTTCTCGATGGGGAAAAACTGAGAGCTTTTCCCCTAAGGTCAGGAACACAACAGGGATGTCCACTCTCATCACTGTTATTCAATATCTTACTGGTAGTTCTAGCCTCAGCAATCAGACAATGAAAATAAATAAAAGGCATCCAAATTGGCGGAGAAGAAGTCAAACCTACTCTTTGCAGATGACATGATAAATGTAGAAAACCCAAAAGGCACTACAAAAAAATTACTAGAACTGATACAAGAATTCAGCGAAGTGCAGGATATCAAATCAATGCGCAGAAGTCAGTCACATTTCTGTACACTAACAATGAGGCAGAAGAAAGAGAAATCAAATAACGGATCCCATTTATAATTGCACCAAAAACCATAAGATACCTAGGAATAAATCTAACCAAAGAGGTAAAGGATCTGAACTCTGAAAACTATAGAACACTTAGGAAAGACCTTGAAGAAGATACAAAGAAATGGAAAATCATTTCATGCTCATGGATTGGAAGAACAAATATTGTTAAAATGTCTATGGTTCCAAGAGCAATCCTGGTAGGGATTTCAATAAATTCCCTATCAAAATACCATGAACACTTTTCACGGAGCTGGAAAAAACAATCCTAAAATTTGTATGGAACCAGAAAAGACCCCAAATAGCCAGAAGAATGTTGAAAAAGAAAACCAGAGCTGGTGGCATCACAACTCTGGACTTCAAGCTATATTACAAAGCTGTGGTCATCAAGACAGTGTGGTACTGGCACAAAAACAGATACACAGATCAATGGGACAGAATAAAGAACCCAGGAATGGACCTTCAACTCCATGGTCAACTCATCTTCAACAAAGCAGGAAAGAATATCTAATGGAAAAAAGACAGTCTCTTCAAGAAATGGCACTGGGAAAATTGGACAGCCACATGCAGAAGAATAAAACTGGACCACTTTCTTATACAATGCATAAAAATAGATTGAAAATGGATGAAAGACCTAAATGGGAGATAGGAATTCTCAAAATTCTAGAGGACAACCCAGGCAGCAACCTCTTTAACCTCAGCTGCAGCAACTTCTTGCTAGACACATCTTCAAAGACCAGGAAAACAAAGCTATTGAACTATTAGAAGTTCCTCAAGATAAAAAGCTTTTGCACAGCAAACAGTCAATAAAACTGAAAGGCAGCCTACAGAATGGGAGAAGATATTTGCAAATGTCTTATCAGATAAAGGGCTAGTATCCAAAATCTGTAAAGAACTAATCAAACTCAACACCCCAAAACCAAAAATCCAGTCAAGAAATGGGAAGAAGACCAGAACAGACATTTCTCCAAAGAAGACATACAAATGGCCAACAGACATGAAAAAATGCTCAACATCACTCAGCATTAGGGAAATAGAAATCAAAACCGCAATGACAATCATTATATGGTGTCACTCATACGGGGAATATAAAAAATAGTTAAAGGGATTATAGGGGAAAGGAGAGAAAATGAGTGGGAAAAATCAGAAAGGATGACAAAACATGACAGACTCCTAACTCTGGGAAATGAACAAGGGGTAGTGGAAGAGGAGGTGGGTGGGGGGACAGGGTGACTGGGTGACAGGCACTGAGGAGGGCACTTGATGGGATGAACACTGGGTGTTAGACTATATGTTGGCAAATCGAACTCCAATAAAAGGCTATCTATGTATATATTTTTAAAGATCTTTAAAAAACAAACAAAAAAACGTAGCAAGATATCACCTCACACTGGTCAGAATGGCTGAAATGAACAACTCAGGAAACAACAGACATTGAGGAGGATGTGAGAAAAGGGACTCCTCTGACACTATTGGTGGGAATGCAAACAGGTGCAGCCACTGTGGAAAACAGTATGGAGGTTCATCAAAGGGTCAAAAATAGTGCTACCCTCCCCCCCCAGCAATCTTAGGTATTTATACAAAAGATACAAACATAGTGATTTTAAGGGGAATCTGCACCCCAATGTCTATAGCAGCAATGTCCACAATAGCCAAACTATAGAAAGAGCCCAGATGCCCATCAACAGATAAATGGATAAAGAGGTGGGTTGTGTGTGTGTGTGTGTGTGTGTGTGTGTGTGTACATACATACACATCTCCTATATATATATCCAAAGATGTATATAATGGATTGCTACCCAGACATCAAAAAGAATGAGATCTTGCCATTTACAATGACGTGGATGGAAACAAAGGGTCTTATGCTAAGCAAAATAAATCAGAGAAAGACAAATATCTTATGATTTCACTCTAATGTGAAGTTTAGGAAACAAAATAGATGAACATAGGGGAAATGAAGGAAAAATAAGACAAAAACAGAGAGGAAGACAAACTATAAGAGACTCAACTATAGGAAACAGACTGAGGGGTACTGGAGGGGAGGGGAGTAGGGGGATGGAGTAACTGGATGATGGGCATTAAGGAGGGTGTTAAGTGCACCTAATGAATCACTAAATTGTATCTCTGAAACTAATGATATACTATATGTTAATTAGATTGAATTTAAAATAAATAAATAAGATTCTCTTTCTCTCTCCCTCTCCTTCTGTTCCTCCCTCCTGCTCATGCATGCTCTCTCTTTCTCTCTCTCAAAAAAAAAAAAAAAAAAAAAAAGAATCGACATGGTAAGAGTTAGAGGAAACAGTGTTCCTTCTTCTTCTGATCATTCTAGGGCAGTAGTTGAAATTAATCTTTCAAGTGCTGAAATATTGGACCCCAACATATAGGAGATGCTTAAACTCCTCTTAGAGCTAGAAGGGAATACGACACATTGGGGAGTTCTTAGCTTCTTTCCTATGGGCTCAACTGGTTGGGTTCTATCAGTGTTTCTCAAGTCTGCTTATTATCAGAGTTGCCTAGGTAGCTTTTAAAAAATGTACTTCCTATTCTTAGAAAAGTCTTGTTAAGTCCTTAGGAGTTGGGGCCCATGAGTCCCTCACTTTTCCAAAGCAGCCTCTCCCCAGGAGACTTTAGTGAACAGCTGGGGTTGGTGACCACTGGGTACATGCCAGCTCTGTATCTATAAACCGAAGCTAGAGCTTCATATCCAGCTGCCAGCGCAGCTCCACCCTGGACGCTTCTCTTGCACCAGCCGCTGCACCAGCATTTGGGGCCACTGACAATCACAGTAGAGCACCATTGGGGAAGCCACTGCTTGCAGGGAAGCTCAATCCAACTCTGGTTAGGTCTGGTTCCTGAGACAGCTCTGGCTTGTGCTGAATCCACATCTGTCTGCCCCCCCATTCTCTCCCCACCCCGCTTCGATGTCCACTTGTCACCTTAACTTTCTTTCTCAGGGTGAGGTGGAGTCCGTGTAGAGTAGAAGTCAGCACACAGCCTGGCATCTTGGGAGAGCCCGGGAAATACCCATGGGAGCCTGTAGGCCAGAAATCCTACTGGAGTCCAGTGTAGCGACAAACAATGGGAGCTATTCAGCTCAGAGAAGGCTTGCCAAGAAAAAGGGAGTTTTATCTGGACCATGAAGGATAGAAAGGTTTTGAGGAGGTGGAAATTGGTTTTGGGAAATGGTGAGGCTCCATATTGTAGGAAGGGGCATGAAAAGAGATAAGCCTTAGACCTGTCACGCATGGAGTGGTGGGGTGGGTGGGTGAAAGGGGAGCATACTGGAGGCAAGTAGCCTCCCATGCATGGGCTCTGTATACACAGGGGAATCCATGGCCCAGTGGGGTGGGAGGATTTTAAGACCAGAAGAGCAAGGGGTCCGTGCAGTCATTGAGAGGGGCTCTAGTGCTCATATAGCCCTTATGACGTGCCCCCATTCCACCTCTACCGTCTAACTCCATTCCCACCCTAACCTGAGAATGTAATCATCCTTATTCCCACTTCATGTGGGGACAAACTGAGGTTAAGGGAGGCTGTGTGGCTGTCTCAAGGCCCCCCAAGCAGAAAGTGCTAAAAGTCGGAACTCAGACCCAGGTTGGCCCGTTTCCAAATCTCAGGCACCTCAAGGCATGGGATTAAATCCCAGACAAATAAAAGAACAGGTGACAGCAGTCATAGGCAGGGGATGTAAAGAGAATATTTAGGAAGAAAAAAAAGGGGAGTTGGGGAAGCAGGCACACATAACACACCCATGCGTACACGTACACGCACACAATATGCACCAGCACTTACTCTAGTCTGAGCAGGCCTCCCCACTGTCCTCTGGCTAATATATTCTGGGCCAGGTCTAGAGGATCTGGGAGAGAATGACTTGTCGGCTCATAGGAAGTGAATGATAGGACGGGAATTACCAATAATCCTACTCTCCTCTTTCCAACCCTCCAAGGGACTAAGAGGCCTGTTTTGTTTTGTTTTCTCTCTTCAGAAAGGTTTCTTTCTTTGCAAAACCACTGGCCTAGATTGTGTCTCTCTTCCCCGCGGTGTTTAGCCAAATGCAACTGGAGACATAACAAGATTGAGCCTTTGCCACGGGATACAAAAATAATAAAAACAAAGCCATGCGCGTTCGGCATTCCCATTCAGAAGGGCCTCCTGTCTCTTCCACTTGGGGCTTTTGTTTAAATTAAATTACCTTCCGCCTGTTGTCACCCAGGTTCTCTATGTATCTAGTGCTTGAGCCACTTGAGACGAATGAGCAGAGCCCACGTTGTTGGGTCAGACCGCAGGAGACACAGGCTGCCACTTTCTCCCAAAAAGAGCAGATTGTTTTGCGGCCCTGAAGGTCTCACTCCATGCTTTACAGGATGGAGATAAAAGGAGCCAAGGTGTCCAGGTCTCGTGATCTTTCAGTTCCTTCTGTCACAAGACCAGGTGTCCCGGACGCTCGGTGGAGCAGTGAAGGCAAGGCCTCGGCACGCCCTGCTCACTGGCCTCTGGCTCGGGCCTCCCTCCCTCCGATCCATCCAGCACTTCATCCCCTAAGTGACAGAGAGAGAGCTCTGACCTCGTCTCTCCCTGGAGCAAAGGGCTTCGCCGTTTCCTAAAAAAGGTCCTTCTCAATCTGCTCCCCTTTCCAGCCCTTTCTCTTCTTTATGTCGCCCATCCTTTTATTATGGAAAATAAACACAGTAATAGGTATGGCTTATTGCGGGCTTGTTATGCGCCAATCACTCGCTACTCGCTACTCGTTGCATCTCTTTTCTGTATCCCATTGTGATGTCCTGAGGCAAGAATCTGCATTGCCCTCGTTTCACCAGGCCGGATGACCAAGCCCAGGAACAAAGCCATGGCAGACGTTTCAGAAAATCTTTTCCAAATCGTAATCTGTTCTATCTCCTAGCTGTAGGTGGGGGCACGGCAAGGGGTAGAGGCTAGCTGCAGCCTCGCTCGGCTCTCGCGCCCGAGACCCCTGGGTTTGCATGAGCCTGGACTCGCTTGCTTGCTGCTCTGCGCCTTCGGTGCTATCTGATAATCCGAGTCAGTGAGGTCATCGCTTCCAGCACCTTGAGGAATGCTGGCCTCGAGGAGGTCCTCCACCCAGGTGGCCCTGCTTGCCGGTAGCTCTCTGGCCGCCCACGGCCCCTTGCCGGCGGTCAGGACCGTGCCCACCCCACCGCTCTTCCCTGTTGGGCCCCATACACGCTGCTTAGTTTGGGCTCTCCTGAGCCTGGATTGCTCCTGAGCCTGGATCGCTCCTGAGCCTGGATCGCTCCTAAGCCTGGATCACTCATGAGCCTGGATCACTCCTGAGCCTGGATCACATGTTCTGTTTGGGTTGGGTTTTCATGCCGCTGCCCTTCGGGGCCTGGCAGGTAGCAGGGGCTCAGGGACCGGCCCCCAGGCCCCACTGCTAAGGAGTGGCCTGGGCACAGGTTTCTGGACTTCTTCCCACTTTGTCTTACTGGCTGGGGGGACGGGAAGCCTACCAGACGGGGACTGCCCGCTGCCACCTGCAGCATCCCTGCCTCCACCGCCCCCAACGGCCGCTCCGCATCTGCTCAGCAGCTGGTCACCGAAGGGGACCAGGCGCCAGCTGCACCTCTCACCTCGTCGTCCCGGCTCAAGGCTGGTGTGGTGTTAAGCGCCCCAGGCCCCCGGACAGACAGGCGGCTGTCGGCAGTGGACAGACAGTGGAGCGGCATAGATAAACCGTATTCCCCAAGGGGCCCCGGAGAAGGGAAGCCCTGGGTGCGTTCGTTGAGCATTCCCTGCATCCCAGGCCGCGCAGCTGGTGCCTCGGGGATGCTCCAACCACCCGACAGAGGCAGTGTCTGCAGGAGGCTCTCAGAGAAGGGTGTCCCCCCAACCCAGGACAAAGGCTTTCCCACGGGCCGGAGCGACTGAGGCCCCGAGGGCCGCGTCTGACTCTACCTCCCCCTGGACAGGCCTCATCTCCCCTCCTGGTGCCCGCAAAGCGACAAGTGTCAGCGCCGGTGGTGCCTGGCGGGTCAATCTCTGGTCCTCCACTGACGGGAGGAGGCTGGTTGGGATGGAGGGACACACTAAGACACACGGGCTGCCGGCTGGTGGATGGCACGGGCCCAAACACTGCCTAGGTGGCATCGCTGCCATTCATAGGTATGTATACTCTTCATGGGTATGATTTTAGCTCTTACTATTTTGCGGTGGCAGAAGGACTTCCTGCCCCGGATACATGGCTGAACTAAAGCTTCCACAATGACACACACTCGCACACGAAGGCCTCGACAGCAAGTGGAGCCACGCAGGTAATCCATCCGTGGCCCCCGCCGCTTCCCTCCACCTCTGCCCACGTCTCGGATTATCAGCAGTGGGACCGTTGCTCCTACCCCCCACACACACTCTAGGGGTGGCCACTTCATGCCCAGCCAGCATCCTCCAGGGCAACAGGCAGATCCGGTCCGGGTCGAGGCCATGCCTCTCGGTGTCCCTGTCACATTAGACAGAACAGGAGACGAGCAGAGAGAGACGGAGGAGCCCGGGCCCAAGTGCGTCGTACCCGCGGCCTATCGTACAGAGTTCTTGGGAAGCTTCCCTTCCCTGCTGTCCCCCATTCTCTCTCTGTTGCTCAGCTGGCATGTCCTCGAGGTCGGGAGGTTGTCGTCTCTTCTCTCTGTACCTTTTCGCCATCTGGTAAGAAAACTGCACACTCGATGAACGCTCTCTGGTTGCTGGCTCTATAGCTAATATCTAAGTGATTGATTTTATTCAACTGGAGCGTCTCCTTCAGGGAAGTAAAACTGCCATGTCATGAATCTTTGACTCTCTGGCATAAAAATACGGGAAGAAGAAATTCTATAACCCTGTTATGCAACTGACAACAATTACGGCCAGTGACACATTCCCCTAACGACAGTGATTCTCCTCATGTTGTAACATTCCAGAATGTCTTTTTGTTTCTTGACACAGAGGGTGGGGTCACCCTCAAGTTTCAGCTTTTTAAGTAAAACAAATCCCAAGTCACGTTACTGTCAAGCTGAGTCTTAACTTCCCCATCGTCCTACAGCACGGTCACAGCAACACCAGGATGGGAGCATGAGTCCTTTAAGGGACTGTCGTCCAGAGGACCAGATGCTAGGGAATTCCCTGGGCTTTCGTTCTGATGGGACCTTCTCCATCTCTTAACAAAAGCACACAAAAATAATTAGTATTTTTGAGTGATCGCTACATGGCCTGCCCTTTGGTTGTATTAACTTGTTTAATACGTTATCTTTCATTGAAAGATGAACAAACTGAGAAATAGTCCTGACCGATGACTTTGCCAAGGTCAACTGATGTCAGCTATTGACATTACACAATGAACTATTTCTACTGTATCCCCCCCCCCCCCGGGCTACAGCCATGCTCTTCTACTAATATTTCACAGATTCAATCCCTTGTGCGCTATTCCTTTTAAGAATTCCCTTTCCTTGGCCTCTACCATGGTCCACCCACAGCACTGATTTTTAAAAATTTCTAGATCAAATGGAACCTCCTTGATAAAGCCTTCCATGATTGCTTCTAAGAAGACCAACCCCCCACCCCATCCCAGTTGGCTTAGCAGTTTGTGCATGTACATACGTGTGTGTGTGTGTGTGTGTGTGTGTTAATTATTTGTTGACTCCTCTCCCTTACCAACCTGAATCTGAACCAACAACTTTGGAACATGTCTTTGTTGTTCGTCTCTGCCACCTCATGCACCTTGCAGTGTGCCAACAACAGAGTAGCTTGTCCATAAATGTGAGACGGAAAGATGAGTAAAATGAAGAAAACTTTGAGGGAGATAAAGGAAAGTGAGAGCCTTACTCTTGCTAACTCAACTGCCAATGAATCTGAGAGGGAGGGAGTAGCGTCCTCCTTTTACAGCTGAGGCAGATAAGACAGATAGGTAAGACAAGGCATCAGGATACAGATCTGTCTGACTCCTGAGTTTGTGTTCTTCTCAATACATTAGAAGAAGAAAAGGCACATTCTTTGGGGGGAATGCAGTGGACATTGTCAAATGCAGAAGCAGGTAATGGAGTTCACAGATAAGAAGGGAAGGAAAAGAGGGAAGGAAGAAAGAAATTCAGAAAAGGAGGAATGCGGGATGCTGACTGTTCAAGGTGGAATGGGAGACAGGCCTTCCTGGGTAAGAACCGACTTTGTGCCCAGTAAGAAGGTGCAAAGGAGGGAAGATGGAAGTGACATTTAGACAGATGAGAATGGCACCGGAATTGAACCCCGGATAATTGGACGAGTTTCTTTGAAAACCGTTTTGGGAACCAGAAAAGGGCAAAGACAAGGGCCCATGGCAGGCAAAGGACGAAGAATGATTTAGAGGAAGATGCCATAGCTCAGGAAGGGAGCGGCTTGACCTCGCGGCTTGAGGAGGGAAGTGCCTGGGAGGTCTAGCAGCACGACCACTGAGTACATCTTTGGTGGCTGTTTGCAGTGGCATATGGCTGAGGGATGAAACAGCCCCACGGTGAGAGAAGGGATAATCGTGGATGGCATTTTAAGAACGAGAACAGGAAGGAATGAGTAACCAGAGGTCTCTGCTGTGACCAATGGCCAATTGTGAAATTTACGCAGAGTGTTTACTCTTAACTGGCAAGAATTCACAGATGGTGGAAGACACCCGGGGTCACACTGCGCCTTCATCGCTCACTGTTTGGGAGCCTGTGAGATATCACTTTAAATGTCAAGTGTGGGAAAAGGAAGGATAATTGCAAGCATTATAGTGTAAGAAAGTGCTTGGATTTAGACAAACTATAGTTTTCTCCTTAAGATAATTCAAAGTAGCCAAGTAACACGTTGCTAAAATATAGAAGAATAGCATAAAAGTGATATATGGGTTAATTTTACCGCTTTTTAAAATGAATGGGCAAGACGGGAGGTATTCTTGGGATTATACAATTGGATCATACAGTTCAGAAGAGGAAACCCTTCCTTCAAGGGGTTTTCAAGCCCATGTGACACTGGCTTTTCCGATCTATGTAGTACTTTCCCTGAATTTTCTTGAATCCTCTCTTCCATTTCATTCTTGTAGCTGTCATAGAAGTGACTCCATAAACCATTCACCCCATGGACAAAGAGACAGACACCAAGGGACAAAGAGATCAAGGGTCTATTTGTTAAACAGACGGTGATAGGGTCAATGCCCCATCCAATTGTCCTAATTCTCTCTGCCATAATCTTTCACCTGCCACTGAACTCAGTGGATGATAGCTAAGCCTTTTCCAGAAATGAGGGAGAATGGGGAAAAATTATAAACGTGTGAATAAACTACTACTTTATTATTGAGTCTCCCATTTCTATACCGTATGGTAAGTTTTAAAATGCTGGAACCACATGTTAAGGATGCTCGAACATCTGCATATTGGAGTTAAGCCTCTGCTCATAGAATAGAATTGCAGGAAAGGACATTTAACTCCAGCCCCTTGCATTTTATAAGATAAGCAAATAGTCCTGGAGAGATGAACATACTAGAATGTCAGAGACCCGGCCTGACCCTCAAGGGCCATTTGGTCCATTGCTTTCCAACAGGCAAACTTCCTTATGGCAATATCAATTTTTTCCCCATATCTCTTGTATTATTAATTTTGTTCTCTGCTTTTGTTTTTGTCTAAAAAGGTCCACATTGTAATCTTATATAGAGATTTTTAAGGGGTCATATTCCTTACTCTTCACAAAACCTATCATAAATAGAAAATCACCGTGAAAATATATACATAATCATTAAAGATAATAGATTCTTCTGTTAACCACATAAGATCATCAACCACTTTGGAAAATGCTGATCCAGCCCCAGTGTCCCATTTTGTAGACAAGAGATTTGGGTCCAGGGCTAGGCTCTGAACCACACTACTACTTCCTCTACTCACTTACCTGATCTCAGCAGCCAATGTTCTAGTACCTGACAAAGGTGTTCCTTCCTCTTTGTGGTTCTCAGTTCTCAGACCTGGATAGGACATGGAGACTATGACAGTCCAACCAAAGATGATGTGTGGAGGGGATTCACATCTCTAGCCAGAGATTCATGCTCTGCCATAAATTTCAAAAGTGCTCTTTGCTGTAGAAAGTTTCTACAGCAGCTATCTCCCCACTGGGGAGCAGGACGTTCCTCCAGAGGATTCAGGATCTCAAACTTAAGATCAAAGCTACTGAATATCAACCTTCACCTGCCCCCCCCCACCCAACAATATTGGAAAAGAGGTTCCTAGGAAGACTGATAATGGCTCTGCAAGTCTTTGCACAGGAGATCCTGGTGTTTCCCAGAGAAAACCATTTTTGCAATCTTGATAGTCAATGGCAAGCCGAGTAGTCAGTTTGCAAAAGTAGAGCCGAAAGTTTTATTTTTATTTATTTTGGAATGAAAAATCAGAAAACTAAAATTGGCAGCAGATGCCTCAGACAGTTCAGAGCAGACCATGACATTTTTCTGGTATAAGTGTATGCGAGATGAAGAAAAGAAAATTAGCAACACACTAGGAGAAGCAAATAAGAGCCTAGGTCATAGTGTCTAAATGGATACCATAAGCTCAGAATCAAATTGGCCAGCACTTGCTTCACACTGGGTCTGACCTGGGAGGGTAAAGTGGGAATAACCCTACAGTGTGAAAGAGAGAAAGGACCTGACCAATAGGGGGTGTCTTATTTCCCTTTGCAAGAAGGATCACGTAATCCGTCCTGTTGACCTTGCTTTGGCTGTTAAGAATCGTAGCAATAACTCTCAAGGTCAAAACCAGTGACCGTATCGCATGTGGACTGTTATCCTCCATTTTCTGTGGTAACTGTCATTCTCAGATTTGTGCGTTACAATCACTTGGGCAACATTTCAACATACAGACTGAATCAGAATTTCTAGCAATAAGGATCATAAAGGTATCTAGAAAAGTGGATAGAAATAGATAATTAAAGTCCTCAAGTGATTCTTAAGCCAAGCACTCTTTAAAAAGCCGGAGGTAGTAAATTTTACCATCTTGATACACCGTTTCCATTTTTAATAGTTCTATTAAAACTATCTCCATTTGTAAGCTGCCCAAAGTCCTTAGTACAAATAAAGGGTGAGAGAAGATGCTAGAAGAACACAGAACAAATGAGAGAGAGACAGTGACTTAGAGACGCAAGGAAACATAGTAGATTTACCAGCTTAATCTAACTGCAGCATCCTGGAACAGAGAAGACTTTCTAACCTTCAGAGAGAGACTTCTGTTACCTTTCTAAGAAATGAAGTCAGAGGCAGCTTCTTTGGGGATTTTGTGAGAAGTTCAGAGCCTCTAAAACCTTTTTTCACATCCTTTTTTAAAAACTCCTTATTTCCATATAGGGCCTCCCAAAAAAAATCCCTCCAGTAGTAAGTGTTCATTCTTCATTGTGGAGGTGAGACTATCTCCAAGAATCTTAAGGGAAAGGTAGGCCAGAGTCCCCAAGATGGACCTTGCAGCCACACCTCAGAGTGGGGCCGTGGAAAGATGGTGGGACAAGACTCTGGGGTGGGGTGCAGGGGATAAGAACCCGGCTGGGTCATTTTAGGTCAGTCCTGTCGCTTGGCTCATGGGAAACAGGGCGTCGTTAGTGTGAGACAAGAGCTCAAATTGGCAACTGACTGGTTTTGATTTAATTACATAGTGATATGGTTTCTTAAGAGCATACAACACAATCCTTTCTCCTAAACGTGGGTTTAATTTTCAACAGAACACTTCTCGCATAAACAACATGTCGTTTCTAAACCCTTATTGCCATTCCCAGAACTGCTTGCAGCCTTTCAGAAACCCATTATTTTATAATTATAATCAAGACTATTAGGACAGGACAATTTGTGCCAAAAAGCACATTTACACTCAGAATTGTCACTTAGCACTGTCACAGAGAGGTATCCAACTCTATTTCTGCAGAGATCAAGTCAAATAGCAGATACTGCCTTTTAAACTTTCAATTTCTAGATGACATGGGAGTTACTGACCTTGTCGACTTTATTCTCCGGTCACTCCTCTGACCAGCCCTGGTAAAGTAGCCAGGAAGCCATGGCAGTTGTTACATGCGGGAGGAACGTAGTCCCGGGAATCAGGCCAACTTGGGTTCACTCCCTATTCCTCCCTCTTCCAACTGAACAATTCACATCTGCCCCTCAGTTCCTTTATCTGAGAAATGGCAAAGCTTGGTAGCTTCAGTACCAAGTACTTGCCCAAAGGATCATTTTAACAATGAAACGAATTGATATACATATTAGAATAGTCCTCAGCATGTACCGAAAAGAAAACCAAAAAAAAGCAAATGATAGTTATTATTAATACATATAAAAAGTGTGACTCATCCTCTCTGGGCATCCATTTCCTCATTGCTAAACTGAGGAAAGTAGTACCTAAGTCACAGGGGAACAGCAGCAATCGGATGAGCACACATGGTGCTCAGTGTATTTAGTTCTCTTTGATCAACTCTTTATTCCACCGGTTTCACTTTGAATTGAAAAGCTTGGTGCTCTCAGTAACAGAACCCAGAGTGTGTGATTTTATTCCAACCATCTGGAAAGTCCTTAGATTTTGGAACTTCCCCCATAACCTCTGTAAAGTCACCAGTCAGTGATTCTTATCAGGAAGTCTGACTAAAAAATGATACAGCTACTTAAGCATGTTGTTTACGGGAAGACCATCATCTAGTGGTCCTCACTTGGTGCATCGTTAAACATCTTTAATCATGTGTATCCCTGATGAACTTTTTCCCAGGCTCATATGGTTGTGACACTAATATCAATAAGTGACAACAACAGTAATCCTTCCCTTTGGTTAATATCAATCAAAAGTACAATGGTGAGATGGGAGGTTTCATGCATTTTTTTGAGAGGATAGTTTTCTGGGTAAAGAACAGTGCTATATAGTCCTGCTGTGAAGTGGAAGTGAGCTTACATCCTAAACTCAAAGGTCGCATTTATTAGCAGGTGGCCCTGGACACATTATGGAATGTCTCCAAGTGTTAGTCTCCTCATCTGTAAATTGGAAATAATTAGTATCTTCCTAATTCATTGATGTGACACAGTAAATGAATTAGTACATACAAAAAAAAAAAAAGAAGAAGAAAGTGTTTACACAAACGATTGGTCAATTAAAGGCAGTCGTTGTTAGTATTGTCAGTATTATCATTATAGCTAAATGAGGTCTGCCAAGAAAGTACAATTCACCCCTATTTTATGTATTGAAGTCTGAGCCTCAAGGCACTTGAGTGACTTTCCCACAATTATACAAGTACGTGGAGAGCCTAGACCAGATCTCACTTTGCACCCTCCCAGGTGGTTCACTGTCCGCCGCACTAGGATTCTGCTCCATTAAAAGAGTATGGGGGCACCTGAGTGGCTCAGTCGGTTAAGCTTCTGACTCTTGATTTCAACTCAGGTCATGATCTCAGGGTTATGAGATCGAGCCCCACATGGGGCGACACACTGATTGTGGAGCCGGCTTGAGAGTTCAGACTCCGTCTCTCTCTGTGGCACCCCCACTCCCTATCTCTCTAAAAAGAAAGGAGGAAGGAAGGAAAACAAAAACACAAACAATGACTTTTGTGCCTTCAATTCTAGCAGCAGTGT
This sequence comes from Canis lupus familiaris, assembly GCF_011100685.1. Classification (NCBI taxonomy): domain Eukaryota; kingdom Metazoa; phylum Chordata; class Mammalia; order Carnivora; family Canidae; genus Canis; species Canis lupus. Next base: position 71,783,400 of record NC_049232.1, on the reverse strand, counting down.
CTGGTAATGTGGTGTGTTTCAGAGCTGGGGTCCAGCCTGAAACACACCATTCTCCCACCCCAAGAGTCACAGGCTTGAGTTTTACTATGCGTATAAGGCCTCCTGCCTTAGAGACCTCAGGATTCCAGGCTTCTATGTCAACTTCGTATCAAGCTTGGGATTTTTCCTGTTCTTAAGGTAGGTCCTACAAGACCTAAATTTAGAGTTGTGCTGTGTCTCCCTTTCACTCTCTATTGTACCTTCTTGGTAGCCCTGTAGAGTAGGAGAGACGTACACTCACTACTCAAGAAAACAAACTAGAGCTAGCCTAAGAAACTTGTTCAAAATTATATTGTGAAGGTGTGGCAACCAGGATCCAAACCCAAGTCCATTGTACACATCTGCTAGACTAGCACCCCTATAATAAATAAGACCACATAGGATTTTCTTAATCCGCACTTTATTTATTTATTTGTTCGTTTGTTCGTTTATTAGAGAGCTGAGGGGAGAGGCAAAAGGAGAAGGGGAGAGAGAGAATCTCAAGCAGGCTCCATGCCCAGCCTAATGCAGAGCAAGAGCTCATAGCCTTGAGATCATTACCTGAGCCAAAATCAAGAGTCAGATGCTTAACCAACTGAGCCACCCAGGTGCCCTTTATACCCCCTATATTTAATAACAATGGCTAGACTATTATATGGGAAGAAAATAAAAGTCAGGTTTTACAGCCATTTCTGATTTCAGCGCATCAGGATGCTTCTTCCATTAGCTAAACAGATTATTACCGTTCCAGATGGTAGGTTGAAATTCACACTCTTGGACTCTGAGCTATTGGGGTCCTCTCATTTATCCAAGCTAAAAGAAGAGAGAGTAATGATACCAGCACAAAACCCAGTGCAAGATTCGTGCTGTATAGCTCCTCCCCCAGATCATCCATTTTAAATGCTGTGTTAAGTTACATTGCTAAGGTTGATGAACTCAGACTCTATCAGCTCCATATCAAGTTGCCTTCCAATGCCATTTAATGAAGAGATGGAAAGGAATAACGTATTTAAAGCCATGTGACAGAAAGGATCCACTGAGTGCAGGGTGGTAGGTAATTACCATGAACACAGAATCAACTGGGCCCAACTGGAAGGCCATTTGGATGGGCCTAACTGCATTAAAGTCCTGGGAACATCATGGGAAAGAATGTACTCTGTTGGAAAAGAAAGTTGAAGAGGGAAGGGCTTAGTCCTTCATCCTCAGAGGGAATAGTTGATTTCATGGGGTGCTTGATGTCTCTTATACAGCTCAGCCTTCAGCCCAACACCCCTCCTTTGGTTTCACCTTCGTATTTGGGTTCTGGTGCTGAGCTCTAGCCATAGCAAGGAGGAAATAAAAATAAAGAACAGTGGTAGTAAAATCTCTATAGGATATAAAAGGAAGGCATTAGAGAAACCATCTAGCCTAGTTGACTTGAGATATAAGAAAGACTGGGTTTAAATCATAGCTGAGCATTTACTAGCTGTGTGGCTTTGGATATGTTACTTAGAGTCTCAGAGTCTTTGTTTCCCAATGGGTAATAATGATGATATTACCAGTATCCAACTCAGGGTCATGGTATGGGAATTTAAACTTGATATCAGACATAAAGCCGTAGAGTAGGACCTAAATATAGTGACTGAGGATAACTGTTATAAGTCCTCTTCCCTTCCTCTGCAAAGTAACTTTTGAAATACTTGGAGTGAAGGAACCAAGTGGTGGAAGTAGTTAAGAACATCCATGCAGACAACAACAGAGACAAGAAACAGCTGTGGAAAGCTAGAGCCCCAGACATGCAAGGGCAGCAAAGAGCTGTGCTCTGGAACCGGCGTCCTTGAGGCACAGAGGACAACATCCCTGTAGAGATGGTTCTTCGTTCACTCACTAATTCTTTAAATAGGTGTTGTTTGATCTGCTATGTGCAGGCCATCGAGCTCAGGGCTAGGACAGCAAAGGATAAGTGAACATGCTCCCTGCCCTCACAGAGCTTAGTTATTCTTGTGGAAGACTGTGTTCATAAAAGACCCTCCAGGAACCTGCTGGTGATTTCTACCAAGGAAACAAAGTCCAGAAAGAGGCTAGGGTTCTGACAATCCCATGGGTGGGAGCCGAGTCAGAAAGAAACTGCATAATTACAATTACAGTCCTCCTGTGGTCCACGGGTTGGAAAATAGCAATTGCTATAATGCTGTTTTTGAGAAGACCACTCAATATTTCTTTCTGTTCACCCTTTATAAAGTCCCAGAGGAAAAAAAAAAAAGTCCCAGAGGATTACTCCTCCATAAAAATAGTGTTGCATATACGTGCAGTCATGCTTACTCCTGACAGCAGTTCACAGAGTAATGTGCTACCCTCATTTTATATTTGAGTTAGGGAGGCTCACATAAAAATGAAGCCCAAAGCAGGCATGGCCAACGGTAAGCCTGGGCTTGTGGCTTTCTCCAGAAGCCACAACATCCAAAACACTGGGGCAGGGGGGCCAAGGGGCTGGAGATGCTCTCTGGAGTCTGAATGGGGAAGCACTATGCCAAAGCTTACTTGTAGTGTCTTCTTTTCCTCTTTTCCAATTTTTATCCAGCTTTTCTGGTTCTTATGGATGACCCTTATTATCCATGCATACTTTGTTTGCCTCCCTCACACCCTTTATGGAAAGAAAAGTGGTATAATTAATTATATATATATATATACATATACACACATATATAATTCAGTATATTATATACAATATATAATATATATAGTTCAGTATATTTTCTCTCTCTCTCTCTCTCTCTCTCTCTCTCTATATATATATATATATATATATGCATATGTATTTGCCTAACAATTCACGGTTTCAGTGAAAAACCCTTGACCATTGTCAAGTACAAAGAGAACTACAGTGGTTTCACTTCTTGTTTTAGTAACTTGAAGTGTGAAGCAGTGGGGTGCCGTGGAAAGTGGGCTGCCCCGAGGAGGCAGGGGACCCACGTCCTGGCCCTGCTGCTCATTTACACTCTGTTTTATTGACAATAAACTCATTTCCTTGAACTTCAGTTGTGTCAGGAAAATGGGGAAACTAATTCTTAACCTGCTACCTCGCTCAGATAATAAGAAATTCAGATGTGGTCATAATTGTGTGACTATGTTCCAAGTTGTAGGATAGTACACAAATTTAAAGCGTTCTCTCATTAATATTAATTCCTCTCTGTTCCACTCCTCATCTCTCTTTAATCTGGAGAACTAAAATGGCTTCAAAGAACTGCGCTTGGGGATCCCTGGGTGGGATCATGATCCCAGAGCGTGATCCTGGAGACCCGGGATCGAGTCCCACATCGAGCTCCCTGCATGGAGCCTGCTTCTCCCTTTGTCTGTGTCTCTGTGTGTGTATGTGTGTCTCTCATAAAATAAATAAATAAATAAATAAATAAATAAATAAATAAATAAATAAATAAAATTAAAAAAAAAAAAAAAAAAAGAACTGCCCTTGGTCTGATTTTCCTCTTTCCTTCCCTTCCTTATGTTGCCATCATATCATTTCTTTCCCTCCTCGTCTGCCTAACCTGCAATTTTCAGAATCCCGTCTAGGAGAAGGAGGCCAGCATCAGCCTGGTATACAAGAAACATTCCAGCTGCACTTTGGTTTTCCTCCTTGGAGTCTTGAACATTTGCTTGAACTAACACACAGATGCAGAACACACACTCCAGTATGAACACAGACACATTCACCATAGCCTGGACACACACACAAACACACACCTTCAGGAAGACTCGGAGTCTAACACCACAGATGTTCGTATATAAGCAATCACATACAAACTTGAGAGTAGAAAACCTATCTCAAACAGCTGCAGGCACCACATCAAAGGCACGATCAGTAGAATCCCAGTGTTCCATGAGGACACGATCACACAGACACACGCACTTTGGCATTCACATACAGACAGCAACACTTAGAGGCATCTGCACAAATACACAGATTCACATTCATGACCGTGTAAGACTTATAAGCACACCCAGGCATGTTCAGAAACTCCTGTTATGCTCTGACCAAAATATGCTCTGGGGGCAGCCCCAGTGGCGCAGCGGTTTAGCGCCGCCTGCAGCCTGGGGTGTGATCCTGGAGACCCGGGATCGAGTCCCACGTCGGGCTCCCTGCATGGAGCCTGTTTCTCCCTCTGCCTGTGTCTCTGCCTCTCTCTCTCTCTCTTTCTCTGAATAAATAAATAAATCTTAAAAAAAATTATGCTCTGAAACACTCAGTCACAAACACGCTCTAGGGTGTGGCCACATTTTAAGTTTCGACAACCATGTTTTCCAAAAGTCCTTGCTGTTCTTCCTGGGGAAAAAAATTATGTGCTCTTCTAAGAATTCCCCTTAACATGACCCACATTAACCTCAGTGACATTATTTTCTCAGTAATAATGTCTGCTCTTTCCTAAATGTGGTCACAGGGAGTGGTACTCAACAGGAAGCAGCAACGTGCACTCCCCACCTAGAACCATTTCATATCCCCCTGAAAAAGTCAATGTTCCATGAGAAAATACTCATTTCCTGCAGAAGAAACTGCTGTAGCTCTTGTCATGTGGTCACCTCAGCCATATCAGCCCTATGTTTCTGGGACCATCAAGAACTGACCTCCAGGTCATCCTATTTCTTGGCCTGCCCTTAGCCCTGAATTGCACATTATTAGACCAGAAATTTGGACTTGTCTCTCTCTATTACAATGAGTGCCACTTTCAACCAAATTATTTTAATGTTTCCTTCATGACAGTCATAACTTAGTAGGTAATAACTTTAGAGTGACATCAAGTGACAAAATGATGGAGTGTATTTTACATATTCGCTTGAATGATAGTGCTTAAATATGGAAATTTCCAGCATGTCTCTAACAGCCTTATTTACGGTAAGAGTTTATAGAGGAGACATGAAAAATGAGAACTGGATTTTATAAAAACAAAAATGTATCAGGCAAAATTAGTTAATAAATAGAACATCCTAAAGAATGGCCAGGATATTTGTGGATATGCGTTAATCAGAATTCCTTTGGAACTAGTTGCTAGACTTTATTTAGCCTTTGTAAGGAAACTGGCTTAGAGTAGTGGGGAAGGGATCTGAATCAGGATCCTTTTGAGTCATCAAGCGGAATTTCAATTGCATTCAATAGAAAAGGGAAAAGTGGGCAAAGACCTGGTTCAGTTAAAACTGCCCAAACAGCTTTCAGAGAGCTAGCATGTCATGAGGTAGTTTCCACTCCAGAGACTCAGTTGAAGAACTATATCTCTTCCCTGATCTCTCTGGGACCCAGTCTCTTAGTTCTAACTCAGTTTGATGGGGTAAGAATTGAGTTGACTTTCCATGGACTCAGCCATGGACTCCTCAGCTGATTTGGTGGAAGCATCCACCTGGAGGTTCTGTGGTTTAGCACAGCTTTATTCCCTCTGCACTGTAAACTCCATGAGGTTGGCATCCTGCAGCCCTCGTGCACCACTGAATCATCCGCCCTTAGCACAGTGGCAGGTACATCGCTAACTGAACAAGTACTGGGTCCAGCTGGGCAAGAAGCACCACAGGAGCTTTTCATCCTCAAGCAGAGTTTCCTGCTTCATGCTAGCTTTTTTCTGCATCCTCTGTTCCTTCTGGACTCCACGGTTTACCATCCAGCAAGGCTTTTCGGAGCCGTCTCCAGAAGATGTGGCCGCCCCAGGACACTGTCTTCCCATTCCAGGTAAGTGTTCCTGCTGAGGAGGCGATACAGTTCCACCTGCTGCCGCAGCAGGGACTTCTCCACCTTCTGCAGGACAATGAAGATGATGCCAGCACGACTGCTAAGAAACTGCCAAGTCTGGGCAATCTCATACTCAAAGATGCACCATCGACTCTGGATGAAGTGTTGGGACACCACAACAATAACCTTCCGGCTTTTGTAGAAGCCTTCCTGGATGATGTTGGCGGCGATGGCCACACCAGGAATGAAGTCTCTGTAGTGAAGGCAGAGCTGAAAGGGGGGCACTCCCTCCTCCAAGTTCTTTACCAATTCATTCCTCACCCAGTCTTCATCCTGGCTTGAGTAGATAACAAATGCATCATAGGTACTTTCCCCTCTGTTATACCTTTTGCAGCCAGCGAGAAGCATCAGGTGAAAATAGAACTTATACGCTAAAACTGCTACCAGAGAAACCATGAGCACAGTGAAAACTGACACACTAATGATAGTCTTGCTCCTCTGACAGGTGGCATTCCTAAAACTTAGCAAGGGCATGTCCTTCATGTCTAAAGGTTTTGCACACACCATTTGTTCAACTTTCACCAAGAGCTGCCTGTGGTCTTTGACCCACTGCAGGAAACTCTGATGTTCACAGTCACAAGCAAAGTTATTCCGAGTAAGATTTAAGGAAACTAGATTACTTGGAAAATGCTGTTGTCCTTGTTCCTTGAAGGCTACTATTCGATTGAAACTGCAATCTAGGATCTGGAGGGAGAGGAGAGGTTCATAAGCTAGTGTATCCAATGACAAGAGGCTATTGTGACTCATATTTATCACCTGAAGTTTAGGAAGTGAGACAAATGATTCCTGGGACACCCGTTCCAGATGACACCTAGAAAGGTCCAGAATGGTTAAGTTAGTCAACCCTTTGAAAATATTTGGAAGGGAGTTGTCCGGAAAGGAATTATCAGCCATTTTCAAGACTTCGAGGCTGACCAAGCCATCAAAAATGCCCTGGAAAGCAACTTCAGTGCGAGTATAAGAAATATCAAGGTAACGGAGGTTTCTGAGGGACAAGAATACTGAAAAATCACTGGCCTGCTTCAAACTGGAATGCTGTAAATCTAGATATTCCAGTTGTTCTAAGCCCAAGAAGTTTGAACTCATGGTAATGATTTCATTGAAGCTCAGATCTAAATGCTTCAGTCTGGTTGTCCCAAAATCAGAGTGAGAGCAGCAAGTCTTGAAACTCAGGCGATTTCTACTGAGATCTAGAAACTCAAGGCTTTCCATCTTCATATCAGCAAAAGTGTTCATACCTTTGTTGGAAGTGAGAACAAACTCCTTGAGAGAGTCCAGCTCCCATGCGGGAAATTGTTCTAAGTTACAATTAACTATTTCCAACCGTTGCCATCTGAGATTTTTAGGAAGGTATTTTGGTGTGTCTAAATACAGATGCGCCAAAGAAATTGCAGAAATGTTTACCAACTGGTTAAATAAGTTAGTAGTATCCTTTGAGAAGCTATCAAAGTATGCTATCCGGAATTTTTCAATGGTCAAATTGCACAGTCCTTCCAGGAGAGAATTGTCAAAGCTTTCCAACTTCCTTTCATTTTTAAATTCTCCCAGAACCAACTGATTGATCTTTAAGCCAGCCAGACCTTGAATAAAAGTTTTCATTACATCTGTACTATTAAAATTACTTCTCAAAGTCAGTTCATGGAGTTTAATTTCTTTAAAGGAACCTGGTTGGATAAAGTATAAAGGGTTCAGGGACAAGTCTAAAGAAAGGTTGAGTAGTGGCATTTGATGTAGAACCTGCAAGTCTTCACGATAAATATTTTGGATCTTGTTATTGGAAAGATCCACGTTCTCCAGGTTGGGCATGTTAGAGAAATACGCAGGTAGCTTGAAGGAATGGATAAGATTGTGAGCCACATTAAGCTCCTTCAAGGTTTTGAGATGTCCAATGGGGAAATCCTCTAGAGATGTTAGTTTTGTCTCCTTGGCCACCAGCGTCTTTAAACTTGATAGTCCAGAAAAGGCTCTTGGAAATAATCTCTGGATAGGGTTTCCTGTCAATATCAAGATGGAGAGGTGGTTTAGGCCCTGATATGCATCATCTTCAATTACCTGAATTTCACACCTACAGGGAAAAGAGATACAGATTATATAATATTTCTGGGGAATTAAAACTCAAAAAAGAATAGCCATCCTAGTCATCTAGCTCTTTGTGCAGATGTGACATGATATGTGATTGTGTCTTGACAAAGACATGAAGCAGGATAGATGATGGCATGATCAAATAAGAAGCCCCACAGATTCAGTATTATCCTACTGGACACAATGACAAACTATTTTTGTCACACTAGGCACATGTGCTAAGCAGAGGCAGCACATCCCTCAGAAGGAAATCAGCTAAAGATCAATAATTGGGACACATGAAGACTGTACAGCTGATAGAGTATGTAACTACCTTGGATTAACTTTAGCCACTTCCTGTCACATATAATTGTGATTATCCGTCAGATTGGTACAGATGATACAGATAGCCGTTAGCTATAAGGCATGATAAATGACTGGTAAAGTGTCCAGTTCAAAGATATAAAAAAAAATTACACAAGAGTCACAGTTACCTCAAGATTTATGCAGAGCTTTCTATATATGATAGCTAGATATTTGAAAGTTGGAGTTATCACAGGTGAATGTTAGTAACAGGTGATAGGAGTGAGTCCTATGAAAGAAAAGGAAAGTGTACAATGAAACCTTACATCAAAGGAATGGACCTACATCAGGGGGATAAAAGCAGGCTTTTCTGAGAGCATGTGAGTTGAAATCTGAAGGATGGCTAGGAATTACCAAGAAAAAAGAAGAGCAGATATGAAAGCCCTGAAGTAGGCCATGATACATAGAGGAACCCTGAGAAACCGTGAGAAACTTCTGTGTCTGTGGAGTACAGAGAGGGAAGTGGAGGGACGTGAGATGAGGTTGCGGAGAAAGGAGGTTACAAAGTAGAGGCTTACAGACTGGATAAAGCATTTTGAATTTTTCCCCCAGAGAAATGGCAGCTATACTATATACAATATTCATGGAAGTGTCCTAGAGACAAGGTGCTTATCCAGATGAGAAATGGCAAGCTAATGATAAACACTTGCTAGCACTGCAGGTGCAAGCCAGTTAGCATTTGCAAATGAGTTATTTCCTGGTCCAACCTGAATGACATTTACAATTTCTCCACTTGTCCCATCCCCTCCATGAGGGTCATGGGTAATAAAAGTATTTTAGCCCAAGCTTTTGTTGATTAGTAACTCATAGAGGGTGGTGGGTGCCACAAAAAGAATAATTGAAAAGGGGGCAAGACATCTTGATTCTGCTATCTCCCTGGTCCTCTTATACCTCTGTGGATCTCAGTTATCACTTTTCTCAATGAGGCAACTAAACTTACTTATTTCTTACATTGCTGAGTTCTAGGATTTTATAACCTGTAACCTTATGTATTAGACTGGAGAGGTCTTGCTGTGTCTCTCTCTCATCAGAGGGAGCTCATCACTTTTGAGGAGCAGAGCATTAAGATGAGGAGAACATTTAACCTGGAAGCAGGAGATACAAATATGAATCTCTGCTGCCAACAAGCTCCACAAAATGTAGAGTGTGAACGTAGATCAATTACAAAAACTCTCTGAGCCTCAGTTTCTTCATCTAAAAAAGAGAAGACAAGTATATCAATAGGTTTCCATAGGAATAAAAGGCTGGCTGGAGGACTAGCTGAGTTACTATATGTGAACCCTGTAAAAGAGTATGAAAGGGCAAGGGACATCTATGGTACTATGTTTGTCCCTGTTGTAAGCCAAGATCTCCTTTGGTTAACCAAAGGGAGAGCTGTCCTGTCTCGAAGAATTTCTCTGAGAGAAATTCCTTGTGTATGTGGTGGTTTGAAGATGAATTATAAGAGACACTGTTTGATAAGAAACTACTTCTTGTTTTAAAAAGGGGGAGGGGTGAGATGCCTGGATGACTCAACGGTTGAGCTTCTGCCTTCGGCTCAGGGTACAATCCCAGGTCAGGGGCTCGAGCCCCACATCGGGCTCCCTGCACGGAGCCTGCTTCTCCCTCTGCCTGTATCTCTGCCTCTCTCTCTCTCTCTGTGTCTCTTATGAATAAATAAATAATTAAAAAATTAAAATAAAAAGGAAGAGGGATAATCTATCTTAATTAGAGTTCTTAACAAAATCCTTATTCAGAAAACTGAAATTTAGAAACTAATGAAGTGCTATAATAATATTTTTATCCTTATAAAGTCTACTTGTAAGGTTTTTAATATATACATGCTAACATTCATGATCACATTTATCCCTGTGGAGTAAGTCTCACCATTTCCATTACACAAACATGAAAACTGACAGTCAAAGAGGTGAAGTGACATGCCGCAGTCCACATGGCTATCAATGTTACAGGAGGACTTGGCTCGGCCTTCTGACCCCCACAGAGCTCTGTGCTCTACCCCACTAGCTTTAAAATGCTCCATTCCGCCTCTGTTATATACTCTGTCAATTTCTAAGTTAGAGTATAAAACATCAGATGCCCACTCTTCTTTCTACAGAAATATCTGCTATAAAGAGGGTTTTTGTGCTATGATCTTAGAATCTATTAAAAGTTTCTATAATAAAAAAACATATGTAAAATTCTTCTGTATTTTCCATAAACTATTATAGAGAATACGATCCATTATCCAGTACCTTTTAAAATAAGGCCCTAATGGTGATGATATTTTTAGGATTCAAGTCCCCTCAAAAATAATGATAATAATTTCACCTGTCCTAATAAATGATAAATTTCCCAGCATCAGGAAAGAAAGTCTTAGTCATTGTTCTTTCTCACAATGGATATTTTCCTTTGATCTTGTCACCTTTCTTCTTGGGTTACTTGCATCTTCCTATTTCCCTATCCTCTATCCCACTTTCAATATTCTAGACATTCTTTGAATCCCACTCTGTTCATGAAATCTGTCTTCACTACCCACTGCAGACAGAGTAGGCCCCTCTTCAGAACAACACAATATGTTGCCTCTAGTTTGCACTAGCTTATAACTTACTGGTGTATATTACCATCTTTATCTCAGGTTCAAAATCCAAAATCAGAATCGAGTAACATGTATTGCATGCCTAATATGTGCCTGGCACCATGCTCAGGATTGTGACATGTTCCTTCTTTCAAGTACATATGTATGCCCTCTTGAATCGCTGGGATTGTATATACCAATATACTCTTGTTTCCTAGCAGACTGTGTAATATATACCAAGTAGTCAGTAAATATCTGCTGTGAAAGAGTTTGAGTCAATTTTCTTCCCTGACTTAAAAGAATATCGAAAGATAGAGCTGTCCTTAGAAACCTTCTCATCCAGCTGCTCATTTCACAGATGAGGCAATGGGATCTGGAGAAAGGAAGTGGCTTATCCAAAGTTATACAGCAAGTGAGACATCTGTTGAATGAATAAGTGAATAAAGATGAGACTCCTGACATAAGAATGAAGTGATAGAACCGTGAACATTCTACCTTGGGCAATGTGTAAAAGCTCATTCATTACCTGGATAAATCCAGCACCTGCAGTTTTGGGAAGTTGGAGAAGCAATGGCTGCCTAAATGCCTCAGGGGGTTAAAGCTCAGGTCCAGTTTCTCGGTTGATGTGGGGATGTTGTTGGGGATTTTGCTGAGATTCAGCTCCATGCATTGGTAAGTAACGTTAGGAACCACCTGCAATGATCACATAGTAGATACAGCGTCTTAATGCATGCACCTCAACTGCCCTCTCTCCTTTCCTCTCCTAAGGCAGAGCAGTGGAGACCTCCATACAAGTATAGGGTCTGTCCATCCATCCATCTATCCATCCATCCACCCACCCACCCATTCATTCATTTATCCTCTCACTTTGTACTGCAGCTTTGGAAGGGCAGAGAACTTACCCTGTCCCCAGTTTCCTAACCTCTACTATCACAATGGCAGCTTTAGGGAGAGGTAACAGAATCAAGTGGTGAAAACATGAAGCTCTGGAGCCCAAAAGCCCTGGATTTCACCCAATTCTTCCATGGGCTATGGGGCAAAGTTTTTTTTTTTTTTTTTTTTCCCAGAGTACCCCTGCAATTGTATACAGCCTTGGGGAGACTACCAGTTAAGATGTCCAGACTTCACAGTCATAGCTCAACTTTTGCAGTGGCATTCTTTCCCCTGACTCATTGATGTTTGAGCATATGATACAGAAATGGAGAAAAATATTTAGGGATGTATAGACACCAGTGGTGGAACCTAGTAAATAAGGTCAAATAGTTTACGTTCCTTTGGTTTGTGTGTTTGTTTCCCTCATACTTTCCCCAATTCTTTGTAAACTCTTGTTCTCTAACCTCCCAATTTCTAAATTCTCTGATTTCTTCAACACAACTTCTTACTTAAGCCAGCTAATTTTGGTTTCCTGTTTAAAACCAATAAAATCAGTTAAAAGGATTAAATGAAATAAAGTATTTAAAGAGATTATCTCAAAGCCTGTTACAGTGAAATGATCAATAAATGTTAACATTAATTATTAGTAGTTTTTATTAATCCCCTACCATATGTGGGCATCTTTCTTATACGTTATATGCTTTAATTTAATCTTCAGATAAACCTTTTAAAGAAGAAGAATTCAGAGAGAAGTAATATGCACAAAGTATCACAGGTCACATGTGCAGCTCTTCACTTCACTGATATGTCTCCTGAAATGCTGCCCCTTATAGGAACCCCCCGCCCCGACCGTACTGTCTAATAGCACATGGTCACAGGCTTCCTTCCTTTACCCTCTTTCATCACACGCTGTATCTTCATCTAACATGACATTGTCTATGTGATTATTCCACATGTGTTGCTCATTTCCCACACTAGATTGTAAACTTTGGTATTCGTGCTCTCTGCTATGTCTCCAGCACTCAGAATTGTGTCTGGCAAATGGCTAATGCTTACTATTTATTGAGTAAATGAATGAATAACTGACTGAATGAAGATTTGCTTAGATCTGAATTGTTGGCATTTTCTCTAAGTGCTGTGGGCAAAGACCCATGTGATAGGGCTCCAGACTTCCGTGAGCTCACAATCTAGAGGAAGAGTTGAGATAGGAACACGACTCACACCACCGAAAAGGACCATAAGCCAGGCCTGGAAAATAACTTCCTCTAGCTCATAAATGGTAGTGATCAATTCTGGATCCAGGGATTATAGATGGCTTCTGAGCAAAAGAAGGTTTCAAGGGGAGTCTTGAAGGATGAGTAAGATTTAGATACACAGAAAGAGGAAGGGGGAGAGAAGAGTGTAGGCAAGAAGGGATGGAAACTAATTCAGAGCAGCTGGTACGCAGTAGAAGTGGTGAAGCCTAAGCCGGTGGGGAAGTAGAGCCCTATATCAATACTTTTAATCATCTAACAAGTGTAAGTTGAGGACCTACTATGTGCTAGGCACTGGGGGTAGTGTAAGCCTTGACAGTTGGCTTTTCTTATAATGCAGGTGCCTGATTTTAAAGCTTTGGTTGGGGAGGCATCCACTTCAAAGAAGGCTACCTCCAATAAACACAATGCCAGCCATGTCACTAGGTAAAGTGCCAGGCCACCTCCCCTCACTGAGCCTTCTTCTTATTACTCCCTCTTCCCACATTCACCTCCTCCTAAATCCCTGCTCTTATGGTTTAAATTCACCAAGAAGGAGGGAGCCAGGGAAATCCTAGCCCCTCATCCTCAGCCCCAGTAAGAACAGAACCCCGCATGCTTGAAAGCTTTTTCTCTCTTTACCCTCAACATTGTTGTGTGGCCCTACTTGTGCTGTATAATTTCCAGGATTTATAAGGAAGAACCTGTCAGTGCTTCAAAGTTCCCTGATGATGATTGCTGAAGAGTATCTTACAATCATAAAGAACCACAGGGGCTGGTTCAACCACAACACTGTTTATTGATAAGATAGGCTGAAACCAGCACAGAACACTAGGGTATAGTGATAAATAAAATTAGCAATGATGTTGTTCACTTATTGATTCCATTTCAAAGGGAAGGACAAATAATAGGTATACAAAAATGTATAATCCTGTGCTATTAAAAAAAAGCATCATAGAGATTAGAGGCAATGTGGAGGGTAGATGATCAAGGAACATTTCCAAGGGGAGGTGACATTTAAGCAGAAATATGAATAAAGTGAAGGATTAAATCATGAAGATTCTAAGACTGTATGGTCCAACATGGTAGCCAATGACTCCACACAGCTATTGCACACAAGAAACTTATTCTAAACTGACAGGTACATTAACTGTAAAATAATACTAAATTTTCAAACACTTAATACCAAAGAAAGAATGTAAAGCATTTTATTAATAGTTTAGTCTATATTAGATTTTCAAATAATATTTTGAATATACTAGGTTAAATAAAAATATTATTAAAACGAAATTTACCAATTTTAATTTTTTCAATGTGGCTACTAGAAAATTTAAAGCTATGATTTTTGTTAGCTAAAATGTAGTTAAATAGAAATTTGGCTAAATTTAGTTACATTTATTGTTTAAATTTAGATAAGATCATGTGACCCACATGGTGTTGCATTTGGGCAGCACTGATCTAAGAACAAAGAATTCTAGCTGGAGGAAATAGCCAGCGCAAAGGCCCTGGGATCGCAAACTGCCCTAATAGCACTCAAAAGTTATTACAAGTTGTTAAGAGGGCAGTTTGTTAGAACTGAGACTCAGGCAAAACAACACAAATAAACAACAAACAAAAATGTGCAGAGTGAGTTAGAAGAGAAAGGGAACTAGGAAGCAGGACACCAGTCGCTATCCAAGAATCAAGGCCAGGGGGAATATGGACCACTTATAGGGTGGCACTGAGGGGATGGGCAGGGTTGGACAGGCTTTGGAGACTGAGAATATAGGGCGTGATTTTATTCAGGGTGACTTTGATTAGAGGATCCATCCCTATTAACTTGATGGTAGTAGGGACACACAGAGGACAAGCAGCAGGGTTCTGGGTAGGGATTTGGAGGAAGGGAGGACTTCGACATGACAAATTCATCTTTGCTACATATTAAAGCACATTACTTCCCCAGGGCCCTCAGTCTCAGGACTCCAACTGGTTATGCTCTTCTTGAGGTTCTGAACCTGCCACACACTAAATCCCAGAATATTCCTTCGCTTGTTGGGTTCTACCCTGGGCCCCCCAAGCACTTGTGAAGTCTACACAGGGGAAAAAACAAGAGATCCATCATGAATGAGGTGACATAAAAGTTGGAAGGTGTTTCACAAAGAAACCATCGCATCAGCTGTCATTTTACGTGGTTCTCTCTCTCTCTCTCTCTCTCTTTTTCCCCATCTCTCTTTGTCTCTCTGTCTTTTTCTCTATTTCTCTCTCTCTCTCCTTTTCTTTTCCAATCGTGTTTCTTTTCATCCTTTGGAACTACTGTTAGATCTGAAGGTCTGAAATCCACTTAGAAAGTTCTCCCTATTAAGAGACAAAATCCAAAGCAAAACAAAACAAAACAACCTTCCTAAAATTGAAAAGGGCAAAGTGAAAGCCTGAAGCGGAGAGTACAGTCCAAAGGAATGACAGGAAGCAGACTTCTTGTAACTCTCTATTGAAGTAGGTATTATTGTTAAGGCTTCTATAAATGTTAAAACCAGCTCCAGAGAGTTCAACAACTTATTCAAGGTCACACAGCCCAGAAGTCAAAGAACAGTGACTTTAAGCAGATCTATCTGACCTAAAGCCCCTATTAGCACTTCAAGTCCTAAATGGGCCATGACGCCACAGGCTGCCTGGTTGGTGCCATGTAACCATGAACTGTTTGGTCCCTGTGGCCTCTCAGGTTCTTAAGGTAATTCGACTCCTTGTTGCAAATGAAACTAGTCAACTAGGAAGGACCCACAGTGAGAAGTTCTGCACAGAGAGCAGTTTTTCAGAAGCAAGGCAGATCTCACAGGAGGTGAACCGACATGAAACCACATACCTGCATGCAAGGGTCCCAGCTCTCAGGTCTCAGGCAGGAAAGGAAGGCCATGGCTGGGATCAATATCCCAGCCAGGCGGGTAGGAGACATCATTCTGGCATTTTCTGTGCCCAGAAGTGTCTCTGTGAAACATGACACGCTGTATCCGCCTCCTGGAGTGGCCGCTAGGGCTCTGCGACCTTCTCTCCCCCGCTGGTTGCCCCGGGACAATTACTGTATTGAAAGCAATGCTGCTGAGTTAAGGGGCAAGAGGAAGTGAGAGTGGCAACCTTAGCGTTCTGGGCTTTTGTTTCTCAAACATTTATGTCCCCAGTCACAGGAGGGGAAGTTAGAAGAAGAAGAACAAAATGTCTGCAGATCAGTGGTCCAAGTAACAGCAAGAGGAAGCTGGCTTTCATCCCAGGAAGTCATCTGACCTCCGGGTTAGTGAATTTAGGAAAACAGTCAGACCGGTCAAACAGCTTATGCAACAATCCAGGGAGGTGGCTTTCCTATTCCATTTGAGTAGTGGAAACTCACTGTATGTCTTATTTTCCTAGGGCTACCTTAACAAATTGCCACAGGCTGGGTGGCTTCAAGGGCAGACAAGCTATTCCTTATGAAGTTCTGGGGGCTGGAAGTCTGGGATCAGGGTGTTGGCAGGTTTGATGGGTTCTCAGTCTCTCTCCTTGACTTGCAGGTGGCTGTCTTCATTTGGTCTTCCCTTGGTGTGTGTCTGTGTCCTAAGTTCCCCTTATTATAAGGACACCAGTCATTTTGGATTAGGGCCTACCTGTCTGACCTCATTTTACCTTAATTACCTTATTAAAGGTCCAGTCCCAGAACAGTCATGTTCTGAGGTACTGAGGGACTTCAGTAGGGATTTTCAGGGGAATATAATTCAGCCCATGGCAGTGTCCACTCTTGTGAAATCTTGTGAAGAAACTCATGTTTGTAAAACTGATTGAACGTACAACTTTAGTGAAACCCAGTTTGAAAAGCACAGGAACACTGAGAAGAGATTGGAATGACGCATCACATATACTGAAATTTAGATTGGACGTGGTTAACCTCTAGCCCCAAGGCCGCTACCGATCCTAGATTTCTAGTCTGCAAAGTGGAACAATGGTTTAAATCACAACAGAAACTCACATTTTTGAAATTCATAAAAATCCAGTCATATGATAGTAGTCAAGTGATGCAAGTTGTTTAGCCTTAGTTTTCTAGTCTTTGAAATGGAGATAATCACATTTGTCTTATGTGATCAACTTTAGTTCATTTACATAAAATGCGTAGCCTGGTGCATGCTTCGTCAGTGTATCCCATGAACTGGTAGCTATTGTGATCATTAAACATATGAATAAAATGGAGATAAATACCTCAAAGTATTGGTGTGGGATTAAATAAACTGGCATCTGTTAAGCTTTTAGAGCAGGATCTGGGATGTAGCAAGGGCAAGGTAAGTTTCTGTTAAATAAGAACATAGGTACAAATGGGGATGTCACTGGCACTGTGTCCTAGATAGTTCTATCAAGATGTCCTGCAGGCACCTCAAATTCAACACACCTAAAAATCAAGCTGTGAGGGAGCATGTCATAGGGGGCTGAGCACAAACTCTTGTAGTCTTCTTCAACACAGCTGCAAAATTCAGCTAAAAATAGCCCCACCGTCAAAACTTTGCTTTGAGGGTTAATTGAGGTGATATAAAGGTCATAGTAGGTGCTCAATAGTGTTGAGTTCTCTGGAAAGTTAATAGCATTTCACTTTCACGGAGTCATCCCAGACGGAAATCACATTGATTTCCTCATTTTTTATCATCAAATACATGTTAACTATATTTACTTATTCTGTTTTTTTTAATTTAATATTTATTTACTTTTATTTTTCTATCGTTCTGGCATCTGCCTTGCTGACTAATATAACCACCCCTCCCACTCTAAGCCAGTCCTTAGAGTCAGCAAGTGACTTGCCCTGGTGTTCACTGTTCATGTGCAAATGAACCAATTCAAAGCTCCTGCTCTAAACAGCCTTCTTCGTCTGGCTTTTATACTAGGAGGCAATATTCTTCTAATAATAGAGAATCATCACAGAGCCAGGTACCAGATCCACAGAGAAAACCCCACAGCCTTCTGAAATTACTCAAATTTCAGAATTTTACTTGCCCTGTCTCTCCTTCCCTTTCCCACAGAAGCTACCTGGAAGGCTCTGGGCCTTCTGCTGGCTCCATCTGCCTCCTGACCCCCCCCATGGGCGCCTCTCCCCACGTGGCCCTGCATGGTGTGGTCTGCAGCCCTCCTCTTGGGAACCGTGAATAATGAACCTTATTTTCAAACTTTTTTTTTTTTTTTTTTTTTAGATTTTATTTATTTAGTCATGAACCTTATTTTCAATGGCAGTCATCTCTTGATCTGTTGGTCTCACCACACCTGAAGAATAAAACCTGTATTTAAAAATAAAACATTCTACCATTTCTTAGAGAGTTGATCCACAAAATAATTCCAAAACGTCAGTCTTCGTTACTATTATCATTACCACTTTTACATCCCTCGGCCTACACTAGTGGAATACACTATTAGCAGGTCTCTCAGGGACCAGGCTCATTTCTTCCAATGTCTCAACTCTTCTTATCCATCCCTTAGCCTGAAATCAAAGCAATCTTTCTAAAATGCAAATAGAATTACTTCATGTGAAAAATATTCCGATGCTCTGTATTGCCTAGACCTCATGCTTCATGCCTCTACCACCAACCATACATGCACACACTCCGCCTTCTAAGAAACAAGCCATGTGTGTTATCTCTCGCCGGACATAAGAAGACCCCATTACTAGAACACAACACTTAAGCAGATAGAGTAATATGTACGTAATGGTGCAAATATGCTTTCTTCCCATCACTAAAGAGAAAACCCAATGATGGTCAAGATGAGGAGTAAGAGGAAAGGTTCAGGACAATCTCCTGGATTGTGTTTCATGGATGTTTTATAGAAGTCTTCCTGAAAAATGTTCCTAACTATGACTGGAGGAGTAATGATAGTGCCTTGCAAAGATGCCCCCCCGCCCCATCTCATGGGATTAGCACACTGTGATCTACTGACCCGAGTCAAAGAGATCTCAGTTCTGTGTCTACACTGTGTCTACTGCCAGTAGACAGGCAGTGTATCAAACACAAGAGATAAATGCCTGGACCCATGATTTCTACTACATTTTAGTAATAACAACACCCCAGGCATAATGGTAGAGACTTGGCCAGGGGCAACTTGTGTTTCTACTCCATGGGGAGCAAAGTCAACACAGGACCCATGATCATTCGATCAGTTGAGGAATCTCCATCTTCATTGGAGTTTTGGAAGAAATATTTGATATTATTTGGCAGGTTCTGAGTATTTCATGGGAAATAAAGTAAGAGCAAAACTGACTTATGTGGTAGGTTAGGCTAATTTCTGTATCAACCTTCGGTGATTCAAAACAATACAAGTTGATTTGTTGCTCATGCAGTGCTCAGTGAGAATATTCCTGATTGGAGGTACTCCAAGAATGGTTTATGGGTCCAGGATCCTTTTATTTCATTACGGTGCCATATTCAATACGCAGCCTCTAAGTTTGCTGTGGAACGTGAAAAGAGCTCAGCTATAGATGCTCAGACACCTCTGCTCAGAAGTGACCTGCACGATCCCTGCTTTCACTCCATTGACCAGGCCTAGTCCCAAGACCACACCCAGGGGAGACTGTCTCCAAAGCTTCAAGCCTCCTATCCTGAACCCAAAACTCATAGGAATGCACACACAGAGTCCCTGGTAGATACCACGCCGCAGCACTAATTCTGTGTTAACGGAAAGGGGACACTAATCATCCTTGATCAGAGAGTTATCTGGGCCACAACCTTAGTATCCTATAATTTTCGTTTATGGTAATTAAAATAAAATAATAGGAGTGAACAATCACAACATAGCCTGACTCAGAGAAGAAAGGCCCAATTAGTTTGACATATCTAAAGAACCCAATTTGATTCTGTCCAACGGTTCCAAGTTTCACATTTTTTCACATGTTAACACCTCTCAAATCACAATGTGTCTCACAATTGACAATATATTACAATTATAATTTGTTTTATTCTTTCTTAGCGGCCAATAAAGTAATGGTACATCTCACAAAGGGGTATCTTACATTCGATGAAGAACAGTTTGTCACTAAGGGGACCAGCAGCAACAACAAACACGTTAATAAAGGAAACGAATTGTTAAAAGGAGAATAAAGAGATTTATCTTCTCAGGACTCACAACATATCCTAGGCTGATGTGTATACTGCATCTACAAGGGACAGAGAATACTCAATGCTTTCTTTTTTTGTCCCACCGACTCTCTTACCTTTGGATACCATTACCAGTCGTGCATCCTTTAACGTGCCCTGGACCGACAACCCTGTGATCTAAAGCACAAAAGAAAAAAAAAAAAGAAAATGCTGCTTTTAAGCAGAAGCATGAGGCATAGACTTGCTGGATCCAGGTGACTCAATTCCTGCCTCTGGGGCTGCGTCCTGACGTTAAGTACTGCCCTGGAGGTCTCAATATTTTCTGCCAAATACCTCCAGTACCGAGGGTGAGTGAAAGTACCCCCAGGAGCTATCAAGGCAAACAGTGAAAGTAGCACCTACTCCTCTCCAGCCTGAGATGGTTATGACCTTTCCTGTGTTATTTTAGAAATTACTTTGAGTTCCCATCTCGGTATCGTCTGTCCCCACCAGGAGAACGCACACTCCAGGACGGTAGAGGCTTCATCGGATGTTCACATTTGCTGTGCCTGAGTAGAAACTCAGTACGTAGCTGATGAATGAACCAACGAACAGTGAATCTGCATCTGGTTTTAATAGGGAGCTGGGATTTTAGGGCACCCCTCACCTTCTCATACCAAGTACTGCGACTCCTATAAGATACTCGGTGATTGTCCTGGGCCTTTTCTTTTCCGTTTCTACCTCCTAATATCGCCTGGGGACACACGGGGCCCAAGTTTGAGCAACGCAGAGATTCAGAGAGTCATAGCAAGTGGGTTAGGAGGAAAGTGTTGCAGTAAACCCCGTGCATTCTCCTAGGCTAGAAAAATCCTTCGTCTCTTTTACTCGTGAACCTGAGGCAGAGGTAGGTTCATTATCACCAAGAGACTCTCGCCTCGTCGTTCTATCTCACTACTCACCAAATTTCCCAGTTCACTCAGACTCTGGAAAAGCACCGTGTGATGGGGGATGGGGGCTATATTTTAAATTAGTTCATTACTTGATTTACTTTCTGGCATCATCATTCCTTGGCACGAGACTTATCTTTAACACCATGAGTTTCCTTCACTGTATGATAGAAAGAACGCTGTGGCCTAAGTGATAGCATTACTTGAGACGTAGGTGAGGATGTACCTACATACATTACAGTTTCACACAAATGTTGACTATCATTCATTCATTCACTAAATATACACTGAATGCTTAAAGTCCACCAGCCACTGTTCTAGGCAAAAAGGACACAGCCGTGAACAAAATAGACACCTACTTGCATATGCTCATGTTCTAACAAGGAGGGAGCCAATAACAATCACAAATTACATGGCATGATAGACTATTACATGTATGGGATGAACATTTTTGAAACAGAGCAGTGGGGCAAATGGTAAGTGATACTGAAGGTTTTGTTGGTTTGTTTGGGTGGTGGTGTTTTTTTGAAGTAGGCTCCATGTCCAACATATGGCTTGAACTCATGAGGAGGACCCTGTACTGAAGTGTTAAATAGGACAGTCTGAGTATGAAAAAAGTAGCATTTTGAGTAAATTCTTGAGGGGTTTGCTAACTCTGCAGATATCTGGAAGGACATTCCAGTTAGAATAGTGGTGGTCAACCGGGGGTGGTTTTACTCCTAGAGGACTTTCGTCAGTCAATGCCCCTGGAGACATTTTTGGTTGTTATGACTTGGGAGCAGGGAGTGTTGCTAGTGGCAGCCAGTAAGTAAAGTTCAGGGGTGCTGCTAGATATCCTATAATGCACAGGATAGCCCCTAATCTAAAATATCAATAGCACCAAGGTTAAGAAACCCTGGGTTGGAGGGATGATTGAATGCAAAGTCTACAAACAGGAAATTTACCAGAACTGGTAAGGAAGCCAGAAGAGAAAGACAGCCATCCAGTTCACTTAGGGCAGTGTAGACCACTGTAAAGATTTTGGGTCTTCTTGATTCCTACCCAGGCCTCCCCAGTGAAGGCATTGTCACTCTCTCCTCAAGATCCCTTAGCAACCGTCTGTCACGCTCAGGAGGGATGCATTATTTGTCTCTTTCACTATGCTTTCAGCTCCTTGATGACTGGTCAAACCTGAGCCACGTCCACACCCCGTGCCTAGCACAGTGCCTGATACCCAGTTCAGTGGATGTTAGTTGCATCAATGGTTATACTAATAATTTTGGGTGACAAGAGTAACTGATTTTTTATTTCATATACAGGCTAATACGGTCCACGAGAGGATGGATTGTGTCTGTAACATTCATAGCTGTAGCTCCACAGTACATAATAAGGGTGCTCAATAAAAATTGGTTGAATAAAAGAATGAATAGATTAAATATAGTAAGCCCACCCCTTAGTGCTGGCCAGTCAGATTTTCCTCTTCTTAGCAACCTTGCAAAAGAGGAAAGAGAGGTTGAAAAGGTTCAGCTGCATGGGGCACCTGGGCGCCTTAGTTGGTTAAGCATCTGACTCTTGATTTTAGGCTCAGGTCATGATCTCATGGTCATGAAATCAAGCCCTGCATTGGGCTCCATGCTCAGCAGGGAGTCTGCTTGAGATTCTCTCTCTCCGTCTCTCCTTCTACTACACTTTTGACTTTGTATGGATTAGATTAGGTTTCTTGAACCTCAAGCGGGGCATTCACTAGGTACTTTTCAGGGCCATATGTGTAATTGCCCAGTCTGCATATTTTCCCCATCATTTCCCTACCTGATCATCGCTAGCCACCTGCATTCCTCTAGTGTGGGAGACTGAAGGAGAAGAAAGCAACTTGTAGAATCAACCAAGTAGTTGGACAATAATATCTACTTACTCATGTTCTTACCTTTTTTCTTCCAAAGATGCATGCCCTGGGTTATACAAGCAAATGCCGTCCACAGTCGTGTGTTACGATGTGACCTACAAGTCTAGTATAGGATTGCAGCAGACAGCAGATCAAAATATGTTGTCATAGGCTGTCTTCTATAGAAAGGGCAGATAACCCTTTTCTTTCTTTTTTTTTTCTTTTAAAAAACAAAATGATTTATTTATTTATTTATTTATTTATTTATTTATTTATTATTTGAGAAAGGGGCAGGTAAAATTGAGGGCAACATTCTTAGTGGGATTAACTTATCTCAGGGACACTCCACAGATCCCCAGTTTTAGTCCTGGGCTTCGTGAGGGGTGATCTTCTCCACCCCCGGAGACCCTTGATCCTTCACTTCTTCCCAAACACAGACATTCTGGTAGCTACACACTTCAGTGTGAGTTGTTTTCCCCTGCTTCGCTTAGAGGTGTTGATTGGCAGGGGAAAGGGACATCGGCAGATCTTAAGGAGAAGAGCATGGGACAAAGAGACCCTTGTGAGATGATCACCGAAGGAGGGAATATTATAATGAAAATAAACCAAAAGGATGGATATTTACATGGTGAAGATGAAACTCGTTCTTCCCAATTATTTTTTATTTTATATGTTATGCTTCTATAAGTACTTGTCTCCTTTCTTGCTTTGAGTCCAAATAGGAAAAGGGGGAAAAAGAGAAAAAGAAAAACCATCCTTAGTGCCTTGGTCTTAGAAGGTTGAGGCTCCGGGGACCAGGAAGATGCAGAGAGAAGAGGAAATAAAAGGTTTGATGTGACATTGTGGAAAGGGATTGTGTTTGGAGTAACTAAAAAATATGTTTAGAATACTAAACATAACTGTGTTTCTATTTTGATTCTGCCCTTTTGATCTATGCCAAAGGGACCATGCTTTTTTCATCTTCAGCTCCTTTAGAGCTCAGCACAGGGAAATGCTCAGAGTAAATAGCCATCGACTGTCTCCTGAATGACTCAATAAAGGAATAATCTCAATGACTTGGCATGAAATAATAACTGAAATGCATGGGCTGTGCATTCTATTGGGAATCTTCGCTTCTAATACTTCATCACTTCCCAGCTGTGTGACTTCAACCAAGTCACTTAAATTCAATAAGTCTTAGTTTCTTTCTCTGTACAATGGTTCTCATAAGGGAAAAATGTGATAATGTGGGCTCAGACCATGGCGACTTTAAGAAGTATTATTTTGATTTATGTTATTACTTGGTGGAAATTTCTCATTGCTTGTGGAAGAGTAACACTCAATCCACCCTTCTGATAACAGACAGCTTATTCTGGGTTGATTTTGTAATATCTTACATCTTTGAGTTAGTTTCCCATGACTTGAGGAGATACAAAGTAAATGGCGGATGGCGCTCCCACTAACTTTGTATGTTGGGGTTTGATTCCCACAACCTATTTCCTTCAAGAAAGGAGCATATATCACCTTAACTGGGCCTTGCTAGAATTGAATATGGAAAGAAGGTGGTGGCTCAGGCTGTGTGGGGAGAAAAGTTGTCTTCTAATATTCCAGATCAGCTCAAAACTGACCTCCACCTGCTTCTCTGGTTCCCTCTTCAGCATCCCCTGTCCCCAGCTCCACATACTTCCATATACCAGGTCAAAGTGACTTTATTTTGCTCTGAATTTCTTTAGAAATATTGCCCTGGTCCTTATGTATACTTATCTGTGTAGAAAGGCATTTTATCATCGTTCATAAGCCCCCTCAAAACCAGGAACTCCTCCAGGGCAGGAAGCTTACTTTGCACATGTATGTATTTTACATAGCATTTCCCCTACATCGTGTAGGGGGGGAAACGAAATAATGGTAGAAGGAGGAAAAGAAAGAAGGAAGGAAGAAATAGTAAGGAGGAAAGGAAGGAAGGAAGAGAGGGAGGGAGGGATGAGGTGATGGGGGAAAGGAGGAGAGTTGGGGGAAAGGAGGAGAGGGGAGGGAGGGGAGAAAAAGAGAGAGAGAGGAAAATAAATGCATACACTTGATAGCAGAATACATTTTTAAAAACTAAACATTGGAAAATTATTGATAACACAATTACCCCAAACCAAATCACTACAACAAAGCACAATATGATGCTCAAGGTCATGCTCAAGGTCAATCTCTAAGAACTGAAGTGAATGCTCTCTGCGTTTCCTTCTAGTAAGGTGGTCTGGGAGTCCTTGGTCAGGGTTGCATGATAAGACCCCAGGTGCCTTGGGGCCTCTCAACAGCTTTTGCTTTATTTCCACCAATCACAAGCCTTTGCTTCTGCCTCTGGTCCCAGTCCAGCTGGAGAACACATGCTAGAGGATTGGCCACTCTAAAATCTCTCTTCTGCTTGTGGTAGGTGGTTTCCACAGAGGCCCCCCTTTTCCATCTAACTCCTTCACCCTTAAATGTGCTGAAAAGTGAGTTTGAAATTAGACTCAGAGCCATATGGCAAAGCTTGGGGGCAGCATATGGTTGTAGGTTGCTCAGTGCTGATCTATAACATCTTTAAGCTCACCTATCTCTCTTTACACGGGAGGCAGTGATAGGGTCACCATTCTGTGTTTTGAGTTGTTCTGTCCTTCATGTGGGAAAATGGGACTCAACACAGCATCCGTGTTAAAGTTTGTTTTAGTCTTCTTGGTCAAGGTGGGGGTAGAGTGCAGAGAAATATCTATACTCCCACCTGTGATCAATAGGAAGTAACATGGCAGGGATAGAGATTCAGTCTGTGAACTTAACTACGGTCTGTCTGGTGAGTTTAAGTCCATCTAACTAGTCTCACCAGCAGATTTAGGTGATGCCAACACAAACTGCAGATAGGGGCAAATCAGTCCCATGGAAACAGGATGCCTGCTTCTGAACAGTTAATATAGTCAACTGGCAGGTAAAGAGAGGAGTTCTGGGGTCATAGCATGGGAGCTAATTTATTTAAGAAGATGAAAGACCTGGCAATAAGGGGGTACAGAGGAAAAGTGGACAGTCAACAGCAAGGAATCAAAGAGAAAGAAAAAGCACACACAGAGAAGTCAATAATTCAGGATCTAGCTCTAAAAATGCTGGCCCACAGCATGTCTTCATCATCTCATGTCACTACCAATCCTATCATTACCGCGAGGACAAAAAAATACTTTGATAATTGGGTCAAGTTCTAGAAAGCTTAACTGGACCAACTTCCCATGGTTTGGCCATGCCTCACCATTTGTCTCTTTTATGGAGTCAAGTTTCCAAGAAAGGAAGCTCTGGTTTCCATATTTTCTTTGTGAAAACTAAGAGCTCACCAATATGGTTTCTAATACAATTAAACCTGAAAGAGATGGAACTTAAATCCAGGTTTCTTTTTTAATCCAAGCTGTATATTTATACACTGTATTTATACACCAAACCAACAAATAAGTAGATAGACAATGGGGAAACCCTTTAACATAGAAGAGGGGAGAACCATCACAGAATGCCTGGGGGATGAAAGATGAACAAGGAGAGAGACAACAAGACTAACAAGGAAGGTTTTAAACCTTTGAAATAAAATAAGGGCACCTGGGTGGTGCAGTCAGGTAAGCATCCAACTCTTGGTTTTGGCTCAGGTCGTGATCTTGGCATTGTGATCTTGGTGTTGTGAGATCTAGCCTCATGACGAGCCCTATGGTCAGCATGGGTCTGCTTAAGGTTCTCTCTCACTCTCCCTCAGCCCTTCGCCTCTGCACTCTCTCTTGCTCTCTATCCAATAAATACACAAATCTTTTTAAGATTTTGAATAAGACAAAATCAGTATGATTCTTATTATCATCACCACCAGTATCATTAGTTGAAATCCAGTCCATGTGTCAAGGAGTAGCTTTTCTTTTTTAAGATTTTATTTATTTGAGAGAACAAGTGAGCACAAGCAGGAGGAGGGGCAGCGGTGGAGGGAGATGCTGACTCCCCACTGAGCCGGGAGCCCGATGTAGGGTTAAGTCCATGAGCCGATGGCAGATGCTTAACTGACTAAACCACACAGGCACCCTGGGAGTAGCTTCAATAATATATTACTAAACTGTCACTGGGGCCCTAAACAGCTTGGGGTTTTTTTATAGATTTTTTTTTTTTAAGTAATCTCTACACTCAATGTGGAGCTTGAACTCACAGACCTGAAACCAAGAGTAGCATGCTTCACCAACTGAACCAGCCACACGCCCCAACAGCTTTGTTTTGATTTGCATTTTCCTGATGATTAATGATGTCAGGGATCTTCTCAAGTGCTTATTGGTCATTTATATCTTCCTTGGAGAAATATCTATTTACGTTATTTGTCCATGTTGAATTGGGTTGTGTCTTTCTTATTGAGATGTAAATGTTCTATATATTTTCTGTTTCTAGTCTCATCAAATACATGACTGGTAGATATTTTCTCTCATTTTATGGGTTGTATTCACTTTCTTGATAGTGTCCTTTGAAACACAAATATTTCATGTTTTGGACTCCAAAGTATTATGTTCATGCTTTTGATGTCATATCTAAAATCCATGGTCATGAGGACTTATCACTATATTTTCTTATAAGAATTTTATAGTTTTGGACACCTGGGTGGCTCAGCGGTTGAGCATCTGCCTTTGGCTTAGGTCGCGACCCTGGGGTGCTGGGATTGAGTCCCACATCGGGCTCCTTGCAGGGAGCCTGCTTCTCCCTCTGCCTATGTCTCTGCCTCTCTCTGTGTCTCTTATGAATAAATAAATAAAATCTTTAAAAAAAACAATTTTATAGGTTTAGCTCCTACATTTACATCTCTGATACATTTTGAGTTAATTTTTGTAAATGATGTGAGGTAAGGATTCATTCTTTTGCATGTGGCTTTCCAGATTTTTTTACCCTCATTTGTTGAAAAGACTCATCTTTTCCCATCAAATTGTCCTGGTGTCTTTATTGAAAATCAGTTGTCACACAGACACACAGCTTTATCTCTGAACTTTTCATTCGATTACCATACTAATCTACATATCTACCTTTACACCAACACTGCACTGTCTTGATTCCTGTTGCTTCATAGTGTGTTTTGAAATCAAAAAATTTCAATCCTCCAACTTTGTTGTTCTTTTTCAGATTGTTTTGTTACCCATGAGTCTCTTGAAATTCCATGCACATTTTAGGATCAGCTCTTCATTTTCTACAAAGAAGCCAGCTGGGATATTGATTAGGATTGCCTTGAGTCTATAGGTCAATTTAGAAAATATTGTCATTTAATCATTTTCAAGTCTTCCAATCCATCTAACAATCTAGCAGTTGTTTCATTTCAGTTATTATACTTTTCAACTCTAGAATTTCTATTTGGTTCATTTTTGTAATTTTCAGGCCTACACTTTAACCTGTATTTCCATTGCACCTACCAGTATCTTCCCAATTACAATTCATCAAATGTGCACTATTTTTGAGAGTGCTCTTGAACTTAAATTCTAGTTTAAATTAAAAAAATTTTTTTTTAATTTAAATTCAATTTGCCAACATATAGAACATAATTAGGTTCAGATGTAGTTTTCAGTAATTCATCAGTTGTGTCTAACACCCAGTGCTCACCACATCTCGTGCTCTCCTTAAGTCCCATCACCCAGTTACCCCCCCACTTCCCCTTCAGCAACCCTCAGTTGGTTTCCCAGCATTAAGAGTCTATCATGATTTATTTTCCTCTCTTATTTTTTTCTCGTTCAGTTTTCCTTCCCCTCCCTTATGGTCCCTTGCACTATTTCTTATATTCTGCATATTAATGAAACCATATGATAATTGTCTTTCTTCGACTGACTTATTTCACTCAGCATAATACCCCCATCCATGTCAATGGATGTTCCATCCATGTCAATGTAAATGATAAGGTCCATCCACATCAATGTAAATGATAAGTATTCATCCTTTCTGATAGCTGAGTAATATTCCATTTTATGTAGATGAATACATAAAGAATATCTCACATCTTCTTTGTCCATTCATCTGTTGAAGGACATCTCAGCTCCTTCCACAGTTTAGCTATTGTGGACGTTGCTGCTATGAACATTGGGGAGCAGGTGCTCCTTTGTTTCACTACATCTGTATCTTTGGGGTAAATACTCAGTAGTGCAATTTCTGGGTCATAGGGTAGCTCTATTTTTAACTTCTTGAGGACCCTCCACACTGCTTTCCACAGTGTCAGCACTAGCTTGCATTCCCACCAACAGTGGAAGAGGGTTTCCATTTCTCCACATCCTCGACGCCATTTGTTGTTTCCTGTATTGCTAATTTCAGCCATTCTCACTGGTGTAAAGTGGCATCTCATTGTGGTTTTGATTTGAATTTCTCTGATGATGAGTGATGTGGAGCATCTTTTCATGTGTCTGTTGGCCATTTGTATTGTTCTCTTTGTATATGTGCTACTAAAGCAATCATATTGTATGTTTTCTTTGGAGAAATGTCTGTTCATGACTTCTGCCCATTTCTTACTGGATTTTTGTTTTGTTTTGTTTTGTTTTGGATGTTTAGTTTGATCAGTTCTTTATAGATCTTGGATACTAGCCCATCACCTGATATGTCATTTGCATATATCTTCTCCCATTCTATAGGTTGCCTTTTAGTTCTGTTGACTGTTTCCTTTGCTGTGCAGAAACTTTTTATCTTTTTATCTTGATGAAGCTCTAATAGTTTATTTTTGCTTTTCTGTTCCTTGCCTTTAGAGATGTGTATTGCAAAAAGTCGCTGTGGCTGAGGTAAAAAAAGGTTGCTGCCTGTGTTCTTCTCTAGGATTTTGGATTCCCGTCTCACATTTAGATTTTTCATCCATTTTGAGTTTATCTTTGTGTATGGAATAGAATGGTCTAGTTTCATTCTTCTGCATGTGGCTGTCCAATTATCCCCACACCATTTTATTGAAGATAAATGATGCCATGTCTTTTCTCTACTGTATTTGTCAAAGATTAGTTGATCATAGAGTTGAGGGTCCATTTCTGGGTTTCCTATTCTCTTCCATTGATCTATGTGTCTGTTTTTGTGCCACTACTCTGCTGTCTTGACGATCACAGTTTTGTAATACAGCTTAAAGTAGAGCACTGTGTTGCCACTAGCTTTATCTTTTTTTCTCCCCAACATTCTTCTGGTTTTTGGGTCTCTTCCGGTTCCATACAAATCTTAGAATTATTTGTTCCAACTCTGTGAAGAATTTTGATGGTATTTTGATAGGGATTTCATTGAATATTCAATTTCATTGAATATACCCAGATTGCCCTGGGTAGCATAGACATTTTCACAACATTAATTCTTCCAATCCATGAGCATGGAATGGTTTTCCATCTCTTTGTGTCTACTTCAGTTTCTTTCATAACTGTTCTGTAGTTTTTAAAGTAGAGATCCTTTACCTCTTTGGTTAGGTTTCTTCCTAGGTATTTTATGAGTTTTGGTGCAATTGTAAATAGGATCGATTCCTTCATTTTTCTTTCTTTAATCTCATTTTTAATATATAGAAATACAACTGTTTTTTGTGCATTGATTTTGTATCTTGCCACATGGCTGAATTCCTGTTTGAGTTCTAGCAATTTTGGAGTGGGGTCATTTGGGTTTTCCAAATACAATATCATGTCATCTGTGAAGAGTAAGGGTTTGACTTCTTCTTTACCAATTTGAATGCCTTTTATTTCTTTATGTTGCCTGATTGCTGAGGCCAGGACTTCTAGTACTATGTTGAATAGCAGTGGTGAGAGTGGACATCTCTGTCGTGTTCCTGATCTTAGGGTAAAAGCTCCCATGTTTTCTCCACTGAGAATGATATTCCCTGTGAGCTTTTTGTTGATGGGTTTTATGAAATTGAGGTTTAGTTCCTTCTGTCCCTACACTTTGAAGAGTTTTAATCAAGAGAAGATTCTATATTTTGTCAAATGCTTTTTCTGCATCAGTTGAGAGGATCATATAGTTTTTGTCTTTTCTTTTATTAATGTGATCTATCACATTGATTGATTTGCGAATGTTGAACCACCCTTGCATCCCAGGAATAAATCCCACTTGGTTATGGTGAATAATCCTTTTAATGTGCTGTTGGATCCTATTGGATATTATTGTGGTGAGTATTTTAACATCCATGTTCATCAAGGATATTGGTCTGTAGTCTTCCCTTTTGATGGGGTCTTTGGTTTGGGGATCAAAGTAATGTTGGCCTCATAGAAAGAGTTTGGAAATTTTCCTTCCATTTCTGTTTTTTTGAAACAGCTTAAGTAGAATAGGTATTATTTCTTCTTTAAATGTTTGGTAAAATTCCCCTAGAAAGTCATCTGGGAAATTTTCAACATTCTTTTGTAAATGAAGTTCATTCCTTTGAGAAGAGATTAGAACTGTCCATGTTAAGGCCTGCTTCTTTCCTCTAGGCAAAACCTCTGAGCCAGGGCTCTATAACTGGGGTTTGGAATGATGCCATGCTTTTAGCTGAGTGACACTACCCCCTTCATTTAGGGGCTGAGTGCTCAGTGGATGGGAGTGGCAGGTCTTCTCGGTCTGCTTCTTCCAGCAGGGAACCACTGCCTTACAAACTGGGACAAGGGAGATTGGTGTCTCGGTATTTTCAGTGGTATGTGCCCAAAGTAGAGCCTTTATCCAATATGGGATGTGGGGGGTGCTGAGGAGAAGAAGGGAGCAGTCACCACTTGGCTGCACACATAAAACCTCAACAACAGGTAGCTGAGAGCAGAATGAGAAATGCTGACAGAGTGTTCCCCTGGGAAGAAAACCCCTTGACCAGGGGCCCGAGAGAGATGGATTCCTGTGTTCCTGATAGCATAAGTCTAAAGTCCAGTTTCTATCTTACTGGGATTGGGGAGCGAGTGAATGTTTCTATGGGAAGTCTGTCTATGCAACTTCTCACATTGTCATACCAGAATTAGAACTCAAAAGTAGGTGATTTTTAAAACAAGGTTTATTTATTTTAGAAAGAGAGAGAGTGAAAATGCACAATCAAGGGGAGGGGGAGAGAATCCCAAGCAGACTCCTTGCTGAGCGTGGAGTGGGCTCCATCACACAACCCTGAGATCTTGATTTGAGCTGAAAATCAAGAATCTGATGTCCAACTGACTGAGCTACCCAGAGACCCCAAAAGTAGGTGATTTTTATACCAAATTTAATATCCTAAAAATAAGGCTAATGATCATAGCACAGATACTTGGCAAGAAGAACAACGAAAAGGAGGTAAGTAGGGCAAAGGAACAGAAAGAGGAAGAGCAGTAAGAAAAGTACGTAATAGAGGGGGAAACGACAGCAAAAAGATGGAAAAGACATTTCAAAACAACCAAGTTTGACTCAAGTTGGGGCAAAATGGACTTGGGTATGAACAGCTGACATGATATTGGTACCCTTCACTTTGGCCCTTCATCATATACGGACCTACCAGCATCACCCAACTATTTCATGTGCGCATGTGTTGAGTTCCATAAAAATGACCTTGAGCTCTTACCAAAAATTATGTTTTCCCCTTATCTATCTCAATATATATAAATCCTCCCTCTCCTTGAAGGATCTGATCAAATTCCACCTCCTCCAGAAAGCATTTCCTTATTCACACAGAGCTGCCGTGATGTCTGTTTGCTCCACTCTCTGATTTTTTCAAATCATTTATCTGTTTTGTGAGGTGATAATTTTTACCTCCCTTCTAGAGCTACCTGGTTCTTGCTTAATTCTGTATCTAATTCTCTAGGATACCCTGAGAGATCCTCCCAACATGTTTCTCTATTCTTATGTAACCAGAGTAAACTTATAATCAATAACCCTAATCAATACAGATACACCATGTTTTTTTTTTAATTACAGAGGTAGATTGGTGATCCTCATAATGATATCTTCATAGTCTTCAAATCATCAAATGTATAACAGATGAATGGAATAAATGAATGCCAGAAATAATGAAATGTGCTTATTATCAGATTAGAAAACTAATAAAAGCAATTCAGTAACCTTGTGGAGAATGTAGTAAAGACAGAACCGGGGAACCTGGATTCTACTCTTCATGGCTCTATCACTAAACTTCCTATGTGATCTTGAGCAAAGCACCTGCAACTCTGCTTCAATTAGTTGATCTATAAAGGAAGGAGGCATATTAAGTTTCTCTCCTGCACAGAGTTTTTGGTATGCTATGCAGAAGCCTATGATAAAACAAAATGAAAAGGGTAACAAATTCCCAGGTAATTTAAATTTAAGAGCAAGATAGTTTTTTTAATTAAGTGAAAAAAAAAACATAATTAAAAAGTGACTGTAGCAATAAGATGTTACATACTCCACTTCAGCTTCAAAAGGACATGTCCCTTCTCCTCCCCCAATTACATAACCAACTTGAACAAAGATCTCATAACCTAGAAATGTTTATTTTTAACCAAGAGAGTACACTGGACATAACATCACAGTTTGGAAAATCTTATCTCCCCAGAGTTTTCAGCCTAGATAATTGGATCAGCCTCATCTCACAAATGCTGCTAGGTCCCAAGTCTATAGAGAAATCTGGTTTAAAATTGCCACTCAGAGCTGTGCAGGACCTTAACATCTCAATTAAATCGTTGACATAAGAACAATCAGAGAAGAAAATGGAAAAGTGAACTGGGTAATTCTGGGGGGAAGGGAATTTGGTTCCTTCAATGCGTAAAATATGATCTTCATTTAAGCACATATTGTCAGATATTATCAGGTCTAAATATGAAGATATAAAACTACAGTAACAAATAATTCAACAAAAGGTATCCAATTTCTCCATAGGGGATTTTAATTCAGCATCTATACAAGAAAAATGAAGCACATTGGACTTTGCCCAGATTACAGAAGGAATCACTCCTGGGTCTGCCATAGGGAATCCTCCAAAGTAGACCAGACTTTGTAACAACAATTTGCCAGCAGCTATATCTGCCAAATGCCAATAAGATATCAGAATCCCACTGATATCAAGGGGAGAAGATACCTTCTAAGGATGTACCAAGCATATGGATTCATCATGTCAAAGATCTGACCTTCAGAAAAATTTTTTTCTAGAGTTTCTGTTCTGCTCAGAAGTCATGTAGTGTTACCTATTGAAGGAAGAACCTACTTCTAAGGAAAAAGCTAGAAAGTTGTAATCTTATCCCCCAAAATAATACTTCCTCACAGTTAAAAAACCTTTCTTACACTTTGAGTAAGTGGTTATGGTCACATTTGGAAATGATACCTGGTAAGGACTGGAAAACAATTCATATGACAAATTTATTCCACTTGAGTGAAAGCCCAGTGTTAGAATGGAGACAGAGCAGACTTGGGGCAGGCAGATTTGAGTTTGAATCTGCTTCACAATTTACCAATTGTGTAACTTTGGGCCTCTATTGTATCTCCATCTATTAACCTGAGCATAAATGTACTTTGCTTATGAGGCTGTCAGAGGAGGACATGACAAACTTCTAGCACAGTGCCTGACACATAGTAGGCATTCTAGATATATAAGATACCACATTGTTTTCAGTTTTTTCCTTCAAATTACAACTTAGAGTGGTCTGTGCCCTTGATTTTCATCTGAGGAATAATGATGGCACTAGAGCAAATAAATATGTTGACCCATAACTAAGGCTGTCTAATCCCCCCCACTGCGTTCTCTTTAGTGTTCCCTTTAGCTTGGATGTATTCTTGGTCGGTGGTATTGGGTTGGAGGAAAGAGCACTAGATCCAGCATTTCCCTAATTCATTGGCAGTATGACCTTGAATACATCCCCTGGCCTTGCAGAGACTTAATTGTCGCATCTGTAAGCAGGAACTCATCATACAAACTCTATACTCCACTATCTGATTTTTTCAAGTCTTCACTATCCCAAATATGCTCCCCAAGTTACCAGCTACCCTACATGGAATCCCCAGCACCTCCTTTAAGTCCAAATAGCATTTTACAATTTAGAACATGCTTTTATTTTTATTTTTTTATTTTTTTTTACTTTTTATTTATTTATGATAGTCACAGAGAGAGAGAGAGAGAGAGAGAGGCAGAGACATAGGCAGAAGGAGAAGCAGGCTCCACGCACCGGGAGCCTGATGTGGGATTCGATCCCAGGGTCTCCAGGATCGCGCCCTGGGCCAAAGGCAGGCGCCAAACCGCTGCGCCACCCAGGGATCCCTAGAAAATGCTTTTAGATTCATTGACTCAGATTAAGTTCCACCAACCAATTCATCTGCCCGGTACTATGACATGAGAGACAATCAAACTTCAAATCTACTTGAACCTTCTCAGTTGAACCAATTAAATAAGGTAACAAATCTAGAAATGTGTTGAGAATAATTCCAGACTCATATTAAGATCAATATATGTAAACTACAGTTGCCATGTACCCCAGGGCCATGCCTTATATCTCCCAAAGTGCATCTCTACAAATCCCAGTGTAGATGTGACAGTGTGGGGCATGGAGGGGATGCACCTAATAAATACTCACTAAATGGATACGTTGGTTTGGGGACATGTCTTGGAAACTAAACACTTTCAGATATTTAATAGGAGAGGTCTTCAGTAGTGAGGAAAAGAGAAATACCTTCCTAGAACAAGTGGATTAAATAATTGTGTGTGTGTGTGTGTGTGTGTGTGTGTTTAACAGCACTTCCTCCAGTCAATGTCCAGCTAACAAAAAGACAGCACATCTTCACAGCAGCCTACCTGTCTGTGTTCCAAAGCCTCGGTGCTAAGATACATCGTAGACTTCATGAAGTTCCATGGAAAGCTGAAAAACTTTCCAGGCTTTTAAGCCTCCAGGAAGGAGTGAGCATACAAGGGCACACGCTGGAATTGCTTAGACCTTATGTTCTACGTGTTCTTCAGTTCAAATATCATCTTCATAAGGCTCTCTGGACAACCCATCTAGAAGTATCTGAACCCCTCTTCTGAGTTTGAGAGTTATCTGTATTTCTTCTAATTTTTATACTTGTTTATTATCTAATGTTATTCACGCACATGGTTTTGTCTTGAGGCAACCCTGGTATAGCAGCAAGAATTTGGATTTTTGGAATCTGGAGGATCATCATTTAAATTCTGGTTCTGTTACTTCCCACCTGAGTGTACTTGGGCAATTTTTCTGAGTTAATGGGATCTACACATATTCTACATATCCTACACATCATTGGTAGGATAAAATAAAATAGCACATGTGGATAGTCAACAAATGTTAGTTTCTTTCTTTTCTTTCCCTCTGTCTCCAACCATATGGCTTTTTATGTTCCTGGATGGCAGGCACTCTTCTCTAGTGAAATGCCCTCCTCAGAGAACTGAACATTTATTTAATTTGTTCTCCTGTCCTAAACACACCTTGGGCGCTCTTTGCAGTGTATTTCTAAACACACTTTGGGCACTGTTAAGACACGCAAACTATCTTTCCTCTCCCACCCATTCAAAAGTGAGGGTGTAGAGCCTTCCTTGGGGTAGTTACTCTAAGAGGAGTGGACAAGTACAGATTATGAATTTTGGTCTCATTCTTTTCTGATCCCCACAAGCACCAAGTGGATTAAACACACACACATACACACAAATAAAACCCCCAGGTACATACAGTGCTTATTCCTGGAGAAGTAAAATCAATCAGTTTATACAGGACTTCAAAGAATTGTTGTGGAAGATATACGATTAAGTCCAGGGAGATCAAAGATCATACCTGACTTTCTGCCTTCACATTGAACAAGAAGTATGTGGTTTCATGGGTGGCCAAGGATTAGGAATACTTACTTGAAATATAATTTTACTTCATGTGAAGGTAATTGGGATCTAAAAGGAACACAAACACACACACACACGCACACACACACAGAATCAAGTACAAGGTAAACACATTAACACACACACACACAGCAGAGTCAGGGACCTGAATCAGTCTGTACTCCTGGGGGAAAACAAGTAATTAAACTGACAGGTAACAAACATTCAAAGATAATTACCGGTAATGCTCAGACACACATTTGATGATTAATAGCAGTAGATTCCATGGAGGTGATTAATAAGGAGGCAGGCGGTGTAGAGACAATATATAAGTGATTAATAATGAAACTCCCTTCAGTCCTTGAAGCAAACAGGATGGAGGACTAAGGAGTTAGTTTGTCTTTCCTCACAGCTGCTGTGAGAAGGGTTTTGTGGCATGGGGAAAACCAGGAATGAGTTGAAGATCGTAACTTGCAAGTAGAAATTATTCATGGAAGTCATTCAGTCACTCAATTTCACTGTCCTCATCTGAAGATGGGACAGGAGGGTAGCTCGGAACTTTTCTAGCTTTACTGAAAGAATGATTATCACCGATTTCTTTAAATGTCTGTTTTTAGACAATGAACAGAGTGGGTGAGAGACTGGAGGCAGATTAGGTCAAGAAAGTTTAATAGTAAAGATTAAGAGAGACAAATGTGGAATATTTTCTAACAATTAAAATTAAGAATCTCTGAGATTCAAGCTTCGAACTACTGATTCATGCACCAGAAAGCATGCACTGAATAATTGTCTATTAACTACATTTATGTAAATTCAGAAGGTTGAACATAGCTCCATCATCCTAAATAGGATGCCTTTTAAAGCTTAATTCTCTGAGAAATTTCAGCAAAAACTTTTCATCCAGAAAAATAATCATCTGCTAAATTATTGAAGTGCAATTGACATATAGGGTTGTGTTAGTTTCAGGTGGGCCACATATTAAATAGGCAATTCTATGCATTACTCAGTGCTCACCATGATACGTATCTGTCGGGGTACAGTGGTACTACAGTGCTGTTGGCTATACTCCCTATGGTGTACTTTTCACCTCTGACTTATTTGTAGCTGGAGATTTTATATCTTAATCCCCTCTCTCTAGTTTGCCCATTCTCCTACCAACCTCCTCTCTGGCAACTATCAGTTTGTGCTCTGTATTTAAGTGTTTTGATTTGTCCTTTAGATTTTTTTAGATTCCACATGTAACTAAAATCACACCATATTTGTCTTTCTAGGTCTGACTTATTTCACTTAGTATCACATCCTCTAGGTCCATCAAAGTCGTCACAAATAGCAAAATTTCATTCTTTCTATGGCTGAATAATATTCCATCATATATGTGCACAGTATCGTTATCCATTCATCTATCAATGGACACTTGGATTGCTTCCATATCTTAGGTATTGTAAATAATGCTTCAATAAACATAAGGATACACATCTTTCTGAATTCATTTTCTGGGGGGCTAATATCCAGTAGTAAATTACTGGATCACATGGTACTTGTATTTTTTAAATTTTTTTGAGGAACCTGGGCAGCCCCGGTGGCTCAGCAGTTTGGCGCCGCCTTCAGCCCAGGGCCTGATCCTGGAGACTCAGGATCGAGTCCCACGTCGGGCTCTCTGCATGGAGCCTGCTTCTCCCTCTGCCTGTGTTTCTCTCAATCTCTCTCTCTCATGAATAAATAAATAAATAAATAAAATCTTTTTAAAAATTTAAAAAAAATTTTTTTGAGGAACCTCCATTCTGTTTCCTACAGTGGTTGCACTAACTTATATTCCCACCAACAGTGTATGAGGGTTCCTTTTTCTCCACAACTTTGCCAACACTTGTTAATTCTTGTCTCCTTAACACTATCCATTCTGCCTGGTATGAGGTGCTATCTCATTTGGGTTTTGATTTGCATTTCCCTGATGATGAGCAATGCTGAGCATCTTTTCATGGATCTGTGAGCCATCTGTATGTCTTCTTTGGTACAGTGTCTATTCAGGTCCTCTGCCCACTTTTAAAATCAGATTTTTTTTTTTTTTTTTTTTTTTTTAGTGTTGGGTTGTATAAGTTCTTTGTATATTTTGGATATTAACCCTTTATTGAATATGTAATTTGCAAATTCTCCTTCTACTTACTAGGCTACCTTTTTTGTTGTTGTTAATAGTTTATTTGCCGTGCAAAAACTATTCGTTTTGGTGTAGTACTAGTAGTTTATTTTTGCTTCCATTTCTAGAAAAATAATAAATCTTGAATGGAATGGAGACCAATAAGAAATCTCTGACTGATGTTCAATATGTTAAATGTGGAATCCCCAAAAGTTCTCCTCCCTCAAATTTTCCTTGATATCTTTGACTGGTAGGTCTTTGAACGTGATACAAAAAATAATAATAACAAAGGAAATATTTCTCCATGAGACATGTCTCAAAAGAAGTGGAAGGTATATCCTTGGTAAAGCCACTGATCTAGTCTTACCATTTTATTGACAAGGAAAATGAAAACAGAGTAATTTTCCCAAATATAAGCAGTTGGGGGAAAACTATATTAAATCTAACTCAATACTGGACTCTGGACTTAGAATAAAAACATCTAGGTAAGGGGCACCTGGGTGGCTCAGTCAGTTAAGCATCTGCCTTCAGCTTAGGCCATGATCTCAGGGTCCTGGGATCCAGCTCCACATCAGGCTCCTTGCTCAGCAGGGAGCTTGCTTCTCCCTCTCCATCTGTCTGCTGCTCCCCCTGCTTGTGCTTGCTTTCTCTCTGTCAAATAAATAGATAAAAATCTTAAAAAAAAATGCACACACATATGAGTGATTTGTCCCTGCTCTGTCACTAACTGTAAACTTCAACAAGTGACATAAAAACTCCCTCTCCGTGTCTCAGAGTAGTCTTCCAGGGCTGTCAGGGCAGACATTTCAGGATTCTGTGACTCTTTTCTGATTAGACACATTCATTAAGAAAAAAAAAAAAAAACATATTAGCTTTAATGCCAAACCTATGAGGATAGGGAGTTGGAAGATTTTCTCCTTCCAAACAAATTCTTATTTAGTATTTCAAACAGAAAGGAAACATGATGATGAATAGACCCCTACAATCTCAAGGTTGTTTTTTTCCTGATACTATTAGGTCCTTGACCTTCAATTCTTACTTATATATTTTTTGAAAGTAAGTTTTCTATTTTCTTGCTATGTGGGAGACCTCTCAGGGGAAAAATGGCTAAATATTTTGGGACACTGTCTACTTAATTTGATTATTTACAAGATTGGTGTACTTTTTAAAGATTTTACCCAACTTCAATAAATTAAAGATTACCTGTTTTGTAGCTACACATAGAATGCTCTTCCCAGACTGGGCCATGCTTGGCCATATCTTTTGCCAACATTGTTAGAGCCAATTTCTCTCCCTACTTTATTCCCTTTAAGTAGAAGCTATCTTATATTTGACAATTAAAATGATGTGGATGGGGGATCTCTATGTGGCTCAGTGGTTTAGCACCTGCCTTTGGCCCAGGACACCATCCTGGAGTCCCAGGATCGAGTCTCACGTCAGGCTTCCATCATGGAGCCTGCTTCTCCCTCTGCCTGTGTCTCTGCCTCTCTCTCTCTCTCTCTCTCTCTCTATCATGAATAAATAAATAAAATCTTAAAAAAATAAAATTATGTGGATGGAAGAGAAATATTTCTTGCCCACTTTTCATTAAATCCCCCAAATCTCTTTTTAACTCATCCTTAATGCTTTGGACAAAATTATATTATTAAAAATGTCTAAAATGAGCACTACTTTCTATTCTTGGTCATGAGATCTAGAAAAGGTCTTCATTAGGATGAAGCATTTGGGGATATCTTACCAAAACTGTTGTTGAGTTTAAGTAGGAGAAAGGAAATAAACAAAGAACAGATAAGCCTGGGGCACCTGGGTGGCTCAGTGGTTGGGCATCTGTCTTGGCTCAGGGCGTGATCCCGGGGTCCTGGGATTGAGCCCCATATTGGGCTCCCTGCAGGGAGCCTGCTTCTCCCTTTGCCTGCATTTCTGCCTCTCTCTGTGTCTCTTATGAATAAATAGATAGATAGATAGATAGATAGATAGATAGATAGATAGATAGATAGATAGATAGATAGATAGATAGATAGATAGATGATAGATAGATAATCAATCTTAAAAAAAAGAACGAATATGTCCCACAATTTTGACATTATCATCACCTTTATCATCATCACCATCATCATCATAGCAAACTCTCATAGCAGTATTCTCTTCCAGGCACTGTTTTGAGTATTTTACACATGTTAATATCGTGAAATAGAAATGAAAATGTATTCACAGCTTGAGTTAAGTTATAAAAATCCTACTTGTAATGGCCTATTGAAAATTGGTCCATTCAAGTACATCTCTCCTGCAAAAAGCCATCCTGGAATAAGAGTACCACCCAGTGGTGATGTTTTTGTCTGTTAAGTTTAATATTCATTCCCATTAGGATGTGTCTTCCCCCTCTAGGAAGGATAGTCATACTACCTTTCACTAGGTAGGATTTATTTCAACCTCAGTTTATCTCTCTATGGCAGACTGTAATAATTTTCCTTCCCTTCCAACCTCTGTCATCATTCACTGAGGACAAATTTTACTTTTCTACTCTGTGAGGACTTGGGTCTTGGGCATGTGACTTGCTTGACCAATGAAATGTGTGTGAATATAAAGCAAGCAGAGGCTTTGCATTGGTTTGTGTTGTCTGACTTGGTCTCTTCCACTCCTGCCTTATACCGTAGGAAGATAATAGTCTTGTAAACACTATGGCTTAAGACCTGAGTTCTACAATGACAGATAGATAGAACCAACCTGAACCAACTCAAGCTTGAACCAGTCTCCCAGTTGACTTGCAGAACTCTGAGGGATAAATAAGTGTCTGCTGTAAACCACTGAAATCTGGGGAGTAATTTGTTATGCAGCATTATTATAGCAATGGCCACCTAATATATTCTCCTATGTCCATAAGCATGCTAATTAACTCCGTTGCTCCCCAGCCCCTTTCTCTCACAATTCTTGTTCAATTACCTTCAACAAATCTACATACTCTTTTCAATTCCTCCCCAGGTTCTATTTATGAGTCTCCAGAGTCTCTAACAATGGCCAGTAAACATAAATAAATTCTACTGATAAACCTTTATCAAAGAAAGAGAATTAAAGTATACTTAATTAGAAATTTGAAAGATAGGGGCAGTGGGTGCTCAGTCAGTTAAGCATCTGCCTTTGGCTCAGGTCATGATCTCAGGGTCCTGGGACCCAGGTCCGCATCAACATCAGGCTCCCTGCTCAGCCAAGAGTCTGCTTCTCCCTCTCCCTTTGCCCTACCCTCACCTCATGCTTGCTCTCTCTTTCTCTCAAATAAACAATTTTTTTAAAAGGAATTTGAAAGATAGTTTTAAAGTGATTTTATGCAATATAACTATATTCTTTTTATTTATTTATTTTTATTTAAATTCAATTAAATTAGCATATAGTGTTTTACTAGTTTCAGAAGTAGAATTCAGTGATTCATCAGTTGCATAGAACACCCAGTGCTCATTCCATCAAGTTACTATTTTCATATTTTCTTTCAATGCTCTTTGCAATATTAGATCCAGATTACCTGGGTTTGGATCCTGTCTTCAACCTCTACTAGCTCTCAGGTCTTAGACCCCTTACTGTCTCAGCTCTTTTACATATAAATCAGAATAACAGCGAGTATCTACTGTGCAAGATTCTTGGCAAGGTAAATTTAGTTCATAGACACAAAATGGTAAAAATAGCCCTGGAAAATGGTAAGAACTCAAAAAAATTTGGCTATTAATTCTATCATCATCACCTACCACATTTCAGAGCCAGAGGATGATGTTATGGTTTACTTAGTTATTCGTGAACGTGCTTGAAATGAATGGATACCTCTAATTCCTTCTAACAGGAAGACATAACTACTACTTACAATTCTAGACAGCATATTACTATTTGCAAAGTGCTTTAATAGGCTTGAAATAAACAGTCTTCAGAATGCCAAGGAGGAGAGTGAAACAAAGACTTTTAGAAAATCTGGTCTAACAACAGCATGGAGCAGGGATTCGAGATCGGCAAAGCGAAGGCAGGGACCCAGTTAGTTGAATATAGAAACCATCCAAGTAAGAGGATCAGAGGATCTATAGGATGCAACAACCACACAGATGAAGATGGGGATGGAAAAAAATGAGTACCTGACAGAAGTTTCAAAAAGTTGTTTTTTGCTGAGTCATTCTGGGAGATTGTTCCCTGAAGATACGTTTGCAAAATGCACACTCTTATAAGTTTGGCAAATCCTAATCATCTCACCAGGATGTCCTGTTCCTTCTTTTCTTATCAAAAGATCAGAATTTTCTGGCCTAACCTCAGATGTAAGAAACCCTCTATCCTCTCCTTACTCACTGAGTGTGGCTGACAGACTTTTAGACCTAATGCCCACCTCCTCCAAGAAGCCTACCCTGGTTGGTCCAGAATCATAATCTTTCCTAGACCCAGGGGTTGAAGGGTGAGCAGAATGATGACAGCTTCAGGATACTACTTTAGCAGCCCTCAAGAGCACAGAATATCTCTATTTGGACTCTCAGACCTCAAGAGCTGAGAAAGGCCTTCTTCACTGCTTAAGCTCTTGGAGGTCACATGAAATCTTTGAAAATCTCATGAGAGCTATGGATTTTCTCCCCAGAAAAATGCATATTTATACATCCATACAATTATGACACATAATTTTTGGGACCTCCCCATGTATGCTTCATTGGGGTATCTGTGAAGAACCCACAGTGTCTAGCCCAGTGCTTGCTGATCTAATACTCTGAAAACTGACTTAATAAAGGGATTTGACAATGTGGCTCACTGAGAATTTCTTCACCCACATCCAATGAACTTCACCCACATCTGGGGATTGTTAATCCATATATGTTAATGAGGGAAAATAAACCAAAGATCCTTTTAGGGACTAAATTGTGTCTCCCCAAAACTGATATGTTGAAGCCCTAACTGACAGTGTGACTGCATTTGGATGTAGGGCCCCTAAAGAGGGATTAGGGTAATGCAGTCATAAGGGTGAGGCCCTAAACCAGTAGGACTGGTGTCCATATAAGAAGAGGATGGGCAACTAGGAGTGCACTGTCACAGAGAAGAGGCTGTGTGAGGACCCAGCGAGAAAGTGGCTGTCAGGCAAGCCAAGGAAAGAGGACTCAGCCCAAACCTGCTGACACCTTGATGCTGGACTTCCAGCCTCCAGAACAGGATGAAAATTAATTTCTGTTGTTTAAGCTCCTTAGTCTGTGGTGGTTTGCAATGGCAGCTCTGAAAGTCTAATATAGGTCCTGTCTCCAAAGAACCATATTCAGAAAGCAAAGGAGAAGCAGCCCGAGGAGAGACAGTGGGTTCTGGGGATCCACGAGAAAAGAGACCACTTTGAGCTTGACTGATCTGGGTTCAAACCCCTACTCAAAACCTCAGAAGTGACATTTTTCTGAAGACCATGTGTCCCCTTGGAGATTTCTTCATCATTTCTAAAACAAATACTTTCCTGGGGGAAAAAAAAAAAAAAGTGTTCTGAGAGTTAAGGGAGAGAATGTAAAGAGCCCAGTGGACAGTTCTGCATACCGTCATCATTGATGGCACAGGGCTCTCACAGGGAGTGGGAGCAAGAGATGAAAGTGATTTTTACCATGTTCAGTCACTGCCAAAATCATCAAAAATGTACAAATCTCTTTGCCCCTTATTGCAGAATATAGCTCTGTCCACCCTGAGAGAGGGTGACAACTCCCACGGTCTTCCTTAGGAAGACTAGCAGAGGGCATATCTCAGGTGCTTGTGGGATAATCTGGTGACACCATGATTTGTTTTAAAAAAGAAAAAAAGCTCAAAATTCTACCTATATATTGGAATTACCTAGGGAGCTTTGGAAAAACAAACAAACAGACACGATATCCAGGCTCTCAGACCTCTGAATTGGAATCTCAGAGGCAAGGTTGGGCTATTTATAGTTGTAAAAATTTCCAGATGATTCTAATGTGCTGAGATTAAGGTCCACTGCTATAGCGCCCCCCCCCCTTTTTTATGGGAAAACTGTGACAGAGGGGGTGGATTGAGGGATGAAGGGCAGAGAGCCAAGTCTCACATCCAGGTCTCTTGATTCCCAGTCTTGGGCTTGCTAAGACATACCAGTATTTTCAAAGGACCACACTGTGGCCATCTACATGAGAATCACCCAGGTCACTGCTAAAAATGTGTATTTATAGGTTCCATCCCATGTTTACTAAATCTGAATCAAAATG
This sequence comes from Canis lupus familiaris, assembly GCF_011100685.1. Lineage (NCBI taxonomy): Eukaryota > Metazoa > Chordata > Mammalia > Carnivora > Canidae > Canis > Canis lupus. The sequence continues at coordinate 71,738,678 of NC_049232.1, read as the reverse complement.
AACAAGCTCTCCAGATGATACTCAAGCCTAAATTTGAAAACCACTTCATGACATGATGCCACTGCCACTCTAGTTGAAAGATCCATCTCTCTCTATAGATAGAATCTAATGTTCTTTGCAGGTATAAAAGGCAACATGCAGGAGGGAGATCCCTGGGCTGGGGGTTTCTGGTCTATTTCTGGCCATGGATCTTACCCGTTCCATAAACCAGCCACATGATCCAAGAAGCCATAGGAATGGAGGAAGCTGGATAGCAGTCATTAAGAACTTTTAGGGAGGTTTGCCATTGTTTTTTGCAGCATAAGCCATACTGTTGTGGTTCCCTTAAAGGTAAAATGACTATCAACCATGGATCTCTCAGAAATGTTGAGTATCAGATGTGATATTATTGTACATTACGTGCCTGACACAGCATCTGTCAAGTAACAGGTGCTCAATAAGATCCCCACCTCTGCTTCTCGTTTTGAAAGAGAAAATCCAAGTGGTTACCACCATGATGTTCCTCCCACTGTAGGGAGTCGTTAGTCTGGTTGGGGTTGGGGTAGGGAAGCCTTCACTTCCTGCAGGCTAGTATGATGAAGCAGGTAGCAACTCCAGAATTTCTGCACAGGGGCTACAGGTCAATTAGTGATGGGGTAAGGAGGCATTTGAGTATCTGTGTTCCTGCACCAAACACATGATAATTACCTAGGCCTCCCCACGCAGCGGGAGGTCCCCAGGCCAGCAGCATCAGCATTACCAGGGAGCTTGCTAGGAAGGCAGCATCTCAGGTCTCCCTCTGGATCTGTTGAATCAGAATCTGTATTTTAATGACATAACCAGTGCAGTGGTGTGCACGTTAAAACTTAAACAGGAGCGGCTTGGAAGGACCTTGATGGAAATAGAGGATCGAGGGATACCCCTCTCAAGTCACCCCGGACACCAGCTCTCAGTTAGGAGCAGTACCCCAAGCAGCTGCGGAGAGGTGCCTGAGATCGCCACACGTAGGAGGGGAAGAGAAGGATTAAGAGGGGAGGAGACACAGAACAACTACCCTCCAGTGTTGTTTCCAACAATAAATAAGTAAATGGGCCCAGGAATACTTTTTAAAAACAAAACTTCACAGAAAAGCGAAATCTGAAACAAATATCATCAGAACTGTTCTTGCCTAAAATAGTGGGGAGTCAGAACTGCCCTCCCCCACCTCTGCCCACACCAGCCTGAAGTCCCCTCCAATGAAACCCAGCTCTGAAAACCACTGGCCTACATGTCCTTGCTGCTATGAGTCAATTGGGAGGTGGCGTGTGGAGGCTGGAGGAAGTGGTCTGACCTTATGGCCTCGTCCTTCGCTAAACCAAGTGAGAGACTCAGTCAGGTCAGGTACTCTGTGTGATTGCATTTCGGGCAGAAGTTAACCCACCAGCGTTCGGGCCATGTGACTTCCAGGCCAGCTCCACGCAGAGATCCCGCAGATCTGTGGGTGGCTCCGGCGCTCAGCTAATGAATTAAGGCATTCATGAACAACCGAGACAGACTCCTTCTTGCCCAAGCAGTACATCACCTCAGTGCCTAATGAGGTCCTTCTCGGGACCTGTTACACAGACCTAATAATACACCGGGAAGCAGATGGATCCAGGAAGCAAATGAAACTCACAGTTGCTGGTGCGATCGTTTAAATTGAGAGAGTTGGGCTCAGAACCAAATTATCACTGCCGATTCCTCGAACACATTTTGAGAAGTCTGCGAGAGGAGCAAGTTCATTGCAAGGCATCATCATTTTTGTAAACACAGGTGGAAATAAAGGGATTTCCAAGGGTGAAGGTCTCATTTTCCACTCAGCTTCTTATTAAATGGAAATTCAGAGACTGGAGTTGAGGTCAAACGCAAGGTCCAGTGGAAGATGAAACACATGCAAATGTCTGGAAATTCAAATGTTTGGTCCCAGAGGTCTCTAACCTGCAAAGGGCTGTTTGGACTGTCAGTATATTGAAATCACACATGCACAAGGAGATAAATATATCTAATGGGGGGAATGGTGATTTTTAATAAATAATATTAATGCAAATTATAATTATAACCAAGTTTGATTGAATGGTAATAACTGATCTGCTATAATTATTTGTAACATGTGGTTACTTACAGTTATTAAGTTCCTGCTATCTGCCAAGCAATTTATATGCGTTATGTCACCTTTATTCACTGCTGATTCTCCAGCAGCTTGAACATTGCCTAGTGCATAATAGGGGCTTGACATAGCCGTATGAAATAAATGCACAAATACATGAAAATCCCCTCACTAGCTCCAAAGGATAGCTATTATTATTTTCACTATATGGGAAAAAGTAATCAAGACTTGGAGAAATTAAGTGTCTTTCTCAAGACCAACCAGGTACCATGTGTCAGAATCAGCATGGCGACAGGCTTCTTCCCAAGATGCTGCAGGGACGTGTATACATGTATGGATCGTCATGACAACTAGAATTTGAACACTTCCTTTGTGCCAGATACTACACTAGCAATTTGACATATTTTATTTCCTTTCGTCCTCCTCCCAGCTCCTGATTAGGTAGGTACCAGGACCCCTTCTGACAGAGAAAGGAAATGGAAATTTGCAGGATTGAATAATTGCCCAGGTCCTTGTACACACGTGTGCTAGGGGCAGATGAGGCTGTTTCCAAGGCCAAGATATTCATCACTGTGCTACTCACTGCGTCCCCTGCCAATATATACACGAAACTCACACGCGAAACAAGCCATGAATTACAGTGCCAGGATGTGACTGTCCATCCTGCTCTAAAATTCTGACAAATGAATGTAAGCCTTCAAAGAATAGATTCAAATGTTTGCAAGGAGTTGGTGAGGTGAAAGGCTCTCTACAAATTTTTTTATGAATTAGAACATTCCAGGTAGGTTTTCTTTGACCTGGTCACTAACTAATGATTATGTGGTCCTTAGTGAACAATTGATGGGATTTATTAAATTACCCCAGACTTTGAGACTCTGAAGAGCAGGAACTGTGTTATTTCATTTTTTCTCCCTCACGTAGAGGTTCTTAATAAAGTTCGGAATTAATAAGCAAAGAAAATGATCAATCTGTACATTCTTCCTTCTAGTTCTAGCATTATTACTGTATATGATTCTAATAAACTTGAGGATTAAATTACTTCGGTGGTAAACCATCCCATTTTTGTTCGTTCTATAATAGCCCTAAAGAAACTCTAAGAAGCACCTCACAGTTCCTTACCCAGATGGAGAAGTTAATAAACTGAGAGGCTGAGCCCAGTCTTCCTAAGCCTAGATACCAAAAGTGGTAGATGTACTGCCATTAAAACTAGATTATACCATAAATCCAATGCAAGTTTGATCAACGAGTGGCAGCTTTACCTCAAATTTGACTGGCACCAGCCATGGCCAAGAATACAAGGAGCTAGCTCTCCTACGCCACCCCACTGGATAAAGGGAAATAATGTCACTTTCTGGAAGTAGTAGCTGAGTAAAATTCTTACCTGTACCCTCTTAAACATCAAACAAAATATGGTAAGGTCTGTTATGATAATACCAATTTCTCACTTTCATGAAACACCTAACAGCCTGCCAACCACTTTTGCTTTTATTATTTCATTTGAACCTCAGCAAGCTGGAGAGATACGCAAGCAGGGGTGGGGGATGGGTTTCAAGAAATTATCTGATTTTCCCAAGTGTACAAAGTAACAGAAAAAATACCATAATATGTGTCTTATAATTTCTTCAATGGAATCCTCTGGCCCTTTCCAAACATGAAGCCAGTTCCAGCTGCCTCTTAATGTTCTGGGAGGCAGCCTGGTCTAGTGATGCTGGCATTACTTAGCATCAGAGAGAAAAGTTTAGGTCCATCTTGGCCCATTACCATCAGTATGAATTTAAGTAAGAAATTTAGAGGCAATGATTCCCTCAGCCATAATATAGGTTGGTACTCTCTTTGTCCCAAGGTCAGTTTGATGGCTCATTACGGTGAAGCATGACATGTACCAGCACATATTAAGTATATTATATGTTATTTCTTCTTCACCTTCCTCCTAAAGAATGTGATCACTGCAGAGGGATCTTTCCAAAGAGAGAGAGAGAGAGAGAGAGAGAGAGAGAAAGAAAGATCCTGAGATATTGTGGAAATAGTGAATTTAGGCCAATGGTGGACAGGACTAAACCAAAAAGTACCTGCTGGTTTGCCTAGGAGACTGCCTGAACTGGGTCTTTTTATGGAGGGGAAGCAGATACAATGCATTTTCAGTTGTGGCTGATGAATCAGTATTGTGGTAGACATTGTACTTCAACAGAGACAGGAAAGGACAGTTGGAGGTATCACTTCAAAGTAGCCCCATTAAAGGTTTGCTAAATTCCACGTGGTGAACCTCAGTTACATTGTGATTCCTATTCCCTTCAAGGACTCACACATCCAGATGCTGATGTGAAAAGAGATTAAACCTAGGGAAAAAATTCCAAATGATATTAAGAAAAGCCATAGAGCGGTGCAGCCTGGGTAGCTCCTGGCTCAGTCATTAAGCATTTGCCTTGGGCTCAGGTCATGACCCCGGGGGGACCCACATCATGCTCCCTGCTCAGTGGGAAGTCTGCTTCTCCCTCCCCCTCTGCTGTTCTCCTCACTCGTGCTCTTGGTTCTCTGTGTCAAATAAATACATAAAATTGAAAGAAAGAAAAATAAAGAAAGGAAGAAAGAAAGAAGAGAAAGAAAGAGAGAAAGAAAGAAGAAAGAAAGAAAGAAAGAAAGAAAGAAAGAAAGAAAGAAAGAAAGAAAAAAAAAGAAAGAAAAGAAAGAAAAAAGAAAAGAAAAGAAAAAAGAAAAGAAAGAAAAGAAAAGAAAGAAAAGAAAAAAAAGAAAAGAAAGAAAAGAAAAGAAAAGAAAAGAAAAGAAAAGAAAAGAAAAGAAAAGAAAAGAGGCATAGATAATGCATGGAAGTTTCCAAGTCTTTCTCAGACACATATCATTGCTTGTGGCTCTCCCAGCAACCCTCTGAGGTAGGCATTACTACCCCCTTAAACTTAGAGATAAAATTGAAAGGCACTTGCTGGAAACCATTAAGTTAGTAAATGATAGAGCCAGGGCCTAGACCTGACCCTTAGACCCACTCCCCAGTCTCCTGTTATTTCTATTCCATGATGGGTTGGCTGTACCCTAGAGTTATGAGATGAGCTACAACTCCAGAAATGGAGCTATCTTTTTAAATATCTCATTATTTTTGTCTGGATTACAGTTTATTGAGGGAAGATTGTCCAAATGAAAAGTGATGACCCAGGTTCTAACCCTAGGTCATAGTCTATGCCCTTACCCCTAAACATAGCATAGAGCACTAGACTGTGAAGATTCCCATATCATCCCCAAACTCAAGGCCTTCACAAAAATATCTATCACAGTCCTTTCTCTTGGTTCCACTATGGTGTCTGCCAACCTAGAAAGAAAGAACCATAGGACTGTGAAAAACATCAAAATAAAAACTCAGTATCCTAACCTATTGGCCATATCCACATAGTATGGGTCATTCTAGCACATTCTAACAGATATTAAGAACTCTTAACACTTTGTTTCTTCATTTATACATTTTATTTTCAATGCAATAAGTCTTATTCTCTAGTGTAATTCCCTAATGAATCCAGTGAGCAACTCCCATCAAGACATAACTAAGTACAGTTTTCATAAGGTTTAGACAAATTCTATTAAACCTCTGTGACTAAGATATACCCAGAGATAGAAACAATTCTTAAAAAAACCTTTTTTAGCCACTGCAATAAGTTCAAACAAATGATATGTGCACAGTTACATGTGGTTGAAAGTCTAAGATTCATTTTCAAAAGATAAATGCTCAGACATATTAAATTCAAATAAGCAGTAATTACCTTCTCATCATCTGTCAGTATCAACATATATAAAATAAGAGGATTTTTTTAAAAGATTGGGTTGTATTTATTTATTCATGAGAGGCAGAGACACAGGCAGAGGGAGAGTAGGCTCCCTGCGGGGAGCCTGATGTGGGACTCGATCCAGGGACCCCAGGATCATGACCTGAGCCAAAGGCAGAGACGCTCAACCGCTGAGCCACCCAGATGTGCCAAGAGGATTTTTTTTTTCCCATTACTGGAAGTTTATGCATTCAAGGGACATTGAATGAAAGCCAACCCAGTTCAACTCTGTAAATAGGAAGAGCTAGCTGGTTGGCTGAGGAACTCTGGGTTTGCTCAACCTGGCCCCCGTAGGTAGCACACTGGGGCCTCCCAAGTAACTGTAGAATCTGAAGAAATGCATCCAATTTAATCCAACTAAACCATGAGACTCTCCTTTAGACCCTAACTTCCTTGATACATAGTCCTATGAAGTACACACGGGAGATAAAAAAGAGAAAATCACAAGCTGAGAACAAGGTGATTTCCAGATTATAAGCAAGAAGACAGGAAAAAAAATCATAAAATGCAGGCAGCAAGAATTTAAGAAACAACATAAATGAAGCTATTTGGTAAAAGGGCAAAAAAAAAAAAAAAAAGAAGGATGTCTCTTGTGAGAGTCAGGAGATATTGGATGGATCATTGATCATAATGCCAGGTACAGCGTAAGCACTCAACATACAGAAGGCTCTAAGAGATACTAAAAGGGAAGGTATCATGGCATCACTGTGGGTAGGGTACGGTGTCAGAGCAGATGCTCATGATGTCAATCACAGAAAGATAATATGCAATTTGTCAATATCTTCTGAAACTTTCAGGAAGTTTGTAAGCTTCTATTTAGAAAGATTTCCATAAAACGATTAAAAACGAAAATGTATTTTCTTAAAAAAAAAAAAGAACCAGCTTCAGTGGATTGCCTCATTTTCTGGGAACTCCAGGTCAACAAGAAGGGTCCTGTCCACTTCCGCCTTTTTTGTTTTTACTTTTACATTTGATTAGAAGTGATATGTGCCTTTTCCCAAATCACCTATTTTCCCTTCCAGTGGGTCAGTCAAGCTTTTGCTCATTTGCACCTGGTTCTTTGCTCTCCATTTCCACTTCATGTATGTCGAATGCACAGACTCATTAATATCTTTATTTACCATCTATCTCATTCTACAAAAGATTCAAGGTGGCTTGTAGGGAAAACATACACGCTGATGTTAAGAAACACACACATAAAAATGAGAATCAGGGAATCTATTTCAGTGAAAATACCTGCTTACAGGTAGGCTGCATCCCAAAATAGAGATCAGCTGCGGTGAGCATATCTGGTAAGCGCATGGCCCAAGCGTACGTAAATGCTAGGGAGTACCGTAGGTCTGGGGGGTGGGAGGAGGGGAGGCATTGAGCAGTGTATATGGGCTCCTAAGGGAAGATAAGAGAGGTTGAGTCAGCTGACCCGAGAACAAATTCTAATCGTCAGAGGGAATAATGACTTTAGTTACAGGTACTATGGGTGTTTTTCAAATCTGTTGCTGAGCCAATCAACTGGAAGGGTATGGGGGCTCTAAGTAAACAATATAGGGTCTAATTTAGTGAATTCTGCTAAGTATAGCAGAACTGCCAATAACGCTGTAGGACCTCTCTAACGGAATGTAACGCCAAGTCAGGAGAGGAATCAAATGTCCCCTTGTAGGGGCGCCTGGGGGCTCAGTGGTTGAGCATCTGCCTTTGGCTCAGGGCGTGAACTTGGGGTCCTGGGGTCCTGGTATCGAATCCCGCATCGGGCTCCCCACAGGGAGCCTCCTTCTCCCTCTGCCCGTGTCTCTGCTTCTCTCTCTGTGTCTCTCGTGAATAAATAAATAAAATCTTTAAGAAACAAAACAAATATCCTCTTGAACTGACCTCAGTCTCCTGAGAATCTTTTGCTCGGCAGTGGCCCAAATGTCCAGGGATGGTGACACTTGGCAGGCTGGCGGCAGCCACCCAGAGGGAGCTTGAGAACGGCAGGAGAAACTATGATGCACGGTGGGCAGAGGAAACGAAATCCCCTCCCATGAAAGCCATTCTGCATGGGAGAGGGAGGGCACATCGGGGCTTCATGAAGCACTTGCAGCCACCAGTACAATGTCGCTGATTCAGGGACAGGGCCAGCACTCCTGCGGACTGCTCCACCTTCTAAACATCCTACAATACAAAATTCTTAGCCTTGCCCTTCCTGCTGCCCACTCTGGGGACTCAGGCTTTCCCCACTTTCTTTATCTCTTGCCCTCCAAGGATTATGCTCTAGTCATCTCATTGGTTCTCTAGATTTTTATGATATAGATAATAGAGAAAAAAAAAAAACACAGGGAAGCAGAAAAGAAGGATAAGAGGTGCCTCGAGGTAGCCAAGGGAGAGGCCTTCTCTTGAAGCTCAGAGCAAGGCTGCACACAGATGACGTTGAGAAGGTTTCTGGTTTGGCTTGTTTTGTTTTTAGAGAATGGTGCCAGGGCAGTGATGGGAGGTGAGGGTGGGGCTAGAAGGAGGAGAGGGGTTTAATGAGCCTGGATGTGGTCTCCACATGGCATTGCGGCCATGAGGCTTGAGGACTGCAAGTGTCACTGAAAATGTGTTTGGGGGACGGGGACAGGACCATGTGGCTCGTGGACCGTGTGGCTCGTGGACCGTGTGGCTCGCTAAGGTGCTCTAAGCCTGGCCCTCGAGGGGCCTGGTTCTGTACATGTTATCCCAGCGACGACTTCTTGGCCTTCTGTGTGGATTTCTGGCGTCCAGCACAGCAGCAGTTCCTAACAGAGCAGCAGAAGCTGCAGGAAATGTGTCCATGAGCATATGTGAGAAATTTCCAGGGACTCAAAACACACACACACACACACACACACACACACACACACACACATACACACCACTTAATGGGGAGAGGGAGAAGAGGAGGTTCTGCAGAAGGGAAAATATTTGTAAATTCTGTATCAGCGGCTGGTGGCAGGAGCTCGTGCAACTTGAATTATCGCTGTTGATGAATTCACAGGCAGGTAAAGGGGGGCATGTGCATTCTGTGTGACTTACAATAAAAGGATGTCCCCATATGCTTATTAAAGATGGTTCACAATCACCTAAGAGAAAAAACAGAGATTACTTTGGTACGGCAGACAAAGCCTACGGTGATCTGGCTGTCACGTCAGCCTCGGTTTTCACCTGAATTCTCGAGACGTGGTTCTCAGTTGTGGGAGACCTTTGCTCAAGGATGGTGAGGGCGGGGGGATGCTGCCGGGTCTGGTAAGTACAGGTCAGGAATTGGGCTAAACTTCCTACAATACAGAGGACAGTCCCCAGAGGACCATTCCTACCACTGACCCGAATGCCAGGAGCACTGAGGGCGAGAGACATGGTCTAGATACACTGAATCTCTTATGATTACTCCAGCTTGGCTTGGCTCCCCAGTCCAACCCCCTGTAGGACTGTTCCCTCTTCCTCGAAAGCAGAGCCCAATCCTAAGCAACCACCAAGCTCTTACTCTTCCACTCAACTCTGGTCATGTCTCTGAGAACTGCCTTGGCTCTCAGAGAATGACTTGGTGCCGTTTCCTGGATTCTGTCAATTGTGTACACTTTTATTATGGCAATATTATAATTATTGGTAACGTCCTACCATTTTTCTCTCCCCCCCTTCCACCATATTGGAAATTCACCAAGGCAAAGAGGGGGTCATCTTTGTATTTTTAATCTTTAAATTTCCATCTCTTGGCATAATGTGATCCAAAAGTATTTGTTGAACGGATAAGCAAATACATCATTTAATCTCTGGGGTTTCTTTTCATTTTAAAAATTGGACATAATGATGTCTGCTGTGCCTATTTCATATATTTATTAACATGATTAAATGAGGTAATAGATGGCAAATTATTTTATGTTTGATAAAGATAATAGCTTCCATTTACCAATCACCTTCTATGTGCTTAGAACTTGGCTAGATGCTTTACAACACTTCTAATTCTCCCAAATCGGTAAGAGGAGTGTTGTTATTCCCCTCTGTACAATGAGGACAACTGGGCATAAGGAATTCAAGTGACTTGTCCAAGATCACAGTTAGGGAACAGCAGATTTGAAGCTCAAATCCAAATTTCAGGAGTGGGAAGGTAGTATAGACCTTGACATCAGTGCAAAAGCCTGAGCGTTCAAAGATAGGGAGATTCCAAAAGATAGGGAATTTATCCAAATAGTCAAGGGAAATATTTTTTTCCTGTCACCTGACCAACACTGAGACCTTTCTCAGGGAACCTGGAGTTTTAATAGCACAATTACCCCCACCTGATTAATCAGAATTGCTGTTTGTTTGTGCATGAAAGATAACTCATTATGGCAAATATGCATTAGAAGGCCATAATATATGCATTTATTCAATTAAGTCTAATGTATTATTTAAGGCTCAGTGTGTGATATTTATCACTAGCAAATGCTAATTTATACAGATTATCGGAGTCTAATTAGGTGCACAGTTTATAAGGATAGCCTGCTACTTGGAAGGTACAGCCATGACTTACTCTGCTCTGGGCCAGGACATGAGAGAGTCTGGCAACCGACACCACATGCACACTTTGTCTCCTAAAGAGCGTTAAAAGCAGGCGGTTGGACCCCAGGGCCATGGCCCCTTCCAGTTGCATGTGAAAGCCACTGCCAACACCTTGAAGAAGTACCACTTACTCGGAATCACATTTTGTCTTGAGCATCGATCGCCTCCATCAGGCCACCAACCAGAGTTACTGCCAAGTGAGTACTTGTCTTCCCCATTTAACCAACCCACCTATCGCCATACACATTCACTCGATAAACGCTTCAAATCTGCTCTGTGCCAGGCTCTGTACTCAGCTCAGAGGATACAAAGACAGAAGGCGTGAGGCCCCTGTATCAGGAGATAAGAGTTATGCGGACTTTAAGGGCACAGACTGAACCATCCCGCAAGTCCAGAGACAGAGCCCTGACTGTGATTTGTCAGCTATGTGATTCCAATCAAGTCCCTTTAAACCTCCAATCCCGAATTTCCTCATCTCATACAGGGGAGAACTGACACCCGCTCCTAGGGTTGTTGTTTGTATAAAAGAAGCCAGTACCTTTGATACCAGATGTAGACGTTCCCTCTCACCCATGCAAGGCCAGCCCTTGGGTCCTGCTGTCTTCAGTTATTCAATCACACCCAACATTGCTTGACTCTTTTCTTTTTTAAGACTTTACTATAGCTTTTCCTGTGAAGACAGAGTACAGTTTTAATATTTTTTATACCACCGCAATCCAACCTAAAACATCTTTTTTTTTTTTTTAAAGATTTTATTCATTTATTCATGAGAGACACAGAGAGAGGCAGAGACACTAGGTAGAGGGAGAAGCAGGCCCCATGCAGGGGGCCCGATGTGGGACTCGACCCCAGGACTCCAGGATCAAGCCCTGGGCCAGGAAGGCACTAAACCGCTGAGCCACCCAGGGATCCCCCCACCCTAAAACATCTTTACCAGATTTAATTGTTTTTCCGGTTTGTTTGATCCCTCCATCCTACCAGGCATTGCTTCTCTGTCTTTTCCTAGATGGAATGTATCTTGGTAAAAGTTGTTCTCAGGCATTGGCTCTCTCTTCAAACTTCCATGCCTTGCACCTCAAAAGGAAATTCCTAAAGTTTACAGGCCCGAGTGGGCAAAGGGGCTTTTGAAAAACTCTGCTTCTGTGGGTCAAGATCAGTGGCCATTTGCATGAAATGAACTGTACCCAATTTGGGGAAAAGACTCTATAAACGATCTCTGCGTATGAGCTGCCATAACAAAGAGATTGTTTCTTGGTAACTAAAAGAGGAGGGAAAGGAAGAATTAGATGGGCTTCAAACAAGGAAAGAACTTTATCAAATTTAAATCTTTGGTAAAATCTCTCAAAAGGCTGTCACAAAGCTGCTGGGGTTAAAGTAACAATGTCTTGCAGCTGTGGACTGTTTTTGTTGTCAAGCCGGAGGGCATTTTACCAGAAACGTTGTTGAGATGAACTACTTAGCAAAGTGAAGAAGAATGTAAGTCATCACGATCTTAGTATAACTGTTTCCTCCCAAAAGAGAAGTTACAATGATTGCACTGACCACCATCCACTCCCCACCAGAACTCAGCCTCTGAGATGTTAATCCATTAGTGTCAGCAGTGAAGCAATAAGCGAGTCATCAAGAAGAGGAAGACGTGGTCTCAGCCCATCCTTCCAGCCGATCTTCCTCTATTCCTCACTCCCCCTTTGCTTCCACTAAAGGCAATTCTCCTCATCCCATAAATGTCTTTCAATTCCCCCTAAATTTGGTTTTTCACCTATTATTGCCTTAATCTAGAATGATCTCCCTGGCCACCTCCACCTATACACACCCAAATCTCACCCATCCTTCTAGGCTCAGCCCAAGAACAGTTGACATTTTTTTTAGTCCATGTTACAGACTAGATACTGAGGAGTTGTTTTATTTGCATGAACTCCCTGAATTCTCATATTAAACCTAAGAGGAGCACAAGTATTATCCCCGTTCCACAGATGAAAGGACTGTGGGAGGTTAACGGACTTGGCCTAAATCAAACAGCTAGTACAAGGCAGAGCTGGGATTTGAACCCTAAAATATGACCCTAGAATCTCATGCCCTTAACTTCTATGCTCCGTGCTTTTTGTGCTTGTCCCCTGGAATGTTCTCCTCTCCATGGAGCTTCCATTTTTGTTCATTTCTCCTAAGACTGCTCACATCTTACCTTGCACTGAAAAAGCCTCTCTTCCTTTTCCTCTAATAGATCAGATGAGGGTTGAATCCACATTAGTTTTATCTGTTTACCCAAAACAAAACAAAACAAAAACATACAGGAGGGGCCCGATGACTATAAGAGCACAGACATGGTGGCAAGAGCCAAACTTTACAATTTTTTCCGCAGAATGGATGTGCTCATTTTAACATCCAAAAGGTCATTCCTGAACAGTAGAAATCCAGGGAACTACTCTGTGGTTAAACAAAGGACCCTTCCCCCCTACTCACTGCTCTCCTCTAAGTAATATCTGGGCTGAAAATGTTGGTTTATATAAGCAGACTGATTAAGTATGTGTTGGGGACTTAAAAGAACAAAAAAAGAAAAAAAAGGGTGGGGGGGGGGAGATTTGTCTCCACAGCAGGAAATGAGGAGAGAGAGAGAGGAAGCAACTAGAGAAGCCAATTTGTTTTTCCAAACATGAAAGAAAAAAAAAAATATATATATATATAATTTAACCAGAAAATTATCTCCAAACATCCAGGGAACCCCCTGCCTGTCCAAAGAGACAAAGCACACAAACGTTCTATGTGTGTTTTCGTGGGTTGTTAATTTGGTGTGAGCAGTGCAGGGGAGCAGCATGAGGAGCCCAGCAATGCACACACCCAAGACAAGAGCAGAGCCATTAGGAACCGGAGGACGCGTGAGGCTAGCAAAGGCCGTGGGTCCGAAGAGCCAGGGATGCAAGCAATTCCACTGCAACGTGTGGTGTGACAGGGAGCGGGATCGGACCTCCTACCACCACCAGTTTTTAACTGAAGTGCCTTGGGTCCTTCCAAGCTTGGTAGTAGGAGTCACCTGGGATGATTCAACACAGATTCCCAGCCTCCCTCCCAAGCTTCTCAAGTCAAAATCTCCCCCCGAGGCAGCCTGAAATGTTGAAACTCAACAAGCGCCCAGTGTTTCATAGGGTCAACTGAGGCAGGGCAGCATGGCCTTGAGCAGTTGGAGTGACGTTCCTGTTTTGTGCAGGGATTAGAATGTCCAGGTTCCCAGGATAAGGTGCAGAGGGAAGCCAGATTAGAAACTGGGGGGCCAGCAGGTCATTTCAACTCTCTGGGCCTCACTGGCCTGGGCTGTGAAGTTTCCTTGCCAGCTTTACAGCTCTTCTACTACCTCTAGCCCATGCAGTGCTTCCTGAAGGTGACCTTCTGGTGTCTGAGGGGATGTTTGCCAACAGCCATCCCGTCATGACCACCTAACTACAAAGGCTGAGGCCTTCCCAAAACAAGTCCTGAGCCTGTAGGAAGGACCTTTATGGCAGCCAGTTGTCAATATGGCCTCCGAAGAGTCTATCCGCCAGCCATGGGGCCTCCGAGACACCTGCTTCCAAGTAGGATAATTCATGATGGTAGAAAATCATTCTGTAGAAATAGCAAATTATGGTTCCTAGGCTAGTCACAAATGACACTGCAGCCTCTGCTTTGCTCTTGTGTATCAGTGGATCACTCTCTAGGTGGGGACAGCCACTGAACTGTGAAGAGGTGCAGAAGTTCTTTTTATGTATTATTTATTTATTTATTTATTTATTTATTTATTTATTTATTATTTATTTATTCATGAGAGACACAGAGACAGAGAGAGAGGCAGAGACATAGGCAGAGGGAGAAGCAGGCTCCATGCAGGGAGCCCGATGTGGGACTTGATCCCCGGTCTCCAGGATCGCGCCCTGGGCTGAAGGCAGGCGTTAAACCGCTGCGCCACCCGGGCTGCCCGAGGTGCAGGGGTTCTGTGGAGAACTCCACATGGCTAGGAGCCGAGGCTCCTGCAATGGTCACCTGCAGTCTGCTGGTTGAGCCATCCTGGAATCAGGCCCTCCAGTCTCAACCGGGCCTCTAGATAAGAGCAGCCCAGGCCAACATCTTGACTGTAAACTTCCAAGAGACCGTGAGCCAGAACCACCTCAGTAAGCCTCTTCTGAAATTCTGCTCCACAGAAACTGTGTGAGTTATTGTCATTTCAAGCTGCTGTGTTTTGGGGCGATTGGTTATAGAGTAATAGATAAATATACCATCTCTCACTCGTCTTTGACGATGGCTTCAAGGGGACCTAGAAGTTGATGGTCCACGCGGGTCCTAGCTGGCATAATAACAACGACATGCTTCAAAGGAATACTAACCACTCTACATGTGCAATTTTATGGAAAATTCCTAAGAGACAGACACCGTTATGCCCATTTTATAGATAAAGAAATAAGGTTCGGAAAAGTCAATATGTTCAAGGCCTCTGATTTAATATGGTGAAGTCAGAACATGGAAGAAAGGCGTGCTTCAGAAGGAATTCTCTCTATGTCTTCAGGATGAGTCCCATTCTATTCTACGTGTAGACCACATTTTCTTTATCCATTCATCTGTCAATGGACATTTAATTTATTTCCACATCCTGGCTCTTGCGATAATGCTTACTATGAAGGTAGAAGTACAGATAACTCTTTGAGATCCTGATTTCAATTATTTTGGATAAATAACCAGAAGTGAGATGACTGGATCATCCGGCTGTTCTATTTTTAATTTTTTGAGGCCTTACAAGAGGAGGACATTCTGTAGCATTCCACGACATGCATGAACCTTGAAGAGATTGTGCTAGGTGAAACAGGCCAGTCACAGAACAAATACTGCGGGGGTCTAATTACGTGAGGCATCTAAATGGTCAGGCGCATAGCCGCTGAGAATAGCAAGGTGGTTTCCAGGGGCTGGGGGAAATGGGGAGCTGCCACGCCAAGGGTATAAAGTTTCCGTTATCTAAGATGAGTACGTTCTAGAGCTCGGCTCTACAGCACTGAGCCTGTAGACAACAAAACCGCCTTGTACGCGTAAAATGTGTTAAGAGGGTAAATCTCGTGTTAAATGTTCTTAACGATAATTAAAAAAAAAAAAAACAAAAACAAAAAAAAACACCTTCCAAACACCCTCCCAACTCCTGATCTGCTTGGCTGTCAAGTCCCAGGCGCTTTGTATCTATTTTAACTCCTCCCTAGTGGAAGGCGTTGCATCTCCCCAAGCTGTGGTCCTCACGTCGGTGGGAAGGGAGTCCCTGAGGCCACCCCTGGCTCTGCACGCAGGGGCAGGAGTACGGGTTCAAGAGCAGGCTCTCTGCGTCCTCCGTATAATGGGGATCACAGCTCCTCGACAGGGCCACAAAGAGCTCAGTTGCACCACGCATGT
This sequence comes from Canis lupus familiaris, assembly GCF_011100685.1. NCBI lineage: Eukaryota > Metazoa > Chordata > Mammalia > Carnivora > Canidae > Canis > Canis lupus. Next base: position 71,722,823 of record NC_049232.1, on the reverse strand, counting down.
GCCATTGTTCTAGAAACTCAAACACTTAACACCAGAGCAAATTATTGTTTTCCTCATTATGGCTGGTATCTGTATTTGCGCCGAGCTCATAGAGATTATTGGATTAAAAATGCCAATTACGACTGCCCACCTAGGGTCTGTGGGTAGGCCTCAGCTTTAAAGATGACAGTCAATACATCCTTCTTCCCCAGAACGGGAAAGAAGCATCGAATAGCTATTTATTGTCTCCCAGCTATAATTGATTATGGGATAAGAGTTGTTTTGTCAATCTTCCACCACAGTCCTTGAATAAAAGGTTAGTAAATAATAATGTAAACACACACACACACACACACACACACACTACATTCTCTCTTGAATCCTGCCCACGCAACCTCTTTTACATGTGTCTCTTTGAAAATGGTCTTTATGAATATCAACTTCTGGAAAAAAAATGGTTTCTTATGTTGAATCATCGTTAGTAGAGAAAGAACAAATTAAAACAAATGCCTTGTCTCCCCACCCTTGGGACCCACCCTGGTAGACGTGAGGGTGGGGGAGAAGAGAGGGAGTGAGGGCGAAGGGAGGCCAGAGAAAACCCAGGCCCGGAATTTCCAAGCCAGAGGGACACTTTTTCTTTAAAATTAAAAACACAAATCAATTTCATTCAAATTCTAAGAGCAAAAAAGGAATGGGGGATTTGACTGGCAATGTTTAGAAATAAACAATTTCTGGAAATTGATTGAGAGGTTCTGGCTTTTTAAAGAAGAGCAACAATTTCCACATGCACAAAGGCCCCATCTCATCAGCCGTCCCCACTGCCTTCTCCTAGGCATCTCCCTGTCTCTGAGCCCATCTCCCTCCCCATCTCCTCCTCCCCATCTCCTCCTCCCCATCCCTGATCCCCATCTCCTCCTCCCCATCTCCTCCTCCCCATCCCTGATCCCCATCCCTGATCCCCATCTCCTCCTCCCCATCCTTGATCCCCATCTCCTCCTCCCCATCTCCTCCTCCCCTTCCCTGATCCCCATCCCTAATTCCCATCACCTCCTCCCCACCACCTCCTCCCTATCACCTCTTCCCCATCCCTGATCTCCATCTTCTCCTCCCCATCCCTAATCCCCATCACCTCCTCCCCATCTCCTCCTCCCCATCCCTGATCCCCATCCCTAATCTCCATCACCTCCTCCCCATCACCTCCTCCCCATCCCTGATCCCCATCCCTAATCTCCATCTCCTCCTCCCCATCACCTCCTCCCCATCCCTGATCCCCATCCCTAATCTCCATCTCCTCCTCCCCATCACCTCCTCCCCATCCCTGATCCCCATCTCCTCCTTGTCCTGGAACTGGGGCGCACCCCGCCCCCAGCACAGCCTCCTGGACTTGGGGCTGAGCTGCTCCTGCCGCCCCTCCCCTGCAGCTCTCCCCTGGCAAGGGTCCTCCCGCTGCCCTCCGGGTCCCCACCACGTTTCCGTGTGAGGGTCACAGCAGAGGGGGGACTAAGGATGGAGGAAGCTGAAGGGTGGGGTGTGCGGCCATCAAGGCAGAGAAAGAGCAGGACAGGCGCACCGAGTAGGGCGGGAGGCTGAAGACTGAGGGGTCAGAGAAGGCAGGGCTCAAAGAAACCTAAGTCGCAACTTTCTCTGCCTGAGACGCGACTCAAATCACGTCCCAGCCCCCGCCCCCCGGGCCCGTCCTGCCCCCCCCCCCCCCCCCCCCCCCCCCGGCCCCGGCCCCCCGCCGCCGCCGCACCTGCTCCCGCACCCTCCCGGCCCTGGGTCCCCGGGGCTCGGCCTCCTCCTCCTCCTCCTCTCCCGGGGAGGGGTGGGGACCGGCTCCTCGGCTCCTCTCCGCGCGGGGGAGGCCTCGGGGCGCGGGGGCGCCGCAGTCCTCGGCTTTAAGCCCGGGTGAGGGGAGCCCCTGCCCCCCGCCCCCCCAGCCCGGAGCCCCGGAGCCCCGGAGCCCCGGAGCCCCGGAGCCCCGCCCTGCGGCTCTGCTGGGCTCGGCGCGCCCGCGCTTGTGCGGCCCTGCACCGCCACCCTGCGCCCGCCGCCGCCCCTGCACCCGCGCACCCGCCGCCGCCTCGCTGCTCCCCACCCCGCGCGCCCCTGCACCCCGCCCGCGCAGGGACCCCACCCCACCCCCCACGCCCCCGCCCGCTCAGGGCACCCCATCCCCGGGCCCGGCCCAGCTCAGGGCGCCCCCCCTCACCCCGGCTCCACTCAGGGCCCCCCCACCCTGGCCCGACCCCGGCCTCACTCAGCACCCGCTACCCGCCCCCGGCCCCGCTCAGGGCCCCCACCCCCAACCCCGGCCCCGCTCAGGGCCCCCCAGCCCCGGCCGCTCAGGGACCTCCCCACCCTGGCCCCCGCCCCGCTCAGCACCCCCAAACCCCCGCCACCCTCCCCACCCCCACCCCCACCCCCACCCCCACGCCCCGCTGAGCACCCGCCCCCCTGGCCCGCTCAGGGCCCCCCACCCCCCGGCCCCACTCAGCACCCCCTACCCATCCCCAGCCAGCTCAGGGCCCTGCCACCCCCGGCCACGCTCAGCATCTCCCCTGTCCCCCCCCCCGTCCCCGCTCAGCACCCCCAAACCCCCACCACCCTCCCCACCCCCACCCCCACCCCCATCCAAGGCCCCTCTCAGCACCGCCCCCCTGGCCCCACTCAGGGCCTCCCCCCACACACCCTGGCCTCACTCAACACCTGCCCCCCTGGCCCCGTTCAGTGCCTTCCCCCCGGCCCCACTCAGGGCCCACCACCCCCTGGCCCCACTCAGGGCCTCTCCAGAGAGGCCCAGCTCCCCAACCTTCAGACATGTGCCACTGATTGTAGTTGCACGTTTACCAAAACGCGAAACCGTCCTGAAATTAGGTGTGCGTGCGTCTTGTCCTCTACCACGGAGGGAACTGGCAGGTGGTGGTGACCATAGTTTTTTTTTTTCCACACTTTGAGAATAGCAGGAAAGGTGCATGTTGAAGGAGGGAGAAAATACTGCAAACACAGGCCTCCCCGATGGCTCCGCTGCCTCCCCTGCTTACCTGCTGACCCCTTGCTCTTCCCTGCACAGCCGAGCTGGGGCCTACGAGGCCAGCAGGCAGCAGAAGCTGCAGAAGCTGCGGCCCCTGGGCAGGTCCCTCTGTCGCAGCCTTCCTTCTCCCAACTGCGTGGAGAGGGCCCCACCAACCTAATCACGGAGCTCCCATTCAGACAGGGGACGAGGTGGGTTTAAACACACCTGTGCGCAACCAACGGACGTGAGCGTCCGGAGACAGAAGCGATGCGCCACAACTTTGATCTTCCCCAGCTCCCAAGGCACAGAGCTGCCCTGCACCCCCCAGCCACTCGGTCCATATCCAGAAAAAAATCCTAGATGGAGGCAAAGCAAACTGCAACACACAACAGCAAAATGGCCATGGAACCAAGGTGCGTGGGCAACACCGCCGGCCCCACGCAGGACTCATGTTCGATTCCCTCAGTCCTGACACAAGCGTACTGCAAACGCTGTGGGTCAAGAGCAGGGGGCACGGGCAGTGGAGGCTGTGGGGGTGTCTTCAGGGGACACCTCTTAGAAGGTGAGTTGTGTGACCCACCCAAGGGACCAGGCTCCAGACGAAAGGCGAGGGCGGCCTTTGGGAGGAGGTGAAGACAGCCCAGGAGGCCCTGGACACCTGCCTGCAGCATTAGCCGGACTCCGGGCCTGACTTCAGAACCTGTCAGGCTCCGGAAGCCAAAGGGTATCCCGTGACGGATCACCCTGCCCTGTGACCGAAGCCCAAGCAGAAATGTAGGGTGCGCCCCATTCCGTCTCACACGGTGTTGGACATGGTCCAGCCCAACCTCTTCATTTCACAGGTGCCCGGAAAGCAGGGAAGTGCGCGTTGTGCTCAGGAGGCCTCTGCCTACGCCTCGCCGTGGTTGGAAACGGTCTCTGTGCTAAGTCGTTGGGGACAGCGGCCTGTTGGCACTCGTCCTCCCACGGGCATCATCGGACGTGCCAGTGTGAGCCAGGGACAGGCCAGGCAGGCAGCTGCTCCCAGAGCAACCACTGGAAGAATCATTACCCTGGAAGCACAGAGCCAGGAGCTTGGATACTCTCGGTCTCGAATGAAACAGTCGCCGTGAGGCCCTTGGAGTTGGTTAGTGAGAGGCTGGAAGCGTAACCCTAATTGCTGGCTCATGCATCCCTTCTGTGTAGGTTTCCATGATGAATACAGTTATGATTATTTAATTTGTAATGGACCAGAAGGAACTGATTTGACTGTGGCTGATAGCCAGGAACTGAGGATGCTGAGACACGGATTTTTCAAGATGATCTCGAAATAAAAGACAGTAGCCAGGAGTTTTCTTTCCCTCTTGCCAATATGGTACGTGCTTCTCTTCCTATTGAAGTGGAATAAATTACCTCACTTCGTCACCCTGCTGTCTTTCGGGGTTAAGCCACAGGACGGAGGCCGTGGTGGGAATTCTGGGACCATCGAGTTCCCAGGGATGCGGAGATGAACTCGTTTGGGTAGAACAGACACCCAGCCCTGGTGCTGCCATGCAGCGGCCCTGGCTAATCCATCAAGCCATTTGTGTCTCTTTTTTAAAAATATATTTATTTATTTATTCATGAGAGACAGAGAGAGAGAGAGAGAGAGAGAGAGAGAGGAGGGAGAAGCAGGATCCCTGCAGGGAGCCCAATGGGAGACTGGATCCCAGGACCCCAGGGTCACGCCCTGAGCCGAGGGCAGATGCTCAACCGCTGAGCCACCCAGGGATCCCCAAGCTCTTTGTGTCTTGAAGCATCTCCTTGGCGCCGCTCCAGATTAATCAGAGTGGGCACTTCCAACCTTTCGAACCTGAGGTCTTGGGAGGATGACTTCTCAAAGTTGTAGTTAAGATCAGAATCTTCTGATACTCAAAACATCTTCACCTGCCCTTTGAATGGCAAGCTTCATAAGGATGAACAGCATCTCCTTTTTTGCTTTGGGATTTTTAAAGATTCTTCAATCAGTACATGGATTGCATTTGTATCTAGCGTCTATGCAGTCACTATGGGATCCAGAACAAAAGGTCACACTCAGAGAACGTTTCCAGCCTACAGCACCCAACACTCTCTATGCCTTGATGCCTTTTCTTAAACGGTTGTCAGCGCTGAAAATGTCTCCTTTACTTCTTCTACTTGAAGCTCTGCCCAGATGCCACGTTATCCTCAGGAATTCCAGATCTATCTTTACCTAGAACCATCTTCTTTCCCAACAAACATTAACTCTTGCCTCTTCCATTCTTCTGCGACATTTTGTTACATGGCGAAACTAGACCTCGGTTACTCACGTCTCTGCCTATCACCTCCACCAGGCTGTGAGCACAAAACTCCAAAATATGTTGGACTCATACGACGGATAGAGGGTGCCTTGGACAGGACAGGCTTCCAATGAATTTTAGTTGGATCAAATCGAGTTCCTAGAATCATCGCCATTAAATATAAAATCACAGAACTTAAAACTGGGATGGACTTTACAGGTTATGTGATCCAGGATGGGGGATAGGATTTATTTTAATCCCAATCCCAATCAGTTGTCAGTGGCTTCCAGGAGCACCATGTTGGCACAATTCAGGCAAAGTCCAAGGTTGTAGGAAAGAGCGTTGAGTTGGGTGTGTGATGTCTGTCAGCAGCAGGGCAGGAGGAAGTATGAGTGTATGCATCGACTGCCACTAGGAGTCAAGTCCACCCTCAACCAGTTAAGGATGGAGTGGGTAATCTGGGGTTGGGCTGGAACACTGAATTGGAAGCCGTACTATGAAGCGGTTGTATAACTGGATTCAAATATCTGATTCTCTTGGGGCTTTAGTTTCATTGTCTGAGGCAAGCGTAGTGGTTCTCCCTCTCCTTACCTTGCCAGACTCTTGTGATGGTTGAGGATATGGTCCTAAAAGCATTTTACAAACCATAAAACCATGTACAAATAGGTGATGTTCCCGTAGAGCACTGACCTCAGCGGCCATTCGGTACGTGGAGAGAGAGAGGGTCCAATCCTTGAAAAAAAGATCGGCTATTACTGAAAGCGGGTCGGGCACTTTGATATTGAAGCATGCTCCTGGTTTGAGACGATGATTTCTCTACCATGTGAGAAATGGTCACATTCAGGCATCATATACCAAAAAAAAACTGGAAACTGACCAGGAGCGGAGACCATTCAGGCCGGAAAACAGCTGTCTTGTCACTGCTCTTACTCCCTGGCAAGTAACTATGTCACTGGCTAGTGACCTACGGCGTTTGGACTGGACATTTTCTGCTTTCTCTCTCTTCCGCTGGTTTCCATTGCTAGGGCCTAGTTCGTGGTCTCCTTACCTCTCTTTTGTGCTATGGCTTTAGTGTTCTAACGGGTCTCCCCTTCTCTACTATCATCCCCCCGAAATCTAGCCTCCCCGGAGCCGGCGGGGTGATCCTTGAAAAATATAGTAATACCCTGCTACTCTTCAGTTCACAAATCTTCAACAGCAACCTGGTGCCTTCGGGTAAGGTCCAGAATGATTAGAAGGGCAAATATAGGCCTATTAGCAAAGCAACCTCAGCTTAGTCTTCCAGAATCCCCTCCAGCCATACTCCTACTCATTGAACCCTCTAGAAAGAGCCTTTGTGTCTCCTTGTCCTTAATTTTCTGAATTTCCATGTCTTTGGGTCTTGGTTAGCATTGTACAACTCCGAAAGTCCTATTCACCCATCTTATTAGCAAACTTCCATTCCTTATTTAGGATGAAGTGGGGACATCAGGAGGTCACCTCTACTAAGACTGTTGTTCATCCCCAGGCGGAATTAATCATGGCCTCCTCTGTGCCACTCACCTCACGTCGGGTCTATGCTACCCAGGTGTTTCCCTCAAGTTTTCACTCCTTACAGTGTCTAGTCATCAGTAAATATACAGGTTTGTGCACCCCATGTCTTGTGTTCTAGAAAATGCTTTCAACATATTTTGAATCCTCCCCCTGAAGCATAGTCGTCTGTTCGGATGTTTCTCTCTCCTGTGAGACCACGACTTTGTAAGGCGAGAGGCTCCCACCCTTGTCATCTTGCGGTCAACGTCTACAGACTAGCCCATCTGCTGGTAAGTCAGCTTGTCCTACTCTCCTGTGCAAAAGATTTCAAACTTAAAATAAGACCCAAACTCCCCACTGGAGCATCAAGCACCAGGCCCTGTGCGAAGACTTCCAGGCTCTTTCACTGTCACTCTTACCTTCATATTCTAAGCGTCACTATTCCCCAGAGTAAACTTCTTCCCATCTTATTAGGCCTTTGCTTCTCCCCCTACCTGGAAAGCTGGGCCCAAAACTTTCACAAAACCCAGTAGGTGCTGATCCAGCTCTGAATGCAAGGCTAGCTATGAAATCAAAAGTTAATAAAAATCTAATTCACCCAAGGCTCTGGAGAGATGGACAGGCAGGAAGAGAATATTTGTGTAATGAAAGAGACTGACGGGAAGGTGACATCACTTAGGAGTTTTTGGTTCTACTCCCCCCACTCCGTGCTTGTGCCTTAGGTGTTCGTTCTCCATTCAGACACCTTGTCCCTGGGAGGGTGCCAGCGGACCACCATGTCTAAATCCGTTCCAGTTCCGGTCACTTCCCACCTCTTTTATTTTCTGCAGATCACTTCCCATGCCCTGAAATTATCCTGCCTATTTATCTGTTCAGTGTTTACGCTAATGTCCTTCCCCTGGAATCCAAGCACCACGAGGGAGGACACGGTCTCTGCTCTGTTCGCTTCTGCGTTCCCATGGACTAGAAGGTTGTGCTCAGTACGACGTGTGCATTTGTGAAGAGAGGAGATGACTTCATCTGATTCCTTGGTAAGTGTCTGTGGAATGAATTAGCTGATAATTACTTTTAAGGTGGCAGCCACAAACTTTTTAAATTTTAAACCCGAGCTGTTTCCAGTAATCTGGGGATAAATTATTCAAGTTGTACAATATCCAAGAAGGTTCCTGAGGCTCCCTCGTGCCGGGCTTATCTCTGTCGGTTTGGCCCATTAAGCAGAGACTCAACAGGGCAGGTAACTCCATCACAGTAGCATCTTCATAGCGGTCCTGGACGAGAAAGAAGTAAACTAACTCTCTGGTTGGTGCCAGGGTTGAACCTGAAGCCAGAAGGGAAGATCTTATATTTCCCGAAGACGTTATTTTATTTCCGTCTTTCTATTTTCATCTATTTTCTCCTACCCTCCTCCCCGCCACCCACATATAGGTCCAGAGTTTATTTCACTAAATTTTTCACAAACCAAACCAGCAGCTCATTTTCGAGGTCAGCGGGAGCAGGGGGGAATCGGGGCAGTGGGTGAGTGCAGGTGAAAAAAACAGTCATTTAAGAGCGCGCAAATCATCCATCTGGCACGCAACCAGACTTCCTGCCATCGAAGATTCCTCTTGTCCCAACTCTACATGCACAAAAGCATTAGTTCTTCTTCAAAAGCAGGGAGCAGGGAAGCCCAGACAGACAGATTAAGTCACTTGCTCAAGGTCACCCCACAGTTCCAGGTGGCCAAGTCCAGCTGTGAGACCCACAAAAGTCCCTTCAATCAGCAGTTCTCCCTAAGGCTGTCTTGGCACTTGGCTTCTTGCCCGTAATTTTCCTGGCTCTGAATGGGAGGGGAATTATGGAAGAAAAACAAAGTTAATAAAAATCAAACTCACCCAGACCCCGAAGGGATGGACAGACCAAAAGAGACTGTTTATTAGCGCCAGAGATGGCACAGGAAGGAGAACTTTTATTAGTTATTGGTTTATACCTACCCAGGTCTTTCTCAGAGCTGCCCAAGGCTCTTTCTGACTTAAATTTTGAGTTCTGAATTTTCACATGGATCTTTGTGAGCCTAGAGGCATCCAAAAGGCACAAGAAAATAGTGGTGCCAGATTTGTGGGAAGGCCTGTTGTGTAATGTTGGACATGTTACTTGGAAGTGGAAGCCAAACATGCCCCCCCCCCACCGCCCCCTACCATCAAAGCTCGGAAGGGGCACTGTGGTGCATGCCAGGTCAGTTGGAGACATCCTCGCTCCTGTCATCCTGGTCACTGTGACTGGTTCAAAGATAAACCCATGACCCAAGCTAAGCTAATGGCTAATCTACAAAGACACTTCCTCCTGTCTAGGATTTCAAGCAGTAAGTACCAAGCAGGCTTGGTGCTCTGGGGTCAGTCCCCGACGGTCCACCAAAGCTCACTCCAAGATGCGGAAAGGAGCTTCTACCAAGCTGAAGAAACAAGATGGGGTGGAGGGGATTGGGGATTCTGAAGGAAGGGCATAGGTGCTTTCTCTATAAATCCAGAGACCCTTCACCACCCTTTACACCCATGCACACACACACTCCCAGAAGTGCCCATCTTCCTTGCCGATGGCAGACGTGACCTGCTATACTCTCCCTGGGACATGCCTTTGATGGTGCCTCCCCACGCTTTTCTCCTTGTGTCCTCTCTGGTTGGTTCCCTTCTCCTTGTGTTGGTTTCTCCAATCCCTACTCCAAGGCTCTTCCATTCTCACATGATTCCTCCTAGATTCTCCCTACCTGTAACTGCCCCTGAACTCCTGTGACCCCTTACCCCTGCTTCTCATTTCCCCCAGAGAGGTGGTGCTGGCACCATTTCTCAGCACCTGTCACTGTTTCCCACTGCCTTTCCCACAGTGTGGGGGTGGAACATGGAGGTGATGAAAGGCACCAGGCACGGCCTGGAGGGGTCAGGTAAGGCTTTCAGAACAAAGTGACTTATAAGTTGAGTTCTAACAGATGAGTGGGGATTCACTGAAGGACAAGAGGAGCAGAAGAGTGTTCCAGCAAAGCAGCAAAATGTTCTAAGGCATTGGCCTGGAAGAGCTCAGAGTACTCTCTGCATAGATATCGGTAGGACAGAAACGAGAGGAGGCTGATTCTGGAGCAGATTCTGAAGGTTGTGGCATAGTGGTTGGTTTTGCCTAAAGGGAAAGGGAGAGACGCTGAAGATTTAAGCAGGGTTCCTGCCTCTGGGGCCCATCTCGCTCTCTTTGCCTATCGGTGCCTGTCAGTTCACCTCGGTCTTTGCATGAACTCTTGCACCTGCTGCTCTCTCTTATTCCTTTGAGTTAGCTCTGTGTCTCCAAGTCTTATGAATTCTGGCCTTGACTTCTGGTCAGTCACCACCTTCAGAACATTTTGGAGCCTGACAATCTCTCGGGGGCTTGCCCAAACCTCTTAGGACTAGTCGCATGCTCTTCTCATGGCTTATCAGTGACTCTTTTGGCTTCTGTCAGAGTCTGTCATAATTCTGGTTGTCTTTTTACTCCTGAGGTGTTACCATCCTCCATTTTGGACTATAAACCTTTTGTTAATGCATCTGTTTCTGCTTGCAGAGTCTGGCTTGGTGCTCCCTTGTTGACAAGAGAATCAGAGCTCTCTCCTCTGTAGTTAAAGATGAAGCTTCATGGAATTAGCATTATTCACACATTCTCAGGCCAACCTCCTAGAGGTACAGTGTTGTTTGAAGAGATGATAGGACAGACTTCATCACCCATTGGGTTAGGTGCATGCCAATCATAATATCTTGGCCAATTAGCTGTAAAGAAATGAGGAGGTTGGATTCCAAGGACAGAACCTAGAAGCTCACTGGGCAGGTGAGAGTTAGCAGGGGTATTTTTCTCCAGGACCTTGTTAAGAGATGATGTGAGAAGATTACTTTGCCATTGGGTCAGGAAGCAGTACTTCACCCAGGGAAATTAAAACCCAGAGGAGCTTCAGTGGTGGCAGCATTTAATGATACTTCCTGGACACAAATCTAATAGTAGGAGCCTGGAACACAAGCATAATCTTCAAATCTTGCTATAGGATTGGGATGGGGGCAAGGTAGCTATAGACGGGAAGGCAGGAAAGACATGCAAACATTCAGTCAGTCGTTGGCTAAAGGTTATTTTATTTTATTTTTTATTTTTATTTATTTTTAATTTTTTATTGGTGTTTAATTTACTAACATACAGAATAACCCCCAGTGCCCGTCACCCATTCACTCCCACCCCCCGCCCTCCTCCCCTTCTACCACCCCTAGTTCGTTTCCCAGAGTTAGCAGTCTTTACGTTCTGTCTCCCTTTCTGATATTTCCCACACATTTCTTCTCCCTTCCCTTATATTCCCTTTCACTATTATTTATATTCCCCAAATGAATGAGAACATATAATGTTTGTCCTTCACCGACTGACTTACTTCACTCAGCATAATACCCTCCAGTTCCATCCACGTTGAAGCAAATGGTGGGTATTTGTCATTTCTAATAGCTGAGTAATATTCCATTGTATACATAAACCACATCTTCTTTATCCATTCATCTTTCGTTGGACACCGAGGCTCCTTCCACAGTTTGGCTATCGTGGCCATTGCTGCTATAAACATCGGGGTGCAGGTGTCCCGGCGTTTCACTGCATCTGTATCTTTTAGAAAGACAGCAGAGACAAAGGTACAGTTCCGATTCTCATGGGGTCACAAGCAGAAAGGGAGATCCACATGCCGGGTGTCATGGAGACTCAAGTTGTTTCCTGGAAAGGCCAAATTTTGTTTGGGGCGGGGGGTTGCAATGGAGAACCATTGACAAAACAGTGAAGTCACTTTGGAAAGTCAGTTTGGCAGAGGAAGTTGATAGCAGAGGTCGAGAAGGGAGGCAGGGAGACAATTTAGAAGGTTGTGCCCTGGACGGAGACCACAGGTGATAGCCCCCGGGGAGGTGGGTGCGCTGCACCTCAGCGGGCAGCTTCCCCGTTTCTGCAGATAGTTATTACCTGTGTTTGTCTAGCATGTGGTTCTGAGACAGTAACTCCAGACCACCTTACTTCCTTATGGTTGAAAGCAGAATAACCCTAATAACAGTAACTGTACTTATAATAATACTAAGTTATATAAAATAATAGAAATAATATTAACTATATCAAATAACCTATACATATTATATTGTCCTCACAATGACACATAAGATATGTACTCTTATTTTCCCCATTTTAAAGATGAGGACACTAAGGCATAGCAGGTTTCATTTTAACCAGGTCTTTTGAAACTAAATACCGTGCTCTTTACTCTGCTAAATAATCTGCACAGACAGAAAGGGCTCATTTCTTTTTAATTATTATTTTTTGTAAAAATGTCAAAAGAATAAAAAATAAAAATAAATAAAAATGTTAAAGAGTGGTACATATTATATGATGACATTTTTTCTCTTGGCATTAAAAATACATTTTCTATAGAAGAATTTCATATATGTGACCTGTCATAAAAAATCACCTGGCAACCTGATATGAAAATATGTATATCCTTTCTCTCCTCATGGGGATTTTGATTCTGTAAGTCTAGGGTCTGGCCTGTGCTCTTATTAATCACCGTTGGAGACTCCAGTGATCAGACAAGTTTGTCAAACATTCTATATATGATGCTTTTCACTGACTGTATAAGATTTAATTATGTATTTCACAATTTAATTTATAGTTCTCTGCTGTTAGAGTGCCAGTTTTAATGATATTTTGATACCAATAAATACTGTGATGATCAGACAAGTGTACATTTCTGATTATTTCCTTAGAAAACCTTGGCATTATAACTCATCTCTCTAGCTCTGTGATTGAGTTCCCTGTGCATGGGACCCTAGCATGAGTGCTTCTCTACTGCAAATAATTCTTGGAATTTGGTCATTTAAAGATGAGATTTAGGCTATAGATTGGGGGAAAGGAAGCACATAAAGCAAAAATGTTTAAATTGGCCTGTGGTGTGATGAGCACTGGGTGTTGAACGCAACTGATGAATTATTGAAAACTACTTCTGAAACTAGTGATGTACTATAAGTTGGCTAATTGAATTTAAATTAAAAATAAATAAATAGATTGATATGTTTGACTTTTTCCTAACATTTGTCAATTTACACACATTAAACGCCCATTAGCATTATACTGGGTGCTTTCTATTTATCATATTTGAGCACCTCTGCAATCCCACAAGAGAATTTTTTCTTCTTTTATAGATGAGTCAAATTGAGTTTAAACATGTTCCAGTATTTGAGCCTGGATACAGTTCATTCCTGGACCATTTCTGTTTTCCAACACACTATAAGTGTCTTCAATTCCACTATCAACAAACTCTTATTTTTAGATTTAACAATATTTATACATTCCCCACAGCTTCCCTAAAACTTCCATAAAATATGTAACTTTAAAAAGTCCAGGAGCCATCAGTGGGCATATGTTCTGGAAAAGGAGAGGGCAAGCCCCTATTAGCTGAGCCTGTGATAGAGATAAGGCATCTCTTTTGATGCCATTTGGCAGAAACAAACTTTGAGTCCGGAGAAGAAACATGCATGTGGTCCTCTGAACGGGGCTGCAGTTTAATTTCAGCCGCGTGCAGAAAATTGAGGACAGTGAGGCTGACAGACCAGAGATGAACAATATTTATAGTCACATTATCTACTATATCCAAATTATGGAAAGAGCCCTAGTATCTATTGGCTGATGAATGGATAAAGAGGATGTGGCATATTTATGTACAATGGAATATTACTCAGCCATCAAAAAGAATGAAATCTTTCCATTTGCAAGATATGAACAGAACAAAAGAGTATTATGCTAAGTGAAATAAGTCAGGCAGAGAGAGACAAATACAATGTGATTTCACTCACATGTGAAGTTTAAGAAACAAAACAAAGGATCATAGGGGAAAAAAGTGAGAAAGAGAGGAAAATCAAGAAGCTGACCTTTAAATATAGAAAATAAGCTGATGGTTACTAGAGGGAAGGTGGCTGGAGGGATGGGTGAAATAGGGGCTGGAGATTAAGGGGTATACTTGTTGTGATGAGCTCTGGGTGTTGCATGTAAGTGTTGAATCACTAAATTGCACACCTGAAACCAATATTATTACACTGTATGTTAACTAAGTGGAATTTAAATAAAAAATAAAGTGGAAAGAATGAAAATAAAAGAGATGAACAGGTGGCTGGGGAACTGTACCAGTGTAATCTTACTTTTAGTAGGAAAATAAGTCAGGCTATCTGTGTTCCTATTCTGCTACTTTCAGTGGGATAGTCCAGAGGTAGCGTTAGGGAGAGGGCATATTTGGCACCCCCTTGGCATATAGTTGAATCTCTGCTTAATTCCTGAGTGAACCTGCGCTGGTCTCACCATCTCCTGAGCCTAGGTTCCTTCATTTGTAAAGCAAGACAAAATCTAATCAGAGGATGATTGTGGTAATTAAATGTGATAATGTGACTAAAGGGCTTAGTACATTTGGATTCATAGTGTACCCTTATTATTAGATCATTCCCTGCCGTCCCAAAAAGCTCCTTCTTCAGAGTGCATCTACCCTGATTTTCCCAGGAGACTGCACAGCATTCACAGAAACCCACTGCGGTACATGGGGTGGTTTCTGAGGAAGGTTTGTTAGAGGCTGTGGGTACTAATCCTAGAACAGGAAGACGCCTTTGTCTTCAGCTCTTACTTTATAGACGCTATTGACAAATAGCTGAGCTTGCACCAAGGACACCAATTGCAGTGCTGTTAATTTTTTTAAATTTTTTTTTCTAATGCTGTTAATTTTAACCCTGCTATGTACTAAAGGACATTGGTTAAGTCACTTTGGACACAGATGGTATTGTTCTAAAATGGAGATAATAATAATACTAGCAAACATCAGGAACATTACAGACATCAAAGGAGAGATACTGGTAGGCAAGCGCAGTGTGAACACATCTTTGTTTTAATGATGACTCTGCCTCTTTACTGTTTTGACCTGCACGTTTTATTTCTGATGACCAATATTCACACCACCACAAATAAGAGGAGTGTAACTTATGGTTAAAATCTCTTCTATCTCTGGCATTCTGTGTTTCTGTGGCTTGACTAAAGTCCTGCCAAGGTAGATAAAATCTGGGTTACTACAGTCCTAGTTTGGGTGTTTCTATTTTATACATTATCTCAGCTCAGAGATGTATACTTTATGGCTTTCTGGGGAGTCTTGTTCCAATGAAGAGCTGCCTTGTGTGGTTTCTTCAAATTGCAACTTTTTCTAGATCCTTGTAAAACCCACGTCTTATCTGTGTCCCAGGAGCTCACCTGCCTGCCCCAATCCATGCTCTTTCCTTGTTGTGAAGGTCATCACACTGTAATTTACACTATATCGATGAAGAAAACTTAATCACTCATATGTCAAGAGATCTAGTTTCAAGTCCCAGGCATTCTTCTGTGTGGTCTAAGATTAGACTTTCAGGAAAAAAAAAAATTCTAGGAGCACATAAATTTAAAATTTGTGGGCCTACCAGTTAGTCAGAGCTAAGAATGACTCATCGATGGCACAGCAAGTGTTTCAAGGCCTAGAACCCAGACATCAAGTCTGGCTGACAGCAATCAATGAATTGCAGAATCGATGACTAAATTAAGTTATGCTTAAAATGGGTACACCTGGAACTACAAAATCATAGAGTTCTAGATCCCTTCAACCTGAAGACATTGAATTTTACCCAGGATGTGAAAGCCACTGAACTTTGAGTATATTTCTATGGGATATAATAGAGATAACAGGGATCCACACTCACCGCCTGAGTTGTCAACTCACATACACCATTTTCTTGGGGTGCCTGAGTGGCTCAGTTGGTTGAGCATCCAACTCTTGGTTTCATCTCGGGTCATGATGTAGGGATGGTGTGATGGAGCCCTGAATCAGACTCCACAGGGAGTCTGCTTAGGATTCTCTCTCTCTCTCTCTCTCTCTCTCTCTCTCTCTCATCTCTCATCTCTCATCTCTCTCTCTTTCTCTAATAAATACATATTTTTTAAATACACATTTTCTCTATTAACCGAGACATTAAGGAAAACCAAGGCTGAGGCAAACATGAAGGAAATCTACTTTGTCATTTTCTCCCATCCTTAATCCCCCCTGATTATGTGTTTTGGGCTAGTTCACTAAAATTTCTTCACATTTTATACAGGTTTCTGAACACTCATCTCTAGTAAATACGTATTTATTTTTTCCTGCCTATGATCTGTCTAAAGTCCAAATCTGGAATTTTGCTTTAATATGTGAGCCATTATATGTCTTGTTTTTCCAAGGCAGGTTTGAGGTATATGCCTGTCAATTGCAATTGAAAGTTTATCTTCCCAATGGGAAGATTATCTGACTTATTAAAAATAGTTTTTGCTTTTCCACTTATTTATAATATCACCTTATAATATATAATTCCACTTATATATAATATCATCTAAATATCAGACAAATTAGCAGATTTTGATCACTACCCATAGTTCCAGTTCCAGGAACTAGGGTAAGAGTTGAGAATAGAGTGATGAATAAGACATGGTCCCTAGAGAAGCTCAGTCTAGTTGAGGAGATAAGTAAGCATCTATAGAAATAACTAAAACATAGCATGTCTGACCACAGTTATGATGAAATCATGGGAGGAAACCAACTCGTTTCCTTAGAGAAGTTAGAAAGGCTCTATAGAAGAGTTGATATTTGAACTGGATAGGGAAGGCTGATTAGAAATTTTTCAATTTTTCAATAGATGGGTGCCTAGTGGTTCATTTGATTAAGTATCAGACTCTTGGTTTCAGCTTAGGTCATCATTTCAGGATCTTGAGATCAAGGCCTGGGTTGGACTCTGTGCTCAGCAGAGTCTGCTTGAGATTTTCTCCCTCTTCCTCTGCCCCTCCCCATTTAAATAAATAAATAAATAAGTAAATAAATAAATAAATCTTTCTTAAAAAAAAAGAAAATAATGTTTTCAAATAGAGCAAGGGCTGTCAATCAGAGGCACTTTTAACTCCCGGGGTACATTTTGCTTGTCATAACTTGAAGTGTGCCAAGGATGGTACAAAAACATCCTATAATGTATAAACATCTTCCACAGCAAAGAATTATCTGGCCCCAAATACCAATAATCATAAGATTGAAAAACGGCAGTAGGATTATTAAGAAAGAATGTTTTAATCTTTTTTTTTTTTTTACATTTTTTTATTTATTTGTGATAGTCACAGAGAGAGAGAGAGGCAGAGACACAGACAGAGGGAGAAGCAGGCTCCATGCACCGGGAACCCAACGTGGGATTCGATCCCGGGTCTCCAGGATCGCGCCCTGGGCCAAAGGCAGGCGCCAAACCGCTGCGCCATCCAGGGATCCCAGAAAGAATGTTTTAGAACAAGGTACATATAAATCCAGGAATCAGGTTTGCTCAGAATGACAGCATGGCAGTGTCTCGATGCAGGGGAAAATAGGTTGAAGGCAAATGATAAATATTCTCTGAAAGTAAGGACTTTGAACATTGTCCTGCAGGTGTGGGAAGCTGTCTGGGTTCTTTTACGACTGTGATAAGAAAAAAAAAGGCCTCCTAAATTTGAAATCCTAAAAATGGAACAGGTTCTTGTGACTTTGAATGTGTGGGGCTACCAAAGATCAGTGGAGATGAGATTACCATAGAAGACAATCTTCGAGAGCTATGAGGCTAGAATAATCAATGGGTTGTTAACATTACTGCTGAATTTGACCAAAATGGTTCTAATGATACTGATAATGAAGGAAACCACTGGGTCTGGCTTCCCTCTAAAAATGTTTACTGGATACCGAGCCAAGCACAAGCTCTTCCTGCAAAAAGCCTTTCCCATCTCCCCTGTGCCATTTATTCCCACTTTGGACATTGTGCCAATTCATCTAGGAAGAATTAAATATTTTTATAATGAATCAGATGCTAGTGACAGGTGCCAGATTGACGACTCTGGAGGAGGAAGCTTGAAGTGCTCACGTTTCTCACACTGAGATGACAAGAAGAAGAGTTATGTGTGCTGAAAGATTTATCGTCAAGCTGTCCACAGGCACCTCTTTGGCCTCCAGAAAGTGATCTAAAATTAGACACAATCTGGAAGCCTCTTAGAGCCAAAAAGAAGTGTGTCATCATGTTGATGTTCCTCCCTCTTGTTACCTTTGGTGGAAGTAAACTGGAGCTTGTATCCAAACAAAGTCCACAGCAATACTCAAGAGGTTGCACATGGCATTCTCCTACCTTCCTTCTGTGTCATCACCACTTCGTAGTCGCTGAACTTTAGAGTTAAAAGACATCCCAAAGGTCATGTAATTCACCTGCTCTGTTTTACAGATGAAGGAAGTAGAAGCCAGAATCAGATTCATGACTTACTTGGGATTGTACAAGCTGTCGTAGAATAAACTAAGGAGAATTGCTAGTTCTTTCTTCTCTCTTGAGTGCTGTCCCACCCCATTTCTTTCTTTCCTTTTTTTACAGCTTTATTGAGATACAACTGATACAACATTCTATAAGTTTAAGGTGTACAAATGTGATGATTTCATACAGTTATGTATTATAAAATAACTACCACAATAAGGTTAGATGATACATCCTCCGCCTCACATAAATACCCCTTTTTTTGGTAGTGGTCATGGTGAGAACATTTAAGACCTACGCTCAGCAACTTTCAAGCATACGATACAGTATTGTCAACGGCAGTCACCAAGGTGTATGTTAGATTTCCCAGAACTCATCCACCCCATGACTGGAGTTTTGTAACATTTGACCAATGTCTCATTCCGCACCCTCTACCCCAGACCCTGGCAACCGCCACTCTACTCTCAGTGTCTATGAGTTCGAGGTTTCTTTTTGGATTCCACATATAAGCGAGGTCATACAGGATTTGTCTTTCTTTGTCTAATTCATTTCACTTAGCATAATGTCCTCAAGGTTCATCCACGTTGTCACAAAAGGCAGGATTTCCTCCTTTTTATCACTGAACGATATTCCATTGTGTATGTACAACATGTTTTCTCTGTCCACTCATCCCTCAGTTGACACTCAGGTTGTTTCCATATCTTGGCTATTGTGGAACAAGTTTAAAATAAACATGGGGGTGCAGACATCTCTTTGAGATAGGGATTTTGTTTCTTAGAGTACATAACCGGATCTACTTCGTAAGTGGGTGTCCCTTGGCCAACCTGACTCCCCTTCGCATCCCACCACCCTGCTCCTCTCAACTATGAATAACAGTAAAATTATCATTAGAGAGTGCCCAATCTCACCCTGACACCATGCTACACTCTTCACACATATTAACCCTGATTTTCTAACAACCTTGGGAAATAAGAATTATAGTAACCATTCTACAAATGAGGAAACTGAGTCTCACAAAGTTTAAGATGCCCAACAATGATACAGTTAATAAACAGTCATTCAAAGTCAATGCCTATATAATAATGTTATGCTTTATGATCTACACAGGTCGGCTTCAAAAAAATGTCCTTCTATTCCTTTCAGCTTTAAAAACTTTCGTGTCTATCAGGTGGCTCTTTTCAAGCAGTTGTCAGAAAATCAAGCTGACTGACAAAAAAAAAAAATTAAGAAAAAGACTTTTTCCTCATTCCTAATATATCTTTCCATGTGAAGGAAGCTCAGTTTGCATTTTGCAGATGGTTTTTCTCCCTTGCTGGCTGTTATCATGAAAGGGTAGTGGATTTTGTCAACTACTTTTTTTCTGGATTTATCAAGATGATCATGTGGATTTTTCCCTTCTTTTTTCTGGCAATATGTGTATTAAACTGCTTTTTTATATGTTGAACTAGCCTTGTATTCCTGGGATGAATCTCACTTTGCTATAATCCTTTACATGTGTGTGTGTGTGTGTGTGTGTGTGTATACATATATATAGCTGTATTTAGTTGATAGTATTTTATGGATGATTTTTGTGTCTATATTCATAAGGAATATAGGTCTCTCATTTTCTTCCACTGCTCTGGTAATAAAGGCTTTATAAATCTTTCTTTTTTAAAAGTTTTTGTTTAAATTCCAGTTAGTTAACATAAAATGTAATATTAGTTTCAGGTGTATAATATAGTGATTCAACACTTCCATACATGGCCCAGGGCTCACCACAAATGCACTCCTTAACCCCCATCATCTGTTTCAGCCACCTTCCCCTCTGGTCACCATCAGTTTGTTCTCTATAGTTAAGAGTCTGTTTCTTGGTTTGCCTCTCTTTTTCCCTTTCCTCATTTGTGTCGTTTCTTAAATTCCACATATGAATGAAATCGCATAGTATGATACGGTATAATATATGGTATTTGTCTTTCTCTGACTTACTTATTTGGCTTAGCAAAACAGTCTCTGGCTCTAACCACATCATCGCAAATGGCAAAATTTCATTCTTTTATGGCTGAATAATATTCCACACCACATCTTCTTTATGCATTCATCAGTCAATGGACATGTGGGCTCTTTCCATAATTTGGCTCTTGTAGATAATGCTGCTAGAAACATCAGGGTGCATGTATCCCTTTGAGCAAGTTTGTTTGTTTGTTTGTTTGTTTTTGTATTCTTTGGGTAAATACCTAGTAGTGCAATTGTTGCATCCCGGTTAGTTCTATTTTTAACTTTTTGAGGAACCTCCACACTGTTTTCCACAGCGGCTGAACCACTTTGCCTTCCCACCAACAGTGCACAAGAGTTCCCTTTTGTCCACATCCTTGTCGACATCCGTTGTTTCTTGTGTTGTCGATTTTAGCCATTCTTATGGGTGTGAGGTGGTATCTCATTGGTTTTAATTTGTATTTCCTTGATGATAAGTGATATTGAGCATCTTTTCATGTGTCTGTTGGCCATCTGCATGTCTTCTTTGGAAAAATGTCTATTCATGTCTTCTGCCTATTTTTAATTGGGTTATTCATTTTGGGGGTGTTGAGTTTTATAAGTTCTTTATATATTTTGGATACTAACCTTTTATTGGATATGTCATTTGCAAACACCTCTTATTCTGTAGATTGCCTTTTAGTTTTGTTGACTGTTTCCTTTGCTGTGCAGAAAGTTTTGTTTTGTTTTGGTGTAGTCCCATAGTTTATTTTTGCATTTATTTTCCTTGCCTCAGGAGAAAAAGGTTGCTGTACCCAATGTCAAAAAGGTTACTGCCTGTGTTTCCGTCTAGGATTTTTATGATTTCAGGTCTCATATTTATATTTTTTGGGTCTCATATTTAGGTTTTTAATCCATTTTGAATTAATTTTTGTGCATGATATAAGAAAATGGTCCAGTTTCCTGTTTTTGCATGTTACTGTCCAGTTTTCCCAACCCCATTTATGGAAGACATATTCTTTTTCCCACTGAGTATTCTTTCCTGCTTTGTTGAAGATTAATTCATTATATTAATTATGGGTTCATTTCTGGGTTTTCTGTTCTGTTCCACTGATATATGGGTCTATTTTATGGCAATACCATAGTGTTTTGATGACTACAGCTTCATAATATAACTTGAAGTCTAGACTTTTGATGCTTCTAGCTTTGCTTTACTTTTTCAAGATTGCTTTGGCTCCTTGGGGCCTTTTGTGGTTCCTTGCAAATTTTAGGATTGTTTGTTGTAACTCTGTGAGAAATGTGGGTGGTGTTTTGATAGAGATCTTACTGAATGTGTAGATGGCTTTGGGTAGTATAGGCATTTTAGCAATATTTGTTCTTTTAACTCATGAGCATGAATCTTTTACTTCCTTTTAGATCTAGCAGTATTGAAAACAGAAACCTCTGATTGTATCTCCCAGGGAAGGGAGTGGACATAATCAGAGGTTTCTAAAAGTTGCAACAGACATGAACATCAAGAATATAAGATTTGGAACCTGAACCTTTGAATCAAGATTAAAAATGAAATATGCTACATAGTGCTTTCAACCTGTAACAGTGATTTTAACCACTCATCTCCCCGGGGGACTAGCTATACAAGATTAGGTAAGACATTATACCCTCCTAAGCCTCTATTTCCATCTCTGAAATTGGGAATCAAAATATTCACTTTCTAAACTACAAGTATCAGTACAGCATGTGTTGGAGCCTGCTCATGCTGGCTCACAAGGCAAATCTCTTCACAACTCCACTTCAGCTGGAAGATTGAAATCTGCCATGATGGAAGTGATTTTTTCTCAGGACATCAGGGAATGTTACATAAAGGGCTTTTTCCACCCAGAGAACCAGTTGTTAAACATTTACCAGCACACTGCTCCAACCTTGTGTTTCACTAGCATAAGCTAAAGCTTCTACTGCCCCTTCTGTCCTCAGCTGGAACATTCCTGGGTTAGATTTATTTCTTGTCAGGAGATAAGCAAAGGCGAGAAGAATGCAACTCCACTTGGTTTCCCAAGAAACACAGTTTTTATGATTTAAGATTCCTTCATTCCCCATTTATCTCTTGCCAAGTGCAGCTTAGAGAACTTAGTCACCCACAGGAATCGGTATCTTCCAGCCTCTTTGTGGCCCCCTTACCAACCAATCCATCTCCTCTGGATATCCTTTGAAAGATAACAAACCAATAATTGGTATGGTAATTAAAGGTTGACAGTGTGCTCTCAAGGCTTTATTTCATTTATGTTATATGACTCCCTTTATATAGTGGGTTTATTGTCCATATTTTTTCAGTTGAGAAAACTGAAATTCAAGAGCAAGTACAACCATGTGTGTGTTTAAACCCCTCCTCTCTCCCACAGCCTCGAGGTCATCAGTCAATCATGGCCTTTCTCTTTATACGTATCCCTTGGGGATACATGTACAGTGCTTAGCAGAAGACCTAATAGTCAGGAAAGGCCAGGATTATTTTTAGGAGTCTGTGAATTTGACATTTTGGAGTATTCAGTTGTCGACATCATTTTTTGCTTTAGCATCCATGGCTAGATACTCAACTGGTCTTCCCATCTCAAATATGACTTTTCTTTTTCTCTCTCTACTCTAAGCCTCTGTTATGTTTCCTTAAACTTTCCACACTCTTGAAGGTTTGTGTTCCCTGGGGTTGCATCACTGACCTTCTGCTCATGTTACTACACATCCTCTCTAAGTTATCTGCTTGGGTTCTAGTCTGGTTTATAGATAGTGGCTACCAAATAAGTATCTCTTGTCAGACCTCTTTTTAAACTTCAGGATCATGTCTTCAGTTGCATGATTAAGTGCAACTCAAACTTACTACATCCATAATAAGAGAGATCATCATCATTTCCAGACCTGCCCGTCTTTTGTTATTTTCTCTTTCACTTGATGGCACAGCTCTTCACCCTGTTGCCCAGAGTAGGACTTTACATATCAGATGTGACTCTTCTCTCTGACCCTTCTTGATCTTGCAGTTTTTCCATCTTACATGTTGCTAACGTCTGTTATGGTAGTGAGCTGAAGGCACCCCTAAAAATATGTTCCCATCCTAATCCCTGAAGCCTGTAAATGTTACCTTATTTCAGAAACAGCGTTTGCAAATGTGTTTAAGGGTAAATGCTATAACAATGATCCTTAAAGGAGAAAGGCGGAGGAAGATTTAAGGCACACAGGGGAGGAGGTGATGGGAAGGCAGAGAAAGAGATTGGAGGCATGCAACTGCAAGCAAAGGAATGTCAAGGAATGCCAGCAGCCATCAGAAGCTAGAAGAGACAAGGAATGGATCCCCCCCCACCCCCCCCCCGCCACACACACACAAAAAAAAAAAACTGGAGGGAGGAGCATGGCCCTGCCAACACCTGAATTTCAAACTTCTGTCCTCTAGAACTCTCACTGCTGTTTTAAGCCTCTAAGTTTGTAGGAATTTGTTACCATGGTCATAGGAACTAATAAGACTGCTTCTCTCCATCCCTACTTTCATGCCCGTGTTCTGATTCTCACCTTGTCTGATTAGGATGGCAGTAATAACCTCTCTCTCTCTTCCTATTTTCAGTCTGGTCTTCCTCCAAGTTATCCCCCAATAGATGCAAATCAAAATCATATCACTACTCTGAACAAAATACGATAAATTCCAAAATCTTTAATGTTATTTTTAAGTTGTTCACAATCTGATGTTTCTTCTCCTTTTGCAGCCACTTTCCCTTCATTCCATGCTTCACCAACATTGACTCTCAATGGTCTCTGCACTCACACAGTTGTCTCTGCTACTTGCCGTCAAGTTTCTTATGCCTTCTGTTCATTTTATATTTATTTTCTTCTCCACATCTTCTATGTTACTCTGAACTTAGTACACATTTTAATAATTAAACTCTTCTTTCAGTTTTTATCCCTCACCACACTATGAGCTTCTTGAAAGCAGAAGCCACATCTTATTTTTCTGGCACTTCTTTTCCAAATAAATCTTATTCATTTTCCTAATTTCCAGGTATTCCTAGCATGTGGGTGAAAACAGATGTTCAGCAAAAGTAGACTGCTGAAACTTATCTAATATTGAGATAAGTCTCCTAATCCAAACAAGGTAACTCTACCCTAATCCAAACAAGGTAACTCTACCCATGTCATGATGATTTTAATAACATTTTTAAAGGATTATCCCATCCAAATCCAAGTCTACTATCAAGACATTATGTTGCTAATGACATGGCAACACACTACCCGTCACCATCAACTGATCTAGATTTTAGCACTTATCAGTTAAATAATTAATGAAATCCTACCTCTTTCAGGAAGCCTTCTTCAACTGATGAGGGTGAGATTATTCTTTTCTGTATTTCCAACTTATTTTGGCATTATATCTCTCCACTAGATAGTCGTCATTCTCCTTTCTTCTTTTCTTTTATACATACACATATTATACTTTTGTGTGTATATGTATGTACACAAATATGCACGCACATAGGATTGTGTGTATTTATTTGTAAATGTATATTGATATAAACACAAACAGCCATCTGCATTAAACCTACATTCATAAACAAATATGTATATACACATAAAAGCTACATATATATGGTTTATATATGTATAAACTATATATATACAGTTTATTATATGTATATAATATTCACATTATTCACCTCACATTATTGAGTGAATGTATAGGAAACATACTTTGGATAAAGATAAGAACAGATGTGGCTGTAAATCACAGAAATCCGAAGCTGAAGAGAACTTAGCAATTAGTGTTCAATCCCTTTATTTTACAGATGAAAAATGGGAATTCAGAGAAGGAAGTGGCTTACCTATTATTGTTAATTTGGTGAAATAGGAACAGAACTGATACCAAAACTCTGTTAGCTGGCACCATGGCTTATGTGCTGTTCCATTCCTCCCCCTCCACACTGAAGCACAAGATTTAGCTTCTGACATTCTCTGCAATATCTCTAACTTCTTCCCTTAAGATTCTAAATGATTCATTCTTTTTCTGTACTTTTTGGTCAACCCCTAGTCTCCATCACCCTTGCCAGCTTCTATGTGAAATTTTAAAATCTCATTCCCTAGGGAATAAGAGAGACCTGCTAACCAAGTGCCTAAGTGAGACTGGCCTCTTCAGTGAGTATGACATTAATAAGATTTATAACATGATCAGGGCTTGCAATTGGTGGTGACAACTGGAGATTACCCCAATAAATATTTGACATGATTTTGAAAGCAATAAAATATTTTACTTTTTTGCCCACAGTTTTCTCTGAGAGGAAGAAAAGAAAAAGACACTAGAGGGCAAGATAATAGTGCTATAATTCTTCCTGAAGGAGATTATGGTTGTCCAACTCTGGATAGATTTCTCTACAGGTATGAAGAGGTGTCAGACTGGGCTCAGAGTCCCTGTTCTCCACATTGACAATTTCCAGATACTTGGGAAACTATCTTGTGAAACTATTTATGAAGTTTTGGATAAGGAACAACTTCCTAAACTCTGTCGTCAGAATTTGGATAAACTTTCTTTTGATACATCAATTCCTTACATTTGGTTCGTTTGCCATGCCCAGTGCTTCAGGATTTCAATATATAATTCTAAGATGTGAGAATGAAAGAGTATGAAGGCATCATTTTTATAATAAATTTATTTTTTATTGGTGTTCAATTTACCAACATACAGAATAACACCCAGTGCTCATCCCGTCAAGTGCCCCCCTCAGTGCCCGTCACCCATTCACCCCCACCCCCGCCCTCCTCCCCTTTCACCACCTCTAGTTTGTTTCCTAGAGTTAGGAGTCTCTCATGTTCTGTCTCCCTTTCTGATATTTCCCACACATTTCTTCTCCCTTCCCTTATATTCCCTTTCACTATTATTTATATTCCCCAAATGAATGAGAACATATAATGTTTGTCCTTCTCTGATTGACTTACTTCACTCAGCATAATACCCTCCAGTTCCATCCACGGTGAAGCAAATGGTGGGTATTTGCCGTTTCTAATGGCTGAGTAATATTCTATTGTATACATAAACCACATCTTCTTTATCCATTCATCTTTCGATGGACACTGAGGCTCCTTCCACAGTTTGGCTATTGTGGACATTGCTGCTATAAACATCGGGGTGCAGGTATCTCCCTGAAAGTCTCAGAGGGTAGAAGCCATCATTGCATCTATGCAGGCTACAGGTGCAGAGGATGCACAGCTCCAAGAAATAGAGGAGATGATCACAGTCCCTGAACGCCAGCAGCTAGAAACCCTGAAGCGCAACGTCAACAAGTTGGATGCCAGTGAGATCCAGGTGGATGAAACCATCTTCCTGCTGGAGTCCTATATTGAGAGCACCATGAAGAGACAATGACCCAGAAGAAGAGCCTTTCTCAGAAAATCTGAGGAGATTGGAAGGAAAAATAAAGGAGGTGCCTAGGTGGCTCAGTTGGTTGAGTGTCTGCCTTTGGCTCAGGTCATGATCCCGGGGTCCTGAGATTGAGCCCTGTATTGGGCTCCCTGCCTGGTGGGGCATCTGCATCTCCCTCTGCCCTTCCCCCCTGCTCCTGCGCTCGCCCTTTCTCTCTCTCTCTCTCTCTCTTTCTCTCCCCCACCTCAAACAAATAAATAAGATCTTTAAAAAAAAAATGAATCTGAATCTTTGGGGTAAATCCCCAACAGTGCAATTGCTGGGTCCTAGGGCAGGTCTATTTTTAACTCTTTGAGGAACCTCCACACAGTTTTCCAGGGTGGCTGCACCAGTTCACATTCCCACCAACAGTGCAGGAGGGTTCCCCATTCTCCACATCCTCTCCAACATGTGTGGTTTCCTGCCTTGTTAATTTTCCCCATTCTCACTGGGGTGAGGTGGGATCTCATTGTGGTTTTGATTCATTTTGAGTTTATCTTTGTGTATGGTGCAAGAGAGTGGTCTAGCTTCATTCTTCTGCATGTGGATGTCCAATTTTCCCAGCACCATTTATTGAAGAGACTGTCTTTCTTCCAGTGGATAGTCTTTCCTCCTTTATCGAATATTAGTTGACCATAAAGTTCAGGGTCCACTTCTGGATTCTCTATTCTGTTCCATTGATCTATGTGTCTGTTTTTGTGAGTATGAAGGCATCTTAAAGTATATTTCAGTTTAGCCTGTCAGTTGTTTGGATCCTCTTTAATATTCCCAACAAGAAGTCCTCCAATAAATTTCTGTGCATATATCCATTGATTAGGAGCTCACGGACTCATGTGCTAGAATAAGTTAATTCATGAAAACCATTGACTATAAAAACTCATCCTTATCTGAGCTGTACCTTGCATAACATGTATCTGATGGTCCTATTTTTATCCTCTAGACCTACATGGGTTTAAATCAAATCTTTCCTCTCTGTGATAAATCTCAGATATGTGAAGACAACAGTCACTTCTAACCATTCACAGACAGACCCTGTTGGAGACCTTCAAAGCTCTCATTATGTGCTCCAAAAGGGGACCAACAATTGGATACTGGTTGACACACAGGATCTAGAGGCACATTGTCTTGGTTTAAATTCCCCTGGAACTACACCTTGAGACCAGGATTAAAGTTCAAGTAGTTTATAAGAGAGGTGATGTAAAAACAAAACAAAACAAAAACACTCTGTAAGGGAGTAAGGAAGTAAAATAGGGATAAACAATAAACAATGAGCTATGAAGCAAGTTACCACTGAGGACAGTTGTCACTAAATCAGATCTCAATCTGAGAGGTCAGTATGGAACACATGCCTCAATTC
Organism: Canis lupus familiaris; assembly: GCF_011100685.1. Taxonomy (NCBI): domain Eukaryota; kingdom Metazoa; phylum Chordata; class Mammalia; order Carnivora; family Canidae; genus Canis; species Canis lupus. The sequence goes on along the minus strand of NC_049232.1, from coordinate 71,694,982 downwards.
CCATAAGGAGAGGGAGGTGGGGGTTTTCTCCACCCCCTCCTCTCAATCATTGCTTTCAGAATGCTTGAGGGCGGCTCTAGAGGAATATTAATTTCCAACCACTTCCAACCTACTACTGCATAGGAAAAATAAGCTCCAGAAACCAGAGAAAACCCTAAGGCAAAGGAATATAGATACTGGCAGTCAAAAGTCAGCCAACTTACATGAAAAATAAATGGATTGAGGGGACATGGATGGATATTGATAGTTTCTGCTACTCCCATTCAATGTTAGCTTAAAGAGTGTTGGCATCCAACAGTGAGAATATAGTAAACTGACCATGGATTGACTTATAAGACTTCTGTCTCCCCTGGTTCAGCTCAGCAAAGTGGGGGCATAAAGATATAGGAGGGATAAATTGTGTCAAAAGTGGACCATATACCCCATACACACCCTCTAATTACAAATTCCCTGAGCAGGCATCTGAAAACTATGGCCTGTGGGCCGAATCCTGTTTCTACACAGCCTATGAGCCAGGTTAGGAAAAAATAGGAAGAAGAAAATTTCAAGACATCTGAAAATTATATGAAATTCAAATTTCAGCGTGTATAAATAAAGTATTATTGGAATACAGCCACACTCATTCATTTATGTATTGTCTATGGTTGCTTTCACACTATAACTGCAGAGTTGAGTAGTTGCGACAGGGAACATATGGCCTACAAAGCCTAAAATATTTACTTTTTGTCCCTTTACAGAAAAAACTTTGCTGGCTCCTACACTAGAAACTTGGATAGGTCTAGTCTGTAGTGGGGAGGTGAGAAGATGAAAATCATAAGGAGAGTTTGACATTAACACTACAGCATCTGGGATTGAGAATTAAATATAATAGCTAGTGTTCTAATATCTTAAAGTGGCTCAGAAGTAAAGGAACAAAACCAAGACATTGTTAAAGAGATTTCTGTAGAGTAGAGTTGGGGTAGTCGTAGGAAGGATTAAAACCACTTCATGTTTGTACTCCAGAAAATATATATTCGTATCCATACATGTTGGTTGTATAAGTTCACGTAGGATGGATCTCAGTCTGAGAACTTCTGGGGAATGTGGAGAGGGGAGGGAGGGTGCCTCTCAGAGGGGGGAAAAGGCAAAGGAGGTTTCTCATTTCCAAAATAGCCTGCCTAGGCCAAGGAAAGTGGGGCCAGAGGCTGCCTCCCTCCACGCAGCCCCTGTGTGTGTTTGTGTGTGCGTGTGTCTCCCTGCACTTAAAATGGAGCCCCGTGACCTTACAGCACCTTTAAGGCTGTACTCATCTGGCTCCTGTTTAACCTTCTGAGCAAATCACTTTCCACCTTCTACTTTGATCCCTAGGACACATCCCCCATTGCTTCCTAATCTACTTGCTCTTCCTCAAACACACCAAACTCTTTCCCTTCCAGGAATCTCTCTTTGTTCTTCTCTACCTGACATCCTTCTCTTTTAGCTCATTAGATAGCTGGTTCATTCTCATGTTTCAGGTGTCAGCCTATATGTCACCCACTCAGGGAAGCCACTTAAACTGGATTTATCCCACCACCTTATTTGTTTTTCTCAGAGCACTGACCTCTATCTAAAGTTGTGTGTATATTTATCTAATACATAAAATAGAAGTTTTGTCTTTTGTTTGCTCTATCCCCAGCTCCTTAAAAGGTCGCATATAATTCCTTCCTCTCAATTTCACCCTGAACATAAAGCTGCACTGAAAAAATTAAATTTAAAAAATTTTTAAAAGATAATTGGCCATTTAAAGCAAAAAAAAAAAGAAAGTATCTTGGGGCTGATGGCATAAGTAGAAGTAAAAGGTACGAGAAAAAAAATGAAGTTCAGCAAAGAGAAATGAAAGTATACTATTTTAAGGTTCTTCTATACATGAATCAGTATAATGTCATTTGAAGGTATACTCTGGTAATTTAGAGTATAAACTCTAAAACAACCATTTTAAAATAACAGCAAAGAATCTTACCCAATCAGCTAGCAAAAGAGATAAGATGAAATCATAAAAAAAAAAAAAAGATGAAATCATGAAAACTACTCAACCCAAATCAAATAAGAGGAAAAAGGGGACCAAGAACAGATGGGACAAATATTAAGCAAATACCAAGTAGTAGCCCTTAACCAAGTAATACTAACAATTACATTAAATATAAAACATCTCATTATTCCATTTGAAAGGCAGAGATTGTCAGAATGGATAAAATAATAAAACCCAAATATATACTATCTATAAGAAACATGCTTTAAGTATAAAGATTCAAGTAGGTTACAAGTAAAAGGATGAGGAAACATGCCTTGCTAAATAAAACAAAAGCTAGAGTGACTGTATTAATATCAAACAAAGTATCATCAAGAGAGATAAGTTACCCTCAGGAGAGGTGGTAAAAGTATTCATTGCTTTATGTAAGTCTAAAATAAAAATGTTACAAAAGAAAAAAAAAGGTGCATCTATTAGGCACTTAGTAAATACTCTTTGAATAAATGAATTACGTGGCTTTGAAGACATCAGAATAGCAAAATTGTAGAAAGTTCAAAAACATTGTCATTTGGTAACATGGTGTCGCCTTCCAGACTTGGGCAAGAGTCCTAGCTCTGCTATTTAAATGAGTATGTAATTACCCTAGGCAAGTTCCTTAATCTCTTTGAACTCCTTTCCTTATTTCTAATTTGGGAAAGAATACCTACCTCTGTGAGAGACTGTAAACATGAATAAGATAATAATGCTTGCAAAGTCCCAAGGCACACAGGAGGGCTAAATAAAGGGTAACAATTCCTGGCCTCTGCTATTATCATTGCTATCAGGCTGAAATTGGAAAAGATCTTCTAGGGGATAACCTTGGCCCACACCTGACATCACAAAGACGCAGAGGTCCAGGGAAAGAAGGTGCTTAATCACCGCCTTGCGGTGAGCTCAGCTGCAGACCAGGCCTGGGGTCCAGATCGACAGTCTCTCGAGTTCTGTGCACTTTTCCTTTGCCAGCCTGCTGCCAGCTTAACACCAGACATCAATTGTGGGCATTCTGCAGAGTTCTTAGAAGTTGAATGCCATGTTGTGTGTAAAAAAAAAAAAAAAAAAAATCCCTTTGCTAACCAAGTAATGTTTGTGTGAAACAGTCTTGCTGCAAACTTGGAGATGGTGTCTCTCGTTCCCCCGGCAGCCTGGAGCCCAAGCAGAGTTCAACAGTGCAGAGTAATCATATTCTGATTTTTCTAGCCCTTTTTTATATACCCATTTGGAGACCTTTCATGTCCTGGGACTTTAGTGCTCACTCTAAATAAAGTAGAAAGATGACTAAGCCATCTTGGCTCTGCTCCCCTCCCTCCTGAGTATCTCATGAGAATGAACCCTCTGTCTCTGGAGCAAACCAAATACTGCAGAGAGAAATACTGCACGAAAGCAAGGATTACTCTGCACTAAATAGTAATTGGCCTAGAGAGTTGAGATTTGACTATACTTCTTATGGCAGAGAATTAGCCTCCAAAGCGAGGGGAAAACAAGATAGAGCAATGCTGCAGGCTGAAAAGAAGCACTGGGCTGGAAATTGGAGACCTGGGTTTTATTACTGAGTCTGCCAAGAGATCTCTGACGGCTCTGGGGAGTTCCTGAAACTGCTTTGGGAGTCAGTTTTCTGGTCTATAACAGGAAGGGGTCGGGATAGGTTATGTCCTCTCCCCTTCCTGGTCTATCTTGCTAGGATCATTCATTTGCTATGAGGAGAGATGAGAGAAAGCAGGGAGGCAAAAAAAAAAAAAAAAATGCTAAGGAATATGGGAGTATGTATAAGAAGGAGTGAAGAGAGGGGCAGAAAATCGAATTAGAAGGAAGGTAGGAATGAAATCAAGACTGAGTCAGGTATGGGGAAGCCGCGTGGATTTTGCAGTCACTCTTGGAGATGTGATACACTAGAGGCTTAGGAGTGAGGCAGCTGAGAAGATTGGCTCCCAGGCTTGAAGAATCTCCATGAGAAATTGTGTTAATGAAATTTGCACACAGTTTGCCCCTTCCTCATGCCTTCTGCTGCCTGGTGGATTATCATCCAGACTGGAGTGTTTCTGATCTCATCTAATTTTCCTCCCCGAGAGAGACGAGGGCACTGAGACCATCTGTTCTGGGGTTCCCTTCTGGATTACACCCCACCTAGGGGCTTGCTGTGGGAAGGAGACAGCCATGTCCCCCCAATTTCTCTGCTCTTGCAAAAAAAAAAAAGGAAAAACCCCACAAAACTTCCATAAATCCAGAGTCTCCCATGTACTAGCCTCTTGTCCCTAGTCAACAGCACCGCCTCCACCCCACCACCAAGCACACAGCTGGCAACAGTGCTGTTTCCATGGTGATAATGAATGGCAACAGGCAGTAATCAAGAAGGGTCGCTGGAGTCATAAGTCATTACAGATTGCATTTAAAGGGACACAGCCACCTTTAAAATGATAAATGACTTCTTTATAGCCTCTCCCTGCTCCAGTCGCCCAGAAAAAAACAACAACAAGGAAAGGTTTACTGGACATTGGTTTTACATGTTTCCTTTTTTTTTTTTTTTTTTTTTTTTTCCACTTGGACAATGGAATCACACTTGTGAGTTTTTCCATGAGGATGTCCTAAGCCTACACACTCAGGTTAAGGGCCCGGGGACAGGCAGCCTAGACAAAAATGAAGTCTTTCTCGATTTCTGTCAGAATTTGAAATCTCTAGATAACAGATTCATCTACCTGGTTCCAAGCGTCCTAGGAATTATGTCCACTGAGATTTCAGCTGCATTCCAGAATAATTGGACATTACATTAAATTTGCGCTCAGAACACACGGGCTTAGGTTTCAGCCGCACCCCCGAAATGGTGACCTTGGGCAATTCCCTTAAGCGTTTTTTGAGCCTCAATGTCTTCATCTTTAAATTAGAAATAATAAAACTTAGCTTGGAGGGTTGTTGTGAGGAGCAATTGAGATCCTAGATTCAGAAACAGTGTATGATACCAAACCGCCCTTTCCTAATGTACAATGTCTTTTACACACATTATTTTAAAATACAGGCTGGCTGGCTCAGTGGTCGAGCATCTAGATGCCTTCAGCTCAGGGTGTGACCCCAGGGTCCCAGGATCCAGTCCTGCATCCGGCTCCCTGCATGGAGCCTGCTTCTCCCTCTGCCTGTGTCTCTGCTTCTCTCTCTGTGTCTCTCATGAATGAATGAATGAATGAATGAATCAATAAATAAATAATAAATAAAATATTTTAAAAAAATACAAGTTTAGAGGTGAGTGTAATAGGCTTCCAGTACAAAAGAAAAAAATATCCTACTTTAGATAAGGCTGGGTAGGGACGGGGCATTTTACTGTGTGACTTTGAGGAAGTCACTTGTCTTTTCTGAATGATTTCTTTCTTAATCTGTAAAATGGGAATGCTGACTTCCATCCTGCCTGTTGGTGGGGTTGCAGCGAACAACAGATGAAATAACCCCTGTCTACGTGCTCCCCATACAAACTGCTCAGTATTATCTACACGTAAGCTATCGTCATTTAAAAAGCATCTTGCAAAAGCAAGATTGGGATAGTAATCACATCCAACTTTCCTTTTTTCTGCTGCAAACCTTCCACTTCAGACCTAAAGTAGTGTCTAATTAAAGTCCAATCCTCCATGAGGTTAAAAATAAATTCCTCGTTTCACCCTGTAATTTATACCGGAGTCTTTACTATTCCCTCCAGTCTCCAAAGCTGAATGCTCCCTAATGGTCTTATTGACAACCTGAGATCAAATAAGCATGTTAATATAGAACAGACATTTATTTGATCTGAAGAGCAAGAGAGTTGGTCCTAAAATGGTTTTTGCATAACAGGTATTCCTCATGGCAAAACATACAATTATTTTTGAGATCTCTTTGTGGACTGAGATTTAAACTAAATTGCATGCCATTAATATTTCTCTCTGACTGCTGGTCTCAGTTTTTTAATTAGGTAACATCTGAGGCAGGGTGCAATTTAGATACACAATGATCCATCTTCTATATTAAGAGATATTAATAATAATATTAGTGATTAATTATGCATGTCACCTCACAGAGGTCCTAATGCAAGCACAAATCAGCTGTGGCAACCTAAGAAATTCAACTCTGCTTATTCACATACTGGGAGGTGTGTGTCTGTGGCCCTCTAGGTGTCTTCATTGCATAAATCTTATCATTAAATTTTCCTTTCAAATTAACTCACATTCAGTGGCTTATTAAAAAAAAAAACTTTCTACTGCCTTGCATCTGGAACTTTAGAAATTTATATTTTATCTGAAAATAGCATCACTAAAGGTTTTGTCAAACAGTTTCTTATGTCACTATAGAAACTTAATACAGCTTCCTTTATTTCATCCAACTCTTCAGGTTGAAGGCAATGTACTAATCTAAAACCACTATCATAATTGTTAGTATCGTCATCATTGTTATTGTTGAATTTCTGTTACTTGAATTAATTTGATCTTATATTTTGATGTTAAAATTTGTAGTTCCAGAAATGATCTTATGTATTTTTGTATTTACTGATCACATCTCTGTCCCTACCTCTGGGGGAGATGATTAACCTGTTGACCACATGTACGTTCATAACAAGAAAAGGGAAGTGGAAATGCCCCAGAGAAAATGCAGCACAGCGTTCCTCTTCTTTCCTAAACCCGACAACCTCAATACACACTGCCCCAGTATTCTCTGGAAGCTCATTCCAAGGCCTGGGTCTAGAAGGCCCACTGGAAGGCGGTCCGATTCATTTGTCATTCATGCCCATTTCCTGCCGTGGAGCAAATCATATCAAAGGAGGGCACGCTCATTCCTGAATCAGTCCACTTAACCCACAGTCCATCTTGCTTCCTCCCAGCCTAACATCTGTTGACTAGCAGTAGCAACTTCGCACTTAGTTTTTCTGTTTCCAGCCTGGCACAGATCACCTCAGCCATAAAACAAGTTTTTCCCATCTTGTCAATATTGACATTTGGGGCCTGATGATTGTGTGTTGCGGGTGGTTGTCCTGTACATTGTAGGATGTCAAAAGCATTCTTGACCTCTACTAACTGAATACCAGTAGCATAACCACTTCCAATTTGTGACGACCAAAACTGTCCCTTGGGGACCAAAATTACCCCCTCTTCAAGCCTACCAGTAAAAAGGAGGTTGGAACCGAAATGTTGATGACCCTGGATTACTAAGACAAACAAAACCATAGATGATATGGGACAATCAAATCATCGTTAAAATGTGAGATATTTTAAAAAGATAACTTATTCAGAAAACAAATTAAAGTAGAGAAAGATTAGGGGAGATAAGTCCAGAAGAACTACAGCAGCCCAGGGTAGAGAGAATTAGGTCCAGAACTATGGCGAGGGCAGGAGGAACAGGGAGAAATAAGGGGTTTGATTGAGAAACATTTTACCAATACAAGTGTAGGACTCAGCGAATATCAGATTGAGGATTGAGAGATGGGAAAGAGTTGAAATGACCTCAAGCTTTCTACTTAGAGGACAGGAATAATTACGATGCTATAATCAAATACAGCTTTATAATCATCTCGCTTTGTTATAGTAACCAGGTAGCATCACATCTTATTTACTACACAGTGAGCATATAGGGGACTAGGTGGGCGTCCTCTTTATCTTTTTGTCTTTGAATCTATTCAATATCTAGAATTAAAGAATACGAGTAGTTGTCTTTTATTGGAAGTAAAGCAATAATTTAGCTAATTGCTAATACCTTAGCAATACAGTGCTAGCACCTATATTAGGTACGTTTCCTATAATCCATAAAGCAGTCTTTGAAAGATCAAGATGTCATCGCCATTTTATAGCTGAGAAAACCGAGAGGCCTAGAAGTGAGGAAATGTGTCCAAAGTGACATATGGATTAGTGGCAATTTCACTGTCTGGTCCCAAAATCAATGTTCTATTATTTGTGCCATCCTACCTCTTAATTAAAAACTTGCCCTAGTTCCATGTATCCCCTCGCCTCTCAACCAGGTGCCTTCTTCCCTGATTTTGGAATAGAAAAGCTGAGCAAGGGCACAGAAGGATTTTTGGCTCATCTGCCTCCCCTTCCTCCTTGCCCTCCTCCCTCCTCACCTTTCCTCCCTCTCCTATTCTTTCTCCTTCTAATGCTCCTGCTTCTCCTTCTTCTCTTCCTCCTTCTCCTCCTCATCCTCTTGGGTTAGGAATTTCTGTCTTTTCCACAAAGAGAAACTTTTCCTCTCTCTGAAGCACAGGGCAACAGCTTAGCAACTGCCTGCAGGCATTGGGAAATTGGACTGTTTTTACAAGGCCAGAATGTTTGGGCTGAATGTCAATGAATTTAAAACATGATCGATTAATGTACCTTTCACCACCACATGTGAGTTAAATGATCAGGAGCAAAATTGCTTGGAGCAAAACTGCAATATTTGATCAAAGCCAGAATGTTAGAAAAATGTCTGCAGTTGGTTTTTCCAACACCGAGTCTTGTTGGTTTTCCACTTCCCTAGCTGAATGCTCAACACCTTGATCTGTGTATAACCAACCTATCTGGGAAGGAGGGGTTGCCTAAGCATGGAGAACCCTTTGTCATTTTTTATTTCATTCAAGGCCTGTACGTAAACATGGTCAGGGGTGCATTGGGAAAGATCCCCCAGGAGGAGGCCAGGGTGGAGACTGGACTGTGTCAATCATCTCTGTGCCTCATGAGACGGTTCAATGTACCAAGCATAATGCTGCCCCCATGGTAAGATATCAGTCAGTGGTGATCAAGAGATTTAGACAATACTGGTCAAGGTTTTTCAACGTTGAGAATAAAAACAATTATGGTGAAAATGAAATGACTATGATGATGGCGGAATACGGACATATGACAGAGGGTTGTCCCGCCAGGAGATTATATGCACATGAGCACTAAGCAAGTTAAAAGCCATTTATGACTTTCTTAGTGAAAGCTGGACCAGAGACTTTAGCTTAATCAGTAGTATTAAATAGTCTTAAATCTTCCCCTTTGATGCTTTATTCAAGGTCAGGATCTTGCTTTTGCAATGTCATAAAAATTAAGCCAAAATCACAGTCACTAGTGTCATAGGAAAAAAGGAGTGAGATAGACAAGAGATAGTACATTCTCCTGTGGTCTCTCATATTAAGATGGCCCAAACTGTGCAGCGTGTGTCCAAACCTCTGCAAAATACCACCAAAAACAGTGTATAGAGATTTCTTGGCTTCCCACTCAAGGAGAAAGTCCTGGTTCTTTCAAGCAGATGAGCATGGACTAGTAGAGATGCAGGATACAGAATTACAGGAAGGGAAAAAATGTAGGTCACTGCCTGCTTCTTTTCTTTAAGGTATGAAGACCCTGCCCACTAATAAAGCATGGCCCTGGTTTTTAACTGACAGCAAACTAGAAAAAATGGTGGGGCAGCAAATTTGAAGATTGCTCTATAAGCAGAAAGGTCCAGAAATTACCCACTTCACTCTATCCTGAGACAGAAACATTCTCTCTCTTTGACATGATGATAAAACAATGCTCTCATTCTGGGCATTGCAAAATAGATGCCAGCCACCACCTCAGCTCCCAGAGATAGTACTTAGCCAAGAAAAGAGATGGACAAGAGGAAGCTCTGTTTCAAACGGAGACTTTCTATTAAGAACTACCTTCCAAAAAGACTAAATGATTTCCCCAAATCCATGGTGGGGCTGCCTTTTAGCTTCACATTTCCCCCAGTTGATGATGACAGCAGCCCAAAGGAGGTACATCATATGTGAGGATAAATGGCATAGATTACAACTATCCTAGGCACAGCACTTATTAACCAAGCACCCCATCACCTCTCTACCTGCCTGATGTTCATTTAAAGATGAATTGAGAAAGTGTGCAGCCTACCCTAATTGCTCAAAGGGAAGGTGCTGAGTAAGCAAATAGACTATATGGTAAAGACCAAGCACATGATATGTAAAAATAATGAAGTGTATCTTCTGTGTTCCTGTATTTGCCTTTCTTCTACCTTTTCCTAATCTATGGCAGAAATTTAAGAATTGAATGGATTGTAGCTCAATGAGTTAGGTGGACCTGGCTCCACCATTTCTTGGCTAAATATCCCTGAACAAGTTATGCAAGTTCCCCAAGGTACAGTTTGCTCCTGGGTAACATAATCTTCTCCCCTGAATGACTATTAGCATAAAGTGATTTAACTCATGTAAAACATCTATTTCTGGTTATAACCTTAGGTAAGTCATTTTTCCTTTCTGATCCTGTAGTCCTTCACCTATAACATGAGGCAACTGCACCTAAAAAAATTTTTTTTAAAGAGCTATCATTTTTAAGTTCATATTATATGGTAGACACCACATTAAATCTCACTTCTCCATACACATACCCGGTCAACATATGTCAAAATTGGCCAAAGGTAAAAAATCCCTTATTTAAATGACTGTTGTCCATACTTTCCCCCAGACTTGGAATGGGATCTGGTGATTTTCTAACTTTGAGAAGTGTTATCTGTGATTTTTATTGTTAGGCAGGCTATGAAAACATGAAGGGTTGTTACCAGGATTAAATGAGACACAGAGTAAAATGCTTGATGCATAGATGGTGTTCAAAGTGTTTTGTCTCTGCTTCCACTTAAATATATTTTTAAAATTTTATTGAAGTACAAAGTACATTTAGAAAAGTGCACTGCTCATAGGCATGCAGTTCAGTAAATGTTCAGACGGCGAGAATGCTGTGGAACACCTAGGTCAGGTAACAGAGGGTCACCAGCCCCCGCGAATAGCCCAGTGCCCACTTCAGTCCCTGTTGCCCCAAGAGTAAACACTCACTGCCCTCAGCTCTAGCACTGTGGAGAGATGTTGCCTGGTTTCGAACTTTATATAAATGGAATTAAACAGCATACACTCTCATTTATGTCTGTCTTCTCTGGCTCAAAATCACACTCATGAAAGTAATCCGTATTATTGAGTATAGCACAGCCTTTCCATTCTTGCCCTTATATCATATTTGATTGTTGTTTCTAAATTCTACTAGACGGACATTTAGTTTCTGAATACTTACAGGCGATCAGAGACGACAGCCTCATCCGTGTGTAACATGCTAAACATGTGTAGACATTCCTGTTGAGTACATATCTGGGTGTGGAAGTCTTGGGCCATAACGTTGGCCTATGCTTGACTTCCAGATATTCTGTAAAGTAGGTTTCCAAAAAGGCTGTGCTGATTGTACGCACGCATCAGTGGTACCCATCGTGTCCACTGCGCCGCATCTTGGACAATGTTTGGTATCACCAGTCTTTTACATTTTGGCCGTTTTGGCAGATGTGTAGCAGTATTTCATTGTGGTCTGAAGACTCATTTCCTTGACATGTGGTAATGTTGAACATCGCTCCATATGCTCACTGGCCATTTTTGTTGTCTTCCCTTGTGACTTACCTATCATCATTTTCTTATTAACACCCAAATTCTTAAGACTCACACACAGTTGAGTCTCATGATTCGTGAATCCTGTACTTTCAAATTCTCCTACTTGCTAAAATTATTTGTGACTCGAAACTAGTACTCATGTGCTTTCATCGGTCATTCACAGACACGTGCAGAACCATGAAAGTTTCATTCTGGCGCACGTGCTCCCCGCTGAGGTTGACAAGCTGATGCTCTGTCTTCTTTGTTTCAGCTCTTGTACTATAAACAAGTGTCCTTTTTGTGGCATGTTTGTCACATTTTTGTGCTTTTTGTTGGTTTGAAATGGCACCCAAGCATAGTGCTGAAATGCTACCCTAGGGTTCCTAAGCTCAAGGAACTTTTGTAAGGCTACGCCTTACAGAGAAAATAAGTATGATAGGTAAGCTTCATTCTGGCCTGAGTTACAGCACTGTTGGCTGTGAGTTCAATGTTAATGAATCAACTATATATATTAAATATGGTATCTTTAAAAGAAACACACATAAACCAAGTTTATATATTGTTCAGTTGGTGGAAATGTGATCAGAGCCTCACAGCAACCCAACCCTGTATTTCCCGTAGGAGCCATGGTTCAGTATTCACCAATTCAGTGTTTGCAGAGATTTTTATAGAACATGACTACTGTAAATAATGTGGATTGACTGTACCTGACACCTTACCTGCTAGCTAAGATGGGCATTATGGCCCTATTTGACAGATGAAGGAAGTGAAGAGCAAAGAGGAACCATAGCTTTTCCAGTACTGCACAGGCAGCTAATTCACATTCAGGCCTCATATCTAGATGCCTAGACTCCCTGCCACGAGTTTTCTGTAGTGGTTTGGCCCTTGTGGTAATCTCTCCCTAGAGCTGTAATTTTTGAGCCCCACAGTAGACTTCTCCTGATCAGATGCACATTGGAACCAATTTCCTTATCAGTTTTGCTTATTAATTCCAAAGGTTCTCTTAGATGCTTCTCTCTGAAAGGATGAACTACAGTTCTGGTGGTTTGTAGTTAATTATATAAACAGCAGCTTGTTTATAGATATCTTGTTTAAGATAACGCTGGACTCTGAGGTGGAATCTAGTTCAAGTTCCAACACCCATAAGTCAGTGGCCTTGAATAACGTGGACATTCCGAGCCGGTTTCTTCAGCTATAAAACAGGCATAATAGTTCCTGCCTACCTTTCATTAGGAAATTGTTCAGCTTTTTAAATCCAATGAGTATAGGTTGGCACTGCACTAACTATGTGGGGAGATATAAAAGATACACAACTTCTTCCCTTAGGAAGCTGGCAACTTGTCAAAGAGAATAAAGAATGTGTATAAATAGCTACAATAAATAAGAAGTACTAAATGCTAAAGAAAGTAAAGAGTTATTGAAAGAGATAAGGGAGATGATACTTCCATCCAGCAGGTATCAGGAATAACCTGAAAAGAGGAGAAGTGAGAAGTAGGTCTAGAAGTAGAAACAATAAAAATGATAGCTATTTTTTATTGGATATTTACCATATACTGGACTCTTTGCATGTACCATATTAAGTCCATATTTAGCAGAATGAATTGTGGTAAATTCATACAATGGAATTTGTGTTTCACAAGGTTTGATCTTGGCACTATTGATATTTTGGGTCAGAAATAATGCCTTGTTGTGAGGCACTGCCCTGTGCATTGTAGCATGCTTAGCAGCATCCCCTGGCCTCTACCCACTAGATGCCAGCAGTGCCTCTTTCTGGTTGTGACAACCAAAATTGTCTCCAGATATTGCCAAATGTCCTCCGGGGGGCAAAATCGCCCAGGTTGAGAAACAGTGCTATGGAGTAATCCACGTGGTGTGCTAGAAGGGGGCATGAGTCTTCATGTCAGACAGCTTCCATTGGCTATTCAAAGGCCCTGTCACCTGCCAATCCTGGGATTTTCTGATCCTTTTTCCTCAGGTATAAAATAGAGGTAGTGATAAGAACAATTGGGATAAGTAAGTTAATTAAGATGCATAAAATACTTCCTTTGGCACAGAACAGGTGTTAGGGAAACAGCAGGTATTATTTTTATTTAACTCTACAATAACCTGACAGTTAAGAATTATCCCTATCTTCATTTTTCAGATCGTACTGGGCACAGAGAGTTTGAATAATTTGTTCAGGGTTACTTTGCTCTCAAAGCACAAAGGCAAGTTGGCCCATCTGAATTGCTTTAACCAATAACCACATTTCAATAGATCGGGTGTGGGGGGTGAGGAGGGGCTTGGCAAGGGGTGGAGGTCATGGAGTAGAAATCAGTTCTCGAGGGTCAAGCATGAATAGGGTGGGGGGAGGGGTGTGAGAATCCAAGGAAATGTTTCAGGTACAAACAGGGAGAAAGCTTTTAAATCTCATTAGAGAGATAATTTGGATAAGGTGGAGAGTGAGAAAGACATTAAATGGAGGAGAGTGTATTTAAATTGAAAATTCAAACCAAAGATATAATTTTGTCAACTCTCATTATAAACACTTAATCATTTACAAAATAACTCTTAAAAACATACCTAGAGGTTTAATGAGTCACACCTTCAATTTTTAAGTGTCAGGTTCCATGCTGTCAAGAAGGGATAACTGTTATTACCACATTTTATTTATTCTGAGATGCTAAGCAAGTGGCAGATGGAAGAAAAATAATGATTTTATTACAGGCGGCAATAAGCAGAACAAAGAAAAAGTTTGTCTTGATGTAGACAAAAATGGGAAGTTGCTGGGCTTTAGGCACAGCTCTGTGGACTTCAAGCCCTGCGACCATGAACGTGTCACCTCTCCCAAGCACACCTTCTGGATCTCAGTGTCCCTACCTGCAAAGCAGAAGGCGGGGATTGCACCAATGCAGTCAGGTCCCTTTCTGCTCCAACAGAACAGGAGTCTGAGTTTGCCCACATTCTGGGCCTGGTGGCAGCCTCTCTGGCTGTCTGCTTTTTAAAAGGCCACCATGTTGCAGCCCTGGCTTGGCAGGGCACTGACCTTTTCAGAAGGAAATACGGTCTGACATCTGTGGTCTGTGGTCCACTGATCCATCCGTTCCACTCCTTTTCTGCTGAAAAAAAAAAAAAAAAAAAAAAAAAAAAAACAACCCACAAGCCCACACCTTGTAAGTAAGGCACATCTTACTGCCTCTCACCTTTTCTGCCTCCTGCATCCCACTCAGCGAGGAACTGTTTGGTTCCTACAGCCAAGGAGGCAGCTACTAATTGTGGGGGCGAATTTTCTCTCATCATCTATGTCTCATCACCTTGCAATTATAAAGTTTTTCTCTCAGGCTCAATGCTCTCAGTCATCTATAGCCTCTTAGCATGTTAGGATAGAGAGGCGAATGGGAGCACCCAGACTTGCTTTACAGGTGAGGAAACCGAGCCCCAAAGAAAAAAATGGAACAATGCAAATGACAGAGCCAGCATGGTACTAGAGTGCTGGGGCCTCAGCACTCAGTCTGGTTTTTACTCGTCTTCTTCTGGACAACCATGGGTTCCATATTGTATTTGGGCCTTGTTTCTTTTGGTGAGATGGGAAAACAGACTTTCAGATTTCAGATTTTTATTTATTTTTTATTTTTTTAAAAATTTTTATTTATTTATGATACACACACACACACACACAGAGAGAGAGAGAGGCAGAGACATAGGCAGAGGGAGAAGCAGGCTCCATGCACCGAGAGCCCGACGTGGGATTCGATTCCGGGTCTCCAGGATCGTGCCCTGGGCCAAAGGCAGGCGCCAAACCACTGCACCACCCAGGGATCCCAAGATTTCAGACTTTTAAATGGAAGAGCAAAAAAATGAAAAAAAAAAAAAGATGGAAATTAGTGGAACGCATGATTAGTTAGTGATGAAATATACAGGATGTGCAGTGCTAGTGGACATAAAATTTATCTTTGACAACAGCTAGTACCTAGGGTGATACCTACTGGATTAGAGTTTTTCATTAAACATCAAACACTGAAATCAACACTCCATGACCAAAGCCTGACTGACCCAGGCTTTCAGCCTGGGAAGGCACGGACCTCATTTTGGGTCTGGAGCTCCACAGGCGCAGGAGGGTTGGTCCGCTTTTGTTCCCTGATGTATCCTAAGTGCCTAGCACAGTGCCTGACACATAGCAGGTTCTCAGTCGGTGTTTGTGAGGGGTTTCTGATTCATGCAAAAATGTTGACACAGCTTGTATTAGTGGATATTTGATAAGAGGAAGAAAACAACCACTCTACTTGAAACCAAAATACCTGGCTTCTATCCTAAACACATTACCATTTCCTTCTTAGTTGGACAAGGCATATTCCTCAAAATAGGGATAATTTATTACTGATTTCAGAGACTGGTAAGGATTCAGTGTATTAACAGATGATAAAAACCTTCAAGGTAATAGGTAATAAAATGCAAATGTGAGGTTTTCTGGCTACGTAAACACAGATTTTCTTCACCTGGGGATTGACTTCGGGGAAACGTCTCAATTCGGTTGTGTGCAAAATCATATGGGCTTTTTTATTTTTCTGACAAATGGCCCTCAGCTATCATCCAAATCTCAAACATTCATGAAATCCAAAACGGAAGCACCTCCACATACAGTTAGTTACTCATAATGGCTATTAAAACTTACTCAGCACATCCTGGTTGATGTGCAGACTCTCTGAGTCCCTGGCTCCTCACCCAACTGGCTCCCACCTCTGGTCCTCTTAACTGGACTCCAAAGCCCACCCCCCAACTTAGGACTTTGCTTCCAAAGCTGTGTGTCTTCCCCCAGCAGTGCCCCCCTCGTGGTCTCTCAGCTTAATCAGTGTCCCTCTGGCCCTCTTCCACTCCCAATAACTGCTCTGAACCTCCGGTGGCCGTAAGGCCCTGTTTCATGTATCTCTGACTCCTTCTGTCAAGTTTCTCCTGGCCCGTTCTGGTTCTGGAGGACCCTGACTGCAGCTGCTGTCCATCTACAATCGATGCCTACTCTCATAGAGCATCATCCTTCTTCTCTGCCTGTCTCCCTTCATCATTTCCTTCAGCAAAGACTTAGAGGCGTCTACCATATGCCATACACTATTAATGAGTTAATTAATGTATTCATTCAACAACTATCATCTGAATGCTTATTATAGGTCTGCAGTGAAGAATAAATCTTATTTTCCCTCGTGGAGCTTACATCTCGGGCGGGGGGGTGGGGTAGGGTGGGGGACAGAAAGATGAATAAGACCTGGCGACGGCCTTCACAGTGAACATAGAATGTCTAAGGTTTTGGCAGCATTGATTTCCGGACTAAGATTTTCAGCCTTTACTTTGCAGACAGTCAGGAGTCGTTGAAGTTTTTAAAGCAGGAAAATGACATGTGCAAAGAGATATTTTAGGACGTTCAATCTGGTGACACCTACAGGGTAGACTGGAAGTGGCAGGGCCTGGGGGCAGGGAGCCGATTGCTGTAATTGTCAAGGAGAAAGGTAATTAAGGTCTAGGCCAGCACGGTGACTTTGGGAGTGGAGACAAGTGGAGAGGTCCTGAAGGCGTTGTGAGGACTCGTGACGGGGTGCAGAACAATGGAAGAATGAACAAAAGATGAACCGAGCATCTTAACAGCCAAGTGGCAGAGCCTCTATCCCATCTCCTCGGCGTCCCTGCCTGTCCCCCCCCCCCATTCCGGGGAGGTTATATAGCTTTTAATATCTCCTTGGCATATATTTTAAGCTTCAACTGCCCTGTCTCCATCCATCGCCCACACTGTCATTAGGGGACTCGTGTAAGAGGCTGAACATCCATGGAGGAAATTGCAGGCTTGGATTGCTCAGGTGTCACCCAGAAAAGACTGTTCCAAAGGCTGTCCCCTCCTCTCCCGGTATCTAATGACCCCTTCATTTCCTGTCACTCCCCTTCCCTAGTGGTATTTCAATTTTTCCATGGGGAAAAGAGGGGGGGAAATCAACAAAATACCCCTGTTTTGTCTGCTGCCCCACTGCGGCTGGCAAGAGCCTGAAGGAAAGGTGGCAAGGGCACCGAAGGAGAGCCAGTGGGAGGAGAGGGGAAGGGCGAGGGAGGCACCCCCACCTGACATCTCAGCCTGCCAAGCAGCTGAGTGCATCTGGTAATTACCAGTAAGCAACAGGATGTCCAACCCTCCAAAAAGGCCAGGCTCTGGGAACGTTGACAGCAATGCTTGAGGCTTCCTGGTTGATGCCTCTTCACTTCTCCATGTGTGTTTCTCCCAGAGGACAGTACCGGAGCCATTCCTGCCCAGGACAGGAAATATCACTATGTGCTTCAGACTCCACATTCAGGGGTCTTGGGCAAGCCATGCATACCTAGGCAGCTTCAAAGTTGCAGTTTCCTCCCCTCCCTATAACCCCACTTCTCACTCAAATAAGCCAGCAGCTGGGAGATAGGCGGCCTACACGGTGCCGGAAACTACGCTGGGATGTAACAGACCCTCCGTATGAAGAGGACACGTTCCTGGCACAGGTGCCTCTCCTCTCTGCTTTCATTGCTTCAGATTCCCTCGACGACTGAGGATTCACCATGACCTTCCGTCACCTTTTGGTAGGTCTTGGGACTGTCTGGTTCTCTCCCGTGTTTGCCGCAAGGGTCTCCTGTCCACCATATTCCTAAAAGAGGGATTGCTATTGTTATAAATGGGAAATTCACAAAAAGCACATTGCAGTTCTACCTGAATCTCAATTTTCACTGTCTGCTTGGGACCTTCTGCTCCCTGGCCCCTGTCTGGGGCTATGCTAGAAGTAGGGAACGTAGATAGGCAAAAGCGTCAGAGTAGAGGATTGACTTTATCAAGATCGATGCAGCTTCTCCTCAACACTGCTGTCACCGTTCAAGCTGCTTTACCTCTAAAGTGCTTCCACATGATTATCTGATTGAGGCTTCCCAATAATCCAGCCCAGGAACAATCCTTTGCTCCCGTTATGCAGATGAGTGGCAAAATCCTGATAGAAGTCCTACAATTGCTGGATAGAATTACCACAAGTGGTAACCACAGCTCCTAAGTCTGGTGCTTTTCCCTTTCAACCAAATCCTTAGGAAAGTGGTAGGTAAGGGAAGGACAACTTTACAGACTATCATTTTCCCCAGAGCTCATTCTAAACACTCTATATCTCAGTGCCTCTGGTATGTCAGTAGGTCACAGCAGGGATGGGACACACATGCACACACGAAAAGTTCAGTATTCCTTTGTGTCATCTAGCCTGTGCCTACTACAGAATTTCAGAGAAAAGGAAGCAGAATATCATGTTGCATACCTTCCACCTGTCAGGTACTATTTTTGATGCTGTGATTGCATGTAATTTCCTATATTAGTCAGACTTCTCTAGAGAAATACAACCGATTATAGATGATACTTTAGATGACTGATAGATAGATAGAGATAAAGACATATAGATATTTGTGTGGACATTATCATATGAATTGGCTCATGTGGTTTTGGGGGCAAGTTGTCCCAGGATCTGCTGTCTGTAAGCTGGAGAACTAGGAAAGCTGGCAGTGAAATTTATTTCTAGTACAAAGGCCTGAGAATGAGGGGAGCCCATGGTGCAAGTTCTAGTCCAAATCTGAAAGCCCAAGAACCAAAAGCACAGATGTCTGAGGGCAGGAGAAGATGGATGCTCAAGCAAAGAGAATAAATTTATCCTTCTTTTATTATATCCTTCTTAGATCCTCAATGGATTGATGTTGCCTACATTGCTAAAGGTGATCCTCTTTACTCAGTCTACCAATGCAAATGCTAATCTCTTCCAGAACACCCTCACAGACACACCCACAAATAATGTTTTACCAGCTGTCCTTCAGCCTCCTCTAGCCCAGTTAAATTGGCACGTAAAGGTAACCGTCCCACGGCCATCGAGTTCCTTAGATTCACAGTCATTCACTCCACAAATATCACTAACTGGTTGGCAGCATTAAACACAACACCAACAGACAATTAAAATAAAGTGTACTAAGTGCTACGTACCCAAGGAGTAGGTATGCACGCCGAGTAGGCACCCAAGGACTGGGCTTGTCATTTTATCACACCCCTTCACCTATGAGGGCACTGATGCTCAGAGACGTCAATTTTTGTGCCCAAGTTTATAAAGACAGTGGTAAGCTCCACGTTTACTCATACAGAACAGTCACCAAGATACATTATTCAGCCAAGTGTAAAACGGTATGACTAATGTACCACTATTTGTGTATTGGGAAAAGCTCATTTATCTGTACTATTGTATAAACATCTTTGAAGAAAACACGAGATACTGGGTAGCTGAGATTACATCCAAGCGGGATCCGGGAGGTAGAGAGAAAGGGAGATTTGGGTTTCACTGTGCAACCCTTTATGGTATTTGAATGTTTTGTTTGTAAATACGTATGACTTGAAGATAAAGGCATAAGGCATGCCTAAGTTAAAAATTGACTGAAGTGATTCAAACTCAAGGCTCAACACACCTCGAGGATTGTTTGTTGAAATAAAGAGCTACTGGGTATGTAACACGAAGCGTACATAAGGCCACAAAAATATAGGGGAAGGCAGGTGGGCTGTAGGTTCAAACGGACTGGGTACAGAGGTATGAATGACAGTGCCGTGTTCTGGAAGACTGGTCCTTCTGACACGGCTGCCTGGTGATGGGCATCCAGGAGAGCGGGGCTGGCTGGAGGTCAGGCTGTAGAGGCGCTTGACGCCTGTGCTCCTGCTTTGGACGGGAATCCAGCTGTCATCAGAGAATGTTATGTTTGGGAGCCACTCTCCTAAATGGGAGCATTATTAGCAATTGTGTCAAATTGCCTTTTCCTAAAGGTCTCCCCATGGCTGCCAGAGCTTTAATGTTAATTGGACAGATTGTCTTTGGATTTGAAACACAAACTGTGATTAATGAAACAACTGTTAACGAGTTTGGCCCGAGGTGGTTGTCTCCACCTTGCTCCTCCTGCTGATAGAGATTCGACGAGGTCCTGCCGTGCATTTTTGGCCACTGTGCCTGGCATGGGGAAACTGGCAGCCTGGCCCGAGAAGGAGGGCAATTTTGAACCGGATGCCATCTTTCAGATCTGTCCCTCCACTTCCCTCATTTTATGGTCAGGGAAATTGAGTCTCAACAAGGGAGAGAGTCTTGTCTAAGGCAACCCAGGGAGTGGGTATCAGAGCAAGGCTACAACCGAGGAACAGGCTTTTATTCCTAGAAGATATTTAACCTCTTTTTCCCTTTCTCTGTCTTTTCTAGCTTTCTCTCCTTGCCTTCTTTGGGCATTTTAGTTATCAGACCTGCCTTTATCTCACCAATCTGTTGTGCTCCAAAGTATGTCACAGACGCATTATTTGTTCCTCCACCTTCCTTGACTGATGTAGGTCTTATGAGCTCATCTTTGGTAGAAGTTGGTGTGGTGACATAGAAATATAGACTTTAGGGCACCTGGGGGGCTCAGTCGGTTAAGCATCCACCTTTGGCTCAGGTCATGATCCCAGGGTTCTGGATTGAGCCTGCTGCTCCCTCTGCCCCTGCACACTGTTGGTTCTCTCTCTCTCTCTCTCTCCCTAAATTTTAAAAATTAATTTAAAAATTAAAAAAAAATAAAAGAAATACGGACTTTACAGTCATGGGAAACAGGGCTTGTGGCTCATCTCTGCTGCCCACAACCTATGTGATCATGGGAAGTTTCCTCAAATCTAAAGCCAGCACAATGATACTTACCTTAGAGGATATGGCAAGCATGAGGAATGTGATGTAGGTCAGGTATTCAGCGTGAGCCTAGGTGACAGGGACTACCTGGTTGCAAGCTCTAGCTCTGTCCTGCCCCACAGATCTATCATATATGGCTGTCACAACGAACCTTCTGAGGTTTGTGCTGGTCTGTGACTTTTAGTTTTGGCGCATTGGCAATCTGAAACAGTACACACCATTCCGCGTTTTTGTCTCTAATACCAGAAATTGCAGTTATTTTCAGCAACAAATAAAGACAAAACAAAGCTCAAGACAGGAAAAAAACCTAAAGTAAAAGAACATTCTTAAATTCCAGAAGTAAGAAGTAAAGAGTGATAAGTATTCTAGGGAATACCAGAGAGAATTTTAGTAATCTTGGACCTAATGTTTGCCCTTTGGGATAGAGGATATAATTTTAACATCATTGCAAGGATAG
This sequence comes from Canis lupus familiaris, assembly GCF_011100685.1. Classification (NCBI taxonomy): domain Eukaryota; kingdom Metazoa; phylum Chordata; class Mammalia; order Carnivora; family Canidae; genus Canis; species Canis lupus. The sequence goes on along the minus strand of NC_049232.1, from coordinate 71,673,467 downwards.
CTTTTGTCCTATTTCTCTGTGGGTAGAAATATATAACTTATGTTCTATTTCTCCCTATAGATTTATCAATGTATTTTAAATTCCTTTATTAAAAGATGTACCTTTAGGTCATCTTGTCTTCTTAAGGAATTGAATCTTATCATTTTAAAATGTCCCTCTTGATCTCTGGCAATACTTCTTGTCTTAAAATCTACTTTGTTTGGTATCAATATAGCAACTCCAATTTTATTTGCTTTAGAGTTTGTATAGCAGATCTCTTCCTACCCTGTTACTTTGAACTTCTCTGTATCTTAATAAAATGCAATTCTTATAAATAGCATATGCTTGGGACATTTTTTAAATCAAGCCTGAAAAAAACTCCCCACTTTAATCAGTGTTTAATCCATTTACATTTAGTGTAACTATTAATATGATCAAGTTTACGCCAATCATCTTGCTTTTTGTTTCCTATTAGTACCTCCTGTTTCTTGTTTCTATGTCACTTATTTCCATTATTCTTTGGGATTAATCAAGTACTATTAGTATCCCATTATATCTGTCACTTAAAATCTATGCCTCCTTTTATTTAGCTATTATTAAATAGTTTTACTATTTAGACTGCCAAGTTTCTTTAGAAATGCAGGGCTTCTAATTGCTATTTTGCCTGAAAACTACTTGGGTTCTGGTACCACTGATGCTATTAACCTTAAAAATAAAACTTCTAGCTATTTGCATCTTCCATTGTACTCATTAATACTTTAACATTTGTAATGACAAAATTGCTCTAAGTAAAAACAGGTTTACTCAGTAATAGCAGAGAATTGCAATCCAAGAGAAGCAAACTATTGCAAAACCATAGGCAAGTCGAGAGAACAAAATAGAGGATACACTCTTTTATGGAGGAATGGGGCCCTTGGGAAAGGCTGTTATACACTAAAAGTTCATTGGAGTAACTGGAAATGTAAAGACTAGTGGCTTTTCATTCACTGAGTGGTGACATTCTCTTATTGGCTGGACTCTTGCCAGGATGGGGAGGAAACCTTTCTTCTTCCTACTGGAATAGGAGAGTAACAGCTAAAGTAATAGGGACTTGCAAGGTAGGTCTCTTCCAGTTGGGTCTGTAATTGACCAGGAGTGGCAGGGCATGAGAGTTCCCTCCACTGGCCTTCATTACATTTCAATGAGATTTCCCTTTATTAATTTTACAGTGCACAGCTCAGGAGCCAATCAAGGATTCAGGAGCTTATACTCAGATTTTAGAATTCCTCCTTCCGGCATTTCTCCTCTTCAATTTCCAGTTGTCCTGGCTTTCCCAAATTCTGTCATTTGATTTTTTAGGCAAACCAGACTGCCCATCGTGTTTGATCTCCAAGACATATGAATGGGAATGACCTGTTTCACTTCTATGCTGACCCATATAAGCTTCTAAGTTCTTTCCTTCTTTTTGTTGGAAGTAAAAAGATGAAGTTGATGAGGCCCAGGGAATGGCGGAATTTCAAAGGAGAAGAAGATTGCATTACCATAGGAAGACGAGCCACATTTCAAGCAGAACACTCACCCTAGATAGTCATGTTAGTGTGAAATATTTATTATGTTAAAAACTAAAATTTTGGAGTCTATCAGTTCTTATGCAGAACCAACCTCAGTAAAAATGCAATGGATTGCTAAATGTGTGTATGTATGTTTATATGCATTTATTTACTTACAGAAAAATTATTCATAATGTTTTTATTCATAAATTTATTGCTAAACTCATATTAAATAGTATGTATGGAGAGTTCTTGTGTTGCAGTTTTGCTCAAAACTTAAACATGGCAGTAAGTACAAAAGCACATATTTTGTTATACTGTTTTGTTTTAGGAATACCACTGTATGCCTTCTTATGACTCAATTCTCCTACTACTTTTCTTTGTTCAAACAGCTAGGACTATTTGTCCCTATAGCTTGTCATGAGGTCATTTGGCTCTCAAATGTATCATTTATTATGAAGTCTCTGGCAGTACAGTCTTCTCATTAGCCTGCAACATTTAAGATAGTGTGACACTCCCCTTCACTGAATCATTTTCATGATGTCAAATTAAATTCTTAATTTATGAACTAAGTCAGTAAATTAATTTCTTAGTCCATGAAAATATCTTTTGATTACAGCCTATTGCTGAGAAAAAGTAATTTTGTCATTACAAATGTTAAAGTATTAATGAATACAATGGCAGATGCAGAACAAATATTGTCATTTTGACATTCGGACTTGCAAACTACATGCTGTCATACTTGCTTACCAACACATTAGAAGTTAAATGCTGTCACTTGGCATCATAACCTGGCATTGACATAATTATAAAAAACAAATACAAATATGAGCTTTGAAATTAAATGGTAGTCTTGTTTATAATATTGCAATTTAGAAAATGTAAGGAATGCCAACATTAATTATTTTTAGACTATCATCAAAATGATAATTATTAGCATGTGGCCCAAAGACAAGTATATTTTCTGTGACTTTGCTTATAATTGTAAATAATTAAAAACAAGGTAAATGTCCATCAGATTAAAAGCATGACTTCTGGAGTTAAGCTTTCTGAGTTCAAATGCTAACCACCACTTCCTAGATGCATGATCTTGGACAACTCCCTAGAATTCTGAGTTTCTATTCCTTCAAATGTAAAATAATAGTGGCTGTTGTGTGGAATGGTGTCTGTTCATATTTACACTATTCCTGCCTTTCTAACTTCTCCGCTTTATCGCAAGGCCTACAAGATTAGAAACTCTATTTCCTGTACCCGTTCTTGCTAATGTTCCAACCTAGTTTAGCCAAAGAAAAGAATTTCTGCAAGATTATAGGGCAAAAGAAAAGAAAGCCATTCTTTTTTTGATACCAGCCTCAATGGTGGCAGCAGCCTAAGGTGGACTCTGGCCATGGCTGTGATGCTGGTAACAGCAGGCAGGAGATTTCCACCCAGTGGTGACAGCGGTAGTAACAGGCTCTTGCAGTAGCTGCACCATAGCTAACTCTTGCAATGGCAGCAGCAGATGACCTAGTGAAGTGAGTTAGGGCAGGAGTGGCTTCTCACAGTTTTTCATATCTGAAACACTACCCTTTGATGGGGTATGCGGGGGGGAGGCCAGGGGGTTCCAATCCTTCTAATTATTGCATAGCTTGATTATATATATTTATATATTAAATCTCTCTTTGTCTGAAATACCCAAACTGGTTTCTGCTTTCTTGACTTCATATTAATTGATAAAGTAACTGCATCAATATAATAAAGTTGCCATGAATATTTATAGTATAAGCATAAAAATACATAGAGTAAGCCCCAGAACACGGAAAACTTGTATTAAATGTCAGCTTCTGCCTTTGGCATAGCTATTATGTCCTTGAGGATGTGTCCCACGCTCTTGTTCCTCCCTATACGGAGTCTCCTATGGTTATCTCTTGGATATTGAAAATGTTATGTTATAGAGACAATAGATTCTCCTGTATTCTTTCCAAGAGTGAGGCATTTTGTTTGCTTTGCTTTAACAGAAGATGACGTGGTTGGACACAGAATGCAAAGTTTGTCTCTTGGACAGCAGCTCAAAGTTCAGTTCTTTCAGCCATAGGCAGCTTATTTAAACTCTCTACTCCATGCATGAGTGATTCAGCTGTCAGAGATTTGGGGAAAGTTTATGTACAGAGTGTGGGCTTTCCGTCTCTGGCTCTGTCCTTTCCAAGGCCTGCCCCTTTCTAGCAAATATGATTGCTCTAATCTCTAACGAACCTCTGCTTTTGAAGCCAGCAAGGCTGTGAGCATGTTCTCAGAGTTTTAACTGCCCTGCATGATGCAGACTGGGGACTGTCTTCACGCTAAGATAAGCAATGAAAAAGTGGATGCCATTTTCTTTTAAATTTTAACTCTCTATCCAGGATATGCCTACTCTCAGTCACTCTCCATTGCCTTGCAGTAGTAGTTTTTTTTTTTTTTTTTAATATTTTGTCTGTTGCTTATTGTCATCCATGGGAAGGCCAGTCTGATGGAGGTTTCTTTGGCCTTTAGTGGAAGCAGCTGTTGCTGTGCACACTTTAAATATCTTATTGGTATAAGCACATATGCATATTTCATTTACATCTTGCCGCATAACAGACTACTTTAAAACTAAATGATTTGAAATAAGAACATTTTTAATTCTTCACAATTTTATTAGTGAACTGGCTCAGCTGGCTAGGTCTTTTGCTCCATGTGCCCTTAAATACGGTCTCTCGCCCAACTGAATTCGGCTGGCAGGTAGGCTGGAAGTTCCAAGAATTCATTCATATACCTGGAAACTCAATGTGATTCCACTTGGCCTTTCCACGTGGCAAGCTTGGGCTTCCTCTCTAAATAGTGACCTTGGGGAAGTTGGCCTTATTACATGGCAGCTGGCTTTGCAGAGGGAAGACTCAGAAGCCTTCAGACTTCTTAAGGCCAGGGGTCAGAAGCCCCACAGTGTCACCTCTGCTGCCTTCTATTGGTCAATACAGGTCACAAGCCCAGTTTTAAGAAGAAAGAAAATAGACTCCACCTCTTTTTTTTTTTTTTTTGTAAATTTATTTTTTATTGGTGTTCAATTTGCCAACATATAGAATAACACCCAGTGCTCATCCCATCAAGTGTCCCCCTCAGTGCCCGTCACCCAGTCTTGATAAGAAGAGTGCCATAAGCATGCAAGAAAGGGAGGAATGTAAAAAAAAAAAAAAAATGAAGGAATGTGTGACAGCCTATTTTGCTGACTAGAGACACACACACACAAACACACACACGCACGCATGCTCACAAATATAAAATTTTGGTGGACCTAAAGGAGCAGAGCTGTACAAGGTAGAGTCTTTAATTTTCCCTGTGGGGTATTTTATTTCTTAAGTGGTAGGCAAAATAAGGAAATATAAATATTTGTTAATTCTGAGCAGCCAAGTGGATGGTTGTTTGCTCTATTATTCTGTTATGTTTTGGCTTGTCTGGTTTGTTCTGCATGTTTAAAGCTCTTCCTAATAAAAGGCTCGTCAGCTTCTTGAACTCATAAGGCTGTATCTGTGGGTCACGCTGGCCCCTCTTGATTGGCACAGATCCACAGGTCTTAGACTCCTCCTATACTAACAGTAATTCCACCTCGAGGGAGGGAAAGGACCAGATGACCTCTGGAAGCCCCTCTGAGCTCTGCTTTCTGCTGTCTCTGGATCATTTCATTCCCAACATTGCTCCTTAATCACTCGCCTAGTCATTCTGCTCAAAAACAGTTCCCTTTATCATGATGTTTTCATACCCTGAACTCTGCTCATTACTCTGCTCCCCACCTCATTACCAGAATGTGTTGCTTGAGTCTTGCTCACTTAAAAATGATCTACCATTCCGACTCTGTAGAAATTACCCAGCCAACAGGCATCTATCTCCTTCAGCATCCATCAAGCTGAAGAGAGTGATTAGTGAAATTGCAGGGACCGGGACACTCCACCAGGGTCACACTGGTGATTTCCATCCTCTAGTGCTACAGAGGAGTACCTTCCAGTAGACCCATTTTGAAATGAAAGGCAAAGAGTTCAGATAGGCTTTGCTGACTGATGAGAGGGAATCCATTTGTTAACCAAACTTTCCAACTACTTAAATAGAAATAATAATAATCTAATATAGGAAAACATTGTAGAAAATAAGCGGGGAGACATAGGACTAACATGTTCACTCAGTCTTCTTTGTAAGAATAGAGTAGTAAAAACAGCCTAATAGACTTCTTCTGAGGGAATAAGGACATAAATCACAGTATTTGTACCCAAAGGATCAGAATTTGACCACTTTAGATATTGAGGTAATGTCTTAAGCCCTGATGTGGAAAAGTGCTCATGCTATTTAAATTAAGGCCAAAATTTTCAGGAAGAGTTGTATAGTTTTATAATATGATCCTATTTTATAAAGATTTTAGATGATTGTATATTCAGAAGAAAGAAAAAAAAGAATGAACAATAGCTTTCTGTTGTTGAATGCCTCCTAGATGTCACACACCATGCAAGTAGTGTGCACACATTGAATTACCTAATCATTCCTCACAGCATGGGGTTGGCTTTATCATCACCACTCCGCACATGTGGAAACTAAAGCTTAGAAAAGTTAAGGAACTCGTCCATGAATGCCTCGCTAGGAAGTAACTAAATTTGTATATGCTTCTTGGCTTTCCCACCACCAGCGCCTGAATACTTAACCAATTCCAACATTACCGAACTTCTCACGTTTCAATTTCTCTCACTGTCAAGATCATCGTACTTCCTGTCTTTACCTACACCCCACAGTCTTCCTCTGATATTCTTGGCAGACTTTCTTTCACCCTAATGAAACTTTTTTTTTTTCTTTTACTGGGGCATTCTAACATATGGTAACTTTTACCTGAGGATTCTTAAATGTGTTTCTAATAGTTAAAACACATAGTTCAAAATACAAAAGGATCCATCATCCCATCCCCCAGCCACCCCAGTACTGCGCGCCAAAGGTGACCACTGTTCTCTATTTCCTGGGTCTGAACCTCCAGCAGAAATTTATTCATGTAGAAGCGAATACATGGATATTCTTTTCCATCCTTTTGCTCAAACAGTGGCACATGATTCACACCGTTTCTCACTTTCTGTATAGCAATATAACTTACAAATAATTCATAGCTGTAGGTGAAAAGATTCCTCATTCTTTTTTTTTTTTTTTTTTTTTTTTGGCTTCGTAGTATTATTCTAGTACATGAAAGTCATCTATGTAAGCAAGTTTCCTACTGATGGACATAAAGGTTGTTTGCAATTCTTTGCTTTTATAAACAATGCAACAATTATTTTTATTCATTATTTTGCGTGCATTTATGCATCTTGTTAATGAATGAGTATATTTATGATTTAAGTGTATACTTTCAAATTGTCTCTGAGTTCTTGCCAAATGAGAATCCTGCCAGCAATGTGTAAGATTATCCTATTTCCTCACATCCTGATCAATACAGTGTATAGTCAGACTTTTGGATCTTGGATTATCTGAAAAGTGAAAACTACTGTCTTGGTAATTTTAATTAGCCTTTCCACAGATTCACAGCTGTTTTCCCACTTGTTCAAGTCTTCAAGAACATTTTACATTTACATTTACATTTTTCTTCATATAGACCATGGGCATCTCATATTTGTTGCTATTTTAAATTGAATCTTTTCTTCCATTATATTTCATAACTGTTTTAACTTTGTGTTACTTGTATTATGAAAGTTATTGATTTCAGTATATTAACATTTTCCAATCTACTTTATTGAATTCTCTGATTATTTGTCATAGTTTTCATTTTATTCTCTTAGATTTTTCCAAATATATAATTATATTACTTGCAGTAGTGATAATTTTACATATTCATTCTCAATATGTATATCTGTGGTTCCTTCTTTTGTCCCATGGCACTGTCTAGCACCTTCTGCAGAAAAAAAATATATTAATTCATAGTTGCAGGTTTTGTCACTGTTTTTGTTGACAGTGAGTTCTTTATTTCTAATGTTAATGAAAGTGCTTTTACTGTTTAGTGTTTCTCTCCATTAAGCAGAATATTTATCTTATTAAGAAAATAGTTATTTTTGAAGATATTATTAAATATGATAATATATTCAGTCTTTTAAAAGCCTCTAATGAAGCACTGTTTAATAGAAATATAAGCCATTAGTGCAGGATATATATATATATATATATATATATATATATATATATATATATACAAATACAGATATAGATAATTTTAATTTTTTAGTAGCCACACTTTAAATAGTAAAAAATAAACGAGTAAGATTTTTTTACTTTATATAGTAAAAAATAAATGAGTAAGATTAATTTTCAAAACAGTTTTATTTAACTTAATATATCAACATATTATCATCCTAACATGTATTGAATGTAATAATTATTTTCTTAAAATATTTTACCTTTAATTAATCTCTACAGCACTCCACATGGGGCTCAAACTCACAACCCTGAGATCAAGAGTCACATACTTTTCAGACTTAGCCAGGTAGGCGCCTCTTGATATTATTGCTAATGAAATATTTTATATAGTTTTCTAGCACTAAGTCTTTGAAATCTTGTGTGTATTTTTCAGTTTCAGCACATCAGGATGAGCCATAGTCCATAGCTCAGTAGTCACATGACTCTAGCATCTACTTTACGAGACAGCACAGCTCTGTTTCGGTATCTTCAGGATAAGCTCTAAGCATCAGATTGGCCTTCACAGATGGGCCTCTGCTGGGAACTCTACATCATTACCTCCTCTCTGGGCTTTTGAAGGCCTATTCTTTCTGCTTGGGACATTCTAACACCTCTTTTCACCTCATTAACTCTTAGCTATCTTCAGCTCAAAGCCAATCTTACCTACTCCCAGGAAGCCGTACTTGTCTCAAGTCGAGGTTGGGTTCCTATTCTCTACATTCACATCATAACATGTGTCTATACTTCTTCCACCAGACTGTGTGCTTCTTGAGATGAAGGACTCTACTTTGCTTCTCTCACCCCTAATACATACCAACAAATACTTGTGGCATAAGGGAAAAGTATCGTTGCTTGAGATAAGAGCCTTCACGCAGAGCAGAGGAAAACAGTATGTCCTGTATGCCTTTTGAATGAGGCAAAAGAAAACTTTGAATACCACAGAAAAGGAAGGAAGAGTTAGGGTAGAGTCTTAGAAGTGGCTGGATTAACAGAAAGACAGTAAAGCATTAGGCACACACGACAACATGCAAGTTATGACATCTCAGTGTCTAGGTTGCAATTTAAGAAAGAGGAGGAAGTAGGAGGTGTCTGTCCATATCTCCTTGGAGAAAGGAGATGTAATTTGCAGGAAGCAGACGATAAGATCAACAGCTTTCAATTCCCCTGGGCCACTTTTTTTTTTTTTAAGATTTTATTTATTTATTCATGAGAAACACAGATTGAGAGAGAAAGAGAGGCAGAGACACAGGCAGAGGGAGCTGCAGGCTCCATGCAGGGAGACTGGGACTCCAGGATCATGCCTTGGGCCGAAGGCAGGCACTAAACCACTGAGCCACCCAGGTGCCCTCACCAGCCACTTTTAAGTTTAATGCTTTTTGTTCCCTGGTTGGTATAATGTCATGAATAAATTGCCATCTACCAGTTACCACACTAAAGGAATCTGCCCCATCAGGGTGACCCTTTATTAAGAGAGGTCATTATCCATAGCAACCTGGAAACGTACTACTAGGTATTTCAATGCTGAAACTCTCTCTCTCCCTCTCTGGACTTATTTTTTAAAAATATTTTATTTATTTATGAGAGAGAGAAAGAGAGGGAGAAAGGGGGAGGAGGAGCATAAGGAGAAGGACATGCAGACTCCACACTGAGCATGGAGCTGGACGCAGGGCTTGATCTCACGACCCTGAGATCATGACCTGAGCAGAAACCGAGAATCAGATGCTTAACCAACTGAGCCACTCAGGCACCCCATGGTCTTACACTTTTAAATTTTTTACTTCCTAAGACACATACATAGATTCTGATCCATCCTATATAATCCTATCTGATCCACCCCTTTATAATGGAAGAAAGATGCATTAGCTTTCAAACACTCAGCCAATGTTTGAGACTTGTGGAGCCTATCTTGGGAAAATTACTAAATAATAACAACAATAACAGTCAAATGGTTACCATGTGCTGCACACTTACTATGTATCAGGCACTGAGCTGAGCACTTTATCTACATCATCTCATTTAAATGTCACAGACTTTACAAATAAGTCATGGACCCAAGGTCAAATAACTCATAATTAACCAAGCTGGGACTTGTTCCCAATATGTCTAATGTCAGAGCCCATATATCCATATATTATATGTTATTACTTGCAATTTATCAAACCCATATAGAATTCTATTACTGAAAATCTCAGTCATCCATCTTTGCTTTTGGCCAACATGAGAGCATTTGGATTTCACTCTGGGTCACTCTTCTGCAGGGAGAACTTCAACCCCCTCTTGTTTAGCCTTTTGATTAGACCAAGGAAAGATGCTTCCGTGTGTCTGCTACTCTCTTTCCCATGAGAAAATGGGCCAAATGATTGACTCAGACCCTTTTGCACACACGGAGCCCACAGCAGCTCATCAGATGTCTTCTGTGTAAGGGTCAATTACCATGTGTGCTTGATAGTAAACCAAGGAAATAAAGGACAGATGGAGGAATTTGGTACAGTGACTGAAGACACTTTCACAGCTGCTGTGGTGATTACATCACCAGCCACTTGGCTTTCAGTGAAGATTGCCTCTTGATAACTCTTAAAGAGAAGCAAAAGCATTTGTCTTTGCGATGCCATATTTAGAGGTTTAACGCATAGGGGCAGAAAAGTTGCCAGGTCCTAAATCTTAGTGGTGCTAAGCTTTGACTATACATTCAAGTCCCAGGTTGTACACCCTGGAGACCAATTTCATCAGAATTGCTGGAGGTGTGATCCAGGCTTCAGTATTTATTATAGTTCCCTGGATTTATCCAATGTTCAAATCAATAAGAGAACCACTGCCCAAGATTAATGTTTCGCTTAGCTTATGTTAGTTACCAAATGTAAAGTAACAATTCACCTCTATTTTATTGTCATTTTCTAAGTCATCGGCATTGCAAAAAGAAAATGTGGTCTATTCAATATCAGTTCTTTGAAATATCTGATAATTTCTTCATGATCACATGTCATAAATATGTGTATAGATAGGTCCACAGATAGATATGTTATCAGATATATCAATGTACCTTATATATTTTAGAAAAATTGCATTACTATTTTTGTGTAGAGTATATTTTTATATATGACAAAGCTTGTTAATCCTGGAACTTTTTTATCTGTTAAATCTATCCTTTTGTGATAAAGATATTTTAAAACCTGTCAATGATTGGATGTTTCCCTGTTTTGCAAAAAGTGATATCAATGTTGCTTTTATATTTTGAAGATATGTTAAGTGCATCAATATTCTTTAAATTATGTTTCCTTGATTTTTTTATTTTGCTATTAAGTAATATTTCTTTATCTCTAGTAATGTTTTCTGCCTTGTATTTCATTTTGTTGGTATATTGCCTCATTATGTTTTGTTATGTTAATACTTGCATAATATGTCATTTACTTTACTTTTCTCTTTTCCTTCCTTTTATGTGATTTTATTTTAAGTGGCTCTCTATCAAAAGATATTATTACTGGATTTTTAGAAATCCATTATGATAGTATATCTTATATGGATAAAAGTATTCAGAATTTTTATGTCTTCCTAAACATAGCAAATACCTTAGAATTAATACCCTAGAGCTAACTAATGTGTTACCACTGAACTCCAGGGCTCATGATGATAATTATCTTTTAGAATTTGTTTTACATTTTTCGCAGAAACATAATTATTAATTTTGCATTCAGTTAACTAAATGTACTAATATATTCTCAATTTCTGTGTGCATAAAAATATCTTTTATTATTTTCTTTTTTAAACTTTTACCACTGTTTTTTATATCCCACATCTGCATTTTGGGTTAGCATCTCCATTTTTATAAAACACACCCTGTATTTTTTTTTTTTCTAGAAAGAGCCTGGGAGTATTAACCCCCTTTTATGTCTTTTGGAACTCTTATAAGGTTTAGGTTGGAGAATTTCAAGCTATTCTTGATATTTCTTTATTTTTCTCCTTTAGTTCCTCCTCTGGTGGAGAATTCTGGGTAAAGTTCTTAATATTCCCTTCCCTATCATTATTTTTTATTGGGTTTATTAGTAGGGTTTTAATCCATTCTATTTGTTTTCTACTTAAATGTATCCATTTTCAGCATTTCTAATTGGTTCTTATTTATGTCCACAGTTCTCCAGTTTCATTTTTTGTTTGTTTCCTAATTTCAGATGTGATTTGAGTGTTTTTTCCCCTCTGTGATGCATACACATTTTTATTATGAATCTTTGTCAAACATTTTGTAGAATTAAATTAATTCATGGTGAATTTATGTTTGATTTTTGGGTTTTGTTAGCTAATTTTCTTAGTATAACTTTCCTCCTATGGCAAAAAAAAAAAAAAAGTGTTTTTGTGTTTATTTTGGTGTTGGATTTTTTGCCTATTCCTCTTCTTACCCCTCCCTGTATCATCAACACATTTATATGCAGATACTCCTTGAGTAGCTACTATGCACCCATCCCTGTTCTAGCCCTGGGAATATCTAGTGTGCAAAATACACAAATATCACTCCCTACAAGGAGCTTACATTCCAGAGGGAGAAAACAGACAATAAATATAACACATATACAAATCATACAGCATGTTAATGATCTTGTAGTTGTCCACACCTGTTCCTCCAGGACTCCCGGTCCAGAACGTTGGTCAGGCGCTCCTGCTCCGCGGAGCTATTGAGCAATAGTGCTCAAAGTGAAGTACATACATGGGTGCTGATCTACAAACTCTTTGTAGCTTTTCCATGACATGACAAGTGTAGAGATTTAGACAGAGGCTTTGGAAACTCTTATATCGATTTGACAAAGCAATTTTGTTCCTGTCAAATCTGACAGGAACAAAATTCGTCCTTGTATTTTGTAGCTCTACTTTTTATTTTATTTCTCAATTTTCTTTAATTATATTTTACTTAAAAAACTCTGTGGTGAAATGGGGGGCGGGGATCTGTGTTCTTTCAACACAGAGTCTGAGAAGCATCAATATAGAAGTTCTTCTGATGTGGGAACTAAACCAGCAGGGGCTTTGTTAACGTCTCGATCGAAAGGCTATGGGCTATGTCTGTGTCCTCATTCCTCTGTAAGTGTGCAGTGTTATGGAAACCAGAACCTATAGTAGCAGTCGATAGTTTGTGTTTCTCAACTTCTTTTTATTGCGGGGGCATCTGAGCCCCAACTTGAAGCAGTAAACTTGCCATAGAACATTTTAGTTCCAATTATCTGGTGAGCATAGAAGAGATTCTCAAAATACATCTAACTCTGCCACTTGACAGAAATACAAGTTCTCCTCCTTCTGAGAATTTTGCTTGGTCCAAACTGACCCCTGGAAGAAAGTGAAAAAGTACTAAACTGCCTGCCAAAATTCATAATCTCCAATATTGGCTCGGCCATTGACTAACTGGTGACCTTATCGAGTCACCTAGCCCCTTTTACAATTTAAGCTTTATAATTTTTTACAACTCTTTGAGACTAGTAGGGGAGGGGTCTTTTTTGTAAAGAAGGAAAGTACATTCAGGAATGTGCAGTGATGTATCCAAGGCCAGTGATTCAGACAAACCCAGGTCTGTCCCAAAGTGCATATGTGCTATCCTATAAGATACTAAAATTGGATGGAGTCCTCTCCTTGGGAATATCAAAGATGGTAAAACTCAAATCCTGTTTTAATAGCAGCATTCTTTTCATAGCAGGGATCTGGAACCTAATCCCAGTTGGGAAGTGCTCACTGAACCCTGCCTGTAGCTGCTCTAGCATTGCTTGAAGATGCTCGGGTGTTACAGCTAACACAGCACTAAACTCTCTTCCATTGTCAGAGTTTAGAAGCTGTGACTGAAAGGCACTAGTCAAGGTAAGGAGAGCACATGGCCTTGACAATGATGTGTGTTTACACAGATATGGCATGGAAGCTGCTGTGGAAAGGATTTGACTCAACTGGAGGCTGATCTAGACCGTCCTGATAATGCTCATCATTTTTCCCTCTCTCCTTTACATTCTTCTTCTTTAGTGGAAGTTGTCTTATACACACCCTGACTCCAACTTCTAGCTGCACTCTCCCTTGAATATAGGTCAACTTCCATTTCAAAAAATTACAATAACAAAGAAGAATTCTGGAGATCAAAGCTTTACCTGTACTCTGACATTTGACTCCTAGGAACATTGGGTTCCTTGTGTAGTTAAAACAAAATTTGAGCTCTTGTATACACACGTTCCTTTAACACTATCTGTATGATATTTATTCTCAAAGCAGTATTTCCTCATGTGTGCATCTCTCATGAAAGATTAAAGTGCATATATTTTCAAGTGTTGTATTGTTTGATCTTGACAACAGCAGCTGATTATTAGAATACCAAAAGTACTCCTATTTTATAGATTAAGAAACCAAGGTTCAAAGAAGTAAATCAACCAAAATTTCATAACCCTTAAGTGCAGGAACTGAGGACCTCAGCTTCTAAGTATGCTCTCTCCTGTGTAGTATTCTATTTTACAGAAAGCTCAATGAGAACCATTTTTTTCGAGGAAACTAAGAGTAGTAGCTAAACTGTTTGTATGTTTTATGCTCTGCCAGCGGGAGCAAATGCCAAGTGTGTGAGTCGCTAAGTATTTAGTAGGATGAGCTATGCCTTTAATATCCTTTATTCTCTTTCTACCTCAAACATCCCAGCTGCCAAAACAAAATAGGGGGGAGGGGATGAAGATCGTCACATTACAAAGGTAAAAGGGAATGAGGATGGTGCCTTTTCTCCCATTCTAGTTTGAAATACTGAGATTTCAGTACAAACAGGGAATCACCCTGTTTGACCTCCCGTTCTAGGGAATGCAATGTTTTCAGTAAGCCAATGAATGCAGAACAATGGAGATAGACAGCTATGGGGTTGAAGAGAAGCAGCCCTGCCACTTAGCACACCTAGGACAGGTTGCTTACCCGCTGTGCACTACAGCTTTCTAATCTGTATGAAGATTCTGGTCATAACAATATACACACTAGGCTTTTCAGCAAAGCTGTTTTTAAACTGTAAAGAGTTATTCAAATATTAGTTCTTATTTTGTCCATTTTGCACTTTTCCCAAGAGTATAAATTCTACTCTAAACACGGGTTAACTTGCAGAGATCCCAAACACTGGACATGTGTGGCAGTAGCAATTGCAATCAAGCATAGTGTGACCTTGGGAACATCACATAAGTTTTCTGTTGTTCCTGTGATCCTCACAGAACAACCAAATATTATCCTTACTCTCACTTTGAGATGAGCAAGGTTGTATATAATTAGGAGTACATAATCGCATGTTTATGATCTTGGGTCATGTGTGTGTGTGTGTGTGTGTGTACATACACATATATATGCATGCATGCACACAAGTATGCCCTCTTCTTTTGCAAATGAAATGTAAATTTCTGCAAGTTGAGAACTGTATTTCCTCTTATCTCTTACTTTTATAGCCCTGGGGAATAGAAATATAATTACTGACTATCAAAGCAGGAGGAGACTTTAGCCTCATTTAGTCTGACTCTTTTCATTTTATAGATAAAAAAAATAGGAACCCAAATGTACAAATAATAGGTGATTTGCCTAAGATCACCCAGCAGAGGTTGGTTTAAACCAGACCACATTTTCATCTCAGATCCTTGTTCTTTCCATTATATATTACAGTAGATATTTGATATATAATTTTCAAATGAAGAAGGAATAACTAAAAATCATTTAGATTTGCATTTTACATAGTAGAAAGCAAGTGCAGTGATCAAACATACTTTAACAAATGCTGTATTTCCAGAGCTTTGTTTCTTTATGCTAATACAACTTAAGAATCTTCAAAAGATAGTAGGTTGGTTTTTTCAAAGTTCTTTGAATGAAGAATCCTTTTGAAGGACAACAGCTATTAGAATATAATAAGTATCCAATAAATATAAATGGATAGGTGAACAAAAAATAAACAACAGTATCCTAGGGTTTCAACCTGAAACTTGACTACCTGTTTTGTTTAGCTTTTTATAACCTGCATAACCTTGGATGGGACTCTCCAGTCTGTAGCAAGATTCCTCTTCCTAAAACGGAGAGAGGATGCCCTGCCCAACCTACTTTAAGAGGCATCGAGGGGGATCCCTGGGTGGCGCAGCGGTTTGGCGCCTGCCTTTGGCCCAGGGCGCGATCCTGGAGATCCAGGATCGAATCCCACGTCGGGCTTCCGGTGCATGGAGCCTGCTTCTCCCTCTGCCTGTGTCTCTGCCTCTCTCTCTCTCTCTCTCTCTGTGTGACTATCATAAATAAAGAAAAGCAAAAAAATTAAAAAAAAAAAAAAAAAGAGGCATCGAGGAAGGTCAAACTGGTGTAACTGCAGAACCTGGTGTAAAGAATGAGTCTCGTGGGCACCAACCACTCTACTTTCATTTGGGGAACAACATTATCTTCCCCCCACCCCAGCAACTACTTTTTCCTTTCCCTCAATCCATGTGATTCCTATTGGAGCCACAATGTTCTGATATAAACTTGACCCTCCTCCAGCTGGACTTCACAGGTCAAGAGCTGCATACCACACTTGGAATTCTCTCCATTGGGATGTCAGCCTTGGAGCTGAGGGAGAATCAGTTGAGAGTTAGCAGGTATTTAAAGAGCTGTAGGCATTTCCTTTGTTCACTAGCCACCAGTCACAGCCCTCAGATAATTCAAATTGTGTCCCCACCTGATGGCTTTTCCACGTATTGCTTCCTGTCCCCCCCTCAGATATTGGCAGAGCTGGCCCCCTGTCTCCATTCATGTCTCAACTCTAATGTCACCTCTTCATATTCCTCCTCTGACCACATAACCAAGAAAGCACCCCATGTCATTCTGTGCCACTGACTGTTTCATCTTCCGCATAGCTCATCTCAGAAGCTGAAACCATTTTGTTTACTTACGTGTTTCTCATGTCTGACTCCCCTGCAAACCAGAGGCTCCTTGAGGGCAGCAACTTTGTCTTGTTTACCCCTACTTCCCCAGCCCTCAGACGGATGCCTAACCATATTCATTGATTCATAAGCTGGTAAAGTCTCTAGGCTCACAATGATCTTTCAAGGTCAGCAACATTGTCCTCTTCTGAGAGCGGAAGGAGCACAAACTCCAAGGATGCATTCATTTTTTTCAAGACTCCACGGTTATAAAAGAAAGAGAGCAGTGGTCATTTTCCATCTGGCCAGGATGGTTTCTCTAGAATCCATCTGCTGTCAGATGATTCATTTTAAATCAAAAATAAAATTTTGTTTTTGTTTTGTTTTGTTTTGTTTTGTTTTCTGGCAGGGAAGGGGAGATAGTTGGGTAGAGGTGTGTCCATGTAGGTATCACATGCCAATGGCACCATTTGGAACCATTAGGCATCACAGAAAAACTCTACCATACAACCACAATGCCTTTTTTCTCCCGCCTGTGTCCAGACTTGTTTTTGGATCGGTCCTTGCTTACAAGTCTGGGGCTGGAAGACTTGGAAGGCCCCAGGTATCACTACAGTGGCAGCTGCCAACCTACTAACACTGATATTGCCTTCACACCAGTAGGCCTGGATAAGCATTAGTAATAAGGGAGAGGAGAAGGGATGCCTCCCTCTGCTTGCTGCTTTTCAGTTGGACATCGGTGGGCTTTGTTTTACCAGTGAAATATATATTTTTAAATGTCCAGAAAAGAAAGCCAATATTTGGCAGAGCAAGAGTGACCCCTACACATGCTCCTTCCTGTGGGGATTTGGAATAAGATTCTGTTTGTTTGAGTTTATGCAAGGTCAGACCTAGCTGCGATTGGCAGAGGTAACTATTCCCACCTTTACTCTGCTGCCAAGTCAGGAAAGAAGCTGAGTTCTGGCCCATTTTTCATGTTGGATGAACCTCATTCAAGACAGGTAGAAAAATAAATCCAAGGTCACACAGAGAGTCTGATATTATTAATAGTCTGAAATATTTTACTTAATGCCCCACACTTTGCATCATTAACTCATTTAATACTTACAGCAATCCTACAAAGTAGACATTATTACCTCAAAGGAAGTTAAAACCAAGAGAGGTTAAATGATTAGTCCAAGACCACACAGCCAGGCAATCACATATAATTTGAACCTATGAATGCTACACTAAGTCTATGCTCTTACCTGTGTTATCACGGCCAACTACTATTTTGGAGAACATGTCTCCCCGTGATTATCCCACCTCCACATACCTTCACAGGAGAATATTCCCATTTCATACAACTTTATGAGTGTCACCACCCAGAACAGGGCTTCAAAGCCTCCTGCATTTCCATGGCAACTGTCACATCTGTCTCATTCCTTGTTCTCCATTTCCTATTATTCATCTCAAAGCAATTTTGCGGACTGGTGTGATTCCAGGTTACTACAGGGAGGTACCAATGGCAAAAACAAGTCAGCAGCAGATCTCACATCCAGAATGCTCAGTTGACTCCACAAAGGCCAGAAGCCACAGTCAGTACCAAGCTGTCTTAAGGAAAATGGCTAGCAAACCAATGTTTCTCCAATAACCCTTCCCTTCTGGGTAAACGATTAGCCTGGAAGTCTCCCCACCTGTGTACCTTGTGACCCCAGGTGGATAGTTTAACCTCTTCAAACTTCAAAGTTTTAATTTAAATGGTGATGTGTTATAGTACCATCTATATCATAAGACTACTGAACAGAGTAAATATTCCAGTGCACATGAAGTATCTAGGGCAATGTCTGATATTTAATAAGTGCTCTGCAAGCTGTTCTTTGTAGCTCCTTTTGTTCTCAATCACTGTTTGCAATGACCTGGAACAAGCTAAACACCGTGTATACTGACAGACTGACTTTTTGAGTCTTCTTTCTCCCCCATAAGGCTGATTTTAGCATTTGTTTAAATTTTCCTGAATAAACATTTGTGACTTGTTTGTTTGATTACCTATAATCCTCTGGAGTTTCCTGTGTCTGTGTGTTATTCTCTGGAAAGGGTGTGGGGCCATGGGGCTCACCTATTTCTATCACCCATAAGACTAGCCCTTTCCCAGGGAACAGCTGCTGGGCTTCCGCCAGACATGTCAGAGACCCAGGCCAGTAGGTCTGCTTGGACTAATCGATCCCGAGGAGATCCCTGTACACAAGCATATGCATGCTGGGAGCTCCTTATGGGAAAGAACCCGTTGTATCCATTTCCATATCTCAGCATCTGGCTCAAGCACAAGACAGAGACAGCAATCAGTATGTGATGCCAGGAGAAATCCTATGCAAATCCCTACTTTGTTGTGAGCTCTTTAATAACAACAAACAACAACAGCAATTTAATGATTACTATGGTTAGTGACTGCGCTGAGCACTATATATGGATCATCTTAGGAAATCCACAGAACCTGTGAAAATATACTATGATTATCCCCATTTTACAGATTAAAGAACTAAAGCTCAGAGTCAGCAACGGTAACAGAGCCAAGATTGAACCCAGGCTACCAGACTGCAGAGACCATTATTCGAAGCTAATGGCAACGGTTATCTCTTCCCTGCTTGTACCCGATGGCGTAACTCCTGCTATCCTGGCTGCAGCTCATGGGAAGCCAGCTTCTCCATTGGGGGGGGTGGGGGGAGCTTACTGCTTCACAGGGCAGAATTAGTCTCAGATTGTGCCAACTGCCAGAAAGTTCTTCCTCATATTGAGTTTAATTATTTCTTGGAGTCCCCCCCCCCCCATCTACTCTACATCTGTCCTCTGGAGGACCACAGAAACAAGGTCTCGTGTCTTTCCCATATGTTAGCTCTTGTGCTCTAATGAAACCAGTCTCCTGCTCACTCCAACTAAGGAAGACGGATCTTAAGCAGAGAAGAGGACGGTATGTTAAAAATTAACCAGTTATTTATAAAAAATAATCTATGATAATGATGCTAGCTAACATTTATAAAGTACTTTTTTTTCCTTTTAACACCAGTCTTTCTCCATACCTGAGTGTATGCCTCTGAGTTTCCAAGCAGAAAACGTCCCCTCGTTGCTGTTAAAACAGCTCTCCGGATCCCTGGGTGGCTCAGTGGTTTGGTGCCTGCCTTCAGGCCAGGGCATGATCCTGGAATCCCGGGATCGAGTCCCACATCGGGCTCCCTATATGGAGGCTGTTTCTCCCTCTGCCTGTGTCTCTGCCTCTCTCTCTGTGTCTCTCAGGAATAAATAAAATCTTAAAAAAAAAAAAAAACAGCTCTCATCAGACCTGTGAACCATACTATCTACGGATATTGGCTACCTCGTTAATCCTACATCTGTGTTTCACATGGGTAAATGACAGGCTGGGATGATTTAGTGGATTGAGACAACATTGCTTTGATTTCTTTCCCACTAAAATTGAATCATGCCAGAGTAAATGCAAACTGGAGTCTTTGTGGGTTCTGGGAAGAGAGAGGGCTTGGAAAAATTAGAGGCCTTATTAGTTTAAAGCCCCTTCCCAGAGATTGACCTCAGCCCTCCCTTTAGCTCTTGGACTGATAATAGTTTCCAGTGGAAACAAAAGAGGAATAAATAATGGGTGAGTGTCAGGAAAAATAGCATCATGCATGCATTTGAGACTTAGTGTCTATGGCATATACTGTTGGTACCCCACCTTCATGTACCCCCTTGGTCCATGCCATCTGAAGGTTCCATGGACAATTCCTGCCTCTAGTACCTATTCATCTTCCCTAAAGGCATCCTCTGGCTTCAGGAATGGTGTCAATCTACATGTGGGGCAAGATGGAAGATCTAAGGGGTTAATGACCCCAAGAGCAAACTTCATCAACAAGACTCATAAGAGTTAGTGATTAAATATCCCAGCCTCCTTGCTCCTTAGTGGGACAGTTATGAGGTGTGTTCTATAGTCCTTATAAGGATCCTCAGAAGGACTGTTAGTTGCTCCCTCAATGACACATCTTTTGGCATCCCTCCTTCCCTGACTTATTTGCTCACTCCCTCACCTTGTTTCCTAGGATTGCCTCCCAGATAGACTGAATTCAGAACCTTGTTTCAGTGTCTCCTTGTGGAGAAACCCAACCTTAGACGTGTTCTTGACAATACTTAAATGAGAATCATAACCTACTTTATAGGATTGTTGGGGGAATTAAATGGTGTTTGTAACATTATGGCACAGAGCCTGGCCCATGAGTTCCAGGCAAAACAACAACAAAATGCAGTGCTTCCTCTCTTTATCCTTGGCACATCATCCTTGTTCTCATTTTCCTTTTCCTCTTTCTACTGGTTCTCTTCCTCACTCAGTCAGGGTGAGTGAGAATTGAGAATTTTATTTGAGAAGCAAATTTTATTAGCCATCAAATAGAAAATTTAAAAATATTAATTCAAGGGATGCCTGGGTGGCTCAGCGGTTGAATGTCTGCCTTTGGCTCAGGGTGTGATCTTGGAGTCCCGGATGGAGTCCCACATCGGGCTCCCTGCATGGAGCCTGCTTCTCCTTCTGCCTGTGTCTCTGCCTCTCTTTATGTGTGTCTTTCATGAATAAATAAATAAATAAATGAATAAATAAATAAATATTTAAAAAAATAAAAATATTAACTCAAGACAAATCAAAAGTGGGGGACACAAAAATTAGTTAGAATTTGGAAAAGAATTTCATAGCTTTGATTAAAACAAAGTGCTATCATTCCCAGGACTCACTTTTATTGAGTGCTGGCTCTACTGCACGTAAGTAGATTAAACTGAGCAACCTTTCTAAGTGATAAATTAGACATAGAGTTACTCAGTAAACTATATATGATATAAAAAGGGCAGAAATAGACATTCTTAGAATAACAAAAAAAAAACCTCAAAAACCTTGTGATATTATTATATGTGGAGGTCTTGGGCAAGGGTTAACAAATATGCCTCAACACCTGCTTTTGTAAATAAAGTTTATTGGAACACAGGCATAGTCATTTGTTAACTTATCACCTATGGTTGCTTTTGTGTTATAAGGTAGACGTGGATACTTGCAACAGAGACAATGGAGTCCACAAAGCCTAAAAGATTTATTATCTGGCCCCAGAAAAAGTTTACTAACTCCTGGTCAAAAACACTGCCTTGACATTAAAAAAATGTATAGAGTACCAAAAACATATATATCTTTTTTTATAATCCCATGCCATGAATAGTATCTGCTATCCCATGATTTTTCAACCATACTTTCCTTTCTCGGTTTTTTGGTCTGAAGAACACTTTAATGGGCAATAGAGCAGGCCATCCAAAAACAAAAGCAAAACCAGCCTTCCCCTTTTGAGTTATAAAAGAGTTATATGAAAATTTAGGTTAGAAAAGACAAGATTTGACAAGGCAACACTGTTGACCAATGGGTAGCCACACACCCCCACCTCCATCCTAATGGTAAAATAAAATCTATTCCAAGAGTTGTCCAGGCCTTAGCAGCTCTATATATAACAAACATGAAACATGATCTTTTTAAAAACAACCCAAATTATACATAATGCATGCTCATATTCTTAAACTGATCTGTTAGAGATGCTAAAAAAAGATTGCATATATTTCAATTTTCCCAAAATGTCTCTTTCTCCAACACCAACTATTTTTTCTCCTTTACAGAGCTCCAAAAATTCTGGAGATCTTCCTAAAAATAAAAAAAAAAAAGAAGAAGCAGGTCTGAACATGCTATTCCACTGCTTAAAACCTCCAAAGATTATCTTTTTATACAGATTAATTTCAGAGACTTTGATTCCTCACATCTACTTAACTTTTCAATCTTGTATCCTGATAGCAACATCCCCACACAGTGTCACTTTGCATACCCCAGGCCATAGTCTTTTTCTGCCACTTTCTATGCCACGTACTCTTTCAACCCAGGCTTTTGTTTACATCGTTCTCTCTGCCTAGAACAACCCCCTTTGCTCAAATTAATCTTTTTTTAATGTCCTTTATGGATATTATACTTATACTTACCTATAGAAGTCTTCCTGAGTTCTCTTAGTGTCGATGTCTACTCAAACTTCTGCATCTCTAGTTAATAATCCTTTCATTTACCCAGTTGCTTAAGCCTAGAATCTGGAATCATTCTTATGTCTCTCCCTCCTTCACCCCTAATATCCAATTTATTTCCAAGCTTTGTCCATCCAACACTCAACGTATGTATTGAACCTGCCATGCTTACATCAAGACACAGGGATCTCCTTAATGGCCAACTGTTTATCTTTCCATCTCATATCCATCCTTGACTGCCTCCAATCTATTCTCTACTCCGGTAAACTAATTTTTTTTAAAATCGTAAATCAGATTATATCTCTCCTCTGCTTAAACTTTCCAGTGCTTCTCTCCTTACGTTTGGAATAAAATTCAAATATCTTGACAAGGCCTGCAAAGTAACCCATGATCCAGCCCCTACGCCCTCACCCTGGCCATTCTCCAAATCACTGTCCTCCAGAACTAGATGCAGGCAACTTTCTGATGCAGTCTTCAGAAACTTTGTGATTCTTTGCCCTACATCTGAATACTCTTCTACTCACTCTTTACTCACTTGCCTTCATTCTTTATTCCTACTAAACAAGAAAGTCGATTTGTTTGGGATGCTTTTCATAACTCCTAAAACCAAATCAGAGTGCCCTTCATTATCTTGCTTCATAGTACTCGGTTTTCTTCATTCATAGACTCACTGCAACTTGCCACTCTGTATTTACTTATAAGTAACTCTAGAATGTTTGTCTTTCCTACTAGTCTGCAATCTATAAATGTATGAACACGTTGTCTTATTCAACACTCAACACCAAGTGTCTCTCAGTGTTTAGTACACAATAGGCCCTTATTAAATATTTGCTCAAAGGAGAAATGAACAAATGAATAATTGAATGAATGAATGAATTATATATATCATATTGAACATTTATCACATAGTTGAACCAGTTATTGCACTTAAAACAGTTTACCTGTTATCAGATTTTTAAGTGTATATTCCTCTTTCTCTTTCTGAATTGTAAGGCCTTAGAGCTGATTGTACTAATTATTCAGAATGATAACTCCCACAGATCCTAGAAACTGGACCTTCCATTAATATAAGTTGGTAGAAATTAATTGCCTTACTCATTTGACTGTAATGTAACCTAAGGACAATATAAGCATAATATATACAGCTTTTAGTCTCCAGTGCCTGGCACATAGTAAATGCTTGATGATAGATGCATGCATGCCTGTCTCTTTATCAGGAAGAGGACAAGTCAGTACTCCACGAAGGGGCCTGGGAATGCAGGAAGAAGAACCTTTGGCCTTTTTCCTAATGACATTGATATTCCCTTTTAGCATTGCTCAATCTTTTTTTTTTTTTTTCCTGGGTTCATTCTTGTTCATTAAATGTGTCTGAAAGTCCACTCTATGCAAGCATGATGCTAGGCTTGGAGGCCAGAAGGCTGAGTAGGACCGTGTTCCTTATTTAAGGAAAGGTAGAGAAGAACATAAGCAATAAGGATGATATAGGTGTGGTAGAGATTATTGGTGCCTCACCCAGATGATGTGCTGGGTCTGTTGCACTGAGCTCCACCTCTTAAGAGTGCTGGCTACTTGGATTCACAGCTGCCTTCATTTCCAGGGAAAGATACACTTGAATGCTTGGAGCCATGTACCTGCACTAGTGATGGGCCACAATCAAATGGATACAGATGTACAAACGGCAGCTATATTACCCTAGGGAGGGAGACAACCTTGTGGTGTGGTTTTGCTTCAGAGTCCCATCTCTATAGATTGGGCCAAGGCTAGGCTATGCTTTAGAGCACATCTGTACTTGGCTCTTTTCCCCTTCTTTTCCGTACTTCAGTCTCTACCTTACAGATTTTTGCTAATGAACTCTTCCTCTGTAAATCACATGGACCTAAACCCCTGTCTCAGGCTCTGCTTCTGGAGAACACCACTTAACTCATAATATGATAGGTGTTTTGATAGGATAAGTGCATGTAGCTATAACAGCACAGGAGAGAGTATCAGAGATGTGGTCTAGAGTTAACGAGCCTGGGAGGGCTTCACAGGAGGGGGCATCCTGAACTGAATCTTCTTGTAGGTATAAAAGACTTCAAATCTATCGAAATGAACGAGAATAATATAAAACCCATACTCTCCACCTAGATTTAACTAATGTCAACATTTTTTCATAGATTTTTCAACACTTACCCAGAATCAAAGATTACCAATATGGCAGAAAATTTCTTTGTAGGCTTTTTAAATTCTATATCCTTTCTTTTATCTCCAGAAGCAACTTTTAGCCTGGTGATGGAATTAGTAATTCACAATCATAGTTTTGTATTTGGACATATACTTAAACAATAAGTGAGATTTTGTGTGTTATGATAAATACATGTTAACACCATACATAAACCTGGCAACTTTTCATTTTACTCTGGATGTCCAATCTTTGGGTTTACCCATGTTAATACATACAGATGTAGGCATTCATTTCCATTGCTACGTAGCACTCAATTACTGTGTCTTGTTTTGGCTTCTTTTTGTGTTCTTTCCTATTTTCTATTGTAGTGAAAAAAGTTATCCTTATTTCCCTTTTTAAAATTGGAAGTACATTCCATTGGGGTTAATTTAGAGATTACTTTTTAATTTTAAACATGCATGACATATTTAATAAGGTTTAAAATTAGTCAACATGTCTGTTTTCTGTGTGAATGTTGTGAGACACATAGGACCTTCTCACTATGAAATCTTTTTCCAAATATCATATTTAATTGGCAATTTGTTTTCTAATTTTAAAAACACATATAAGTAGATACTTCTTTAGGAAAAAAAAAAGGGTGGGGTGCCTGGATGGGACAACAGTTTGAACATCTGACTCTTGGTTTTAGCTCAGGTCATGATCTCAGGGTCCTGAGTTCATGCCCTACATTGGGCTCTACACTTAGCAAAGAGTCTGCTTAAGATTTTCTCTCTCTCTCTGCCTCTTCACCAGCTTGCATGCACCTTCTTTTTCTCTCTAATAAATAAATAAATCTTTTTAAAAAATAGGAAAATACTATATGATTCCTTTTATATGAGGTGCATTAAGTAGTCCACTTCATAGTAACAAAAAGTAGAATGATAGTTCTGGGGCTTGGAAGGGAAAGGAGGAATAGTGTAATGGGTATGCAGTTTCAGATTTATAAGATGAAAAAGTTCTGGAGTTCGGTTTCATACTAATGTGAATATATGTCATACTATTGGATTGTATGCTTAAAAATGGCTAACATAATAAATGTTGTATTATGAGGGGCTTTTTTTAGCACAATTTCAAAACACCAGAAAAAAATTAGCCTGTTTTCCCGTGACCATCACTGTCCTCTGGATTTACATTCTCTCTTGTTAGATGCGTGCTAGATATTCCTAGTATATCTTACAGGTCTAATTTTATCTTTCTTTTCCTTATATCTGTGAGCTGCATTTTGGGTAATTTCCTCAAAGCTATATTCCAGCTCACTAATTCTTTTCTGTTCTAGTCTACTGTAGTATCCATCCATTGGGTTTTTAATGTCTACAAATACCTTAATTTCTAGAATTTCTATTTTTTAATCCACCTATTAATTTTCCATCTTCTATTGCTCTTAACTAACAGACACTACTTTCATTTATCATTTTATCACTATAAATATACTTGCTTTGAAATCTCCTTCAGATAGTTCAATCATCCAGCCATTTGGTACAAATTCCATTTGTTTCATGTGTGGACTCCCCTACTTTGTGACTGTTTCCTTGTGTGGCATGTAGTTTTTTACCAGGATGTCATCTCAGTAGGGGTGTGTATTATGGGAGTCACTTGTGTTTTGCCTTATGGAAGCATCCCAATGGGTTAATTTGAGATTATTTGCTTTTTTATATTATGTTTTAAAAAAATATTTGAATTCAATTTAGGTAACATATACTCTATTATTAGTTTTAGGGGTAGAATTTAGTGATTCATCAGTTGCATATAACACCCAGTGCTCATTACATCTTACATTAGCTTTTTATCTTTGGAGTCTTAACCCAAAGATTACATGAGTTTGAACTCTGCAAGTATAGTTGGTTTTGGCCAAGGATTCTGACTTCTCATAGGTTCTGATTTCCACATATGGCCGGGTGTGGGGGCGGGGAGAGAGGTAGTGGTAAAATCACTATTTCACAGATAAGACATTCTTGAAGGCTCCTATCCTGGCTCAAGGTTTCAGTTCACCCAGGTGAGCAAAGCCCACATTCACTTATATAACCTCTCCCACTCCTGTGAGTTAGAAATCAGCCTGTATTCGCAGCTCCGATGCCAGGTCCCTCTTCCATGCTGGCATTGTGGATTTCCCTCTCTATGTGTTAAGGTTGGCTGTGTATTATTTACTTTTATTATATTTTATCTAACTTTTTTTTTTATGTATGTAGAGTGGGAAGTGAGATGAATCTTTCCATATATGCCCAGGCATCCATTTACTGGATCAGAGCTAAGTCTTAAAACATGAGTGAGTTAGGCAAAAAGAAGAGGGAGAAAATGTCAAGCAGAGAAAATAGCAGAAGGAAAGATGTGGGAAATAGCATTATGAGCTCCTTCTTGGGGACTTAGTGTAGGTGGAGCCTGGGGCTCCAGGCTGCCTCTATGCAGGCTGCTCCCTGGAGCCGACAGAGTCAGTTACTAGAAGGAGAGGCTACACAGATGGCAGACATGACTCGGTCCTTCTGGAGAACGACTGGGGTCAGAGATGATGTCACTGTGTCAGCCATGAAACCAGGGATGTGGAGAGGGGGCAGGTATGCTGCTGTAAACAAAAGCCAAATCAGAACATGCAGTAAACACATGAGTCTGCTGTGATCAGCTCTCAACACATGCTGAGTCTGGGGCAGGTTCAACTGGACATTTTCCCAGAGCAGCACCCAGGGCCGAGAGGACTGATGCCTTATGTGTGAGTGTGAAAGGTGCCTGGGCGTGTGCCTTGCTGTAGAGGGGATTTAAGGTTGGGAAGAAACTTTCCAGCAGAATATGCTGCTTCTCCAAAGTCCTCATGGCTGGCCTTTCATGGTGAATGTGGGTGGTATAAAAACTTGGCTCCCAAATGTGTGAGGAACTTGGTGCCAGGGAGGGAGCAGTCTGCATCTGGAGTACCTGCACGAGCTGGAGAGGGAAGGCATGTAGAGCTGGAGAGGGAAGGCATGTATTGCTGGAGGGGGAAGGCATGGGTCGAAGTGTTGCACTATCTTCCCTACTCAGGGGATCTGCTCCCAGGACAAGGTGACCGGTGCCTTAAGACACCAGGGGAAAGGAGGCCACGGTGTGCAGAGCTTCAGGCAATGGGTTTCCCACTGGCTCCTGAGAGCCCCAGGGTTGTTCTGGAGATGGGGCTCAAGGCTTATTCTTGGGAGCAAGAGCAAGGCTGAGCTAAGACATCCTCCTATTCCTATTCCCAACAGAGTTGCTTCTATTTTTCTCTGGGGGATGGGAGTAGGCAAAAATGTTCTAGACATTTTTTTACTCATTTTATTGAGTTAAAATTCTCATAACACAGAATTCATCATTTTAACCATTTTGAAGTATACAATTTGGTATCTTTTGGTATATTCACAATGTCGTACAGCTATCATCATTGTCTAATTCCAGAATATGTCCATCGTCCCAAAAATGACCCCTATATTCATTAAAGTCACTCTTTATTCCCACCTTCCCCGAGCTTCTTGGCAACCTCTAATCTCTTTACTATATGATTTGCCTATTCTGACATTTCATATACGTGGACTCAACAATGTTTGACTTTTGTGCCTGGCTTCTTTTACTTAACATCATGTTTCAAGTTCACCTATGTTGTAACATGTATGGCTATTTCATTCCTTTCCATGGTGGAAAAAGAGTCTATGAATAGACCATGTTTTGTTTATCTATTCACCAGTTGATGGACATTTGGTTTGTTTCCACCTTTGGGTGTTATGAATAACGCTGCCATAAACATTCATGTGCAAGTTTTTGTTTGAACACGTGTTTTTAATTTTCTTCGGTTTCTAGGTTGTCTTTAAAAAAAAATATTTATTTATTCATGAGAGACACAGAGAGGGACAGAGACACAGGCAGAGGGAGAAGCAGGCTCCCTACGGGGAGCCCAATGTGGGACTCGATTCCAGGACCCCAGGATCATGCTCTGAGCCGAAGGCAGACGCTCAACTGCTGAGCTACCCAAGTGTCCCAGGTTTCTAGGGTTTTAAATGAAAAATATTCCTCCGCTCCTCCCTTTACCCACCCTCCCAAATATGCTCCATATCAGTGACTCTGGGAAACGATATAATTAATGTTTCTTAAATGGGAATATGAATACTCCTGGGTGTTTGCATTTACATGCCAGTGGGTATACGAAGCCAAAGGAGAAACACGGCACATCTTTTTGAAGTAAGCTTACTTAAAGATTGGGGGAATGGGGAAAATTATGTTTTATATTAAATATAGATAAATACCAAGTATTTTATTGATTCTCAGACATTCATATATTAACACCTTCAAAATTAGAATGCATTTTACAATCGATGTTGTGTCACAATTTAATTTGCAGTGTTTGGGTTTTTTTTTTTTCTTTCCTCCTTAGTGATAAAACAATGATGTGTCTTACAATAAATGCATCATAGCTTTTATGGATTACAGTGTTATGGAATACAATCTACAAATCACATATTTTTAAGATAGAAATGGGAGACTTCAGAGTTTTTTGGAGCCACAACCTTCCCTGACTAGTCTTCATCCCCTGGGGCTGTGGAATGCAGTGGTATTGGCTGTGCCAAGGACACCAAGGTACCCGAGAGCCCCACGTAGACGGCTTTGCATCATGACCCACCCTAGGGGCCTTAATCTACTCTTGCTCTCTGATTTGCTTTGTGTTGCCACCCTCATCACAGAGGGTGATACTAAGATACACACACTCTCTCCAGCACTCTACCCCAATAGTGGATAATCCCCCTCCTTTATCTCCCCTCAGTGTAGCTGAGACAGGGTGACATTTTCAAGAAGAATTTTACATAAAAGCCAATGAAAAAGGAAAAGGAAAAAGAAATAAGGAAATAAAAATAGTACTGAAATTGTCATATTTTCCCATAATTGCATTTCTGATGTTACCATTCTACAAGAGGAAGAATTTCAAGAAGACCCCTCAATTTTGGCAGAAATTGGGGACTAAGAGAAAACCTTGGCTCATGATTTGCCTCAGTTCAGATCAGCTATAGCTGCCATTCACCTTCTCCTTGCTATAGAGTGAGAGCCTGAACCGCATGATTTCTCGGATTCCTCCACTGCTAACATCCTACAACTTAGTGTTTTTGTTTTTTGTTTTAAAGTTCTGGCCCAAGCAAAATGCCACATGTTTTGTCCATAAAATGGCTTGGAGATCACTTGAATAGTTATGAAAGTAAAATCTCTTGCCAAAATCATAAAGAGAGAAAAAGAAAATATGATCTCCCTGGTTTAACTAATGAAAACTAGCTCTGCATTTTCTTTTTTTTTTTTAATTTTTATTTATTTATGATAGTCACAGAGAGAGAAAGAGAGAGAGACAGAGACATAGGCAGAGGGAGAAGCAGGCTCCATGCACCAGGAGCCTGATGTGGGATTCGATCCCGGGTATCCAGGATCGCGCCCTGGGCCAAAGGCAGGCACCAAACCGCTGCGCCACTCAGGGATCCCTAGCTCTGCATTTTCAAAGTACTTGAGTCCCAAGAAGGAGTTAGTTCAGAGGTGAGTGGTAAATTAGCAAAACTTTGCTAACAACCATTCCATAGCAGTCTCTTAGGGAAAACAACTCAAAATTAATGAACACATTTTTCCAGATTTAAGAAATATAACAACAACAAAAACTTAACTTTGAATCTAAATCGGAAACACTCAATGTTCCAGTGACTGGGTGTGTGCTTCTGAAGTCGGGTGAGGGGGCCACACTGCCTAACACCTCCCCACCCTATTAAATGCTTCCTTGTCTTTGTACGTCAATCTGTAAGAGTAGGAGGGCTTCTCTTTGGGAGCTGATTATTTTTGACACCTGAGAGTCCTCCTTTTCCAACGCAGTCTGCCTTGGGAGAGGAGCACTTTTGACAGGGGAGAAGGAGCATCGCATCACTGCCTTCACTCTGGAGAGCAAACTAACTAAAGAAGACTAAAGACAGGTTGAGGCATGTTACAAAAAAAAATCTATCGAAGTTGTGAGTGCAATCAAAATCATGTCTATGGGAAAAGTAGAAGGAAATGAGATTCTATAACCTAGAAAAGAGGATACTCATGAATCTAGGGGTCAAAAGGGAACTATCTGTGGATGCATGAAGATATATTATGTGAAAGCAAGATTGGGTTCATTGTGTAACATCAAGAAGACAGCTATTGGTACAATATGAAGTGAACTGTACAAATTTCTAACAGTTAAATTGGCCCGAGATATCACGGCATGCTTTCACAAGATCTCAGTTCTTCAGGAAAGGAGGTGTTCAGGCAAAGCCTGCTCATAATCAGTTGCAAGAGCTCTCTAATTGAATTTCAATAGTTAAGTAGTAGAACTTCATTTTTAACAATGTTTTAATCCTGAAGTTCAAATGACTCCCAGTCTGTGACAAGGGAACTGAAATTCTCAGCTGTTCCACAAGGAAGGAAGAGAATAGGCATTGACAGCATTCGGGGCCTTTTGATTCAAGTTGAAATGCAACCCAACATGGCAAGAATTTCAAGAACAACAGCAAAAAGCTCAGCCTGCCTCACTCCCGCAATGTCTCGGTCATACAAATTAGAGATCACGGGTCACCCCTTTCCATCAGGTTTACGTCTCCCTCCTGACTCTTAGGCCTCTCTGCAGGTTGCAGCCATCCTTCCGAAAACTGCACTGTTCCCTACATACCACTTGGGGGAAAACTGCTGGCCAAGGCACCGTCATGTTCAGACCAGCTGAGCTCTCTCATGGTGTGCTGCAATTCAGGCAAAAATGTTCTCTTTCAAGATGGATGACCCTCTTGCCGGCAATTGCTTGGATAGAGTGTTCGTTCAAACATGCTGGGCTTGTTACCAGCTCAGAGGACAGAAATTGTGCAGGTAATTTCTACTCACTGTCCAATCTGTTGCTTGCCCACCCTGATGCCAGCTCCTGTTCAGTCCTTCCCAAGATAGATGTGACATTATACACACCACTTTACGATTCCTAACACAGCAGGTGCAGTTAGATACATCCAACACCATGTTAATAAGAGTTCTAATGACGAACCAAAATAACCTACCTGTCACAGAAGCTATGTCACTCCCTAGGAAAATTAAAGTGGCAAATCATCCCACGCATGGTCTATTTTTCCTTTGTCTCCACTTCATCCCTTCCACCTGCCCCTCAAACCTCTCTTCCTTCCTATGAGCGGTTTCAGCAGACCCGGTTTGGTTGCTAAATCACCATTTGCTGTGCCAGTGGTGGGATGTGCACTGAGCCAGGAAACAGAAGAGCTGGGTAGGAGTTCAGTATCCCCTCTACTTCCTTCCCCGGTGGAAGTGTCCACTTCAAGAATCCACCACAGGCCATGCTGAAATGCTCCTGCTGCAGGGATTACAGACCCAGAATGACCCTCCTCCTGTAGCATGGACTGCGGCACATTCAGAAATGCCCTAAAAATGGTCATAACCTGGAATAAGGGCCAGAGAACTTTTCCTAAAAAGGGCCAGATAGCAAATA
Organism: Canis lupus familiaris; assembly: GCF_011100685.1. Classification (NCBI taxonomy): domain Eukaryota; kingdom Metazoa; phylum Chordata; class Mammalia; order Carnivora; family Canidae; genus Canis; species Canis lupus. The sequence continues at coordinate 71,641,220 of NC_049232.1, read as the reverse complement.
GTTTAGGCTCTACAAGCCAGATAGTGTCTGAAGCAACTGTCCAACTCTGCTGCTGTAGCTCAAGAAAAGTCATAGATCATCTATAAACAAATGACCATGGACATGTTTCAATAAAACTTTATTTGTAAAAACAGCTAGGGAACCAGATTTGACTCTCAAAATGTGGTTTACAGACCCATGATCTAGTGGGAGAGACCAACGAGTGATCCTACTGTTACAGTATTCAACAGTGAGTGACAAGATGAGAGGGAAGCGGCTGGACGTGGTTAAGGAAGGTTTTCTGGAGGAGGTGAGGTTTGGGTCATAACTTGAAGGAAGAAGAGCTGTTGGTTCACTTGCCTGCCTCTTCCGCTTCCACCACCATCCGCCCCAGTGGATTCTCTATCTGTGATTAGACTCCACTGGATGTTGAGGTTTCTGAGAGCTATAACTGCGTCTTTGCCACCTCTGTATCTCCAGGGTCAAGCTCAGTGCCTATATATCATCAGGATTTCACATATGTTTACTGGATTAACTTTTACCCATTTTGACCACTCTTCCCTTTGTTTCTTCGAAGGTGGCATTTATGTTTCATTCTGCTACAGCCTCGTGGAGACTTAGTTACAAGGCAAGGGAGTCCTTATAATGTGCTGGCTACTGGTCCATCTCATAGAGCCAGACTGCCTTTGATTTCAGGTTCTGTGTCTTTTATGCTCTTCTGACCTCTCTGTGACTCAGTTTCCTCTTCTGTTAAAGGAGACTAATGACAGTATTTACCCCATGATCTGTGTGAAGATCAAATGAGTTAAAGTGAATACAGTATTTGGAAGGGTTCCTGGCAGCAAGGAGCTATTCATTAAATGCTGGCTATTATCAACATTACAAAGCTGGGCCTAGTCTCTTCATAATGCTCTTGCACCTCCATGGTGGGAGGGGAAAGAGGTGCTGCTAGAAGCTGCTGACATTCATTTGGAAATTCTAACCAACTTCCTAGCTCCAGCCTTATTTGTTTGTTGTTTTAATCTCTCTGCCCTCAGCTGCTGCACAAGGAGAGGAGTTGATTGGCAGCTTAACTGTTTAAAATCAATATAAGAAGCACTTGGAGATTAAAGCAATTTAAGCAAGGTACTGGCTGGGGTTGGGAGCAAAACTGCTCTTGAAGGAAACAAGCAAAGGAGATGAAGAAAGTGGGTCAGAAATGAAACCGCGTGAAACTGAGTGGAGGTGAGATCACAACAATAGAGCAGCACGACTTTTTCATCAGAGAGAGATCATTTCTTTTTATAAAAAATAAAATCAAATAGAACCTGAAGCCCTAATCTCAAAATTGCTCCTGCCTGGTACTGATTGTTCTGCTGATTTAAACACACTTGTCTCTACCCTCTGCTCCCCGCTGCCATGCCCCCCACCCACACGTGCACTAGCTTTCCCCTTCTCTGATCTCTGCAGGAACTTGCCACATAGGGATAGAGAGAGAACATGTCAGCCTTGTTGCTGACACCCATAAAACCAAATCCCACTGGGTGAGCCAGAGAGACGAAGTGAGCAGATGCTAGGGTGTCATGGTAGACAGCCACCTCTACTACGATGGCAGCCCCCATCAGACACTTGAATCCCTTAACCCAGTCCGGCCTCACCTAGCAGTGAGCTCCCCTGCAGGGAGCTGAATCTATGTTAAATCCACAGAAAGATCAATGGGTTCTGAAGTAGACAAGAGATCTGCAGTGTCCCCCTTTCTTACCTGTCTCTGACATACATTGGAACCTCCATCTCTTGCTCATTCCCCTTTAATCCTCCTGCCTTACTCAGTCTGTGCACTAGGACTTAGGTTTTTATGAGCTTGACAGTGCTTAATCATGTCCCTTACTACAACTCTTCAAATCTGCACCCTTCTCTCTCCCACCCTGTTTACACCACAAACTGGTCCCCTAGTGGGTTAACTTCATCTCTAATGAGGAATCGCATGTGTATAGTTCACAAGAGTGATTCCACACTTTTGATTCTAGGTGGATGATCTAAATTCTTCATAAAATGTGGGTGATTTTACGTGCTTAGAGAGCTGGGAAGAAACAGGCACCTGTGGTGTTGGGACATCCAATGATTCGGAGGATTTGCAACTCACATCAAAGAAGAAGGACAATAGAGGAAATCACCTAACCACATGTAGAACATTTTAAGCAAGATGTGGTCCATACTGTGGGCGTTATTCCTATGCACTCTTAGGTCTTGTCTTCAAGACACAATCTGCATCTCCCCTTTCAAAAGAGAAAGGGAGAGTTCTTTACAAAAGATTGCAAACTAATATATGTTATTGGAAGAATAGAATAGAATAGAATAGAATAGAATAGAATAGAATAGAATAGAATAGAATAGAATAGAATGTCACCATTTGGTAACCATCAAGAAATAATGGATCAATGACAGAAGTTTAAGCCATTGGGTAAAGGGTTCTTAAGAGACAGGATATTCAGGGGCATCTGGGTGGCTCAGTCAGTTGGGTATCTGCCTTTGGCTCAGGTTGATCCTCAGGTCCTGGGATCCAGCCCCACATCAGGCACCCTGCTCAGTGGGGAGTCTGCTTCTCTCCACCCCCCCTCATTATTCTCTCTCTCTTTCTCTCTGTCTTTCTCAAAAACAGTAAATAAAATATTTTTAAAAAACCTTACTCCCTTTATAACCACCACCACCACCACCAACAACAACAACAACAACAACCACAACAACAGGATATTCATGGGATTTCAAACCATGGTCCCATAGGTAACTTCTTAAATAAGGAAAGAGAATCATCATAATGGGGACACCTAATGGCTACTATCTTAAATCAAGTGATCAAACTTAGCAACACCAATAATAGGATAAACTGGTATTATGTGCCTCCTGATGTAATTCAAAGTCAATTATACAATATCTTCCCAAAATGTTTACCTTGAATCTATTCATGAGGAAAAAGGAAAATCCAAAGTTTGGGGAAATTCTGCAAGACAACTAGCCTGGAATCTCAAAAAAAAATTGCACTTGAATAAAAATAAATAACTGGGATGCCTGGATAGCTCAGTTAGTTAAGCATGCAACTTGATGATTTTGGCTCAGGTTGTGATCTCAGAGTCATAGGATCTAGCCCACAGTGGGCTCCAGACTCAGCAAGTTTCTCTCTCTCTCTCTCTCTCTCTCTCTCTCTCTCTCTCCCCCTCTCTCTTTCTCTCAACATGGACAAATAAATCTTTAAAATAAATAAATAAATAAATAAATAAATAAATAAATAAATAAACAAACATCCATATATACATGAACAAAGGGGGGACTGTATATCAAAGGACAATAAAGAAAGATAAAAGCCAAATGCAATAGGAGACCTTTACTTGGATCTTGGATTTGTTAAAACAACTATGAAGTATATTTGAGGAGCTCTTGGATAATTCTACTAAAGACCACAGGTTTCGAGTTACCACATCAGGGTCAAATTTCTTGTGTATGACAAGGTCCTTGTTCTTTATACATAGATATAGTCTAAGGTATTTGGGACTGAAATTTTATGATGACTGCAAGTTACTTTCAAAAGATTCAGATAAAGGGGGCACCTGGGTAGCTCAGTTGGTTGAGTGACCGACACTTTTGGCTCAGGTCATGATCTCAGCGGTGTGAGATCGAACCCTGTGTTAGGCTCTGCACTGGGCATGGAACCTGCTTAAGATTCTCTCTCCCTCTCCCTCTGCCCCCACCACTTGTGTGTGTGCCCTCTCTCTTTCTCTCTCTCTCTCCCTCTAAGAATAGGTGGGGCACCTGGGTAGCTCAGTCAGTTCAGTGTCATGATCTTTGGCTCAGGTCATGATCTCAGGGTCCTGAGATAGAACCAGTGATGGGCTCCGTACTCAGCAGGGAATCTGCTTCTCCCTCTGCCTCTGTCCTTCCCTCTGGCTCAGGCTCATTTTCTCTCTCTCTCTCTCTCTCTCTCAAATAAATAAATAAATAAAATCTTAAAAAAAAGATTAAGAAAAAAAGCCCTTTTGTGTGCACATGTGTGCCCGTGCATGTATATATGCAGATAAAGTAAATGTGACAAAATGCTAGCATCTGTGAATCTAAATGGAGGATATATGTATATTCACTACAGCATTCCTTCAGTTTTCTCTGAAGGTTGGAAAGTTTTTCAAATAAAAATTCAGGGAGATGGAAACCCACACACACACTTTAAGAAAACTGTAACTTTCTTAGAAAGTCACCTGAGCTTTGGGACAAAGTCCCTGGAATGCCCCTATCCTTTCCTCTCCCCTAATCATTACAAAAGCTTTTGACTTTGTCACTAAATTTTTCACCTCACTCCATACATGTTTTTTCTTGTAATAAGGAAAATTTATGTGGGGTACAGTGATGCTGAATCAGGATAAGGAAGAAGAGAAGGGGGGATCCCTGGGTGGTGCAGTGGTTTGGCACCTGCCTTTGGCCCAGGGCATGATCCTGGAGACCCGGGATCGAATCCCATGTCAGGCTCCCGGTGCATGGAGCCTGCTTCTCCTTCTGCCTGTGTCTCTGCCTCTCTCTCTCTCTCTGTGTGACTATCATAAAAAAAAAAAAAAAAAGGAAGAAGAGAAGGGACATGGGCTAAAATCAGAGAAAAGTGTGCTGAGGAAAGGCAGAAGAGAAAAAGATGACTAGTGGCAGTAAGGGTTGCTGATAGAAATTGTGAGGGCGACTAAATGTCTGCCCCAGGGGAGCCCTTTGCCATGACCATCACCACCTCCTTATTGTGGACACATTACTCTTTCCCCACTCTCTATGGTCTTCTAACCTGCCTCAGTAGCCTACCAGACCATGTCTACCCCATGTAAGGACCTGAATTGGGGCTGTGGGTGCAACCACATCTGACTGAACATCTACAGCCACCATCATGAGACAGGAACATGTCTGATTGCTTGGAGCCTTCTATCTGATTCTGTCTTCCAGAAACTCTGGCTCATGCCCTCTCCACACACAGTGGGCAGAGCTGTTTTCCCCTACACACCCCTGCCTACAAAGCAGAGGACCAAAGACCTGTGGGGCTCCGTCCTCCACTGCTGCCAAGCAGTGTGATGCTCCCGTGATCTTTGCTCTGCTCATTTGCCTTTCGAAAATCCCTACTAAATATTCTGTTTTGCAAAACAAGCAAGGTCTCTCAACTCTCCTGCTTCTGTTGTTGTTGCTATTGTCTTGCCCTTTAATTAAATCTGACAGCCAGGCAGGCATGTTTGAGCTGGAGGTAAACCAAGGCCAAGCAGAATTGGAGCAGGGCATTCTTCCTCTTGAGAGCTGGAGTCTCAGTACAAAGCCAAGAGTAAAGCAATGAGAAAACCAATAGACGTCAGCCAAATTAATTTTCATATGTGAATGGTGCTTGTGATTACCAAGGGTGGTATATGGTGAACACTTCTTCTCTTGAGTCATTTTTATCATTGTGCATACGGTTGTTGTCTTATGGTCTTTGCTCACTGGTCTAGCTCACCATTTCAATGCCAGCTTTAGATTAGATAATGGTTCATTCAGAAAAATGACAGTTACCACATTTGAAGTGTCTCCTACGGGCTTATTCAATGGACAGCTTTTGAGACCCTACTAAGTACATAGTGGTAGAGTCGGCTTGTATCACTTATCAAATCACATCCCAAAGACATAGTCACCTACATTGAAACATAGAGTAGTAAAGGTGATCCACCTGCAGGACTGACCCAGTCAGGAAAGGGGCAGAGAAGGTGTTGAGGAGGAAGTTATATTGAGCCGAGATATTCAAAACAACAAAGAGTTAGCTAGGCAAAGCGTGTGTGTGCATGTCTACATTAATATTCACTACAGCATCATTCACAATAACCAAAATGTAGAAACAGCTCCAATGACCATCAACAGATTAATGGATAAACAAAATGTGAGATGTGGGTGTGTGTTTGTGTGTGTGTGTGTGTGTGTGTGTACACACGTGGACTATGACTCAATGTAAAAAAAAAAAAGGAATGAAACTTTGATGTGTGTTAAAACATGAATGGACCTTCAAAACAGCATATTGAGTGAAATAAGCCAGCGACAGGTAGACAAATGTCGTATGACCCCTCTTACATGAGGTACCTAAAATAAACAAAGTCAGAGACAAAGTAGAACAGGGGTCACCGTGGGCTGAGGAATTTTCATTTAATGGATACAGAGTATTTGTTGAGGATGATGAAGAAGTTTTGGGTAGGGCTAGTGGTGATGGATAGCCAACATTATGGATGTAGTCAATGTCACGGAACTGTACACTTATGAATAGTTAAAATGACAAATATTTTGTGTATATTTAACCACAAAAAAAAGGGATTTTTAGCTTCCTGGATAAACCCAAGAAAAGAGTCGAGTAGAACTAGTTATCGGGTGAGGACAAAGGCCATCATGTGTGTGGTGTATATATGTGTGCACAGGCATGCATCCCTGGAGATGGGCTAGATCTTGGGGTGGGGTGGGGGAACCAAGGGCACTTAGCCTGAGGAGGAGATAACCAATGAGGAAATTCAGGTGCTCTAATGACCATGGAGGGACTTTGATGAGTGGGAATGTTTAAATTTACCTAGCATTCATATTTTGGGTTGAAGGAGATGGATAAATAACACCTCTCTCTTCCCCACTGGGAAGAAAACATGAGACAGAGAGAAATGAAAATGAAGAGGAAGGCTATGAACCCCCGAAATTAAAACATTTTTTCTGTCACTTTCAATTTTAGGTTTCACAGCAATGTTGTGATTTAGGTTCCATCAGGACCCCAAATCTCTTTGTGAGCAATATGTTGCGGACCTCAAGGAAAAATGTCTGAACTTCATGATTTCATGACAGAGAAGAAGGAAAATCTTTAGGCGGTAAGACGGGAATGAGATAAATAATTTAAATGTGTGGAATAAGAGAAAGATGTGATGAGGGGGAAATGGAAGAATTTCATGATGATTAGAAGAAGGCTGGTATTCTAGATATCAGCAAAGATGCACCTGATTATTTTTGTAAAGCAGTAAGTGGATGTGTTAGAAGACGCACATAACACACATAAGAAAAATCATTTCTTTAATAAAATATTTTTATATTCTGCTCAAGAAAACATAGCACAAAATGAAAAACAAAACAAAACGAAGCAAAAATCCCATACCCGACCTGCTTCTTGGCCTGTTCCTGGGGTGGATTCCTTCATTTTTTTTTTTTTTCATTTTTAGGAGGAATGAAGATGCCACCTTCTTTTCCCATCTTAGAAGAGGCAAGCAACCAGGTCAATCACTCCTCTTAGCTGCTGCAGTAGATCAAACCTTCACATTTCTTCTCCTGGAGGGTAAGGAGCCTGCATCCCTCACTGACTCAGCATGCCTGACAGTAGTAACATCCACTCACAGCTTTTCCTTCTGTGTGGGAAGGGGCTCTGTGGGTGGGACTCCCTCTCTTGTCTAGCAAAACTATTGCAAAGTAGGCCAAGGCTCTCCTATTTATTAACAGGAATATGACAAAGTAGTAAGCATGTAACTTAGAGCGTCATGATGGGAGATAAGACTATAGGATACCTCAGTATTTATTCTCTACTTTTATGGCAATTTACACACAAATTCTGCCTTCAGACTTGAAGGGCTCACACCTGTGTTCTAAGTCTCCATGCCACAGTGTATCAAGTCCATTCTTGTCCCCAGAGGAAGGAATGGTTGTAATCATGAAAATGGCCAAAATGCCTAGGCTTTCAAGGAAAGATTTTTCTGAGAGTCTCTGACACCTTTTATCATTTAATTTTCCCTATTAATGGAATCTTGTCTCACATTTAGATCTTTCATCCATTTTGAGTTTATCTTTGTGTATGGTGAAAGAGAGTGGTCTAGTTTCATTCTTCTGCATGTGCCCTACGACCCAGCAATTGCACTGTTGGGGATTTACCCCAAAGATACAAATGTAATTTTCCCTATTAAAAAAATTTTCCCTATTATTTGAGAAAAAAAAAAAAAGCTGAATGATGGACACTTCAAGGTATAGAAATCCTTGCATCTGGCCAGCATTCTATGGTAAATTAATGTAGGAAGCTACTGTTTCCTGGCACCATAGAGTGGGTCACCAAAACAACAGTTAACCCTTGTGTGTGTGTGTGTGTGTGTGTGTTGTAAAATATTGGGTCCATGCATTTTCAACTTTATACAGGATGACCTACAAATAAAGTAAATTCTAATTCAACCCAAAATGTCGTCTTTAAGAATGATACTCTTGCACCCTAAAACATTTGAGCCAAACATTGTAGACTCCTTCTGAGGTGCATCACTTACCCTCAAGCCAATAAAGGGATGCTAATAGTTAGGTATCCATACCCCTAAAGGTGGGGCCCTCCCAGGAGCACTGTCAGAAATATGTATCCCTCTATTTGCATGGAGACACACAGGTTCTCCATCCATTACTGAAACCATCTCATATTTTCTCACCATTTCAGAAATGGTCATCTATGGCCTCTAACTGTTCCTTAGAGCAAAACCAGTGAGTTTGACAGAAGCTTCAAGGAGCAGGTCTTTGGGACTCTGATCTGAGCTGGAAAAATGGTGCCTCGTGACCCAGTGGCATACACTCAGGAGGTGTGGATACTTGGGGTAGTTACAAATTTAACACAATTGCTTGGAAGAACAAAAGTAGAATGATACTTCTGGGAGTCATGTCTAGACAACATTACTTCCCAGGCAGATCTTACTTTTTATACCCAACAGAGATCTTATAAATAAAAGCCTACCCAAGACATGAGGCAGGGTTTTCATCTAGTTCTCTCTTATTAACTCCCTAACTATTGCCAATTTTTCTTCCTGTATGGACTCACAAATTGTAGAGCATGACTCATTTTGAAACACTACTTTCTATTTTTCTAAGCCTATAAAATAGTTTTATTATCCCTGTGGTTATTTTGTCCAATTCACAACTTCAGTACTTTGGGCACTGATGTCTTATTGGAGAGTCTAGCTCATTATATGGTAGATGAACATTGCCTGGATCATACATCGTGAGCCATGGCTGCAAATTCCCAGGATCAGCCCCCCTCCTGCCGACCGTGACCTTTGGAGCAGGGTTGGTTGTTTCCCCCCAGGAATCCTGCATGTCTACACGGTGTCTTATTTTAGTGAATGCTGCTCTCTGTTGCATGGAATTTTTAAGGCGTGGATAGCTTCAGAGCAATTTGGGGACGTTTTATCTACCCCAGAGCAATTTAGGTCCGCAGGGAGACTTAAAGTGCTCCTTCCTTCTACCTCATATCCTTTACGGTTCTACTCCCAAAGGGGCTCAGAAGGTTGTGCCCTCCTCTGTGAGGGATTCCAATTATATCAGACAGGTTCATTACCCCAGACCGAGGTATAGACAGTAATTTCTTGGAGGCTTCCACCACTTAGAGTACCAGTGAACTCTTAGTGAATATTCTTTCATGTTAATACAGGCCTCACTTTAAATGTGCAGTCACTAGTTACACTACAGGATACTTTTAAAAAATCATGTTCGCACGTCAATCAGCTAAAGTTTGTCATGTATCTTATTTGACATAGTAATTATTAGCGCACTGACACTCCACTGAATACCTTCTCCACTTAATCAAATAGAACAATGTGGTTTTGTGGTTGAGATCTCCAGTGTTTACACAGCTCTGGTGGCACTCTCCTTCCAGGCACAGGATAATATCACATTTCCATAGTGCCTCATAGGTACCCAGATAGGACCGTGTGTCCAGTGCTGGTCAGTGGGTTGGGAGAGGAAGTGCTGTGCATCGTGTCCAAGATGAGATATTTAATAGCCGATAGAAGATCCTTTTTCATTCCCTTTGCCTGCCTCATTGGCCATGAGAGCCATGTGTGCCAGATGACACAGGTGTGGTATGATGGGGCCTCCGTCAGCCTATATCACTGAGTCACCGCATGAAGAATATTTGGTCTGGACGGTCTCCTAGACTTTACACGAGTGAGAAATATTCCTGAGTTTTTGCTAAACCCCTGAGATTTTGGGTTTATCACTGCAGCTAATCTACCTTTTCTCACCCATAAAGGTTTCACCCATAATTGATCATAATGTCACATGGCCCGACTTCCATTTGCAGTTCACGTTTAGTGTGACCCAGGTGTCATTGAGATTCAGAGCTCATGGCTCATCTCCGTATAGTGCCACCCAGGCTGCCACGAGCAACCACAAGAGGCTGTACTACAGTTACTGTAAATTGCGTCCCTTCTTAAAGTCCAAGTTCCATGCATGAAATAGGCGGGCGCAATTCTGGTGAGGTGAACGGCACCTTGAAAAACGTGTAGTTTTTACCAGAATAACAGGTGGGCCGCCTGGGTGGCTCAGTCGGTTAAGTGTCTGCCTTCAGCTCAGGTCATGATCCCGGGGTCTTGGGAGCGAGCCCCGCATCAGGCTCCCTGCTCAGTGGGGAGCCTGCTTCTCCCTCTCCCTCTGCTCATTTCTCTCTCTCTTTCTCTCGTGTTCTCTATCAAATAAATAAAAAAATAGTTTTTTTTAAAAAAAGCACTAACAGGCATATGTAGACTAGAGTAGCCAAATATTACTGTGATGATGTCACATTGAATCTGGGTAGTTCTACGGCAAAATCATTTACCAGGCTGCTTCTTTCACTCACAGGTTTACGGGTTGCGCCCACAGGAGATGGGGGATGCTCTACCACAGGTCATGTGTCGTTCACATCATAAGGCTTCATTATGGTCCCAGAGGCCATCCAGGCCATGATCTTCTCACGCTGGGTAGCAAAAGCACAAGAAACGGAGACACATCAAGCAAGCACATCTAAAGCTTCTGCTCATGGTGTATCTGCTAACCCATCATTGGCCAAAGTAAGCCAGATAGCCAAGCCTAGGGTTGGGGTGGGGGTGTGTTCTCCACTTAATCTATCTACAGTCACTTCAAAGCCATGTGGGAAAGAGGCATATAATTCTATTAAAGGGAAGGATTGGAAAAAAGAGAAAAAAAAGTCATTCTACCAGACAAATCAGACTAGAATAAGAAAAAAATAACTAAAGGTCTTTTATTCCAAATGACTATGAAATCTTAAATTATCTTTCCCCATGATATCATTCAACTACATATTCAGTATTCCCTGAGCCTGAAATATGTGTGCTTGTTATTTATTTATGTATTAATCTATTTACTTGGTTTTTGATTATTTATTTATGGTTTTTTGGGTCTTGGCCACCCGCTAGCTAATTCTTATCTTACCTTCTCCTCCTTTGGCAAAGGGCATTTTCATTTCCCTACATACTTAATTCTTCTTCATAAATTATAAAATGACAGATAACTCCTGATTCAATCAGAGGGTTGTCATAATATTGCTCCCTTGAATTGTGTGAACAAAAGTATATATTCAACACAATATACTTTTTCCTTTCTTAGTTTATGGCTGATTTCTTTAGGATTTATTTATTTGAGAGAGGGAGAGAGGGATCCCTGGGTGGCGCAGCGGTTTGGCGCCTGCCTTTGGCCCAGGGCGCGATCCTGGAGACCCGGGATCGAATCCCACATCGGGCTCTCGGTGCATGGAGCCTGCTTCTCCCTCTGCCTGTGTCTCTGCCTCTCTCTCTCTCTCTCTGTGTGACTATCATAAATAAATAAAAATTAAAAAAAAAATTTAAAAAAAAAAAAAAAAAAAAAAAAAAGAGAGAGGGAGAGAGAGAGAGCAAGCAAGATCAGGAGGGGCAGAAGGAGAGGAAGGGAGAATTTCAAGCAGACCCCAGGCTGAGTGTGGAGCCTGATGAGGGGCTCAGTCTCATGACCCTGAGATAGCAACCTGAGCCAAAACCAGGAGTCAGATGTTCAACCCACTATACCACCCAGCCACTCCGACAATTGTTGGGTGTTGTTTTTTTTTTTTTAACAATAAAATACCAATTGATTAAATAAGTCATCTCTACTACTTTTTCCATTGCGACTTAACAAAGAAAAATTCAGGATTCCTTACTTATTTGTCATCAGACACATTTCTGGGGCCTGTCACAGTGAATGGCCTTACTAATACTTGTATTCCATCTTTCTTATCCATCCCTCGGTCCTATACATCATGAAGGCATGTGCTTGGACACACAGTCTATAAAGTGACTAATGAGAAGATAAACAGTGTGAGAACCATCAACTACTCAGCTGCATTTTCAGCTATTGAGGTTTTAAGCTGGGACTTGAAGCCTTGTATGGTTCTATTCTAGGTGCTGAGACTGAGGGGACAGGTAGAAAAAAAGCATTTAATATTCAAAATGTGAGCCTATTCTTGGAGCATAAGTGCTGTGAACTGAGCTACCTGGTACTAACAGAAAACATTTATTGAACGTCTGTGTTTCAGCACTGTCCTAAGCTCAGGGGATATAGCAACAAACAATTCAGACAAAAATCCCTGGTCTTGGGAACCCTGGGTGGCGCAGCGGTTTGGTGCCTGCCTTTGGCCCAGGGCGCGATCCCGGAGACCCGGGATCGAGTCCCACATTGGGCTCCTGGTGCATGGAGCCTGCTTCTCCCTCTGCTTCTCTCTCTCTCTCTCTCTCTCTGTCTCTCTGTTACTATCATAAATAAATAAAAATTAAAAAAAAAAGATTTTAAAAAATCCCTGGTCTTATGGTGCTAACATTTTATTGGGATCATAAGGAATCAGGAAATAAAATCTTTAATAACTTTCAAAGGAAGATTCTAATATAAAAATTCCTCAAATGGCTGCTTTTACTTTGGACACACCCTTACAATCAAACTATGGAAAAAACTGAGAACTTATTCCATGTTTATTTAAATATTAGTAGTAAGGGTGGCTGACCCTAGCAGGTTGAAATACTTTGACACAACCAGAGGACTGCTATTGAAAATATAGAAAAGGTAACAAAGAGTGTGTTTTATCTTCTGAACTCTCCTGATTATAAGAATACACATCCCTAACCTCTTTCCCTAGAGATATTAATTCAATATACTTTGGGTGGGCTCTGGAATCAGGATGACTAACAACAAATGGCTCAGCGATTCCTATCATCAGCCATGTTTGAAAAACACTGCAGGAGGAATAATGAGAGTGTAGGTCCAGGCTCTGAACCTCATTTTCTTTAATCATCTCAACAACCTTGCAGTGTAGACATCTTTGTCTTTCTTTTCAGGCAACAAGAATACTATCTCCAAGATGACAAAGTTAGTAAGAAGTAGATGTGAAGTTTAAACCCGGGGTGCTTGAGTGGCTCAGTCAGTAGAATGTGCAACTCTTGATCTCAAGGTTATAAGTTTGAGCCTTACATTGGGTATAGAGATTGCTGAAAAATTAAAATCCTTAAATAAATAAGTAAATTAAAAAAAAACAACCCCAAAATAAAAAAGTGTAAAAACCAAAGTCTATATCTGAGGTTCATAGGTTATTTTTTGGTTTTCTATCACAGCATACTGTCTTTTTATTTGCTCATGAATTCATTTGTTTATTCCAGTTTTGTTTCAAAAGATATATATTAAGTATACGTCCTTGAGACAGATGATATGGGATTAATAAGAGCCAAGGAACTGCACATCTACGAAGTATGACAGTTGAGTGAAGTCCGTAAGACATCCGGCGGGATCTCAGAGGAAAGGTCAGTTGCAACTGGGTCAGTTATGCCTCCTTCAGAGGAGGTGGCGTCTTCGAGTGTGGACAGCTGGGTCAGAGGGGCAAGAGTTCTAGATACAGGAAACAGCATGAAGCCAATGCAAGGGTCAGAAAACAACAGATAACAGAGAACTGCAGGACTAAAGAAGAGAGGTTTCTATAGCCATATGCCTAATTTCAGGACATTTGGAACAATACTTAAGATGGGCAGATTTCACATATATATCAGAGTCCTGAAAGTTTGGAATTTATGGTAGCTCCAGGCCAACCTTCCTGCTGGACACACTCTGCCGACGTGTGTAACAGCTGCCCCCTTTACACCAGCATCTTCCCCGCTTCTCTTGCCTGATGTACACGTTTATGTCATCTCCGCAGCCCCTGTGCGCATTTGAGTTAAACCCTGTGATTCGAGGACATAGAGGAAGCAGCAACAGATGAAGCTGGGAAGAGAGGGTGCGGCATTGGCGGGTTTCTTTCCTCGGGGGACCAGTTGATGGACAAGTCAGCTAAGGGGCCTGGGCCTGTCTGGTGTTAGCTGCTTAAAGAAGCTTTTAGCACCTCCCTGTGTGGGGAGCCAGAGCCCGGACGCAGTGACAGCCTGAGACAAGTCCACTCCTGCCCAGGAATTTACAGTCTGTGAGGCCTGCTGGGTACGTACCCCCTAGACAGAGGGTGGGCACCCGGGAGGGGTAGGGCTGCGGAATTGCCGACTCGGTCAACAGCCTTTGCTTAAAAGGTGAAACTAGTCAGTGATTAGTGAAGTCCCACTCCTCCGTTATTACCTCGGGGCCTGTTCTGTGACTTAAATGTTAGCTTTATTTAGCCAGCCGGGGAAATTACCGTGGCTCAGGGAAGCGGGGAGCCCCATGAATTTCTAAGATTGGTTTGGCATTTTCTTAACCTAGAGATAAATGTTGGACCACGTGTCGAGGGAAGAGGGAGACAAAGAAAGAGAGAGAGACAGAGACCACTACAAAAAGAGAAAAATTCAACAAATACTTTCCTGGTGGTCAAGATGGTGACCATATGGTGGAGAACATGCTAGACATGACTTTTTTTTTTTTTCACCAAAAACAAATACTGTAGAAGTTATTTATCTGAATACCAAAGTGCACAACTATGAAGGCTCTCAGTCGGCTAAGCCCAGAGCAGATGGAAATCCGGGGACAGGAACCAGCCAGTTGGGTGACGTGCATCTGAAGACTGATGCTCATTCTAAGAAATGGGCGAAGGAACGTTCCCCGAGGAGGCCGGGGAGGTCAGCGTCGTGGCAAGAGCATGCATTTTGGAGCTCGGCATTTCACACCTTAAACGGTGTTCATTGCTCGCAAGCTCTGCGGTGATGAGCAAGTCTCTTTGAGCCTCCGTTTCCTCTTCTATAAAAATAGGAATTATAACTTTTTCGTTACAAAGTTTGAACGAGGATTAAATGATGGCACCCCGTCAGACACCCAGTGGGCACTTTATAGATAAGAAATCACACTCCCTCTTCAGCTTTCTCAGTGACATGGCCCAAGTCATTAGCAATCCCCACTAGCTGTATTCATGCCAAGGCATAAGAGACAAACACAGGTCCCAGAACCTCTAAATGAAAACTAATGAAAAATATATGTCCTCTCACTGCCTTATTTGGCTGCCTGCAAATTATGTCTCTTGACGCATGCGGGTTCCTCTGCTATTCCATGACTTCAGACACTGAACTTTGAGTCTTTGTCACATCAGCAGCACCAAGTAATTCTATACAGAAGTCTGACATTTCCAGTTGAAAAAAATAAATTGATTAAAATTCAAAAGGCATGTAGCGTTCAACATTTAAAGGTCGAGGAATCTGGGGAACTATCAACTGTAAGATAATTCAACATTTAACGTGGGTGGGGGCAATGAGGATGTGTCTCCTTCCTTCATTGCCCCAGCATGTGACTGCTGGGAACGTAATTGTGGCAAGTGTAATTATGGCCTCAAGATGGGCCATCCGTCTTTGGGGATCCTTAGCAGTTGGACTTCCGGAGAGTAAGGAAAGATTAGTTTGATTTAACAGGGATTATGTCTTTATTTTTGTTAGGTAAGAAAGAATCTTTGCTTTATTTTCCTTTTGAAATTCCCAAGATGGCTGCAGGCCAGTTGGTCTTTGCTCAAAGAGAGAATGGGGGCAGAAGACCTGTAGACCATGAGCTCAAGGATTTGACTTATCAGGCTCCATGCTTGGCTTATTACACTGGGGCGGTGGAAGTCCCACTCATCATTATGTAACAAATGCCTACCGTAAGACTGGCATGTAGTACGTAAGCATGCCATAAATATGTATTTATCGAATGAATTAAAAGACCATGTTTAGGCTCTTTTAGATACTATTAGATCTTGGGCCTACTTCTCAATTGTTACGTTATTTGTCAATCATCTGTTAGCTTTCTGCTTCCTCCATCAGACAGTGCTCTTCTTTAATTCAGGGACTGCTTTTTGTTTTATTTTTTTTTCTTTTGTTTTGTTCTTGTTTTTGTTTTTGTTTTTTTAGGTCAACACTTAACCCCATTCCTGACAGTGCCCAGCACAGTGTCTGGCAAAGAGTAGGTGTTCATTGGAGCAAAATGTGTTAGAACCTGAGCCGTGTAGCAGTGAGAATCCTGAAATGGAATGCAGGAAACCAGTGTTCTAAACCTCTGTCCCACCACCAATGTGTGATGTGGCCTATACTATAGGTCTTACTTTGCTCATCTGTCAAACGAGAAGTTTATGTTCAAATATCTCCAGCGTCCCATTGACTTCTGGTATTCTTTGATCCTTATTCCTGTTTTATCAGGGCTTGATTCATTAAAGATCATTTATTGAACCTCTGTAGGGACTTGAAATTATTGCAAATAAAAGAGATGTCTTGCGGAAACACACAATGACTAAGGAATGACATGACTGCTCAGAGCAAATATCTAAGGAGTTTTTATGATGGGGCTGCTGATCATTCGTTCTCATTTTTACTAAGAGGGACAAGCTTTGGTTACTGCAGGCAAGGATGCAATTAGACATATGGAGAGATTTCTTGATTACTACGGGGATAAAATGATGCTTACTTTCAGTCTCTACAGGTGAGAGCTAGCGTCCCCAATGAGTCAATCAATGCACCAACAAATATTTGCTAAGCCTGCTTGCTGCTCATTTTCCTCTTCACAACATTTTGCTCAAAGTGTGGATCATGAACCACCTGCATCAGAATCACCTGGAGCTCATGTTAAAAATGTAGATTCTTAGACTCACTCCTACTGAATCTAACTCTCTGGGGCTAATGTCTAGAACCTGTGTTTTAATAAGCTCCCCAAGTGACATTTCTCTGCATCCTAAAGTTAGGCAAATGCTCTTCTTGAATTTAATAGTCTTAAGCAATATTTTCTCACAACCTGGTAGCTGTTAAAATTGACAATGATCAATACTATTTGTTGAGCATCAACTGTGGACCAAATATTTCACCTGTGTCATTTACAGCAGTCACACTAACCCCATGAAGTAGGCATTATCCCACCAAAGACATGAATAAAACAGACACTGAGTAACAAAGTGATAGAACCAGGAAATGGCAGAACCCAGGTCTCCTGACCTTCAATCCACAAAGACATAGCTGCTTTTCTGACATGCTAACATCCGGGAAGAACACTCTGTGAGACACACGTTCTGTAGCCTTGACCTTGCTTATATCTAAAAGGGGAGAAGAGGCAAAGAAGGTCACAGAGATGCAAGCTCATCCATATTCAGCTTGGTCTGTTAGTCTTGGAGAGAAGACTGAGCAGGAGATGGGTCTCTAGGTCCCTACAGAGATCCTGAAGTATAAAAATTCACAGATTTTTTTTTTCCTTTTCTTGCAAGGAGAGTGTGGGACTTTGTGTGTGATCCTACTGTGACCCCTGCAGGTCACTCAAAGCAGAATAAACTGAAGACCTCCATCACAGATGTCAGTCCAAAGGAAGGACTCTGGGGAGTCCCTTTCAAATGGCTCTTATTTGCATTATTCCTTGTAATTGCAAAATAAAATCTCCCTTCAGATTCTCAGCTTCTGGAGGTCAGCAAAGGTCATAGAGGACCTGCCCCCTCCTTGCTTTAAACAAGGGAAGGTAATAGCTTATTAACTGGTAGAACCGACAATTTCACAGTGAAACAAATAACCATTTATGTCTATTATCAATGACTACCTGACAGGTATGTCAAAAGTGAAAGGCAGGGGCACCTAGCTGGCAGTCCGTTGATAATCTCACTCTTGGTTTTGGCTCGGGTCATGATCTCAGGGTTGTGGGATCAAGCCCCATGTTGGGCTTCATGCTGAGCATGGTGCCTGCTTGAGATTCTCTCTCTCACTCTGCCCCTCCCCCTATCCCTCTCTATCCCTCTCAAAAAAAAAAAAAAAAGTGGAAGGCAAGTTTGAGATAAGTAAAGTGAGCCGGTGGTATACAAATGCAGGTGACTTCAGTGGACTTGCTTAGTTTTTTCCTACCATCATCTAAATATTTGGAATATAGTCCAAGATCTTCAGTCAGTATCCAACTGAATTCTTTAAAGGTTAAAAAGTCACGCAACCAACTCATCTTGGAATGGTTAAGAGAAAGCATTATAGAAGCAGAAGAATGTTGAAATGACTTTATTTCTCACTGAGGCTTCATTTTCTCTACTTGCCAGGCTAAGTGGACTGGAGGTTGCAGAAATAACCGAGTCATAGTCCCATTTTTGAAGAGCTTATGGCCTTGTGTTTAATTTGCTATGTTAGGAAGAAAAACAAAATAGCCTATTGCTGGGGAATTCTCAATTTAAAAGAGACCTTAAGGCAGGATTAGCTTAAGAAAATCAGATAAAATTAAGGTCATGAGGACTAGGTGAAGAGCATGGCCAGGAAATTGCTTGAGTGCCCTTGGATAAGTCACTTAACCTCTCTAGACCCAGGTCTCCTTATCTCAGATGTAAGGGGGTTGGATTAGGTGATCTCTATAGTCCTTTGTGACTCTGAGAAACTATGATTCTACTTCTATTTTTATAAACTTACAAGCTACTGAACTAAAATGCATGACTTGTCCAGAAATACTAAATCCATTAAAATACATTCCCCCACTGCTCGAAAAACCTGAAATCCACCTTAGTATCTCAGGCTCCTTAGTGAAAACCTGGACTAACCCTATCAATTTAGAAATGAAGATACTAAAGTCCAGACAGGGAAAGGAACTTGCCCAATGTCACGTGTAAATTAGTGGCTCATACTCTTACAAGGCTGGTTTCTAGATTCTTAGTTAGGAAGGAAGCCCATCCAGTGCACTTCCCACCCCACTGCCTTGCTGCCTATACACTCAGTACTGAGTAATTTTTAGAATTTTTTAGCAAATATAAAATCACTTTATTAGTTTTGGAACATAAAATATATTATGCATTACTTTTAGATTGCTTTTAGAACCAACAGTTTTACTGTTATGAAAGATGCAGGAAAAACAGGAGGATTTTTTTTAAATGCCAAAAATATTAACAGAAAACAGAATATCTTCTTACCATGTTTCTACATGTCTTTCCTTCATACTTGTACTTTGATCTCCAATCAAGGACTCTAGAGATGTTGTAGAGGCAGACATTGAAATGGTAGAGTTATTGAATTAGTGATATTTGTTTTGATGAAGTTAGTGAAGGACATTAGTTTGATTATATAATTTTGGATGCTTTTTGTAGCCAAACAAATTCAGACATAGACCGTAAAGGAAACTTATTGCATCAAATACAAAAATGTACACAGGGCAAGCTTGAGGTCAGAATTGATCCAATAGAGCAACAGTATCAACAAGAAAAACACCAAGCACATCTCTGTCACTCTTTCTACTTCAGCATGGTTTCGTCCTAAGGTTGGTTCCTTTTATAGTCACAAGGTGCTTTCCAGAAATATCCTGGGCTATGTACTTCCTGATGTATGTCCAGTGAGAGATGAGTCATCTTTTTCTCTTAACTGATCCACAGAGTTATGAATCTGACTTTTAGTGGACAGACTTGGATCACTTATTCTTCTTGAACTAATAAGTATAATAAGATAAAACAACTATTATCATAGTAACGTGTTTGTTGGCTTAGTGGAATCACTGCCAACCTGTTTAGCTGAAGGGGGAGAATTTAATTCCTTCTCAAACTCCATGTGTTCTACACAGTACTTAAGAGGAAGGATGGATGTTGAGGAGAATGCCATAATTTGCAATGCTTAGAGTAAATGTAATACTGACAGTGGTACAGATGATGAAGATGACCAAGTCCCAAAGAAGAATGCACTTGATAGAGGTGGTTATGTTGGTGAAGGTGGTAAAGCCATAAAGATAATAAAGATAATGATGCTAATGGTGGTGGTAACAAAGATAGAGAGGTGTTACAAGTGAAGGTGATGATAATAATGAGGTTAATAATAAGGAAAAAAGCAATAGGTCAACATCTAGTTAACATAAGCTTATTAAATTTGCATACCTTTATCATGCATTCTTACATAATTTGTCTCTGGCCACAGCTCTTCCCATAATGCTAGTGTATCCTCTTTTCCTGACCACTATTGATTGGCCCAAGGATGGACACCTGATCCAAGAAAAACAATCCATAGTTTGGGCTATCCTAAATGAATTGGAACCTATATCAAGAATTTTCACCCTGGGATCCCTGGGTGGCGCAGCGGTTTGGCGCCTGCCTTTGGCCCAGGGCGCGATCCTGGAGATCCGGGATCGAATCCCACATCGGGCTCCTGGTGCATGGAGCCTGCTTCTCCCTCTGCCTGTGTCTCTGCCTCTCTCTCTCTCTCTCTCTGTGACTATCATAAATAAATAAAAAAATTAAAAAAAAAAAAAAAAAGAATTTTCACCCTGACAATAGTTGTAGTCAGAGGATGATGGTCTCTTAAAATGGCAGGTCTAATATCCTTTATTGTTGTATGTTATCTGTTCACAATGATTTATTCCCTCCCCACCCCTGCCATGCTCCTCAGCCCCATTTCTCATGGCTTTGCCATGTAACATATCCCAACCAATCTGTTAAGAGCAAACATGATTCTAGTCTCACATGAACAGAAGCTTTCAATTTGATCGCATGGTTTGGCTGGGTTCTCTCATTCTGGCCACTTCTCTGAAAACAGCATGTCCCAGATAGTGGCTCCTCCTTCAGCCTAGATTGTAGAATAAGAAAACATGTGGAATCCAGCTTAGTCTTCTGGGGCTGTGGTTGACCCAAAACCTTCAAGAAGTGTAAAAATTAAATTTGTGTTGGTAAGATTTTGAGATTGTTATCTAGCATAATCAAGACAAAAACTGATGGATACATACTCAGGCCTACTAAGAACGGAGTTTGCAAAGCCACGTGCACATGTAGATATGAGGAAACAGAGAACCAATAAGAAATCAAAGGTCGTGGAAATAAATAACTAAAGAATATCTCAATATTTCTATCCTGGGAAAAGCTGGAGGAAAAGAGTTGGGCCTCAGGACACTACATTGGCAACCTGAGGGCAGTACGAGATGCAATAGCCCTGGGGCACAATGCTCACACCTTGTAACCTCATCCCTACACCTGTCACTGGAGCAGGAGCAGCTCCACACTAGGCCTTCTCCCTGAGGCCCTTATATTCTATGCAGGGTTCATTGCTCTTTGGCTTATTTCCTCCTGAGACCAGGTGAAGAAGGGGGCATCTCACTACAATTGATTCAACTCCTTTCTCTTACTGAGGACATTATTTCCAATGAATCAAACATTCTTCAATCTGCATCCTGTTTCCTAGACATTAATCTTTTGGCTCAGCTACAGTTTTTGTTAAAACATACACATTCAGCAAACACAGTGGCATTTCCTCTGTTTTCAACAAGAGAGAATTTCTGAAGGTAAAATTTCCCATCAACAATATGAAACTCGCCTTATTTTTTTTAAGTCACATAATATTAGATAATCACAAGCAGACGTTTAAGAAATTATCTCCATAGAATCTCAATTACTTCATCTGTAAAAAAAAAAGAAATAACTATATCTCTATCCCTAAGATAGAGATATATCTATCTTAGGACCATATGAATCTTATATAAAAGAAAGCATGGAGAGTGCCTGACACAGAGCAAATACAAAGTACGACTATTATTATTATTGGCGGAAAGGATGGGGTGGGATACCTGGAAGAAAAGGAAGGGAAAAGAATTTGTGAATTAAATAACAAACATAGAGACTGATAAGGGGCTGTTTGGGAAAAGGCAGAGAACAGTTATGCAAACAGCAAACCTGTCCAAAGCTAACAGGAAAGGAAACCCAGAGTGAATTCCATCTGCTTTCTGCTTGCACCTGCTATTTATTTACTTTTCAGCTTCATCAATCGAGGCCAAATTGTTATTTTTTTTTAAATCTGAAAACATAAGGAGAAAAGAGAGAGACGTGGAGAGAGGGAAAGAGGGAAGGGGAAAGAATAAAACGATAATAGCTGACACGTATTGAGTTCTTACTATGTGCCAGGCACCGTTTTAAGAACCCTGCATGAATTAATACAGTTACCATTCACAATCACTCTGTAGGGTGGTAGGTTCCTCTTATTGTCCCTATTTTACAAATAAGGACTGACATGTAGAGATATTGAGTGACTTGCCCAAAATCTAATAGCTGATAAAAGGGAGAGTCATCATTTAACCCAGCCAGTCTGGCTATTTAAATCTCCACATTAAATAGCCTCACAAGGTGAGCAGTATGGAATGGAGAAATATCCTAGGTAGGGGGATGGGGAGAGAGGAAAAAGCACATCACCTTCTCCCTGTGGTTGGGCAGATCTTTATACATGAGATGGAAAGCAGTTCTGATTTGGGAGCAGATCAGTTTAAGACTCATTCTAACTTTTTACTTGGATGTGTCATTCAGTTTATGACTCTTGAAGTTTCAGTAAATCTCTGAACCTCAGTTTCCTCATTTGCAAAAACCTATAGCTTTCCAACTCATCTGTGTGGGTAAAATAATAATAGGACAACACTTATCTGCTGTAAAAATTAAATCATGTAATTTAGGTAAAATAATTAGCGCATAGCAACTGCTCAGTAAATGATAGCTATTATCATGATAATTATATGTTATTATTAAGTTAGTTGGAGAGCAAGAATCAAGAAATTCTCCATGAAAGAAGTGGTATTTCAAGAACTTCTGGCGGATGGGAGGATTTGCACAGGTAGAAATCAGATGGATTGGTCTAGGAGAAGGAGAGCATGAACAAAGCCTAGTCATAGGAAAACACAGAATTGATGTTCAGAATTCACTATTTCAAGAATCAAAGGAAGCATGTGGTACATTTTAGAAATGCACTACTCTACAGAATCGTTGAAAGGCAACCCTTAGGAGCTTACCATGGCAGTCCCCCAGTCATCTAGGAACTTTTACCAAGTGGAAAGACAGTCTGAGGGGCATCTCTATAGTGGAAGTTCTATTCCACAAGACACAGGGACCCATGATCAGCAGGACTGCCAAGGAGTATCCATTGGAGATCCTCTCCTGTCAGAAGAGTTGGCTTCTCCCCTTATTTTCTTCTAGTTTTAAAAGAGACACTGACCAAAACCATTTGGGGATCAGACTCCACGTCCAGAATCTTATTATTTAAGCCAAGTCCAGATGTGTTTGAAGCTCCTCAGATACATCTCCTTATGTATCACTCTTCTTTATCCAGAACTCTATGACCTAAAAAGGCAAAACCTTCCCCCACTGCCCCAACATACAATGGTGAGTGGCGACGGAATGAAGGACATGAAGGACATGAAAAAAAAAAAAGAAAAAAAATTTCTCCCACTATAAAAGGGAGAAATGGAAGGGCTATAGCTGTCACAGTTCTGGGTACATGTTGTCAGGTCCCCCCTGATCTAGGAGCAGGTCATGTCCTTTGAATAAGGTCTGGATCTACTCCCCATAGCTCTCAAGATCATTAATATCTTTAGCTTCTCACTTGGCCCTCAGGGATCTTGACTCTACCCTCTGAATTGTTTTCACTATTTTATAAGAGATTGTAAACCTTGTTCACAAGCAAGTAAATTCCTTAGCCTATTTCCTGCCTGTAAGCACGTTGAGGGCTTAGAGACTTCAGAAACATGAACCATCTCAGTCGCTTCCAATACAAGCTGGTATTACACTGGCAATCCAATTCCCTAAAAAGCTTTATGGGCTTTCTACATATCAGTATAGAAATGTAGAACCATTTGACAGAAGCAATAGCTACAATTCTTCCGACATGCCTCACTTTACTTCAGCCATGTGTTGTTTCTTACGCTGCTGTGGGACAGATGCCCTTGAGATTCTCAGAAACCCTGTGACAGTGCAGGTTTACTGGGTACAACTTTAAATCCTTCTGGTCCCTTAAAACCTTAATTTTGATACCATCCAGCAATTTCTTACTTTATGAATTATTTAAAATTTTAACGAAGGCCAGATTTTGGCCAAAAATTAATCTCTTATTCATGATTTTTCACATACCACTTCGGTCCAAAATGACAATGGTTTTGCCAATCTTAATCCATCTTTGGCCTTTAAAATAATTTCCCAAACCAGTGTTCCTCAAAAATAAAAGCCAATTATAATACTTTCTTGACCATATTTCATTTCCTAATTTAACTCCACAATTACATTCATAAAATAGGATTAAAATTTACATTTTGCTGTTTTAAAAAAAAGGCTCGGAGAGGTTAATTTTCATTCGAAAATTACATTGCTATTAACATAACTGGCGCTTAAACTTCAATTTGTCTGTCTTCAAAGCTAGAAAATTGACCAATTTCACTCCACTGTGTTTCATCATAATAATCTTACCCTCTGGCACTACACTTTACAGTTTACCAAGCATGATCTCATTTGATCTCATTTAATCCAAGCCTGAGCATTTGGAAAAGAATTCTCTATCATGGCCAAGTAGAGGGATAAATTGTAATATAAAACTCCCTCTTTCCTCATTTCACCAACAAAACAAAAGTAAATAATTTCAATATAACTTCTCTTCTACCCTATGGCAAAAAAAAGAAAGAAAGAAAAAGAAAGAAAGAAAGAAAGAAAGAAAGAAAGAAAGAAAGAAAGAAAGAAAAAAGGAATAATGCGAATTAAGACTGAAGGAATGATCCTTAAGGAAGATTCGTCCTTCCTACCTTACCATCCTCCCCTCCCCCCTCCAACGATCACAGAAAGAAAGAAAGAAAGAAAGAAAATGATTTGCTAGTCATTTTCAACCAACCTATCCTAGAGTTCCTGATAAACTTATCAACTATTAATGATGTTCACCAGTTTTCTTTCCTTCCACTGAGTTGGGTTGATCTGTGTAATACGAAGGATGGGTGTGTGGTTGGGGAGAAACATAAGACTGGAAAGTATTTATACAAACCATGGACACTATCCTTTGTGGACATGGTCACTAAGTCTTTCACATGGAGAGTGTGGTTGATGCCCAAGGCTTAGGAGGACCCAAACTTTCTACACCCATTTCTAAACTTCACTCAACAGTATAAAAAAATGTGAATTTGGATTTCTGTGCATTTGTTGATCATTCAACATTTTGAGCTACCACCTAGTGGCACTGCATGCCAGCCAACAGTTCAGAGTGGACAGCTTTGCTCTGTTCTCCGTATAGCTGGGTTTGCTTGTCCAAGTGATTGCCTTTTTTGTTGTATTTTGACCTTCCTATCTTATAATTGTGAATGGAAAGTAGAAAAAAATGCAAGTGCTGCTACATGCAGCAAGAGCAGAGATATAATAAGCTTAATATAATCAAGGAAAATGTGGAAATCACTCCAGCATAATGGTGTAGTATGTGTGTGGGCTTTGAATGCAGAGCTTTCTGCTTTGGATTTAGGCTCTGTCACTTATCAGGGGATGACCTTAGGCAAAATGCTTTTTTGTCTTCTATAAAATAGGGATTATAATAAAATTCCTTTCTCATATGTTGTGTGAGGATTAAGTCACATAATCGTGAAAGATGTTACTTAGAGACCCTACAAGACAGTGGTTTTCAAAGTAGGATTTTTCTGACCAGCAGCATCAGCATCGCCTAGGATCTTGTTGAAGTACAAATTCTCTAGTCCTGCTCCAGGCTCAGAAACCCTGGGAGTGGGCCCAGGAACCTGGGCAACACCAAACCATCCAGGAGATTCTCACGCCGATTCTAATGCCGATGATGCTGTAAATTGTGATGGGGAAGAGCAGGCTCAGAAGTTAAATGATCTAGATTTAAATTCCAGTTATAAAATAATAAAATAAAATAAAATAAATAAAATAAAATAAAATAAAATAAAATAAAATAAAATAAAATAAAATAAAAATAAAAATAAAATAAATAAAAATAAAATAAATAAATTCCAGTTCTGCTTCTAATTGCATGATTTGGGGTGAACTCCATAGCCTGTTAGTATCTCAGTTTTCTCATCAGCGAATTTAGATCGACACTATGTGTATTCTAGATTTTCAATGAAATCTTAAAGCCTATCTGTCATTTAGCAAGTCTTCAATACCTGATACCTACGTGTTTATGTGGTTCTGGCTATTGTTTTACTACTTCTGACTTTAACAACGCTTAATCCAAATGGCCTTATAATTAAATGTGAAGAAAAATCAAAATTAAAGAGCATGTATGAAATATTGAAAACATATCATGGGAGGTTTTTTTTTTCCTAAAATCAAAGACAACTATGAATTTTATTGGTTTCCTAGCTATTTGGAAAATGACCCTCTTCTACAATGTGGTAGTTTATAGCTTGATTTCTGTATTTTTGACAATCATGTACTTTTTAAGGAATGTATTCTTTCAAAATGTACTGCCTTATCAAAATATCACTGTCCCAAAGCTGGATTCCTTCAGCAGGGACTTCCTAGCCTGCCAAGACGGACAGAGAAAGAAGGAAAATTTCCATAGCCTTACAGTCAGGACTCTGAAGGCAGTCCCTCTCAGTACAGGACTGGTATTTGCTTTGGCCAGAGACTCACTCCAAGAAGTACCACTGGGGACAAGTTGCTCCATGCCCCATCTCTCAGAGGCAACCTGAGGAGATAGGATCAGCAGACTCTGATGGTGGCAGGTAGGCATAGCACAGGAACTGAAGGCAGAGGAAACAGAAAAGACAGCAATTGTGGGCCAAGCTGCTGGGAGTATCAGAGAGTCTTGGCAAGTGAGGCCAGGACCCAGGGCAAAAGCAACCCTCCTCCTATAGAGGAAGAGAGAATCGATTGTGCTCCTACTCATTTTTTAAAATTTATTTATTCATGAGAAACACAGACAGAGAGAGAGAGAGAGAGAGAGAGGCAGAGGGAGAAGCAGGCTCCAAGCAGGGAGCCTGATGTGGGACTCGATCCTGGGTCTCCAGGATCAGGCCCTGGGCTGAAGGCCACGCTAAACCACTGAGCCACCCGGGCTGCCTTCCTACTCATTTTTCAGCCACTAACTCATTATGAGACTCAAGACAAGTCTCCGGCCTTCTGAGTTCCTTTATCTGAAAAGTAAAGTGAGAGCTACTGTAAAAACCCAGGATTTTAATGATTTGTATGTAAGTCAAAAAACTACCCATGATGGGTGTGTTTTCTAAGAAATGCTCTTGACCATGATGCTCTTTTGCCACCCCCCACCCCCCAATGCTGTTGCACATCTTTCCATGCACCTTGGAACTGCAACACTGGCATCCCCTAGGCCTGACCTCAGGCCTTGCCTCTAAAGGTAGGGTTTTGGGCATGGCTGTGTTTCCCCCTCCCTGATGATTGGCCTGGTAACAGCCATTGTTGTCATGGATGGCCTAGACATGCCTTTACCCACAGGACATCAGGCTACTTCTGACTTCCTAGCATTTCCTAACTTGCTAACCTTCCAGAAGAAAGGGGTCTTCATTTTCCCTCATTCCCTTCCTCTGCATTTTCCTTTCCTTCCCTTCACTCCCATCTCCTCTAAAATTAGTTAGAGAGAATAAATATTATTTGGGTCACAGTTGAACTTCATCATGTCACATGACTTCACTGAGTCTCTATTCCCTCATCTGTATAACCCGGATGGCAACACAGACCTCGTACCTTCATCAGGAAGACTAAACAAGGAGATACACGTGATGTGCTCAGCACAGGGCCTGGTCCAGAGTAAGCTCTCAACAAACAAGCACTAATTTTATCATCACCATCATCTTCATCATGACCCTATGGCAGTTATCTCTGGGCTTATCTACCTGCTTCAATGGGCATCCTGTTTTGCTCACTACTGGTTATTAACCCAGAGGCAGGTGGTACACAGAATAGGTCCAAAATATTTGTGAAATGAATATTGGAAAGCAGAATGTGGGCAATGACTTCTAAAGTATGGTGTGTGTGTGTGCGTGTGTGTCTGCATGTGTATGAATGTGTGTGATGCTGTGTGTGTGCTACAGTCCTGCAGGGGCTAGTTCTCTCCTCCACAGCACCTGTAGCTCTTCCTCACATTCAGACCCTAATTGACTGGAATGGCTGTATGGGGACTCCTTAGGGCTACTCTGTTTTAGTCTTTCCCCTGAGCCACTTGGCCCAGCAGCCCTCGTCCCCAGGGAGCCACAAGATCAGAGCCAGGGGCATTTAGTACCTGTGCTTAGTAACTGGTGTGAAAGATGGTGACTAAAAATTGAAGAGAATAAGGAGCTTATCTACAGTTAATGTTTTCAAAACACGAATGGAAAAATGAAGGTCATTTTGCATAGTTAAAATCCCAAAACAGACTCCAAGAAATAGGCACCTAGCAGGCTCATTTAGTCTCAGCCATATCATGGGCTCACTAACAAACACGGACTGAGAATGCACTATGCGTCGAGCCATGCCAAGTACTGTGGTTGTCAAGCTCTGTTGGTAAGGGAAGGAGCAGGAGCCAGAAAAATGTTAACAGAATTACAATACAGGGCAGCCCGGGGGGCTCAGCGGTTTAGCGCTGCCTTCAGCCCAGGACCTGATCCTGGAGACCTGAGATTGAATCCCTTGTCGGCCTCCCTGCATGGAGCCTCCTTCTCCCTCTGTGTCTCTGCCTCTCTCTGTGTGTTCTCATGAATAAATAAATAAAATCTTTAAAAAAAAAAAAGAATTACAGTACAATATGGTAAATGTGACTACTCTACTGGAAGAGGACTGGAAGAAAAAGAGTCACTGCTTTCAGCTGAATGAAGCCAAGGAAGTTTTTCCAGAATTTTCTTGGGAGTGTTACAGTTCAGCAAATGAAGGAGAGATGTGTGTATGCATGAGGAGGTGAGAACGTGATGCTTGCTGGGAAATCAGGTAGTTCAATGAGAGTGCTGATAATGACAGCGATCATAGTAATAATAATAACAGGAATACACCGGCTAGCATGTCTATAGTACTTGCTGTTCTGGGCACTTTACATACTACGACTCTTCGCACAATTGGAACTCAGTGGTCCAGGAGTTAAAAGGAGTTGGGAAAGGCCAGCGTCAGAAATAGACGGCTCCAGATCTCAGTAGTTTTATGAATATGCTTGGAGGTTAGAATTTGACTATGAGATGACGGATGGTTGTAGAAGGGCATGATCTGATCTTGTTTTAGAATGAGTATTCTCATCACCTGGTGGTGGGTGGAGGGGGGTGAGCTGTAGACAGGAGGCTGGGAGAGCAGTGGACAGGTTTGCTGGAGCCATCCAGGTGAGAGCTTTGGGCACCTGAACCAAGAAGCAATGTTGGGAAGAGTCACTATAGATTGACTGGCTGAGGGCCATTCAGCTAGATTCAGAGCTCATGATTTTTTTCCAGCCTTACTAACGTATACTTAATTTACAAAACACTTCAAGTATTTAATGTATGCATTTTGATGAGTTTGGACATATGCATATTCTCTCTGAGTCTACAGTGATTTACTGCCTTTCCTGCATCACAGTGTCTGTCAGATACCAGATAACTTGGGGTATCACTGACCTCATTCTCTGGCCTTTACCACTTACTAGTTTGGTTATCTTATATGCCACTTTCTTTCTCTGAGCCTCCAGTTTTCTTATATATTAAGTGATGGCAATAAGACCTGCTCCGCTTGTATGTGTTTGTGCTTTACAAATGTTAAATTGTGATATAAATGTGAAGGCTTATTATGTGGATACTGAAGATGAAGATGGGGGTGACGAAGACCAGCCTTCCCAGAAAACATTTTCCCTTTGGTTTCACAGACCAAGTTCTACCCATTTATTTACTCTGTCTCAGTACCTTGCCCTAACCCTTTCTCCCCTTCCAGAAAAAAAAAAAAAAACAAACACTTCTCTCTCTTCTCTAGTCACATTAAATCTGTTCACAACTCAGCCTTTATGTCAGAAAGACCACAACACTTAAATAATGACAAATTCTGGGTAGGTGATTATTGATGTCTGGTTTAAGACTTGCCCTCCTCCAACATCTAGGGATTATGAGAAAAAATTTAAATATATATATATTTTAAATGCACATATACACACACACCTACACACGCACACACACACACACACCCTTATGTTTAGTCTTGAAGACCAGAGTCTTTTTATTGCTGCATTATTTAATTATTCAGAATAGAAGTTGCCAGCTACGGGAAATGACTGCTTGCAACATGTAATTTGCCTTCCAAACAAGCTCATTTGGGCTTTGACATTTGACAGAGAAAGGTCTGGGAAGATGAGCTGTTCAGAAAGGGTGTCTGTGCATCTGACACCGCCTGAACTTTGGTAAGTTGATTTTTACAATCGCCAGATCATCAAAGGTTAAACTCATTTAAATTCTCCCTTTACTAGCAAAGAAAGAAAACAAAATGCCACAAGCTGCCTTAACCTGCTGTCCTCAACTGCATGCACTAGCTGGGGACTCAGGAAATTCTTAATGTCTGCAAAAGGTGCTGTGAAGTTGGTAAAGTTAATCTACCACAACCCCCCTGTGCACTTTCTGCATCCTTTTCTCCCTTTGGAAATCTAGAGATCTCTTGCTCTGTTGGATCTGTGTTATATAAACCCTCTCTCCCATCAGTATTCACCCAACACTCCCTTTCTCCCATTTCCAAATATCCTTGGGGTGGTTGATGGAACACCCCCAGAGCTGGGGACTGGGCACCTACAGCTGAGTGTGTGTCTTTGCCCAGGCCTCTGTCCTCATCTCTCCCACGATGCTGCACTAATCTGCTGACTAGTGTCCCTTCCCCATTTCACCCTAGTTCTGCCTCCACAGGCACACCGGAGCACTTTGATAAAGTGCTAATGTGACTGTTTCACTCGAGTGACCGCAAAAATTGCCATTATACAGCTGAATCCTGGACATAGGGTCTTTGTTTTATTAATTCACTTTACAAATAATTTTCTGGTACTCAATGTATGCTGGGCATTGTGCACGAGGTATCTGGGAGATATCGCAGTGATTAAAACAGCCAATGGTCTTAGCTCCCACAATAGATAAGTAAGTAAATAAGTAAACAACGCACAAATATATAGCTTCAAACTATCTGGTTAAAGAACAAACACTACTATAAGAGAGAATAAGATAGAACACCCAGCTTAGGCCGGTGTGAGGAGACCAAGGGAGGTCTTGTGGAGTCTGAGAGTGACAGTGTAAGTAAAGCCTGGAGCGTGAGTAGGGCATGAGAAAGCTCAAGGAGGACAGTGTGGCCAGAACCTACTGAGTGAGGGAGATGGGAAGGTGGACAGGTAGGCCAGGGCCTGGCCGCATCAGACCTTACAAGATGATAGTCCTCAGCCCTGATGTTCAGTGCTGGGGGGTTATGTCCTTGTTGCTGTTTTTTAAAAAAACTACAGATACCTTTTCCTTACTCCCAATCAATTCACTCTGAATCTTAGGGAGAGAGGCCTGAGCATCCTGCAGTTTGCAGAGCTCTCCAGGTGACTCCACTGTGCAGCCAGAGTTGAGAACACCTGCTGTAGTCTTTACGACTTGGCCAAACTTTCCTCCATGGTTTCACCTCTGTCTTGTCCATTAATTCCCTAACACTATTGTCATTTCTTCCTATTTGGTTTCCTCAGCATAACATTCAACTCCCCTTTCCCTATATAGGTTAGAGGAGTTTCTGTCTGCAAGTAACCCAAATCTTGACTAAGAATAGCTTAAATAAACAGAGGCTTATGTTAGTTACTCATGTTGCAAATGTCAAGCAGGTGTCGGCTAGCATTGGTTCAGGTGCTCACTAACACCAGGGCCTGCAAGTCACCCTTCCACGCAGGAAGAAGGAAAGAAAGATGGACCTCTGGTTCCTTTAATCGGGAAAACAAGTTTTCCTAGAAGCCCCACTCTGGAGACTTCACCTCTATCTCATTAGCCAAATCTGTATGACAAGCCATCCTTAGCTGCAAGAGAGCCTGGGAGAGTAAAGAGTGGGTTTGAGATGATCAACTTAGATCATGTTCCATACATAACTTTGGGCTTGGTGCTGGCACTCTATTAAAAGGAACAAGAGGGGATCCCTGGGTGGCGCAGCGGTTTAGCGCCTGCCTTTGGCCCAGTGCGCGATCCTGGAGACCCAGGATCGAATCCCACATCAGGCTCCCGGTGCATGGAGCCTGCTTCTCCCTCTGCCTGTGTCTCTGCCTCTCTCTCTCTCTGTGACTATCATAAATAAATAAAAATTAAGAAAAAAAAAGAATGTAAAAGAACAAGAGAAGTAGCTATTGTTCAGACAACAAAAACTATCTGCCACACGTGTTCTTAATCTGTTCAATGGACTCCTACCACCTCTCACTAAATGAAAATTGTGGTCCAGACAAGGAATGCTACACACTCAAGTTAACTTGTGCTAGAGGCTATGAGAGATGAAATGAAGTAGGAGTGGTTCTTGCACCTAAAGTGCTTATACTCCAGTTTGAAGTTAGAGACTTTTAGTGAGTGGTGAGTGGTGTGGGGCACATGGAGGCAAGGTAAAGGGCACAGGAATTGTGGTGTTTTATCAATTCAAGGACTTTGGAGAAGGAGGAGAACAGTGTAGGATTGGGGAGGAACCACCTCTTGAAAGGCCCTAGAAGATATGGGATCTAATAGGTCTTCTTAGGTAGGTAGAGAAAGAAAAAGGTCCAGACTGCAATGAACACAGCTCTGATCCCACTGCCAGTATCTCCATAAGTTTGGGAAGAGGATGAGTGGAAAGAGAGGAGCCAAAGCTCTGCCTGGACCAGGCGTTAAGATTGTTCTGGTTATTTTCAGCCTCCTCTGTGATCAGCACACACACATAATTCAGGAAGGGACTGCTCCTTCCAAATGATTCCTTTTGGACCATATGCTTGTATTTGGATCATATTCTCAGATGTCTCTGACATTTAAAAACAAAAACCTATTCTAAATTTTTTTCTGCTGTAAATAGTGGAGTAGACAATAGGCTCTCACTCCAGAGAAATGTATTTGCTTTGCAGCATCTACTTTCAGCTCCTGACCCTAGACTTAAATGTGGATACAAATTGATAGCATCTTTGGATAATTCTAACTACAATAGTAACTACCATTGTATGCATTATTTCGTTAAATTTTCATAACCTGAAGAGGTAGATTTCATTATTATCCCTTTCATTATTATCACTTCTTCACTTTTCAGTTGAAGAAGTGGAGGCACAGAGAGGTGAGGTAAGTCTAACTGGAGTGGTCAGGACTAGCATCTAGCCAGTCTGGCTCCAGAGTCTATGCTCTTAAGTAGTATTCAACTTTCTTCCATAAACACATTATAGTGTGTGGCCTCTCAATTAGAAATTTCTTCCCCATACCACCTTAGATCAGGCTTTTTGTTGTCCACACTAAACGCAAGACTATTACAGTCCTCCTGTCCTAGCCACTATGTAATCAGAGGCCAGCAAAGTGAGCTGCGATGACCCATGAATAGTCTTAAGAACCAGTTGTTATCTCTCCCTCCTACCCCTTCTTCCCATGTTCTCTCTGTTCCCTTATCTATCCCTTCCCTTGGCACTGCCTCCAGCCCCATGGCTGCCTCTACAATTGAACTGAATTTGGCTTTCACAGTTTTAAACCATTATGCTTTAAATGATAGGGATGGTCTGGCTTTCCCACTCTGCCCTCAACCTGGATCTCCAGGAAGCTTTGTGTAATTTTATGAAGCCAGTTCAAGGCCCCATGACCCCAATTTGAGTGTCAACTATGTCTAATGCAGCCCCTCGAGAAGGGGTGCCATCTGCCTTTCAGTTTTGCTGTACAGTACTGTCTGTGTTTGTTGTCAGTGTTCATGGAGTTCTTGCTTTGTACTGAGCACTGAGCTAAGCACTTGATGTGGTTTGTCTAACGTAATCTACCCCTTCCCAATCCTGTAGGCTGTGTGTACCTCTATTGTACAGAAAGTTTCAATCACCTGTGTAGGGTCACACTACTAAACGTGGAAAAGTAGAGCTTGAATCCATGTCTAACGAAGAGCACATAGCTCTTTTCTAGGGCTTCACAGAACAAGCCAAAATCCTCCTTCATGTCAATCCTTCAAATGTTTGTTGACAGTTCTTACATTTTCCAGAGTCTCATCTAGTGTCAACAGCCAAAGTTCCAACTGCCATTCTTCTTTGCCACGATTTCACCTTCATCTTCCCATCTCTATCTCTACTCAGTGTGTCCAATGTTAATCTACTTTTATAATTGGTGTAGACCTGTATTCACTGTTCCAGGTGTGGTCTGATTACACAACATATACAGTTGGCCTATCACCTCCTTCATCTTTTATGGTCTACTTCTGGCAATGAAGCCATACATTATTTTGGCAGCCTCTACAACCCCAATCAACAGAATGACTCCAGAGGGAAATTGCTTCTGAATGCATCTGCTATTTATTAACTGTGAAAATAGCTAAAGTGAGTGGAAGTAGAGGGGATACTTGGAGAAAAGATGCCCAGTGAGGAAGACTGTTAGAAGACCCTTTGTGTTGGGAGTGGTGGTGGTGTTGACCATGGATGCATTGGCTTGGCTCATAGGTGAAATATTAGCCCACACCTAACTGCCAAGGACCAAGCTTTTTCCTGGAAATTCCTCAGGTGGAAAGGCCATCTTGATGCCATCAGATGTGCTTACCTTTGTGTGCTGCTCAGCAGTTAGTGTTTTTGATGCTGGGCCCCCTTGGTCCTTGTGATCCTGTGACATAATGGAATCAAATTAAAGGCCCATTTACCAGCTTTATTGTCGATTATTTATAATACTCTGATTCCAAAGTGCCTCTTTATAGAGTGCTTAAGCTGCCATCACTGGATAGAGCTTGCCATAAATGCCTTCACATGCACAGCACATTATGTTCCTTAGCCGCAGCAAAAAGGGAAAAGATTATTCTCAATTATTTCATATAGTCTATTTTATTGTTTTATTGTAATAAACTGCCATACCTTACACCACTTTAAAATCAATAGTTTGCATTAAAAATAATGAAACGCAGCTATTAATCTTGCTTAGCATTTCTGCTATTACTTTCTGATAGTGAATCTGTAATATAGAGAAGGTAATAATTATTCACTTCCAATCAATAGGAACATTTTCAAATGCTCCTATGTGTCCCGCTGCTATTGCATCAATGGAAGCTGATGACAATAGGGGCATAGATCTAAAGACTCCTGGTTGGCATGAAGCTCTTCATGTCTGCCCTGCACCTATATAGACCTTCCCCAACTCTCAGGCCATCCTTTTTAATTCCTTGAGATACTATGATAGGATTGTTAAGTACCCGGGCTGAGGAATCAGACAAGGCTCAATTGTTAATTCTAACACTCACCAGTGCTATGTCACCTCTGGCCTGCAATTTAGCCATTCCCTGCCTCAGTCTCCTCATCTAAAAAAAAAAAAAAAAAAAAGGAATGGATAATGTCTGCTTTGCAGGGTTATTGTGAATATCATATGCAACATTTCACAGGACATGCTTATCACAGTATCTAAATTTTAAGCCCACTAGAAATGATAGCTACTATTATTATGCTCTGTACACTGGTTTTAATGAATAACTTGATAGATAGCTGTTGTTTCCTGAAGAGTTAGTAGCAAAGGCAAGTGGAATGGCTGCTGCCATTTCTATCCTCATACTTCTTCATCTCAACCTGACATAAGAAGATCCAGCTGTGCTTTGTGCTGGTACTCAGCATCTGGACTTGAAGCCCTGACAGAAGAAATTGAGCCATCAATTTGGTTGTGTTGCAAGAGGCCTTTTAACTCCCAACCCTTTGCTTTTGAGCAAAGTCTCTGTGGAGACAGTATTGGAGTGAATACATGCTTTTGTCAGTAAATAGTCTTTGATCAACACTCAAGTCAAATATAAGAAGAGTGGAGATGGTGATGCTTAAAGCTGTAATTGATGGCATGGCTTTTCCTATCCTGTTTAATTTAATTCAACAACTGTTTATTGAACAGCTAACATGTGCCAGAAGAAAGCCTAGGTGTTGAATGGTAAAGAGATTCAAAGATTAATAAAGCATAATATTTGCTGTCAAAATATGTTAAAATCTAGACAAAGAGACACATGTCACCTGAATAACATGAATTCAGAGTACAGAAAGAAAGATGGATTCTCTCTGGTGGGGAGAGGTTATTTCAACTCAAGCACAAGTGAGTAAACCTTCACAGGGAAAATGGAGGAAAAAGAATATTCTAGGGAGAAGGAACAACAAAGGCAAATGCCAAAAGGTGAACAAGCATATATCTTAATATAACTCTACAAGCATAAAATCTTTCTAGATTCCCTGCTGCCTAAAACATATCTTGGAGCTCTAGTCTCTTTGCCTGAGTTTTTACTCCATTCACTATATTTTCCTGTACACTCTAGCCTCCTAAAACTACAATACAAAATATTTGTACCTTTTGAACATGATGACCTCTGTTTCATGCCTCTATAAGCTTGCATTTACTGTCTCTTGGACTGAAAATTGATTTATCCACGTTAAAAGCCATTCTCCTGGAAGACTGAGATCAAACATTACCTCCTCTATGAGCCTTTCCTGATACTCTCAGATCATATCACACTGTGTCACAATTCTTTGTTTGCATGTCTAATGCCATCTTGAATGGATAAATGAATGATGAATGGATGGAAGAATGAATGAATACACATGTGAGTGAAGGAATGAATGATATATCATGTATAATATATTCGGAAAATGTATCATGTATAATGTATTCGGAAAATGGCAAATGTGGCAGGATTGGACCCCCAAATATGGTCTATTTGGGGGTCCAGTGAACTGTACTTATATGACAGGCTAAAATTTAGATTTTATTGGGCATAGATTATGTAAATAAATGAATCATCCCCCGATAAGATTAATCTAACAAGGGCATGCAGAAAATTTTGGCAGCAAAGAAACTAGAGGCAGAGAGATAACTCTAGATGGTTAGATACCAAAATGAAATAGTTATAGCTGGAATGAAGAGAAGAAAATGGGAAATATTTTCAGAGAAGGAAAGCAGAAGTTGGCAATGGATTGATTCAAAAAGGAACAAGGAGTAAATCTCAAATCCATCTTCTTACTGCAAACACTGTTGGGAAGGGATTCCTCTCCCTACCCCACTCTGCTTTAAAGAAAGAGTGACTAATCTCTTTAGCTGAGACTCTAGGACAGAGATAGAGAGAATATACCCCAGGGCAGGGCCACTGGGTTATGCTCAAAACTGTCATGCAGTCCATTCTTTTTGTTCATTGCAGCCCAGATCAATAAGTTAACAGATCAAGCTTGCAACTTCCCCTTCTCTCTCCTGTCAGGAACCCTAGGACCTTGGTACTCAAAATGCAGTCTGTGAACCCGCTGCAGCAGGGACAGGGAGCTTGTAGAAATGTAGATTCTTGGATCCCATTCCAGGCTACTAACTCAGAGTCTGCATTTTGACAAGATGTTAAGGGATTCCTATGCACATTCACGTTGGAGAAATACTGCTCTAGGAAATCGTCCCTTCAGTGTCTGATGGCCAGAGAACAGGACTCTCAACCTGGGCTGCATACTAGAATCACCTAGGGAACTCTTAAACCTCCTCATTCTCTAGGCTGCATCCTAGACCCATTAAGTAAAAATCTTTGGGGGTAGGACCCAGGTAGTAAAAGCTACCCAGGTGATTCCAATATACACTCAAGATTAAAAATTACTAGACTCAAGGTAAGGTTTAGATTTGTACATTATGAGAGAAATAATCTCCTTTTCTCCTCCCCCATCCCATCCTGGTCCAGTTTAACGAAGAGATCAGATTTAGGTTTCTGGCACAGGCCTTGCTGGAAAGAAAGTGAAAGTTTGATTTCCGACTTGCTGTCATTGTTTATGTGTTCATTGCCCTTGGGAATTCTTGCAAGGAAAAGGAATAGTTGGAGTCAGGTAGGATTCAGGTATTCCATCTGTCTCCTAGCCAAACATTATTTGATAGTGCTCTAACATTTAACCATTATTAAGATGGAGTTTGGGGGATCCCTGGGTGGCGCAGCGGTTTGGCGCCTGCCTTTGGCCCAGGGCGCAATCCTGGAGACCCGGGATCGAATCCCACGTCGGGCTCCCGGCGCATGGAGCCTGCTTCTCCCTCTGCCTGTGTCTCTGCCTCTCTCTCTCTCTCTGTGTGTGACTATCATAAATAAATAAAAATTAAAAAAAAAAAAAGATGGAGTTTGGACCTCCATATTAGTGAGGAGATAAATGCCATTGACCAAAACAGAGGACATAGAACAGCTTAGATTAAGGAGGAAACTTTAAATGGAGAACATCTGTCTCCTCTCTTTGTGAACACACATCAGACATTCTCCACTGATTGTTCCACACTGTAGTTTTCACCCGTTGATTTCAGTGGTTGAGTCCCCCACACCTCCTTCAATATCATAGAAGAAACTATCTGACCAGAGGTTTGATTTAGTCCATATTTCATACAATGAAGCAGTAATGAAAAAAAAGGGGGGGACATTAATTCTCTGTGATGATATCAAGAAAAGGAGAAAAAAATATTATTCTGTGGCATTGGTTTTATTGTACTAATACAGGGCAAGCATTTATCTGAGTCAGGAGCTGCAGCTGCTGCTTAGAAACCACCGTGATAATGAAGACCAGATTGAATTATCTTCAGCCATGATTAAAGATCAAAGAAGATTTTTTTTTTTAATAAACCCAGTCTTGTTTTTCATTGTCAAAAACGGTTTAGGTTAAGTTATATGGCTAAATAGAGAGATGGGAAACTGAAAGCCTTTTCAACAAATAAGCCAAACAGGAGAGAATTATAGAAATCACCAAAGGTGGGTGGTGGGTGGCCAGGTGGATGGGTATCTAGATAAAAAAAGAGCAGTGTCGTTGGTACACAGAACCTTTTGAAGGGCAGTCAGGGGACATGGCCTGGTCTCTTGCTGCTGGTAATCATATGTAAATGAGACTTAATAAGTTCTGGTGAAAATCCCAAGCATGAGTTTCTCTCAGGTCAAAAGAGTATACATAGCTGAGTCACTCAGACACTCGTATAGAAATAAGAAAGCTCCCGTTGAAGCTACCCACTTACAAATTCTGCACATAAGAGCTGAGACACACTGAGTAATAGAACGATTCGCCTTGCAGACTTGATCCAAAGAGTTTCCTCAGAAAAGGTATAACAAAGCCGTGAGAGAAGGAAAAGCGTGTGGTAGCTGGAGCAATAGGCATTAAGACTTTTCATGCTATGAATGGAGAAACTAGGCCCAGGAAAGTTAAATGATTTGTTCAAGGCCACATAATGCACTTGCAGAACACCGAAGTGTTTTCTACCTACTGATTTAGAAGGATCCGAGATGGAGTTCATGGGCCGGTCTCCAGATACCTCTTGGCACATGGAAAAATACCTGATGCTATCTTCCTAAATATATGCCATAAATTACTAATTTACAGCTAGCATTTATATGCTAAATTACTTAAGCACATATAGGGTAAACTTATGTGAGTCTAACTCTCCAATAATTTCATGTGAGAAATGTGCCCATTTGGTTGACTTGGGTTGGTCACTCCTGACTCCATTAAATACAAAACTCAGAGATCCCATTGGTTACCACTCTGAAAAACAAACAAAAAAACATAAAAAGAAATAAAAAGAAAGAAAAGAAAAATCATAATAATAATGTCAGCTTTCACTTTCTGAATACCTCCTACATTCATATACATATTGAATTAGATGCTCTAAATATTTATTTAGCTTATTTGATTAACTGATTTAAATAATGACCTTAGAGGGCAATAAGGAGTCTAAGGAGCAGAGATATTTACTAATTTGTTCAAGAAATTTATAGAGCTGGAGTTTAAATCCCTCTTACTCTCAAAAACCTATGACTCTTTTCACAGTACATTGTTTCTTCCAATTAATGTAATAATTCTTAACATTGGCATGGTGGGGGAATAGATATTTTACACAACCCTTTGTGAGTATG
Organism: Canis lupus familiaris; assembly: GCF_011100685.1. NCBI lineage: Eukaryota > Metazoa > Chordata > Mammalia > Carnivora > Canidae > Canis > Canis lupus. The sequence goes on along the minus strand of NC_049232.1, from coordinate 71,601,376 downwards.
AGATACTCTCTCAAAAAAAAAAGCTTTTTCTCCCATGTATAAAACTGGATGAAATTTCAGGGTGTTTCTTGACCCCCCTAAATCCATATAGAGTTCCAAATTAAGAAGCCCATCCCCATAGACTTAAAGAAGTAATAAGTAGGAGTGAGAAGGAAAGAGGACAAACAAGAAAACTTGCACTCTTTGGAGCAACTGTATTTCTGAAATTTGGTTCTCTTAAAATTGCTTTTTAAATTAACATGTAATATACATATATTTGCATAATTGCAAGTTAGTGCTTAAATACTGCTATCAGCCAAACCTATCTGGAAAAAAAAAAATCACTGCCACTTAGACTTCTGTGATGTCATGGTTATTGTCCATGAAAACCCACACCATGTTGTAGCTGTGAAGTGGCCTGAACTATGCTGATATCAACAGCGGTCATTTCCTGCCCATAAGATCATACTGTCATCACACTCTTCGTTGTAATGAGGCATGCTTTATGACAGTGCAGTGGTTTTGTTTTTGATGGATGCTCTCTGAATATAGTGCCTTTTAAAATGTGCTAGTGTCTAGTGTCCTATATTTCTCTTGATTAATTTGAAATAACGCAGCCTTCCATGTATATACAATCAACCCATAATGTATAATGGCCCTTCCCATCAGCGGCACAGGGCATTGACTTTCCCTGATTTCATGGACATTCAAATGCACTTTGTAACTTCGCTTTAACCATTCTGCTTTACTCTGTGCATTCTATTTAGATTTTTTTTCTCAAGGATGTCCTTCCTTTCCATGTTTTTCTGCTATCATTTGGATTAATTCAATCAATTTGCAATTAAGAAGATTTTCACTTGATGTGGACTCCACAGCCTTATAGCCACTGTTGGAGATTGAGGCTTTAATAAGTATAGACATAGGAGAAGGGAAAATGTTGGCTTGGAATTTTGGAATTGCACCTTGTACTATTTAGGGGATATTTTGATCAGTGATATTTGTATGACTTGATCTTTATATTATCAAAAGACATTAATGCATTCAACTGACATATGCATTGAGTTTTTAATACGTGCTTAGTCCTATGGAGCTAGCCCACGGCACACAGCCCCAGATAAGATCATTAACATTAGCTGAATGAGTCAAAGAATACCCAAGATCACTTAATGACGAATGGCTAAAACAAGAATATGGCTTGATACCATATTCTGTGTTCTTTTCAAAAAATCTTTCTGTCTTTGAATTTTTTGTGTGTCCAGATATGGTCTGAGGATAAAAATTTGCAGATAAGTGTACTTTCATTCTCAGGGAGTTGATGTTCAATCAAAGTTAGAATCAATCAAACCCCACAATAAAAACAGATGACATAACAAAATTAGGTTGAAAAGGGACTTTTTAAAAAGATTTATTTATTGGGATGCCTGGATGGCTCAGTAGTTGAGCATCTGCCTTCTACTCAGGGCGTGATCCCGGGGTCTGGGATATAGTCCCACATCAGGTTCTTTGTGGGGAGCCTGCTTCTCCCTCTGCCTGTGTCTCTGCCTTTCTCTCTCTCTCTGTCTCTCATAAATAAATCTTTTTTAAAAATTTTTTTTATTTGAGAGAGAGAAAAAAAGAGAGTAGGGGTGGGAAGCAGAGGGAGAAGGAGAGAATCTCAAGAAGATTTCCCACTGAGCTCAGAGCTCCATATGGGGCTTGATCCCACAACCCTGAGATCATGACCTGAGCTGAAATCAAGAGTTTGATATTTAACTGACTGAGCCACCCATGTGCCCCGAAAAAGGGGCTTTTTTAAAAAAGATTTTATTTATTTATTCATGAGAGAGAGAGAGAGAGAGAGAGAGGCAGAGACACAGGCAGAGGGAGAAGCAGGCTCCATATAGGGAGCCCAACGTGGGACTCGATCCCAGGACTCCAGGGTCATGCCCTGGACTGAAGGCGGTGCTGAACCGCTGAGCCATCTGGGCTGCCCAAAAAGGGGCTTTTTAATGCCTCTGGATCTAAGGAACCAATAAATATCTCATTCTAGCTAACCACCGTGATCTCACACTGAGGCCAAAGTTATTATATTAACATGTAACAAAACTCAGATCAGTAAGAGGTAAGGAGCAGTTTGTAGAGTGTTTCTGGACAAGGCTGCCTGTACTTCTCAGAGACAGTCTCTAGATATGGTCAAAGAGGTATGTAGCTGTGGCCACTCCAATAGTCAGTTTATGATTAAGAAATGGGGCCAGTGTGGGGTGCCTGAATGACGCAGTTGGCTAAGCAGCTGGCTCTTGATTTCAGCTCAAATTGTGATCTTGGGGTCCTGGGATTGAGCCTCGCATTGGGGCTCCCTGCTAAGTGGGAAGTGTGCTTCAGGATTCTTTCTCTCCCTCTGCCCCTCCCTACACCTCAAATAAATAAATAGATCTTTAAAAAAAATAGATGTGGGGCCAGATTTAGGATAAAATTAACACTGTAGAAGGTAGATCAAATTAACAGGAAGAAATCAGGGCCTTGGTGACATGATAGAGCCAGTGAATCAAACCAAGCTGAAGTCCACCCTACTTCTACCAACCTGCTGGCAATTATGATTGAGCTATGTGTCCCTTACAATCAAACCTCATCCTGTGGCGCCTGAATGGCTCAGTTGGTTAATCATCTGCTGTGGTTAAGTGTCTGCCTTTGGCTCAGGTTATGATCCCAGGGTCCTGGGATGGAGCTCCATGACAGGCTCCCTGCTCAGTGGGGAGTCCGCCTCTCCCTCTGTCCTTCCTCACTTGGGCTCTCTCTCTCTCTCATAAATAAATAAATAGAATTTTTTTTAAAACACCTCATTCCTAAAATATACCAATTTTGTGCTACTCCTTGACTCACGGCTCCCAAATTGGTTCCGCTTATGTTCAGTGACTTTTTAAATCTTGCTCAAGAACTATTTCTTTAGTTTTTTGGTCCTAATCCCTATCTCAGAGATGTTCGAACAAAGTCCACCAAGGGAGGATGAGTCAGTGACCATTCCATTCATTGCCATTTTTCTGATCCCTCTCTTCCTCCCCAGAGTCTCTTCTCTTGTGCTTCAGCCAACACCAGATGTTCCTATGGACAGTAATTCATGTAAATAAATGCCTACTTTATTTGCTTCCTAAATTGTTTCTCTAATAAGTATCTATGTCCCTGGATTGAGCCCTCTGGATGTGTTAGACCTCTAAGTTCCAAGGACTTGGCTGGAAAAGGAGCCTCTGGCCCTTGCTCCCTACAAAAACCCTATGAGAGACAATAACATTTTTAAAGAGTTCATCACAGAATGTGGGCTTTAGTATCACACAAATCGTGATTTTTGTCTTGACACTGACACTATGTCACCCTGGGCAAGTTGCTTAGCCAACAGATTTCTCAGCTTTCCCCTTTGTAAAATGGGTATGAGTGTTACAATCCACACTTCAACTAAAAGTGGTGAATATTAAATAAGATTATGTAAATTAAGAGCTTAGCAGAATTCCAGGCACATCAAAGACCCTCAGTGAGTAATAGTTATGATGGGTATCTTTCAAATGATTCCTGCTTCCTGGCACTCAAGTCCTTATGTAATCCCCTTCCTTAGTGAATCACTTCTAGAAAATAGAATACAGCAAATATAATGGAATGTCACCGCTATGGGTAGATTATGAAAGGCTGTGATTTCTATCTTCGGGCTCTCTCTATTGCCTCCTCATCTTACACATGTTGATGAAGCCAGCTACCATGTTGGAGAGGTTCCTGCAACAAGGAACTGAGGGTGACCTCAGGCCAACAGCCAGCAAGAAACTGAGGCCTTCAATTCAACATCCTATAAAAAATTGAATCCTACCAACAAACACTGAGTGATCTTGCAAAGGGATCTTTCCCTAATCAGGCCTTCATTTTTTTTTAAAGATTTTATTTATTTATTCATGACAGACACAGAGAGAGAGAGAGAGAGAGAGAGAGAGAGAGAGGCAGAGATACAGGCAGAGAAAGAAGGAGAAAAGCAGGCTCCATGCAGGGAGCCCGACGTGGGACTCGATCCCAGGTCTCCAGGGTCTCCAGGATCACACCCCGGCCTGAAGGCGGTGCCAACCCACTGGGCCACCGGGGCTGCCCCCAATCAGGCCTTCAAATGAGACTACGGCCCCAGTCAAGAGTGTAATCACAGGATGTAGGAACAAGAAGCAAAGAACCTATCAAGCCATGTCCTGATTCCTGACCCCCAGAAACTGAAATAATAAATGTGTGATTTTTTTGAGCCTATAAATTTGGGGATCATTTGTTATTCATTGATAGATAATATAGTAGCTTTGAGGCTATTACCACTACACTATTCCTCCTGCTACTTCTGCTGCTGCTGTTACTGCGAACAGCAGACAGATGAAAAGCCTATCCCCAGGGTTTCAGGACATACTTGAAGAGTTATCCAAATCTTCTGTTTGTCATAAATTCACTCAAAATTTCAAGATTTGCTTTCTACTCTTTAACATGTGCATGATTCTTTAAAACAAAACAAAACCAAAAACGAAATACCTACCAGTTAAATGTATTAATTTCCCCAACCCAAAATATTTAAATAAGATAGTTGATTTAGGACCTTTTGTCTTATTCATTTCTATCTAGGCATCCTTTACCCCTACTATGTTACCTATCACCCAACTCAAACAGATGCATCGTGAGAAAATTGCCAGTCTACACTTAAAACTGGTTTTGATGGTAGGACCAGAGACTGAACCTATTGTCTTCATCTCTAAAGTAGAGATAATTCCTCTATCCTCAGAGTGTAGTTTTGAGGCTATAGTGAGAGAATATTTATCAAGTGCCTGAGCTGTAAGTGTCAACAAATGTATCTTTCATTTCAAATCTCTCTTATGCATGAATCACAGTATCTTGGAACATTATGGATCTTAATCTGCCATAGGAAATTACACTGAGAAATAACAAAACTATATCAAAAGTGAAAAAGGAAAATAAGTAACTATAAATTCACAACAAACTCGTTTTTTAGGTTATCATGGGACTTCATTTCATCAGGGTTCTACAGACATATCTGTGTATTCTTTTTCCTCAGGGGAAATATAACAGGTTCTTTCTCCTCTGAGGGTCTGGGGTGGCCACACATAGAGATGTTTAGACAAAATCTGCCTAACATCTGCTGGGATTTCATGACCTCAGATCGAATGCAAGGAAGTAAAGATGGGGTAGCAGCTGAGACATTGTATCCAGTAAGGGGAGCAGACCAATCAATACAAAGTGCCCAGGGTCCTCTGGAAACAGGTCTTAGGTTTTCCACCCAATAGGCCCCATAAGTCCAGTTACCCACATCCCAGTCAGCCTCCTATGCATGGTATGACCACAATAAATGGTCTTGTTTTCTGGAAAAAGGGAATAATGGCAGAAGCTAGCCAGTGTTGTATAGCTTGGTGCTCTTCCAGCTTCATATACAAATCACCTGGAGATTTTGTCAAATTGCAGATTCAGATTCAGTAGGTCTGGAGTGGGCCTGAGACACCTCTGCCCCTGAAATGCTTCTAGGCTTCCAGGTGATGCTGAATAGCTGGTCCATGGATCACATTGTGAGTAGTAAAGGTGTAGTGGAAAGGGTATGGGCTTTGGAACCAGACAGATTTGAGTTTGAGACCTAGCTCAATCATGTATTAAGGGAGTGGCCTCAGGCAAATCACTTGATCACTCTGAACCTATTTCCTCACCTGCAAAATGATTTGATTTATCTCCCAGGATTTTTGTAAAAGTTAAAGGGGAAAAAACATGTTTGTAAATGCTTAGCAAAATATTCTAGCATGGTAAATCATAGGGCGAGGAAAACCAAGCCTCCTCTGCTCTTATTTCGGCCAGCTCCTTTAGTAGCCGATCTGCATGGTCACCTCCAGGACATTGAACCCGCTATGTTCATGTCCAGGGCTCGACCTGCTCCTGAGGAATAAGCACATCCGGGCATCTTTTGCCTCCTTGGAGAAATACAAGCCAAGTCGGTATATCTACCCTACTTCATGCATGCCAATAGCTGAGTGAATATCTTGTGCCATAACTTCCTCTGTAGACTCAGCCACCTCAAAGTTAAGGAAAGGAGTTAAATAGAACAGATTAGATTTCTAAGCCTCCGGCTGCAAGTAGGCTTTTACCAGAGTTCATCATTGGGAGGTGTGGCGTACTGGTTCAGCTGTTAATAAAGAAGAGCTATGGGGCACCTGGATGGTTCAGTAGGTTTGATGTTGAACTCTTGGTTTTGGCTCAGGTCATGATATCATGGGTTGTGGGATCAAGCCCTGTACGGGGCTCTGTGCTCACTGGGGAGTCTGTTTGAGACTCTCTCCCTCTCCCTAGGCCCCTCCCCCAACTTGCTCTCTCTCAAATAAATAAATAAATCTTTTTTTTTTTTAATAAAGAAGAGCTTTGTCTCCCATATGGATATTTTCCTTATGTACATAGTCACCTCAGTTGAGTGTCACCAGGTTGTGTGAGCAGCAGGCCAGACTTTGAGCATTTATCCAGTTCTTGGTATAATACATTTCAAATTTGCAAAACGTCACTCTGATCCCTTAATTGTAGCTGCCATCATCCTACTACCACCATACTCCTGCTATCATCATCATCATAATCATCATCGGCCCCAGCAAGACTCAGACCCAATTTTGTTCAGTTCAATTTGAATTGAATTTGCTGAATGTCTGCAATGTGCCATATGGTGTGGTCTTGTCCTCTACATTTGTGTTGTTGGATGGAGCAGGTCTGTTTGAATGCTCTGAGTGCATTGGACATACCGATATTAGATATTGGGGATGAAGAGATATGAGAAGCAGCTTAACTCAGGCACTGGAGCAAACTTGAGTCTCAAGTGGTAATCCCCATTGGTGAACCCAGCTTTAGGAAGCAATGAGAGAGGAGGGCCAGGAAGCAAGGTTGAGTACATCCTCATCTCAGTGAGGTCTCCCCTAGCTTAGAGCAGTGGTGTGGAAGGGGGATGGTGTTACCATAGACACCGGCAGCACCAGGAGATCTGCTCATACTACCAATGGGCTTCTTATCTACTTTGGACGTTATCTGAAATTAAAATCATACCTGACATATGAGGCCCTGGAAGAAATGCATCGTGCTCTTCCACCTGAGATTATCTCAGCCTAGTTCTTTTGCAGTAAGAAGGACTTGACAGCGTGTTCAATTGCCCTTCCTGGCCAGAAAATGGTCTTTCTGTAGGCCATGGCTTTGGAAGAGAATTCTTCTGAGAGTGGCTGTCCTGGAGAGAAAGTGAAGCACTGACTTTTGTTTGGAAGATCATGTCTGTGTCCGTGTAAATGTCGTCCTGTCCTCCTCAAGCTTCACACAGAACTAGCTACCAAGCTGCCTATTTACAATCACATTTTCTAAGGAAGTCCTGCCAAAACTATAATACATACAGAATGAGTAATCCCGCTCTACAGTTGAGGATACTGCACCTCAGATGGTGCAGGAACTTTAAAATATGTACAAACTTTGCATACTTACTCATGTACTTTGACTCCATCTCAATGCCTTTATCTTTAGGATCAAATAGTAAATATTTCAGGCTTTGTGGCCCATCAAGTCTCTGTAGCAACTACTCCATCTCTGTTGCTACAGCATGAAAACAGCCATAGACGATGCATAAACACATGAATGTAGCTGTGTTCTGGCAATGTTCTCCTGTGTCTATTTATAAAACAGGGAGCCGCCTACAGGCAAGAATTGTGTGACCTCTGTTCTAGAATGCTCTCTGGACTCCCACCCTTGATACCTGGCGATAAGCCAGGGAAATAGGGAAATAAACATCTGTGGCCTCTGAGTTCCCATTCTGTCCAATAAATACCTTGTGACCAAAGCCTGGTCTCATGTCCTAAATCTCATGCTGTGGTATTTTTCGTGTCAGCTATGGCCCACATCAATCACTGACTATGTCATATCCTTTCATTGGGGCATGTACATCATGGAGGAACACAGCCCACATGCTCCTTACTTAGCTTCAAGGTATGACCCATTATTTAGTTTTAGGACTCCTTCTATAATATAAATAGAGACTTTGGAGTCCATCGAGTTAAATAGTGGATCCAATCTTCAATCACAGTTTCGGAAAAATACAGACATGCTTTTTTCTTCTGGGCAGTTTTCCTATCGACCCTCCGTAAAAGCAAAGAGCAAAATATTAAGTCGTAACTCAGGGAAAGCATTTCTGCCATGGGCTGAGATAATGTGACTCAGGTATTTCCTTTCCAGTAGAGACTAGAGATGAATGGATAGTTAGCATGTCTATTAGACTTTCTCTATCAAACATCAGATATCGTAAACGAGCTTCTGAAAAGTGCTGGCTCTCATTCGATTCACAATAAAATCCTCTAACAAGAACTTAGAGTGCAGATAATCTCCATTGTGGATTAAAGTAAAACCCATAGATTTGGCCGCTGTGTGATACAGAGAGGTAAAGATGCCATCCTTCTGGGAACACTTAAGAATGGATCATTTACTGCCTTCTGAGAGAAACAGCCAAACCACTTGAGTACAAATATGATCAGACTATTATCCTCTCATTGGATGCCTTGGCATGGGGTGGTCTTTGGAGACCATACTCAATAGAAACTAGTGGGTGCTAGAATCCAAAAAGAATGATGATCCGAGAGTTGAATAGGAAGCCCAGTCAAGATGCGGAAAGAGAAGTTTTGAGAAAATGCCAGAAATTGATTTTATTGTTTATGCACGATATCAGTGGTATGGTGAAGTGTGGGCCAACCTCACCTAAAGAGCCAAAATAGAAAGACGGTGGGTTTGTTTGGCTAAAGCTATGAAAATGGGTAAGGTTTTTAATTAGTGAAAATCAGCTTGTACTCCAGAAATTTTGGTGAAAGTACAATACAACCATATGTGAAAGAAACTTTGTCAACTTTTCTGTGAGAGACAAACCCAAGAACCAGGAATCCAGCCTCCCAGTCATTCATTCAAATTCATGCATGCATATTCTTACTCATTTATGCATGTAAGCATTCATCTGTTTTTGGACTAGTTTGCATAGTAGGCTCCTATAGTATTTTTGAATGCATAAGTACACAAATTCATTAATTCATCCATGCACAAAGTCACTTATTCACGCATCCATGCAAGTTGGATTCAACTCCGTCATTTATGGGTTCTTAAAAGTATTCATTAATCTGTTCAACAAATTGCCATTTAAGACTTGCCATATGAAAGGCACTGAATTAAGCCATGTGTGGAATGAAGATGATTCCCCATCTTCATGGAATGTGCACTTAAGAGAGAGAGGGGACAAAAAAAGCAAAACAAAACAAAACAAAAAAACCCAGGAGCATAAAAAAAATATATTCACGCAAAACAAAACAAAGACCCATAAATACAAAAAAATATAATATCATAGATATTAGATCAATTAAAAGATATGGGTTGCAAGTAAAGCATTGTGGAAGGTCACAAGCAGGGAAGATTTACTTCCATTTGGGGCAGAGATATGGGGGGTGAGAAGAGTATCATTCCCCAGGAGGTGGTCTTTAAGCTGAAGCAGGATGAGTAGACAGGATGCGGACAGGGTCTGCTAGGTCGGGGGAACCATGAGTTGATAAAGTACACTGGGTCTGCTGAGGGGGACAAAGGCGCTCTGTACAGTGGAGCACAGGGACCCAAGACACATGGGACGCTAACAGAGGCCTGCCAGACGGGAGAGCCAGCCCATGAGGGACCTTGAATGCCAAGCTAAGGATTTAGGACTTTATCCTGTAGATGGTAGTGAGCTGCCGGAGGATTTGGGAGAGGAATCATACCATCAGGAATGGACTTCAGGAGGTTTTCTTTGGCGGTCATGCACAGAGAGGCTGCAGAAGAGCTAAGAAGGTATTAGGGGAAGATACTGACAGCCAGACCTGGAGCCATGAAAAAGGAGGAGGGGTGTGTGTGTGTGTGTGTGAAAGAGAGAGTGTATGAGAGTGTATGAGTGTGTGTGAGGGTGGGTCAGAGTGAGGGTGACTGTGAGGATGTGAGAGAGTAGGAGTGTGTGTGAAAGAGGGCAGGTGTGAGGGTATGTGAGAGTGTGGGTGTGAGTGGGTGCGAGCAGGAGGGTGTGTGTGAAAGACTGTGACTGTGAGTGTAAGAGTAGGAGATAGCACGTGTGAAAGTGTGTGTATGAGTGTGTGTGTATGATTGTGTGACTATCTGGGGAACGGAGAGTATGTGTGAGTGTGTATGGGTGTGTGAGTGTATATGGGAAGCAGCTGAGAGTACGTGTGAGTGTGTGTATGAGTGTGAGGGTGAGCGTGTGAGGATGCACGAGGGAGGCAGCGTGAGAGTCTGAGTGGGCGTGCATGAGTGTGCCAGAATGTGAGCCTCTGAGTGTGTGTGAGAGTGTATGTGAGTGTGCAAGACTGTGGGGGAGGGCACGTGGGCGTGGGAGTGGGGCGGGGAGGAAGGCAGAGAGGGAAGGGGGCGGTGGGGGGGCGCCCGGGGCTCCGGGGAGGAGGGAGCCGAGGAAGAGGTGAGCGCTGCGAAGGGGGATGAGGGTGTGGGGCCCGGATCACACTCTGCGGCCCTAGATCCTCGGTCCTTGGTCCTGGGTCCTGAGTCCTCGGTCCTCGGTCCTCGGTTGTTGGTCCTGGGTCCTCGGTCCTGGGTCCTTGGTCTTTGGTCCTGAGTCCTGGGTCCTTGGTCCTGGGTCCTGAGTCCTGGGCTCTGGGTCCTGGGTCCTCAATCCTGGGTCCTTGGTCCTTGGTCCTTGGTCCTTGGTCCTGAGTCCTGGGTCCTGGGTCCTCGGTCCTGTGTTCTGTGTCCTCGGTCCTGGGTCCTGGGTCCTGAGTCTTGAGTCCTGGGTCCTGGGTCCTGAGTCCTGGGTCCTGGGTCTTGGGTCCTGGGTCCTCAATCCTGGGTCCTGGATCCTTGGCCGTCAGTCCTGCATCCTCGGTCCTTGTGTTCTGTGTCCTCGGTCCTGGGTCCTGGGTCCTGAGTCCTGCGTCCTGGGTCCTGGGTCCTTGTGATGCTGCCAACGTCCGGGAAGCAGAGGCGTGGATGTGGGCTCCGAGGAGGCAGCAGCCCCAAGAGCCCCCGACGCCCCACCGGCCGTCAGCCCCCGTCCTCTCCCTGCCACCCACTCCCACTCCCACACCCACTCCGACCCCGGGGAGTAGGAGCCCAGGGAGCAGTGGAGGAAGGCCTGGGTGTCGGAGAGGAGGCCTGGCGGTGGGCATGGGGGGGGCGAGAATTGCCCACAAAGTGACTTCTGGAGCCCGCCTGCTTCCAGCGCGTCTTCTCAACCTTGGCCTGAGCTAATGAACCTCAGAGAGCAAAGCTGTCTTTTGTTTGTTTGTCATTTTGAGGTTTTCTGGTTGATTAAGATCTAAGCCAGCAGGAGGGTTTAAAATCACCAGCAATTCTTAGTTTGAGGATCACAGGGCATTTTCATCCCCTCCTGACAAAATGCTGAACTTAATATAAACACATGGTCCCATCCACTTTAGATGAGAGAAATTGTTAAAAGGTTTTTTTTTTCTTTCTCCTTTTTCCATTTGAATTGTTATTTTTTCCCTCCTCTTATCATTTTCTGCTTTGTTTCACACCCCCTGTAAATCAGGTTTCTTTTAAAAGAGCAAAAATTGAATTCTTAGTTACAGACAAAAACTACAAATGAATCTCTCTTTGAATGAGGCCAAGGGAAGAAAAAAAAAAATATATATATATGGTTAGTGGGTGACACTTTGAGGTTTATTTTTTCTCATCAAACCTTGGTCTTTTCTTTTCTGTGGACCATTTTGTCTCCCTCCCACCAATGCCTACCGTGCATCCTTGAAACCCCTAACTCTTGCCGGAAAAAAAAAAAAATAGAATGCAGCCCTCAGAGCTCCTGTTTTCTGGGGGAATGTAATTATCTAAGCTGGCATGGATCCAGAATTCAGCTACCCCTGGAAAGGATTTCTTATGAAAGATTAAGTGGTTAACACGGATGTCAGCAGTGCTCCCAGCCCTGGAGTCATCCTGAGCAAACAGGGAGAAGGCGACAGGGCCCGGCTCCAGCCTGGAAGCTTCCCCGGCTCTTTCTTGCCCGGGTTGGCACAGCTCTTGAACTTGTCCTGGCCTTGGGTGGTGGCAGGCAGGAGCCACATGGCGGGGACAGCTGGTCATCCGCGGGGGCCTTACGGGAATGGGAGCCTGGGGAGCCCGGGGAGCCGCGGGCCTGCAGGCCGCCCCCGAGCCCAGGGGTTCAGGGATGCTGCGCGGCCCCTGGGCCCGGCCCTCCCGGCGCCCTTGGCCTTGGCCGGCATGGCAACACTGCCCTCTGCTGGAGCAGCGCTGCCACCGCGCCCCACCTGGGAGGGGGATGGGGTCCAGGATGGGGGGGCCGGGACGGGGATGCTGGCCCAGGATGGAGGGGAGGGGATGCGGGTCCAGGATGGGGGGGACGGAGGATGCGGGTCAAGGATGAGGGGGAAGGGGATGCAGGTCAAGGATGGGGGGGCCAGGAGGGGGATGCTGGTCCAGGATGGGGGGGACGGAGGATGCGGGTCAAGGATGGGGGGGAGGGGGATGCTGGTCCAGGATGGAGGGGAGGGGGATGCAGGTCCAGGATGGGGGGGGGGCAGGGGGGGATGCGGGTCAAGGATGGGCGCGGGAGGCGGATGCAGGTCCAGGATGTGGGGAGGTAGGGGGATGCGGGTCCAGGATGGAGGCGGCCGGGAGGGGGATGCGGGTCAAAGATGGGCGCAGGAGGCGGATGCGGGTCCAGGATGTGGGGAGGTAAGGGGATGCGGGTCAAGGATGAGGGGGAAGGGGATGCAGGTCAAGGATGCGGGGGCCAGGAGGGGGATGTGGGTCCAGGACAGTGGCCAGGAGGGGGATGCGGCCCGGGAGGGGGATGCAGGGAGGAGAACAGCCCGACACAAAGCAACCTCCAGAGTCAGCTCTCACGTGCCTGGCGTGTCAAGTGTCCCCGTCCCTGATGTCAGCCTTGAGCCGGGGCTTTGGAATCAGCGCTGTCATGCATTTGCTAGGGGACCCTGGGCACAGTCCCTGTGTTCTGAGCTTCAGCACAGAGAAAGTCACCTTACATTTCGGGGCTTTGGAGAAGAGACAATGAATGACACCTCTTCGGCAAGGGTGACCATACCTCCCGGCCTGCCCACCGTGGTCTCAGGTCACCCCGTGGTCCCAATGCCAGTGTTGACAGCACCCCTTGTCGTTCTCTGGGTGATATATGGCATGGTCATCCTAGGGCACCCTGCAGGTGGAGGAGTTACTCAGTGAAGCCTACTTCCTCTGTCCTTTATCAGGCCACTGGTGTTTTTTGTTTTTTTCTTTTAAGATTTTTATTTATTTATTCGAGAGAGAGAGAGAGACAGAGAGACAGAGACAGAGGGAGAAGCAGACACCCTGCAGGGAGCCCGATGTGGGCCTCGATCCCAGGACCCCGGGGTCACGCCCTGAGCCGGAGGCAGGCTCACCCACGGAGCCCCCCGGGCGTCCCCAGGCTGCTGGTCTTCTAACCTGAATGTGCATGTCCGCTTTTAAAGGACCAGGTGATGCGGTTTCCTTTCCCTTTCTTTCTGTAAGAGAGAGAGAAAAAGACACAAGGTCTCCTGCATTCCAACTAAGAAAGTAACACAGCTCGGGGAGGAAGAGTCCAAGAGTCCGTGGTGAGGAAGGTAGGCCACATGGAAGGACCAGCCAGGCCAACGACGCCCAGGGATATCCTGAGAAAACCCCGTCACCCCGTCTGCTGCCTCTCGAAGAAGGGAAAGCACGTTTTTCCTTGGGGGGAGGCCGGCGGCAAGCCCCAAATGCAGCACGGTGACAGGGCAGTGCTAGACGTCATCTCATTTTCAATGGATACCAACGATCCACGGTTGGGAAAATACCTCTTAGAGAGAAAATGCAGAATTCCAGCACGCATAGGCACAGAGCTATAGAGTACGCGTTTATTTCTTCCAAGCCTGAGAAATGTGGGGAATTCTTGAAATGTCTACCGCTATGATAGCTCAAATCAGCGACAATGGCCAAATTTTGTTGCATCAACATCCCTGACGGGAAGCTGGCGCCAATGCCAGGGTAGCAGCTGATCTGCATGTCTATTTACATAAATTTGCATTGGTGTGATGTTAAAAAATAAAGGCTGATATTAAGGAACGTGGTTTTCCCCCAGTGTTAGTCATCCCCACAGAGCACAGTGGCGACGAGCACGGACTCTGGAAACTGGCCTCTTACCTTCTATGTGTGTGACCTTGATGATGAGTTATAACCTTGTGCTGTTTCCTCGTCTAGAAATGGGAATAGCAAAAATACCACCTACTAGAGGACTGGTGCAAGGATTAAATGAGCTAATGTGTATGAAGGGTTTAGAGCGTCGCCGGGCCTATTAAGTGCTCAGGTATTAGCTGCTATTATTATCCTAGGGCTCGTCTATTGTCTCCCACTATCAACCTTTGTAACGAGGCCTCTGCTTTCTTCCTTCTATAAATCATAAAAGTTGGAAATTTGGGGCTGGGAGGGATCTCAGAACATCTAATCAGTCACTTTCAAACTTTCATTTTGTTCCTTTTAAAATAACCATGGAACACTTTCTGGAAATGAAAGCTTGTGTGGAAACCCAGCATGGGGGGCCATGTAGCATTGTGGTTAAGAAAATGGGCTTTGCAGACGGACAGGTCTGATTTCCAGTTCTGGCAAAGCTGCCTATTAGCCTGGCGACTCGGGGCAGATGATTTACCTTGGCTTTAAGCCTCCATTTTGTAAAGTGCAAAATAGCAATCGTAATTGTAAATATTTCGTAGGGTTGATATGAAGCTAAAGGACTTAGCACCTATTGAGTGTTTAGTGCAAGGGCTGGCACATACCAAGGACCCAGTTGTGTTGACTCCTGAGGTTTCAACCTGTGCAATAGATACAAGCAGAGGCCTGTCCGGGTGCAGCAGGGCAGAGAACTAGGAGCGCAGGGCGAGGGGCCGAGGGGGGTGCTCCCGGGGAACTCCTGTGACTTTGCAGAAGGCAGTTTAAAAGCTCCAGGTTGGGGCACCTGGAGCAGTTGGCTGAGTGTCTGGGTCTTGATTTCTGCTCAGGCCATGCTCTCGGGGTTGTGAGACGCAGCCCCGTGTCCAGCTCTGTGCTCGAGATTCTCTCTCCCTCTCTCTCTGCCCCTTCCACCCATGCTTTCTCTGTCAAATAAATAAATACATCTTAAAAGAAAAAAAAAAAAACATCCTGGGGATCCCTGGGTGGCTCCGCAGTTTAGTGCCGCCTTCAGCCCAGGGAGTCATCCTGGAGTCCCGGGATCGAGTCTCACATCGGGCTCCCCGCATGGAGCCTGCTTCTCCCACTGCCTGTGTCTCTGCCTCTCTCTCTGTCTGTGTCTCTCATGAATAAATAAATAAAATTAAAAAAAAATCCTGATTTAAGCCAACATCTGGTGAACCCAGTTCCAGAGATCCTCCAGCCCCTGACCACACCGCTTCCACTCGTAGCCAGGGTTCTAATTCCACCACCATCACTGGCTGTGTGTTTGCCCTTCCTTCGCCTTGCCCTTCAAACCACAACACAGAGCCCGCCTCTTCGTTTTAAACACCTTTTCCCGGGACCTATTAAGCTGAGTAAAGGTGTATGACATCCCCTGTGGCTGGCTCCCAAAGGGGCCAAAGTGTCCTGAACTCGCACTTCTAACATCTCCTGCTCCCTCCCTGAGCCTTCAACAGCTCACAGCCAGAGGGAGAATGAGTCATTTTGTTAAAAATAAAAACACTAGCATCTTCCCTCTAATGGCTTTGTTCATGATCACTGCAGGCTGGCTCTGAGATGCATGCCAAGCAGCCAGGGACAGCCAGTGGGCAGCCCGGGAAGCCGGCCTACCTGAAGTCACTGCTTTGCCATCATCTCTGCTCTGCTGAATTGCAGGGACCTAGCCACCCCCACATCGGCTCGGTCGTGGGTGATGTGGGGGCCTGAACAACATCAGCCTGGGGTGGGGTGAAGGCCACTCTCCCCAGGGGAGGGCCAGTGTAGACCCAAGAGCCGCCTCCTCGGAGGACAGAGGATAAGATTCATAATCCACAGAGAGCTCCTCTAGTCTCTTGTTTTACAGGAAACCAGAAAAGGAGAGTAGCTTCTCCAGGCTCCCTGAGCTGCGGGCAGGAGAAGCAAGACAAGAATTCAGGGTTCCTGTCTATAATTATAACACCTTCTGCATCTGCTGCTCTCACTTTCACATGCTACGCAACTCAGTCCTATGGGGGTGACGCTCTTATCGTTCCCGTTTTGCAGATGAGAAAACTGAAGCTCCGGGAGGTTATGTCACTCGCCTGAGCTCCCCCAGCTGGGACGCAGTGGGGATATAGGAGGATATAACATTAGTTCATCTGGGTCCAGAGCCTGGTTTCTCAAGCACCAGATGCTCGCGGGTTGGGCGGTGGAGAGTGTTTATTCGCCCGTGCAACTGCTGAAAGAGCAGGGACCACGTCTTGTCCGTGGCTGACTCCTCGGTGCCTGGAGGGGAGCGGGCATTCCCTAAGTAGCCACCGAGTTTCTGTGTGCTGACCGTGAATGTTGGCTCCACTGGGGCCCCGGGGTCTTGCCCCTCCAGGTGAGGGTGTGGGGGATATGACTCTCTGGCCGCTTTGGGGCGATATCTCATTTTGGGGTGACGTCTGTCTTCTTTCCCCATAAGACCCTGTCTACATACCTGACCCTTGCTCCGGTTTAGGAGAGGCTAATAATAAGTGTTCGGGGGATCCCTGGGTGGTGCAGCGGTTTGGCGCCTGCCTTTGGCCCAGGGCGTGATCCTGGAGACCCGGGATCGAATTCCACGTCGGGCTCCCAATGCATGGAGCCTGCTTCTCCCTCTGCCTATGTCTCTGCCTCTCTCTCTCTCTCTCTCTGTGTGACTATCATAAATAAATAAAAAAATAAAAAAAAAGATTAAAAAAAAATAAGTGTTTAGGCCGAACTGAGAGCTATGGAAGCACAGCAATAGTGCACCGTCCACTCTGGAAAAGTCACACCTGTTCACTGGACCCGGACTAACTCAGCAAGAAGGAGACCAGATGGTGTTCAAGGGCCCCAACCGACAAGAGCTCCCGTCAGGCGTGGCGTAGGCAGGTTTTCTCAACCTCAGCGTGATGGACACTGAGAGCTGAATGAACTCCTTGCTGGGGAGACCCGTCCTACGGACCGCAGGAGGCTTAGCAGCATGCCCAGCCTCTACCCATCGGAGGCCGGTAGCACTTGCCCAGTTGTGACCAATGAAAATGTCTTCAGAAATTGTCAAATATCAGGACGCCTGGGTGGCTCAGTCTGTTAAACATTTGACCTCAGCTCAGGTGATGATCTTGGGGTCCTGGGATTGAGCCCTGCATTGGGCTCCCTGCTCAGTGGAGAATCTGCTTTGCCCTCTGCCCCACCCCTGTTCATATTCTCTCTCTCTCTTTAAAATAAATAAATAAAAATTGAAATATCTAGAACAAGAAGGAGGAAGAGGAGGAGACGGAGAAGATGAAGACAAAGAAGATGAAGATGATGAAGACGAAGATGAAGACAAAGAAGATGAAGACGAAGAAGACGATGAAGAAGACAAAGAAGATGAAGACAAAGACGACAAAGAAGAAGAAGATGAAGACGAAGATGAAGAAGACGAAGAAGAAGACGAAGAAGAAGAAGAAGACGAAGAAGAAGAAGAAGAAGAATAAGCCTAAGAATCCTCAACACCAAAAAGACTAAAACATAATAGCAGACTCCTGATTCTGATTCCGTCTTCCATCATCCTCCTCATCCTCCTCCTCCTCCTCCTACTCCCATCCTCCTCCGCTCATATCCTCCTCCTCCTCTTCCTCCTCCTCTTCTTTCTTCTTCTCTCCTTCTCCTTCCTCCTCCTCCTCCTCCTCCTCCTCCTCCTCCTCTCCCTCCGCCTCCTCCTCCTCCTCCTCCCTCTCCTCCTCCTCCTCCGCCGCGAAGAAGAAAAGTGTCAAATATCTCTTGGGGAATGAGGGAAAAAAGACCCTGGTAGATGATAACCCCAGTTCTGCCCTGACGTGGACATTCTCTGCCTCAGTGTCCCCTTTGGTGGGTCCCTCATCCTCTCTGGGCCTGACCTCTCACCTGCAAAAGGAAGCTGTTGTCCTACTTGTCTAGGACGGTAGACGGGAACGCACCGCAGCTGTGGTCCCTTCCTGCCCGTGCCGGGGTGGAGAGTCAGAACGAGTCTCTAGAGTCGGTCCATTGCAGACCTGCCACCAGCTCCACCAGCCCACACGGCAAGTTCCTGACTGTCATGTACCATCGTGTGCACCGGCCCAACTCCCAGCTCGTGACACTCGACTCTAGGGCCATCTTTTTTGCTTTGAAAAGCTGTTACCTCTGACAGGAGTATCCATGTCTCCACCATGTATGATAAACTCTGGATTTCATTGGTGCAAACCGGGGTTCGCTCCCCACAAGCAGTCCCCCCGGCCCACCTGCACACACACTGAGCCTCTGGGCCTTTCCTGTGTGGCACAGCGGCCGCCGCAGGTGAGAGCCGGATGCGTAGCCTTACTCCTGGGTGTTTCTTCATTTGTGAGATATGGCTCTGTTCCTCTGGAGAACCCCGAGGGACCTGCACGCATCATCATCACCGCCATCACCGCGGTGGTTCACAGACCATTCAGTCCAACGTGCGGTGGCAGACGCGGTGCTAGACCCCGGGTTTGTAAGAATCAGACACCGCTTCTCAGCAAGGATCGAGGGCTCATCGTACGTCTCTCCGCTCCATGGCCACAAGCTCCTCCCAGGAAGCGTTCGTAGCGCTCCCCGGCCCCCTGGCTCCCGGGGACCTGCCGAGAGCCTCCAGCGGGAGCAGCCATGTAGGAGCCCTTTGTAACGTCAGAAGTCTCTCCATCCCCGTAAGCATCATTACTTAGGGTAGAATTGGGAAGACAGTCACCTGCTGAGTAGATGCTACGCGCTCCGGAGCCGGGATTTTGCCTGCGTGGTCCACTGCTGGACACCTGTCGGCTCAAGCGGGGCCTTGTTGGGAGAATAAATCCAAGGCCTTACTTCCCTGGTCTCCGGCTCACGAGGCCGGGATGACTCCTCTGCACGTTCACAGGGATACGGAGATAAATACCCCATCACAGGAGGAAACCCAAACCTGTCCAAACTTGGATAGGTTCACAGCGCTTTCTGTGATCCTCCTGGAGCAGTTGTTTCCAGATTTTCTTTGAGGGGCAGGCCGGCTTGTCGCTTCTCCTACTCTCTCTTTTTCTAACTCTTCTGGAAAACCTGACATCTCTGGAGACGCCACCGGAAAAGAATTGGCCATGGGTATTTTGAGTAAAAGTCTAGTGTAATGGGCAGACCCTCGGGCCCGGGGCCTCGGTGTTTGGCTTGGCCTTCTCCCAGCCTCTGACTCACCGCGAGTCATCTGAGAGGCACCGTCCCTTCCTCCACTCAGTTTTCCCACCTGTGAAGTGGGACAGATGGAATAACGCTGAATGGTCCGACCAGATGTAACACTCTCGAACAAAGGAAGGAGCACTTCTATTTGTTTGTCCCAACTCCTCCCTCCGGAGGAAATCGAGGGCCCAACGGGGACCTGGTGCCACGTATCCAGACGACAGAGCATCTTCATGGGGTCGCTGCGGCAGCCTGAGCTCTCGAATGGTGCAGCTAGGTGTCCCCGTGTCCTGATTAGAAATGACAAGGGATATAACAAAAGACCCAACTTTGTGACAGCAGCTGGGGCCCCACGTTTGGCCCAAGCATGGTGGAGGCGCGGTGCCAGGGCCGTATTCCAGGCAGTTAAAAGAAATACCAGCATCTATTTGCCAACTAATAACAGAATATCATTGAAACACCATCCAGCCAGAGCCTGCTCGCTGGTCCCCCCGGGGCCTGGCTGAGAGCAGGCTTCTCTGCCCTCTTCTCATCACCTGCTAATATGGGATGAACATCTACCTTCGCGTGGCACGAGCTTGGCGACGACGGGACTTGCTCCCTCAAGATTCTCTCTTCTGACACAGAAATGCGCGCATCTCCCCGCCTGATGTTTGGGCTCAGAGGTTCCCACTTCTTGCTTCTCCCTGCATCCCACCATGGGTCAGGGAGCCAGGAAACCTAACCCCAAATCTCGCATCTGCCCTTTCTTCCTGGCGTCATCTTGGACTCCTCCTCTGAGTCTCCGTCTTCATACCCATTTGTGCCTTCTCCATCCGGTTCCCGGGGTTACGAGATAATCAAACTGTCCCATGCATTTTTAAAAATTTATTTATGATAGTCACAGAGAGAGAGAGAGAGAGAGAGACATAGGCAGAGGGAGAAGCAGGCTCCATGCACCGGGAGCCCGACGTGGGATTCGATCCCGGGTCTCCAGGATCGCGCCCTGGGCCAAAGGCAGGTGCTAAACCGCTGCACCACCCAGGGATCCCTGTCCCATGCATTTTACAGTGCATTATAAACGACGACAATATCGCACGAATGTTCATGTGTTTCGGGGGGGTCTGAATGGCTATTTATGTTTTACAAAAACCTCTTTACTTCCTCAGATTTCCCATATCGGGTGCCAGGAAAGTCTACCTGTATGAAATAATAAATGTTCTCTAGAGGAAAAAAAAAATTAAGGGTTTACAGAAAACATAATATGGAATTTTCAATGATGCAAATTTCGTTATGCAGACCTCCTCAGTGCCTTTAAGCTAGAAATATTATCCGACCACAGAAGCTTTTGTTTTCCCTTGGAAATCCGCTCTTGTCTATTCTAGAACTAGGCTGGCAGGAAATAAAATTTGTTACTGAACTACACTCCCTTCTATTAAGACAAGTGAATTATAACAACTGGTTCAAAATTGGAAAAAAAAAAAAAAAAAAAAGCTAGGGGAGTCTAAGGAAGACAAATCAGATCCTTCCATTTCTTCCTAGGCTCCGGAGTTGCTTTCCCTTGCGTGTTTCTTTTTCCTTCTTCCTCCCTCCAACCACCACCCTCCGGATCGCTTGGTAACCTGCCATGGATACAAATCTTCGTGCCCCTCCCCGGGCCTACGGAATCAGAAACAAGCCCTGCAAAGCGGTTCTGACGCACACCGACATTGCACTTAGACCCGCCGATTCGGCTGCCTATTAATCGTGCCCTCATTCGATTCCAAAAGTTCCAGCTTGGACAATAAATTACACGGTTACCCTAAATAGAGCTACGTTGGCTCAAATATTTTGTTAGGAACTTCTGTTCCTGTCGGCAAACAGCAGCTGCGCGCTCGCACACGCACACGCACACGCACACCTACACCTGGGCCGCCCAGCCTCCCCCGCCACGACACAATGGATAAATAGACAATTCCAAAAAAATAAAATAAAATAAAATAAAATAAAATAAAATAAAATAAAATAAAATAAAATAATAAAATAAAATAAAATAAAATAAAATAAAATAAAATAAAAATCGACAATTCAGCTCCTAAGGAGTTCATGCCGGGCACTGCAAGTGGCCGGGCGCTCCGTCTACTGCCCCGGCCGGGCCCCCCGAGGGTCAGGACCTGCTTCATGACAATCCAAGGAGAAGGTGTCAAGAGCTCGGCGCGGCTGCCCCACAGGAGGAGGCCGATAAACGGCTGCTACGTACATTCATCTTCCTTTGCTGCCGTGTTCCCCGTGTCAGGAGCCGTGGCGGGGTCTGGGCATTAAGAAGTGAGGCCCGATCCCTAGGGGGCTCAGCGGTTTAGCGTCTGCCTTCAGCCCAGGCTGTGACCCCAGGGTCCTGGGATCGAATCCCACATCGGGCTCCCCGCATGGAGCTGCTTCTCCCTCTGCCTGTGTCTCGGCCTCTCTCTGCGTCTCTCATGATAAATAAGAAGTGAGGCCCGCGGACAGGACCCCTTCCCTCAGGACTCCGGATCTGGTGGCCCGGGGCGGCCTCAGGTCAGGCCGTGCGTGCTGGGGGGCGTCAGGGAGGAGGCCACAGTCCCGGGGGCATGGGCACCTGCAGGCAGCTGGGCTGGGAGCAATGGGGGAGAAGTGGGGGGTGTGGGGGAGGCGCGGCCGCCGGCAGGGACCCACCCATCAACACAGGGTGTGTGGACCCTTCGGGAAGGTCTGAACACCACTGAGGCCACGGGGAGCCGGGGGAGCATGTGGCCAGGAGGATTTTCTGGATCCATGTGTGGTTGGGCCGATGGGGGGAGACCAGGACAGGGAAGGGACCCCGGGAATAACCGGGTGGGCCCCGCTGGGTGGCCCCCACCCCACCATCGAACTTCGCTCCCCGGGGTCTAGGACGGCGGTCGGGGTGTTCTCTCTCTCTCTGTCACCAACATCACAGGATTTTGCTTCAGAAAAGAAACCAGCAGCACACCGCCCTCCCTCCCCACCCCTCCTCACCAGGCCCTGGGAGCCCCAGAAGAGCTCCGGCCTCCGGGGTCTTGCCCTCTTTATGGCCTTGACCCTGAGCCTCCGGCGAGACCTCCACCAAACGGAATATTGATCAGCTCACCTAAATACCGGATATTTGGATATCGCTACACTGCATCTACCGGTTACTGGGATCTACGAGGATATGCTCGTGTTCTCCCCCCCCCATATCTGGACGGGGCCGCAGTTCCTGGCTCGCAGCTCCCAGAAGGCTGGGGGCTTCCTGAGGGGTCGCAGCACCGGGAGCATCCTTTGTTCCATTCGGTCTCCTCCTAATTCCTGAGATGTTTCAAAGCCACGAAGGTGAAGTGGGGGGGTCCCGTTGTTCGGAACAAGCCCCTTGCCACCACGACTGGGTTTATGCTAATGAGGGGATTTTTGGAAAGCGCCCAAGGATGATGGGGCCTGGTTACCAGGGAAACCAACCTTGTGATTAGAGGGGTCGGTTCTGGGTTGGGGGGGCAGATAGAGGGTGAGTCGATCACCAATGGCCAGTGGCTTAATCACTCATGCCGTGTAATGAAGCTTCCATAGAGACCCAGGAGGGACACCTGGGCGGCTGTAACTGAGCGTCTGCCTTCAGCTCAGGTCGTGACCCCGGGGACCCGGGATCGAGTCCCGCGTCGGGCTCCCTGCACGGAGCCTGCTTCTCCCTCTGCCTGGGTCTCTGCCTCTCTCTCTCTCTCTCTCTCTCTCTCTCTCATGAATAAATAAAATTAAAAAAAAAAAAACAAAAAGGATGGGCTTCAGAGAGCTGCTGGCCCTCCCCTCCCTGCCCTGTGCCTGCCTCCCCTCCGGCTCTCCCCAGGTTACATCCTGTTATAAGAAACCGGTGACCTGCTGAGTCGAGTGTTCCCGAGAGATCCGGGAGCCGGTGTCACGTAGTCGCCGGCCGAGGAGCGGGTGGTTGGGGTGCAGTCGGGCGCCCTGGGGACAGTGGGGCTCGGGCAGGGGTGGGGTGCAGGGCTGTGTCCCCGGCCTCATGGGTCACGGAGGGCTCCGGGGCCCCCTCGGGGTGGGACACGCAGCTAGGGTGGGCTCACCTGTCCGCGTGGACGTGCCGCTCCATACCTGCGCCCACGCGACCCGGACCTGGGAGCAGAATCCTAGTTACTTGGGTCTCCCCGCAGCGGCCCTGAAAGGGTGAGCTGAGGCTGAGCCGGGTGACTGCGGTCATTTGTCTCCAGTCGCATTCTCCTCCGCATCGCTGCTGCCCCGCTCACATGTCTGTGTCAGCAAGACACGGGGGATGGGGGGGTGACAGGTGGGGCCATGTGACCCAAGTCATCCCCCGAGGCACCTGTGACCCGAGTCACCGAGTCACCCCCCGGGCACCTGTGACCTGAGTCACTGAGTCACCGCGCGGGCACCTGTGACCCGAGTCGCCGAATCGCTCCCCGGGTACCTGTGACCCGAGTCACCGAGTCATCCCCCGGGCACCTGGGACCTGAGTCACTGAGTCACCGTGCAGACACCTGTGACCCAAGTCACTGAGTCACCCCTCAAGCGAGTCACTGAGTCACCGAGTCATGCGGGCCTCCTGCCCAGGAGCAGGCGGCGGGGCTGCCGGTGGGGAGCCGGGCGCTGACCTCCCTCCAGCACCGTACGCGCGTTTCTCGCTTCTGTGCTGCATGTCCACCTGTCACAGGAGAGAAGGGGGGAGGCGCCCGGTTCGTGGCTTTCCCTCCGTGGCCTGAGAGTCCTGGGCTGCAGACAGGCCACCGCCCTATGGAATGAGGGATGGAGGCCTAAGCAGCTACGGGGCGGTATTTCAGTCATTGGCTCTGCATTTCCAGAGCTCTGTGTGCTCCTGGCATTTCAAATAACCCAAATTCCTTTCTATCTTTTTTTTTAATTTTTTTGATTTTTTTTTTAAAGATCTTATTTATTTACTCATGAGAGCCACAGAGAGAAAAAGAGGCAGAGACACAGAGAAGCAGGCTCCCTGCAGGGAGCCCGATGCAGGACTCGATCTCAGGACCTCGAGATCATGACCTCAACCAAAGGCAGATGCTCAACCGCTGAGCCACCCAGGCGTCCCTCTTTTTTTTAAGCCGAGTTAATTTCTTAATATATAATATGGGAATGCCCCCTCACACAAAAGAAATAATTGCTACACAAATACAGAATAAAAATAAACAGGGGCGCCTGGGTGGCTCAGTCAGCGGAGCGATTGACTCTTGATGTCGGTTCAGGTCATGATCTCAGGGTCCTGGGATCGAGCTCCGCGAGGGCTCCGTGCTCAGTGCAGAGTCTGCTTGGGATTCTCTCTCTCCCTCTCCCTCTGCCCCTCTCCCCTACTCGTGCTCTCTCTCTCTCTCTCTCTCTCTCAAATAAATAAGATCTTGAAAAATAAATAAACAGGGACGCCTGGGTGGCCCAGTGATTGAGCGTCTGCCTTCGGCTCAGGGCGTGATCCCGGGGTCCTGGGTTCGAGTCCCGCATCGGAGCCCGCTTCTCCCTCTGCCAGTGTCTCTGCCCCTCTCTGGGTAAATAAATAAATAAAATCTTAAAATAAGTAAATAATAAAATCAGCAGACGCCCACGAAGTCGAGCAGGGGGAGTAAGTGGTGCCATTTTCACTAACTTGCTGACATTGTGAAACCTGTCACTCAACCCCTTTGAGCCTCCAGTGACCCATGGTGTTAAACGGTGGTCGCCCCACCTCACTACCTCTTGCGTCCGAAGGCTCACATTTTGGGACAATCCAGCTCATCCTAATGAGTTATCACAACCCCTCTCGCGTACAGACTGATTTACAACTTACCCAGTACTTTGTTAAAGAGCATTATTTCCCAGACTCATAAAATTTCAGAGGTGAGCCTCACCGAGGAACACATCCAGTGGTTTGCACACCCGGCTTCACGCTCCCGGGCAAGAAGAGCCCAGGAGACATGACGGCAGCCAGTGATCTCCTAACAATATTTCAAAACTGCTAACGGGAATCATAGATTTCCCCAATAAAATCAGACTTTAATTGCTTTTGGTGGGAATTATATCAACTAAAATTGGTACTTATTGGAAAACTAATTATCCCTTAATAAATGTAACTTAATAGACATGACCTCTTGAAACATTCACTGGGTGGGGGGGTGGTCTATGGAAAGAAAAGTTGTAGGAGCAAAACTTAGGAGTGAAGTGATGAAGGCGTTGGATGACCCCGAATTTTAAAGAGAGCCCCCTATTTTAAAGATGAGCACAGGGAAGCCCAAAGAAGCAAGCGGAACCCGGAACCTCCTCCTCTTCTCGGCCCCTACCCTAGATCAGGCCTTGTCCGTCCTCTTGTGGACGCGGGCACAGGTCCTGGCTGCTCCGGGCCTCTACTGCCCCTCCCGTCGCCCTTCAAACTGCAGCCCACGTGGCCTCTTTGGTGCAGAGCCCTCTCACCCTCTGACGTCTCCTCACCGCCCTTAGGACAGAGGCACGCTCCTCTCCCGACGCGCAAGGCTCCTCACGACCGGGCCGCACCATCCCTCGAGAGTCACCTCATGCTGCAGCCACACCTAATGGCTTTTGGGTCCTCAACGCACCGGGCCTCCCCACTGCCCCTTGTGCTTTGAACAAACTATCCTTTCGTCTGAATGCCCTTCCTCCCTTGATCACCTGCCAACCCTAACTCACCCATCACGTGGCAGCTTCATCACACCTCCTCCAGGGAGCCTTCCCTGCACAACGGCTTGGCTGCCTGCTTGGGGCCTGTCAGAGCCCCCGGCCTCCACCTGGCACGCGCTTCTCCTACCCCGTGTCCGTCTCGTTTGGAGGTTGAACACGACGTCCCCAAGATCTCATGGCAGAGGCAGGAGGCAGATGCTAGGGCTTCTCCCGGCCCAGGGCGCTGTGTGCTGGAGAACATCGCCAGGGCTCTGAGAACCTCAAACATTCGGCTTTTCCCTCCATAGAGCACACATTTTGAGAAGAAAAAAAAAATGTTGTTCAACATGGAATTTATTAAGGGATCACTTTAGGACTGCCAGAGAGGAAAGAAGGCAGGCCTGTAGGGACCTTAGAAATTGGATTTTGTCCTCCAGACTGGAAACCTACAGGCAAGATTTAAGAGCAAAATCCCAAAGTGGGGCCTCCTAGACAGAGGCACGTAGAGCAGCTTTGCCACAAACCCCGTACAGGTGCCAACGAGGCCACAGAGACCCCGTCTCTTGCGTGGGAGGGAACCCAGCTAACAAGCTGAGGGCCCTGGGCCCATCGTGTCAGGCTTCCTCAAAGGGCATTGTCCTCTGGCCTCTCTGGTTTCTGAGACCTGAAGTACAATGTCAGGCGGAGAAGCCAGCAGCTGCTTTTACCTGCTTACACGTACAGACCCAGCACCCACCAGGGCTTTGGCCTTTAAAGAGCACTGATCCACCTTCAGAAGCTCCAGCTTCCGGCCTCTAGTTGCTGCTTTAAGGACAAAAAAAAAAAAAAAATTGGTACCAGGTAGGAGGATCTCCAAGCTCATAATCAGAAGACCCGTGATTGCAATAATGAGAGACTCTATACTTAATTCACAAGGTACTTTAATCTGCATTATTAGGACTTGAGCAACCCTGGACAGTTGACAAGCCAAGGACATCTAGTATAGTGTCATTTTTCAAATGAGCAAAACCAAGACCTAAAGCAAGTTAATTGACTTCCCTGAAGTTTGACGGACTCAGGTATGAAGGGTCTCTCGAACATGGCAATCGGCCTGACAACGTCAGGCTTTACCCTGACCTTGCTGTGCAATATTGGGCAAGTTACTCAACCTTACTGGTCTTCACGTTCCTCGTCTACAAAAGGGAGATTAAATTATCAATCTCTCAGCCCCCCGCCCCCAGGGGGGGCTCAGCGGTTGAGCATCTGCCTTCAGCTCAGGTCATGACCCTGGGGTCCTGGGATCGAGTCCTGCACCGGGCAACCTGCATGGATCCTGCTTCTCCCTCTGCCTGTGTCTCTGCCTCTCTCTCTCTCTCTGTGTCTCTCAT
The DNA here is from genome assembly GCF_011100685.1 of Canis lupus familiaris. Lineage (NCBI taxonomy): Eukaryota > Metazoa > Chordata > Mammalia > Carnivora > Canidae > Canis > Canis lupus. The sequence goes on along the minus strand of NC_049232.1, from coordinate 71,574,083 downwards.
GAATAAATAAATAAAATCTTTATAAATAAATAAATAATCACTCTCTCATGGTCATTGTGAGATGAAGTAAGATAAAGTAACCTACTGCAGTAATGTACACACTCTGATATTCAATACCTAGAACTTAAGGATGCTCATCCTCTGACTGTAAATCCCTTTATCCTTTCTGATCATCCTGCTTCAGACATGCTGTAGGGCTACAATTTTTCCATCAATAAAGGAGGTTCCAGTGACCTTATACCACCTCTCTGAATCTCAGTTCCCAGCTCTAAGTTGGGAGGAATAATTACAGCTTCTCCCTTATAGGGTTATTCTGAGGAATGAAGTAGATAATGCTTAGAAAGCACTTAAGACCATGGCTGGCTCATAGCCAGCACTAAATGTAAATTAACTATTATCACTGTGGTTGTTGCTAATGTTAATATTATTAGTCCCTCCTGTTATAAAATGGAATATATACCCTCTCACTCAGTAAAGTGATCAAAACCCAGTCCTGTTTGGATCAAAGGGAGATCAGAAAGTGCCTGTATTTTCACTACCAAAGCCCCCCCCCCCTTTTCCTTCCTTCAGTTGGTTTTAGAGAACCACAGACTCTAAGGCCCAGAAAGATTTTCACTGCCTCCACTTGACCGATTCTCCAGCGTTCGCGTTCTCTCTACAACGTCCCCACCAAGTGGCATAACATTGAATACCTCTGGTGATGGGGACCTCACCACCTGTACGGCAGCTCCCTCTGTGCACAGTGCCGTGGGCTACACTCTGTTAGAGGAAGACAAAATGCAAGTCACGGTAGCTTCTTCCCTTGGTCCCACTGCTACCCTGCAGCTCTCGCTGGATCCACAGAAGTCACAGAGAATTTGCAGAAGCCCAGCTTCAATAGCATTTCTTTCCAGACTATAACAAACTTGAATCATATTTGTTGGTCATTTTTCTCCTCCCTCCTTCTGAAAAAAAAAAAAAAAAAAGAAAGAAAAAAAAAACTTTAAGCACATTTCACCATTAAAAAGACTTTTTTTTTCTCCCCGTCTGCTGGTTCCCACTGGGATGAAAAGCAATAAAAAGTCAGAAAGAAGTATAGGTTTGCCTTCTGGCTTTGTCACTTAGACGAATAGCACCGTAACAAACGGTGAATGCTATCGGTTAAAGCCGGGGAAAGCGAACTCCTTCCTCTTCCCCCATACATTTCTCCAAGTTCTGATGCAAGGGGTTTGGACAGGGAAACCTTTTTCTGGAGATGAATAAGTTGGTGAGTTAAAGATTTTGCATTAAAAACAGATCCTGGTTGTAATATCTTCCTGACAGTTGCATTTTGCTCCCCATGTTGTGTGAGTCACATAAATAAATCTCAGGGGGCTTAGCAGTTCGAGAGGGGATCTCTGGGAACATTGCAAGGTATCTGCCAATCGCAGGATGATAAGGAAGCACGGCTCCAAGCCAGGCCCTGCAGTCTCGAGGGGGTCTGTGTGCATTCTTTGTCCGTCCCTACCCCCCAACATCATCGTACTTTCTCTTTTCAATGTCCTCTGTATTTCCAATCAGCTTCCCCATCTGGCACTGGCTTCAGGACATCCCATGAATAGACAACATGAGAGGATCTTGTAATATTTCACACTCTCCGATGAAAAATACACCGGTTGGGAATGTTAATATTTAATCACAGATAAAGTGTCTGAAAAGGTGCAGGAGAATTTTCCATTAAGATATGGAGGTACTCAGGAGGTGTCCTCACCTTGTTGGAAAACCTTATCGGGCAAGTCAACAACATGCGGTGTGGGAAGAGATGCTGGGGCAGGACCGTGGGACTGAGTCGCTCGTCCTGCTGGGGGTGAGCCGTGAATTAGGAGTCCAGACTAAACACGATGCCGAGAAAGTGTTCCTCGATGCAGCGCGCCTCTCTGGCCAGCACAAGCAAGATGAGGAACTGGACGTGAGCGCCGGGCCTGGCGGGGAGGCGGTGGGAAGGGCGCAGGCTGGACATCAAAGAAGACTTTGAACTTCTCTCCCGTGAGAACGGAGGCCCCGTGGACCCAGGAATAAACCACCAGCTGAAAGTGACCGTGTTGAAATGTATAAGCCATAAAGTGTCTTCCCACGGGTGGTCGCAGGTGGTCCCCCTGGACATGCCATTACAGGTGAATGACAGGAATCCCCGTTGGTGGAGGCGGGCTCTCAGGCCCAGAGGGGTGAAGTCATGTGCCCAAAGTCATACAGTAGATATATGGTTGGGTGTTCAATGTAGGTCCTTCTGACTCCAAATCTGGTGCTCTTCTTTACTAAAGCATGTTTTCTTTCAACAGGAAAAAGAGGAGCAGGTCTACGGTGGGGCAGCTGATAGTAATCACAACGGTGATGAAGATGATGCTGATAGGTGAACACTTATGTTACCCTCAGGTTTCAAGCCAGACTAAGTGCCAAACCCTACACTAGATGCTCTTCATGAAATCCCTCGTTTAATCCTTATAACATCCATACGATGCCTTATTGTTATTTTTATTGTTATTGTTGTATTTTGTTACAGATAAACAGGCTCAGAGAGGTAAAATGACTTGCCCAAGGTCACATAAAGGGATTATTCAAACCTAGCTGTGGCTAGATTTAAAATTTCCATGCTCCCATTATACAACAGAAAAGGAGAAGAGTGGGAGGTGGGTGAGGAGAGCTTGAGGCTGGGACATGTAGAGTTCAGAGGCAGTTGGGACAATTGATTGACATAGATAATTTCCTTTCAGAACTTCATTCAGTTAGGGGTGCTCATGAGGCAGCTGGAAACCAATGGAGGGCTGGAGTTTTAGGAAGGACACAGGGGTGGGGGGCAGACCTGCAGAGCCAATGGAGTCCTGGGCATGCATTGAGCACCTAGTGCATGCAATTCCAATAAGCATGAGGGCAATGGGACGGGATCCCTAAAACAAGCCTTGACCTTTGTGATGAATCCTAAAAGTCCTCTCAGTAACCATGGTGAATACCTCGTCAGCCGAGAATGGGGTTCTAGATTACAATCCATGCCGGTGTCATAGTGGGAAGCGAGGAAGGGCAGGTAACAGCCAACTATGAAGAGGTCTGTGGTCTAAAGGCGCACAGTGGCAAAATGGCTTAAATGGATTATCAAGGTCGAGGACTGTTTCCCCCACTTCCTTTAAGAGAAGAATTGAACATTGTCATGGGCTACAGGATCCAGTGGAAAGGAGAGGTCAAAGATAGAATCCATGGCCCGGTTGAAGGCAGGGTCAGAGGACGGTGCTTCAGGAAGAATGGTTGCCTTCCCCTAAGACTCCAGGCATGATATCGATTTGGACCAACGAATGCATCGGTATCTGATTGCTGGAGTGAGAAAGTCTCAGGGTATGAGTAAGATGACCTGGGTTCAAATCCAGACTCCGTCACTTTCAAAGTCTGTGATCTTAAATCAAATAACCTCTGTGAGCCTCAGTTTCTGCATCTGTGAAAAGGATCCCACACGAAGATGCCGTCACCCAGGTCACTGGATTGTTCCCAGGCAAAGATTCCAGACACGCCTGATTCATACACCCGTTGACATCCGAGCGACTTTTCACAGGACTGCTAGGCCAAAAGAAGTGCCCAACAGTTCCATTTATAGAGGAGTTGGGTTCAAATGATCTCATAAGTATGTATGTTCTATCACCTTATACGCCTACAAACAGAGTGTGAAAGAAAGATGATGTTATCGTTTCATTTTTAAAAGATTTTTATTTATCGATTTGAGAGAGAGAGAGAGAATGCAGAAGCAGAGGGGAGGGGCAGAGGGAAGAGCAGAGTAGTTGAGCACAGAGCACGGAGTGCATGCAGGGCTCGACCCCAGGGCTCTGGGATCATGACCTGAGCTGAGGGCAGATGCTTAACCTACTGAGCCACACAGAAGCCGCATCATTTTATTTTTAAACAAATGCAATCACTTGCTCACTTATGGAATGTATGGGACAGGGGACACTGCTCCTCTTCTCAAAACGTGGAAAGCTTGGAATCAGGCTGCACACCATGACCTCCGTTTCTTGTTCCATACTGATTTGAATGTTACTTGGTTTATTATTATTATTATTATTATTATTATTATTATTATTATCTTATTGCACCAACCCTCTGAAGCCCAGCATCACCTATATATGACATCACTAAGGGGACTGTAGTGTGATCTGGTCCCAACATGGTGAGCTCCACCACCCTGGTAGTTTCAGGATCCAGCAGATGCTCACTGTCACTGAATTTCTCCCTAAAGTGTCAACTATCTCTTGGTGCCCCTCAAAGTTTTCTGCGGCCCCCTGGGCACCTTGGTGCATCCTGCTAAAGATCAAATTAAAGAATACATGTGTAATATGCATAATATGCCCAAATCCCTTACCAACAGAGAAGAAAAGGTGGATCATCCCCATGGAAGGAAAAAAAATGGAACATCCAAGATTCCAATTTTTCCAAAAATGGAAAAGACCAAGGATGTGACAGGGAACTATCAGAAGAGAAAACCCTAACAGCCAACCTAAGCCCAAAGTTGGAGTAGGCTCCCCTAGTTATTAGAGAAGTACAACAATGAAGTAACGTTTTTTGCCCACCCAATGCATGAAAATTAAAGATGGATTCCATCTGGCTGCTGACGAGGGGTTAGGCAAGTAAAAATTGTCTCATATTGCTGGTGAGAATATAAATTGCTATAACATTTCTAGAAATTAAGCTGGAAGGATCCAATAGATTTTAGAAAACTGTAAACCTTTACCACAGCAATCCCACTTGGAGGAGTCCAGCACCTAGAAATGAAAACCCCCATACGTGTGACTAGACAGCCAGGGATCCCTATTAGATCATTGTTTATCATAATGTAAGGCGCTGTCTGGAAACAATGCGAATGTCCGTCAATAGTAGAATAAGGCTCACACATCTACCCCGTGGAGAGTTGTTTAGTTATTAAAAGTATGAGCTGAATCTATGCGTATTGACAACAAGGGGGGGGTGCTGTGGTTGATGGTTAGTGAAAAAGGCAAAATACAGAGTCAGTGGGTGCAGCTGAATATTGGGGGGGGGGTTGGTAAAGAAAGAGAAGAAAAAGAAGCCACCTATGTTTATACAAGCGTATGGCTAGGCCAGCTAAGACCAAAGCGAACACACTTAATTGTGTGTTATTTATTTATTGCAATGGGTCGGGGCGGGGGTGCCCAGGGGAGAGGGAGATTCCTGGTCTTATATGTGTTCACATCTGAGTTCCTTGGCAAGTATCCACCTATCAACTAGCATTTAGCACCTTTTGTAATTTGACCTGAAAACCCAATGAAGTGTCCCTAATAATAATAATAATAATAATAATAATAAAAAATTTTATATGCCTAGCACTGTGCTTGGCACATAACAGAGATTTTATCTGCCTGCGGGCTCTGCCTCTGGCTTGCTTTCCGTATGCTTCCCTAGGTCTCTGCTGCATTTCTCCCTATGTAGCTGTATGTGTATTTATATCCATAGAAACCTCCATCTCCCTTCTCCTCTCTCTCCCTCTTGCATTTATGCCAGGTGATGGGGACACAGACTCAGGACCAAGGCAGGGTACCTTCCCTTGAGGAGCTTACGATCTGCTGGGCTGAAGATCAATATAGCTTGAGAGAAAAAGGAAGGAAGCAGAGGCCGATGGCACCAGATGGACCTAATTTCAATAAGGAACAGGGCAAGTCGTCTGCTTAGGAAGGAGGAAGCTGGGGGCTTATGGGGAGGACAAGTGGCTTCGACTTCAGACTAGAGTCACCAGGAGATGAACGGCGGGGATTATCGTTCAAGCCATCCCTCCTGGCCTCCTGGGTGGTTTTGGAATTCATCTTTCTGAAGGCGGGAGTCTGGGCTCAGGCACCTCTGAAAGACTCTTCAGGATCTGATTCCTTCATTTTTCAGGTCTGTGTCCAAGATGTATGGGCAGACAGATCCCTTCCCCTACCCAGGGCTCATCTTCTCTGTTTCGGCTGTGCTCAGAGGCTGGCTGTCCTTACCCTTCCCTCCAAAGCCGGCCTCACCCGTAAAGAGAGACATGGGACTCTAACCGACGGGGCCATCCCGGCCGCCTAGCCCCCCCACCCCCCGCCTCCCCCAGCAGGCCCGTGCTCCTAAGGCCGCTCTGCCTCTGTCTCCCTAGACAATGGTCCTGGCAGAGACACAAGGGTCAGGTGGCAGGGCCGCTGGGCTGGGATCCCACAAGCTGTGTCCTAGTTTTCCCGAGAAGCTGTCAGGAGTTGCCTCGTTGCAGTCTTCTCTCCCCAGACCCCCTTCCTGAGGCTGCAGAAGCGGCTGGGCCAGCCCAGGAGAGGCCCCCGGCCCGGGGAGAGCCAGGCCTGAGACGCTGCCATCAGACCCCATTGTCCGTGTCCTGGGACGGCTGCCAAGGCTCAGGCATCCTGGCGGGGCATGTGGAAGTGCCCTGTTCCCATCCCATCTGTTCGGAGCGGGGGAGAGGGGCCAGATCCCCTCCCCTTTCCCTCTCCCCCGGACCCCGAGCTCTGTGGATGAGTGGCTTCTCAGACATGGAAAGCCAGAGCCCTGTCAAACGAGTCTTCTAGCTTGACAAAGATAGAATCTAAATATAGAAAGGTACGGCGACACGCTACGGCAGAGCTGCAGGCCCAGCTGGCGCAGCTTCTGGGGGATCCCTCCCCTGCCGTGGCATCTCTCCCGGGGCCCGGGGCGCAGCCGTCTCGTTGCCTTGGCCTCCTGGACCCTGCCCGCTGCCCCCACCCCCCAGCAGCAGACGTCTCCAGGCCACCCCGTGACACCACCTGGGCCCCCTCGCTCGCCACCTCCAGCCAGCCCCGGCCCCTCCCCGTGGGGAACATCCTTGCAAAAACGCCACCTCCTTCCAAACACACTTGCCTGAAGTGGAGGCGGGGGGCTGATGCACGTATTTTGCTTTTCCACGTGCCAGGTACTATACGTCCACTGCTTCATTCAACCCTCACGATTTCAAGGCTATAGCGACTCCTATTTTTATACATTTGAACCTTGAGGCTAAGAGGTGAACTGACTCATCCAAGACCTCTCCACTGGAAAACTCAGCTCCATCCTCCTGACTCCAGAGAACACCACGTGATGGTGGAGGAGGGAGTCGTGCTGCTAAACCCGACGTCGTAGCCATGGCTTCCCAAAGACCATTTACCGCAGGAGCCCCAGAACCTTTGGTTTAATTGAGAATCGTAAAGTCATACTTCTTGGAGCCAGAAAGAACTCCATGGGAGCGCGCAGCCTAGTCTCCTGTTTTTAAGGAGATAACATGGTACTCAAATGGCACCTTAGTTTTCCAGGACCGTCGTGCAAACAACCCCGTATCTGGTGGCTTAAAACCACAGAAGTTGGTTCCGCCAACTGGTCTGGAAACTAGAGGTCCAGAATCAGGGTGCTGGCAAGGCCGTGCTCCCGAAAAGCCCCCAGGGGAGGATGCTTCCCTGCCTCCTCCCAGCACGTGCCGGTGACCAGCAAGCCTCGGCTAGTAGCTGCATCCTTCCAATCTCTGCCTCTGTCTTCACGCGGGCATCTTCCCTCTTTGGGCGTCTGTGCTTTTGTGTTTGAAACGTCCTCTCCTTTCTCTTCTGTATGAGACACCGGCCAATGGATCCAGGGTCTCCCCTAATTTGGGATGATCTCATCTTAACCAAATTATATCTGCAAAGATGCTATTTCCAAGCAAGGTCACAGTCTGAGTTTCTAGGCGGATGTGAACTCTGGGAGGGACACTGTTCATCCCAATACAGATGCAATAGGATGGGGCCTAGGAGCATGGACTCCGGGCTCAGGCTGCCTGGGACTTTACTCTCAGATCCACCACCCTCTTCCGCTGTGTGACCTAAAACATCTCTTTTTTTTTTTAATTTTTATTTATTTATGATAGTCACAGAGAGAGAGAGAGAGAGAGAGAGAGGCAGAAACACAGGCAGAGGGATAAGCAGGCTCCATGCACCGGGAGCCCGACGTGGGATTCGATTCCGGGTCTCCAGGATCGCGCCCTGGGCCAAAGGCAGGCGCTAAATCACTGCGCCACCCAGGGATCCCTAAAACATCTCTTAACCTTTCTGAATCCCAGGGTCCTCGTCTCTAAGACAGAGATGATAACAGTACCTGCCTCCTAGGCTAGTTGAGGGAAGCCACGAAGGTAATCCACGCCCAGGGCTCAGCCCAACGTTTGGCGCACAGTAAGTGCTCAAATGGTAGCTCCTCTTCCTCCGTGTTGGTCGGTGGGGGTGCAGGGTCCGCAGCCATGCTGCTGGGGTAAAGTCCTGAATCTATCACTTTCAACTGTGGGAAGATGGACCAGCTACTTAACCTCTCTGAGCCATAATCTCAGCATGTACAGAACAGAGAGGTAATGACCATACTATCCTGCGTGTAGCACATTCCCAGTAAATGGTGGCCGTGCTGCTATTGATGTGCCCTATTGGAATGCATGTGACAGCGTGTAGTCCTATCATGCAGTAGGAACAGCTCAGCAGAGGGCTCCTGGGATTCCCACAGAGAAGGACCAGGGCCTGGTGGGCATCAGGCTGCTCAGGAGGGAGGGAGGCATAAGATCTCATGCGCCGAGGCCCATCTGCCCTAGGCAGGGGTCCACGGAGCAGAAGCCCCCTCCCCTGGGGTTGGCTCACACCCAGTGGACACACAGGGGACCTAGGGGGCATCCCTGCCTCTGGGCCACCCCACCCGCCCCCGCCCCCACACATACACTCCCCCCAGGCTCCAGCTTCCAGATGAAGGTGACTTAGGAGCTGCGGGGGTGGGGCAGGGCTGGAGAGCCGGGCGGCGAAGCAGCATGAAGCTCATTACTAACTGACTACTCTGGTGGAACAGGCCTCTCCCGGGGGCCATAACTCTGTCCCCGGAAGAAGGAATGATGACTGAGGGGGTGGCCAAGGCTCCCACAACCCACGTCTGGGGCTGGGCATGGGAAGCAAAGCTGAGTCCCTGCCTTCTCTAAATCCCCAGCATAACCATTGACAAAGAAGAGTTTTGGCATGAAAATAAGAAGGGAGGGGGCGTAAGGAAGCTGGAAGTCATGCTACGGGGCTTCCTTTCCTTGGGCTGCAGCCACCCCAACAGGGCACTGGGACTTACACCACCAAGGCCATGTTCTGGGCAGCGTGGCCCAGGGGCAAGACCCTGAGCTCGGGAGCCAGATTCCTGCAGATTTTATTGATGTGCACACCTCTGGCTAGTCTTGGGTGAGTCCATCTCTTTGGACCTTAGGTCCAAAGGTCTACCTTTGGTCTACCTTTGTAAAATAAAACCATGTTTTGGATTTGTCACAAATCTCAGTCACATGACTGAACCGCTATCAACCTAATTCATCCTGGATCGTCAAACTCAGCTCAGCTGTCCCTCCGTCTCAGGACACGGTCCCCAACAAGGGTTAGGTGACCCTGCTCAAGGCCCTGCCAAGCCCTTGCATATCCCCCCTGTGACACACAAATCCTTTGATGCTGGGTTATAATCGCAGGGCTCCTCGTCATCTCCCATGCCAAGCTAGGCGCTCCCCCGGGGCATCCTCCACGTGGGCATGATTCCTGGCACAAGCTAAGTGAACGGATGAAGGAACGAGTCTGGCTAGCCAGGCTTTTAGGCAGCTGTGGTCCCTAAAGCACTCTGGAAGGCTCACGGGAGGGACACACGGAGGAACGGTTTCCTCTCTCCCCTCGGGTAACCTTGGCAGAGGCATAGTAAGGAACGTTTGCGATGGATGAGAGCCAGCGGATGGGCACGCGCTACTGTGGGCCGGGCCCTGTGCTCTGCATTTCACACAACCATGAACTCGCTGCCAAGCAGCTGTTATTAACCTTGCTGTACACTTAAGGAAACTGAGGCTCAGACACCTCAATTAACTTTCCCAGGATCCCAAAGCAAGTAAATAGGGGTCGTAGGGTAGTGCTCTGATATGCCTGACTACCCACCCAGCTTACGTCTTTTCCTTCGGTCCTTTCCTTTAAAAATATATATATATATATTTATTTATTCATGAGAGATACAGAGAGAGAGAGAGGCAGAGACCCAGGCGGAGGGAGAAGCAGGCTCCAGGTGGGAAGCCCGATGTGGGACTCAATCCCAGGACCCAGGGCTCACGCCCTGGGCTGAAGGCAGATGCTCACTTGCTGAGCCACCCAGGTGCCCCCCTTCAGGTCCTTTCTGATGTAAAACTGAGATTTTTGAAAATGGGTAGCTCTCCATAAAAGAGATGGGGAGAAGCAAGGGGTGAATTTTTCAGGGCTCATTAGATTTCAACAGTGCATAGCATCCTGCTTTTTCTTCCTTACCCACACACAGGCTAAGAAAATGCCAGATAAAGCATTTTGGACCCTGGGATATTGAGGAGCCCTTGCTGAATTAAAACCCTATTTGTCAAGGGTAGATACTGTTCTAGTCCTGATTATAATAGAAGTGACTTCGCGGTCGTAGGAGTCTCAGAAAGGCCTGAAGCTGTGAGGACGCAGAAAGAAGAAGGAGAAACGTGTGCTTTTGATTTTCTCAGAAGGAAAATATTGCCTGGGTATAATAAACTTCCCAAAGTTGAGAGTGAAAATGCCTTGTTGTGGGACGGGGAAAGACCCAAGCATCACTCAGGTGGAGGTCATCCGTTGTCCACTGGGCTTGTACCAGATGCAGGGAGATTTATGTGCATTTGTTTCATTGAGTTTTCCCAAGACAAGCCCACTTTGCAGATGGATCAATGAGTCACGCTGCTGGTGTGCATAACTGAGATTAATAGCCAAGCGTATTGACGACAAAAGGCGCCGCAGCTGGAATGGTTGCCACCAGAATAAGACAGACGCGCAGACACTGGGACTTGCAGTCCATCCTCGCGCAGAGACAAGTTTCGTTTTGTTTTACCCCGAATTATGCAAATATCCCTTCTGAACCCCCTTCCCTCTCATCTTCCATCTCCCTCTTCCTCTGGCCTAAGAAGGGTGTTGATTTTAGGATCCTCGTGATCCCAAGTAACAATGACAAATAACACACCACCCCAAGGACATAATTAAGAACATACATAACGATATAATTACAAGGATGTTTATCACCAAACTATTTATAATATAAAAATAAATAAATAAATAAATAAATAAATAAATAAATAAATAAACCTCCCCACACCAAAAGCAAGCGATTGAACTAATAAACTATGGCACAGCCATTTTTTTACGTGGAATTCCGTGCAGCAGTTGGAAATTTTCGGTGTGATGACATCTAGGCACGCAAACACGATTGTGTGTGTACAGGGCACACGTTAGTCTTTGAAAGCGGGTGGTTAAGACTTTATGACGATTGGCACTATGGGCGGTTTTCCATTCTTTGTGATTCTTAGCCTTTTATCGACTTGCTACGGCGAAGATCTGTTGTTTTTGTAAAAAAGGAACACAATTGAACAGTTATTTATAACATCATAATAAATATTTCAGCCTCAAGTCTCTTTCAGTGGTAATAGTAACGGGACCCGCTTACAGGAACGCAAAAGATAGGCGAGAAACCCGGAGTCTGCATAGAAATCTGACTGCATAATCCGTGTCTTCCTTCAAGGAAAGGGGGGCGTCTGCTTTTCTGTCTCCCCGAGAGGGGACGCATTCGAAGGACAGCAGACCGGACGTGGGCTGAATACCAGGAAGGCCTCTCTCCATGCGGCAGTGATCCAAGGACGCACAGACATGGCCCCAGTGGAGGCTGATAGTCCACATGGGTGGCCAAACCAACAGGCGTCACGTCGTGATGACAGTGGCAGTTGCAGCCCTAGCCACAGCTAGATGGCATATGTGCCACATGCCCTAGACAATTCCGCTGTAATCATCACATGGCACCCAATTAACAGATGAGGAAATAAAGGCTATGTCGGATGCTCAGCAGCACCCGTCCCGAAAGTAGCAGGATTGACCTCAGACCCAGATCCGTCCAGCACTGCCCAACATCCATACACTATGCTGATCCCCTTGGCTTCCTCTTCTACCTAAAAAAAATATTCTCCTAGCCAACCTTGTTGTGGTTCCCAGCATGTTTTAGATGAGCTTTTGAAATTTTAGAATACTTTCAGATGTACACAAAACCCATAAAGATCCCATATAAGCCACCCCCGGCGCTCCCTGTTATTGGCATCTCACCTCAGCAAGCCACAGCTCAGCCATTACTACGTTAGCATCAGTCACCAGGTATGCGGCACCCAGGCTTCCTTAGTTTTTACCTAACACCCTACAGCTGTCCCATATTTCTACATTGCATTCATTCGTAGGGTCTCCTCAGCTCCTTCCCTGAGCTATTTTTCAGACTTTCCTTATTTTTGATGACCTTGACAGTTTGGAGGAGTTCTAGTCGGGCAATTTCATTGAGTGGCCCTCAGTGGGGATTTTTCCGATGTTCTCCTCGTGATTGGACCGAGCGTGTGGGCCTGGGAGAGGAAGATCTCGGAGATGAGATGCCGTTTTCATCACCTCATCTCGAGGGTGCATGTTATCAACAGGACTCATCGCTGATAACGTTCCGCTTGATCACATGGCTAAGGCAGCGCTTTTCGGGCTCCTCCGCTCTACAGTTCCCCTTCCTCCCTTTCCAGACTTCCCCCCTCTTCCTCCTTCCCGTACATGATTTTCCACAAAAATTATCTGAGATTCTTCTGCACAAGAGATTTGTCTATATCCCTGCATTTATTTATCTCCTTAAACCATTTATTTACATCAGTGTGACTCATGGATCCCTTATGTAATACTTTAGGCTCTAATTAAGTCTCATGTAAAATTTCTTGTGTTGTTCCAATTGTCACAACATTGGCCATTGGGAGCTTTTACTAGTGGCTCCTGTGTCCCTTTGACATATCCCCATTAACGTGTGCGTGTGTGTGCATGTGTGTGCGAGCACACGTGTGCAGGTCTTCAATTCTAGCATCATGAGACTCCCCAGGCTCATCTTGGGCATTTCCTGCCACAGTCTTCGAGTGAGACTTTCCTCCAAGGGGCCCTGGTTACTGTTGGTGGAGTATGGTACTAGGAACCAATGTATGGCGCTGCATACGCTTGATGCTCCTGGGGTTTCATCTTGTAGAGCCCCTCGGCTGACACAGCAAGGACGCATAGCTGGTGTGCTCACCCTTGTGTGTACTCACATCTATAAATACTTCTCTGTGACCATCTGTATCCATATTAAGCAACATGAGTCCATCCTGATGTTGCTAACTCTGATCCTATCACTCCAGCCCCTGCTGGCTGGTCCATAATTCCCCCGCCAGAGAGAACAGAGGGAAAGCTGGATCCTACTCTCTGCCATCATTTACTTCACTCTTTAGTTTCGGTGTATGTCACAGTGGTTCCAAGGGCTAATTCGTACTCCATGGGAAACAACATTTCAACTAGGGTACAGTGCTTATGTACAGTTCCTTTTGCCCTTCGTCCTCTGCACTCACTCATTTCCAAGGTCCCCTATTAACACCTCTCCCCCACCACAACTCCCTTCGGTGAGGTTGTGTCATGTATTTGTGAAATAATTAGATTCTTCTGTGACATTCTGCATTTCATCCTGGGATTCTCTTTACTCCCACATTATTTTTTTTTAATCTGCGTGTGTTAGGGTTCACGCGTGGCGCCATAAAGCTCTGTGTGTTTTGACAAGTACCTAATGTCATATACCCCTCGTTAGAGTATCATACAGAACAGTTCCCCTGTCCCAAAGTATGGCCCGTCCTTCACCTATTTGTCTTCTGCCTAATTCAAATCTTTGGCAGCCACTTATCTATTTACCTTTCCTGTAGATTTGCTTTTTCCAGGATATTTTATAAAAGAAATGGTACACTATGTAGCCTTTAAAAAAAAAAAAAAAAAAAAAAAAGATTGTAGGGATCCCTGGGTGGCGCAGCGGTTTGGCGCCTGCCTTTGGCCCCGGGCGCGATCCTGGAGACCCGGGATCGAATCCCACGTCGGGCTCCGGGTGCATGGAGCCTGCTTCTCCCTCTGCCTGTGTCTCTGCCTCTCTCTCTCTGTGACTATCATGAATAAATAAATAAAATCTTAAAAAAAAATAAAATAAAATAAAAAAAAAGATTGTATTTATTTATTCATGAGAGACACACAGAGAGAGGCAAAGACACAGGCAGAGGGAGAAGCAGGATCCCTGTGGGGAGCCCGATGCGGGACTCGATCCCAGGACCCCAGGATCACGCCCTGGGCCAAAGGCATACGCTCAACCGCTGAGCCCCTCAGGTGCCCAATTCGTAGCCTTCTTTGACTGGCTTCCTTCACTTAACCATATTAAGATCCAACCATGTCTTTGGCCAGGAAGCTCATTCCCTTTTATTGCTGAATAATATTCCACGACACGGACCTATCGTAATTTGTTTGTGCACTCACATACTGAAGGACATCTTGGTTGATATCAGTTTTTTTTTTGGCATTTACTAATAAAGCTGTTATAAATATTTAAATGCTAGTTATTGTGTGGCATGAGTTTTCAAGTCAGTTGGGTAAATACCTAGGAGTGAGATTGCTAAAGCGTATGGTAAGGCTATGTTTAGCTTTTGCAAGAAACTGCCAAACTGTCTTCCAAAGTGGTCGTATTATTTTGCATCCCTACCAACAGTGAATGAGAGTTCTTGTTGCACAGAACTCTTGCCAGACATTGGCATTGTCAGCTTTTTGGATCGAAGCCATTCTGATAGGTGTGTGGTGTGGTTTCTCGTTTTAATTAGCATTTTCCTAATGATAAATTGTGTGGAGCATCTTTTCATATGCTTACTTGCCATCTGTATGTCTTCTTTGGTGAAGCGTGTTTAGATCCTTTCCTATTTTTAAATTGATTTGTTTCCTTATTACCCCATCTTTGAGAGTTCTTTGTATATTTGGATACAAGTTCAGATATGTGTTTTGCAAATATTTTCTCCCAGGCTGTGGTTTGTCTTTTCATTCTCTCACGAATGTGATATGTGGAGGAATTTTTTTTTAATTCTAATGAAGATTAACATCATTTTTCTTCTTCTATGGATCATTCATTTTTAATTTTTTTTCTCTTGTTATGATAGCCAATGACTCATCTTCAAATCCAGGGTCATGTAGATTTTCTCTCGTTTCTAGAATTTTTACAATTTTACATTTAAATTTAGGTGTAAAATCCATTGTGACTTAATTTTTGTGGTAGGTCTGTGCCTAGATTCTTGTTTTGTTCTTGTTTTTTGTTTTCTTAACATACAGGTGTCCACTTGACCCAGCACCACCTGTTGAAAAGACGAGTCTTTCTTTCTTCATTAAGTTGCCTTTGCATTTTTGTCAAAGATGAGTTGACTGTATTCCTGCAGATTTCTTTGGGGGCTCTTTCTATCCTGTTGCTCAATCTATTTTCTTCCACTGATACCACAATGTCTTGATTATGGTAGGTTCATAATAAGACTTGAAATTAGGGAGTAGAGTCTTCCAAGTTCATTCTTCATCAATTTTGTGTTGTTTATTATAGATCTTTTGCCTTTCTGCATAAATTTTAGGATGAGTTTTGCAATATCTACAGAATACTCTGCTGGGATTTTGGTTGTGATTCCACTGAATCTATAGATCAAGTTGGGGAGAACTGACATGTTAACAATATTGAATCTTCCAGTCAGTGAATATGAAATATTTCTTCATTTATTTGTTGTTTTTATTTCTTTCATAAGTGTTCTGTAGTTTTCACACACAGTTATTACAACATATTTTGTTAGATTCATATTTAATATTTCATTTTGTGGGTACTACTGTAAGTGGTATTTTTATAGTAAAATTCATTACTGGTTTATAGGAAAGCAGTTGATTTTGTGTGTTATTCTTGTGTCCTGAAACCTTGCTATCATCGCGTACTAGTTTCAGGACATTTTTTTATTGATTCTTTGGGATTTTCTACATAGATAATCATGTCATTGGAGAATAAGGTTGGTTTCACTTCTTCCTTCCCAATCTGTGTACTTTTTATGGCTCTTTCATTTCTGATTGTCCTTGATGGGACTTCCATTATGAGGTTGAATTGAAGTGATGAGAGACAATATTCTTGTCTTGTTCTCAATCTTGAGAGGAGAGTGCACTATATCTCAACATTAAGTATGATGTTACCATAGGATTTTTGTAGCTGTACATTATCAAATTAAGGAAATTCCTCTCTATTCCTAATATTCTGAGTATTTTTATCATGAACTAGTGTTGGCTTTTTTCAAATGCTTTTTTTTAGTGTCACTTGGCATGATTATATGGTTTTTGTTCTTTAATCCATTTATATAGTTGATAACATTGATTTCAATAGTTGAATCAGACTTCCATATTTGGGATTAATTCCATTGGGTCATACTGTATCATTGTTTTTATACAGTGTTGGAATTTATTTGCTATTACTTGGTTAAGAATTTTCACATCTATGATCATTGGAGATATGGGTCTGTAGTTAATCTCTTCTTGTAATGTCTTTGTTCAGTTTTAATATGAGGGTAATGCTGGTCTCATAGAGTTATTTTGCAAACTGTCTCCCCTCTCCCCCCAGTCATCAGTGTCTATTTACTGAAGACATTGTAGGGAATTGATATTATTTTTTCCTGGAATATTTGGTAGAATTCACCAGTGAAACTCTGTGGGCCTGGTATTTTCTTTTTCAGAAGATTGTTCATTATTGATTCAATTTCTTTAACATACATGAGTATATTCAGGTTATATATTTCTCTCTCTGTTTTTTCCTTTCAAAGAATTGATCCATTTTATCTCAGTTGTTAAATTTTGGTCATAAAGTTTTTTTTTTCCATAATATTCCTTTAGTCTATTCTCCATGTGCATGGGATTAATATTCATGATCTCCCCTTCATTTCTAATATTGGAAAATTATATCTTCTCTCTATTTTTATTGGTTAGCCTAGCTAGACATTTATCAGTTTCATGGATCCTCGCAAAGAACCAGCTTTTTTTTTTTCATTTTTTCCTGTTTTCAATGTCATTGATTTCAGCTCTAATTTGTATTATTCTTTTTCTTCTGCTTGCTTTAAGGCTTAAACTTCTCTTCTTTGTCTAGTTTCCATCTCTAGTTATGTTACTCATCTGTTCTTGCATTTTGTATACCTTTTCCATTAGAGTCCTTAACATATGCACCTGGGTTATTTTAAATTCCTTGTCTGATAGTTCCCCAAACAGCTATGTCATACTGAGGCTATTCTGGTGCTAGTTTTGTCACTTCAGACTGTGTTTTTTGTTATGCTTTGGCATGTCTTGTAAGGCAGACATGTTGGCATCAGATAACAAGAAATATGATAATATGATAGATAGTTTCTCTTTTTTTTTTTTATAGTTTCTCAGTGTGAGGTTTTATAGTGGTCTGGCTAGGAATCGGACTGTGTTTAGTGTGGCTTTAGGTTCCAGAAGCTTTGGGGCAGCTCGGGTGGCTCAGCAGTTTGGCGCTGCCTTCAGCCCAGGGCCCAATCCTGGGGACCCGGGATCGAGTCCCACGTCAGGCTTCCTGCATGGAGCCTGCTTCTCCCTCTGCCTGTGTCTCTGCCTCTCTTTCTCTCTGTGTCTCTCATAAATAAATAATTTAAAAAAAAAGTTTCCAGAAGCTTCAAATTCCTCTAGTGTCCTTGTTTTTGTCTCTCCCTTACGTACTAGTTCCCAGAAAGAGTCTGTTTCTCAGCTGCTTTAGGTGTAACTGTAGGGGAGAGGAAGCTCTATGAGTATCTTATGGCTGCTATAATAAATTAAATGTAGTGGCTTAAAACCACACAGATGTATTCTCTTACAGAGAACTTCTGGAGGTCAGAAGTTTGAAATCTGGGTGGTGGGTGGCTCAGTCAGTTAAGCAGCCAACTATTTGTTCTAGCTCAGGTCATGACCTCACAGTCATGGGATCAAGTCCCACATCTCACTCTGTGCTCAGCACACACTCAGCTTCAGATTCTAACTCCCTCTCCCTTTCCTCCACCTCACTCTCTCTCTCTCTCTCTCTTTAATAAATAAGTAAAAAATATATATCTCTCTCATTCTCTCTGTCTCTCTCTCAATATTTTATTTATTTATTTATTTATTTATTTATTTATTTATTTATTTACTCATTCATGAGAGACACACAGAGAGAGACAGAGACACAGGCAGAGGGAGAAGCAGGCTCCCTGCGGTGAACCCAATGCGGGACTCGATCCCAGGACCCCAGGATGACGCTCTGGGCCGAAGGCAGACGCTCAACTGCTGAGCCCCTCAGGTGCCCCAATAAAATCTTAAAAAAAAAAAAAAAAAAGAAGAAGAAGAAGTTTGAAATCTATGTCATTGAGCTTTAGTACTGATGTCCACAAGGCTGGTTTATTCCAAAGGCTTTATGGGAGAATCCATTCATTTGACTTTTAACTTCTGGAGGCTACATACAATCTCTTGGCTGGTGACCCTTTCCTTGAATTACTCCAATCTCATGCTTCTCTTTTCACATTTCCTTCTTCCTGCTTTGACCTTTTTCCTCCTTCTTATTAGGATGATTGTGATTAAATTTAAGACCCACAAGGAAAACCCAGGATAATCTCCAATCTCAGGATTGTTTAACTTAATCATATCTGCAGGTCCCTTTTACCATGTAAGGTAACATACCCACAGGCTTTGGGGATTAAGACATGGATACCTTAGCAGTGGTATGCCACTACTCAGATACCACACGAGCATTCTAAAATCTTCTCATTAAATCTCTGTGTTTTACCGAGCGTTGTGTCTTAGGGCAATGACCGTCACAGGTGCCTCCCCAGTGCTATAACTTCTTTTTTCCACTTGCCTCCTACTCCCTTCCCTGACTACAGCATTCTCAATTTCCTTGAATCCCAGATGCCTATGTACTATGCCATTCTCCTTCTCCCCTTAGGTGAAACAGGAATGCTGGAAGAGCTGGAATGATAAGAATGGCCTTCCTCTTCTCCCAGTGAGGATAATGATCCTCATGCAGTGTCGGATGTTGTTATGGGGGGGCTCTGGGAGTATTTTATAATGATTACTTATTCCTTCCCATCCCTCTATCAGAGATAGAAGGGGTTGTTCTTAGGTCTTCAAAATAAGAATATGCTGGGGTGGTTCCTGGAGGTAAAGCCCATAAAAGTTTAGAGTGTGCCCTAAGATTGAAATCCCCTGGCACCTTTAACTCCCATACTGGGCCAGACTCAGCTACCTGCAATTCTTCGAAATTATCATTCCAATGTTCCTCCCAGTCTATGGCTCCAGCAGCTTTTGCAGGACGTCTAGCTGTGTCTTGCAGGATGAAAGTGTTTCTCCAGATCTCAGAGTGGCAGTTTGCCCCTCAGCCTCAGTTCTCTAGTGGGTCCAAAAAAAAGCATTGATTTTTCAGTTTGTCTGGCTTTTTCTTACTGTTTAAACTGAAGTAATTCCTCTTTATGTGTTAGAGCTGAAATCCAGTGTCCAAAATTTTCAGCATTAGAATATCATTGTGTTGAGTTAAGTCATTGGTATGTGGTCATTGTAGCAGTCATAGATGATCTGGGAACAAAAATAAGGAAACCTATTTATATCAAGTAATAAAGACATGGAAGGCACATTGGCCCCAAAAAGTTTGCTTTTCAAATGAGAAAATTGATCATCCATGGGGGGCAGGGGGAAAAGGTTAAGTGAATACACACAGAGAATTTCATCTGTATTGGCCATTGAGGTCAATTTAAAATGGCCTAACTTCTAGGTTTATTTCAAAGGAGATTTCCAAAGAATAATTCACTAAAAATGATACTTCAGACATGCCTTGGTTTACTTTATATCGTAGCACCGACCAACACTTATGACACAGAGCAGGTATCCAGAAAGGTGTTTCAGTTTGGTTCTTAAATGAATCAAGAGATGAATAGTCATTCCATGGCCTCTTACATTCACGCTATAGGTGGTTGAGAGCTTTTCTACTCAAAAAAGGGCATATTGTTTTTCAACAATAAAAACTGCAATTAGATATTTTATCACAATTTAAAATTTTTAAAACCTCAACTAGAGATTAGACAAATCTGGCTGCTGATAAGCACATGCAAGGTTAGTATTTTTTCACCTTTACTTTGTTTTCCTTTTATAAAGTCACCAAAAAAAAATCACTTTTGAAGATCTCCATTGTGTGTTTATATGAGTTAGTAACCATTGCCTAACAAATCACCTCAAATTTAATGACCTAAAACTACAAATATTATTATTTCTCTTGCGTTTGTGTACCAACAGAGTGGTTCCTCTTTTTTTTTTTAAGATTTTATTTATTTATTTGAGATAGAGGGAGAGAGAGAACATGAACAGGAAGGTGGGTGTGGGCAGGGTACAGAGAATGATGGAGAAGCAGACTCCCTGCTCAGCGGTGAGCCCGACGTGGAGCTTGATCCCAGGACTCTGGGATCATGACCGGAGCCAAAGTAGATGCTTAACCAAATGAGCCACCAGGCACCCTCAGAGTGGTTCCTCTTGTCTTAATTTACCTTACTTGTACATCTGCTGTCAGCTGTGTGTCAGTCAGTGCTGATGACTATAAATAGCTCATGGGTGGCTTCAGCTGGGTTCCCCTCTACAAGGAGTCTGATCCTCTAAAAGGTTAGACAGGGCTTTTGATATGGCCAATGGTTATGTTCCCAAGGAAGTGAGCAAAATAACTTCATGAAGCCTAGACTTAGAGCCATTGTACTGTCACTTCCATCATATTCTCTCAGCCAATTTACATTGCAAGCCCACACTCAAGGGATAAGGGACCAGACTCCGTCTTGATGGAGGGCATAGCTGAGTTGTATTGCAAATGCTGTGGAAACAGAAGGGTGAAGAATTGCAGCCCTGTTCACATTCACTCTACAAGTTTCTAACATTGGAACTATGCTTCTTACATGTCCAAAATACTAGTTGGCATTATACTGCATGGGTGCTGAGTCTAGAATAGATGAAAAGGAAAAATGGTGCCACTTCTCTGGTCAAATTATGTTTAAGAAATGCATTCAATAACAAGCTTCCTGTAAGTTACAAAGTTACTGGAGTCTCTGCTGTGCTGAGGAGGGGGATCTGCTGAGTCGCTCACATATTCCCAGGGAGACAACCTCAGCCCCAGATGGTGTCTCAGCTGGGTGGCCTGATTTCTGAGCATCATAGATGTCTCTCTGGAGCAGCAAGTTCCAACACTACACCCAGGTCATTCCTCTGACTTTATAACTCACTATGAGTCTATTAATAAAGCATACAATTGTTAGGTGTATCTAGGATTCAGATTCCTAGATTCTTTCTGGCCACCCTTGCAAACTGAGCAAATGACCAACAGGACTTTCATATACATCATACCATTTGATCCCCAAAATAGCTTTGCAAGCTGAACTAGGGCTGTCATCCCTGTTTTGCAGATCAGATCATGAAGATGTTAGACTTAGCTAACCTTGTAGACTGGTCAGTCATGGAGCAAGGTCTCTCTGTGGTTTTCTAACTCTGAGGCTCAAATTGCTAGGAGGTTATCTTTCCTCAAGCACGTCCTTCTAATTTGCGGAAAATAGCCAAGTTTTGGGCTGAACCAACACTTCCCTGATGAGCCACTGTCTCAACTACCATGTGTTGCAGCTGCCACCACTGTGGGCTTTAAAACGGACTTTTACAGACTGACTCATTTACTCCATTATTCCAAGTGGGCCTCAGGGAATTTTAAGGGAGACATCAAGAAACACAAAAATAGACAACAAATCCAAATCCAGTTACATTTGGTATAAAGAAAAGAATTAATTTTCCTCCCTCCTACCCTGTAAAGATATAAAGCCACAAAGAACCCTCATTAACCTCATGTCTTATCCTTATTAATTATCAATAATAATAATCAGAGCTGGTAGTTCAATGCTCCGTGGGTTAAATTATGAAGCCAACATTGATGATGTTATTATTGTTCATAATAATGATGGTGTGATTAGATGCTTTTACATTTTCACCTCCCATTTCAAGCCTCCACTGATTAATTCTCATAATACACCCAATTTAATTAAGTATCTTTGCCCTTATTTTGCAAATGGTAAATTAAGGCACACAGAGGTTAAATGCCTTTCTCAGTACCCCCGAGAGAGGTCATTTTCTGGACTACAGCATCTGAGCCTTCTACCCAGAGGAGCCTAGAGACATGAAAAGGACATGGATTTTAAAATAGGATGAATCAGGGTGTGAAGTTACTTATCAGCTCATTAACTTTGAGCAAGAGATTGACTCTCGGAGCCTCAGTTTCCTCTTGTGTAAATGACTTGGCAGGATTATGGTAAAGAAGCTCGTGGCACTCAAGGAATTTGACTGAGTGGGAGACAATCAATCAGGTTTTATTTCCCTCCCAATTCATTCCTAAGATTCTCTTCAGATATAAGACTTGCCCAAAAGAGTAATTCTTGAAGTTGCCAATGCCTTAGTCTACTTGTGCATTAATTCAAAACTCACTTACTGCATACATTTTGTGTGCAAGACATAATTTTCAATGTCACAAAGAAGTGTTTCTGTAAATGTGGCCTTTAAACTTGTGATAGGATCACCTGGGATGATTGCTTATAAAATAGATTCTTGGATGCCACGTGAGATCTACTGAATCAGAATCTCCATAGGTAGAGATCAGTGATCTATATTAGTACCCCAAGTGATCCATCTGTACCACAAAGTTTTAGATCTATGATAACACTTGTAAGCTGCAATCCCTGTTTTCCAGGGTCCTAGAGATTAAGAAGAAAGATAAGCCGTGTGTGTAAATTAATATCACAAAACATATTAAATGATTAAATGCTCTAAGGAATGTTCAAACACACTAACTAGGAAATTCAGGGTAGAAGAGATCACTTGATGCCAAGAGTGATCAGTAAATTTTCCAAGAAAAAGGCGATACAAATTTCCCATGAAAGTCTGACCATGATAAAGACTCAACTCTCCCTAGTAGCTTTGGCCAAAGCTTGGCTTTCTGAAACCCTAAGGGATTGTGTTTACCCTAATGTGGCTTCCGGCATCATGGCAGCAACAGATGTTAGGCCTTTCATTTTTAGTGTCCAGAATCCTGAAATACAAAATCATTTTCTTTTTAACCATTGTTAAAGTTGGAAGGTCCAAAATCTCACTCTGAACCTCAAAGGCTGAGGCCTGATTTCTCTTGTTGCCCACGTTCTACGGGAACAATGCTTCCTGGAGAACATGAAGGGAGAACGTTCCTGCTCGGTTCCTGGTACTGAGGAAGAGCCACACTGTGTAAAGCAATGTAAGACCATGTTAGTAATTCAAAAATTATCCCACTCTATCAATTATTGAAGACCAAGTTCCCCATTGCATCATTTGTAACCCTCCCTCATTTCATTTGCTCCAACACCAGAACATAGCAAGATGAACCCCACAACCATGATAGTAATCAAATCAACACTCTTACCTCCTAATAAAAGGATTGGTGCTAATCGAAATGCTTCAAATGTATTAACTCATCTCCTCATTATTTTAAGCAGGGAAAGGACATTCAATAGAGGCAGAGAAGCAAGACTATAAGGAACCATGGGTTCCTGTTCAGAGACATTTGTGTTCAAAGGTCTTGTCCAGAAAGTTTTATTCTCCTGTGACTCTTGGCATCTTGTAACTTAACACACCCATGAGAAGTTCTAAGAGATTCCCAATATCTTGCTGCAAATCGTGTCCATCTGGTCCTTGCTCCTATCTTGCCTCAATAGATTAGAAATTGAATAAAAATACCTAAATCCTACATATCATCTAGGAGACAAAGTAAAATATTCTAAGAAAAAGGGGGGTGGCTTCTCAACAGTATCTTGATTAATTCATATTTTTAAAAAGATTTTATTTATTTATTAGAGAGAGAGAGGGCACGAGTGTGGTGGGGTGGGGGGTGAGCAGAGGGAGAAGCAGACTCCACGCTGAGTGGGGAGCCTGATCCAGGGCTCGATCCCAGGACCTGGAATCATGACCAGAACTGAAGGCAGACGCTTAACCCACTGAGCCACCCAAGCATCCCATTGTTTAATTAATATTTTAAATGAAACATGTTAGAATGCTGGAAGTGGTTCTTCCCATGTCTGCTGAATAAAGAAGAGGAAGAGTGAATATGAGCAGAGGTTGCTGTGCCCCTAGATCCTTGCCAGCAAAGCGTGGACCCCAGTGTCCCTCCTCTAACTTCAAGTGCATATTTCCTTACTCCTGTGTCAACAGGCAGGAGGATGGATAAAAATTTTAAACTCTGGAAATGTGAGAAGGGGAGATATTCCAAATGGAGGGAACAATTGGATGGACAAAAGCATCAACACCTCCAACAGGATCAGGGCCGTCATCCATCCTTTCCTGGGCTTTATTATGTTTCAGTCAATACAATCTCATTTACTCTCCACAGAACACCTACAAAGTAAGCAGCACCCTAACCATTTTGTAAACGGTGGTCCTGAATTTCAAAGAGGTGGAGTAACTTCATTAAGGCATCACAAATCAAAACTATAAGACACTGCTTCACATCTCCTAGGATGGCTACAATAAAAAAAAAAATTAATCAAAAAAAAAAAAAAAGACAAGCGTTGGCAAGGAAGCAGAGAAATGGGAACCCTTGTGCATTGCCGATGGTAATGTAAAATGGTGCAGCTGCTGTGGAAAGCATTTCAGTGGTTCCTCAAAGAGCTAAACATAGAATTACCATATAACCCAGCAATTCTGCTTTCCAGGAATATTGGTTTATACCCCCAAATAACTGAAATTAGTGATTCACACATCAATGGCACGCCAGTGTTCATGGCAGCGTTGTTGGAGGAGGTAATCAAGAGGACATGACGGGGATCCCTGGGTGGCGCAGCGGTTTGGCGCCTGCCTTTGGCCCAGGGTGCGATCCTGGAGACCCGGGATCGAGTCCCACGTCGGGCTCCTGGTGCATGGAGCCTGCTTCCCCCTCTGCCTGTGTCTCTGCCTCTCTCTCTCTCTCTCTCTGTATGACTATCATAAATAAATTAAAAAAAAAAAAAAGAGGACATGACGGCCAGTTGACCCGCAAGCTGGCCCTAGGCAATCAGAGGCTCCTCCCCACCTCCTTGTCCTCTGAATGTACGTCGTGCCCACTGTTTGCACTGTGGGAGCTGTTTTCAAGGACACGGCCTTGAGAGAGCGATGTGTTGTTAAGACCATCTGGATGGTATATGTGTGACTAAATCCAGTTAAGACCTCCATATGAACTTAAGATTCTGCTGGGTGGGTGCGGAGATGTGCTTATCTTGTGGCCACCCAGGACGAGCCTGGTGTGGACGTTCCCTTGCTACCAGTCCAGAGCGGTCAGCCTCTTCATTTAGTCTCTCCTTGCCCTCCATACATGCGAGCCCTGGTTCAGATTCACCTGGAAAACTCCCAAGATTTCAAACCCACAATCATTATTCTCAAGAGCCAAAAGCTAGAAACAACCCAAGTGCCCATCAACAGAGGAACGGATGAACAAAACGTGGTACATTCATGCGATGGGATAAGAGTATGTCTTTAAAGAGAATGAAATGCTAACACCTGGGACAACATAGATGAATCTTGAAAACGTGATGCTAAGTGGCTTAAGGCAGGCACAAAAGGACACGTATGATTTTGCTTATATGGAAAAAGGGCAAATTCATAGAGATGGAAAAGAAATTACGGAGCTGGGAAAGAAGATTAATGAGGAGTTATTGTTTAATGAGTAGAGAGTTTCTGTCTGGGGTGATAAAATTGTTTTCAAAATAAATAGTAGTGATGATTGCACAACAGTATGAATGCAAATTATACCAATGTTTTGTACACTTAAAAATGGATAAATATATACATACTATTAAAAAATATATGTATATATATGATTTTTAAAAAAAGAGGTCAAATCCTTGCCAAAATCACACAAGGCATAAGTAGCAGAGGGGAGAGGCAAAGCTATATCAGTCTGAATCAGGTCCCTTAAAAATCAGATTGTTCTATCTTTCTAGACTCCTGAGTTGGGGGAAATCGCGGATTGCAATGGAGACACGCACTTAACATCAATTCCTTCATTTTGTGTAGAAAAGACCTCTTTACTCTAACTCTTGCTTTCTTGTCTCCTGCCTCCAGCAGCTTGGAACAAATCACCATTTTCTACAACCTTGGAACTTATGGTTTAAGAATCTTAACCCTTCACCCCCTTACCCACCTCCCCAATTGGTAAAAATAACAAAATTTGAATATGTTTTTATTCATATCCAAACCTTAGAGGGGAAAAAAAAGACATTGCACTATGTCATGAACTTCCTGTTTTCAACATTTTTTTTATTTTAAGTGGAGGGTGGGGGGAGGCAGGGATCTATGAGTCCTGATTATGTGGAAGGAGGTTTCAAGGCCATGGTCAATGCCAGAGTGAACCCAATAACGTCATTGGAACGTATGCTCTGCGTGTGTACGTAAGGGGGATAGACTACAGCGTGGTCAGGCTGCTCTATGTGAGCCTTGCTTACTTTCATCTTTAAAGTATAAAAATAGTAGCAACTGGAAAACCCGGTTTCTGGCCTCTGATTTCCCACTGACTGGAAAGGGGACCTTGGGGGAGTGACGGGCGCACGATCAGTGTGGCATGGACGGTGGCTGCTGTTGCTGCCGCCCCCCGTGGTGTCATGAATATTGTCACCTGACGTCAGGGACCCCTCAGTCACTGTGTCGATAACCTTAAGGAGTTTGATAACTTCCAAGGTTCCTTTTCTGCACGTGTTTTCTAGAATTCCAATTCTGGGGGTGGGGGAGAAAAATTAGGAGAAACCCAATCTGCAAATCTCTCCCCAGCCCCTCTGGTTCCTTGCTGGAGAAACTTGTTTTGTTTTGTTTTGTTTTGTTTTGTTTTGTAACTACCTCCCAAAGGTTGCTCGTGTTGTTAACCGTGACTTACTGGTTTCCCACACTGGGGCCGGTTTTTCTTCCCTGGTCCCGTTCCCCCGCGGGTGAAATCGACACTTTCACGGCGTGGTGAGTGGAGGGTGAAATAATTAAATGTGACAAGCCTATCGCTTTCGGATGGAGTCCGCCTCCCAAAGCAGGATTGATTTTCCTGCGACTTATGACAAGCAATGGGTCTGACACGTCGCTGCCCAAAAGGAGGCTTTCCAGAGAAATCTCAAGCAGGTGAAATTGGGCCTCGCCGCGAACACAGTCCTTCGCGCTGCGATGTGGCTCACCTGAGTCGGCTCTACAACTCATCTACATAGAGCCAGACCTGTCATTTGCACTAATTAAGGGAAGGCCAGTCTACACTCCAGAAGTGCAAGCTTTAGAATTCAATTCAAGTCCCTCCGGGGATCTGCGGATGGGAATAGAAAACGACTCGTTGCAAGCTAAGATGTAACATGCTAGGTATAACTCACTGCTTGCAAACCGTTCTCTAAAGGGGCCTCGGCACCCTGCGGACGCTAGATCGTGCTGCTCCCCCCTTCGGCCAACTGCGCAGGTAACGCACAGAAGAGTTTTGCGCGCTCTGAATGAGCGGACACCTGAAATAGCAGTGGAATCGCTTATGCTCGGCTTCTGTTTCCATGTGGGGGAACTTCCATTAGTGCAATATTCCCAGCCTGCGGATGGTCCCCAAGGAGGATAAGTGACATCTGGTTGGTGGGTTCCCCCGAAAGAAGGGGCCTGCGGAGCTCAGCGTGCACGTTTGTTTGTTCGCTCGTGTTCGCAGGTCTGTGTGTCTGCACGAGGGCAC
The DNA here is from genome assembly GCF_011100685.1 of Canis lupus familiaris. NCBI lineage: Eukaryota > Metazoa > Chordata > Mammalia > Carnivora > Canidae > Canis > Canis lupus. The sequence continues at coordinate 71,546,471 of NC_049232.1, read as the reverse complement.
GTTCTCAGCTGCTCTGGGCCACGTGCTAAGCTTACTTGGGCCGGTTCTCCTCTGCGGTGGAGGCCCCTCCAGCCGCGGGGGCTGATTCAGGGGCGAGGTCCCGGCAGGCCCTCTTGTGCGACACGACCACATGATCCAAGACATTTGACAGTAAAGGTGGTGAGAGCCTGATTTTGTCTCTTGGCTCCTGTGTCTGTCTTTCAAATGGTTCTAAACACAGGTGGGAAAATACGGTGTCCTTTAGTGGAATGAGCATTATGTTCCCAGTGCTATCCAGGCCGTGGGCCTAGAATCCGTTTTTCGTGTCTCTGCGCGGTCCAGAAAAGACCAAACACGTATATTTTGTCCACATTTGTGTAAAGGTCACAAGATTGAAGGTTAGGGGATCCAGCTTCGAGTTGAGGCTCTAGCTAAGACGCGAGGCAGCACGGATTCTTGAGCCAAAGCCGCCTGGAATAGCATCCTAGAACTGCCAACTAGTAGCTTTACGGACTTTGGCACGTTCCGTGATTCTCTGCACCTCCTTCCCCTCCCCTGTCGAGGGGAGAGGATAATGCACCCTATGCGGGGCTGAAGGGAAGAGGAGAGGCGACGGCGTGGAGGGAGGACCGGCCCCCACTCCGCTCCCGCGCACAGTGACGGCCACCGTGCTCCGCTGGGAAGGTGACTGCCTCGCACAGCCTCTGTGTCCTCACTTTCAAAAACCAAGGGGCCGGGCGTGGAGGCTTGGAAAGTGCCTGCACACGCCCGCCGGTTGGTCCGTGATGCTGGTCTGCGGGCTCTGCGAGTCCAGAGGTGCTTGGTGTGGATGTGTGTGTGAGCATGGGGTTCACATCCGTGTCCCACGCTTGCGGCCTCCTCTCTGCAGCTCCAGCATTGTACCATTCCTGGAAGACACCAACAGAGGGCATCAGGAGGTAGTCCTGGTTGAGCTGATCCGGGGCTGAGGTTCCGCAGGGCTGGCAGGTCTCCGGGCCAAGCTCTTTCCCGCGGACCGCTGAGCAGGTCTCCCCCGACGTGGCATTGGCCTCGGCCTCTTCCTTCCCGTCTGGCACTGGGGCGTGTGCTTTCTCTTCTGTTTCTAGAGTTTCTCCCAGGGGCCCGCCTTGGCCCGCGATGGGAGACGACAGCATTTATGGGAGCGGAGCGGTGATTAATGGCACGTGAGCCCACGGAGACCCACGGGTGAGGAATCCCCATCCCCCGGGGCAGCCCTCGGGTTTCAGGGGATACCAGGGGACCTTCCAGCAGGCGTGCAGAGCGGGGCGGCCAGCGTAGACAGGGCAGGAGCGGGGGTCCAGCCTCCACCCGGTGCACCCACAGCTCACTGTCAGGAGGGTGACATGCAGCCGGCAGCCCGGCGCCCGGGGTCAGACAGTCAGGGGGACGCACAAACATGCATGGCTCCGGGGCACTTGGCCGTCACCCTGAAGGAAACAGCTACATCTGGGGGTCCAGCATCCTGGCATGACCTCCATCACCTACGACGTGTGTCTCCCGCAAGCAATGCATTCCCAGGGTCTTGCTGACCTGTCTGCAAAATGGGCTCGATCCCATCACAAGGTCGCTCTGGGGTGCTGTTGAGAGGCAGGGGGAGGGATGCGTGGAAAGGCGCTGGAAGGGCGTGCAACGTGTGCATAAAGGGTCACCCGTCGGCAGCTCCTGCTCAAGGTTCTGGTGGTGGTTGCGGGGCCCAGGTCGCGCTTATGGGGCCCGGGCAGCCCCGCCGCTGGGGGCCCAGCCCTGGGTCTGATTCACAGCCTGCGCGTCCCTTACGGTCTACGAAATGGGGCTGAGAGCAGTGGCACAGACCGTACGTTTACAGGCCAGGGGCATCACCTAACGCACCGAGTGCGGGTCCTGGAAGGCAGTGAATGCTTGAGGGATCATAGCTGCCCCTGCTACGGTTACCAGCTCTTTCTAGCAGCCGGCAGCATTCCAGAAGGGCGATCCCTTGCCTCGCATCTGGAGAGCGGATCCCGCTGGCTGTCACTTTCATGTGATCTGAGTAGGAGCCGGGTATCAATTCTGTCCCCCTGGGCATCCCGGGCCCTGCACGCTGGACACCGAGCCGCTCCCCTCCAGCACCCAGGATGTCCGTGTCTCACCTAGCCTCGTCGAGCCGGAAGGGCGCTGACGGAGTTCCGTGTCTCCATCTGACAGGCCAAGTGAGGACCAGAGAGGGGAAGGGACGTGGGCTATGGATCATAAAGGACAAAATGCCAACGCCGTCTATGCTGGTAATTTCTTCTTTCCAGAGCACTACACTGACTCTTAAAGGAAGTGAACGGCACTAGTGAATTCCTAGCAGGCCCTGAAGTTTGCAAACAAGGCTAGAACCCATCTAGAATCCTCCTGTCTTCAAGCTGGTCCCCCCCAGATGCCATCCCAGCCCTCGGCAATCTGGCCACCATGTCTGGCAAGATGCTTTGAAAGGTAATCCATCGCTGCATCCCTGAAGGAAGGCATGCAAGGAGGGAGGGAAGGAAAGAGTGAAGCAAAGGAGAAAGCAGGGCAGGGGGCGGGGGAAGGAGGGAGGGAGGAGCGAAGGAGTTGGGACGCCCAGCGGGCTCAGCAGTTGAACATCTGCCTGGGGCTCAAGGCGTGACCCCAGGGTCCTGGAATCGAGTCCTACATTGGGCTCCCTGCGGGGAGCCTGCTTCTCCCTCTGCCTGTGTCTCTGCCTCTCTCTCCGTGTCTCATGAATAAATAAATAAAATTCTAAAAAAAGAGAGAGAAGGAGGGAGGAAGGAAGGAAAGCAGGCAGGGAGGGAGGAAGGAACAGGGGAAGGGGAGGAGGGTGGGAGGGAGGACTTATTAAATTCTCCTGTAATAGGTACTGTGCTTGGCACTTAACACCCATATGGCATTTTATTTAATCTTCAGCACAATCTTATTAACTAGAAATTGACATCCCTGGTTTACAGACAAAGAAAGTGTTGCCTAGAGAGACAAAGCTGCTTGGGCTGGGATTCTCATCCAGGCTCGTCTAACGGTAAAATCTGTAGGACTTTCGTGATTGCACCACCTCGGACAAAGGTTCGGCTATTTCCAGGCACACGCGTTCACAGTCCCCGGCTTTACACTTTGGGTTAACGGACGTTCCCCCTGCTTCCCTTTGAGGCACATGGTTCTCGCTCATCCACCCGGTCCTGTGTTCCTTCCTCCCACCCTCCTTCGTGTGCTTGGCGAACGTGTGGCACACACCTGTGGCCACGGAGGAGGTGGAAGCCTGGGTGCCTTTTCTCTCCACCCGACGGCAGTGTGGTAGGCTTGCCTGGCCCGGGCCTGCAAATACATGTGCACACACGCACGCACACGGAGTCAGGACACGCCTGCACTCACACTCGCACATGCCGATGCGCCCAGGGCCCCACACCCACACCGGCCAGCTCTCTCCTTGGGGTGTCTTCCCACAGAGGGGCCCAGGAGGTTTGAACTGGAGATGCCCTGTGACCGGGCCTTGGGCCAGTGTCCCTAGAGTCACCCCTGTCCTTGCTGCTGTGTCCCGAGGACTGTGGCGTAGGCCCATTCTCTCGGATGCTCAACTCCAGAGGGGTTTGGTGGCGGGTCGGGCCCTTGGGTCTGTCCAGGTCTTTGCAGGCTGACCCGGTGAGAGAGGAAAAGTCTGAGAACAAAAGGTGATCCGAGTCACAGGGAAGGGGTGGGGAGGGGGGGACCAGCTTGTGTTTTGGGGAGTGACTTCCTCTAGCAGGGGACAAAGGAAAGAATGGTAAATAGTGTTGAGTCTCGTAAAAAAAAATTATGAGGGATCCCTGGGTGGCGCAGCGGTTTGGTGCCTGCCTTTGGCCCAGGGCGCGATCCTGGAGACCCGGGATCGAATCCCACGTCGGGCTCCCGGTGCATGGAGCCTGCTTCTCCCTCTGCCTGTGTCTCTGCCTCTCTCTCTCTCTCTCTCTCTCTGTGACTATCATAAATAAATAAAAAAATTAAAAATATATGAAAGAAATAGCAGCAACAACGACTGCAACAATTTCAACAATGATTGAAATCCCACGTCCTACTAGGTACCGTTAGTTATTTCCCTTGCCCGCTCCCACGACTAATCAGAGCGCTTACTTTGTCGGTCACTGCGCTGAGGACTTTTCCATTCTGCAGCAGTGCCACTAAGGAAGCCCCGTCATGTCTGCGTTGTAAGCATGAGGAGCCCTGAACCTGGGGGGGCCGGGGCTTTCCCTTAAGCTACAAACCAAGCAAGCACAAGCAGGGGTCAGGCTGGAAGCATTTTCCGACGCTCGGCCCCTCCGGTGCTTCCGTTTCCCCACCTGTAGCCCGTGACTGTCAATCCGTGAGGTTCGATCAGAGATGCTTCCATCTGGCGGCTGGCAGCATCCGTAAGAAACTTCTGGAACCTGCTAACACCCAGACCTCTGGGGGCTTAAATGGGCTCCACCATGTGTGTTTTCCATGCTGCCCCCCGTCCTCGGGAGGAGCAGCTGGGCCCTCAGTTCAGGGGATCCCTGGAGACACCTATTTCCAGTGTCCCTTAACCTGTCAGCTGGGAGGTAGGAAAGGGGGGATGGGCCCCATGTGGAGACACCGAAATCGGGCCTGGAGACCGTCTCCGTTCTGCCCCACGGGCCTGCCCATAAATCCCAGCTGTTTGGGAGCGGAGCCAGGGCAGATCCAAAGCCTCTCCCCTCCGAGCAGCTAACGTCTGGGGATGTCGAGCCGGCGAGCAGCAAGTCTGTACAGGATTTGTCGGCTCTGGAAGGCAGCTGCTTGTCCAGACCGACGTCCCTTACCAGCCTGCAAACCCTCCGAGCCGAAATCCTCTTCTCCAAGCAGGGCCGGTGCCACCCGGAGGGCCGGCTGCGTTGTCCCCGCGGCCCCCTCCCCACCTCCAGCCCCACCGGGCGTGGGTCAGCCTTGTCTTCCGAGGTGGTTCTTCCCGAGGGAGATGACATCCGGGACGCGCTGAGAGATCTGAGTTCCAGACCTGTCGATCACCGCTGGGGCATCCAGACAAGTTTCTTCTCTTTCCTCACTCTTAGATCCTCTCTTGGCTTCTTGAACTTGAAAGGGAATAAAAAAAACAGCACCTGTTTACTCAGCCGGGTGTTGCCTGAGGTCACTATGACCTAGTATTTGGGGACAGAGTCTCTGAAATTAGGCAGGCTGGAGTTCTTTCTCCTCTCTGCCCAGCAGGGCAGACTTGGGCGGGTCGCCTTGCCTCTCTGGGTCTTTATTTCTGTAGCTTTGGACCTATCCCCACCCCCAGGCCAACCAGCTTTTTTTCCATTCTTGGCACGTGGCACACGTCCTGAGGTCACTGCCCTGCCCCCCACCAGGTAAGCCCCGCCCACTCTCCCTCTCACCTGGGACTGCACCCCTGAGGCTTGTTTCTGTACCACCTGTACCACCACCCCCTGCCCCCCCCCCAGTTCCTGTCCCTGGTTTTCCTATTCTCTGTCCATGGATTTGCACCAATCTCTTGAATCCAACAGAAGTCCTTGATATTGAGCTCACCTGGTAATGAGCTTGTCCCTTTTTTTTTTTTTAATTTTTATTTTTTTAGATTAGAGCGCCTGTGCTTTTATTTCTGGCTCTTCTGGGTAATATCCACCCCTGCTCTGATCCTAAATACCTCTTCCAGGACACCCGCTACCCACAGGTATGTGCTCTGGAGCTCACGTAGTCTGGGTGGAAGCACAGCTTGTGACAAGGGTACTCCGGAATTAGAGAAAGGTCAAAGGCACTTGGAAAGAATCTTCATTTGTGTATTTATCTAATCAGTAAATATTTGCTTCACTGGCGTCGCTCCAAGAACTAGGCTATCGTTATGAAGAAGGCGCACCTGGCCCCCGCCCTCAGGAGACCGATGGGCCACAGAGGAGGACAGGTGGCTAGGTAGATAGAGGAGCTTAGGAGGTGGGGTTCAGAGGAGGTCCAGGTGGCTGCCAGGGCCACAGAGGAGGGGTAACACCTCAGTTGGGGTTCTTAGCCGGAAGCAACTCCCTTAAGTGAGGTAGGCAAGAAAGGAGTTGATGAAAGGAATAGACTGAAACGGCTCATGGACAGCCAGGTATACCCCTCGTGACACCCAGCCATGGTGTGGGAATGTGGGGGCGGTCCCCACGCTGCGGCCCCCTGTCCAAAGACGGCAGTTCTGGACTCCAGAACTCCCCCCGTCTGCGGCCTGAACACCGGACGCTCCGGCTATCAGCTTCACCAGGAGAGATTTTGTGCAGGTCTCCTCCGCATCCCTGCCTTCCTACTCGAGGTCTACCCTGGGGGTGCCTGGGGGTGCCCGAGTGGTCGGGCTGGGGCAGTAGCCAATGGAGCTGGAACAAGGCGGGACATTGCTCACCAGAGAGGCAGGATGCGGATGCGTTCAGAAGCTGCTGAGTAGCCCAAAAACGCAAGACAAGTATCATTACAAATCTCCGTTACTGGAGAATTTGGTGGCAGGTGGGGCTGGGGGAGGGAGGGGCTGGACTGGCTCCTCAGAGGCATCGATATCTCTGCTGAGCTCGTAACATGGGAAGAAGGCCGCCAGGTAAAGACGGGTCCCAGAGAGTTCAAGGCAGACAGAAGAGCAGGTGCATAAACTTGCAGATGGGGATGGCAACAGTTCAGTGTAGCTGGAATAGATCTGGAAGGGGGATGATCACAGCCGAGGCTGGAGAGGTGCGTAGAGCCAAGGCCCTGAAACCTTAAATCGCCTCCACTGAGAAGCAAAAGCGAAAACTAGACAGCCAATGTTCTCCAGAGAGACAAAGAGAGAAAAAAGGAGATGGTTACACATTCCAAGACCGTCCCTGTAAATGTCTCTGATGTTTCATTTCTTCTTTTATTGAAGACACATCATTGCAGTTCACTTTAAAACACTCTGTAAGTAGAAATCCCTCACCATTATGGAGAATTTCTCCCATAAAATCACACAGGCGTGGGCTGTTTATGGAAGCATGAAACATTCCTTGCGGAAGACGTCATTTCGTATTCATGATGGAGACCTCATCAGACGCTCTTTGGAAATTAGCACAAGAACTGCATTTCCCTGCCTCTCTAGTCTGCAGGGTTCATCTCATACCTCCAGACCCGTGCAAGATGCAGCTCTAATCCCACGCTCTGCATACAGACGCCCTCAGCTGTGCACACCCCCACGATGCCTTCCTGATCCAAGGTCCTCTGGCCTTGAGGGCCTCGTGCACCTCTCGTTCTCAGGTGCAAAACACCGCCCATTACTATAACGTCTTGCAATGAAAAGCCAGGGCAGCTCTCTTGACCCTTTTCAAACGTAAAGATTCCTTTCTGTGAGATCTCTCCAGAGGAGGAAGCCGGAACATAATCTGGGTATTTAGCAAAATCTAACCAGAGCTCCTTCGCACACAGAGGGCTCAGCCTCAATGCCAAAATGATGCGTAAGACAATTCGGGTCTCCTCAAGAAAGTGTCCTCTCCCTGAGACACGATTCCCACCAACAAGCAATGGATGGTTATGATACCTCCTCAGCTATCCCCCAAGGGAAATCATGGGATTCAGAGGGGCAAGATCATTTCCAAAGCTATATGGATTTCTTTTGTTCTTGAATCTGAGTGAATAGGCATCTACTGAAGACATAATTTTCTTAGTTCGGTCCCCATGTGATGAGAGAGAGAGAGTGCGAGAGAGCACACGCAAGCGCATTATCCCTTTAAAGCATAATAAGACTGTGCAAACCAATTTCTCTCAGCCATTTCTTTGCCTTTAAAATAAAGCGATGCAAAGGAAAATATGTTATTACCTTCATGGAACACTGCTTCTTAAGACTTTGAGTCCAGAAACTTTCCTTCCAGGGAAGTATCTTTACATCTGGAAAGGTGGCCATATACGGTTTTATGTCAGGACCACTTAGGGTACATCTTAGATTGGTTTAAATCAAGGAGCCTGAACTTTGATAGAGACCTGGCAACTCAGATTTGGCTTCAAGTCCCCCAAGAAGAGGTACTGAATAGCCACCAGGATCTAAAGCTACTGTCTCCTTTGTGTTTTGTTTCTCTGCTTCTCTCTTGTCTCTTGTCCTTCCCTCAGTCAACAGTATCGTCTGCCTTCTGTTGGGTTTATGGTGGTTGACACAACCCCCAACTCTCTATTATTTTTTTTTTCAGAAGCACTGTCCACCAGGTACTGACTCAGTCTACCAGTTATGCAAACCCAAACTCTTGAATGAGGAACCCGGTTGTGTCCGTGCCTGGCGGTCTGTTCCAGTGAGCTATGGTCAGGCTGAGGAGGTCACTGGGCACATAGCATAGCTGTGCTCATTCATTAAGGATTATATTAAGGTAGCTTCTCTAAGATGAGATATGGACAGAGAAGGGTTTTATTTTTTTATTTTTTATTTTTCAGAGAAGGGTTTTAAAGCTGTATTGGTCAGCTGTTGCTGCATAATACATGGCCCTAGAACTTAAAATAATAGTAAACATGTATTATCTCTCAGTTTGTGTGGGTCAGGAATTTGTTAGCAGTCTAGCTACGTAGTTCCAGCTCATAATCTCTCATATGGTTGCAGTGGAACATCAGCTGGGGCTACGGCCATGTGAAGGCCTGTCCGAGACTGGAGGGTCCCCATCCAATGGGGCTCACTCACAGGCCTGAACACTGATGCTCACACTCTTTCCGGGAGGCCTCCCCTCCTTCCTGTACAGGCATCTCCATGGGCTTCCTGAGTATCTTCATGACACGGCCACTGGTTTCCCCCAAGTAAGCAGTCCGAGAGAGATGAATTAGAAGTCACATTTTTATAACAGCCTCAGAAGTTACAGACTGTCACTTCTGTAATTTCCCATTGGCTAGAAGTTCAGTCGCAGTCACGTTGGGAGGGAACTAAGCAACGGCATGAGTACCAGCTGGTGAGGATCACTGGGGGCCACCTGGAAGGTTGGCTGCTGCAAGAGCCGGCTCTAGCATAGGTTTCTAGGGGCCGAGATGCAACACCATCCTTGAGTGGGTCATGTCAGTATTTTGCCCCTGGGTGATCAAGAGGCTCCTTTTTAGATGCAACCTCAATCTCTCCTGTTTTAAATTCAAAATTAAAACCAACTCGTGTGCCTTAGCATGAGAGATGCTGTACAGCTGGTTAACTACATAGTCATGATTTGTAGGACATCATCCACCCAAGAGTTCTGTTCTCATTTCCCTGGAAATGTGTTGCACAAGTCCCTGCAGAGAGCCATGCCTAGCTCAGTGTGAAGTGACGAGTGGGTCCCCATATGTATTCAAAGATGGCAGTGGCTGATGGGTTGTTGCGTGGAGGAAATCCTCTTAAAAGGTAGGGTAGAAGCAAAGAAACTCACGGCTTCTGGGCAGGAAATGCGAACATTCCGTGGCTTTGTCATCTACAACGTTGGCCACCTTTTCAGAACCCGGAATTGGCAGAGGAAACAAGGAGCTAAGTAGAAAAGAATAGAAGCGAATTGCATGTGCTCATTGCCAAGGAGGAATGGTTCTAGGAAAAAGGTCAAGTTCTGAAGCCTGGGCTGACAAAATAATGTGCGCCTGAAACCTCTTGGAAGTGCAGAGAAGTGTTTTGTGGCAAGACCAGAAAGCCAGAGATCTGGGACCTCATCCTCAAGTCAGGTTTCTAGGGGCCGAGATGCAACATCGTCCTTGAGTGGCTCATGTCGGTATTTTGGCCCTGGGTGATCAAGAGGCTCCTTTTTAGATGCAACCTCGATCTCTCCTGTTTTAAATTCAAAATTAAAACCAACTCGTGTGCCTTAGCATGAGAGATGCTGTACAGCTGTTTAACTACATAGTCATGATTTGTAGGACATCATCCACCCAAGAGATCTGTTCTGGATTGCACTGCCTCTGGATTGTTCTGGATTGCACCGCCTCTGGATTGATTCTCGATGTACGGCGCATCAGGACTCAAAGCAGAGTTTTGAATTTTTTTTTTTTTTAAATTTTTATTTATTTATGATAGTCACAGAGAGAGAGAGAGAGAGGCAGAGACACAGGCAGAGGGAGAAGCAGGCTCCATGCACCAGGAGCCCGATGTGGGATTCGATCCCGGGTCTCCAGGATCACGCCCTGAGCCAAAGGCAGGCGCCAAACCGCTGCGCCACCCAGGGATCCCCAGAGTTTTGAATTTTGATTCCTTGTGCAGAGTCACTGACCAAGAACTTTGCCACTTGACAGCGGTGCAAAATTAGATGGGAAGTGTCCTCTCTCTGAGCCTCTGGTTCTTCATTTGTTGAAGAAGAAGAAGAAGAAGAAGAAGAAGAAGAAGAAGAAGAAGAAGAAGAAGAAGAAGAAGAAGAAGAAGGAGGAGGAAGAGGAGGAGGAGGAGGAGGAGGAGGAGGAGGAGGAGGAGGAGGAGAAGGAGAAGAAGAAGGAGAAGAAGAAGGAGAAGAAGAAGGAGAAGAAGAAGGAGAAGAAGAAGAAAAGTAACCACCGTGCCTACTTCCTGATGCTGTTTCAAGTATCAAATTCTGAACTGCATGTATAGATTGGAAAGAGTTCAAGGAAGTCCCTTTAACCAGCCCAGTAAGGATTGGGGATCCTTGTAAGGTTTTTAGCTTGAAATGCAGCTGCTCCTACCTCAGGCACGTGCGTAGAGTAGGTCAAAGCACCTATTCGAAGCGCCAGACACAGAAATCAATAGAGTTATGTACAACCAGGTCCTCGGTGATAACAAAAATGATATTCACTTTCATTTGGGGCTTTATGGACATATTAGGAGCAAATATTGGATAAGTCTCTCTTTGAATCCAAGGAATGAAACTCAGAATCTGTGGGTATGAGCTTCTCTTCTGTGGAACATTAACTTGCAGGATGCAACTCTGCAGACAGACGGAGTGAAGAAAGCAGGTGCCAGAGATACAAGAAAGAAAGAAGGAAGACACACGGAGAAAGTCCCGGTGATTTTCTAGGTCCCGGTTCCATTTGTTTCTTGTGTCCGGCTGCGTTCCTCCATTGGCTTGCTCAAGAGTCGTCCCCACCACCACCACCACCCCCAATCCGTTTCCCCTTTTGCATAAGTTAAGTAAGGGTCTGATTCCTGTCATTAAAAATCAAAATAGCCCTAAGTAATATCATTCCAAGAAAATGAACAATTTGATTCAATTGATGACTCCAGGAGAATTGGCACGGGCGTTCCTGCAGCAGGCGGCTGGTGCATTGCCGTGAGACGGGAGCGCATGACTGAGAGTGTGAACCCAGGATCCAGGCACCTGGGTTCAAGTATCTGCACAAATCTCCGAACCTCTCTGTGACTCAGTTTCTTTAGCAAATGCTGACCGTGATAATAGCACCCGCCTCGGGGCATTGCTGTGAGGATTAATCGAGTTGTTACATCATCCAGGTCACTTATCATTGCTTCATCTTCTAGGAAAAAAAAAAAAAAAAAAAAAAGTTACAGAGTTCCCAGCCCTGGCTCCCATCTGGACTTTCCAAGAACCTACTTATCATTATACACACAGGGGGGTTGGAAATGCCTTTGAGTGCAGACAGGAGTCATTGTTCCCTATGATAATGGGATGAATTCAAAGTAATTCGAATTCCATGCCGAAATTGGCTACCACCGCCATGGGGAAGCTAGCCGGGCCCCCGCGCTTTTGATGGGAAGCCCCAAGTGAAAATTTACGTCCATGCTCAAAAATCATGGAAACGGGGATTGATAATTGAGATTCTGGCTGAAGCAGAGTGAACAAAGATGCTCTAATTAAATTCTGCATAGGAGCTAATTAACCCATTTCTGTGTTTTCTTCTTTTGTGCAGTAGGGGAAGCACATTATTAGCATCCACATATTTGCAACCCATCGGTATGTTGCGTGTGATTTTCCCCCTTAGTAGCGTGGGAGGAGGGCGATGCCCTCCCCAGGATCCCCGAGCCAGAAGGCATCTGTCCGGGGCTCCCGCTCCGCATGGACGCTAGCTCTGGGAAGCTCATGCGTGCTCCCCTCTTCGGGCAGCCCCCCGAAGTCCTCCCGGCGGGCTCCGGCCACCGATCAGCTCCGTCTCCCGACACAGGGCCCTGCAGGTCCCCGGGCCTGGTGGCTGCGGTCCTCCTGGACGGCTCAGCATTCACGGCCGCTCCCCCTGCAGCCCTGCTAAGCGACTGACAGCCAGGGTGAGGATTTCTGGACGGGAGTCCTCCCGCCCACTCCAGCCATGTGGCAAAGGTATTTGCTTCCTTGGGAAGGAAGTGATTTATCTGTGGGAGAATTGCTGTTTCGGCAAAGTTTGCGTAGGAACAGCCTCTGTCTCTGCAAGCCTGTGTATGTGAGTGAACGCAGAAGGCGGCGGGAGCAGCAGATAAAGACAATGTGAATGCCACAGAGAAGCCACTGCTTTATATGCAGGCTTGAAAACATACGGTGTTGGGCAACTTCGGATCACAGGAATGCGTCTGTGCCTAATTCAACACAGCTCTCCTTCTTTCTTCCCTAGAATTAGGCAGTCGGCATTATCATCGGCTTTATTGTGTAAACCTTCACAGGGAGCACACAGTCTTCAGTAAGAGAAAAGAAGAAAAAAGGGAGGGAAAAAAAAAAAAAGATTGATGGAAGGGGTATGAGGAAGGGAAGAAAAAACACACTTGCTTCAAGTTTGAGTTGGAAGGGTTTACGAGAACTTGGTGCCTTGGTGTAACTACCTGTAATTGCACATGTATAGGTGCAGTGCCTTGGGCCAGATTATCTCAGAAATAACCTGATTATTTGTCCTAATGTTCCAAATTCAGGGAAGAAAGTTTTCTTACTGAGTGGCCTGAGCTTCTTCCAGTGGAGGCTGGGTATGTAACCAAATGCTCTTAACTTCAGATGAATATAAGCTCATGTTATTACCAATTATGCATTCGTTCCTAAACTTCGCCACAGCGCCTATTCCTAAAACATAAGAACACAAACTTTATAACGAAGGAAATTGATTTGGGGTCAATCAGGAAGATACAACTGTTTAACTGCCGTTCACATGGCGAATGATCGTATGTTAAGACTGCACTAAGGTCGAGCCAATGGCCAGCAGCTGTTTTCGGGAACACATTTGGACATATTTTCTCATAATCTAGAGAGTTCACCTAGAGTGGGTTGGATGAGTTTGATTTGTTGGCCACAAAGAGGCCCGGGGCCCATCCCTGGTTGTATCGCGAGAGCTGTGTGGCCTTGACCGAGAGGCTTGTAACCTCATCAGGCCTCCACTTCCTCCTCGGTAAGGTGAGTATCACAGGGCCTTTGCCTAACCTCGTATTATTGTCATGCAGAAGAAATGAGGTACTTGCCGTGGAGATTCTTTGAAAGCTTAAGCCTCTGAACAAAACACAGGTTTTTATGGATACACACACACACACATACACACACACACACACACATGCACTATTCATGATCATTAATACATAATGTACGCCTTGTTGAATATGCTGTAGGTGTTTTGTGCTTTGAATGCACGCGCCTGGAGATCGCAGCCCAGAGCAGCACATAATAGGTGTCCTCTGTGGGATGTAACCTAGGTGACACTCTGCACACGAAGCTGCACCTGTGCTCACAGAGACTGGTGTGTGACGAATTTGGGAGATCAACCTATGCCAAGGCAGAGGGAACACAACCATGCAGTGGCAGCCGCAGGCCTGTACGTTAGTCAAGGCCACGCTGAAATACCACTTGAACCACAGAGCTTTCCAGGACTCCTCTTTCCCCTGGAAGAAGAAAAAAAAAAATCTTTGAAAAAAAATAATAATTCTTTTTTTTTTTTAAGATTTTATTTATTTCAGAGAGAGAGCAAGAAAGCATACGCGTGAGAGGGGGAGGGGCAGATGGAGAAGCAGACTCCCTGCGGAGCAGGGAGCCCGAGGTGGGACAGGATCCCAGGACCCCAGGGTCGTGACCCGAGCCGAAGGCAGACGCCTAACCGAGTCACCCAGGCATCCCTGCTCCCCCACCCAAATAATTTATCTCAAATCTGTGCACTTGTTTCACTTAACTGGTATAGCCTTGAACTTTTTTTCTAAAGAGTGCAGGGAGGGGCAGAGGGAGAAGGAGCGCGAAGATGCCAAGCAGGTCCACGCACGCCCAGTGCAGAGCCTGGCACGGGGCTCGGTCCCACCACCCTGAGATCATGACCTGAGCCGAAATCAGGCGTCGGGTTCTTCACCGACTGAGCCACCCGGGCACCCCTGGTGTAGCCCTGGACTTCATTTACCCACACTATCCCCCACGGCATCCAACAGGCGCCAAATAAGTAGGATTCCCAACCGTCTGGGAGTTTGCAGCCTCGGTTCTGAACTCTGGCCCTGACCCTGAGTCATTCCCCAGATGAGATCCCGCCTCGTTTGCGTTTCTTCTGGCTTCCGAGGGCAGGTCACCTCAATAAGTAGTTAGCAAGCACCTGCCGCCTGCTAGGACTGTGCTGCCCAGCGGGACAGAGCGGAGGGCAATTCGCGGCCCTTGCCTCGTGGAGGCCATGCTCTAGTGGGGTGATAGACACCGCGCGAGCCCAGTCTCCAGACCGGGGGATCCACGGAGGAGTTCCCAGGAAAGGCGATGTCCCGTCTGAGACCAGGAGGCTGAGAGGTGTCGGCCACATGGGAGGTCACTCGAGTCGAAGGCAAGAGAGGCGGTTCCAAGGAGCACAACTGGGAGGCAAGAAGGCCGTGAAACCTGCACTGAAGAGACTGAAAGACGTTCAGTCCCGATGAAGGTAAACAGCAAGCAAGAGCCACTGTCCCCAGCCTGAGCCCTCCCCAGGGCGATGAATCACCTCCCCGGTTTGGCCAAGGCCCGGATCCCTGATTCATATGCTAAAGCCCTCCAGCCCAGCGTGACCGTATTTGGATGTGAGGCCTTGGGGGACACTGGGATTTGGAGAAAATCTGAGAAAGGAGCCTCCCAGGAGACTGGCGCCCTTAGGGGAGGATGAGGAGACCAGAGCTCCCATGTTCGCACTCCCCCCTCCCCCTCCATCTCTCCCTCCATCTCTCCCCTCTGTCTACCCCCCCATCTCCCCTGTCTCCCCTCTGTCTACCCCCTCCGTCTCCCGCTCCGTCTGTCTCCCATCTCTTCCCCCCATCTTCTCCCCTCCGTCTCTCCCCCCATCTCTTCCCCCCCATCTCTACCTCTGTCTGTCCCCCCATCTTTCCCCCCGGTCTCCCCGTCCATCTTTCCTCACCCCATCTGTCCCCCCATCTGTCTCCCCCTCCTCCATCTCCCCCCATCCCTCCCTCCTTCTCTCCCCCTTATCTCCCCTCTGTCTTCCCCTCTGTCTCTCCCCCCTCTGTCTCTCCCTCCATCTCTCCCCTCTGTCTACCCCCTCCATCTCCCCCTCCATCTCTCCCCTGCCCCTCCCCCACCTCCCCCTCCATCTCCCCCTCCGTTTCTCCCCCATCTCTTCCCCTCGTCTCTCTCCTCCCCCCTCCGTCTCTCCCTCCATCTCTCCCCTCTGTCTACCCCTCACGTCTCCCCTCCATCTCCCCCTCCGTCTCTCCCCAATGTCTTCCCCCCGTCTCCTCCCCTCCATCTCTCCCCCATCTCTCCCCCATCTCTCCCTCCTTCTGTCCCCCCATCTCTCCCCCCCGGTCTCCCCCTCCGTCTGTCCCCACCCCGCCTCCCCCCTCCATCTCCCTCCATCTCCCTGTCTCTGGCAAGCGAGGACACGGGGAAGGCAGCCACCTGCAAAGCACCAAGAGGGAGCTCACCAGGTCTTGAGCCTGCGGCCCGATCATGGCCTTCCCACTCAGAACCGTGGTGACCAGTGTGGCCAGGCAGCCCCAGCTAGGCGCCCCGCTTCCCCGGGCCCCCAGGCCGCAACTAGGCCCCCATGTCTTCCCTCCACGGCTCTGAGCCGCGCTGTCCCGCCTCGCTGTTCCCTACGGACTGTCGCGGCCCAGGCAACCCTGTGATCACGGCGCCACGACCGGGGCAGGGCCTGGGCAGGTGTTTGTCTCGAATACGTGTCTAGCATGTCACCTTTGAGTTCGGAGTCCTTCCGCTGACTGCAGGAATTTTGAGGTCGAGCCCTATGCTCAGCCTGTGACCTGCTGGCCTCTCGGCAACCTCTCCCCGTCCCGTTCTCCCTTCCAGCTACGCAGCACCCAGTCCCACTTCTCACTGGCTCCTTGCCCTCCCGCCTTAGAATTACCGCAGGCCTTTCCCCCAGCCCCCCACCGCCCCCTGCTCCCCCCGCCCCCCTGTCCCCCTGCACACCCCTAGCTCAGCTGCAAGGTCGCAGCTTCCACACCTTCTGCGGGGAGGCTTTCCGGCCTGGCTCCTGCTAGGACACGGCACTTGCTGCGCTTTATTGAAATTGCTGGTTGAAAGGTCTGCTCTCCTGCTGTCTCCGGCTCGAGCTGTGGATATCTTGGCCTGGACACCCCATGGGGGTGTCCTGCGCCTGGGAGGACGTCTAGCAGCACGCCCGGCCTTGACCCACCAGACTAGCCCCAATCACCCCCCCACACCCCAGGTCTGGCGACCAAGAGGGTCTCCGGTGTGGCTCCCCATCCCCCGGGGGCACAGCACACCACTCGAGAAGCCCGGTGCCGGACCCTCCAGAAGGCAGCGACTGCGCCTGACCGGCCACGGCACCCAACCCGGCAGGTAGTAGAAAGCCAGGAATCCAGCGTGGCGTGGATGGCCCGGTGTCACTGCCACGAAGCCCTGTTGAGCACACACGCCGGGGAAGAAGGCTGCGCCCGAAGCACGCGTGGTTCGGGGCTGGGCGGGCTCTGATGAGCCGGCGACACCGGGAGAGCGTGGTGGCCTCGGGACTACAGCCCGTCCCCTCCCTGCCCGTTAGCAGCCGGCCTGGTGGCGACACGGTAGCGAGGCCCTAGGGTGGCGCGCACACCTCTTGGGCCGCCCTGCCCGCCCCTCTCCCCTCTGATAGAACAGGAAGAAAGGTGCCGGCTCCCCGAGCGTCCCGCATCAAAGACGTTTAAGCTTTTAATGCGAATCCTGATTAATTAACACGGGCGCACGACTTACATACATTTCAAGTCGCTTTTATCTCTGGAAGAAAAGACGCCTTTTGGCAGATACTTTCTGTTCACTGTCTGGTTCAGCATTTCAAAGGGCAGGCTTTGATGGGCTGGACGGGTTACCACTTTGTGTGCGTGAAGGGCAATGACTAGTCATTAAGGCACAGACCCCTTTATGTCAATTCAAGGGGGAAAAAAAATCAAATTCAATCTCGGCTTCGTCCGCAACTGACTTGCGCGGAAGCCGGAGGGCTCGGGCTGGAGCTGGCGGGCTAAAGCAAGAGGTGGAGAGCGTGTGCCTCGCGGTCATCACATCACGGCCACATCCTTTGCCTTCCAGAGGAAAGCGGACCTTTATTTAGCACCTGCTGTGTACCATGTCCGCTCTCCCACAAACTCTGGCAGACTCCGTATAATGTCACTGTGCACACTGAAGTCACGAAGTTCTGGAGATGGGGAGTGCTTCGCCCAAATTGTAGCAGGTGGGCCAGCCACGTTTAGAATGCCGTGGGCCTGGCCGTATTCTTTCCTTCAAGCTTACGTTCCCCTGCTCTCCCCCCTTGCTTATTCACTCCCACTGGAATGGGACAAAAGAAGGGTTTCTTGTATATTTTTATGCAATTCATTCATTCCATCCGGCAGTCCAAGTCTCATCCACTCAGGGCTCCTGCCCCACCCTGGACTCACCCTATGGGAACCCCCAGCCCAAATTTGGTAAGTCCTGTTTTATTCATCTTCTCATCTAAAGCATAAATTCGGGATGCCTGGGGGGCTCAGCGGTTGAGCGTCTGCCTTGGGCTCAGGGCGTGACCCGGGGTCCCCGGATCGAGTCCCGCATCGGGCTCCCTGCATGGAGCCTGCTTCTCCCTCTGCCTGGGTCTCTCATGAATAAATAAATAAAATCTTTTTTAAAATGAAGCATAAACTCATAGCGAGCAGGGGCCTTAGCTTTCTTGTTGGATCCCGTGTCCTTAACGTTTCCCGCAGGGACGGGCACAGAGTAGGTTTCAAGAATTAGTCGTTGAATATTTACGGCGGACCTACTATGATTGGTTGTTTCCAACAGCTATTTATCCCTTCTTCCTTACGAACATAATTCTCATTTTTTACCTGGAAGGCCATACCTCCACCTGAGTAACTAAAATGACATCCCCAGCTGCTTTGCAGTTAGGAGTGACTGTGTAGCGAAGTCCGGTCCCTAAGATAGAAGCAGAAGTGCTGTGTGGCACTTGCACGAAGCCTCCTCTTACTCTATCCTACTACCTAGATCATACATACGATGGCTGGAACTCAAGCAGCCTTTTTGGACCATGAAGAGCAGAGCCACACCTTAGGGATCAAGAAGCAAAGACACAGAAGTGATCTGAGTTCCTGATGACCATGGGACTGTTAGAAGAGTTCGGCCCTGCATCCCCAGACTTATTTTATGAGGGAGAGAATTAGACGTCTGCCCCATTAAATGCACTGTTTTGGGATTTTTGTTAAATTCCCCCAACCTGATCCCACCTTATAGAATTACTAAGCATGGGGAGCACTTTCTAGGCGGTGTGGGCTGTGCCAACATACCCACCCCGGGCCTGTGTGGAGCTCACAGCCTGCGGGGGAGCTCTGATGCCTCCCTATCTGATAGTTATTTGACACACTTACACCCCAGTCATATTAATTTTCTTTTTCGTTCCCAAATGGTAATCACTACAAAAGAACAGATAAGATGCTCAGTGGGAGATGAATTGGGAGGTACCACGTACAGCAGGGGGCACCATGAAAATTTTCACAGAGAAGACATCCCTTGAGCTTGGCTTTGAATATTCATGAGACTTGGGATCTGCAGGGAATGGGATGAAGTTGAACACCCCAGGAGGAGGAAGCATAGGATGTGTTTGGGAGAAAGCCAGGGAGTCTGTCACATAAAGTGCATGAAGAAAGAGTATCCTCTGGTTTTTAAGAGCATGGGCTCTCCGGTTAGATGTCTTGGGTTTGAGTTCCAGCTTGGCAGCCTGCTGGGTATGTGACATGGGCTGAGCCACTTAACCTTCAAGAACTCTCTGTTTCTCATCTGTAAAATGAGGATAGTCTCTACTGCTTTCCAGGGGCCTGCCTGGATCCAGGTAAAAATGGAAGAGGAGATCCTAAAAAGGGAGGGCTGGGGTTAGAATTAAGTGAGTCCGTACGGATAGAAGGCTCAGAACAGTGGCTCTCTGAAATAAGCATGGCCTGAACGTTCCCGTGACTGTCCTGGAGAAAGACAGGAAGGGCTAGCTGAAGCCACAGCCAGCAGAGCCATGAACCATGAACGGCTAAGACGTTAGCCCGCTATTGTGAAAGCCTCCACAAGGTGCTGAAGGTTTGTAAACAAAATTACGCAGAGTAATTTAGGGGGAAGTCTTCATATGTCAAACACTTACCACGTTGTTAGGCTTCCTCTCCCACACTCACCCCGTCAGCCTACTGACCTGGGCTCTCCTCTTCCCAGGGCACACCTGCACTCAGCGATTCCCCAAGGCCCTTCCTCTGTCCCTGGGGCTCCCTACCTGATTGCTGACTTAGACAAACCTGGTTGCTTTTCAGAGACCTGGCAAAGGAAGCCCTCTGGCTCACAGCTCCTGGGCCCAGTGGTTCCCATGGGATTTGCTTTATAAAGCGTGTGATTCCTGTCTCACTCCTCCACTCCTTCCACCCCTTCCAGAGTGATGTTATCAATACTGACATCCTGACTCTCCGCCTTGAAATATAGGCCAGTGCTTACATCATAACTGGGTAGTATGAGCCTTTTTTTTTCCCTCCTTGGTGACAGTGGGAACCATGAACCTTCGCAAGTGCCTGCAGAGAAAGTTGGCCATACTGTATTCTATGGACTGAATTGTGTCCCTCCCAAAAATGTATATACTGAAGCCCTAACCCCCAAACATAGTAGTTTTTGGAGATAGAGCCTTCAGGAGCTAATTAAGGTTGAATGAGGTCAAGAGGGTGGGGCCCTAACCAGAGGTCATTGGTGGCCTTCTAAGAAGAAGGGATTGGGCATCTGGCTGGCTCAATTGGTAGAACATGAGACTCTTGATCTCAGGGCTGTGAGTTCAAGCCCCACGTTGGGTATAGAGATTACTCAAAAATAAAATCTCAAAAAAATAAAATAAAAAGGGATCTCTCTCTCTTCCTCACCCTGCTCACACCCACACACACCAAGGAAAGGCTATATGAGGATACAGAGAAAAGGCAGCCATCTGCAACCCAAAGACAGAGCTCTCACCAGACACTAATCCAGCTGGCACTTTGATCTTGGACCTCCAGTCTCTAGAACTGTGAGAAAATAAGTTTTCTGTTGTTTAAGCCAACCAGCTTGTAGAATTTTGTTATGGCAACCCAAGCAGACTGATACGGTGTGTGTACATTTACTGTGCATTGTGATGTCTGCGGCTGCACGGATGCTCTTCTGGGCTTGGGGGGCAATCGGAAACCACTGCAGACAGCAGGGCTGCACCTCTCTATTGAGAGCTCAGCAACAACTTCCTAATCGTCTGTGCCAGTTGGTAAAAGAGGCATTGGATTCTCTTGTCCAGATTCTTGGCTGCCACGCTCAAAGTCAGAGTGATATTCCACCTGTGGCCATTTACCAGCCACAGAGCGGTTTCAGCTTACCTCCTGATCCCCCTTTTTTTTTTAATTTACATTTTATTGACGTTTTAAGCATCTTCCACTTAAGGGGTCTGCACATGGCCACCCAGTGAGACTCGCATCACAGCTATAAAGAATATTACAATGCAGGTACTATCAAACCAGGGGCCTGCCTGGATCCAGGTAAAAATAGAACAGGAGAATTAAAAAAAAAAAAAAAAAAAAAAAAAAAAAAAAAAAAAAACTTCAGGCATATTACTGTTTCACCCAATTTTTATTCCTTCGAAAGATAACATGGCGATGAATATTCATAGTGAGAAATGTGAGGCTTCGGCCTTGGAAGCATAATTATTGTTGTTATTTTGAATTTCATTAGCACTTTATATGTGGAGAGCCCGTTCTGGTGAGGCAGTTTGTTCCTTTCCTCCTTTGCCTTTCTCCTTCATCCTCCGC
This sequence comes from Canis lupus familiaris, assembly GCF_011100685.1. Lineage (NCBI taxonomy): Eukaryota > Metazoa > Chordata > Mammalia > Carnivora > Canidae > Canis > Canis lupus. The sequence goes on along the minus strand of NC_049232.1, from coordinate 71,525,491 downwards.
CCGCCCCCCCCCCCAACTCCCTGCCCTCTTCCAAAAGCTAAATCAGATACTGTCATTTTTAAAGAAATGAAAAATCAGGAATGAAGAGGGGAACTGACTTTGACGTAGAAATCACCGGCTGTGGCAATGGAAATAATCACTCTAGGGAAACCTGCTCTGAGGCTGTCGGGCCATCCACATGTTGATGGTGGAGCTTCACGGCCGGCCCCGTGGTGTCTGTGCATTTCCCCGCCTCCTTGAGGAGCCAAAGGGGAAGCCCGGCTACAAGCTGACCCTGAGCTGGCTCCCTCCACCTATGTGCCTGGTGACCCAAATGTCACACTGGCAGGAACTGAGAGTTTTCTGACTAAGGAGGCATGGAAGGGAGCTACTCTTTATTCAGTCGCTATGTTCTTGGGCATAAGTATGTACGATCATTCTCCGTCCCGGTTGCCTGTCATTGCATGATAAACTACCCCAAACTCAGTGACCTAAAACAATGATTTATTATTATCACTTACAGATTAGGAGGTGGATTGGAGTTCAGCTCTGTAGGTGAGGCTCCTCAATGGGGTTGCAAGTCGGCTGGGATTTAGCTCCACGCTGAGCTTGCCCGCAGCATCCTAGCTGGGAAGTCTCTGCTCCACGTGTTTGTCATCCTGCTTCTGAGACCAGGAGGCTAGCCCAGACCTGCGCTTCTCCTTGCGACTAAAGAAGCCTGAGACCTAAAGCAGAAATACACAGGCTCAGAACTAGTCCATTGTCACGTCCACCTCTTTCTTTTGGTCAAAACAAGTCACACAGCTAGGCTCTGGTTTAAAGGGAGGAGGGCGGGAGATAGAGTCTGCCTCTCTTGAAAGAGCAACTGCAAAGACACCTGGCAAAGGTCACAGACACTGGGAAAGGGCGGGGATTGGGCCTTGGTGTAATCCACACTGCATCCCATTTTTCAGATGACTCAGGGGGTACGTGGCGTAGGCTACCGTATGGTGAAGTCAGAGGTAAGTATTTTGGACTTCACAGAGCTTTCCCTTCCTTTTGACCCGTCTCCTACAGTTTCGCCACAAAGGCCACATTCGTGTGTGTGTGTAATTTATATATATATATATTTTTTGAAAGATTTATTTATTTTTAGAGAGAAAGAGAATAGGCAGGCACAGGGGCAAGAGCAGAAAGAGGGCCAGAGGGAGAGAATCTTCAAGCAGAATCCCTGCTGAGCGCAGAGCAGAGACAGAGCCCGACCCAGGCTTGATCTCACCACCCCTGAGATCATGACCTGAGCCGAACCCAAAAGTCGATGCTTAACTAACTGAGGCAACCCCTTAAAGGCCACATTTAAACTTGCATCTATACTCCTCAATCAGTAGTGCCTTTCAGTAGGAACATTCCAGAGAACTACCCTCATGCAGTCACTCTTCTTGTTACTCTCTCTAATAATTATGATTATGATAAGGAAAAGGATGATAATGATGGTGATGTGAGCTTCCATTTCTCGTAGCCTAATCTTGATTATGAGAGGGAATATGGAGTAGCGGTTGTAACCAGGGGTCTGGAATAAGGCTGCCTGAGTTCAAATCCTGACCCCACCACATATTATTTGTGTGACTCTGGATAAGGGATTTTGCCTCTCTGAGTTTTAGCTTCCTCAAATATCAAATGGCAATCTCTACCTTTCCTAGTTCTTAGAGTCGTTGAGCCAGTTGAAATGAGACCTTCACAGCATTTAGCCTGCTGCACGTTACTCTTTATCATTATTGTGCTTTTTGTTGCCACGTGCTAAATAGGGACCTACGCGCTGCCCATGCATTATCACATTTAAATCGCACAATGATTAGAAAGTAGATCTCTGCGGATAGTTGTCTACTTGACCTAAAAGCTGATTTTTTTTTTTAGGCTTGCTATACACCCATTAGGATCTGTGATCATGTCAACGTGTCATTTATGGAAGGTGGTAAAAAGTCTCACCGTATTCTTTCAAGCCAAAAGGTGCTAGTTTTGGAAATAGCCATGCATTTCCTTTTGGAGCGTCATCCTTCAAGCCCTGCAAAAATTGCCCTTTCTCTCCGAGTCCATCTGTCCTCACCACCTGCTCTTTCAAAACATAGATACCAACACAAAACCTTAGGTGATCTGAGAGCACAAGCTGGATGGATTTTATCTCCCAGGGGCTGGTGCCCAAAGCAAGAGAAGCTGGACTTCAGTCTTGGTTCTGATGATGGCCTCCATGATTTAGGAATTCCAGGTCTGCTCCTCATTCCTTGAGTTCCTTCTATCGTGCCATGGAAGTCGTCAGCCACAAGCACCACAGCGACGTCTTTGGAGTGAGCATGTGGGCGAGGCAGGAAAACGTGACAGAAATGCTTAATAATCAGAAACGCTCCCAGAAAAGGGCATTGAGGTCAGACAGTCTTGGATTCAGGTTTTTGACTTACAGATGATAACGGCATTTAGGCTCAGCATGCTGACAGCCTCTCCACAATAGTGGAAAGGGACAGAGGTGTCATTCAGCAATCAGAAAATGACCAACCGATACGTATCCCTATAAATTTCATTTTTACCCCTTGGGTCAGCTTCTACTACTCATTTTCTTCAAATGGATGCAAATTCCTCCCATCTGTCCGGGGATTTGCTCTTAACCTGAGATAATGGGAATCAGCAGCGAGAGAGGGATCTTCTGCTCTTTTCTATCCATTATCACTTCTCTGATTATTTTGGTGCCCTCGCATGTGATTCAAGGATAATCAGAGTTTGCACGTTGACTGCATTATGAATCCCTGGTTCTCAAGCTTTCCCAAGCCACCAAGGAGCACCTAGAAGCCAAGTCTGGTTTGTTTAGCACTGAATACTGTTTTTCTAACACAACGCCTGATGCAACACAAGTACTCGGTAAATTCTTGTTGAACTAATGAGTATATTAGGCTCCTTAATTCTTGAATATCTCTTTATAGCTCTTTACTTATTCACTTATTCATCCATTCATTTGTTCAACAAACACGTATTAGGATAGTGCCTTGGAATTTTGCATGAGTGAAACAAGACGAATCAGACTTTCTCTGGCTTCAAGGTACTCAGAGTACAGGAAAGGAGCTAAGACTTTCTATCAGTCAGTTATAGCCACAATAACACTATGCAATGATGCCACTATAAAACTCAGCGGCTTACAATGGCAATCATAGATTGTCACTCAAGCATCTGATGGTTACCTGGGGGAGTCTCCTGATTTAGGCTGGTTTGGCGAGGCTTGTCTCCAAACCATGGGTTAAGTCCAGATCTGCTCCTGAATCTGTCACCCTACTTGGGCCACTATAATAGCCTTGGCACACATCGTGATGGCCAATATCTCACTAATCAATATGGCCAAGTTCAACACCAAAGGGTTCTGGAGGAGTCTCTCTACCCACTGTGGGAGGAGAAAGGGCATAAATATCTGCTGGACAGTGATCTAAAGTCTCACAGCCTTAACTACAAATAGCATATGTGATTTTAAAAATACCGTGTTATAAATCAATTACACAAAGAGGGACGCCTGGGTGGTTCAGCGGTTTAGCACCTGCTTTCCATCCAGGGCATGATCTTGGGGTCCAGGTGTCCCGGGATCGAGTCCCACCCACGTCGGGCTCCCTCCTCCTGCCTGTGTCTCTGCCTCTCTCTCTCGCTCTGTGTCTCTCATGAATAAATAAATAAAATCCTTTTAAATAAATAAATAAATTACACAAAGAATAAGGGTGTATAAAGGAAAATATAACTATTATATACAAAGAATGTGATGAGAATCAGAAATGGCCAGGAGAGATGAATGCTGCATGTGTGTGCAGAGCTAGTTGGGGGAAAAATAACCTAGACAGAGGTAATAGGAAATTTGGGAGTGTGCACAGGGCGTAGTAGAGAGAACTGTTTTGATGAGGGCGTAAGTTGTAGGAAGAAAAAATAGTAAGAGAGTAGATCAGAAAGACTGTCTTGGAGCTTAAATACTATGCTAATGGGTTACATAAGACTCGGGGCAACCAAAATTAATTAGAGAGAAACAGGTGAGAAAGCTAACCACAAGAAAAAAGAGTGCATCCTGCATGGCAAGGTAGGTGTTAGATAATCTATTAGCTCCTAAGGATCTCCATAGATGTCAGGGAGAATGAACTACCAGTAGACTCAGGTGATGAATACTACACATTACAGCTTTTTCAAGTATTATTTTTTCCCAGTGAATCTAAGTGGGCATCTCAGACCTCAGGCTTAATGCCACAAGTGCACTATATCTCCCCCGTGAAGCCTCCTCCTGCTTTCCCAACCTGTCCCCCCCCAAAAATGATGTCACCATGGATAGGATGCTGAATGGGTGAGTCCTTTAGAGGAGGAAGTGCGTCACGGAAGTCCTCTCTCCAAGGAAGACATTTGCACCGAGACCCAAACAACAAGGAACAAGTGAGCACCCCTTCTATGTCAGCCATGCAACCTGGGATGCATAATGCAAGCTCCCTTGCCTCGGTTTCCTAACTGAGGGATAATACCCTTCCTTCCCAGGCTTCATATGAAGACGATTATGTTCCTCACAAAGTGCTCAGAATAGTACCTGGCACACCAAGTAACTCCATTCTAAAGGTGAAGACAGACAAGTAGATCCTTTTAAAAAAAATCAATTAATTTTTTAGAGAGACAGAGCATGAGGGGGTTGGGGGTGGTGGCAGAGGGATAGGGAGACAGAGAATCCCAAGTAGGCTCCACGCTCAATGTGGAGCCCTATGCGGGTCTCAAGGTCACAAGCCTGAGATCAGGACCTGAGTGGAGATCGAGTTGGAAGCCTGGAAGCCCAACTGACTGAGCCACCCAGGCAGATACTTTTAAGGTTTCACGACGTGTGCTCTGTTCTAGGTAGTTACAAAGTGCTGAGGGTGGAGCAAGGAGGATGCCTAACTCTGCCTGGGGCATTGGGAAGGTCTTCCTAGAGGGAATATTAAAGCAGAAAAAAGATAAATTAACATTTATTGTATAGTAATGCTTGGTGCTAGGGGACTTCTCTTATCATTTATAGAATTTGCTTTTCATAAACAACTTTGTGAGCGAGGAATGATTGTGCCCATTTTACAGATGAACCAAGTCACTGATGAAACACCTTCTCATGACATTATGGCCGAGTTACTGTTCTAAACCAGGGCACCTTGTACTAAACCCACAGCAACCTCTACGTTGCCAGTGTTGCTTTTGGCCAAGAAAGTCTAAAGTGCTACAACAGCTAATATTTTTTATTACATTTTTATCGATTATTAATATTGGCTTGGCAGAGTGCTTCATGCCTTTAATCCATTAGGTCATTCAACTCCACGAGGTAGGTATTTTTGTTGTGCCCAGATAAAGAAACTTAGGTTCAGAAAGTTTAATTTCCCCAAGGTCACACAGTAAGTGTCAGAGTCAGGATTTGAACTTAGACCATCTGACACCAGAAGGCATGAGCTTATCCTCCGCTATGCTGACTCTCGCCCAAAGGTGGGAAGAAGCTTGGAGTAGGAGTGGGACGATTTGATTCAGGACCCGATTCTTCCAATTAATTGTCTCAACCTTGGGTAAATCACATCTTTGAATTTTATTCTTGCCCTTGTAAAGGAAGCTAAAAATTCCTGTCCTGCTGGCTCACAGGTTTATAGAAGTCAAACGTTATGTTGAGGAATGTTCAAACATTCAATGTAAATGGAAGTTGTTGTTTTTATTTTAACCTCAGGCAGAGAAGAGTGGAAGTAGCCAGGACAGTCATGCCTTGAAAGAGAGGGAACAGTAGATGCCTTCAGATACCTGGAAAATTTTCATGAAACTTGCCCCGTAGAGCTTCCCTCCAAATTTTAGACTTTGAATCAGTAAGTGGTAAATTCAACAAGAAAAATATAAATCAGTACCTTCTGTTGGTCGCAGCCAACCAAAGACAGAACCAGGTTTGAATGTAGTTAATGAGTTTCCCACCAGCAGCGTATGCAAGCTGTAGGACCTCATGGTGCGTGAGATCACAATGGGGAAGTCTGCACGCTAGAGAGGCGGACGCCTGGACGCCTGCGATAGAGTCCTTGGTAGACTCCTGCTGTCCTCTCCTGCGCGACTCAGAGCCATCCTCTACCTACAGCCAAAGTAGCATTTTTAAAAATGTGTATCAGACTGTGCCATCCTCTTACATAAAATTGCCCGTGGCTTTCCATTTAAATTAGAATTAAATCCACACTCCTTACCGCGGCCTACATACACCTGAATAACGTAAGCCGTACTAACTTGCCCACACTCATTTCACCCTTTTTTGGTCTTCCCTCTCAACTCTCTAGCCCCACAACACAAAATGTTTGGCTCCCAGAATTTAGCCAGGTCTCCCCCAGGTCCTTTGCACTCGCCGCTCGCTCCCTCTGCCTGGAGCCCTTCTGACCCTCTTTGCCGTTCCAACTCCTACTCATCTGTCCTTGTTTCTGACGAGGTGCCACATGTTCAGAGATTGGTCCTCCAATATCAATTAATAACTCTTTCATTATTTGACTTCATAGAACCATATTCTTTTCCATCACAGAATATTTAAACACTTTCAGTCATATAGTTTGTGTTTTATTGTGTTAGGAACCGTTAGCATGAGATCTACCCTCCTAACAAATCTTTATGTATACAATACAGTATTGTTAACTATAGGCACAGCAGATGTTGTACAGCACATCTCTAGAACTTAATCATCTGTCATAACTGAAACTTTATACCCGTCGAATAGCAATTCCCCATTTCCTCCTCCCATAGATTCGTTTTTGATGATTTGTTTTTGTCCAACTCTTGATTAGACTGTAAGCTCCATGAGTGTAGGGACCACTTTAGTCTTGTTCGTTGCTATATCCCCATGCCTGGAGCATAGTGATTCATGAGGGAGAGGTGATAGGAGAAAGGGAAGGAGGAAGGAAGGGCTCTTTGAGTTCAAGTATTTTTTTTTCTTTGTAAAAAAATTAAAAAGAAAAATAAATAAATTTTTAAACCCCACAAATAAATGAAAAAATCACATATCTATTACATACAGTGCCCAGAGCTGGAAAGAGGGACTTCCAGCCGATTTTGCTGGAAGCCTCGCTAGCGTGACGCGGAGTGCAGGCAGCTGGACCTTCAGGAGACAGAGGGAGCCTGTGGAGCCCCAGCCTTGCTGAGTCTGCAGATTATCATACAATAGTCATCAAATATAGCTTGGTAAGTAGGTCAGGAGCGGGGATGTCCTGTGCCTCTCTGAGACACATCTGGGCGAGGCCTCGGGAGTTATGCTTGCACGAGCTCCTGAAGATAAGGGAGAGAGACAGTGAACGGGGCCATGGAGTTAGGAGTCAGAGCAGTGAGACCTCTGCTGTCGTGAAATGTGCATGAGATGTGCACAGAAGCAGGCAGTCTTGGGGTGAACCCACACCATCAACCAAACTAGCACTTGCCCTTGAGTGTAATAGTAGGATGGTATCATTCCCATCGTAGGCAGGAAGAAGCGACGCTTGAAGAGATAAGTAACTTGCCCAAGGCATCCTAGCTAGCGATCCCGAGAGTGGGTTCTGAACACTTAGTTTATCCAGGTCTGAAGGCTGTTAAATAATATCAGCTAAAAAATCTAACCAGCAAGCATCACCAAACGTAAGGATACACACTTCGAGAAGAAATCTGCCATCTTCCTCCTATGTTCAAGGTCACACAGGTATTAAGTGGCAGAGCTGAAGTTCAAACCCAGTGGTGTCTTTATGCAAGAGATTGTGCTTTTAATATTCACCCATCCACCCATCCATCCATCCATCCATCCATCCATCTATCCATCCATTCATTTAGTCACTCATTCGACAAATAATCAATGATGGCCTAACGCATGAAAGACAGCAGGGAACAAGACTGGCAGGATTTCTGGTGGCCACCAGCATTTAGCAGGGAGGACAAATACTAAAGAGCACATCTGCAAAGTGGTTTTCATCAGCTCTGTTACAAAAGTATGGGCACTCTTAGCCCTCTTACTGTGTTGTTGGAGAAGGTCACCCAGCAGCTGGCCGTGAGCTGACCTGGGGCAACTAGAGGCCCCCCAGCCCCTTCCTCTGCCTGTGACACGTACATTCAGATGAGGGGAACGTGAAATGCCCACCATTCCCACAGCTGGAATTCTTTCAAAGAGGCAACCCTGAGAAAACAATAGGTTGTTGAGACCGCGTAATGGTATAGGACTGAATCCAGGCCCCTGTATGAACTTTTAAGATCTTGGCAGGTGGATGTGGAGATTGGCTTATTTTGTGGTAGCCCGAGGCAAGCCTATCTTGGAGTTCCCTTGCTTATTAACACTGCCACCTACCAATCTGCGTTCTTTCCTCACTCCCTGCTTCCCTCTGCGTACTGGGGCCAGTGTTGAATTTCTACACAAAGAACTTGGAAAGACTATTAGATGTCAGTTGCCAAGCTTATATGAGGCCATACGTTTTCCAAGTGTTCCCAGTTGTGCCCATGTGAAGCAGTGGTTAAAAATTCCATCTTCAGGGACACCTGGGTGGCTCAGCAGTTGAGCGTCTGCCTTCAGCTCCGGGCGTGATCCCCCTCAGGGAGCCTGCTTCTCCCTCTGCCTGTGTCTCTGCCTCTCTCTGTGTATCTCTCATGAACAAGTAAATAAAATCTTAGAAAAAAGAAAAAGTTCCAACTTCGCAGGTGGTTATGAGAATTACCTAAGAAATAAATGTATTATATGCCTTATACTAGGCACACAGATAATGCTGTAGAAATAGCCACTCTACGCTGACATCACCTTTACCAGTTCAAATATAATAGTAAAACTAAGGTGTTGCAGAAAGGAAAATGACCCGGTACTCTATAGCAGAGAAGAAAGCTTATACTTTTAATTAGTAATAGACATTCTAATGCACCAGGTGAGCAGTTCAGCTTGAATAAATACAGAACAGATACTGCAAGGATTTTTTTTTTTTTTTTTATTCCCTAAGTAGGGTCCCAGAGAGAAAAGATTCCAGACTGGAAGAGCCAATGGGACCTGAAAATAGGATTCTGAGAATACACCAGTAGTAAGATTTGTAAAAAAAAGAGATCCAAAGCAACATCGCCGGCTAATGTGTGTTAATGATGAAGGATGACACCTGTATCAAGAGGGAGGGGACACGAATAGGTTAAATGATTAAGTAGGCAATGAGATACAGAGATGTGGGCACACGCAAATGAGTGATGGGGGTGAATTAAGATGAGGGGACGTGAAATAGAAAACGCAAAAGGAGGAAGGAGGAAAGAGACAGAGACTTTCAGGGAGGACTGGGAGGTTTGCAACTGGATGGTGCAAGAAGGGTCGGAAATGACTGCAGTAAATCACAGAACAAGAAGGGGTTGATTTAGAGGACCGAGGACAGGGAGAGCAGAAGGTAGTGAAAGGTATGAGCTGGAGAAAAAAGATAATAAATTTGAGAATTGTTAAGGGAAAGAGTCAGAGAAGTACTGGGTTGAAGCAGAAATCAGTCAAACAGATGCAAGTGGGAATGAAGAAAGACAACGGTGATTAAAATATTCTTTCATTTTTCACGAAAGAGGAGTTAGAGACAATGGTAAAAGTTTGCTCTAAATGAGATATAGTGGAAATGCTCTGAACAGGGAAATGAGAAATAGAGGGTTGGAAGCAGAGAGAGACAAAGAAGTAACGGGAAGACCAAATAAATAGACATTTGCGAGTAGAAGCAAGCTAGTGTTCCTGAGGACCTACTGGGTGCCACAGAGCCCCGGGGGCTTCCATTTATCCCTGCTGGCTCACTCAGTCTTCCCATGACCCCACTTATGGGAAAGGACATGAAGGCTCACAGACGTTGTAAATCACTGCGAATTAGCCAAATAGTAAGTGGTAGGAGAAAAAAATTGGAACTTACACCAGAGAGGTATCTGAGTTGGAGAAATAAACAGAAGCGATAGGTGTATTCGCAGAGGTCTATTTTGGATACAACAACAATAGAAGAGAAAGCTTCCAGATTGACCTTACTCTTGTAATTAATTGATCCTATACCAGCTGATGGAGCTGGGCTGGGCTCCAGGGGGCTCAGGGGGTCAAGGGCATCCCAAGGGTCAGGGGGCTTCAGGGAGCTCCAGGGATTCAAGGGGATCCCAAGGGGCAGGGGGCTCAGGGGGCTCCAGGGGGTCAGGAGGCTCCAGGGAGTCAAGGGGATCCCAGGGGTCAGGGGGTTCAGGGGGCTCCAGGGGGGCTCCCGGGAGTCAGGGGGCACTAGGGGATCAAGGGGCTCTAGGGGATCAAGGGGCTCTAGAGGGTCAAGGGGCTCCAGGGGGTCAGGGGGCTCCAGGGAGTCAAGGGATTCAGAGGGCTCCAGGGGGGCTCAGGGGGCTCCAGGGACTCAGGGGGCATCAGGGGGTGGGCAGCTACCCCACAAGCATCTGGGGGGCAGTGGCCTAAGGGTAGGAAAAGAAACAATAGGCCGGGTGATGAATGGAGTCAATGTGCAGCAGCAAGCAAGGCAGGGTTAAAGCCTGTTAAGTGTCCAAGTCTTGATCTCAGCTCAGGTCTGGATCTGTCGTTTGTGAGCTCAAGCCCGGCTTTGGGCTCCACAGTGTGCATGGAGCCTTTTTTTTTTTTTTTAATTTTATTATTATTTTTTTAATTACTTGACTCATAGAAAGCTGGGAAAGAGGGAAGGAAGGAAAGGAGGGAGGGAGGGACAGACACATGGATAGAGGGAGAATAAGGTGCTCATTGTAGAAAATCTGAAGGACACAGTTTTCTCAGCTGCAGAATTACTAGTAACTGCGTGTCTTGGAGTAAAGCTAACAAATACACGATCATTCACAGACAGGGCCCTGGCTCTACCCCGTGTTCGCGTAGCTCGGGCTAGCTCGGCCTGGGTGGCTGCGCACCGAAGGGGAAGTGGTCTGTTAGCTGACACGGGTACGCAAAAGGTAACAAGGGGAAGTCTGGAGGGAGATCTCTCCGGGCAGAAGGAAGGGCCTGTGTGAAAACACGGGCGCCAAGAGCCTGGAATACTCTGGGAATAGAGAAGAGATACCTGCGGCTAGGACGGAGGGCGGTGGCGGGGAAAAGAGTGAGTGAGATGCCGGACGATGTTTAGATTCGCTCAGAACCGCAGTGAGAACCTAACATAGGCCAGACATTTTCACACATGAGGCCTCATTTAATTCCCATAGTGATCCCGAGAGGTGCGTCCTGCTTTCCCCAGTTCACAAGTGAGAAAATGCAAGGTCTAGGAGGGCCATTTAGTAACCGACTTGACCCAGTAGATAAATGGCAAAGATGATACCAAACCAAAGCCTGCCTGTCTCCCCAGCCTCTGCTTTCCCAACTAAACTGCCTCAGCCACGCGGTATGGATGGAAGGGAAAGAAAAAGGAAGAAAGAATGAAAAAAGGACAGAAGGACAGAAGGAAAGAAGAAAGAAAGAAAGAAAGAAAGAAAGAAAGAAAGAAAGAAAGAAAGAAAGAAAGAAAGAGAAAGAGAGAAAGAGAAAGAAAGAAAGAGAAAAGAAGAAAGAAGAAAAGGAGAAGAAAAGAAAGACTAGAGTATGGGGTGGGGGAGAAAAGAAAAAATGTCACAAAATGACAAAATCTGAAAGATGAAGCAAAATGGATTTGCTGAGAGGGCAGGGAAGGAGGATGAGAAGACCAGTGGAGTCAGGGATGGGGGTGCAAGGGCACCCCAGAGGAGAGCAAGTTGCCTCAATAATGAAATGTCATTAATTAACTCAACAATGAAATGTGACCGAGGGAAGGGGAGAGAAGGGAGACAGAAGCCGAGGGGGACGAGAGTGGTGCTGCCGCGGCCACACGGGAGACTGTGGAGTCGGAGCAGAGTAGTGGCATCACCTGGGGGGTGGGGGGGTGACGAGGCCCTGTCCTCGCCCTCCCGTCGGCATAATGCGGATGCTGGGACCTAACTCCCATGTCGCCGGGAGTTCGCATCTGAGCAGCTGCTGCGGTTTCCGGGCACCGGGATGTGAAGCCCTGGGCAGGGAGGCGGGCAGGTGTGGTCAGCGGGCGCTGGCACCGCGGGCGGCCCCCAGGGCGCGAGGACCCGTGGGGGAGTAGGGGTCCGGCAGCGCTCCTGCCCCGCGAAGTGCACAGCGGACCGGCCTCTCCTCGGCCCTGCCTCCATCTCTGCCCCTCGCCCTGGTCGCACGTCCCCCCTTCCCCACGAGCTCGGCCCGCTGCCCTCCGTTGGCTTCCAGTGTGGGCACCGTCCCCCGGGCGGGCGGGCGCCTTGGTCGCAAGCAACAGACACCAATTCCGGCTGATTTCAGCAGAAGCAGAATTGAGTAGTGAGCTAGATTACCCCGAATCTCCAGGAGGGCGTGGGATCTGGGCAGCGTGTGGGAGGCCGAGAGCACCAGGCCACAGGGCCTGGCCCCCGCCGACTGCTGTCCCGTCGCTGTCAGGCACAGACAGGGCGGTTCACGCCCCTGCCGCCGCCAGTGCCACCAAGCTCCCGGCCGGGGCCCCACAGCCGTGTCCTCTGGCGATAACATCTGGATGGAACTGCCCTGAGTCTTGCCACCTCGGTCCCCGGGGGGATGGTGCCGGATGCCAGCTTCCTTTCCAGCCTCTGCGGTGGGTGCATCTGGTCAGCGAATCCCGAGTCACCTGCCCAAGCCCTAGCTCTGGCGGAGGCTGGAAAGGCATCTGGAAATTTCCGTCTCTTCCTGGGAGGTGGGATGTGGCTCAGAGAGTGAAGCACCCTCTGATGTAGGGAAGGGATCCATTCAGATGCCAAACCGTCGCAGAGGATGCCAAACGCCAGCTTGAACCGGCAATGCCTACCCCCGAGTTTCTAGTCCTTCATGGTTCAACGCCAATGCCACCTCCTCTGGGAAGCTTTCCCCGATTTCTCCAAGCACGTGTTTCAAAACACCTCGTAACACACAGGCCTGCCCGCCTGCCTGGTATCTGAGGTAATTCTGTGCTCGTGTCATCCCCACACCCCACGCCCCCATCATTATGAACTCCCCAAGGGCGGGAGCTGTGTTTATCCAGCTCCGCCTCCCCATATAGTGGCTGGTAGGAGCCCTGGATATTTGGTGGGAATGAATGAATGAAAGTGTTGGTCGCATGCGACAGGCCTTTGTACCAGAGGTCCATGAAGGACTTACATAGACTCTGCCTTACATAAGGGAGCCCTTTTTTCCTGGTGTGCACTTCTATAAATGGACTGTGTCAGCATATTTGAAGAAAGGGGCATAGAGAATCAGAAAGCCCCATTGCAGAGGATAGTGGCGGATTGTAAGGGTACAAAGGAGAGACTGAGGGAGGCAGGACGACATATTTTGGAGAAGTAAATGGACTGGAGCAGGCATCGGAGAGGCAGGGGACGATTTAGAATCAGAGGACTCGAAAGGCCAGATTCCCCCTCCCCCCCCTTTGGGTCCACGGATTAGTAAACTGAGCCGGGAGGGGCATACCTTGCAAACCTCAGGGCGGAGACACACCCAGGGGCACTCATGCAGGTGGGCCCTTCTGGGCTCCCATGGGTGGGTTTTTCCAAGGTCACCGAGGACGGTGTGATTGAAGAGAAACAGCCAAGGCTTTGGCACCTGGAGCTCAGATCTCCGCTCTTTGCTCCCTAGCTATATGACCTTGGGGAGTCCCTTCACCTCCCTGACCTCCCGATCTCAGTTTCTTCACCTGAAAAATGGGAATCATAATAGCCAACTCGTTGGACTATGGTTCTGTAGAAAAGCTACCATATACCCTTGTCAGGCCCCTGGAGAATGCTTAGTGAGCAGTAGTAGGTCCAAGGTCACAAACCAGGGGTTTGGTTTTTCCTTCTTCTCAGCCTTCTGCCTCTGTCCAAAGTCGTAAAACAGTAAATAAAATGTGATGGGAAAGGGGGAAAAAAGGTGATTCGTGCGGAGGGGTAAGGGTAGAAAGGAGAAAAGCAGCCAAAGAGGGAAGAGCTAAGTCGAGAGAAGTTGGGGCTCAGAGAGCAAGCGATATGGAGGGATGGGACACGTCTCAGAAATTCTAGGGAGGGAGCATTTATAGGACCCCAGTCCAGGTGAGGAGGAATGAAACGAGGGGAGCCATGAAAGGGGAAACGGAGAGAGGAGAGATGGAGAAGGGTCAGGTGGGGGACGCCGGGGTCCCCGGGAGGGGATGGCTCCCTGGAGGACCCGGGGCCCAGGGCTGCCTGCTGCTGGGTCTGAGGTCTGAGGCCGCGGTTCGCAGCCCGGCTGGAGCCCGGGGCCAGCACGCGGCCGGGACCTGGGGAGCAGCCCCCTCCCTGGGGGCGGGGCAGAGCCAGCCGCAGCCCGAGTAGCAGGTCTCTACCTCGCACCCTTTTCAGGAATTTCACGCAGAGGAGAGGAGCAGCCGGGAGAGCCGCGGGGCTCCCCGCTCCGCGCAGGGGCTCCAAGCCCCGGGTCCCGGGCTTGCGGGGGGAGCGGGGCTGCGGGGAGCACGAGGGGGTGCAGGGCTCGCCTGCGGGCTGCTGGGGCGCCCAGGTGGAGCCCGGCCTGGGGGGCGGGGCGGGGCGCGTCCAGGTGCGGCCGGGGCGGGAGCCGCGCGGGGGGCGGGGGCGGCCCGGGGGGGGGGGGTCCGGGGGGCGCGGCGAGGGCGGCCTCGGGGGACCCCGGGAGAGCACGAGGCCGGGCGGGGCCTCGGAGCGCGCGGGGTCCGGGGGGCGGCGGGCGGCGGGCGGCGGGCGGCGGGGCCGGGAGGCGGCGCGGGGGGGCGGGCCGGGCCGGGCGGGAGGCGGAGCCCGGAGCCGGGGGCTGTGGCGAGCGGCTCCCGCGGCGCCCGAGCTCCGCGTCCTGCTCGGCTCCGCCGCTCCGCTCCCGCCGCTCCCGCCGCTCCCGCCGCCGCCGCCGCCTCCGCCCGCAGCTCCGCAGCCCCCCCCGCCATGGCCGCCGGCGCCCGGCGCTGCTCCGGCCTCGGCTCCGGCTCGGGGCCCCGGGGGCGGCCGAGGCTCGGCTTCCCGCCGCCGCCGCCGCCGCCGCTGCTCCTGCTCCTGCTCCTGCTGCCGCCGCCCGCCGCCGCCGCCGCCGCCCCGCGGGAGCCCGACAGCCCGTGCCGGCTCAAGACCGTCACGGTGTCCGCGCTGCCCGCCCTGCGGGACGGAGACCTGGGCTGGAGCGGCGGCCGCGCGGGGGCCGGGAGCGGGGCCGGGGCCGGGGCCGGGAGCGGGAGCGGGGCCGGGGCCGCCGCCGCCGCCGCCGCCGCCGCCGCCGCGTCCTCGGGCTCCGCGGGCCCCGCGGGCGCCGCCGCCGACTCGCGCCTCCTGCTCTTTGTGCGCAGCGAGCTGCCGGGGCGCGTGGCGGTGCAGGACGACCTGGACAACACCGAGCTGCCCTTCTTCACCCTCGGTAAGGCTGGGCGCCGGCGCGCGGCCCGGGGCGGGCGCGGGCGCGGGCGGGGGCGCGGGCGGGGGCGCGGGCGGGGGCGCGGAGCCGGGCGGGGGGCGCCCTGGGGATCCCCGCCGCGCGCTGCCCCGAGCGCCCGGGAGGCGCCGGCGGGCCCGGGGAGGGCGCACAGGTGGTTGGCCGGCCCCAGGGCAGCAGCGCCCCCCGCGGGACCCGCCCCGCCCCGCCCCGCCCCGGCCCGCCCCGGCCCGGCCCGGCCCGGACGAGCCGACTCGCAGGCTCCGGGGACCCCCGACCCGCGGGCACCCGCTCCCCGCGCGCGCCGTGACCTTGGCCCAGCCGCCAGCCGCTCCCCCGCACCCCTCCCGCCCCGGCCTCAGTGTTGGCCTCCTGCGAAATGGGGCTGCGGAGCCCCGAGCGGCCCCCGAGCACCGGCCGCTGAGCCCCGCGCCTCCGCTGCGGACTCCGGCCCCCCCACCGCCCCCCCGGCCGCAGTCGCATTCCTCTCCCCTTCCCGCGGGACGGAGAGCGGGTTTGTCCCCGCGGCAGGACTTACAAGGCGAGGAAGCGGGAGGGAAGAGGGAAGGGGTGGGGTGGGCGTGGGGGCTCCAGCGGAAAAGTTGATGGGAAAGTTCGCCAGCAGCTGGTGCCCGCGGGTTCCCAGCGCGCGTCCCCGAGGAGGCGGCCCCGCGCCCCGCGCCCCGCCCCGCGCCCCCATCCCCCCACCCCCCCATCCCCCCCATCCCCCCCATCCCGCCCCCCGCCCCCCGGGACCCGCAGCTGCGTTATCCCGGCCGCGGCTCCCTCCCCTCCCGGGCCCGCGGGGCGCGCTCGGCTGTCGCGGGGCGGAGGACAGCGCGGGGGCTCGGCCGGAGGACCCCGGCTCCATCCGCGCCCCGGGACCCGCGCCCGCCCGGGCTCCCGCTGCGCCCCGGCGCCGGGCGGGGAGGCGCCTTCGGGCCCCGGCCGGAGCCTCCGAGGTCAACCCCTCGCTCGCCCGGGGCGCCCCAAACCCCGCCGCCGCCCGGCAGCCGCCCTCCTGGGAGCCCGCCTATGTCCGGCGAACCTCCGCGGTGCTCGCCCCCCTCCCGGGGGCGGCCGCCCCTGGAGACGTGGGTGGGGGCCCCCAGGTGAGGCCCCCGCTGTCCCCAGCTGGCTGTAACCTGAGCCGGCCGGGCGCCTTGCAGGTTCCCCGGGGACTCCCCGCGGCTAGGCTAGCGTGCGACATGCACACACACGCGCACACACGCGCGCACACCACTAGCTCTTCCCACGTGCACCTGTGGGCCTGCCCATTTCCCGGGAAGGAAAGGAGGGTGCAGACGGGGTGGGTGCCCTAGGGCCCAGGGCTAACCCCCGGCTCTGCAGGGCTAACTCCAGTCGCCTCCTTGCAGGGAAGGGAAGGGGTCTTCCGGAGCCACGAAGCCCCCTGAGCACCGCTTGCACTTCCACCCTCCTGCGTGCGCCCTCCTGATCACTCTCCTGCGGGGTGTCCTGGGAGGTCAGCAGTGGGAATCTTCCTAAATGGCTGTTGGGTGGATGTAAAAGGGGGACACTCTTGGGTTTGGCAGGACTTGGAAGCAAGGAACACCCCCCCCCCAGGGCATTCCAGGTCCCCAAAGATGTGGAAGACTGCGTCCGCTTGGCTGCAGGAGTCGCCTGAAGCGGGCCATCTCTGCCTTTTTAAACTTTGGCTCTCAAGAAGCTGCGGGTGCCTGGGTGCTGGGGCAAGCTGAACGGGGAGCTGGGAGTCTTGAATCCCTTGGGGCCCCAGCTTGGGCTGGAGAGTCCCCTGGCGCCCTCCACTCGGAGCCTTCCTTCCGCCGTCTCTGACGCACAGCAGCTGAGCCTGGCGGCTGGGGACTGCCTGCTGGGGGGGGGGGGTCGCTGTCCCCCTTGGCAGCTCTGAGCCCTTTGGAAGCATGTCGGGAATTGTGTCCCGCCTCCTCCTTCTCCCCCCAGCGCCCTGGACTGGCAGCTCAAGGCGCTCCCTCCGGGGATTTGGCTAGCGAGGTAGTCACCAGATGGCCGAGTGTAGCAGGAGCTGTGTAGGGAGACGTGGGTTTTTTATTTGTGTTGGTCTTCCACTGTTTGCATGTAAACATGGAGTGCACAATGAGCTCCGGGAGGGCCAGGCTGGCTGCAAACTAGGGCCGGTGTGTGTGTTGGGGGGTGTGGGTACTAGGACTCATTTATGGCCTTATCTTTCCCAAGGTCCCAGGGTAGCTCCATCCCATCGTTTCACCCCCAGACCTTTTAAACGGCCTTGCCTAGCGTTGGTCTCCGGTGTGTTGGGTGAGTCTTTCACTTCCTCCAGGCCAGTTCAAGGGATTTGGAGATGGCACCTGCCGGGGTTGCCCATGCAAGTCAGTAAATGCCAAATCTTTCCAATAGTGGGGTGTGTGGAGCCACCACTAGGGGGTGATGGTGTCTGCCGAAGCCCTCGGGCCTCGCTCCGGGTTGTGGACTGAGTAGTTGGTGGTTGGAAGATGTCCCTGGCATTAAAGGGGGTGAACAAACTAATAAAAGATAGGATTCCCGTTTTCCTCTGAGTCTGGTTGGCGGACCTCGGGGTTATTTTGCACACGTTGCCTGCCATCCCCATTCACCGAAGCCACCTACATCCCTGGCCCTGTCTCCCCGCTTCTGCCTCTCTTGTTTGAGTGATTGGCTCTGTTATTGATGATGCCTCTCCCGTCATGTTCCAGCCTGCTTCATGTAGATGGAAGTTTACCTCAGAGCTGAAACTCCCCCCCCCGCCCCCCCCCCCCCCAAGTCTCAGTGTCTGGGCCTCTGATTATAAGCCCGTGGCATTGACAAAGTGAATTTCCCTGAATGTGATCAAGGGAGAGCAGATAGTTATTGCATTTTTAATGAGATGCTAAGAGGTTTACTCCTGCCTTTTAGTATTAATGCACATAAAATACATGAAGTGGCATTCCAGTTATTCCCATTTTACAGATTAGGAGGCATTTTTGGAGCAGTCAGATGCCTAGTCCACGGTCACCCTGTGGGCTGAATGGCAGACCAGCACTGGAATCTCCTTTTTACCAGGTATTTACATTTTTGGTAGTTGTGTATCGGCTAACGTGCGTTGGCAGAGATATGGTCACATTTACGTAGGGCGTGGTGCAGGGTTCTGGACGGAAACACGCCAGTCTTCGGCATGACGAGGACATTCCTTAAAGGAACTTCAGCTACCCCAGGAGGCTAAAGTATGAGAGTTGGAAAGTAAGGCATGACCCTTTGATGACCCTGCCAGTTCAAAGTTCCGTGACTCACGGGATGTCAGAGGGCATTCTCTGTGATGATGCCAGTGAGTGATGGAGATTACGCATTCTGTGACACCAGAGAGGGAACACATCTCTGTAGATTCGGAGGAGGCTGGGGAAACTTCCAGAAAGGAAAAAAAAAAAAATTGAGTGATACCTTAGGAGGATAGGATGGAGGGAGGAGAGGTTGCAAGCTCCAGTGCAGCTTGGGAATTTAGTGTTGGTTAGGATCTGGAAATCTCAGCTGTGGCCCACTGTGACCTTGAACAAGTCATTTATCTCCAGAGCTTCAGTTCTTTGTGCTGTAATATGAGTGGGTAGAGAAGCCCTAAAATAATCCTTCGGTGTAGAGATTCTATGAACTTGAAGTGCCCCGATGCACTGTTACTCTGACTAGCTCCTCGTGCTTCTCCCTGTCTCCTTTCTTTTGCTGGTAACACGGGGTGTTGGGAAGGACTGATTGAAAAGACAGAATTTGAACAGGAGCAGCTGCCGGTACAGGGCTTCAGAGGTGAACCTGCACATCACTCAGTCCTCATTTGCCCCCAGGCAGCCCTGGAGTCTGCTTGTGGATTTAGCTTTCATGCCCACAGGTAGGGAAATGGCATCCTTCTTCCTGCACTTGACAGTGGCCGGGCTGGACTGTTTACCACCAGCCTTGCTTCCGCGAAAAGGGGGGAGAAAGAGGTAAAATTGAGTAAGTGCTCATTGTCAACATTTCTTTCTCAGTTGCCTTGTCATAGACATCGCAGGGCTGGGGAAAGTGCTGTCTCTTTGGGGAAGCCCACCCAGTAGGATGTCAAAATGCACCTGCGTGAACAGATCTGTCTGCGTCTTGAAGTTCTTCCCCAAAAGGATGCCTTTCGCAGGAAACCGATTGGCCTGGCCTGCAAAGACTCCTTGAAATACAAACATAAATGGAGACCAAAGGAGAAAAGCCTCCTGAAGGAATGAAGGATTGCTAGGCAGGAAGGATTGCCAGGCGCGGGGAGCCTAAGAGGGAGAGTTCACAAAGGGAGGAGGAGCTGCCTTCAAATGTCAACGGGGAATGAGGAATGTGCTTTTTACTGTCGGGTTCAAAAGGTGCAAATGCTGTGTGTGTGTGTGTGAGGGGGTGGACTTGAGCCCCCAGGGGAGGAGGGTTCCCGGGGAGCTGTGGGGAGCTCAGCAGCCTGACCCCTCGCAGACTGAGCCTTGGAGGAAGCCTTCAAGCAGAGACTGCACGGCTCTCTGGCAGGCATTTGGAGACAGCACCCAAGGCCTGGGAGACAGCGAGGCTGCCGTCTGCCCTTCTTGGTTTCTGGTTTGATTCTGAAGGTTGATATCAGTTATTAACAGGGAGGAGGAAAAAAAAAAAGATACAAATAGTAGTAATCGGGGTCTTCGGTAGGGGTTTCTGACCACAGAATATTCATTAAAACCAATTCCAGCGTTCTTTTCTGTGTCGGCCAGAGAAAGAGAGAGAGATTGTGGGGTGGATAAGAGGGTGGATTCGATATCCTCACACGAAGCTAGTTCTAAGACTATACGTGTTATTTTCTCAATTGGGCACCAGGTCTCTTACCACTAAGCAGGTATTGAGTGTCCTTAGGCCTGGGGGTCCTGTCCTTCTGTGATGGCCCAGGCTTCTGGGATTTTGTAAATAAAGGTCCCAGGCGGTGTTGGGGGCGGTTAGCGTTCAGGGGTCTCTGATCAGAGTCTTCTTTCCCTTCCCACTCACTTCCCTCTCCCATCCCCAGCCTTTTGCCAGCTCAAACCTGAGGAAGTATGTTTAACAATCAGGGCAGAGAGAGCCGTATTGTCTGCCCTCGGAAAGTCCTAAGGTGCTGAGACACGGCAGTGGGGCAGGGAGGGAGAGGTGGGTTCGTTTCGGCCGGGTCACAGGGGCTCAAGTTCGGTCGAGGCCAGCCAGATTTGCTGTTTCTGGGGGTCAGTGACACCAGCTGAGATAGCACAGCTCTGCAGGCTTTGGTGTGACCCAGAGCTCGATCGTTTTCCTGAACCGGGCCCTCGGGCTGCAGGAGCAGTTCTATAATTTTAATTTACAGCAAGTTCGGCAGGTCTGAAATGGCCTCTGGCAAGCAGAAATCTCCTGCTTCTCGCCTCCTTGCCTTGCTGGGAATTAGGCCTCGGCTGCCACAGGACGGCGTGGATGCGTGTGCTTCGGGGAGCGACAGGGACTTCTTGGGGTGAAGTCCTGGAAACTTCTCTCACGACCGTTAGTGCCGGCGGGCTCGCAGCACCCCAGAGTCTGAGAGCGCGCGGTCTTTTGTAGGTGACCTGGGGGCCCAGACCAGGGAAGGAACCTTCCTGAGGACTCGCAGGGTCAGCCTTGAACCCTGGGAACCCAGTGGCCCTGGGTCCCACGCTGGGCTTCTTTGCATTATGCTGGCCCTTGAGCATGTGGCTCTGGGTCTACACACGTCCCAGTGTCTGAAACTGGGTTGGACACATCCTCCAATGCACCACTCTCCCCTCTCCCTGCAACAAAAGCAACCCCCCCAAAAAAAACCCAAAAACAAAAATCTTGGGGGGAAAACCATCCCTAGGGAAACTGCATTTGTTCTCCCGCCCAAGTACCCAGCTGGTTGGCTCCAGTGTCTCCGGAGAGCCGGAGCTGATAGGTTTGTTCTGGAGGAGGAGGAAGCCTCCTTGCTTTTTACTCTCGCTCCTTGGGGGTGAGCAGAGGAAGCCTCTCCTTCCCAGGAAGGCAAAGGAAGTCGGATTTAACCTTGAGGTGCAGCAGCAGCACGGGGAGGCTTCCTTTCCAGAGCTCCCGCTTTCCCAAGTTCTCTCACTGACCAGCTAGTGGCAACAGAAGATTAACTATAGTGGGAGAGAGAGAGAGAGAGAGAGCTGGCTTCCCTCCTTTCCAACAGAGCCGCAGCCTCTCTGCCCTGGAGGACGCGGGCGGCCGGGCTTGGCGGGGTGTGCTGGAAGGGGGTTGGGTGGCGACGACGCAGGGAGACCCTGGCAGGTGCCCTGCCGGCCCCGCCGTACGGTGTCTACACTGAGGGTCTGCACCCGAAGGGGGGCTGCTAGCCCAGCGCCGTCGTTCCAAGCCCCCGGCAGCCTCCGACCTCCGCACTCCTCGACGACACGTTGGCCATGGACTCGGGCCTCCCTGCCTCCACGCCGATCCCACCTCACCTGCCCTCCGTGTCCCTGCAGACAGAGTGATTTCATGAACAGCCCCCATCTGACGGCGTGGCTGTTCTCACCTAACGCACTTCCCTGGTTCCTCACGGTTTAGTGTGAAGTTCAGGCTTCTTATGGTCCAAGGTCCAAGGTCAGTCTCTGCCCAGAGAACCCTCTGACGAAGGAGCCTCCCTTCTTGTTTGGTAACTTTTCCCCATCGCCCCCTTGGAAGATCCCTTCTTACCTTTCAAGACTCAATTTATTATTATTATTTTTAAAGATTTTGCTTATTTATTAGAGAGAGAGAGAAAGAATGAGCAGGGGGAGAGGGAGAAGCAGACACCCCGATGAGCAGGAGCCCAACCGGGGACTCGATCCCAGGAGCCCAACCGGGGACTCGATCCCAGGACCCCGGGGTCTTGACCTGAGCCGAAAGCAAAACGCTTAGCTGACTGAGCCACCAGGGGCCCCTCAAGACTGAATTTAAAAGTCACCCTATGGTCGCAGCCTTTCCCGGCCTCACCCTGGAGTTGCATCCTGGGGCCTTGGCGCCTGCTAAGAATATAAAAGGGGACTGTGCACATGGCGAATCCCTTAACTGAGCACCTACAACGTGCTGGGCACTGTCCCGGGGCCTTTGGGTGCAACAGAGAGCAGAAGACCTCGATCCTTGTATTCAGAGAGCTCACAGTAGGAAGGAGTGCGTGCGTGGTGGGCGCGTGGGTGGGTGGTGAGCAGCGGGTGATAACAATGCACATGATAAATAAGAAAATTAGGTAGTAAGTGAGGATGTGATGAATTCCATGAACAAAAGAAAATTAAATAAAACGGAGATTGTGGAGATGAGGCGATGGGTTTTCATACTACATGGAGCGGAGCGAGAGGAGCTTGTGGAGAATGTAGGAGTAGAGCCAAGGCTTGAAGGTGGTGAAGGAGGGAGCCGAGCAGGTACCTGGGAGAAGAGTGTGCCAGGCCGGGAAGTGCCCTGCAGCACCCCTGGGGTGTCCAAGGCCTAGCGAGAAGGCCAGGAAGGCGAGTGGGCAGTCACATGGGGCCACAGAAACCACTGTCGGCCAAGTCACTTGAGCCAAGAGGAGAGCCTGGCAGGATTTTAAGCAGAAAGGGCCTCAATATCTGACTTAGGCTTCCAAAGACCTACTTCAACCTCTGTGCTGTAGGAGCAAAGGTGGAAGCGGGCAGGTCCGTAGGAGTCTGGGCAAGGGGTGGTGGCGGCTCGCCCTACAGTGGGAGTCCATCCTGGGCAAACGGGAGACGGGTGGGAACTCCCCTCAGCAGCCGCAACAGCTGGAACACCACCTCTTCCGTAGGGTCTTCCCCCCTCTGGGGCCCCTTTGCCGGTCCCTCTACCTTCTCCTGTGTCCCTGTTGTTCCCGGGGGTGTTGATAGGTTGATAGGATGAGTGATGACGTTAGTCTGATTGGAGACAAGCGTGCCGGGTTTAGGGAAGAACTTCTCTTGAGACTCCTGGAAGGCAGATAAGGGGTTGGAACCTTGCATCGTGGCAAATAGAGAGGCCCTGGATATTTTGGGGAAGATGATACACCATGGTTTCGGGATCACCAAATGTAGTCGTTATAGGATGTTACCTTTTTTTTTAGAGTTGTTTTTAAAGGTTTTATTTATTTATTCATGAGAGACACAGAGAGAGGCAGAGACACAGGCAGAGGAAGAAGCAGGCTCCATATAGGGAGCCCCCGATGCAAGACTCGATCCCGGGATCCCGGGGTCATGCCCTGAGCTGAAGGCAGATAAATGCTCAACCGCTAAGCTCCCCAGGCGCCCCTAGGATGCTGTGTGAAGACAACCCTTCTATATAAAGACGGGGAAATCAAGGTCATATAGCAAGGCAGTGATGAAGCAAGAACCAGGTCCCAGCCCACTGACTTCTGGTCCCAGGTGTCTCCCTCTCCCCACCTCGGGGAGGGGCAGCTGGGCCACTAGGGGTGGGGGGACCTGGTGTTCCAGACGCTGTCATTCTGGCATAGGGGCTGTGAGAACGCTCAGTGAACACTCACGGCCCTGGGTGTTGTGCTGGCACCTCTCTGGCCTCATCCTCTGCGCGGTGCTGAAAGGCCAGCGTCGTCCCGGGTTTCAGGTGGCGCTGAGGCTCAGAGCAGCAGGCACATGCCCAAGACTGCCAGCTGTCGTCCGGCTGGGCTGGGTCCACGCCCAGGTCTGCCTGGTTCTAAACCCTGTGCCCGGGGATCCCTGGGTGGCTCAGCGGTTTGGCGCCTGCCTTTGGCCCAGGGTGTCCCGGGATCGAGTCCTATGTCGGGCTCCCGGCAGGGAGCCTGCTTCTCTCTCCTCCTGTGTCTCTGCCTCTTTCTCTCTCTCTCTGTGTCTATCATAAAAATAAATAAATAAATAAATAAATAAATAAATAAATAAATAAATAATCTTTAAAAAAATAAATAAAGAAACCCTGTGCCCACGCCCCCTGCCCTCCCCGCCCCCAACCATGCCGCCCAGGACTGGTGCTCCTGAGTTTTCATCTCTGTGACAACTCCTCTTACTTTTTCTCTCTTCCTGGTCTCATTACCACGAAGTTGCAGACATGTCTATGTGGGATCTTCAGGTGTGACAGCCTCTCACACCCAAGGGACTGAGCACCTCGTTTCCGTGCTGCCGGGAGCTGACTCAGCATCTCCCCGGGCCCTCGGGCTCCGTGCCCGCCTGCCAGCAGAGCACCAGGCCTTGTCTCATCTTCTCTCCGTGCCACTCATGATCCCCGGGCTCCTCGACAAGCAAATGCCTGCACTTCTCTGCCTTCCAGACTCTCGTCCTTCCCTCCTTCCTCCCCTCCCCTTCCTCCCTCCTCCTCTTGTCCCAGTGCTTATGCTGGGGGTAGCGTCATACTGATGGGGGGCCTCATATCAGGCCCTTTCAGGCTTGTGGGCAAGCTTCTCTTTCTAGAAATTGCCAGGGCATCCGTTGTCAGACACACAGCCCCTCCTGGCCGGGGGCACTCCCTTGCACGCCTCCGGGCCACCCCCGTTAGTTCTTAGTTCTGTC
This sequence comes from Canis lupus familiaris, assembly GCF_011100685.1. NCBI lineage: Eukaryota > Metazoa > Chordata > Mammalia > Carnivora > Canidae > Canis > Canis lupus. The sequence continues at coordinate 71,500,759 of NC_049232.1, read as the reverse complement.
TGCCTAACGCATCTTGGTAGGGTCATGCAGTTGTTGTGTTCCCATCGTGAGAGTGGCGTTTACGTGACCTTATCTCTACATATGGGATATACATAATCATAAACAATCTTTAGAAATACTATAATGCCGTACAAAAATCCCAATAGTGTGTACTTTTCCTAGAATACTAGAGCTGGGCAAAGTAGAAAGCCGCTGACATCCAGCCCCACTCCCTCACGTACCTGTAAGAGAAGTACACTTTCCCGGGCCCCGGAGCTAATCGGCAGTGGAATCCAGGCCGCAGCCAGGCTCCTCTGACCGCCAGGCAGTGTGTGGGGCCGAACGTGCACCAGCTCTAAAGCCCAAGAAGCCCCAGCATCAAATCCCAGAGGCATTACATCTTGGGCATTGCACCTCTCTGAGCCTGTTGGCTCATCGGTAAAGTGAAAACGAGAAAATAATCGCTAATCTGGGTTGCAGTGGCCATCACTTTTGGAGAGCCCTCCATCCCGTAGATTTTCGTCAGGGCCCAGCATCGTGCTCAGTCTAGGCCTTACAGAGAATGGGGTGTGCAAAGCACCTAGCACGGCGTCTGGCACAGCTCGTGCTCTATGTCTCGTAGCCACCTGCAGTCCTTTTTTGGAAGGAGGTGGAGGTATGAATAAATAATGCCTGCAAGCTCCTTCCCCCTGCTCGCTCCTTCACTCCGGCAGGCTGAGCTCACACTTCCCTCCTCCCTCCCGGCTCCCTCCAGCAAGGCCAGAAAAGGATAAAATTGACCATTGATCTCTGCTCCTTCTCCAGCAGCAGGGGGCAGCGGGGGATCCCAGGGTCGTCTGAGGACAGCGTGGACAGAGAGGCTCTTAGACCTCAGGCTGGGGCAGGTGGGTGCTGGAGGAGGCGATCGGGGCGACTTCTCTCCCTTCTGGTGGTGGCGGCCTGACAAAGCCTTGCTCTTAAGCACCCGGGAAAGTCACGAGTGGCTCTGCAAGCAGCCGAGAAGGGAAGGAACATTTCCATTAGCAGAATCAGCAGTAAAGAGATTTCCAGTCACAGTAATAGCTGCATTTGGGGGAATCATTTCGGTGGTGACTGTGGGCGGAGGACGGAAGGGGGCGGGTGGCAGCGAGAGTCACAGAGACGTCTGGTCTCCTTGCACCGAGCCGAGAGGCAGCGCCCGGAGAGCGCCGGGTGCCAGACGCAGAGTGACTGGGAGTTGGGCTGGTGGTTGTGCGAATGTTCTGGACCTTCCGCTTGCCTCGGGATGGACGGGGCTGCACCCTCGAGAGCCCCCACGGGAGGCTGCACACTCACCCTACACCACCTTTGCTCTGATTCCTTGGCTTGCTTTTTTCCAAGATTCCAGAGCCAGCAGCAACGTCCTAGGCTCTTGGGATTTGCAGAAGGGAAAGCTCCCAGATTATTTAGCCCGGCTGTCTCCAAAGTTGACTACTCCTCAGAATGACGTCGGACCCCAGTCTGGCTCTTAGACTCAGGGAGGCACCCGGGGGGCGGGGGGGGGCTGGGAATCTACACCTTAACAAGCGTGCCAACTCCTTGGTCTGTGCCTCCAGGACCTGCCTCGTGGCCCCTGGATGCCTCTTCAGCCTCGTCCCCTGACATTCCACATGGCGCTTGATGCTCTAGGCTCAGGGACAGCCTGCAGATTTCTGAGGGCAGCAGGACCCCCCCCCCCCCGCCCTTGCACCTGACCCTGGAATGGAAATGCTAGTCTGTCTGCCTAGAAAGGCTTTCCAGTCTCTGATTCATGGGGCCAACTCCTAGCCTTAACGCCGCTGTTTAACGTCCTCTGAGTAATCTTCTCTCTCTCCTCCAAGGCTCAGAGATTTTTCTCCCCCTAAATGCTCCTACCCTCCCTGTTAGGGTTGCCGTGCTTTGTGGATAAAAATAGATGCACAGAAAATAAAATACAGGATGCCCAGTTAAACTTGAATTTCAGACTCTCGCTTAGTAGAATTATGTCCCCTGCAGTATTGGGGACATAGTTGGACTTAAAAGGACTCTCTGATGATCAGAAATTCGAATTTAACTAGGCATCCTGTATTTTGTCTGGCAAGCCCCAGGGACCTTGTGTTGCTCTGTCTCCTGTCCAGGATCCCACTGCTAGTATGTGACTCCCCAAACCTGCTCTTCCCACCTCTCCCCCATCAGACGTCGATCCTGCCAATTACTCAGAGGGAAGAGTCATCCTTGAAATTTCCTTTCTCTTGCCCCTTGTTCTTTCTGCAAGCCAACCCTGTTGGTTTTACTTCTAAAATGACTCTCAATATGATTCACTTAAGCTTCCAACTGCCGTGGCCGCCACCAGGCCACCATCCTTGCTCACGTGGGCTGGTACATGAGTCCCCTGTCTTCTGGCTGCCTCTGTGTCCCCGTCCTTGCTCCGTACTACACGGTATTCAGTGCGTGGGCCAAATCCATCTCGCCGCCCACTTCTGTGCAACCCGTGAGCCTATTGATTGACTGATTGATTTACGTAAATAGGTGAAAAGAATCCAAAGGAAAATGACCTTTTATGATACGTGATGATTACATGAAGTCCAAACCTCCGTATCCATACATAAAGATCTGATATTACGCAGCCACACTCACATATGGGCGTATGTGCATCATCTGTGGTGCTTTTGCTTTACAGCAGCAGAGTTGAGAAGTAGCAGCAGTGAGTATCTGGCCCACAGGGCTTAAAATATTTACTCACTACCCCTTTACAGAAAACGTTTGCCAGCCTTGCAATATTCAGTAGCCAGAGTGATCTTTCTAAAAAAAAGCAAATTAGATCTTGTCACTCTCTGCTATTCAAAGCCATTAATTGTGTGTCATTTCTCTTTTTAAAAAATCTTAATTCCTGTTCAGAGTCTTAATTCCTTTAGGATTCAGAAAAATCCTAAAAAGTTTGCCACCTTCTCTGAATTCATCTTCCATCTTCTCCTTTGCTCACAAACCTGAAATATCACCTCCTCCGAGAGGTCTTCCCTGACCAAAGTGGGACCTTGGTACACACTCCCTTCATATCTTTCTATTCCATTTATTTTCAAAAACTCTTATCTCAGGGCTCTTTGGGAATGTGCCTTGTTCATATTTTTGCCCCTCGAGGCATGGAGTGCAGGACACGGCATCTGGTAGGTGCTGAGTGGACATTTTCTGAGCAGACGCCGGAACATGGACAACTGTGGGAGTGCTAGTTTGTGAGCACCACCTGAGTGGGTGCCTGCCTCTTTGTTTTTTTTTTTTTTTAATTTGTTATTTATTTATTCATGACAGTCACAGAGAGAGGCAGAGACACAGGCAGAGGGAGAAGCAGGCTCCCCGCGGGGAACCTGATGTGGGACTCGATCTCGGGACCTGGGTCATGTCTTGGGACAGAGGCAGATGCTCAACCACTGAGCCACCCAGGTGCCCTCATTGGGGTTTTCTGTGGCTTTTTTTGTGAGATCGTTTTGAGGACTCCAAGAAATAAAGTTTGTAGGGCATGTAGAGCAGTGCCTGCCACTCAGCAAATGCTACCTGGGTGTTTGTTAAACAGAAATAAAAGGGCCTGCCCCTTAGCCCCTGGGACCTGCCCCTTCTCTGCTATCTTTGCAGTTGGAGGGATTTGGGGCAACTGAGAGGAGGTCTTTGAGTAAAGGGTTCATGGATCCCAGGGGGCAGCACGATCTGGGGGCCAGGGCTGTGGCCCAGGGGCTCTGGGGTTCCGGGGTGTCCACAGTTTCCCCCTTTCCATATTTTGGGCTCCCCCCATTTCTAGTGTGATGAGATTAAACCCTGTGATCCCGGAGGTTCTTCTGAGCCCCTTCAGCTCCGCTGGAGCCCAGGAGGGAGACAAGGGCTCCCTCCTGGAGTTTCTGAGGCTGGAAACCTTGCAGCAGGATAAAACCTGCCTCCCTGCCTTCTTCCTCTCTGCATCCTTCCCGGGGCCTCTGAAGATCAAACCCTTGGCTCTGAATCCAGGTGCAACTCAAATTCTCCGTCCTGGTCTCACACTAATTTGTTAGGGAACCTTCTTCAATTACTTTCCTGCTCGTCTCCCCCGGGGAGGGAGACCAGAGAAGCTGACCCCCCAAGTCACCAATTACTGGTCTACCAATAGCGCGACTGCCCGTGCCTCCCTCCCTCCCCCTCTCTCTCTCCTTTATTCTCCTGGCCTCCCTGAAGCACCTCTCCTTGCTGCAGACTCCCGGGGGGAAGGCACCCCCCTTTCCCCTGGCTCCCCATCCCAGCTGGGAAACAGCCCTCCCTTCCCCTAAGAGGGACAGCAAAGGAGAAAGGGCAGAGCTGCCAACCTTGGAAAACCAGACTGGTTTTGCTCATCTGCTAAATCCCAAGCCTTGCTGGATTGGGCAGCAAATGTCTTGCTTCTAGTCCTGAGTCTGCCCCTTGGCTCGCTAGATGTCCTCAAATAAATGACCTTTGCCCTTCGGGCCTCAGATAAGATTAAGGAGTATCATCCGAGCCAGCTCTCCTTCAGGAACCTAGGAAAGCTTGGGCTGCAAGACCGAGAACCCTTCCCGTCTTGTCCACGGCGGGGATCCCAGGTCCTGGAGCAAGCCCATTGCTCAGTAGGCCCTCAGGAGGTACCTGCCGAATGAAGTTAATAAATGGGGAAATAGGTGGGATTGAACACTGCTAATCAGCAACTTCATCGCTGCATTAGAGGCCTTTAGCATCTTATCAACTGGGATTTGCAGGAGAGATGAATTCTATTTGCATTTTCTAGACAAAGGCGGTCCACCTGAAACCCCTGGTTCCCGTCTAGCTCCCCTTGCCTGGGGCTAAGCCCCCCAGTCATCATTCAGTGTGCCCAGTCCCTGGGGGCACAGAAATGCAAGAGGTTCACAGTTGACGGGGATGATACCATTTGCACTTTTTGATTTAGAGGCAAAACTAACCCTCCTTTTCATGGGTATTTGTAGTGTCTCCATGTTACCGATGAAGACATGGCCACTCAGAGAGATCAAGTCAATTGTGCAAGGTCACGTAATAAATGGGATTAGCTGCTTTTATTTTTCAAAAGGAGTCTTTGTATCGCTTCACAAATGGAACACCAGAATAACTTGCTATAAATAGAAGATAGCCTGTAAAAGTAGGTATGTAACTATTAAAGAAAATACATACAGATTTATATATATATAAATAGCTATGCATGTACTCAAATAGATAAGTGTACATATGTATGTATTTACATGCCACCTAAATTCATCTCTCATACTATACTTCGGGAACACGTTGATCCAGCCCACCACTGAGAGAAAGATACTCACTGAAAATTTAAATTAAAAAAAAAAAAGAAGAAAATTTAAATTTTGCCCCCTTAATTGTCAGATTTAATACATACATATTTAAAAAATACCTTTTCTGACTCATAGCTTCATAGCTACCACTACCCATTTTTTTTAAGAGAGGGAGAGAGAATGGGGCTCCTGGGGGGCTCAGCGGTTGAGCGTCTGCCTTCAACTCAGGGCATGACCCCGGGGTCCTGGGATCGAGTCCCGCATCAGGCTCCATGCAGCAAGCCTGCTTCTCCCTCTGCCTGTGTCTCTGCCTCTCTCTCGGTGTCTCTCAAGAATAAATAAATAAAATCTCCAAAAAGAGAGAGAGGGAGGGAGAGAGAGAGGAGGGGCAGGGGCAGAGAGAGAGGGTGAATCCTAAGCTGCTCCACACCCAGCTCGGAGCCTGACACAAGGCTCGATCCACAATCTGACCTGAGATCATGACCTGAGCCAGAATCAGGAGTCCGATGCCTAACCGCCTGAGCCACCCAGACGCCCTACCACTACCCATCACTACAAGGTCCAGCTTGAAGATACCTTTGCTTCTTCCAAGGTGACCCTCGGGGCATCGTCCCCAAGAACACTTCTCCCCATGCCCCTGGTGCATTCCCTGCAGTTCTTGTTTTCACGGGAATCTTGGGGTTGGCTAATGGCCTGCCCCCTGCCCCTCTTGCTAGTCTTTCACCTTGGTTTTTCAAGTCAGGGGAATATGAGCCATTTGGGGTTTGGGCTAAAGAGACGGTCCGCTTTCGTTTGTCTGGAACGCTGGGAAACTCCATTTACGTGAATAAAAGGTTGCACGACGTTAAAAAATGTCCTGCGGGCACAGTGCTGTGTGTCGATCACAGCGGCATCCTCCACGCCCCGCGTACCCTGTATTAGGAAGGAGATGGTTAATGTTCCTGCCATAATATTTTATGGCCGTATTGTGATTGGAGGAAGCTCACTGACCACCTTATATTCAACATGAGGCCGACTTTGCAGAGCTGCTCCCTGCGTGCTCAGGCCCCAGACCCTGCCTCCAGATTCACTCTGGCCCTCAGGCAGGGGGTCCTCTTCCTTACTGACCCCTGCTTGAAAAAAAAATGTTTGTAAGTCAAACATATGTGTACGTAAAAATGTGTGTATATTATATATGTTTGCATGTAACATGTATATCCATGTACATGTCACATACGTTATACGTATATACAGATCTATAGGAGGGAGGAAAATAGGATAATAACTCTTCTGTCCCGAGAACTAAAAGAAGAAACTGGACCCAGCAAGGGAGGAGCCAGAAAGGGAAGGATTACCCCAGTGATTTGGGGAGGAGTGGGGGTATTTGACACGACTGATACAGCAATTCTTCTTTTTTACCTTAAACTATTTTTCTCACTGAAATGGGGGAGGCTGACTGTTCAGGGAAGGGTGACCTGGGTTTAGGGTGAGTCGTTTACTTCAGACACCCTCGTCTGTGAAGCTCTGTGGATCGGCAGTTGGTCACTTAGCAGAAAGTCTATTAAAGCAGGGAATCATAAAAGAATAATAATGTACCTTAAACATTTTATTTTAACTCAAGGTACGTGAATGTGTATACGTTTGCCAATTATTTGATGTAGGCTCCGGAACTCTTCTTTGGGTCTGGGTCAGCTGATTGAAGTCCCATGCCATCTTTCTTGCATCAACCACGCTCGTAATGCACCAAATATGGTCTCCAATGGTGTTTTCATTAAAGGGGACTGAGAGCTTACGGAAGCTTGCCAAGTAATTCTCCTAGAGTTTTATGATTCCTTTCTAAATTTTTATAGTTGTCACACCTGACCTAGCTCAATGGCAATATTTAAGTGACTTTCTTTATTTTTATAGTAAAAGCAACTTAGTCCTCCTAGAAACCACTTCCCTTTGATGCTTATAAATTTTTTAATTTGCATAGTATTTCATTAAATTTTCAAATGACAAAAAACATAACAGGCATCCGTAGGTTAGGGAAGCAGATCGGTCCTCTGTAAAAAATGCTTCTGAACCCACAGCGAGCTAGTGGGGCTGGAGAGGACGTCCCTTGCTGGTGGGAGCCTTCAGGGCTCGTGAGCCTCAGGATGTTTCACGGGGAGAATAGAGAGCACCGTAACCCGTTGGCCACCGCAGGGAAGGCCAGCTAAAGGCTTTTGAAATGCACACATGTGTCGGGTTGACAGAGACATTAAGTCACAGACTTTTATTTTTTATTTATTTTTATTTTTTTTAAGTCAGTACTTTTAGAGGCTAAACCCTTAGATAGCATTCTCCCCCCAACACTGACTTATAGGAGAGGAAAAGAACCCAATTTTATACAGATTGTGGCCGTCATTACGGAAAAGATTATGGAAGTTCCTCGGAAAATTTAAAAGAGAATTACTGTATCATGCAGCAGTCCCACTCTGGGTATATGTCCAGGGGAGATACGAATGGGGCCTCGAGCAGGTACGTGTATGTTCAGGTTCACCGAAGCATCGTTCACAATGACCAGGGTAAGGACGCAGAGCTGCGTCCATCAACGGAGGAACGGCAAGAGGAGATATACACCTTAAATGTACACAAGATGACAGGTCAACTCTGGTTTAATAAAGCTGGAAAAAATAATGAAGAAAATAAAGTGAGCTCAGGTCATGATCTCCAGGTCCCGGGATCGAGTCCCTCGTGGGGCTCTCGGCTCAGTGGGGAGTCTGCTTCTTCCTCTCCCTCTCTCTCCCTCTGTGCTCTCTCTATCAAATAAAATATTTTCTTAAAGAAGGATTATTCACAAGAGACAGAGAGGCAGAGAGGCAGAGACACAGGCAGAGGGAGAAGCAGCTCCCTGTGGGGAGCCAGATGCGGGACTTGATCCCAGAACCCCAGGGTCATGACCTGAGCTGAAGGCAGATGCTCAGCCACTGAGCCCCCCAGATGTCCTCTCAAAATCTTAAAAAGAAAATGAACAGGGGACACTGAATCCCAGAGACAAATCCCAAGTCATTGGACTCTTGGGAGTTCATGGCTCCTCCTGAGACTCCATAGCATTTGTCCCTAATGTCCTTTTCCTTTTAGGTGGCCTTTTAAAAATTGATTTGTAATTGGCATGCAATATCATATTCATTTTAGGTGTGCAACGTAGTGATTCAGTATTTTCGTACATCATGAAATGCTTACCTCAACCGATCCAGTTACCATCTGTCGCTGTACAAAGCACAATATTATTAACTGTATTCCCCGTGTTCCACATCCCGTTCCTGTGGCTGACGCCCAACGCTTTTCCCTTTTTGCAGATGAGGAAACTGGTTTCGGTGGTGAACTGACCTAGTCCGGGGCTCAGACAAGCTAAGGCTGCGGCTCTGTTGGCAGGTCACGTTGACTTCCTGAACTCAATACTGTTCCAAGTATTTCTTTGCCCAGTATTCTTTAAAATTTTTTTTAGAAAGATTTCATTTATTTGAGAGAGAGAGGAAGAGAGAGAGAGAGTGTGTGTGTGTGTGTGTGTGTGTGTGTGTAGAGGGAGAAGGATAAGCAGACTCCATGCTGAGCTCAGAGCCCAATTTGGGGCTCAATCCCACAACCCTGAGATCATGACCTGAGCTGAAATCAAGAGTCAGATGCTTAACCAATTGAGCCACCCAGACACCCCTCATTGCCTGATTTTTTAAAAATATAAATAAACCTTATCAAAGATTTTTTTTCCCCACCTGTAGCCACATGACACCCCATCTTCCCATCACCTTGGAAGGAGTTAAAGCAAGCCCTCGCTGCTGGCACCACACGGCCCCTCCATGCACACCCATGGCTGTGCAGTGGCTCCCAAGTCTGTCCATCCACATTCCAGCTCTCCAGGCCACCCAAGCTTCAGGCTCTCAGGCCCCCGGGGCCTGTCCAGACCAGCCTCTGACGGCACAGCAGGTGCCCGAGGCCCAGCGAAGGCCAGTACCTTGCCTAAGGTCAACAGGCTGGGGCTGTGACTGCGTGCAGATCCCAGCCTTCCCTGCCCCGTGTTCTTTTTGCCTCCGTTGGGTGGCCTGCACAAGTCTGGGTGTCCCAGCAAGCCTTCTTGCTGGGAGGATTGGGCAGGTAATAACAGGGCAGCGTGTGTGAGCGGGCTGCCAAGAGTTCCCGTGCTTTATGAGGTGCAGAGTATAATTCAAAACCCATTTTGGGGATGTCTCGCTCCATAAAATCTCCAGCAGGAATGGCTGGGAATTTGTTTTGACTTCCCCAGCACATGTTTTTTAAATACCTCTTCTCTCCATCTCATTTTCCTCTTTTCTTTGCTCCCCCCCCTTTTATTTTCTTTCTACCCAATTATCATTGGATGATAAGCCCCCAGTGGCTTATGAGGAGACACCATGGGGATGGCGCTGGGGGAGGATCCTCCTGCAAGTAGAGGTTAATAGGCTGGTAGGCAGTCGTGGAAAAGTTCACCTTTCTTGGATGGTTCTTCCTCTGCAAAGGCATTGGCTCGGGGAATGACTTCAGGGATCTGCATGCCCCCTTCTAGTGAGACTTCCATACCCCTTTCTTATTTAGGGCAAAATAAGGCCCTCAGACATGTTACAGTGCACTAGCGGCCACTCCTTCCTGGTCTCCTCTATGCCTGTTGTATCCTCTCTCTCCCTCCTGATAGCCTGCTCCACTTTCCTCCTTTGAGTAGCTATGCCCCCCGAAGGCTCATTCCCAAAGGCCATTTCTCCCTTGCTCACTGGAATGCTCGCTGACCCGCCCCCCCGTTTACGGCATTAATAGCAAACTCCTTGGCATGTGAGGCCTGCACCTAAAGACAGAACCCACTGAACTCCAGTATTATCCTCCTCTCTTACTACTCCTCTGCTGACACTTCAGCTCCAGGAAAGCAAGCTCTACTTTTGCATTTCTATGACTTCACCCAAGCCCTATCCTCTGTCATGACGTCCTTGGTGACCTCCGTTTCTGCTGGTGCAACTCTATCCTGTATAAGCTACTTTCCTCTTTGGAAACTTCCATTCTTACTTCGTCTTCCTCTTTCTTTCCTCCCCTAATTCAGATGTGGATACCTTTATTCAGAAAACTTAATGCGTGTCCCTTATAGACCACCTCCTTTATATTAAATATACGTGTTCACGTCTTACCTCATGTTCCACCTGCAGAGTCTCATACAGGGGCCACTGGCCACACGGGGCTGTTGAGCACTTAAGTGTGACGATGACCGAGGGACTGAATTTTTTAAGTTGTACTTAGTTTTAATTAATTCAAATAAAGCTGCACGTGGCTGATGGCGACTGTATTGAACAGCAGGGATATGCAACACGTCCACCAGTGCAGAAAACTCTGTTGGCACTGCTTGTGAGGCCCTTGACGGGGACGAGTGGAGTCCTGTCTCTTCTGTGCCCTATTCCTAGTATGGGGCCTGTGTCAGTAAATATTAAGAGAATTGGCCTTCAGGCCGGACTGTCCAACCATTAACCTCAGAGAACTCCAGTTTTAAGAAGGAAAGTCACAGCAACTTACTTTAAAACACTCCAGGGTTTGCTAATAGAACTGTTGCTTCGTGAGCTTCCATTCGCAGAGTCTGGCGCCTCTGGTCTGGGGTGTCCCAGCGGACTCCGTTACTGACGCCCACTGGTAGGAGCTGCAGGTCTCTGATAGGTCATTTCTGCGCCATGCCCTCCCTGGCCACCTGCCCGTCCTCTCTCCCTGCCCAGGTGAGGTCCAGCCCGCGGCGGGGCCACAGGAGGGGGAGCCCGGGCCTTCTCATTCCCTGTGCACAGGTGTGCGCAGAGCCGCCCAGCATGCACATGCAGCTCCCGGGGTCATTTCTTGGAGGATTTATGAGTGTTTTGTTGAGAGAGAACTTCTGAAGCCTCTCCAGTGATGGATGGGACGAGAGGGCAACACGGGGCAGGACTCCCTTCCCCCTCCCCCATCCTTGTCTTCCTCCTTCTCTTCTTCTCCTGTCTCCTCTTTATTCCCACTTTATCTCTTTACCCCTTTTCTCTGTCCTCCCTGTCTCTTCTGGGTCTTTCTCTCTTTTTTTTTTTTTTTTCTCTTTACTCCTGATGCCTTTTTTCTTCTTTCTACCTGGCTGTGTCTGTCTTTCTCACTCTCCCTCTGTCGGCTCCCATGGCCTTGGGTACCCCTTACGGTCCTCGAGCACTGTCTGCCCCCTCTGACCAGGGAAGCCAGCCCAAGCCTCTTGTGACAATCACGGCCTCATGGACTGCTCCGGGCTCGCTGACTCTGGTCAGAGCCAGACAGACCCTGGGATCACAACCGGAGCAGAGTGCATATGCTCAACCACTAACTAACCCACCCAGGGCCCCTCGTGAGTGACATTGGAGGCCTCAATGAGCACTTGATTTGCTTTTTTTTTTTCTTTTTTTTGTTAAGGAAGGGGAAGGGCACTGAGAGAGGGAGAGAGAGAACCTTAAGCAGGCTCCATGCCCAGTGTAAGGCCCAACATGAGACTCCATCTCACAGCCCTGAAATCATGACCTGAGCTGAAGTCAAGAGTCGAATGCTTGACCGACTGAGCCACCCCAGGTGCCGCTTGGTTCACCTTGTATACATTTTTCCATGACCTTGATTTTCAGCATGGATATTTGAGAGCAGTTGGTAAAAGGATCCAGGTGACTTATTCCCATTTTGCTAAATAGTCAAAGTTCTTTTTTGGTGACTCCGGTGGGCTCCCTTTTCTCAAACCTCCTCTGCTGCTCTTGCACTATTCATCATCAGCTCTGCTTTAAAGCTTTTTTTCCCCTCAGGGTATTAGAAACATCTGCTGGAGAGTTTCAGAAGAAAAGTTGGAAAAATGATAAACCTTCTTAAGAGATCATCCCTTCTAAAATCTCAACCTTTGGCTATAACAGACCATAAGTGGCATGAGTCATGTTATTTTATCCCCAAAATATCACGTACCTTTTTTTTTTTAAGATTTTATTTATTTATTCATGAGAGACACACAGAGAGAGAGAGAGAGACAGAGACCCAGGCAGAGCGAGAAGCAGGCTCCACGCAGGGAGCCCGATGTGGGACTCGATCCCAGGACCCCGGGATCACATCCTGAGCTGAAGGCAGATGCTCAACCGTTGAGCCACCTGGGCATCTCTCACGTACCTTTTTGAATTTGACCTTAAAGGAAGATGCTCAGCCAGCTTGCAAGAGTTTAGTAGTACATCAAAATAGCAATTTGTCTTGAGTCAAGAGGATTTCTTCTTTCAAACAAAGAACAAGACAAAGCTAGAGAAGTAGGAGAGGAAGAGGACAGGAAAGAGGACAGGCTGGTGACTTTTGTGCCTTTTTTTTTTGCAGGGTAGACTTAAATTTGCTTCTCGAGCTTGATTGGAAGTAATTCTTGTTATCCTTGGATTTCTCCCTTTGTTTTCCTCCCTTCCAATATTTAAACAACAGCCAGAGCTTATAATTTCCTCTAATGTGTGTCTTTTGAATCTTTCCCTTTCTTTCCATCTCTGCCCTGGTACGAATTACTCTCATCGCTGACCTGTCATTCAGTAGGACTCGTCACTGGTCCCTCAGATTCATTCTTGGTCTCACTCACTCCCCAGCCCATCCGAACCCGTCCTCACATGCTGCCAGAATGACTTTATCAGCTTGTATGTCAAATCATCCCTCTTCTTTGCTTAAATTCAAAATGACTTTCCATTGTTGTTATAGTGAAATGCAAGGTCCCTAAGCAAGGCCTACAAGATATTAAACCTTAAATATCAGAATATTTGGAAAGCTTTTAAAAATGCTAGGACCTGGATTCCACTGTAGGCCAATTACATGAGTATAACCGGGAATTAGACAATTTGGCAGTTTCTTGCAAAACTAACCGTGCTCTTACTGTAAGATCCACCAACCACACTCCTCGGGGTTTTACTCAAGTGAGTTGAAAACTTATTTCCATGTAGAATCCTGCACCTGAATGTTTTCAGCAGCTTAATTTAAAACTGCCAGAACCTTGGAAGCAACCAAGATGTCCATGAATAGATGAATGGATAAACTGTGATACATCCAGACAATGGAATATTATTCAGTGATAAAAAGAAATGAGCTATCAAGCCACAAAAAGACATGGAGGAGCCTTAAAGTCCTATTTCTAAGTGAGCGAAGCCAATCTGAAAAGGCCACATACCATGTGATTCCAAATAGAGACATTCTGGTAAAGATAAAACTATGGAGACAAGAAAAAAGGTGAGTTGTCAAGGGCCTGGTGGAGGGAGGAGCAGACAAACAGGTGTAGCACGGGGGAGTTTACAGCAGAGAAACTAAACTACCGTGTCATGTAGCAAGGACAGACGGGGTTAGGATGCACCTGTCCAAACTCCTAGAATGCAGGCCACCAAGAGTGAGCTGTGGATTGTAACTAATAACGTTGTATGTATGCTGGCCCATCAGTTTTAACAGATATGCGACCCCGGTACGAGCTGTAAATAATAAGGGGGACCTGTGTGTGCGTGTGTGATTGTGTAGAGTTGTACATGGGAACTCCGTACTTTCCCATCAGTAATTCTGCAAACCTAAAAACTACTCTTAAAAAAATAGTGAGAGAGAAAAGTCCGTTTATTAAAAAAGAAAGAGAAAGAAAAGGTCCTGGACCCTACTGTAGGCCAATTAAATCAGAACCACCAACCCCCCCCAAAAAACAAAACAAAACAAAACAAAACAAAACAAAAAAACAAAAAACAAAACCTCCAAGCATTACTGTTCTGTTTTGTAAACTTTCCAGGTGACTTAGGGGTTTTAACATATATGTGGTGCCCGGAGAGGCCCCGTCCACCTCCACCTTTACCCAGGCCGTATTTTTCTGTTGCTTGCCAGAGGGCTCCTGGAAGCCTGCCCTGACCATCCCAACTCCCAGCTGTACCTCAATAGCTATCTGTCCGTGTTGATGGCCTGTTGGCTCTCCTAGACCACATCCTCTTGGAGGACAGCAGTTCAACGGTGCTTCTCAAAGCTCTGGCTTCACAATTAGCGCTCAATAAATATTGACTGAGGCGGGGGGACCAGATGAATGAATGGGACATGCAATTTACTAGGTTCTTCCCTCTTGACCCCATGTTGGTAAGTCAGAGGGGACCGTGAAAGCTGGGTAAGACCAAGCCTCTGCATACCTCCCTGTCCGCGTCGTGGGAGCTACGGAACACACAGAGAAATCATTTTCTTTCTTTTCTTTTTTTTTTTTTTAAAGATTTTATTTATTTATTCACGAGACACAGAGAGAGGGAGAAGCAGGCTCCATGCAGGGAGCCCGATGTGGAACTCGATCCCAGGACCCCGGGATCACACCCTAAGCCAAAGGCAGATGCTCAACCACTGAGCCACCCAGGCATCCGGAGAAATCATTTTCTTCATGACCCATGAGCATTCCTTTCCGTTCCTTTTGCTCTCTGGTTGGGAGGGCGGGATGGAGGGAGGGCTAAGTCCTAAATTTTAGTTAGGCAATGGATGGGTTAAATTTGTCTCTGTCATTTCCATTTTTTTTTTCTTTCTGTGCAATAAAGTTAGTGATCGCTTGGCCAAACTGCAGTATAATGCAATTAGGCTCATATGTTCCCATCTCCATCAGGTGCCTTGGGACTGTAGTTAGTGAACGAGCTGAAAGAAGAAAAACCAAAAGCCCTCCCTGCCACCCGCCCCAGTGCCAGGCTCCTTTGCTGCTGCTTTCATATAGGAAATTAAATTGCCTTTAGATTGTGAGCAAAGGGAAGAGTGATGGAGAAACAGGATATTCACAGGTGCTTTCTGAAGCAGGGAAAATTGCAAAAAAAGAAATGTCTTTAATCCTTGCTGGGGTGGGAGGGACAGGCACACACATATTGGTGCAGCATAGTAAGGAAGGAGTTGAGGATTTATCTCGTTTTTGTTTGGCTTGAATCCAGCTCCTGGCACAATATCTATCCTTGTTTCTCTGCACTTTCAAATAAATGATTTTGTGGCCGAGTGTGGACTGGCCGATGTCAGATTTATGGTGAAGGACCGCAAGGGCCGGAGTTCAGTGGGAGGATTTAGGAACGGAGGGAGGTGACTCTATTTTTTTGTCCCCATGAGACTTAGGAAAAGAAGCCAGGGATTAAGGGCCCAGTGGACGTGGAGCTGCCAATGGCCACCTGCTGGGGCAGCCTCAGGCCATGGTTGCAGAGCTCTGGTTTCTAACCTGGGGCCCGCTCCCAGCTCTCGGAGTGCCCCAGGCAGGCCGCCCAGGTATTCTTGAGCTCTACTGGGGGCGTTGCAAGCAACAGAAACCAACTCTGTTTCCGTAAGCAGAGGGACCTCAGGGAAGGATGTGAAGTGGCCCAGACAAGGAGGCAGGGCTGAAGAAGCAGGCAGAGCAAGTGCAGCCCTGGGGACCCGAGCATCCCCACTCGGGTGCAGGGGCTCCAAGAGGTCTTGTCTGCCCTTTGCCTCCTCGCTTCAGCAACCCTTGGCTCAGCCTGGCCTCGTGCGTACCCCGCATCTGGGAAGAAGACGACGCCCAGGTTGACAACCCCTCCAGGCACGTGGTTGGTGGGGGAGCTGTCTTTGGAAGGTCGATCTGGGGGCTGATACCGGAGTGGTTGCTCAGGAGCAAAAGAAACCCATGTCTCCACCAGGGGCCTCGCTGCTCTCGTCTGTAAGAGGATGTTATGTTCCAGATCCTCATTTAGCGGAGGAGGTTCTCCGTCATGTGGATTCTTGGGCAGCCTGCTGTAAAAACCCGGGGAAACAGCTGTCCTGGTCGAGGTGGGACCTGCCCTTCAGGCCTCCCCCCTGCCCCCGCAGTGTCCTTGAAACATCTGCTTAGAACCCGACGCTCCGGGAGGTGCACTTAGCCGCCACTGGGCTGTGCCATGCCAGGGCTCTTTTCAGCTTGGCCTCTGTAGCAAAACAGCATCTCAGGTGAGGGATCTCCTAAGGCCTCCGTAGAGGTGAGGCTGGGTCATGGAGGTAGCTGCAGGACTGAGGAACCTGGTTGGCCTGCAAAGGTGGAGACCTTGCTGCGTGGCCCGCCGCACTCATCTCTTACCCATGGGCAGAGGGGTCAGGACGCAGCATCTCCTCTAGACCCAAAGGCTCCACTGTAGGGAAATGATGGTAGCAAGTATATGAGCCTCTGGTCCCAGGACTGTCCACCTCTCCAGCCTCACAATCTACCATTCTCTCCGTTGGCCTCTGCTTTCCATCCCCACTGGGCTGCTTTCAGTCCCTCTCTTGTAGCAATCCCCTCTCTGCCCCTGGGCCTTTGCACAGGCTCTTTTCTTTGCCTGGAAAGGTCTTGCTTACACCCCTCCCCACCTTTTTTTTGCCTGGCTGACTCCTGCTAATTTTTCACAGCCTAAATTAATGTCACTCCCTTAGAGAAGCCTTTCCTGACTCCTCAGATTAGAGCTGGTCTCCTTGTTTTATATATTCTGTCTCTTGGTAGCACTTAATCATAGCCTTAATTACATATATTTTTTTGATATTTGTGTTTTCCACTCTGTTGTAAGCTTGGCAGGGGCAGGAATCATGTCTCTATTAGGTGCTAAGACATGTGTGTGGAATGAAGAAATAAATACAGAGCGTAGTACAACTCTGGAGGTGTCGATTCAGTTCACCGAGCATTGATTGAACCCCTCCTGTATAGCAGGTCCTCTCCTTGGGGCTAGGATGGAGCTCTGAAGACAATGCAGATCCAGCCTTAAGTTGCTTATATTCTTTTTAAAAAATATTTTGCTTATGTATTCACGAGAAACAGAGAGAGAGAGAGAGAGAGAGGCAGAGACAGAGGCAGAGGGAGAAGCGGGCGGGACTCAATGCCAGGACCCCGGGGTCATGCCCTGGGCCCAAGGCAGCCGCTCAGCCCTGGGACCCCCCAGGTGCCCCCTAAGTTGCTTATTTTCTTGGGTAGCAGAGGTTTTCTGTTGTCTCAGTTTAATCCTTAGCCGGTCCCAGGAGGCGACAGGGTGTGGGCTGTGAGGTGCAGAGACAGGGAGGGACTGACTGGGGTCACGGGGTGCGGGGCTGGCTGTGGGGGATGAGCCCCTGCCTCCGCCCCTTCCATCCGGGAGGCCACAGCCATGCTGGGCACTGAGGCCGCTGCCCCTCCCGGGTCAGGTGGCAGTGCTGGGAGAAGGCTGAGGGTGTCACAAGGGGAACACAGGGCGCAGGAGCAGGTGCCAGGGGGGAGGCCTTGAGGTGCAGGCCCCTGCACTGGGGGGAGGGTTCAGGCCCCTGGGGTCCCCAGCTCATGGCCAGGCCCTCAGGGTGTGCTGGCGGCAGCTCGAGCCCCGGCCGGGCGTCTGCGGTGTGGACCCTTGTGGTGTGGACCCTCTCCCGGGCTCCCCGGGGCTCCCTGCCCAGGCCGCTCACCTGCGGGGTGGCACCTGGCTGACCTGGCCTCCCCCCGGGACCCGCTGCCGTGCCCCACTTTGCGGAGGGACAGCTTCTCTGATTAGGCAGCTCACAAGGTGACCTTAGCGACCTGAGCTGCAAAGGAGATGGGGTTCCAGGGGCCCTGGCCCGAGCGCTCCCCGGCCGGGTGGGGCTGCCCCACAGTCTGCGCCGCACCCAGGCCCTGCACCCACACCCAGGGCCCGGCACCTGCACCCAGGTCCCCCACCCAGGCCCCCGCACCCCCACCCACGCCCGCCTGCAGGCCCTGCACCTCCACCCAGGCCCCCACGCCCGCACCCAGGCCCCCACACCCACGCTAGCACCCCAATCCACAGCTGGCATCTGCACCCAGGGCCCCAATCCAGGGCCCACACCCGCACTCAGGGCCCTGCACCCATGCCTGCACCCCCATCCAGGGCCCATGCACTCCGCACCTCCACCCCCACCCAGGCCCCCATGCCCATACGCAGACCCCCCCCCCCGCCCTCACCCAGGCCCTGTGCTTGCACCCAGGGCCCTGCACCCGCACCCAGGCCCCAGCGCCCACACCCAGGGCTCTGCACCCCCACCCAGGCCGGGGCTGGCTCCCGCTGCCTCCAGTGTCTGTACCACAGGCAGGGCAGCCTCAGCCGCGGCCCCTGCAGCCAAGGCTGAAAACTCCCGGCTGCGGCTCTGAGTGCGGAGAATGCCCTGTCCCTGCCCCTGCCCCTGCCCCTGCCCCTGCCCCTGCGCTTCAGCCTCCCAGGGAGCTCTCCTCTCACCCTCTCCCTCCCCTTCTCCCCTCTTCCCTCTATCCTCACCCTCTCCCTCTCTCACCCTCTCCCTCTCTCACCCTCTCCCCTCTCCCTCACCCTCCCTCTCTCTCTCTAGGATAAGCCCCTCTCTGCTTTCTCCACTGCCCCTGTCTTTCCCAGGCCAGGCCTAGGCGGGGACTGATGCACCCTTGGTGGGCATTTCCTGCGCTGAGCCACCCCCCACCCAACCGCCCTGCATCCCCTCTCTTTGCTCCGTGCTCACCCCTGCCCACCCCCCCCACCTCCCAGAGCTCTCCTCTGGGGAATAATTTCCACCTGCCTGCCCCCGTCAGACACACACTCCCTCCTCCCCTGCACCCCATTCACAGATTTCTCTCTTCCTGGCTCCTCATTCAGTGCTCATTGTCTGGGCCACACAATCCAGAAATATATTTTTTTTAATTCTTTTTATTTTTTACACAACATGGTTCCCTGGATCTGAGTCATGCTTCCCAGTAGGTGAAAGATCACATATTCCTTTTGGTTCCTCCATCGTCAGCACGCTAATGGGCGAGATGTGCGCTCACAATTCATGGGCTTGCTCTGAAGTAAGAGGGATGCTCTGGTCTCTTTCCTGAAGTAAGGGCTTCAGAAGGTAGGAGGCCGTAGATAGTGGAATTTACCATAAGCTATCCCTCCGTGTCCTGCAACTAGACCGCGGTGCTGGAGGAGGAGTCAGGTGGGGCCGTTCCCTCTGATTCCTTCTACTTCTCTATCCTTCTGTAATCTCGAAATCCCTCTTGTTCACGATGCATCCAGTCTTCTACCACCGATTAATCCGTCCGCTCTCTAGCTACCCTGCCCCCTTTTCACCCTCTTTATCCAGCCATGTGTCCTCCGTGCTCCCAGTGATGGGGTCGGGGCCCTTAAGGAACACCAGGCCGGGTGCAGGAGGGATAGGAGGAGGGTGGGGGCTCAGCTGGGACGCAGTGTGCAGCCTGCCGGGAAGGGTGAGATGAGCGCCCTGGGTCTTCTGAGCAGGTGGGAGCGGAGACCTCTGAATCTGGGAGTGTCTCTCGAGGTGGTCACCTGCAGGCCTCTCCATATGATCGGGACCCGGAGGAAGTGGCTCGCACCCAGGTACCCCTCAAGTCAGCAGCTGGACGGAAAGAACCGCAGAGCTGGAGCCGATTGCGTGGTTTGCCCTTCTCCTTTCACAGGTGGGGAAGGTGAAGCTTAGCAATGGAAAGGAGCCGGAACCCCATTTCTAGGGGCTCCTCTGGCAGCACAGCTGATGCTGGAGCAGAGATCTCCGACGGGGTTAGGCTCAGGCATGTGCTGGGAGAGGATCTGCGATTCACTCGGAGTGCCTGGTTTCAGCCCATTCTGGTGATTCAGCCAACCACCCCCCTGCATCCCCAGACTTCCCAAGACACCTGGATTTCTGGGTAAAACCCGACTTTGCGCCCATCCCGTCCTCTGCAACCCAGCATCCTCCTGGGCTCGCCTTCCAGAGAACCACCACTTTACCCGGCCCCAGCCCTGCCGGTGGCCCAATCCCACCACCCAGATCTGGGCTCCTCTGCGGATATTCCCAGGCGGCACTGACGCTGGCACATGAAGCCAGATCCCAGGCGCCGAGGAGACGAGGTTCTTGGCCGTGGACGGGAGATAAGTGGAGACGTAAACGGTGATTTTCTGGCCTGTGAGCCCCTGTTCGTGGATTTCATCTTTTAATGGAAGTGCAGTAAATAAAAGACGATTACACAATATGCCAAGCAACAGGTCAGGAACATCTGAGCCGCTGGGATTGATAGAAGGGAGCTGAGCGTAACAAATCTCCCCAAATTGCACCCAGCTCCACTTGTATCAGCTCCCAGACAGCATCCCCCAATTATTGTGCAAAGGCAATTATTTCTGAGCTGGAGCTTTTGGAAAATAAGGCATGTGAATGGGGGTATGCTTCCATTGCTTCTTGCCAAACAGAATTCTTCCCCCCATTTTTTCGTTAATGTTCCAGCCTTGATTGAATCTTCTTACTCTTAGACCCGTCAGCATTTCCTTCCCCACCTCGGAGGCCGAATTTCTTCTTCAAGGATCATCCACACGGCGCCTCCTCCAGGCGACCATTTCTCTCTCTGTCCAGGGTTTCACGTCAAAGCACCCGGTGTCGAATTGAAGTTAAATGTACGTACAATGCAACGCACAGATCTTAAGTGTATACGTCAAGGAGTTTTGACAAACCCTGTAACTAAGAGTTTCCTGGCGACCCCTTGCAGTCGGCCCTCATCCCGCCATAGGCGATCACGGAACTGAAAAGCATCACTGTCCGTTAATTTTAAAAAAGCATCAGTGCTCGCTTATCAGTGCGAACATAAAGAGTAGAGGAGACAGAAAACGACGGTGTGGGGGCCAAATAGAGACCGTCTGTTTTTGACATGACTGGTGAGTGAAAAATGGTTTTTACGTTTCTAAAGAGTTGGAAAGAAAATCAAGAAGAATGATACTTAGTGACACATAAAAAGTATATGAAACTCCAATTTCGGTGTTCATAAATCGTTTTCTTGGCGCACGGCCATGCTCATTGGTTTGTGTATTGTCTATGCTGCCTTCATATCACAGAGGCGCAGTCGAGGAGTCGTAACAGAGATTCTTTGTCCCCCAAACCCTAACGTGTTCATCATCTGATTCTCTACGGAAGACTTTTCTGGGCCCTTGATGGAGAATGCACTCCTTTTTTCTGATGCCCTTGCTTGTAATAATTTTGGCATTCTGCTGCTGTTCAGTGTGTGGGTAGCTCTTTATCCCCTTCAGCTAGATGCGTGTCTTCCTCCCTTGAACTCCCAGAGCAGAGGTGCAAACAGGGTGTGTTTTCCCACCGCTGCCTCCTTTGTGCCTGTGGCTTGTGTTCCCACTTGGTCATGGTCTGTCTTCCTGCCGGGCCTGGGCTCCACTCAGAATTCACCTCAGCCCAGTGCTGCAGGCAGTCACTACGGATAGGTTGTAGCATTGGGTGTGTGTTGAAGGTCTTTGCCATCCCCCTGCCAAGAAGCAGCGTATCGTAGGGCAAGGACGCAAAGAACTTTGACGTCAGACAAGCTAGGATTTGCATCCCTGCACCACCACTTACCAACTGTGTGTATTTGGATGAGTTACTTAGCTCCTCTGAGCGTCCGTTTCCTGGTTCCTGGTGCACACTAGGTGCTGACTAAACGTCTCTAGAACAGACTTGTTCTGATTGCTCAGACCTGCCATGTTTCCCGATTGGTGGACTCACCAATCCTCCCAGTCATTCAATCCCAAAACAGCAGTCGTGGCCTGTTCACTCTGTGTGCACGCCCCCACCCCCATCTCCCTCTCT
The DNA here is from genome assembly GCF_011100685.1 of Canis lupus familiaris. Taxonomy (NCBI): domain Eukaryota; kingdom Metazoa; phylum Chordata; class Mammalia; order Carnivora; family Canidae; genus Canis; species Canis lupus. The sequence continues at coordinate 71,479,082 of NC_049232.1, read as the reverse complement.
TGACCTGACATCTTCTCTTGCTTTGACCCGTGCCACTGGTCACCCTCCGTGTTGGCCTTGGCCCCCTCCAGTTCATGCTGCCTAGAACGAAGTGAGCGCATGACACGTGGCTTCCCACCTTACTGCATTATTCTGCGGACAAAGACCAACCAGCTTAAGGCGGCCTAAAAGCCACCCTGATCTACCCACCCCTGCCTATATTTCTAGTCTTACACATTATTCATTAGTCTCTGTTGCTTCCAACCTTCCAGCCACATTAACCTTGCCCTCTGTTCTCCCCATGATCCCCAGAACCGCATCTCCCCTCCGCTCGTCATATATATATTCTCTTCTCTCTAAATAGAGCTCTATTCTTATTTGTACCCTCTTCACCTCGTTCAGTCTTGTTTTTTGAGATACGATTCACAAATCATAAAATTCACCTTTTAAAGAAAGTGTACATTTAAGTGTTTTTAGTGGAAGCACAATCTCTTGCAGCATCACTGCTGTCTACTTGCAGGACATTTCATCACCCTGAAGAGAAATCCCATAACCATTAGCAGTCACTCCCATTCTCTTGCCCCCAGCCACTAATCTACTTTCTGTCTCCGTGACTTGGCATATTCTGGACGTCTCATTTAAGTGGGATCATGCAATATGTGGTCTTATTTTCACGTAGAATAATGTCTTCTTTTCAGCGTTCATCGATGTTGTGGCACATGTCGGTTATTCTTTTTTATTGCTACGTAATCTTCTGTTGTATGGATGTACCACATTTTATTTATCCATGTATCGGTTCATGGACATCTCGATTGCTTCCATCTACTATTTGGCTAATAGTAGGAATGCCCTTAGAAACAGTTTGTGTCCATATTTTTTTATTTCTTCTAGGTATATACCTGGGAGCGGAATGACTGGGTACTAACTGTTTTTAACTTCTTGAGGAACAACCAGTGGTTTTCAAAGTAGCCGCACCATTTTATGTTCTGACCAGCGGTGTGTGAGGGTTCTAATTTCTCCACATTCTTATTAGCAAAACTTCTTGTTGTTTGTCTTTGTGATTATTGCCATCCCAGTGGGACAGAGTGGTACCTCATTAATGTAGTTCATTCCTGCTTATCTATTCTGTCCAAATACATCATCACTCCTTTGAGGAAGGCTTCCTCGGTGGCACCCTACCCAACTAGAACAGATCTCACTGTTCTTTCATAGCATCCCCCTGACCTTTTCTCCAAAGTACATATGTATGAATGCATGTATTTATTTATTTGAGGGGAAGGGTGTGGAGGAACAGAGGGAGAAGGAGAGAGAGAATCTTAAGCAGGCTTCATGCCCAGTGCAGAGCCCGATGTGCGGCTCCATGTCACAGCTCTCATGATCTGAGCCAACACCAAGAGTCGGACGCTTAACTGACTGAGCCACCCCAGTGCTCCTATACGTTTATTTTTATGATGTTATGTTACTATGTGACCCCCACACTCAACTCTGATGTCAAGGAAGGTAGAACCTGCATCGTATTTTAGGGTCGTAGCTTTGCACATAGTAGTAAGTGCTCAGTAGAAAAAAAAAAGAAAAGATCTGTTGGGTACAAGCCTAGATGGATCCCTTCCTCCTTCTAGAGCCTACCCTCTCCTGCCATATACTCTTTCACATTAGATTCTCTTGTTTTTTTTTTTTTCCTCCTGGCCTCTAGCCTTGTCCATTTTTACTCATCATCTGCAAAACTGTCAGATCGATCTTTGTAAAATACTTCTAAAAATCGTGACGTTTCATGGAAGTCCTTCAAGGTGATATGTACTGCAGTTGAGTTCCCAATAAAATATACAGGGGAGAGAACCTGTGTGGAATTTTCTTTGTCTTTCACCTAACTTTTGAATTTTTCCCCTTGTCTTCAGTTGTTTGGCACGAATCTTACTGTTTCTAGTGAGCGATAAGCTCCTGGAAGGCAGGAAAGTATTGCATTCATCTTTGGATGTCCCACTACACCTCACAAGTGCCTGGTGTAGAGCAACTGTCAGTAAATGTCTATTCACTTGGATTACATTTTATTATTCCTCCCAAGAGAAACGTCTGTATGCTAACAGAGGCCTTCAAAGACTTAACCGGAAGGACTAATGGTGGAATCGCAGGCATCTGGTACAGGCAGGTTGGGGAGCTATATTTGAAACTAGCTTGTCACCATCACTTCACCTTGTCAAAGCAGCCCTGCTCTATGTGGGCTCGGGGATGGGTCTCTTTGGGTCAGTGGGAGATAGTTTGGTGACTTCCTTGCCAGCTTCAGAAGAACATGGGGACCCTTTTTTCCCCAAGGGGCATCTTGCCTTACATGCCTTTTCCTCTGCAGTTGACCCTGGCCCCAGACCCCAGAGATGGGGAAGCACATTGAAACCGTTGCTCCTGATGACAGCAGCGTGACCCAAAGACATCTTTATTTTTCTTCCTGATAAGTAGGAAGGACCCAAAGGGATTGAGAAACTTGAGGAGAGGTAGCAATGAAGTGAAGAGAATGTTTTCATACTTTTTCAAATGCTACCAGGTGGGTCTAGTGTATAGCAGAAATTTAAACCCTTAGCTTTGGGACACACTCAACCTAGTTGTCTCTCAATTTTTCCAGGAGTGGCATCCCTCTTAGAAAGGAGGGGGGAGGGAATGAGTATTTCATCGACAGGAGGGAGGAAAATTAATGTTTGATGTTCATAATATCTCATAACACCATGAGAAAGGTGGGGTTGACTCCATGTCGCAGGTAAGAAATCAGTCTCAGTGGGAAAAAAAATGAACTTGGTTGAGGCCCCAGGCTAGCCAGCGGCAGAAATAGCATCCTGACCCAGGCCTCTACAGCACGCTGCCCCCATGTAGCTGGTAATTAAAGTTCGCCTGCTATCTAGTGGCAATTTGCCTTTGTAACATGGACACTCGAGGACCGACCCCGGACCTTTCCAGTGGTAGAGAGAGCTCTGCACTGGGTGCTGGGAGCTCTGGGTCAACTGTCACTCCATTAGGTGACCTTGGACTGATCCCTCCTCCATCTCTGCCTGCCGTCCCCATCTGAGAAATGAAGGACTTGAATCCACCTGCCAAGCCTCGTTCTGGTCCCATTAGCTGCAGAAATGGTTTTCATTTTGTAACATATTTTTCTAAGTTGCATAAGTAATAATGTATAAAGCCATTCTTTTGATAAAAATATAAACAAAGTAAAACCACAGGGAGTAAAAAGTGACAGTTTGCTCCTGGTCTTCTCTATCTCACTTCCCTACCCAGAGATAATCGCTGTGAACTGATTGGTGTATATCCTTCTCAATTATTTTTCTCTTTATTTGCATCCGCATGTGCGTATAAATCCGAATACGCCTCTGTGTTTTCCCCATATGCAGGATCATTGCTCTATTATTCTGAGACTTGTATGTGTATGTTTTTCATTTAAAAATGATTGGAAATCTTTCATTATCACAACATTTCGATCTACTTCATTATTTCGAATGACCTCATTCTGTATTAAGGGTATGCTGTAATTTATCCAACCCATTTTCCTATTGATGGACATTTATGTTGCTTCTAATCTTTCATTTCAAAAGCACGCTACGGTGAACTCTTTTGTCTATGTAGCTTTCAGAGTGTATTTCTTTTTTCTTAGGATTTTGAGAGAGTGCAGAGTTCACGTGTACACGCAGAGGGGGAGGGAGCAGAGGGAGAGGAAAGGAAGAAAATCTCAAGCAGACTCCACACTGAGCATGGAACCCAATGCGGGGCTCAGCCTCATGACCGAGATCATGACCTGAGCAGAAGCCGTAATCACACGCTTAACTGACTGAGCCACCCAGGCGCCCCAAGTGTGTGAATATTTCAGTAGGTTAGATCCCTAGGGGTAGTTAGAGAATACGGGCATTTTCACGTTGCATAGACACCACTGAATTGGCCTCCAAAAGAGTTGTACCAGTTTATACTCAGAGAGAGCTCCAGTGGGATTTTATTTTATTTTTTAAAAGATTTTATTTATTCATGAGAGACAGAGAGATGGAGAGAGAGAGAGAGGCAGAGACACAGGCAGAGGGAGAAGCAGGCTCCATGCAGGGAGCCCGATGCAAGACTCGATCCCAGGACTCTAGGATCACACCCTGACCCGAAGGCAGATGCTCAACCGCTGAGCCCCCCAGGAATCCCCACCCAGTGGGATTTTAGATGTGGCAACAGAGGTAAGAGCATCTTTTCGGGCGTGGGACGCTGCCTGTCACCCCTGCACACTGTTAGTGCTTCTGTTTACCGGCGAGGCTGGTCCTGCCCGCAGCGCCTTCCGCATCGGGCCTCTCACAGCACAGTCGGTTTATGGCTTCCAAAACACGGTTTTAGTAAAGGCTTTCCAGAGCCGGGAGGTGGCTCGATTAACCTGCTGCCCAGCTCGGAGCGCTGCGTTTCCTGAGAAGGTCCCAGTACATGTGCAGGGGCTGAGTGGGGACGGTGGCATCTGGCCTCCTTTGGAGACCAGCCAAGTCCCGAGGAGTTCACACGGCCTCTCCTGCTCCCTTGCCCATTCCCGACAGAAGCCTGACACCGATACCCTGAATAATGCATTGTGTTTGTCCTCTTGGTCTGGAGGGTCCACCGCCTGCCTTCCCTCCTTGGTCGCCTGTGTGTCTCAGCCTCCAGCCAAGCCTTGAGCACAGGCAGGAGGGCGGAGTGGCTGGTTTTTTTAAAGGTGAGCTGCACAGCCAGCCATCCTTCTTGAAACAAAAGTGTCTTCGTTTCTTTCTCTTAAACCTAAGTCAGAACAGAGAAGGAAAGAACTTGAAGATGTCCATGATTATCACGCCCCTACCATGTGCGGATGCGGGGTTGGACACCACACAGGTATTACCTCGCTGGCTCATCCCAGGCAGACATCTCTGCCTCTACTTTGAAATGAGGAAGCTAAGCCCAAAGAAGTGACAGAAACCACTTGTGGCCGGAGTCGGATGGTCTGGGACCTGAATCCATATTTGTCATACTTCCTGCAACAGCCTTTTTCTTCTACTCTGCATCCTGCTGAGAAAGAGTTTATTATTTATTTATTTATTTATTTATTTATTTATTTATTTATTTATTTTTTACCTTTATCTACACTCCTCAGCATTCAGCTAACCCTCAAACATCTATTTGTTGGTATTTCCAAAAGCACCAGCATCATATCATCCACAGTCATTTCCCACCAGTCCAGAGAGAGAGTCACCGAGTCTGTCTTGCAACCTTCCTGGACGATGATTAATTTAGATCTGACTGCTTATCCATTTGAATGTGCTGGATGGTTTATCTGTCTGCAGCATTTTCCTGGGGCCTATGTGTGCTGTGGAAAGGGGAAAATGGACTCTGAAGTTAGACCAATCTGAGTTTAGATTTACACCTTGCCACTTGCACACATGTTCCCAAAGACTCATTTTACCTCTGTGCCTTTATTTTTTTTAATTTTTTAAAAAATATTTTATTTATTTATTCATGAGAGACACAGAGAGAGAGAGAGGCAGAGACAGGGGCAGAGGGAGAAGCAGGCTCCCTGTGGGGAGCCCGATGCGGGACTCGATCCCAGGACTCCGGGATCATGACCTGAGACAAAGGCAGATGTTCAACCACTGAGCCACCCAGGCGTCCCCCTCAATGTCTTTATTATTTATAGTTTCTACTATAGTTAAGTATGATTCCGCTGTCCTATGTAGATGGAATAATGCCCCCACACCCATAGATGTCTACGTCTTAACCCCCAAATATCTTTGGCACACGACGAGAGGAACTTTGTAGGTGTGATTAAGTAAAGGAGCTTGAGATGGGAAGATTATCTTGAATTATCTGGGTGGGCCCAATATAATTGCGTGAGTCTTTTTAAGAGTGAGAGACCAGCATTAGAGTCAGGGGAGGGGTGTGGAGGGCCTCAGAGGGAGACCCAGGGATGCCGTGCTACAAGCTTTGAAGAAGGACAAAGGGACTAGGAGCCAAGGAAGGCAGCTCTGGGAGTTAGAAAAGACCAGGAAAGGGATTCTTCTTTGGATCCTCCAGAAAGGAATGCTGCCCTGGCAATACCTTGATTTTTGCCCCAGTGAAACCCTTTTTGAACTTCTGACCTCCAGAGCTGTAAGGTCATGAGTTTGTATTGTTTTATGTTTCTGAGATTTTGGCAGTTCGTTGTAGCGGCAGTAGACATACGCATCCTTGCTAAGCGGTGGGCTTCTTAAAGACTCTGAGGCTTGGGGCCTGGAGAGAGCTTGGATCTCTCACTTCTCTACATACAAACGACTTATGACCTTGTGCCTCTTCAAGCCTTCCTTTCCTCACGTGCAATATAGGTTAATAATGACTCTTTAATAGGATTTATGAAGATTCGTTGAGAACCCCTGCTAAGCAAAATGCCCGGCACAAGATAGATGCGCAATTTTTAAAGTCATCATTTTCCTGGGCCTACCTACAGCCGTGCACTGGTGGCCCGGATGTCCATTGTAGATGATTTTGGTGAGTTTGTGTAGTAAAGACACAGATTTGAATGCCAGCTCTGGCATTGGCTCACTCTGTGGCCTTGAACCATATACCTAAACCTCAGTGAAGGGTGATGAGTCTTCTGAGCATAAATTCAAGCAAGATTAAATCATGCACAGCAAGCCCCAGGTCAAACACCCTTCACAGGCTTGAGCTTCTCGAATGCAGAGCAAAGACTGCTGCCTTGCTCGTCTTCTGTCTTTAGGGCCAAAGATGGTGTGTGACACACAGTTGTGTGGGGACACGTTTGTTGCATTAACTGATGGGAAAGACTTTGGTACTACCCCTGAACTCCAGATCTTAGGGGGTCATCTAGGTAAGGACTAGGGATCAGGGACTCCATCAGGAGGAAGAATTGGTTCTAGAAATCACCCTGCTGGCCAATTGGAAAGGATTGGATGGAGACCACCCTAGTCAGGGAGGACCTCACATGTGGCAGCCCAATCCTGGGTTGAGGGTGTTTGGTTCCCCCAGATGTTGAGGCTCCTGTTCAGCCTGACTCATTCCTCCTTAATGCATCGCTCACAGTTCCTCCTTTGTAGCTGCTAATGGTGAGAGAGGAGAGTAGCCCTCGTCTGGGCCTTTCTTCCTTTATTAACTCCAGGCCTCAAAATGAGGCTTCACTCAAGACTCTCCTCCTCCTGGTACCTTGACTCAGGCGTGCGGTGCATTACTAACTAGCTGGGAAGATTCATGAAATGACATTATGGGGGGCTTTGAGCTTCCCCAGACTTGGTGCCTTCCTTTGTGTTTGAATCATTTCCACCATTATTCTTTGTTTACTGCCTTTGAGCTAATTTCTGAGGCTTGCAGTTTTGCAGCCCCTCCTAGCTTATTTGAATTAATTTTGCAAGAGACGTTTTTGAGTTATTGTGGTCCAGATTAAGTCATCTTGTGATCTTTTCATCCACTGTCTTGGTAATGCTATTGAAAAGCTATCATGTTTGCGGGCTGTGATTGGTGCTGTTTTTATAACCCCAGTCTTATGCAGTCTCATAATTCCTTTGTTTTCCTGGGTTGTGTCCAATTTGTTAATCTTTCTTGTAGAAGAGCAATAAAAAGGGTAAGACATAGTCCCTGCCAGAGCAAGGCAGAGACTGGGGTTGAGTCCCAGCTCAGGAAACGATTAGCGGCCGTCCCTGGACAGTTTGCTTCCCCGTCCAGAGACCTGGCTTCCTGTTCTGGAAAATGGGAAGAAGCCAGGCCTGGCTTGCAAGTGGATGGTCCAACGGGATGCTCTTTCTGCAAGTGCCTGTCATGTACTGGCTGGAAGTATTTCTCTCTTCTCTTAGTTCTTAAAGCTCCTGCTTCATGCATTTTTCCCTTCTTTCTAAAAGATAAATATGACATTTGATGTTTTAGAAAATTTAAGTATATATTCCGCTGCTGTTCTAGCGTGACTTTTCAGAAATAATTGTGAGTGCTTCAGTAACTATATTAGCTCTTCCCTGGAACACCTTCGGATACATGCTGTCCAACCTGCTGATTTGTGTTTTTCCCCAAATCACTAAGTATTCCCTTAACTGCTATCTGTCATAGCTCTTTCTGTGAGATCTTAATTACTTCCTAATTGTCCACATTTCTTCTCTTTTTTTTTTTTTTCTCGTGTTTCTGGCAAAAGACAGATTATCAAAGATGGGTTCAGGATCTTTGCCACCTCAGAGTCATCATTAATTTCCTTTCTCCCTCATTATGAAGGTGGGAATCTGTTCCAGTTTGCGCTCTGATTTCCCACCTGGGTTCCTTCTGAGCACTCTTGATAACCCCAGCATCTCTGTAATCACATTTCTTCTTCAAAAGAGGCCTTTCTAAGCAGATGCTTCTAACTCTGGAAGAGCACATTTCACTGGGCTGCATCCTTTTGTTTGACTTGGTGGGTTTTCACTTCACTGGACATTAATTTAGGCACCGTGTGAGATACCAGGGATGCAGAAATGAAGGTAACTCTGTCCTTGGTTTGAGCACCTCAGAGAGATAAACGTGTGCTCAGAAACAAAGTGTTGAAGACGCCGTTAGCGGAGAAAGGAAGGCAAGCCAGGTTTATGGAGTTTGAGCAGGTGGGCATCAGAGAAAGTTGTAGAAGTGCAGTTGTTTTCTTTTTTTTTTTTTTAAGGTTTTATTTATTTATTCACGAGAGACACACAGAGAGAGGCAGAGACACAGGCAGAGGGAGAAGCAGGCTCCATGCAGAAAGCCTGATGGGGGACTCGATCCCAGGACCCTGGGGTCATAGCCTGAGCCAAAGGCAGATGCTCAACCCCTGAGCACCTCCAGGGGCCTGAAGTGAAGTTTTAACTAGTTTCTTTATATTCATAATTCCTACATCTGTAAAATGGGATTCACACTGAGTTTTCAGTGTCAGCGCAAAACGAGGTAAATGTTTAAGTGCGGGGCCCATACATGGTACTCAGGAAATATGAATACACTCATCCACCGACAGCAATAACAACAATGCTAGTGACAGCAACAAAAACGTGTGTACCTCCCTTCCCCACACTCACATGCAGGTGGCACATCCGGAAATGCCATCACCCCCAGTGAGGAAACTGAGTCTCCGGGAAATCCAGTGACTTCTCAGATATAATGCTACGGCTTAGAAGTGTTAAAGCTACGGGGAATTCAGTGGAAATCTGGCTCTATATTCGAGTTTGCGCTTTACGCTGCAGCTTTCCAATGTGCTTGCAAACAAGAACCTGCGTGATACATTTGCAGAGTGTTTTTCCAGGCAGCCAACATCAGCCAGGGTTTGCAGGGAAGAGGTGGAGAGCTGCAGAACCTCAGGATTTGGAGTACACATTAGCCAGAATGTATTTTTTAAGACTTAAAAAAAAATACCCTGAAGTGTAGTTCACATACAAAGTTATATTAGTTTCAGGTGTACAGCATATTGATTCAACGGCTCTGTCCATTACTCAGTGCTCAATAAGGGTAGTCGGGATTCAAAATAAATTATTTTATTTTATTATTATTTTTTAAAGATTTATTTATTTATTTATTTATTTATTTATTTATTTATGATAGGCAGAGAGAGAGGGAGAGAGAGAGAGAGAGAGGCAGAGACACTGGAGGAGGAAGAAGCAGGCTCCATGCCGGGAGCCCGATGTGGGACTCGATCCCAGGACTCCAGGATCACACCTGGGCCTAAGGCAGGTGCTAAACCGCTGAGCCACCCAGGGATCCCTTTATTTTATTATTTTTTAAGGATTTTGTCAAAATCACTTTTAATAATGGATAAAATACATCCAGTATCTACTATATGGCAAGCACTGTCCTGTATGTCTTGCTTTTATCATTTCATGTAATTTTTGCAACCTTTGGGGTAGGTGATCTTGTTCTTAGCTTATAGATGGAGAGACCGAGACTCAGTGGGGCAAAGTAGGTGGCCTAAATTCACATGGCTAGTAAGTGACAGCAGTGGTACTCGAACCGTCCACGTCCGGGGTCCCAGTCCGTGATTGTGGAAACACCCCTCAGCCCTCAAGTGCCTGCGTGAATGGGGTCGGTGTTTGCAGAGGCAGCCTTGGCACCCGACGGCGTGGGAAGACCCACTACCTCCTGCTAGCGCCCGACTGATCGGCAGCTCAGAGGCTCTCCCCTTCCCTCCTCACCCTCTGCGGGGAAGGGTCCATGAGCCATGCAACAGCCAAGGGACATCCGATAGAGGGACGGAAAGCCAGGCGCAAGGCTGATCCACCCAGGCCACCACCTCCCTTGAATCCTTTCATTGGCTGAAAGGTCGCGCACCTGCGCTGGCCCAGGGGCTGCAGTCTGGCCTCGTGCAGCTTCGGGACCAAGGATGTTCGACGAGACGTGGGAAATAGCAGCAGCTGCTCTGCCGATGAGCGTTGCAGGATCCCCTGAAAGCCCCGCTCAGCCTCGGCCACCTCGCTTGCGGCCACAGGTGGGCAAGGGAACCCGCCCTCAGGTGCACAGCTGCACAGAAGGAAGGAAGGAAGCATGAGGCTTCGAGAAGGGCATGTGAGTGCAGCACAGGCCCGTCCGCGCTCCGGAGCCTGGCTGCCGCCGGCTGGCAGGGTGCAGCGGGCTGGGCGGGGGCCCAGCTTCCTGGCCCGGACTCCGTCCTCTCCCCCGCAGAGTAAGCATGCTAGACTAGATGGTTCTGCAAGGGCCTCCCCGATGGAGGAGGGCTGTGCCATCTAGCCACGGTCATAACAAAATTACCAAGTGTGCTCCATCTTCCAGACGCTGCGTAAGGGCTCCAGGTCTCACTCGTGAGCCGGTCCCGCCCTGGGGGGTGAGGTGCAACTGCTGTGCTCACTTTGTGGATCAGGAGCTTGGGGCCCAAGGAGGTAACAAGCCTTATTCCAGGTCAGGCAGCCAGTAAGGGTGAGACTGGGATTCAAGGTCACGTCGCCCAGCTCCCGAGGTCACGTCCTTGCTGTGGGGCCTCACTGCCTGCCGGGCAGGCGTCCTGGGCCGCGTTGCTCCCTGGCTCCCCAGGGGCAGGCGAACAGACCCTCTGACCGGAACAGCGCTCATGGAATTTAAAGCATTGCTATTTTGGTTCCAGTTGTGCTTGGATGTGGGGGGGCGAGGCAGGGAATGATGCCTCCCTATTGAGATACACACAGCCCTTGTAGTTCCCTTGCTGGGATGGCTTGAATGGAATAGAAAAAGCGTGCATGTGTGCAAATGTCCAGCTGGATTCCGTCTCCGTCTCCGTCTCCCTTGGGTCCTAGGGGCCCTTCGGTAATGTAGAGTTTAAGGGTTTGGCCTTTGGGGTCGCAAGGACCTGGGTGCACATCCCCGCCACTTACTAGTCGATGCTGAGTGTGTTATGTAATGACTCCCATCCACTCTCTCATTTATAAAAATAGGAATTATAATATGACCCATTTCCAAAGGTTTGGTGACCAAAGGGAGGCAAAGTGTTTTCGGAACTGTGAAGGCTGCTTCATGTGATGGAAGGTGGTGGGGAATGCAGATAACCTTTCACGGGTCTGCTCTTTCTCTGCCCGATCCTTGTCTCTCCTCCACCGGGCCCTGAGGACCGACCCGGAGCTCAGAGGGCCTGCGCCTTTGGTGCTCACCGAGGCATTGCCGGGCCGGGCGAGAAAGAGCGTGATTGATTTGCTTTGCATTGACTGCACACGATGAAAAGTTGTTTTCTTTTCTCCTTTCCTTTTTCAGTCCTGGGAATTATATTTTTCTTAGAATGTTGTTAATGGAAAGCACTGAACCAAATTCCCTCAAATTGAATTTGGCTGCCTGAATTGTCAGCTCTGCATCTACTACCCTCTCCAACCTCATCCAATCCCAAACGGGAGCCTCCACGTTTACGCTCACAGTCATCCATGGGCTTCCACCCGGGCTGACAGGGGGGCGGGGACGTGGGGACAGGTGGGCAGTACCCGGGTTTAGGGCTGGCCTGCAGCTCCTGCCCGCCGCTCCTCAGCCAACCCGCCGTGACACAGCAGATGCACCTGCCTTGCTGCAGTAAGGAGGCAGCTGAGGGCTGAGGATGGCCAATGACACCAAGGGCCAGACGGCTTAGGGTAGGGTCCTGTCCCTAGCACTTACCTTTGGGGCCTTTGGGGAAGTCGCTCTACCTCTTCGAGTCATCACATCCCTGCTTCTATTAACAGAGAAAACAGCAAGTAATCTCCTCGGCTCAGAAGAGATGTGTGCGGACTTCTTGGGTCCTTCTTTTAGCAGATACTCCTCAACTGCCTGTCGTGTCGCAAGGATCGTGCTAGGTAGCGGCTTGATGGCTCTGAACAGCACACGTTTCCTGCCTCCAAAGAGCGTTTAGTCTTCAAGGGTGCCAGATGCTAGATAGTAAACCGGCGATGTCAAGGTCCCAGGAAATGCCATAGTTGGAATGATGATGGCCTGTGCCTTGGGGCCCGGCAAGCACGAGTTTTACTATCACCTCCACCGCTCAGGAGTTAGGGCCTCACGCGGCCTCGGTCTTCTCCCGTATGGAATGGGTGTTCACAGCCTCCTTGCAGGGATATCGTGAGGATTATAGACATCGTGTTTACCGTTCGCTGAACAGTGCCTGGCCCCTAAAAAGCATACAACGAATGGTAGCTATTATTATTAATAATGATAATATAAATAATGGATGGCAAGTGTTTTCTAGGCTACAAAACCCTACGCAAATATAATGAATCATTATAATCACGTTACACAGAGACTCGTTTCCCAAGAGATTCCAAGAGCAATCAGGATCACTGGCGCTTTTATATTATTTTGTAATATAAAATAATGTCATTAACAACCAGAGGAAGAACTTTACGTTTGAGTAGCACTCATGTCGTTCTAACGCAGAGCATGGCAGGGAAGGACACTTAGCACGGATTTGTTACTCTGGGCTGGCCTGTACGTTTGTTGGCAAGTATCGTCCTGTGTTTGTCGTAAGATTCTCTGTCTTCGTTAACAGCACTTTCGTTTCCCTTAAGTAAATGATGACTTACATAGATCTGCCCCATGTTACCTGACCTAAGTTCGGGCAGGACTGTGCTGTGCCAATACCTGGAATCAAGGTTCGGGGCATTTCTAAAGCCTACAAGTGATTATTTTTCCTACTGTGTTAAATGCACAGTAATCCTTGGAGACTGGGCTGACTGTGGCTCTGTGATAATGGGATTTTATATTTATAAACCAACATGTTAAAAGCGCGTGTTATTTTTATACATGTTTTTTAGATCAGAACTCTTAGCACATGGCAATCATCCTTCTGGTTCCCGGGAAACCAAAGCAGTTTCTTGATGTTTGCCTTTAGCCTTCGATACGGGCTGAGGACGCTCTCCCACTCTCCGGTGCCCTTAACTCAGAGATAACTGGCGAGCGTACACACAGTGGGGAAGACGAAGGAGAGTGACGGGAGATGCAATTGCATGCTTACCTTCCCCCAGTGCATGGGATTCATTTATTCCAAAAACTTTGCAGTGAGGCAGAGGCACCATAATGGAAACCGTGGAAGAGAATCTTCTTTGGCAGATCTTACCACCCCATGGTCGTGTTTACCGAACCCATGAAAAGAGGTCCCTGTTTCGTGCATTATAGCTACCTTGAGTGGTTTAAAAACAAATGCCCAACAACCTAGGAGTCTTTCTTGTCATTGTTTGTTTTTGTTTCAGTGGATCCTACTTTAGCTTGTGTTGAGTGTAAGATTCAAAGCTCTGACCCCGTGTGTGTGTGTGTGTGTGTGTGTGTCCTTACGGTGTGTTTCCCAGAACCCCTGTTTAAGAATTCTAGAGCTCTCATACCTGTTCTTGTCAACTATTGTACTTTCCCAAGGTTGATGAAGACTTACTGCATAAACATTGCATGGCTTTAGTGAATCCCTGATCCTTTGCTGTTGTTTTAAGTCCTGCCCGCCTCCAGATTGTTAGCTACGGGAAAGTCATTGTTGACTCCCCCTTGCTTTTCTTGGGGTCAGGTGGAGACCCGGGATTGCTATTCTGTTTTGGAAATGAGAACCTGCAGGGTTACAAGTGGAGATTGTTATGGTGGCACCTACCTCACGCTGTGCAGGGGGGTATAGTACAGAGCTCATCGTGTGGAGACGGGACAGGGCCTTGTGGAGATAGATGACTCTCGCAAGTAAGTGGTTGGGGGCTGCTGTAAAGTGCCTCTTTCCTCAAGGTCTCTGTGATTCTAGGCAGACCTAGAAATAACAGCCGATGAGAGCTAGCCAAGTTCTCTATGTCTGAGAAGCAACAGCTCCAGTGATTTTATAGAGAAATCAGATACCTGTGGGAACTCCATCAAGTCTCCTAATAATTACAAGAGTTCATAAAGCACTGAACAAGGCCCAGTCACTGTGTTAGCCTCTGGGGAAACGGCCGTGGACCAGCAAAGAGGGCCTTAGCCTTTCGGGCCTTCCCACCTAGAGGGAAAGCAGACGTGAGTGATGTAATTCACGTGCTCAGTGCTTATCATGAGCAGGTCCCTCTGCAAGAGCCTCATATGCATTCTCTCATTTGTCTTTACAACAACCGTAAGAGGATTGGGAACGTGTCCCTACTTTACAGAGAATGAATTTGAGACTTAGAGGTGTTAGTGCCAGAAGGTCACAGAGCTCAGAAGCAGCAGCGCTCACACTAGAACCCAGATTTGGCTGATTCTTTTTTTTTTTTTTTTTTTTTTCTAAAGACTTATATATTAGAGAGAGAGAGAATGAAAGAATGAGTGGGGGTAGGGGTGGGGCAGAGGAGGAGAGAGGGACAGCAGACTCCGTGAGGAGCACAGAGCCTGATGCGGGGCTGGATCCTATAATCCTGGGATCATGACCTGAGCTGAAATCGAGAGTCAGATGCCCGACTGACTGAGCCACCCAGGCGCCCCCAGCTTTGGCTGAATCTTGTGGCTCATGCTCTTAACTAGCCACTATACGGTCTTTTCTGTCACTTAATCTGTAGACCCCAAGCTCTTGGTCTGTTCAGTGAGTGGCCCTGCCCCCCACAAAGCGCCATTGCAGGGAATTGCTAAGAGAAGCTTACATAATAAGCTTCTTTTATTGCAGTTCGCTTGTGTTTATCATGGTTACAAAGCATCACCCAAAATGGGGTAGTGACGTCATATAAGACTGAGCCTCCATTCTGCTCTGAAAACATCCCCACCAATTAAAGGACTCACTGAAGAACATGGAATTGATGCTATTTGTGGTTCAGAGCAGGTGTCCCTGAGACCTGAGTTGCTTGAGCAGGGAGGCAAAGTGGATGGCTGTAGTGGGGTTGGGGAGCTCAGACACCACGCCTCAGGCCGCAAGGATGACTCAGAAGTCTAATCTGTAAGATGCAGGGAAAATTGTGGTCTGTGTGTTACAACAAGGGCTTATTCATGCTATAGGAAGAGTCGAGGAGAGGAGAAGATTTCTTATGGAAAACTCATGGGCAAAGAGCGCTAGGCCTACTCTTCTAATCCAGCTCTACCTTGACTAGCTGTGTGACCTTGGCAAAATCCCGTTACCTCTTGGGACCTCAACTTCCTCATCTTTACCTCTGCTTCCCACGTAGTGTTAATGAGAACATTAAAACAGAGAATAGCAGTGAAGAGGATCTGTAAACTGGTGCTGCATGCATGTTTTTTTTATTATTATTATTAGTATTTATCATCAATCTTTATCAGCTGATCCTTGACGTTGTCGGTTTTATCATTGCACGGATTCCTTGGAACGTCCACAGTTGGCTAGACCGAGTCCTTCAAGCCTTCGTTTTCAGAAAATGTAATCTGTTCATTTATTAAATAAACATGTAGGCAGTGCCTCCGGCTCGTAAAGAACCGTGCTAGGTTTTTGCAAGATGAGTAAGACAAGGCCTCTGCCCTCAAGTTTACAAGGCCTTGGGTGACAGCAGAACGGGGCTCAGTTATGTAACATGTCAGGGGCACCGAGCAAACGGAATGCTGTGTTAACTTGTCACACTCTGCCAAGGAGGATCCGTGCTCGGAAGGAGCAGGCGAGAGGCTCACAGAGCCTCCCCCTCGTGCTGCAGAGAGAGCGGCCTGCCTGGCGTGCATGCGGACTCCCAGGCCAGTGCCTTTCCACCCACCAATCCAAGCTACCTCCACCCTCTGCTAAGCTCAGAGGCTTGCTGAGCGCTCCCTGCACCCCATCCCAGGTCATCAGAACATGGCGGGTTTTCTTGCAAGGGTCTGTTGGCCAAACTGTCAGTGCTCTTCTGTCCAGTATTTCTGATCCCTCTCCTCTCTGGGCTCACGCTAGGGTCGCACTTCTCTGCCTGCCTATG
Organism: Canis lupus familiaris; assembly: GCF_011100685.1. Lineage (NCBI taxonomy): Eukaryota > Metazoa > Chordata > Mammalia > Carnivora > Canidae > Canis > Canis lupus. Next base: position 71,462,889 of record NC_049232.1, on the reverse strand, counting down.
GTCAAACGGCTCATGTAACTACAGGTGTGAGTGCAAGTGTTGGGTGCCACTTGTGGGTCAGAGCGTTCACCTGTCGGGGGAAGATATTCCAGAACTTTCTCCTTCCTTCCCCCATGGAGAGGGCCGATGTTTCAGCTGGTGGCTGCCCTGTGTGCCGGCGTCATTGAGAGATTGTAATGAGTGGAGGCTCCCAGCCAACCGGGGATGAACCTGAGTCAAACACACACCACTTTCCTTTGGGGGTTGCTCCTAAGGCATACCCTCGTGTTAGGTGGTATGGGAGCAGCACCATGATGGAGGAGGGCAGAGTCCAGTGAAGCCACTATTCTATTTACTGTGCCTCTTTTTTTTTTTTTTTTTTTTTTTACTGCGCCTCTTGATAGAGTCCTTGAGGATGCAGTGTGGGAGCTCAGAGTTCCCGGGAACTCAAGTTGGAGTCCAGCTCCTTCTGGAAGGCCAGGCTGCTTTTCTCGGGCTTACTCAACAAGCATCTTCTCTTCTTTGCAGATACCAGACCTTTGTGTCCCGAGGCTTACCTGCCTCCTGTTCCGTCAACCACCTTTTATACCCCATCCCCTCGTTATTTAGCCTTTTCAGTAGTTTTTCACGTGGTATCTCATCAACAGCATTTGGAAAAACTAGGTAAATCATGCCTGCCTTTTATTCTGTACTTGATCAAACTTGTCAGAGAATTTAGGCAAGTTCGAAAGGCTCGTATTTCTTTCTACTCACAGAAAGACTCACCTGGCCTGTTTTCTCGTTTGAACCTCCCATCTGCAATACCAGACAGAAGTCAGCAACCTGTGACCCATGGCCTACACAACGGGCCGTTGGGGATGAGTGCTAAGAGTTAGTCTTTACTGGGCTGATGCCCTGAAGGAGCCATTAATGTGCTTGGTGACTTTGGATAAGTCATTACCTCCCTGGTCCTTGATTTTTCCAAGTTAGCCAAGGAGGAGGCTGGACCACATTAATTTGCTGTTCTGCAAGCATTTATTGGATGCCGCCCTGTATTAGGTACTACACAGGTTTCAGAGGGAAACATGTACGGGTTATGCCCTCAGTCACATGGTTTAGAGGCTCGTGGATGTGAACGGGTAAGACAAGATGTAAGTTAATGTGAATTTGAGTCCCAAAGTATGTACTCTTTGGTTCCACTACTATGATGCTCCAGGGGACTTAATCCATGCCTAAGCAAGTGGATATAAAACAAAGCATATATTCTAGATGGGGAAACTGAGGTTCTTTGAAAGTGCAGTGTGCACTACACAGTCTCAGTGGGTTAGGGGAAGAGGTATATTCATGACTGGGCAAGGCACGGCTAGACTACATAGGCAGTGACGGCTGATGACACGTGACGTCTTTAAGCCCAGATTCAGCATATCTGTCCTTCATCTCCCTGTTATGTCCCCAGTGCTGTTCCGAGACCCTCTTTGTAGAGCCCGTCCATATGTGGAAATCCCACGCATGCTTGCAGGCCTGTTACACAGTGCTGCTCAACGGTCCCTCAACCTTACCCACAAATGGCTTTTCCCTGAGCTGATGGTTCACAGCTTGCTCTGCGTGTATGCCCTCCCATGGCCTACCCCATATGGTGACATCATGCCTGTGTCTTCACGAAGAGTGGAGGAGGGTTGGAGTGGGGTCAATCCTAGTTTCCTGCCTCCCCATTGCCATGAACGGGCTCTGTCACCTTGGACAATTTTCTTTTCGCACTTTGGTTTACCAGTTGGCCACAGCGATGCCAAATCTGCAGGGCTGTTGAGAGAATGAAATAAGATGTTGCATATGAAGTATTTGTTTCATTTCCCATACTTTAAAGCTGTCCTCCACCACTAGTTCTGCTCAGACACAAGGTAACTTGCACAAGTTGGGGATGAACAGATGCTTAATGAATGAACAGGCTCTGGGGCCTTCAGTGTTGTATCATTCAGGGTGCTGGCAGGAAGCAGATGGCTTCTTTCTGAGTACATTCAGGAGACGGAGCAGTGGAGGGTTTACTGAAGGGTGTGATAGAACTAAGGGGACCAGCCAGGGGTCATGAGGCCTTAGAGGTGAGCATCGGGGTGTTTCTGTCACCCTGCAAATGCAAGAGATAATCCCATCCCAAATTGAGTTTAGATGTTGAAATGATGATACTAACATATACACAGAGTAGGTATATAAAGGTTGATTATTCCCATAATTCATGTCTTTGGGGTTGAGCAGGGCAGGCCTCTCCAGCAGGTCCAGAATGGCTGGAGAGAGCCAGCACAAGGATAGGGCTGGGCAAGGACTTGCATCGTCGGAGTCTGTAGCCAGCACCGAGGAGGGAGCACCCAGGTTTCCTTAGCAGCTTGCCCAGACAGGGAGCACATGGGGAAAGGTGAGGCCTAACAGCTCTCTGTATCCAAACACCAGAAATAGGAACCAGATTCTCCATTTCAAGGGAGAAGCTTTTGCTCACCTGGAGGAACCAGATGAGGAAATAGTGATCCTGGGAAGAGGGCCCCTTCTAAGGACTGCTCACAGGTTCTCCCTTCCACTGTTGAGAGCACAGCCTGACAGAGGGGAGGGGGAGGGAGGACCATAAATAGCCCGACTTCTCTCCCCTGCCGCTCCCTGCTCTGCCCGTGTCTCTCTGGAGCAGATCCTACCTGGAAGCAGAAGGCAAAAGAACCTGGATGGTACAGTCTGTAGAGGTCCGTCAGCCTCCTGGGGCAAAGGGGGTCACAGGAAGTGGTTTTGGGGGTGGAGCAGATCACACAGAGGCAAGCCAGCCAATAGAGATCCTGGAGAAACCAGCAAGGTCCTGAAGCGCTGCTATAGCCATCATTCACCGCGCGTTCGTCAGGTGCCAGGTGTCATCCTAAGTGCTTGATGTGCAGAATCAGCCTAAGTCCTAAAATAACCCGAGCTAGGTACTGTTTTGTGCACCTGAGGAGCCTGGGGCTCAGAAAGGATGGGAACGTCTTAAACATGGAGTAGAAGGAAATCCCCACCCAACCCTGGTGAGACCCCGGTTGCCTGTAGGTGCACACTCACGGGTGCTGGGACCTGGGGACCTCACCCACTTGTGAGACGTTGGGCACCGGAAGGCGAAGAAGCGGGGACATTCCCTGCCAGTGCCCCACGGAGGCCCCGCCTTGGTTTGCCCTCAACTCCTCCTCCTGGAGTATTTTCTGGCCCCATGCATTGCCGCCCAGGCCATTTTGTTTTATCCTTTCAGCAGCTCTCTGAGGAGGTGATGGTCTGCACTCCACAGTCCAGAAAGCCCGGTGTCAGGAGTGGGATGGTGGCAGGGGCCACACAGATCCTAGGGGGTCGCCCCCGGGGCCCAGGTTTGGGCGTTCCTGCTGGGCCTGGCCGTCTCCCACCTGGGCCCAGCAACTTTCCATCTGAGAATAAAAATCAGGGAGCCCCACACTGGGTCCCCTCGGGGTCTTGGAGGTGCATCCAGACAGACGCTGCTTCTTTGGCCCTTTCAAGACTGCTCAGCTCTAGGTGTCCATCTTTCTTGCCTCTCTCTCTCTCTCTTTTTTTTTTTAAGGCCCCCCACCCCCTCCAGCCTGGCTTGGTGCAGCATTTTCCTTGGCTGGAGTGTCGGAGCCGGCTCCCTGATGGAGGTCACAGGAGTGGCAACCCCCATTTATCTCCATCCCCCTGAGAGGGAGAATTTATCTGTGATGTCAGGCCTGGGCAAGATTTAGAATAATTCAAGGATTTAAGTCCTGAGGATATAAGAAATAAATAATGTCACCCATTCCACATAAAGGGGCATAATGTGGAAGAAAAGAAGAAGAAGAAAAAAAAAAAGCAAACCAACTGTGATTCTATTAGAAGTAAAGAACAAATGCTGAAAATTGCTAAGTCATGCCGGAGCACGGGGTTCTCAGTGGGAAGTTCATCCGTGGGTATGTGGTGTGGCGTCCTCGCGGGGACAGTGAGGCTGGGGGCGGGGGAGGTGGCCCAGGGCTGTCGTAGGGCCAGGCCTTGCCATCAGGCTGGCTGCTCAGTTCCTGTGTCCCCCACCACCCGCTGTGGGTGCAGCCACGGAGCCCGGACGGACCCTCCTGCGGTGCTGGTGACCCGTCGGCTTGGCCCGCACTGGGGATGGAAATGCCTGCTTCCCAAGGCCCCGAGCATGACTATGCCGCCAGCACCACGGGGGCAGGAACCGTGTCTGCTCACCCCTGTGTCCCCAGCGCCCCTGCTCTTTCCTGTCTTGAGGACCTTTTCCAGCCTTCTTTGCCTGGCCACCTGCTGTGGGTTCTTCAGTTCGGGCACGATGTCCTCTTTCTGCTGACAGGCGAGGTGGGCCTGCCCTCTTGCACGTGGCCGCACCGCCTGCCCTCTTTGCTGCCTTCCAGCACCTTCCACTGCAGCCCCATTCTGTTTGGTTGTCTGTCTTGCCCGCTAGACTGTAAGCTCCGAGAGGGCAGGGGTCGTGGCTGCCGTGCTTACTCTCGGTTTCCCCAGTAGGTATGCTTAACACAGGCCAGGTACGTGCGGGGTGCAGGCGGCATGCTTCCAACCTGGGAGCAGACTCCATGGATCTGAGGGCCCGACAGCTGCCCAGCTGCCCCAGGAGTCAGTCATGAAGACGTTTATTGATGTTTGTTACTCGATGCTTAGCAAACAGTCAAAGCCAGTGGGTTTGCACGCACTTTTTTTTGTTGTTGTTTTTGTCTTAAGATTTTATTTATTTATTTGTGAGACACAGAGAGAGAGAGAGAGGCGGAGACATAGGCAGAGGGAGATGCGGGGAGCCTGATCCTGATGCGGGACTTGATCCAGGGACCCCAGGGTCACACCCTGAGCCCAAGGCAGATGCTCAACTGCTGAGCCCCTTGGGGGCCCCGAGGACCCATCGCCTTTAAAAACCATATGATTTAACAGAATTAAGGCCCCGGGGGCTCATTCTTGGCGTGTTTCGATGCTCTCTCTATTGCTGGAACCCGGTTGGGTACACGGAAGGTGCTTAGCAGTATCTTTTAATTCATAGTTGAATGACTAAACTATCCTAGCATCCGACAGACAAATCTCAAAGAGAGTGTTTGCCTTTCTTGAGCTGAAAAAAGAGCAACATCAAGTTTGTTACTTCCCTTAACACATCAGCTGTTCTTATTGGAGTGATAATAGCCATTTCTTGCATTTGTACTGCACGTCACTGCCTACCATCATGTGTTTTTTTTTTCTTTTCGCTTTCTTTAATCCTCAAAATAACCCACTAATGTTTAATGGGCTTCTCCCTATTTTGCAGATGGGGTGTCTGAAGAGCATGCCTGAGGGCACAGCTTTGGGAGGGAGCACAACCGGAGCAGTACCCAGGGGGTCCGGAATGCAGCATTTGTCCTTTTCCATTAGCCAGTGTTTCTTATTGAATCTCTGCCTTGTGTTGCCCGGGAAAACTCGAGGGGGGTGGGCTCCGGGTGACATTGGGGTGGAAGCAGTGTTTACTCATAGAGCACTTACATTTGGGTTGAATTCGAACCATGCTGGACTTCTCGCCCACTTCACGGGTGACAGAGGTGACCGTTGCAGGAGGGGGCAGTGGGCGGCGAGTTGGGCTGGGCAGGTTCTTGGCAGGTTCTTGGGGGAAGGTGGGACTTTGGAAGGCAAGTGTTGAGGGAGGGTGGGAGCTTGAGCAGCAGGGGGAGGGAGTGGGCGAGGGAGACAGGAAGAGGCCAGTTTTGGGGCGAGGCTTAGACTGCTGGATGCCAAGGGAGGAGATCCCATTTCTCCAGCAAGCCCCAGAGCTTTCTTCATTTCGTGGCTCTCCAGACGACTGGGGAACAGATGCTGAGAAAGTCACTTTCAGGCACCGCCTGTCTGTCGTAAATTATGCGATAATTTCCACGCTCCAGATCATTGCCACCAGGGGCCGGTGGTCTGCAAGTTTGTGATTAGAATCGGTGCCCAGGGTGTTATTCTGTATGTTAGTAAATTGAACACCAATAAAAAAAAAAAAAAAAAAAAAAAAAAAAAAAAAGAATCGGTGCCCAGGGTGATGTAAAGACAATTGCCCCCGGTTTAATGTTGGCCCCTTTCTCATTCAAATGATCGGAAGGGAAATGGGATTTCTCATTCAGCTGTCCTGCCCGGGAGCAGGGGTTGTAAGTCCAGGACCGAGGTATCCATAATGGGACAATTCTCGCCCGCACCCTGCCCTGTCCCCAGGGCTTGAACCTGGCATTGCCCCTGATTTGCCCTGCCTGTGTGGGGGCAACCTGTCTGACCTTTACTCCGCCTCTGCAGATTCTTAGGAATGATACTGTCTGTGCCTGACCCCATGGGCCTATCCTTGCTTTTGACAAAATAGAAGGCTTCTTGAGCGCCGCCACGATACGTCCTCACTACAACACCGGTTTTACTGGGAGGGATCTGTGATAGGACCATCCATAACATCCTGCATGTTCCATGTTACAGGATCTGTCAAATTTGCCAGTCAACTCCTAGGCCAATAACTCACCTTTCTCAGACATGGGACGCTAAGGCCCAGAGAGGAAGTGACTTGCCCAGCTCATCAAAATTTACGACTGAATCGTTACTGCAGGCCGCGGCTTCTCACTGACGTTCAGGTGCTACGTCCATCCCTCAAGCCATGTGGCACCCGAACTCGCAGATGGGTCTCAGGATAAGGAATCCTTGCAATAATGCAAAGAAAGCAACGTTTGTGGATTTTTCGGTCTTAAAAAAGCAAAAGGAAAGACTGGAGCTGGAATCAGCAGGATTTGGGCGAGGCATGAAAGACCTGCTTAACCAGAGTTTAGATGTTGATTCCAATCTCCGGGGTAACATTTGGTCCCAAGGACCCGTAATAGGTGTGATTTTTTTTGAGATGGAGAAAATGACAAAGCTAAAGGTGACTTTTAATTTAGCCTTTTCTGCTAGGTATAGCCCGCAGAGAGATGCCACCTACACACAGAGGCATAATTCTAGTTTTCTTGGTAATACTCGGGACCTCAGCTCTGCCCATGCGAGTTCATCAGAACATACCTGACAACCTTCTACCCCGATCCCACTCGTTCCCATTAGCTCATTCAGCTCCACATCCAATGGCCAAGATTATACAGTAACAAAGTCAGCATGCAGGACAACTTTATGACTCCCGAGGGCTCAGGGCGCGTAGGCACTTTTGTCTTTGTGGATCATTCTTCCCTAACATTAACAAATTACTTAATATCATTTTTTTTCCTTTGGAAGTATTTTATAGTGGTGTTTGCATAAAGGTGGTTATATTAATAATATTATTTGAAACATTGTCTTTGACCTACACATATAACTTGCTTCGCTTCTGGTTTTTAGAAAGATTAAAACATTTTTTTAAATCTTTTTAAAGATTTTATTGATTTATCCATGAGAGACACAGAAAGAGAGGCAGAGACACAGGCAGAGGGAGAAGCAGGCTCCATGAGGGGAGCCCGATGTGGGACTCGATCTCGGGACCCTGGGATCACGCCCTGAGCCGGAGGCAGAGATGCTCAACCGCTGAGCCCCCCAGGTGTCCCAAGATTAAAACATTTATTTACATTACCCCTAAAAGTCCCCTGGGCCCTGGATGCAGTGCCTGAGGGGTAGGTCAGCCCTTCCAGAACATGCTTGGTAGGCAGGTGGTCATCTTTCCCAGGGTGATACGGACAGAAGTCTCTTTCTGCCCTTCCCGTTACCTTCTCTCATTTGTTTTCCTTCCTTACCCACTCTTGACACGCTTTAATTTTCTTTTCAGGGGATCCCTGGGTGGCTTAGCGGTTTAGCGCCTGCCTTTGGCCCAGGGCGCGATCCTGGGGTCCCGGGATCGAGTCCCGCATGGGGCTCCCTGTAGGGAGCCTGCTTCTCCCTCTACCTGTGTCCCTGCCTCTCTCTCTCTCTCTCTCTCTCCATCTATCATGAATAAATAAATAAAATATTAAAAAAAAATAATTTTCTTTTCATGTTCTAAGCCACCACAGTTTCCTTGGAAGTCCATGGAAATTGGAAATCCGATTGAACAGAAGTGGTACCACCACCTTTTAGGGTAGAGCCAGCCCCAGCACATGGCTTGGAAGCCAGTAAAGGACGCGTCCTCCCGGCATTGCTTTTGCTTCCCAGATTGGCAGCATGAAATCAAAAGAACTTGGTCTGGCCTTCGCCGCCGGCCCTGGCACCTGCGGACAATGATTTCACCCTGCAGAAAGAACCAAACTCCGTTTCATTGCTCCATACCTGGAATGATCATCTCAACCATCTGGGCAAATGCCTGCTGGCACATAGTAGGTGTCCAAGAAGAATCCAGATCCATGATCGCCTTCCTGGGAACTCTGATCCCTGTCAGTATTTGCAGGCTTTGACCTTATGCCGGAGACTCTTGCTCCGGATTGCAGGGTGGTGGGTAGAGGCGGGCGGACTTGGAGTTCTCCGGAGTCCTAACCTTATAACGCTGAGGACGACCTGGGCCCTCTACCTGGGCCTAGCTGTGTGCATCCGTCAAATGGAGGTTATGATACGGATCTTTCAGCGCTCAGGGAGGGGCTACTGGAAATATGAGTATTTGCACACTCCGCAGCCATTAGGGATGATTCCCTCCCACGGCTCTGTCCCCAGGTCGCCAGGCAAGCCGCTCCCCTTCCGGAGCAGCCTTCGCTAGGGTGCTGGGAATAGACAAATCCGACATCTGCCACTTGAGCTCCAGCCTAAGACTGAGCTCCCCCCGAGCCCCCGGGCCTGGCCCCCAGCCACAGGCCATCCTCTGTCTCTAGGTTTCCAGTTCCAGCTGCTCAGTGTAGCCAGGAGGAGTTTGATTGCCCACAGACTCTGGCATCGCAGCACAACCCAATCAACTCTCTTTCAGCAGAAGAATCCCCCTCAGATTGTAATCAGGGTCCATTCTGTCTCTCCCCATCCGGCGCTGGCCCCCAGGGATCCGCAGGGCTTGTTTGGCCTCTCTGTCCCGGCAGCGTCCCAGCTTCCCAGCCCTCACCCTGTCCCTTTCCGGGAGCTGGGCAGCCTGTTACACGTGGACGGGCACGTTCTTTCTCTGAACGCAGTCACCTGTGGAAGCTAGACGTGGGTTTCATTACCCAACAAGTAACAGGGCCAAAAGAATAAGGGAAGAGAGCCTGCTTGCAAGATATTTGGTGGTAAATGAAAAACACACAAAAAAAAACCCCCAAAACTGTCCTCAACCTCAAAGCATCATTTTTGTATACACTCGGCAGCGGCCTCTTCAGTCTGAGACTCTGCGTATGGTGCTAAACAGTGTCTACCATGAAGAGGATGAAGAGGTGGGGTGGTTCATTTGTGCAAGGATGTCTGAACCTCTCCTTCCTCCCTCCCTTCCTTCCTTCCTTCCTTCCTTCCTTCCTTCCTTCCTTCCTTCCTTCCTTCCTTCCTTCTTTTCTCCTTTCCTTCCTCCTTCCCTTCCTTCCATCTTCCCTTCCTCCCTTCCATCCTCCCATCCATCCTCCCATCCATCCTCTCATCCATCCTTCTTCCATCCTTCCTTCCTCCCTCCCTCCCCTTTCTTCCTTCTTCCTCCCTTCCTCCCATCCTCTCCTTCCTTCCTTCCTTCCTTCCTTCCTTCCTTCCTTCCTTCCTTCCTTCCTTCCTTCCACAAATGCTGAATGTGCTGACCACTCCTTCTGTGTCAGGAACTCCCCTAAACCCTGGAGATCAGAGAACTACAGCCATTTTACAAATAGTTAGTACGCGCCCACCCGGATCCTGAGCATAGAGAAATTAATCCATTTATTCACAAGTATATGCTGGGAACCTCAGATATGGCAGGAACTAGAAATAAAACTGTGAGGAAAAAGAAGAAGAAGAAGAAAAAAAAAAGAACAAAAGCAGCCGAATGAGGAGCTTACAGCCTAAAGGAAGAGATAAAAATTAAACAAATACTCTCATACACAGTTATTTAGACACATTTTTCCTTGAAGGCAAACCCATCTTGTATTTTCAGAACGTATAACTGGGGCATTTATTTCGGTCTGGGAAATCAGGGAAGGCTTTCCTGAGGGGCGGGGCTGGAGAGGAAGGATGGGTTTGAGTCGGCTGGGAGGGGGTCCTGGAAGGAGGAAGGGGGGCGTGTTGTAGGCCTCCAGGAGGGCTGTGTGGCTGTGAGGCCGGGCAGGTGGAGCCTTCAGAGGCTGCCTGGGGCCGGGTCAAGCAGGAGGTGCTGGAGAGGAGTGAGACCTACCCTGGAGCAACCCAGAAGTTGTTAGAAGAGACAGACCCCTAGCAGAACAAGGGTACATGCTGTGATAGTTATTCCGTGCCTGGACGCACAGCGGGGAGTCGTTAACTCCATTTTCCTGGCTCAAGGAAGCATCCAAAGAGGGGAGGTTGGGGTTGGGAAGTAGAAGGGAGCTGGCCCGGCTGCTCCAGGAGAGACCTGAAGAGGGCTCAGAGGCAAGAGCTGTGGCAAGGCTTGTGCTGGATGACCCCTGCTGTGGGGGGGTGGGGGGGCGGGCAGCGAGAAAGGGGACCCGGAAGAAGCAGGAGCCAGATGCCCAGGGACCCCTCCCCTGTCCCCAGGAGCCCTGGGGTGGTGAGTTTTAGTGGTGCTTTTACCTTCTTCTTTTGTTTGACTTTTTTCTTTTTTTTTAAGATTTTATTTATTTGAGAGAGAGAGAGCAAGAGAGCAAGCATGAGCAGGGGGAGGGGTGGAGGGAGGGGGAGAGGCAGGCTTCCCGGGGAGCAGAGAGCCCTATGTGGGCTCCGTCCCAGGACCTCTGCATCCTGACCTGAGCCCAAGGCAGGTGGCTAACTGACTGAGCCACCCAGGCGCCCCACATTGACTTTTTTTAAAAAAAAGATTTTATTTATTTATTCATGAGAGACACTGAGAGAGGCAGAGACACAGACAGAGGGAGAAGCAGGCTCCCTGCAGGGAGCCCGACGTGGGACCCGGGGTCACGCCCTGAGCTGAAGGCAGGCGCTTAACTGCTGAGCGTCCCTTGACGTTGTTTTCTGGGGCACTTTCGGGTTCACGGCAAAATCGAGCAGCCATAGGCGGAGCTGCATAGACCCTCTGGCCCCCACCCTGCCCCCGGCCTCCCCACCCGCACCGCCCTGCCGCCCAGATGCACGCTGGCAGCTGCTGAACCCACACGGACACGTCTTCAGCGCTCAGCATCCGCGGTTTACATCAGGGTGGTACTTTCTGTGGGTTTTGACAAACATATGAGGACCTGTGTCTACCGCTATTATTCCTACGAAATAGTTCCTAAAAAACCTCCTGTTTTGCCTATTTATCCCTCCTATCCCCCCGCACCCCTTGGCAGCCACTGATCTTTTTACCGTCTCCATAGTTCTGCATTTTTCAGGCTGTTACGTAATTGGAATCCTACAGTATGTAGCCCTTTCAGGCGGGCTTATTTCACTCCGTCTGTGCATTGAAGGTTCCTGTTTAGTGGAGTTTTCAGAAAGCAGATGACATAATCGGGGCTGCTGTCACCAAGACGGCTCTTCCTGATGGATGGATTGCAGGTGGAGGTGAGCCAAAATCAAGGAGGCAGGTTAGGCTGTGCTGGCAATCTTCAGAGCTTCGGGTTTATGTCTTTAAAAACCAAAGCCTTAACTTGAAAGACTCTCTGTAGTCACTGGGATGTCATCCTTCTCTTACGATGTCTCCTCAGGCGTTTGTGATTCTCTTGATCTGTGCTATCCAACAAGTGGCCGGTACATAAATTAAAATTAATTAAATTTTAAATAAAACAAGAACTTCAATTGCTTAGGCAACTTTGGCCACGTTTGAAGTTCTCCGTGCCCATACGCGGTTGGCGGCGTCTACGTCTACGGGCGCAGAACATGTTCGTTGTTTTGGAAGTTCCGTGAATCAGCGTGGATTTACATCTTTGAGGACCTCTTTATGGTTTGGTAGAAAGATTACAGATTTTGGATTCAGACATAGCTTTTAAGTTGCTGTCAAAACATTTATTAGTGATACAATTTTTTTACTGTAGTAATATATATATACTTACATATATAATATATATATTTGCCATTTAAAACTTTTTTTGAAGATTTTATTTATTTATGAGAGAGAGAGAGAGAGAGAGAGAGAGGCAGAGACACAGGCAGAGGGAGAAGCAGGCTCCCTGTGGGGAGCCCGATGTGGGACGCGATCCCAGGACCCGGGGTCACGCCCTGAGCCGAAGGCAGATGCTTCACCGCTGAGCCACCCAGGTGCCCCGAAAACTTGCCATTTTAACTGTTTTTCAGTGTACAATTCGGTGCATTAATTATGTTCACAGTATTGTGCAACCGTCACCACTATTTCTTTCCAAAGCCTTTTTATCACCCCAAACAGAAACTCTGCAATCATGATCATTAACTCCCCATTCTACACGTGCGCGCACACACCCGCACACACCACCTCCCAATCCCGGTGTTCTCAGTCTACTTTCTGTCTCTACAAATTTACCAATTCTAGGTATTTCATATAAATAGAATCATTCAGTATCTTCCCTTTAGTGTCTGGCTTCTTTCATGTAGCCTCACGTCTTCAAAGTTCATCCAGGTTGTAACATGTATAGAGCTCAATTCCTTTTTAGAGTTGAATGATATTCCATTGTGTGGACATAACACTTTTTTTTTTTTTTTGATCTGACCCATCTCTTGATAGACATCGTGGTTGTTTCTACCTTTTGGCCTAGCGATACAATTTTGAATCATTTCTCTGAGCTCCATTTCAGGGAAATGGTTCTATGAATCCTGAAGTCCTCGGGTTATTGTGAAGATTAGAAGACCCACCAAATATAAAGCATGGGCATAAAGTTTCTAGTTCAGCCTTTGTTTTTTTTTTATTTTTTTATTAAAAATATTTATTTATTTATTCATGAGAGACACAGAGAGAGAGGCAGAGACACAGGCAGAGGGAGAAGCAGGCTCCCTCCGGGGAGCCTGATGTGGGACTCGATCCCAGGACCCCGGGGTCACGCCCTGGGCTAAGGGGAGCCACCCAAGCACTGAGCCCCTGGGTGCCCCCCGTTCAACCCTTGTGAATTTTGCTTAACCCCCCCACCCCCTGTCCATTTCCCTCTACCAGACCCTCGGTGCCTAGATGCCTGTGCATCAGAAGCTCAGCAACAGTCGGCCAATTGTTGATACTCCAGGGGCTCAGTGGTGCAGCTCTGATTCTTGGACTGGAAAATGCGAAGAGAATATTTTATTTGACCTCCGTGGTGTAATGTGTGGGAGGTTCCAGGTTGGTGGAGATAATACCTCTCGAGTGTCACAAGTCCTGGGATGCAGATGACGGCCCGTGTTCCTCATTAAACAATAATTCGTCTCCAGGGAAGTAGGACGAAAATCAGCACTTGACATTTAAAGGTAGATGAAGTCGGAAGGAGATGATGCCTTGGCCTTAGATAGTGTTTCTCGAGCCAGATTAGAAATTCACACGAGGGAGTAATTGTTTTCCGGGGTCAGACGCGGTGTGCTCTGCAGTGCGGGCCTGGAGGCATAGAGCCTGAGTTCCAAGGGGCTCTTGCTCGCTGATGGAGGCACCTGGGGGAGGCCGAGGGGGCTCAAATGTTAGGGAATCCTCACGTTCAATTAGCAAGATATTTCACAGTGTCTTCCTTAGGATGCTTCTACTTGTGTCCTGGAAACTGAGACAGTGAGGCTGTTTGATGATTAAAAGCTTAGAGACAAGTGACTTTGCGGCTCTAGATGTCAGTGCCCGGGGGGCGGAGGAGGGGGTTCCTTTGTTGTCTTGGCCTTCTTCTTGGGACTCCAAGGCGGTTCCTGCACCCCAAGGTGCACGAATGAACACGGTGTCTAAAGCGGGGACGGAGGGAAGGCAGGCAGAAAGCAGAGCTCTCTCCGTGAGCTTTTTCCTTTACTAGAAGACACATATATTTTTTAAAGACTTTAATTATCTATTTGTGGAGACAGGGAGAGAGAGAGACAGAGACATAGACAGTGGGAGGGAGGTAGAGGCAGAGGCAGGCTCCCATGGAGCAGGGAGCCTCGATCCCAGGACCCTGGGATCACCACCTGAGCCAAAGGCAGATGCTTCACCGGCTGAGCCACCCAGGCTCCCCAGGAGATGAGTATTTTTCAGAAGTGCCTCCAAACATTTCACCTGATGATTCAGCCCACAGGAGTCTCAGGGTCGCCCCATATGCAGCTGGAGTCCGCGAAAGTGAGCTCTTCCTCCTTTATAGGGGGAGTTAGATGAGGAGGATGTTGGCAGGGAGGAGTGTGGGGTAGCCCGGCAGCACTGCTGACCTGGACGTCTGTGTGATGGGGGCAGGGTGCTTCCTGACCCCAGGGACACGTGCGTGTGCCCAGCTCACCCAAAACGGTTACCGGACGGAGTGAGTCCTACAAGACATACGTGAAAAAGTAGCATCGTAACAACCTAAGGAGTCAGTTGTCTGTAGCAGGGAAGGCCTCGTGGAAGCCGTGGGGTGTGTCCTTGGCTCAAGTCAGGGCAACTCAGGCTAACAGAATAGCGTATACACACGCACAGGAATGGAAACTCAGGGGTTTTCTTTTTCTTTTTTTCCTTAAAAACGTGCTGTTGGCTTAGCTGTGGTAAAATACAGTGAGGGGGGGAGTGACCTACAAAGGAAGTTTATTGCAAATATGATATGCTTTGAGCGTCATGCTTGGGTGTTTGGACCTCATTCTGGAGCACTGGGTAGGATATTCAGGTTTTTGAGCTGGGATGGCCATGACTTCTTCTCCCAGTTGCTGTTTTTTGTTTGTTTGTTTGTTTGTTTGTTTGTTTGTTTTTTAAGCCAAGTGATAGACTTGCCATCATGGATTTAACATCATTTTTTTAATGGCTCCATTTCCTAGTTATTCCCAGTTGCCTGTATCTTTCCCAGAATCCTCTGCTGCTTGTCTCTTTTGGGGGGGGGTAGCGGTGTAGACACGGGGTGTGCAAGCAGAAGGAGCAGGCTTCCCTCTTCATGACCTTCACGGTTTCAAGTCAAAAGCAGGAAAAGCAGCCCCAGGTTCTCCCACCGACCATTCAACACACAAGTCATGCCAACGCCGGTCCCACGTAGCATGGCCTAATGGTGCTTCTACTCGGTGCTTTCTCCACTTTGCTGCCTCACTGCTAAACACGACTGGCCAGCTTTGCCAGCTCATCTGATTTCTAGACTTTTCGTTCGTATTTCACAGGCTTTCTCTGTGCTAGGTCCTTCATTGACTCACTAGCTTTTTTTTTTTTTTCCCCTAAAGATTGTATTCACTTATTCATGAGAGACACAGAGAGGCGGAGACACAGGCAGAGGGAGAAGCAGGCTCCCTGGAGGGAGGCTGATGGGGACTCGATCCTGGGACCCCAGGGTCACGCCCTGAGCTGAGAAGGCAGACGCTCAACCGCTGAGCCCCCCAGATGCCCCGATTCACTCACATTCCAACATGATGCTAACCTTCTTAGCTTAACCTGGAAGATTCTTCATGCGATTGTCCATGTTCCTCTCACCTCGTGCCCCTGCCCCGCCTGCCCTCCCATCGCGTCAGGTACGCACAGTGCTCTGAACCCATTCTCTCCGGTTTTGGTGTTTCCCTCTGACTACAGTGTCTTTCTATGATTTTCATTCCCGTCTCCCCCAAACTCCTTTACAGAAGTAATTAATCTCTTAAAGCCCTTAGTAAGCACTGCTTCTCTCTCTCTTTCTTTTTCTTAGACTTCTGGTTTTGGCATAGTTTTAGATGTATAGAAACTTGGCACAGATAGTACAGAGGCTTTCTATAGACCCTGTAGCGAGCCTCTCCCACTCTTGACATCTTCTATCACCACGGCACATCTGTCAAAGCTAAGGAATTGACATTTTTACATAATTATTAACCACGCTACAGACTTTATGTAGATGTCACACCGTTTCCACAAGTGTCCTTTTTCTTCCCCCAGACCCAATCCACATTGCTTTTAGCCATCATGTCTCCTGGGGTTTTTCTTTCCTCTGTTATGTGGCTGTTTTATTTAATTTTCTCCTCTTTTTTCCTCTTTTCTTCTTCCTCCCTCCCCTCCCTCTCCCCTTCCATCCCCTCTCCTTTCTTTTCCTTCTTAAGAGCTGTGAATAGTACTGGTCTAGTATTTTGTAGACTGCCCTTCACTTTGGGTGTGTGTACTGTTTTCTCATGACTGGATCTGGGTCTCGTGGGTTTGGAGGAGCTCCACGGAGGTGAACTGTCCGAGCCACCGTGTGGCATCAGAGAGTACATGGGGGTAGCAGCCTGATTTAACCCTGATCCCTTGGTTAAGCTGGTATCTTCCTGTTTTCCCCATCACAGACTATTTCCCTCTTCTTTGCTCTGTTACCAGACGTGAGTCACTGAGTCCTTGTCTGCACTTGAAGGAGAGGGGCATTTAGCTGCACCTCCTGGAGGGGAGAATAATCCTCTCCTTTTTTAGAGACTTTGTAGCTCTTTGGAGTCAAGGAGTCTCCTTCAGTGGGTGGTCACTTGTCTGTCCCCAGGCCCCCCACCCTCCCAGCCGTGGATGCTGGAAGGCAGGGGCCACATGTGGTTTGTCTGTCTCCTTGCAATGTGGTCGGTGATGGAGTCTGGAGTCGCAGCAATAAGTCTGACCCACACTTAACCTCTCCCCAAAAGAGTTGTTTCCGCCTCCTGTGACCTTGGAGACCTCTGTGTGGAAGGGGCTGGTGAGGGAAGGAGGGAGTCTTGTGGGACCCTCCACCTCCCGTCTGCTGCATCTGTGCTCCAGCTTGCCATTTGGATTTGAGGACAGAAGATAAAATCCTTTTTGACCCAAGTGCCTGATGATCAATGGGCTTCCCGGCATGCTTCGCTGCCCGCGCCTAGCTCTCTCTATGGCACCAGTTGCCACTCGATAAATCCATAAAGAGACAACTCAATTGTTTTGACTTTCGTCCACCTTTTCCAGCGATTCTTCTTTTCCAAGTTAATGGGGCAGAGGGAGGGGAGGCACATGATTAGAAGCTCCACATACTTTCTTTTTGGGCAGAGACAAATGCCTCTATGTGCTGACAGGATCATAAAACACGAATTAAGAGATCAGTTATTAATGAAATACTACTACCTAATGTCATAGCATGAAGCCCTTGGCTTTACGCAACGTGTTTGGCACTTGTGAAGTAGAAGGCTGAGGTGTCTTCCCTTGCCTCTCGTTTTCCCCACAGCGAAGTAAGGCCGGGACAGCGTAAACCAGAGTTTTCCAAGCTCTGGTCCAGACAGTGTGTGGATAAACACGCACATACATGGCCCCATCAGGGGTTCATACTACAAAGGAGCATATCAAGTGAAGAGACTGAGCAGCTTTATGGGACATGGACCCATTTTCTTTTGCTTACTTTGAACATTTCCTGAATTTATTTGACTCTAGAACATCCTGTTTGCTGTGAATGTCGTACGGGTATGGGGCTCCATGGCACGCAGTTTGAGAAACATGCATTTAGCTGCTAACTGCCTGCGCTTCCTGGATCACGTGTCTGCAAACTAAGCGTGCTGGATAGAAGTAAGGGTCTGTAGGCTTAAAAGGGAAACAAAGCCAATCGCCGGTATTTTGCTTTTGTTCTCAGCTGCCCTGCTGCTTGCAGTTAGACTGGTAGGTTTTAGATGGAAATACCTGGAAAATCGCCCTGAACTTCTGCTTCATTGCACGTTTGGCTAAGTTGCTCAATTCGCCCTCTGTGCCCTGGGCGCAGGGTTGACCTGAAGTCTCCGTCCTAGGCTGAGCAGGCCTCCTCAATTACCTTCCTACTTACTTGTAAACAGATTACACTCCCCTCTGATTTTAAGCTTGGTGCAATGTTGGTTGAAAACATTAAAAATAATGAGAATGTAAGTTAAGTATAATCTTCTGATCTGGTAATAGACTCTCTTGATTAGCATTTTTTCGTTTCCTCTAGATTCCAGCTAAACAGCATGCACGGGGCTTTTGAATCTAAATTAATAGGCCATTTTAGTCTTTTTCATAAAGCTGAGCGTGTACATAGGTCCCTGAGCTTTCCCGGCCCTTCAGCACGTAGGTCCTCGTCACCCAGGACTGAGGGCAGAGCCTGGGTTTGAAAGCAAAGCCCAGAGGCATGAGGTTGGATGCCCCTGTTTGTTCTCTTTTAGCAATTTTCCCCTTCTCTGTTCTCAAGAGCCTGCTTCTGCCTTTGTGTGGTTCTAGCCATCACCTTCTCCTTCCTGATTTATCACCTATTTCTTATTCCAGAAACACATATGTATTTACATATAAGGGACAGAGAGTTGAGTATAATGGGAAAAGCAGAAGGCCTTACCCACTGGCTATGTGATTCTGGGTAGATTGTTGACTTCCCTGAACCATGGTTTTCTCTTTTATGCACTGGGACTCATGGTAGGACCTACTCAGGGGGTTGTGGGGGAGGGTCTGAGGAGTGCCCAACGTGCAGTGTGTTTAGTGAAGAGCTGACTTTTTTTTTTAGAAAAAAAAATTTTTAAATATTTTTTTATTTATTCATGAGAGACACACAGAGAGAGAGAGAGAGAGAGAGGCAGAGACACAGGCAGAGGGAGAAGCAGGCTCCATGCACCGGGAGCCCAACGTGGGACTCAATCCCAGGTCTCCAGGATCAGGCCCTGGGCTGAAGGTGGTGCTAAACCGCTGAGCCACCCGGGCTGCCCAAGAGCTGATTTTTGAACAAGAAGATAGTCTCCCAGGGTGAAGGCGAGAGCAAATGAGGTACTGAACTAGGTCGTGCCTTCACCATTGCCGAGAGCCCTCTACGTGTGAGCTATCTGTACGATGTATTTGTAGAGTACGTTTAACGTGTCTCACTCAAAAATCCTCCTGTCCCACAGAGCCCGTTACCCATTATGGGGAGTGCTTCCCAACTCTCTACCCCTTAGTGATTTTGGAGAAATGTTGCACGTGCCTGTTCTCCTTGGCCTCACTTCCATCATGTTTCCCATAGTTTCTGCTCCGAAGCCTTCTCCTTGGATGTTCATGGGTGCTAGATATACCAGGCCACCTAGCGCGGGTGACACACATCACGGATGCGGCAGGAAACCCTTCAGCTTGTAGGCTGGTGGTAGACTAGTAAGCTCTGACCCATGTAAGGATAATTCATTGTATCTCTCACTCTCATTGGTCCCCTTACATAACCCAGAGTTAAAGGGAATGCGCATGCCTTGAGCACAGATTATTTGTCAGCATTCGATTCGGTTCTTCACGTGTGTTCCCGTGCAATCCTCATGGCAACCTTCTTTTATAGACAAAAGTTAAGCTTAATGAAATGACATGATTCAGTCAAGGTTAGCAGTGGTAGGATTTGAACTCAGGTCTGTGTCATGTTGGCACCCGTGTACTGTGGACATCACCTTGAGGGAAGAGAGAAGGCTCAGGGCAGATTCCTTCATGCCACCGGCAGGTGAAGGGGGTGGAGGAGAAACCCTGAGGCACCTGCATCACTCTTCCACATACGGGGGCGGAGTGGATTTTCTTCCATTTTTAATGGCTTGTTTCTGCTTAATGATCTATCTGTAGACCTAACTTCTGTTTCTGGCTTGGTCTCAGCTTCTGTGTCTGTGAAGTGAAAGCATCAGACAGCCCTTCAGGCACCGAGAGAATAGGAATGGAGACAATGAGTGTGGGTGGGTGGGTTTGGAGTTTGGTGGATTGTTTGGACAAATGCTGTCTGAATAGGTGGCTGGGTTCAGGGCTTAGAAGGACGTGCAGATTTGAGTTCTACTTGAGAAACTAAAAAATACGGCATTGGTCTGTTTCCTAGTTTTCTGTGCCTTTTCTTTTCTTTCTTTCTTTTTTTTTTTTTAAAGATGTTATTTATTTATTCATGAGAGACACAGAGAGAGGCAGAGACACAGGCAGAGGGAGAAGCAGGCTCCACTCGGGGAGCCCGATGTGGGGCTCAATCCTGGGACCCCGGGGTCATGCCCTTGGCAGAAGGGAGGTGCTTAACCGCTGAGCCACCCAGGCATCCCTCTGTGCTTTTTCTTACTTGATATGGGCAAATCCTTTGAAAAGTAACCCACACTCTGGTGGGATAGTGTGCTGTGCCCGATGGAGAATCAGCACGCACGGGTTTAGTCTGGACTGGAAAAAAAAAAAAATCTACGTGGACCACATAGTTTTGGACAAATTTCCTAGCACCCCTGAACCTCCTCCAGGGAGTGGACAAGATAAAATCTAGAAAAGGCCGGTGTACTCCTCCCCTGCCCTCCTTCCTTTTCCCCACCCCCTGGTTTACATAGCTGCAAGATGAGGATTCAAATCTAGGCCGTGATGGGAGCGGGAATAAGGAAGAGGGGGTATAACTAACTCATAGGAATAGGAAAGTCTAAGACTGGAGAGAGACACTGCCGCAGACCTGAGGGGGCTGTTGGCAGAGCGAGGGAGAAGAAGGGGGTGGGTAGGGAGAGAAAGAAGTCACGGGATCTAGCAGAGTAGACTAAGAAAGCAGACGTGTTTCTTGGAGGTCTTTCTCTTTGGGCGTGGCTCATCTTTCACCTTCACTTTCAGCGTCCCCTCCTCCGAGAAGCCTTCCCTGACCGTCCTGTCCAGCTAGGCTCTATCAGGGCATCCTGTCTCTTTCCCACCGTTGACCCCGACTGTAACCTCTTCCATGTCTCTGTCTTTTGCTTTGTTTGGGATTTTGGGTAAGGACCAGAGCACCTGGGTTTGAAAACCCAGCTCTGCCCCCTACCAGCTGTGTGACCTCAGGCAAGTTCATGGGCTCGCTGAGTCACACAGCCTCCTCATCTATCATCTGCGGGGTTCGTGAGGATGGAATGATTGACTACCTTTTAAGCACTTGGAATTGCGCAAGGTACGTCGAGAGCTCTCAAACAGCAGCCGGGGCGATGATTCATACTTGTTTATGTCCTTTTGCTTCTCTGGGTTGTAAATCCGCGAGGGCAAGGCTTGTATCCTTTCCTTCTCTGCGGATCGCCCGGGACCCGGTGTACGTTTGACGCGTATCCGGAACTCGGCGTATGTGGGGTGCATGAGTGGAAGGATGAAAGTTAGAAAGAGAAATAATTAAACACGGTAAGGACAGCCACACACAGAGCAGGCCCGGCGGGCTGCAGGGGCGGGGGCCTCAGGCTGGGCTCAAGGCAGGCCCTCCCTGGGCTCCTATGCGCTGAGCGGGACAGCTCCTAGGAGGACCCCTGGGTGGCCTCTGGTGCAGCCTCCCACACCCACCCCGGGCCTCCCGGGGTCCCGGGTCTCTCACCGAGGCCCACCTGCCCGTGCCCCGGGGGAAGGGTGGCCCCGCTCCCTCTCGCTCAGGCTGCAAGTGTCCGCGTTCTCTGCATCCTGGGGGAGAGAAAACCAAAACACAACAGACCTGATTTGGGTTTGGATGAACAGTACGTTGGTGCCCCGAGGGAAGTGAGCCCCGAGGGAAGTGAGGCTGCTTCACGGGAAGCAGGTGCTCTCCCTCGCCTGCACCGCGTGCTCCCCCTTCTCCTTGCTCCTAGGTCCCGGCCTGAAGCCTGCCTCCGTTCTTCCCTCGTTCCTTAGCTTTAGGCTCCGGGATGAAGAAACGAAAACAAAATAAATCATCAAGGAGTCGGGGGCCGGAGAGGAAGCGCGGCCTCGCGTCGGGGCGATGTGCCATGTGTGTGACCGTGTCGCTCTGTGGGGTGCCTGGCCTTGGCTTGTGTGTGTACGTGTGCAAATTACCACCGCCGCCGCCCCGCACCCTGTGCCGTCTTCCAGGATCCGGGTGTTTTCCCCGAATGTCCGTGGTGCGGACGGTTAGCAGAGCCCCTTTGCGCTTGGGGTTCCAGAGTCCTGGGGTGGACAAAGCCGGGTGGGCCCGGGGCTCCGGGATTCTGGGCTGTGGAGGCCCAGGGCATCTCCCCACTGCCAGCCCACCCCCCAACTGCTTGCAGGGTTCATTTCCAGATGGAGGGGGCTTTGCAGTCTTAGCTGTGCCCTGGTGTGGGGCTTAATTGTCTCCTGTTCATGTTGCTTTCGGGGGTGGGTGTCTCTTCCACCTGTTGGCGTGGACACTTGTGCGGTTTTGCTGGCTTATTTTTCTTCAGTCGTGCTCCTCTTTCTCTCCCCTTCCTCCCTTCTTCTTTCCCACCCTCTTTCTCCATGTCTCTCTATTAAACCTAGTGCTGGGGTCACCTTGGAGTTGCCTTTCCTGTTTCAGGAGTTTTGGGCTCCACATGGAAGAGGAAGGCGCCCCGGGTGTTGGTATGTGAGTAGTTCTGGTCCCTCCTCCCTCCTCCTTCCCCGGACCCTCTGCCTCCTTTCTCTTCCCTCCAGCCCTCTCTGCCTTCCTTGATCTCTTCTTCCTTAATTCATCTCTTTTTCCTTTTTTATTTATTCTTGGCATCCTCCTGTTCTCATTCCTGGAAACAGGGATTAGGCCAGGCGCAGGAGGGGTGCAAACCACAGGGAACGCTGGCTCAGTCTTTTTTAATTTATTATTTTTTAAGGATTTTATTTATTTGAGAGAGGGCATGCTTGAGAGAGAGAGAGAGAGAGCATGAGCAGGGGGAGGGAGGGAGAAGCAGGCTCCCCATTGAGCAGAGAGCCGGGCATGGGGCTTGATCCTAGGACCCTGAGATCACGACCCGAGCAGAAGACAGATGCTTCACTGGCTGAGCTACCCAGGGGCCCTGGCTCAGTCTTTAAGAAAGGCGTATTCTATGAGGAAAGATGAAGCTGGTGCAGAACAAATTGATGCCGGGTGGAATGGCCTAAGGAGGAAGGCAGCAGGCAGGAGAGGTTGTAGGTCGTTGGAGCTGGGACCCCGGAAGCAGGCAGGTGCGTGCAGTCGGAACGGCCTTCCCACCCCTGGCTAGCTGAGCGACCTTGAGCAAGCGACCCCAAATCTCAGTCTTCTTGTCTGTCAATTGGGCTGAACAATAAAGGGACGTGCCTCTTGGGGTGCTCGTGAGGATGCTGCGGTGCTCGGCATGCAGAGCATCAGCACAGTGCCCGAGCGACAGTGAGGGCGGCGCAAGCATCTCGTCGCCAGTTGTCGATGGCATCGTGACAGTTCAGTTAATGTTTTCTGTGAGTCTCTCCCGGGGAAAGGCAAGTTCAGGCACTGGGGTGATCTGAGAAAGCTTCCTGGATGAGTTATTTTCAAACCGATTCTTAAGGGTGAGTAGGTTGTGTACAAGGGAATTTGGGGTGAGAGCCGAGTGTCGTTCTAACAAATGGAACAGATGAACAAAGTCACAAAGGGGCCCCGGAGATTTCTCTTTATGTTTGTAGAGTTTAAAAACCTTCCATGGGTGAATTATCAGGTGTACTTGTCTGTATCCTTCAAGTTTGCACTGTGACTGCGAAAAAGGAAACGTGTGGTGGGCTGAATTAGGCGGCCCCCATAGCAAGGTATCCACATCCTAATCCCTGGACCCTGTGAACGCTGTGCCTTATATTTGCCTTCCATGGAAGAAAGATCTGGGTAGATGCAATTAAGTTAATGATCTTGAGACAGGGAGATTATCCTCAGGGGCTTAAAAGTACTCGCACGCATCCAGATAAGAGGGAAGCAGAAGGAGATTTGGCTTTAGACAGAAGGGGAGAAGCCACCGTGATCACAGAGGTGGGGACTGGATGTGATGCGGCCACAGGCCAACCTGGAAGAGGCGTCCTGCTACTGCCCTAGAACCTCCAGAGGAAAGTGTGGCTCAGCTGACACCTTGGCGTAGGCTTTCGTGAAACTGATGTTGGACTTTGGCCTCCAGAAGTGTGAGAGGACACGTTTCTGTTGGTTTGAGACTGACTTTGTGGTAACTTGCTCCAACAGCCGTGGGAAACAAACACCAACCGTCATGGTACTTGCAGGACTTTCAGACCATCGCAGGGAGACCCTATGTGATACACTCTCCCTGTGCGGGAATGGAGCGCCAGTGCACGTGGGTCCTATTGGCTGCTTTTTGTTTATTTCTTTTTTTTTTTTTTTTAAGATTTATTTATTTATTTAAGGGGGAGAGAGAGAGCAAGTGAGCATGCCAAGTGTGAAGGGGGCACAGGGACAGGGAGAGAGAGAATCTGAAGCAGACTCTGCTGAGCAGGGAGCCCCTCGCAGGGCTCCGTCTCATGACCCTGAGATCATGACCTGAGCCCGAATCCAGAGTCAGACGCTTAACCCCCTGAGCCACCCAGGCGCCCCTACTACCTTTTGTTTCTTCGACTATTACGTCTGCTGTGGGCTCATCTCTGCCTTGGTTTTCCTGTGATGAGAGGGAAAGAGCCAGCATGGTGAGTAGCCAGCTTTGGAAGGAAGGAGCTAAGGTCAGGAAAGAGCCATCCAACCTATCAGACTTCTGAAATTCCCAGGCCACGTCTCTCTGCTTCTTGCAGAAGGTCATCAGAGGAGACCTCAGTGTCCCCGAGGCAGTGGCTTTTCTCACTCTACTCCATGATGCTCTGGGGCTTCGCAGGCCAGACCCTGCTAGGGACGGTCAGGGGCACGAGTACAAAGGGGGCTCTGACGCTCACGTCCGTTCCCTACTCGCTCTCGTTTGTTAGGCATATTTCTATTTCTGTATAAAGCTGTGGGTGAAGACAGGATTGTGTTCTGAAAACACAGTTTGAAAACCGCTCGATTGCCAAATCAAGCCCACCCCTTCCCACTCACCACGGAAGCAGTTGACCCAGCCAGGGGAGACAAAGCTAATGTTCCTAGTAAATGGGTGCCAGTACTCGGAGTTAAATCTGAGGTCTCGGGGCTTCCATTCCAGCACCGGCAACCCCACTCTAAGCCCACAAACTCGCGTACAGAGGAGGGTCTTGCAGAGGGAGCACCAAAGCCCCCTGCCAACCAGCCTTCCCCAAGTTCCCTATGCCTCTCGCTAGACTTTGCATCGTCCCTGCCACATTACACTGAATTATCCCAACAAACACCTATCATTTTTTCTGTTTCCTCTTCACCTGATGGAACTGTTTCAGCAGGGCTAAGTGACCTGCCAACAGTCAAGCAGCTAGAAATGTCAGAATGGGGGATTCAGTCTCCTGACCATCTGGCTCTTCGGCTTCTGTGCTCTTCCGTCTCTGACCCAGCTCGTTGCATTCACAGAATGGAAATGCCTGTGCGGGTGTGGACCATCCGGGGACCTGTGCTGGGTGAACAACAACAGTTCATGAGTAGCTGGTATTGCCTGGTAATGTATGACGTGGAAAGGAGTTGCAAAACTCTCTCTTCACCTGTGGGGAGAGGTGATATTTGACTGGGTCCCCGCCAAGCCACCCATAGGGAACTAGCCGTGGGGATCACTGTAGACTTGGGTCCACGCTTCAACCTGAGTCAAACAGCTCATATATTCTTGTTTCCCTAAATGAAGGATGCACTCAGGCAATTGAAAAGAACTTCTGGGACAATCTTGTTCCATTACGTCTAATGGAATTGAGTGTGCGTGGCACACAGTGTGTGCTGATATTTTGTAGAAACAGGCGGGATTTTCCCATTACTCTGAGGATGGATGAGACGTGAAATGAACTCCTCGGGGACCTCTCACTTTGTCACAATAGAGCCAGTGAGTCACGTTGGAAGATTTCAGGGAACCAAACGCATTTTGGGTTCCCGCTTTGTGCCTTCCTGTACACCGCATTTCTCCCTCGGCTAATAAATTGGATGGCAAGAGGCTCATGTAAAAAGGCCCACTTGAAAGGATTCGCTTTGTCATTGAAGGAAATGTCACTGCTGTTTGGAATACAAAGCCCCCCCCCCCCAATGTGGCATTGTCTTTCTCCTGATTGTTTGCTATTTTGCATTTTTCCCCCCTTTCCATTTCTCTTTCTGTTTCCTTAACCTTCTGCTCACAAAGAACAGGGAAGTTTCCGCCTTTAGCTTGGAGGCTGTGTCTGCCTCTGTCTCTCGCCATCTGCCTGTGTGCCTCTGTCTCTTGTGTGTAAAAATGTTTTTGGCAGATCCTTCCTATCTCAGTGAATAAAGTGCCCATGACAGAGCGAAACGCAGCGACCAGGAAAGAAACTATTTGATTCATGAACATCTACTCTCTCTGGGGTCCATTTCTACCTGAAGTATTTCCTTATTCCTTTCTGTCCTCCCTTTTATTAAGTTGTTTTCTCCTCAGAGCATGACAGGAGATTTCCTTACTCGGGGACTTTAAGAGGCACAAAATGTCCCATCTCTCAAAATGTGAGAAGTGCAGTAGTTCCAAGACGTCGTCTGGTCCCTCAATACCTCTCCACTCCGACCTTAACCAAGGATAACCTTGGGTCTCTAGAGAACCCAGCATCATAATGTCTGGCCTCCTTCTGAAATCTCTTGAGCTGCCGTAGATACGAGGCTGTGCAAAGGCCGTGCCGAAGGAGTGGTCCAGCCTGGCCATGTTGTTGCTGGGCACGCCGAGGTCCAGAGGGACGAAGGGACTTGCCCAAGGTCAAAAGTAATAGTTTGCAGAGCTTCGACTGGTGTCCTGGCCTCCTTTGCTTTCACTTCCCAGCTCATCACATGGACATAAAAGGGATGGGATGTCTTGTAAAAACAGCCACATCATATGTTTTATGGCACTCTACAGTTTATATTAAGAACTGCCCTGCCCATGACCTCATTTAACCACCGTGACAATGATTCCGGGAGACAAGCTAAAGCCACTATTAGCATCTTGTTCCCAGGCAGGAAGTGGCGGGAGCTGTCCAAGGTACCAACGTGATGCAACAGGGAAGGGGGGTCCGAAGCAGACCCAGCTCTGTGGATGCTGCTTTCTGGCCTCACCCCCCTTCATGGGCCTAGCATGGTAGAGATTGGTGACCGTGGGGCAGTGGAATATTCTTTAGAGGGGGAGGCAGGATTCAGCAGGGTACACAAGGAATTTTTCTTTTACATCAGCTATCCCTGCAAACTGAATATCTCTCCCGAACTGGGCCACACTTCCCCTTCTGCCCATGTCCCTGTCTCCTGGCATGGAAGGGTATGGGTGGGGGATGGGGGTATGACATCTCAGGAGAACGGTCCTTTGTGTCTCCTTTCCAGGGAACAAAGGTTTCTCCCTGGGCCTTGCCTTTTCCTCAAGAAGCTTCAGTTCCCATCTCAGTAAACCTCAACGGTGTCAGGTGGGGTCCTCTTTCTCTCCCTTTAAAAAAAAATTAGTGAAAGAGAGTATTTCCAGACTTAACAGATCAGTGCATTAAAATCCATAAATATTTAATCAGCATGTGGTCCTTGGAGAGGCTCTTGGCAGAAAGCTGAGTGGGTATGTGTGCCTCTCTCCCCCTTTCTCCTTCTTCCTTCACCCCAAACATTTGGGTAATCTATTTACTAATGAACTCAATATTAATGTATCCATTTTTCTCCGTTAGTGTCAGATTTCATTAGGAAACATGGGAGGCTTGACATTAATTGTATGAAAAATGGGTCTCAAGAAAGCTGTTGGGTTCTTGCTTCTTAACAGAGAAAAAGTTCCTCCAAGAAAAAAAAAAAAAGTGCAGTGTTTCTCTGCTGGTCTGCTGACACTGGAGATGTTGGCAGCAACAGATCGTGTGAGTGCGTGTGTGCACGCGTGCATGTATGCACACTCTTAGGGGGCCGTTGGGCGTGGGAGATTTCCCTTGTTTCCTTCTGTGTCCACAATAAATAGATCCTGTGTACTCTTCACAGTCTCAGCTCTGGTGTGGCGTGCTGGAGAGAGCACTACAGCATGGGGTCGGACACATTTCAGGTCCTCTTCTGCCCTGCCCCTTAAGATTTCTGTGACCTGGAACAAATTCAGGTCCCTCTCTGAACCTCAGTTTCCTTATTGGCAAAGTGTGAAATACTAATACTGATTGTTGAGAGAAAACTGGGAGGTTTTTTTTTAAAGATTTTATTTATTTGTTCATGAGAAACAGAGAGAGAGAGAGAGGAAGAGACACAGGCAGAGGGAGAAGTAGGCTCCATGCAGGGAGCCCGACATAGGACTCAATCCCGGGTCTCCACGATCACGCCCTGGGCTGAAGGCAGCGCCAAACCGCTGAGCCATCCAGGCTGCCCAAAACTGAGAGTTTTGATAGGATGGTAGCCAGGAATTCAGTGATGCCTAACTCCTACTGTGTCCTTCTTCTGAGAGTCCTAAGATTCCTCTGAGGGATACTTTGCAGAGCATGAAGGAAGGCTGGGTGGAGCAGTAGCTAAAGCAGCAGCCCAGTGGGGTGGGGTCCGTGAGTCCTCCACCAACTCCCAGCCAGTCTAGATCACGGGTGCTCCCCGGAGACCTCTGGAGAGCTGCATGAACTCACATAGCTGATGAGAGACAGCAGTCACATCTGGATGGTTGAATTTACCTGCCCATCTGTGAGGTCAGGCGAGATAGGAAAACGAGTTTCCCGTGGATGGGTGTGCTGTTCAATTTCAGTGACCTAGCATGAACGTGAAGGTGACCCGGTCAATTGTATTGGCTTCACCAAGCCATATAAGAGCTGGAGCTTGGTAGATGTGTGGTAGTGATTGTGGGAAGATCAGAAACTCCTGCCCCTGTATATATCTCATATGATTCATTCGTGTCATGTCCACTCTGGTCCCCACCACCACCTTTCTCTGTACTTGCATGGAGAGACACGTCTTACACTGATGCGTTTATCACTTTCTTCTATATCTCAGAGAATGCTGTGGATATTGCCTGTTTTTCTATTTAGTTGCTAAGCCCTCAGGGCAAGGGCCCTGTCTCGTGTGTGTCCAGCACAAGATAGGCCATCAGAAAAAGTTTTGGGGAAGATCTGCACATGAGTGGATGGATGCATGAATGTGTGGATGAACACATAAATGGAGAAGAGCCATGAGGCTGAATGTTTGCATGCTTAAAGAAGGGAGTTAAGTATAGATCTAAGAATGGATAGAGGCTAAGTGGGACATTTTATTTGGGGAATGAAAAGATTGAGAAGGCATATTCATTAAGGTCATGTTGAGCATGGGGCTGGCTCAGGATATTAGATGTCCTAAAAAATATTTTGAATAGAAAAATAATAATGTTTTTAAAAATAGTCCTATATTGCATAGAGGACTAGTCTGACTTCCCCGTTGGCAAAATTGGAATCTTTTCTAATCTCTCTATTTTCTTTAGCTAGTCTGTGATGATGAGAGGGTTGACTAGGGAGTATTGGGGAATTATAGACAGATAAGTGATCGATCGATCCGTTGATCTCCACCAGTTCCCTATTTGTTTCATTTTTCATTGAGTAAGAACAGAATTAGGTTCCCATAAATCCACAGAATATGGATTTTTGTTAACACTGTGGCTGTTGGAAGATGAACCAGCTTATAATACCCATTAGATTGGCTGCCCAAGGTCAGTAGCACTCATTGCGCTCACTACCCCCTGCCCCCCATGGATATGAGGTTAGTGTGTGTGCTTCTGCTTCTCCCCTCGACTGTGAGCTAACTCAGGGAGCCCTATACTGTTTTCATTTAAAACAGAGTTTCTGCTTGTATATGTAGAGGAATTCCCTACCTTTTCTCCCCTGTAATGCCTCATTTTCTGACATCTGCATCACTAAGAGGGGATGTCAGCAGTGAAAATCATACACATTGCACTCAAATGTGCAAGCTACATTTATTTTTTTTACAATTCAATTATTTTTAAGTATATATATGTATATATTTTAAATTGGTGTTTGATTTGCCAACATATAGTATAAACACCCAGCCCTCATCCCATCAAGTGCATTTAAAAGCTGTGTTGTCTCCAGGAAGTCATTATCTTTCTCTAGTCCTCAGTATCCTGAACTGAACAATGGGTCTACTACGTTTATTTCATGGGTTGTTAAGAGGGTAGGATGAGATTATGTTTTGCAAACCACCCAGTTTAGTGCCAGGCACCATCATGCTCATGATTTTGTGCAATGTGTGGTACATAATAAAGAAATGAAAATGACCTTTCTTTTCATTGCTTGCAATTCTAACTTATTGAAGATTTTTAGTTTGGGCCTAATGTAAAGGAATTTTGAATCCTGGAACCCAGACGTCCTAGGTTTTTGCCCTGCAACTGAACAATTTTAATTCCTTGAATCAGCCAGTTAACTTATGGCTGCCTTCCCTCCCATTGGCCTCTGGAGACCCATCTATAAAATGGGAAGTCCCTACTTCACGAGAATTTGTTGCATTGAGCTGAAGTACGGTAGGGAGATGTGCAATTCCTCGGGTTCCTCACATTAAATGTGATTTGCAATACATATTTTTAAACCCGTCTTCATTAATTCAGTGTTAACATTATTTATTCTCATTTGTGTATTTATTTATTTATATTGCTTCTCTTTCCAAAAATAATGTTAGATGGCTTATTTATTCATCCAAACTGTGACAGCAAACAGATACACAGCTAAAGGGAAAAATGGAAGGTCCATACTTTAGAGTCTGTGCCCGATGGTGTCTTGCATTTCTTTTAAAATCCACCCTTTATGGCAGAAATCTTCACAAAGGTGAAAGCTTCCAGTTGTGGGGGAGTGACGGGATGTGGCCTCCCTGGAGGCACAGAGGATGCATAATTCTGGAGCTTCTGTGAGTAGAGAACAAAGGGGTGGGGGGCCATCAGGGAGGTGGGAGGTGGGAGGAGTGGGGATGGTCCTTGAGTGCCTTAAGCCATTGGCCGGAGGGTAAAGAGTCCCACAAGGGAGGTGAGGTTAGCAACACTGCGATGGGGCTTTGCAAAGCACCCATCAGAGACCGGGTGCAGAATAACTAGGAGATGCTATTATTAAGTGTGATGTGGTGGCCGAGATGGGCTCCCCCCCCCCCATAGATAGAATTAGGTCCAGATTAAGGCAAGCTTCCTCTTGGTCCCCACAGGAAGCAGTGCAGCAAATGTTGATCCCCCACTGCTCCGGGGCTCCAAAGCCCTGACTTCCCCTTTCACCTCTTGAAGAACTTTCTTTAATTCTTCAGAGATCACCCCTGCTGACTGTCAAGGAAACAAAGAACAAATTAATCCCTGCATGGGGGGGGGGTGGCAGTGTGTGGAGGTTAATTTGTATGAAAAGATGAGTGACATCTCACGAATGGATTAGTCCTCCGTGCCGTCTCGTGGGAGCTGTGCGCACATGTGAACGCGTGCGTGTGTGCATCGCGCACACTCACATGCCACGGCCGCAGCTCCTTCAAACGTCTACTGTATCCCAACATCTCCTGTCTGAGCCCTTGTTTCGTAGACAAGCTGCGAAAAGAGCAGAACGGGAAGATTTCTGTGTGTCTGGTGGTCTTTTTTTTTTTTTTTTTCCTCCTCTTTCTCTTTCCAGACCTCCTGTCTCCTTAAGCTGCCTACACTGGCTGCCAATTTGTTCAATGAAGCTGTCGTGTGTTGTTAATATTGTCAGGATTTATTGCAATGTGTGCCTGGAATGATTTCTTTTCCTTTTCTTTCTGTTTCTCTCCAGAGAGCAGCATGGATGGCTAGTGGTGTGATTCCAACTCTGGGTGTAAACACACGCGGGATTTAGTCCTAATACTGCTCCTGCTGTGCTGTGTGATCTTGGGCAAGTCCCTTCTCCTCTCGTGCTCTGAGTTCTCCATCTGTATGATCAGATGGGGTGACGTTTGAGATTATGGCTCTAGAATGTTAATGACTTGATTAATGTAAGGGCTTCCTCATTCATTGAAGAACAAGACTGTGAGAAAGTCATTTGAACCTCAGTCTCGCCCACAGCAAAATATACGTAGGGTTGCAGTTAAGGGACCCCAGCAGGTCTAATTTAATATGGAGATTGATGAAATAGCTTTCCTACAGTCCGGGTGCAATGCCAGCTCGTGGCAGTTAATGTCATCGGGGACCCAGATCATCGCAAACAGGGGATCTCTGTGCTCCAGGTAAATCAGTGCCCAAGTGAGAGACATATCATGAGATCGACCTTCCTAACCTGGAGGTGTTCGCACTGTGTCCAGACCTAGTACTTCCCCAATGTAGGGGCTTAAGGAGGGAGGATAATTCAGAAACTTAGAGCAGTTTGAGGATCATCATACCTATATTTTTCTTTCAACACATTTTTGCTGAGTGCTTGATAGGTTCCAGCCTCCATTCTTTTTTTAAAAAAAAAATTTGAGTATAATTGACACATGATGCTGTGTTAGATTCAGGTGCACAATGTAGTGATTCAGTAACTCTGTGTGTTACGTGATGTTGACAACAAGGATAGCTGCGCCCCGTCACCATTCACCATACAATACTTTGACCATATTCCCCGCGCTGTACCTTTTATTCTTGTGCCGTATTCATTCCGTAGCTGGAAGCCTACATCTCCTACTCCCCTGCACCCATTGTGTCCAGCCTCCCTCTGGTGACCATCGGTTTATTCTCTGTATGTATAGGTCTGATTCTGCTTTTTTGTTTGCCTTTTCATTGGTTTTGTTTTAGATTCCATGTGTAAGAGAAATCATATGGTATTTGTCTTCTGTCGGAATTATTTCACTTACCGTACCTTCTAGGTCCATGCACATTGTTGCAAATGGCGCATCCTTTTTTATGGCTAGTAATATTCCTGTGTGTCTGTGTGTGTGTGTGTGCAAGCATGGATACACACACACACACACACACGCACGCATACCATGACTTCTTTATCCGTTCATCTGTGACTCCATTCTCAATTCTAGGAAGCTGGAAAGATCCAGTAAGATCCTTATGGAGCTTACAAAGAGACAGACATTAAACAAGTAAATGAACACTTGAGTGGTGAAATTTAAGACAGCAGGTAAAGCTATGAGGAAAAGAAAGCAGGGTTATGTAATGGGATGCCTAGGGGTGCACAGTAGGGGTTGCTATGTTAGTGTCATTCGGAAGAGCCTCCCAAAAGTGGCAGTGCAGCTGAGCCTCATAGAGTGAGGAGGTTAAGCCACAGGAAGGTCTGGAGAAAAGCATTCCAAGGAGGAAAGTGGTGAATGTGAAGGTGCACAGGCTGGGAGTGGGGGCGGGTGGGGGTGCCCTGTGGCTCAGTCGGTTGGGTAGTCAACTCCTGATCTGAGCTCAGGTCCTGAGATTGAGCCCCACATTGGGCTCTGTGCTGAATGTGGAGCCTGCTTGAGATGCTCGCTCTCCTCTCCCTCTGGCCTCGCTGCAGTCTTGGGCATGTGCGCATGCTCGCTCTCAATAAATAAATTCATACATAAAATAGAGGTGCACTGCCTGGGACAGGCTCCACGTGCAGAGGACTCCAGCAAGGAGGCCTCTGGGGCTGGAGGCAGGTGAGTAAAAGGAGCCAGGTGAATAAAAGCAGAGTGGTGGGAGATGATGGTGGGGAGCGGAGCTGGCCTGCCTGTC
This sequence comes from Canis lupus familiaris, assembly GCF_011100685.1. Taxonomy (NCBI): domain Eukaryota; kingdom Metazoa; phylum Chordata; class Mammalia; order Carnivora; family Canidae; genus Canis; species Canis lupus. Next base: position 71,429,781 of record NC_049232.1, on the reverse strand, counting down.
ATCATCTTCTCCCCAGTTTCAAAGGGAGTTCTCATGTTCCGCTTCTTGGGTGATGCTTGTAATGACCCTGAGGGTGAGCCTTGTTGTCCTCATGATGCTTGTAAAGCAGGCCTCAGAGGTGCCTGCCTTCTCCTGGTCTCAGAGTTAGAATGGGTGGAAACCAGGGCCCGAGAGCAGAGCTGCCCGACCTCAGGTGCTGTGTTTTCCACTCCACTACGTGGCCAGTTCCAACAGAGGCCCTCGAGGCCGGGGGGGATCCCTCCCTCATCCCGGGCCATCCCTTTCCTCCCTGAGAGCAGAAGGGCCTGCCTGTGCTGATTGGTGTTATCTGCTCAGGGCAGGAGCCACTAACTCTGGTCCCCCTACCTGTTTTATTGGAATCCAGCCACACCCCTTTTCCATGTATCGTCTATGGCTCCTTTCCCACTACAGTGGCCAAGTTAATTGCTAAATTCACCATATGGCCTGCAAAGCCAAAACTATTTACCATCTGGCCTTTACAGAAAAGGTTGCTGCCCTCTGGTTTGGAACACGAGTTGGTGAACAGAACCAAGATCTCCAGCCTAGTCTTGTATCAGGCCATTAATCTGGACTAAAAGGAATGTGTGATGGAGGGAGAAGAGAACTGGCCCCCTGCCCAGCACTAATATTAGCTCGCCATGTGAACCAGAGACCTTTTTCCACTCCTGTTTAAATTATCTTCTGTTTAAAATGGGCGAGTTGGACAAGATCAGTGGCTTCCAAACCGTCTTAGCAGTATTTTCAATTAAAGTCGTGGAAGCACACGATCTAAAATAGAATTTAGAAACTGCTCTAAATTTAACTTCCCCGTTCCCCTGCGGTGACCCCTGAGCACCTGCATGGGCATTGGTAGGGCATGGCACTGGGGGGGGGGGCAGTTTGAAGACCATGAGGTTAGACCATCTCCTGGTCTGTTCTGCCTCCCACAATTGCTGTTTATAACGAACACGGGTGGGTACCTCACATAGGGAGATGTGGAGAAAATCAGTTTTCTTCTCTGTAAATTAAATTTTCTTTTGGAAGGAGAACTCATTATTTTTCCTCTCTGGCCCTCAGTTTCTTCATCTATGAAATGACAACAGTCATCCCCACCTCACAGAACCATCCTGTGGATTCTGTGAGGTGGAGCATGCCGGGGGCCAGTGTCAAGGTAGGAGATACAGGAGCCTTCCAGACATGGGTCAGACATTACCTTTTTAATTTTTTTTAACAGTTTTATTGAGATACAACTCCCATACTATATATTTCACCCACTTAGATGATAACTTAATAGATTATAGTATCTTGGCAGATAATGTGCAACCAGCCCCAGTCAATCTTAGAACATTTTGATCACATCCAAAAGAAACCTCTTACTCTTTAGCTGTCCCCTCCCAAAGCAGCCGCTAATCTACTTCCTGGTCATTTCATATACAAGAAATCCTAGGATATGCTGTATTTTGTGACTGGCTTCTTTGCTTAGCATAATGTTTTCAAGGTTCATCCATGTTATAGCAGGTGTCAGCAGCTCATTCCTTTTGAAGGCGGTCGAATATCCCGTTGTATGGATGGTACCACATTTAGTGAATCGTGCATCAGTTGGCCATTTGGGTAGCCCTTTGGCTGTTGTGAGCGATGCTGTTATGAACATTTGTGTGCACGCTTGCGTGTGGGCAGGTGTCGGGGCCTGCCTTGGGTAGGTAGCTTAATTAAGCCCCCGAACCTCCATTTTCTTAATTCTCTCCATTTTCTTTTTGTTTTTCCTTTCCCCCCCATCTCTCAAATAGGCTGCGCCTGCATCCTTATGGGTTTGCTGTGAGGAGATGTGATAGAGCGCCATGAGACATCTAGCATGGGGCCTGGCGGAGTAGATAGCTGATGAATAGTGTACTATGGTTATAGGATGAAGTAGGTCCTCCAAAACCAAAAGCAAGCTCTACTCCTTCTTCTTTCCCTTTTGCGTTAGTCTAGAGGCTCCTTGATAGCGGCGAGCCAACCCCGCACGGGCCCTCTGTTTTCTAGCTTTGTGACCGAAGCCGAGGAGCCTGCCCAGTGAAGTCTGAAAGACATTTAGCATCTTGGAATATATGCAGAAATTAAATAGAACATGAATGGAGGGGGGTCATTGGGAAGAGAACAGAAAGGGGAAGGTAAGTATCTTTTTGCCTTCCACCTTTAAAAAGGGCAAGGATGGGGCATCCTGGGTGGCTGAGAGTTTTAGCGCTGCCTTCGGCCCAGGGCGTGATCCTGGGGACCCGGGATCGAGTCCCACGTCAGGCTCCCTGCATGGAGCCTGCTTCGCCCTCTGCCTGTGTCTCTGCCTCTCTCTCTCTTTGTCTCTCATGAATAAATAAAATCTTTAAAAATATAAATAAATAAAAAGGGCAAGGAGACCCTTCTAAATGGTTTTGTAGTCAAACCCAGAAATTTGACTGATGGAGCTAGTTGTGAGTTTCCTGCCCCCCAGCTCTGCTCGGCTTACTGTTTAATCTTCAAAGTTCCAATGGGAAAGGCCTTTCAGTTCTGTGTCGGTGGTTAATAATGTTTCTAGAGCGTCCGTAATGGGTCTCATACTTGGTGTACACTGTCCATTTATTCATGGGTTCTTCATCTGGCTTGTGCTGTGTGCCAGTTACGTTTTGCTAACCCTGGTGGATGGATGGAGACATCAGTGAATAAGATAGATATAGCCCTTCCTCCATGAAGGTACAGCTTATTCTGTTTCCTCCTCAGAACCCCATTTAATGGATGAGAACACTGAGGCTCAGTAAGCTTCAGCTGCCTAGTAGGTGCTAGGAACCTGTCGGAATTCTTGTTGGTCTCCAAAGTCCTGTTCTTTCTGTTAAACCACTGGAGGTAAACACAAGACATGGGAAATGTGATGTCTGAGATCAAGACACAGCGTCCCCACCATCTAATGCCTTCTCCCTGTGTTAGTATGGATTCAGCGATAAGTGACAGAAAGCCCACCATTCCAATGACTCCCCTGGACCGGTGTCTGTCTCTCCTGTAGGTGTCCGTGCTGTAGGAAACCTAGGCCCTTTGATCTTGCTGCTCTGTTGTGCGTGGCCTGCGATCCCAAGTCCGTCACACGCATCAACACGGCTGTGCCAGCGATACCTGTTGTGTCCAAATTCTAGCCAGAGGAAGGAGAACAGTTCAGGAGAAGACATGTCCCCTGCATTTCAGGAGCCATCTGCAAGTTAAGCTAACTTCTGAGCCAGGTCTCCATAGTCCAAACGAGCTCCAGGGGAAGGTGGAAATTGCCTCGCTGGCATGAGGGGGTTCTGTGAGTGCTGACAGGGAAGGCTGTGCTTTCAGCGGGGTGGGGACAGGGTGGGGACGGGGTGGGGTGTGAGCCATCTCCCTTGCCCCCCCCCCCCGCCCGTGCTCATGGAGGCTCACACAGAGCAGGGAGAGGCTGTGAGGAGAGGGCAGAGAGTAGGTTAATTGGGCGGGAGACAGAGTCTTGCACCAAAAGTCACGTGTTGAAGTCAGGATGGCTTCACGTGAGCTATTGGCTCCTTTCATGCCTGGAGTCCAAGGCTTCACAGCTCCCTGTCTTCCCTTCTGTTCTCTGCATTGGCATCACTGACCAATAATCGGAGAGTCCCCAGGGTGGGTTTGGAGAAGGGTCCAGGGTGGGTTTCCATGTGCCCCTGACCTTTGGCTAAGCTCTCTTTCTGTCTTGACTGGGCTCATTTCTTGCCATGTGGGTTGGGTTTGTTTCTTTCTTTCTTTCTTTTAAATATTTTGTTTATTTATTCATGAGAGAAACACCGGCAGAGAGAGAAGCAAGGCTTCCTGTGGGGAGCCGGATGCGGGACTCGATCTCAGGACCCCGGGATCATAGCTTGAGCCAAAGGTCGATGCTCAACTGCTGAGCCACCCAGGTGCCCCGTGAGTTGGGTTTCTTGAAGCCTCAGGCAGAGCATATGGAAATGGGCAGGTGTTCTTTACTACCTTTAGGCCTGTGAATGCAAACTGCAAACTTGCAAACTGGCTGGAGTGGCCTGGGAGTGGGGTCGGGTGTAGTGGGACAAGCCAGGCTGTCTTGGGTACAAGACACCTTGGCTTCAGGGTGTCTGGTCACATCAGCTAATTTTTTTTTTTTTTTTTTTTTTTTGGTAATGGAGAAGCGCTAGGTCCAGAGAAACAAGTCCTCAAATGGGTGCCCAGTGGTTAAGAGCCAGGGCTGTGGAGTCGCAGGGACCCGGGCTTGAGTCCATGCTCCGCCAGTTACTGGTGACCTTGGTGAAACTGCTTAACCCCAGTGAGTCCCAGTTTCTTCACGTAGAAATAGGAAAGATAACAGTTCACACTTCACAGGGCAGTTTGAGAATGAAAAGAGATCGTGCATGAGCAGTGCCAAGCGCAAGCTCCTAGGACATCGTGTGCTTGAAAACGGTGGTCACATCCATTATTATTTTAGTGTCGAGCCCAATTCCTGGAACACAGTAAACAATAAATGGTAGCTATGATCATTGCAAGCTCCTGGCTTTTCTGCGCCCTGCATTTATGGCCCCAGCCGCCAGTGAGCGTGGCCACTTTATAGGGAGTCCTGAGAGCCAGCACCTCTTGCCAAGTCCTCTTGGAGAAGGAAGTACGCGTGGCCCCCCCTTCTCCCCTTCCCTCCCTGCCCCCATCCTTCCTCATTTAGTTGATTAAAAACAGCAGGGTTTCTTCTCCCCCTTTCTTGGTGGTTCTCCTCCTCTCTGCCTTCCTTCGGAACCCTCTCCTAATTCATCCTCACCCATCAGTGACAGGGACCCTGATTGCATGTTTAAAAATGAGGAACTTGAAAGCAATGAGTTGGACAAATTAACTGCTTAGCCTGACGAAGGCAGGGCAGCTGCCTCTTGCTCAGAGCTGTGACACTAGCTTAATGTGTCTGGTCTTTTTTTGTTTTGTTTTGACTTTTTCTTTTCTTTTTTCTTTCTCTTTTCTTTTCTTTTCTTTCTTTTCTTTTCTCTTCTTTTCTTTTCTTTTCCTTTTCTTTTCTTTCTTTTCTTTCTTTTCTTTCTTTCTCTTCTTTTCTTTCTCCTTAAGGAGGCTCCATGCCCAGTATGGAGCCCAACCTGGGGCATGAACCTGAGATTGAGACCAAGAGTCAGACCCTTAACTGACTGAGCCACCCCAAGCACCCTGGACCTGCAGTCCTTGAAGGGTGGTCAGCTTAAATACCTCCTCTTCCAGTAAGTCTTCCCTGGCCTCTTATAAAAGGTCATCCAGCCCTGATTCCCAGCTGGAAGGCACCCTTCTCTGCTCCTCCAGCTGGAGGTCACATTCTCTGCTCTTCCTGCCAGTGGTCACCTTCTCCTGATCCTCTAGTTAGAGGAGCACCTTCTGCAACCCTCTTCCCAGAAGTCGCTTTTCTCTGCTCCACCCTTCCCTTCTGTGAATCCCAGTGGAAGTTAGACCGCTCCCATAGAGTCCAGACTCATTGGGATGATATCCAAACCTTCAATTTACCTTCCTTTCCCTTGCAGGCTCTCACCAACACCCGCTCTTCTTATCCTCCCTGTGACACTGCTATTTGTTCCCTACTCTGGAAGGGATTCACCATCCCTTTGTTCTCAAAGTGACTCGTCCCCCACCTGGCTCAGTCACTCTGTTTTTCTGGCTCGGTCAGCCCCCGGGGCTGGTGATGAATGGCTGGAGAAGGGTCCCAGCCTCCAGTCCTGAATCAGCCTGAGCCCAGCTGAGTGACCTTGCAGCTCTCTTCTGTGCCCATTTCACGGGGATGAAACAGGAGGCCACTTAGCAGTCACTGCCATGCGCAGGGATGGTGAGGGATTAATTAGCAGTCATCAGCAAAGTGCTTTTCCACAGTGTAGGGAGGACCTAGGAAACACCAATGAACTCAGCAATTACAGTAATGTGAGTGATGGGAAACAGCAGTGGCCACTCAGCCTGAGTAAGGTCGTGCCAGGGACAGGTCAAGGTAAGAGACATGGTTCTGGAAGTTGACTGCTGTCCAGCTCCATGGCTCCGAGCAGTCCCAAATGTTCCCAGATCTGGCTTTCCTCCCCTTCCTCTTCCTGCTACTCTATTTTTCTGGCATTGGAGATTCTGTGCACCCTATACTGCCCCCCCCCATCAACCCCATTTTGTCATGTTTTCAAGTTCATGTGTGACCTTTGAGACATAGGACCTTGGAACTAGCCAAGCCCTTTGATTCTGCAGATGTGGAAACCCACCCTCAGGTTGGGAAGGGGATCCTTCAAGGCTGCGTAACAATCACGAAGACTGGCCACACCCTAATCCTGATTTCAGGGTCAGCTATCTTTCATGCCACTGGGCATCTTCTCTCTGTTCAAACTGCGCTCCTCCCTTCACCTGAGCCTTTGGGCCTTGGTTTTGGGCCAAACCACTCCTGAGCGTTGACTCTGTGTCAGGCTCTGGGCTCAGCCTGAACCGAATGGGGCTGAAACTGTGCTCTCAGAGGGTGCTTGGTCCCTAACTAGGTGGGCAGTAAATGGTTATTTATTCATCCCGGGATCCTCAGCTCCTAGCATAGTGCCTAGAACATGGTAGCTCAACAAATACTTATTATTGGACAAGCATGAGTGAGCTCTTAGCATCCCCCCGCCCCCAGGGACTTCTGCATCAGTTTGTAGCCTCTAGTTCGCAGTATACCTACTGCCAGGTGTAAGGATAGTGTCACAACACCAATAGTGTCACACGACCTGTGTTCCTGGCTCACAGATTGCAGCAGCCGCTCATTTCCTGCCTGATACATACATACTTCGTTGCTTGGCACGCTCGGTCTTTAGGATGTGGGCTCCACTTGCTTCTTCAGCCCGGCTGCTCAAGACCACCTTCGTGAACGTAGACTCTAGCTATACTGACCTTCGTTTTCCAGCTACCTTTTGCTAATATGGGGACTATTGCTTATGTGTTCTCACTGCCTGTTAGGCATGCCCTCCACTAGGTCTCAAATGGTCCGTCCAATCCTCTGCATCTAAATCCACTGATTCCTATCCGTTGGTAAAATATTCACCTGTCAGACTCCCTCTTAAGTGCCATCTTGTCTTTGAGGACCTTATCATCACTTCCTCAGAGACTTCACAGCCTGTCTCTGGCTCACCCCAGTTTCTTTCTTTCTTTCTTTCTTTCTTTCTTTCTTTCTTTCTTTCTTTCTTTCTTTCTTTCTTTCTTTCTTTCTTTCTCTTTCTTTCTTTCTTTCTTTCTTTCTTTTTCTTCTTTCTTTCTTTCTTTCTTTCTTTCTTTCTTTCTTTCTTTCTTCTTTCTTTCTTTCTTTCTTTCTTTCTTTCTTTCTTTCTTTCTTTCTTCTTTCTTTCTTCTTTCTCTTTCCTTTCTTTCTTTCTTTCTTTCTTTCTTTCTTTCTTTCTTTCTTTCTTCTTTCTTCTTTCTTTCTCTTTCCTCTTTCTTTCTTTCCTAAAGATTGATTGATTGATTGATTGATGTGTTTGAGAGAGAGAGAGAGAGAGAGAGAGAAAGGATATGAGTGGTGGAGAGGTAGATGGAGAAGGCCAGAGGTAGAGAATCCTCAAGCAGACTCCCCGCTGAGCCTAGAGACCGATGCCCGACTCCATCCCAGGACCCCGAGATCATGACCTGAGCCAAAATCAGGAGCTGGATGCCCAACCAACTGAGCCATCCAGGAGCCCCTGCTCACCCCAGTTTCTTGAAGATACTCTCTCTTGGCTCTTCCAGCAGTTTATCCCTCCTTTCAATTCGTAGGTCTGCTTCCTTACATATAAGATTCTTATATTGAGACAATACATGGTTCGGTCCCTACTACATGAAGCCTTTTGTCTCCCCTTCCTCCTTCCCCCACAGCCACCACTGGAAAGTGATCTCTTTCTTTTCTGCTGCAGAATTTTCTTTGTGCAGTTTGGTATCTCTGCACGCACTCACTGGTATTTACACACCTGTTTTACTCCTGTGATCTGTGATCGGCCTCCAGTTTTTAGTATTGTGGAGGACGGGAGGGTGACGAGCAAAAGCTTCTTGGAGTCCTGGCTCAACCACGAGCTTGCTTGGCGACCTTGGGCAAGGCTCTCTTCATCTCTGAGCATCCATTAAGTTTCCATGTCCGTAAACGAGGCATTGGGTTAAAATTAGCCATCTCAAACTGGCTGCCCCCAGGCCACATCTGTCTCACAGATACCCTTTTGCTTGGCTCGCAAAATATTTTGTGGGTTTTTGTTGTTGTTTTTTTGTTTTTAAAGCGAATAAGTTTCCAAAAGGAAGAAAGTAAATGAGAGATTTCATACAACAGCTGGATTTCCAGCTTCTCTGGAAGAACGAGAAGAGCCGCCCAACCCGGGCATCCTGCCTGGCCGTGCGCCCACGTCCTCTGTCCCCTTCTAAATAAAAGAGTGACCCATCACTCTGTCATGGTCACTCCCTAAGGCTGGGTGTCAGTTGTCATTTGTCATCATGCACGTGCTGCTGAGTTTCTTCCACTGATTCTGCTTCACTCATTTGCCTGCCTGTCTGGGGCCCCGAGGCACTGCTGTTGGGATTTCTGATCATGGTTAAGGGCCGCTTCAGCTCTGAATCGTGCAACCCACCCTCTTGTTCCACTCCACTCCCCTCACTCCCCTCCCGGCCTCTCCGTCTCTACAGATCCCCACATCCCGCCAGATCATTTGTCAGTAAAGGGATTGGTGGGAAAGTGGTATTATCTTGACGGTGGTACATTTCCCCCTTCCTGTAATCCCAGCATGTCCATCCTAATTACCTCCTTATCGGTCTCCGTGAGGACATACAGCAGGTAATTAGTAGGGGAATGGATGAGACACTCTTCGTCATTAAGGAGTCCATTGGGAAAGTGAGAAGGGAAGAGGAGACTCTGAATCCGGGAAGGAGACAGGGGTTCGGGTCCACGTGCGCAGCTCCTGGGTCATGTGGCCAGTCTGGGTCTGCCCAGCGTTGACTCAGGACTGCTGTCAAGAACATCAGAGGGGCGCCTGGGGAGCCCGTGGCGACAGAGGCAGCGGCGGGAGGGCTGCGCTCCCCATGCCTGGTCGTGGGGCTGGAGGTGAGAGGCGAGCCCCCGTGCTCTGGCACAGGCCTCATCATGTGCCTAATCCACGGCGCCCCGGTCCGTCGGGAGGCCAGGCCAGACTCCGTGCTGGACCTGCAGGAGTCTGGCCTGTCATCAGCCTCTCCCCGAGGGATCAGAGCCAAGAATCTACACTTCAGATGGCGTCGTTTGTCTGCCTGTTTTATTATTAAATAAGTTACATGAATGATGCCACGGTCTCTCGCCAACCAGCTGCTCTGGCAACATCTGACTCCTGTCCCTTTGTGTTTAATGCTCCTGAAGCACAACACACAGTGTCCTAGGCCGGCTGTGGCTCGGGGTGCCCACCCTTGCCGCTCCAGCTGTGGGGTCATCCAGGTAAGCCCTACCTCCTGTAGGGCTCAGCACTGCCCCCCTCCCCCTCCCAAGTGCCTTTGCATCCCATCCCTCCCATTTGGAGGTGGGAAAGACAGAAGCCAGCCTACCTCTCTTGTCTCTTTTCAAGCTTACTCTCCGCAGAGGCTCCCCATGGGTATCAGGGCAAATTCCTCAGCCTAAGCACGGCCTGCAAGTCCTGGTGTGGTTCATGCCCGGCCTCATCACTGACTATGGCCTCTCCCTGCTTCCTCAAATCTGTGTACCAACCGTGCTGAATTTTTTTCTAAGTTTTTTGAGGGATCCATATTCACTGTTTGCTTCTGGATATTCATATCTCCTCCCACTCTGGTTGGATGGAGTGCTTTTGTTCTTCTTCTTCCCCTTGGTAACTTACTCATCCTATAACTCTTAATGTAGGTTGTCTTCCAGTGAGTCTGCGAGACCATAGCTGGGTTGGGTCTCCTCCCACTGCAGGGTTGGGTTGGGTCTTGACTCCCACTGCCATGCCCACCCCATCACATGCTTCTCACGTGGCGTTGGGTCGCATACAGGCTGCTCAGCACATGTTTCTCCCCAGTTACGATGGCACATGGCCATATCTGTCTTGTTTCTCATTTGTCCCCTGAGTCTACACAGTACCCAGCTGATAGTTAGGCGGTTAGTAAATGTTTGTTGGTTGATTGCAAGAATCAGGTGAAATATAGGTAGACTCAACTCAGTTTTCTTCTGAGTCTTTGTGTCCTCACCTACAGAGTGTATGTCAAAATGCCTACCTGCCTACCTGCCTACAATAAGGATGAAAAGCAAAACACAGGAAGAATGAAAAAACAATTAAAATGCCTGCTATGTTCTTCCATATAATACGAGGGAAATACTTCACATGAGGATAAGAATCAATCCTGGACATATTACACAATGAAGGCATGTTGACCTGTAGTATTGAAGGTTTCTTTGTGGTCGTGGATCAGATGGTGGTGGGGATGGTCAGCTAGAGGGAACGTCTTCACTGATTGCAAAACATCAGCTTACATTTGAGAATGTGGCTTTAGGAGTCTGAAGTGGGGCAGACAGATCGGGCCCAGATCAGTTTAATCAGCCAGTTTTTGGTTTTGTAAAAGAAATTGTTTTTTTCAAGCTCTGTGTGTGTGTGTGTGTGTGTGTATGCACGTGCATGCATAAAAATGACTGAAACTCTATGTCTGGACGAGACCTGTTTAGGGAATGGATAAATTTCAGCCCTCAGGACTGTCAATCTAACATCATGGCTGAAACTAGATAAAAATAATAATAATAATCTGTAGAGAGGAGGAATTGGAATGCCTTAGTACTTTTTTTTAACCTTTATTAAATTCTGGACTTGACTCCAGGAGAGGGGGGAGAAATCATTGTTTTTGTTCCAGCCCCCGAAGGTCCCCATTACTGGATAGGTTGGAGGAGTGTAATAACACCGCAAGAGACGGGAGAGTGTGTTGAAAATGCCCATAGTCCTCTGCTTAGGTCTGTGCCACTGTGCAGGGAAGCTCGGCTGCCTCGCCAGAGCACCCCCCCTCCCCGCCCGTGCCTTTGCTGGGGGTTGGGGCACACACATCATCACCACCCATGCTCACCTGCCTGCCTCTCTGCTGCCCAGAGTCAACAGGGTCAGGGGCCCTGGGAAGAGGGACTAGCGGGTGCCTTTGGGTGGACCAAGGTCCAAAGGCAGAGGCTGCTTTAGGAAGCGGGGCAGGGTAGCTCACAAGTGGAAAGATAGAAGGTTGGACCTGCAGAGTGGGAGCCACACAGACTTCAGTCCACATGCTCGCTTGCTCCACTTGCTGCCTGTATTGCCCTGGATGAGTTACTTCTGCTCTCTGGGAGTCAGTTACACTCTAGAAGCATGTGGTAATAATTGCCTAGGACGCAACCTAGACATTGAGGGGAGGATGTGCTTATAGGCTGCATGGTGGACCTGGCCTACAGGAGGGAATCATTAAGTGTTAGTCTTCTGTTCATGCATTTATTCATTCAGTCCTTGGCCATGGTGTTAGGAACTGGAATTTAAGCATGAATAGGATGGGGACCCTGTCCTCACAGAATGCAAGGTTTAGTTCAGGGGTGGCAAGAAATAACCACACGTAGCAGACCAGAGCATGACTTGCTTTCTTAAATGGCAAGTGTCTCTGACCGTGCCCCCCCGCTCCATTTAGGAGGCCCTGGAGGGTTTCACAAATGAAGTGACCTCTGAGTTGAGGAGCAGTAGATGTTTGCTAGGTGTTGAGGTGGGATTGGGGTGGGGGGAGAGAAGATTCCAGGAAGAGGAATGTGCAGTGTTAGTGGCGAGAGACACCATGGTCTGTTCAAGAACCTGGGATCGATGAGTACGACCTTACCAGATGAGCAGATTTTTGTTATTTTCACTCTAGAGCATTGCTTCTCAGTAGGAAACCATTTTGCCCCCTAGAATACATTTGGCCATGTTTGAAACCATTTTTAATTGTCCCAGTTGGTGGATGGGGAGGTGCTGCTGGCATCTGGTGGGTGGAATGCTCTCCGGGAACCTACAATCCACGAGAGAAAAATCCCCACAACAATGAATGTTAATAGTCTTGACGTTGTGACACCTGACTCTGGAACCTCAGAACCTGGCCTGCCAGAGAAGGTGGTTGTCTGTTGGGCTTGATTTTGGTCACAGACTCATTCCCTAATGTTGTCACCGTGCTGACCACTCCCATCTTAGAACAGAATGTTCAGGGCAATGCATGAAATGCAGATGGGGTCTAGGACTTGGTTCCATCCATCTCAGTCAGTCACTCAGCAGCCATTTATACCTTAGCCTCATTGGGTCATCAGATCATCCAGGTGTTTAGCAAGGAAGTGCAAGAATGAGACCTGTAGCCTTGGATGGAGACCTGGGGAGTTCTGGAACGGGTTGCATAGAGGGCGAGGAAAGCCAGACAGGGCTCCGTGATCTGAACTGATTCTGGTAGCCGGAGAGGCAGAAGTGGTTTTCCCAGAGGCACAAATATTTGGTGCAGGACCTGCTCTTGACCTCGTACTGACCTAGGCACGTCACTGTATCATTTTCCACAGGCCTCGTCATTGCCTCCATTCACACTACAAATATTCACTGCCAGGCACTGTGCGAAGTGCTGGACCTCATGGTTTGACTACTTCCATCCCATTTCACAGGTGAGGAAACTGAAGCCTAGAGCAGGGATGTCTCTGCCGGAAGCCACAGAACCTGGACTAACAACCAGGGCTCCTATGACCATCACAGCTCCTTCCCTTGGGTTGAAGGGGCCGTGTTCCTCCCACCAGCTGGTTTGGGTCTGTGCTGGAGGGCATCCAGTGCAAGAGGCTGCCAGGATGCAGTGTGTGCCCCTGCCTGGCGGAGCGGTGGAGGAGATGTGCATTTTTATGCATCTCGAATGTGCATGAGCAAACAAGGAGCTGGAACTGCGGGCTGCGCATCAGCCCAGGCCGCCTCTGCATGCTTCCCATTTTAATTTCTAAAGGCTCTCTTTATTCTAGCTGTCGTGTGTGTCCCAGGCAAGCATGCAAAGAAGAGGTGGTCTGCCCCTCTTCAGACTGGCCATGCTGAGGGACGAGTTGTAGGCAGGTGGCAGTCTGGGGGAGCTTGGGGTTGCAGAGGGACCGCCTGACTCCTTGTTAGGCGGTAGTAGGTAAGGAAGCAAAGAGCTGTGGCAGCGGCGATTGGTGCATTGACAGGGCTGTCTAGGGTCTGGGAACGCAGCGGAGTTTCTGCCCTTTGGGGTACCTTGCACAGACGGAAGCACAGCGTGCTGGTCCTGGTCGTGAAGAAGGGGCACAGTGACAATACACAGTTAGGCCTTCAGGGTGAGTAAGGTCCAGAGCGACCACTGGACCTGTGACTAGCTCTGTGACTTTGTACAAGTTACTTAACCTCTCTGAGCCTGCTTCCTAATTGGAAGGGAGGAAATATAGGATCCTCTGTGGGAAAAGCCTGGCATGTGGCAAGACCTTTCATCTTCTCTTCTGAGATGCTTGCAGAAATTTCACTGGATGATTCTCATAAAATCATCCCAGGTAGAAGCTGATTAAAATGCAGATGCCTCGGCCTCAGCCAGATGCCTATTTGAGCCCAGTGAATGCAGGCCCTGGGAATATACATTTCCAGGAGCATCCCAGTGGTCTTTCTTGCTTCAGTTTCCCCAGCAGAGAAACGGGGGAAACAACGTTTGATGAGCTCTTAAACCAGTGTGTCTCTTTAGTGCCACGAAGGCAAGCTCCCTGGATTGTTTGGCTCTCCTTGCTGCCCTGTCAAGTCCAGGTTTCCACTGTGTCCATTTTGTGGATGACAAGGACCAAAGGGCAACTCCTACACTTGAGTGGGCTTCAGTGCATCAGTTCCCACATTATTAACTTGAACCTGCAGAGGGCTGAGACATCAGGGCAGCCTGTGTCTCCCACTCGGTGTCTTGTGGGTCCTGGTGATTCGTGTCTCCATGATCACAGCTCTTGACCTCAGTTTACTGACGTGCAAAGCAGAGGCCACTGCCAGGGAGTGAACTCGGCCTCCTCGTTTACCCGTGGGGTAGATTGGGATGCATTGGTTATTCCCATCTTCCGGGGCAGTGATGTAACTCGTCTGAGGTTGTACGGTTATAAAGTGGTCAAATCCAGGTTTTATTTTATTTTTCCTGCTGCACAACTGCCTTGTGGGGCTGCCCAGAGAAGGCACAGGACTGAAATGTGGGTGATTTCTCAGTGAGTCTTAGACTGGCCCGTGGCAGGTGCAACTATAGATCTACACGAAACAACCCGTTGTAGGGCCTCACTCCATATTTAATAAAAAAAAGCACATCCAGAGAAAAGCACGGCCCCTAATGATTACTTCGATCTTATCAGAATAAATGGTTCTCTTAGAGCAACAAGCTCACCCCTTTGGAAAAGAAGGATTTTTTTCCCCAGGAGACTTTGGAAGGAGCAATTCTCTAAGTGGTGCCCTGTATAAAACAAATGTGCCTTAATTTGCCTCCCACCGTGACTAGCTGAGTCCCCTCCACCCAGAGGAGCAGCAGAACCAGTGCCAGGCTCGCTCCTTCCAGAATACTTGATTTTTTACAAAGTGCTTTATAACAATAAGGCCGCAGAACCTCTGCAACCCCAGGCCTCCCACTGAGCTGCACCATGTGGGAGAAGCAGCAACTAATGGTGGAAACACAGGGCTTAGGTGACCCGCCAGCATTGGCACCTGCCAGGGGTGACCGTGGGTGTGCCTCTTCCCCACTGGGGTCCTCGGTGTCCCATCACGAGATGAGGGCCTGGAGTATGCTCATCCTAAAGCCCCTCCAGTGTTATGTGTGGTGGCGAGGCTGGCTCATGTGTACCTGGAGGCTGCTGGGGAGAGCCCCAGGCTGGGCAAACAGGAAAGGGGTGACACATTCTAGAGAGGGCATGGCACAGCCCGATTGGCCCTGGCGTTGGAGTCCCGGCTTCCCTTGTCCCAGAGCCTCTTCAGTGTCCAGTGTTCCTCCCCAGGGCTGTTTTCTTCTAACCGGGAAGGAGAAAAGGCCAAGGTTGCATGAGCCTCGAGAGGGGACCTGGAAGCATGCAGTGAACCTGAACTACAAGACTGTGCAGCCTTGGTCCAAATACACCAGAATAATAACCACTAATATCTGCACAATGTACATTTTCCCACCAGGCCAGGTTGTGTGTTGCACATAAGAACATACCCAGTCCTCCCCAAATCTCAGAGATAGAGGCCTTCTTGGCACCCCCATTTCCAGAGGGGAACACTGAGGCAACAGGCATGTGCTGGGAAGTGCACAAATCAGTGAGTTGCAGCAGTGGGATCTGCCCCTGTCGGGCTCTCCCCCAGACCACACCCCATGTCCGTGCCGCTTTGCCTCACTGGTGGCTACAGTTCTGTGCTGCCTGCGTCTCACCCTGGCCCCAACAGGAGCCCCAAGGAAAGGAGGGGGCTATTCCCAGTTCCCTTGGATCTGGCACCTTGCCGGGTCCCCGGCATCCCTGCCCAGGGGTTAGACTGCCCTCTGTACCCCCGTCCTGCTGGTTCTCTGGGCTGGGTCCCAGTTGCTTCCTGGGGTGGAAAGATAGGGACCGGCACTCGGCCTGCCCGGCGTGCCCGGTTCCTGCCTGAGCTGGCGCCGATGAGAGCTGCCTTTGCGTCCAGGACTTGGCCCTCTGGGGTATCCCCACTTTCCTTCTCCCACGGCTGAGGGTCAGTCTCCGCTGCAGTATTAAAGGCTGGCCGCGGAGGAAGTGCGGCCTCTCCCCAGAGGACCCGCAGCCTACAGGGCCGCGTGCGGTGCCTTAAAGAAGAGACCTGGGCTTGACGGTCCTGATAGCGGGCGGTTACCAAAAGAGCTGGGCATCAGGAGATGCAAGTTAAAGTCTCATTATTAACTCAGTGGGATCCTGGATGGGGAGACTTAGCCGTCCTGAAGCCTTGGTTGGCCCACCTGTAAAATGGGATCAAGAGCTTCTGCTTCTTAATTTATTCATTTAGCAAATCTGCGTTGAGTGCCTATTACTTTCTGGTGTTGTTTTAGGCTCTGCTGACTGCAGTGAAGGACGATGGAGTAGGAGCAGCCTGAGTTCCCTTTCAGTCCTGGCTTTTGATGGGTCTATGGCAGCCAAGGAGCTCGGGGTATGGGGTGGGGCGTATATGGAGCAGAGACACGGGGCTGCTTCCTGAGGCTTCGAAATGCCCTCTAAGAGTGCAAAGCTTTTTGACAACAGAAAAGGTCCCACAGTTGTCTGCTTTCAGTGTCCTGAAGAAGGTGGGATTCTGTGTGTGTGTGTGTGTGTGTGTGTGTGTGTGTATGTGTGTGTGAGTGTGTGTGTGTATGTGTGTGGGGGGGGAGGGAGAGAGGGAGATGGAGAGAGAGAGAGAGATGGAACAAGAGGAAGAGGGGAAGGGAGAGAGACAGAGAGAGAGAGGGAGAGAGAGGGAGAGGGAGAGAAGTCACAGAGGAGGAACAATGCAGGAAAAGGAGAAGTTAACACGGGGGAAAGATAAGAAGACAAGAGAATAAACAGACCCGAAGCGCTCCCCACTTATGCTTCCGAGGCCCAGGTATCCCCACAGAGCTACCCTCCTGATGTCCATTCAGCACCTTCGTCTTCCATGGCCTCCGGGACGTGCAGGGACATGCATGTCAGGGGTAAGATCCTGAGCAGGGGGCATCTTAGCAAGGGGAGCATCATCCCTTATCACTCTTGGGTGGGGTTCCAGGCTCTTCCCGGCCGCTTAGAGTACCACGGCCCAGAAATCAGGGTCCATGAACCGTAGCAGCACTTCTCCTCCCTTGGGCCTGCAAGAGGCTCTTGTTTTTTTATTTATTTTTTGTTTGTTTGTTTCTTCTTGGATTTTATTTATTCATTTGAGAGAGAGAGAGAGCATGAGTTGGGGGAGGGGGAGGAAGTAGGAGAGGGAGAAGCAGAGTCCCCGCTGAGCAGGGAGCCCAACATGGGGCTCTATCCCAGGACCTGGGGTCATGACTGAGCCCAAGGCAGATACTTAACTGAGGGGGCCACCCAGGCGTCCCTCAAGGGGCTCTTGTGAGGGAGAAGGTTAAGGTACTGCCATGTAGAGTGAGCCCCCCATACATTCTCCTTCTTGTCTCTCTCTGTGAATTTGCAAGTTAGGTGATTTTTAATTAATTACCTGGTGTCTGGATGAGACCCCCAAGCACAGAGGGAGGAACTGGCTTACCTGGAGGGCCCCTAGAAACCTGTGCTGGAGGAGACCTGCCTCCCAGTGCTGCCCACTTCCCAAGGCCACAGCCAGGGAAGCCGTGCTGGCGGAGTGGTGCATCGCTGGGCTGCAGAGCCGGAGGGTAGAGACTTGGAGTCTGAGCTACGTAGTTAGCCACCCATTATCAAATCTTGGAGGCACTTCACTTTTTTTCAGCTGCACGGAGGGCTTGTCATGAGTATCTCCCTCCTAGCATTGGGAAGGTGACATGAGGTATTTCATTTAGATCGCTTGGAAGACCGGGGCACACGGCAAGGACTCTGTAGACGTGACCTATGTGATCACCATCGCCCCCGATTTTGTGTGGAGTCAGGGCAGCTTCTACCTGCATGCGTGGAGGTTTATTCTCTGAAGCTCTTCTATGTCCAAATACCTTGTATTGGATTTTTTTTTTCAATTTCTATCGATGAGTGGGAGTTTCTTTTTTCTTTTTTAAATTTTATTTTATTTATTTATGATAGGCACACAGTGAGAGAGAGAGAGAGGCAGAGACATAGGCAGAGGGAGAAGCAGGCTCCATGCACCGGGAGCCCGACGTGGGATTCGATCCCGGGTCTCCAGGATCTCGCCCTGGGCCGAAGGCGGGCGCCAAACCGCTGCGCCACCCAGGGATCCCTGAGTGGGAGTTTCAAATTAAGAAGGCTTCCAGGCAGAGATGAATCTCCAAGGGTCAGAACTGGGGAGAGCTGACCCCCTCTCTTCTGGGCCAGATGTAGGGAGCTGAAAGGGCACATGATGAAGAGTGCTGTGCACGGATTCAAAGAAACAATTGTGCAGAGTTTTGAAGAAAGACACAAGAGAACAGATGTTTACTGAGAACTGCCGGTGCACCAGGTTCAACACGAAGGACAGCAGGCCTGGCTACGGAGGTGGCGTGATCCGTGGGTATAGGCAGGGAGTCTGAGCCTCGGACGGGCTGAGGGGTTGGCCTGAGTTCATGGGTGTGGCGAGGAGTCCGGCAGAGATCAGAATCCAGGCTGGCTCTAGAGCCACGGGCCTGCCGCGTACCCATGGGTGGGCCCTTGGGTGGGCCCCGGGGGAGGATCTGGCAAGGCAGCGTGCCCCGGAGATACTGTCCCGGGGTGGGTGTTCCAGAGAAACCTGGGAGACAGGCGTGGTCTCGGTGCCGAGGATTCCACAGGTCTTCTCAAGCATTGCTGTGCTTATTCCTGGAAATACAGAAAACGGGACAAAACTATCGCGTATAATATTTTGAAGTTCATAGGACATTCTAAAATGCCTTAGGTCACTTAGGCGAAGGGGTTGTTCCTGTTCTTGCAAAGCTAGACGCTCCAAATTCAGGGGATTTTGATGGAAAACACCAGGGTAGATTGGAGCAAGCTATTTGGCCTTAGTGCCATGGATGTGTTTCGAAGGGGCTGGAAATTCTTCTGTCATGAACCTGCTGCCGTATCTCAGTTGAATATGGTTCTTGGTTCTTTCTATTGAGAAGCGCTTCCCAAGAGGGTTTTGTTGTTGTTGTTGTTGTTGTTGTTGTTGTTGTTGTTGTTTTCCTGATGACCTCAGGGAAGAATCTTGGTGAAATGAGCAAGAGTAAGAGTAAGAATAAGAGCCCACCAGCTATAGGATGTCCAACGGTAGAGCACACCTGGGGTAGGTTTTGGTGAGCAGTAGGGAAAAGATTGGAGAGTTTGTCATTAGATCACCCTCTTCAGGTGAGAGGTGAGTAGGGGATGCATGGAGAAAACCCAGGCAGTGAAGTAGGGCCCCTGGGCCTTAGCTTAAAGTCTGTAAAGGTGGAGCTCTATTCAGATCTTGGTAGAAGAGATCCGGGCTGAGTTTCGGGAAATGGAGGTGACCCCTCAGGTTTGGCCACTGAGCTCCGTTCTCTGAACCTTGCGTCTTCACCAACCGCAGACCTGGGTCCTCCTGGGATGCTGGATGTTCAGAATGAATCAGTCCTCCATCTATATGTCGCTTCACTTGAACATCCGGGTGGGGGTGGGCACACCAACTCTGTGTGCGTCTACCTGTGAGTGAAACAGACACTTCTTGGCAATGTTTTATGAAAACAATAAAATCCAAAGCCCCGGTAACTACGGAATCTCTATCCTTTTCAGCGAGGTGTCCTTGGGGATTCAAGCCTTGAGGCACCGTCTAGCAGTGCATTAGAAATCTGCTAAAAGCCTCCACCTGTTAGTTAGGGAAGTGATACATAGTGCTTCTGTTTTGCCGCCGAAAAGGAGGGTATTTGAGGGACGCGGGAGCGTGAAGGAGAGCTTAGGAAGCAGGGGCATGGCGTCAAAGCACAAAGGAAAAGGAGATGCAGGGAAAATGTGGAAGGTTGAGACCAGGTCTCATTGGATCTGGTTTTTGAGACTCTCTGTACTCGTTCCAGACCGCCTTGCCACACTGAGGCCTTCTTCCTCCGTGCAGATCCGGGCAGTAACCCGAGCCACCTGTTCACAGGTGGACCACGTGTCTGGCATGGCAGTCCTTCCGGAGCGTCTGACACCTGTTGGAACTCAGTGTTCCAGAGGCTCATGCCTTGGGGAAGTTTGCTGGCTTTACAGGATCGCCCAGACGGCGGCCCCAGCCTGGTGAGCCAGTGGCACCTAAACAACGTGCCTATCTTCATTGTGGTGTCTTGCACTTTTACGCTCAGAAAGCTTTTCCCCACCTTCCCCTTTATCCGTCCAGTCTTCATGACCATCCTCAGACGTCACGTTTCGAGGGAATGTCCCGTGCTGGCCCCCGAAGGCAGCGTTGATCATTGCCTCCCCTGTGCGACCTCCGTGTCATGTGCGTGCGTCCAGGGCCGTCCTTCTCACGCTGTATCCTGGTGCATCTGATGAGCTGAATATCCTCCCCACCAACCCGGGGCCTCAGGGAGGCAGGGGCAACCGAGTGTGACCCTCCCGTCCCACCACCTCTTGGGCCCTCTGAGCTCACAGGCTGCCTTGGAGCTGGAGCTCAGTAAAGACGAACTAATCCAAAGAGAAGAGCCAGGCCAGAAGCAAAGCCCACTTTCCACTTTCCTTGAGAATCTGCCCTAACCGCATGTGCCCTCCCCAAGGCTCTTTGTGCGAAGCACCATACGGGGGACTTAAGTGCAGAAAGTGTGGGGCGAAGGAAGTTGGAAGTGGCACCCCAGCGCTATGTGTGAACACCCTGGGTGCCGTAATGAGTGAGGTTTCTAAACATGGGTTCTTAAATGCTCTCTTTATTTCCTTTGTTAGGAGTTCGGCAGGGAGGGGAAAGCGACATAAAAAGTGAAACCGTGTTAATAAACAAATTGGCGCCAAGGAGTCTCTGTACTTTGCAAACTTTCACCTGGGAGGGAGAAGTCATGGAGACAGGCAGGTGGCCACATGGCCTCGATGCATTTTCCATGGACTGGTTACAGTTTTTATGGGAATCCTAAAAGGATTCAGCACGTTTCAAACATCTTCATAGCCTGGGACTTCTGATCCCTTCGTTTTAGAGACAGGAGGACTGAACCCCGGCGGGGAGGAGGAGAGGCTCGTTCCAAGTCACAGGGTGCAAGTCGCTGGCAGGGCTGGGTCTGAAGCCCTGGACCCGTCGCCCCTGCCTGGGGGGACTTACGAGTCAACCCTAGACCACAGTTCCCATACCCTGGTCATTTCAGGGACATGATCATCACCTTGACCATATCTGCATTCTCTTTTTCACTATAATTTTTTCCCCTAAAACAATATACACGTGATAAGTGGAAACTTTAATATTATGAAGATAAATGGAAAACTAACATCGCTTCCTAAAATTAGAAGGCCGCTACGAGCGTAAGGACGATGGAAGCAAAGCAGTGCTGTCGCCTTCTAGCCGGCTGGTGCTCGCAGCCAGGGGGCCGAGCCTCAGGCCTGCTCTCCCGGGCTTGGCAAAGACGTGATAGCGCCTCACTGACACTTCCTCCCGGAGGTTAGCAAAAGGGCCGGAAGACAGTGGAGAGGATCTAACTTCCTCATGTTATTATTCTCTGTTCATTAATTCAATGAGAATGGATGGCGTGCAGTCATCCTCTGTACCAGCATTAGTGCGTTTTTCCACACTTTGGAAAATTTCTTCTCGTATGTTACCAGCAAAAGTGAGCCAGGAGGGCTTTTCTTTTTCTTTTTTTCTTTTTCTTTTTCTTTTTTTAAATCTTAATAATAGCTAATCTGTACTGAGCACTTACCCTGGGGTTGGTTTTCACCTGCTGCACTTCTTAGTAAATACTGTCAGCTGCCCTATTTAAAGATGGGGAGACTGAGGGTGAGTCAGTTGCCCAAAGTCTTGAGGGGTTGTCTGGTGGAGCTAGGGTCCACCTTGGTGGTCTGGCCCCAGGGCCCCCATCCTAGCTGTGCTGTTCTGATCGGGGCGGGGGGCTGGCTCTGAGGCCCTCTGGAAGTGTTCCCCACTGGGCGGGCCGGGAAGAGCTTCAGCAGGGGTATACGATGGGTATCGTAAGAAAGGATTTCTTCATTAATAAATATTGAGCACTTAGTACATGCCAGACACTGTGCTGAGCTCCAGTGAACAGAACGGGTGGAAATCTTGCATCTGTGGAGCTTACCTTCTAGTATGTATGCGCATGTGCATTGGGACAATTACAGAGAATTAACAAATCAGTAAATAATGAGGTTTATTTGGAGCATAGGTGGCAGCCACCTGGATTCTTCTGAACTTGCCCTTCACACACTACAGTCTTGGAGCATATTTCCATCCCTTAGTTTCTGTGTCTGTAAAACAAAGGGGTAGACAAGATGTCTGATCCCTGGGCTCTGAGCTTTTGGGTGGCTTTGTGCTTCCCTTTAGTTGCTAAAGCCAGGAAGGAAGTAGATGGTGATTCCATGAGCTTTTACTTTGGAGTGGACCCTGGGGACCAGAATGACTGGCATCTGCCTCCGGTGGGAAGTGGGGCCCTGAAAAATCATCCTGACTGGTCATGAGCAGGGTCTGCCTGGAGATGATTTCATTAGGAGGATAAATTTAGAAATCAATTATAAACGTGCTGTCGTCTCCCTCATGTCTTCTTATAAAGTGGCTGTTTTTTTTTTTTTTTTTTTGGTAGGCCTACCATTTATTGAGGGCTTGTGTCTATGCCCGATGCTGTATTAAGCACTTTACATGCATTATCTCAATTAAGCTCACAGCAGCTCTGTCTGAAATTGGGTTCTCCAGAAGCAGACACTGAGAAGAGAAGATGAGTTCAAGTGATTTATCTGGGAGGTGGTCCCAGGAAGCACAAGTAGGGCAAGTGAGGCAGGGCAAGGAAGGGAGCCAGCGAAGGGTGTTTAGGGGAGCAGGGGGCAGCTATAGGCAGCTGGGGCCCAGTCCACTGAGGGACTTGGGGGAGCACAAAGCCATTCCAGGCACTATCCCAGGCTGGGGCGTGTACCCTACACCTCCTATCTGCCATTGGTTATGAGCTGCTACAGGTTGAGGGCTGGGGGGAAATGGGTGGAGGACATTTAAAATCCCCGTAATTCCTGGTGTGCCCAAGCACCAGGCTTAGGAAGGTGCTCGGCAGAGAGCAGGTGCCTATGGGAGAAAGCCCTTTGGGCCTCTACTGGAAAGGGGAGCGCCGAGGGGGATGTGGGCAAGACCCAGACTCCCTGTTAGGTTAGCCCCGTTAACTAACCTCATTGAAAGTTGAGGGAGCAGAGGAGGCTCCGGAAGATGAAGAGACAGAGGTAGGCTCGGCTACATCATTTGCAGGGCCCAGTGCAAAAAAGGAAGATGTGGGGCCCCTTGTTCAAAAATTATGAAGACCTCCAAGATGGTAACCGCAGTGAAACGAAGCGTGGCAGCCTTCTGAATGCCACACCCGTGTGAACTCACAGGCCATACACCCATAAGCCAGGCCTGGTCGGCGGGCTCAGAGTTGATAAGTGACACCTTAGGAACCACCGGGCCATCTGTCTCCAGTCCTCGTCTTCTCAGCCTCTGCACTCAGTGGCCTTCAGAGTAGATTCTGTAGGAAAAGACCCTGGGTCTTGTTTGACAGGGCTGCTCCATTTCTGCTTAGGCAAGTCCTTTCCTCTCTCTGGGCTGCATTTGTTTCTTCTGTCAAATTCCTTTGCTAATCCTGTGGCCGCAGGGGTAGAAGGATTGCTTTCCCTCCAGCCTTCACCCCTGCGTAGTAGAGGGGAGCTCAGAAGCGTCTCCATCCTCATAGCTGCTTTCCTGCGTCCAGGTCAGTGACCTCAGGATGAGGATAGCTCGTCTTGAAAATGCATAGCCGGCCATAAAGCTCACTGGGGAAAGAGCGTCGGTCTTGGGGTCAGGAGGGCAGGCCCTGGTGCCCGTCCTGACATTTACTGTCCAGTGACCTTAGCCAAGCCACTTCACCTCTGCCAACCTTCGTATCGTTGCCTCCAGAGTATGTCTGAGGGTTCATGCAGCTGTGCTGTCCGATGCTAGACAACCAGGGTTGTGGGAGTTGATTAGCCATCACACACCCAGTGGACGGAGCTGCAGGAGGGGCAGCAAGAGGACTGTCTCAGGACGAGGACCCAGAGCGAGGCCGAGGGGGTCTGCGTGCCACCTCTCCCACTGGAATCCTGAGTGATCGTCGCTAGCGGCTTCATTACTGTGAGTATGTACATGTGTAGGTCCCCGTGTGCGTGCATACCCGCATGTGCACATACGTGCACACGCATAGGCACACGGATTTACAGTGAGATAGGATAGCTTTCTTGAACGGTAGTTGTGCGGATTACGTGGGAACGTGTGTCCAAAGCTTAATGGATGGTCATTGCCCGTCCTTGTGCGCAGACTTAGGGCAGGGCACAGGTGTGTTGGAGGCCATTTTGCACCTCTCTTTCTTCACTGTTTTGGAAAGTTATTTTACGGATTTTTAAAAACATCTGGTCAAGCTTTAATATGACCTGTAAAACAGACTTTGGCCCCACCCGTCCAGGAGCTTCCTGGACGGAAGGCCTGCTCCATCCCCTCAGCAGCGCAGGTCTCTCTTTGTCTCTCTCTCTTTTTACATTTTTTTTTTTAAATATTTTGCACAGAGAGAAAGAGAGAGCACACAAGCAGGAGGAGTGGCGGGCAGAGGGAGAAGGAGAAGCAGGGAGCTCAGCAGGGAGCCTGATGACGTGGGGCTGGATCCCAGGATCATGACCTGAGCCGAAGGCAGGTGCTTACCCGACTGAGCCCCCCAGGCGCCCCCACTGCAGCATCTGCTGTGGGGCTGCCCAGGGAAGGCACTCAGGCTGTGCTACTAGAAGAAAAGAAGGATGGAGTCTGCTGCCTTTTAAGGCTGCTTCCTTACTTCCCCGTGTCTCAACACCGGCCCATCGCCCCTCCTGACTCCTCCTCTTGTCCTCCACCTCTCTCCTCCCTGGTCTCCTTATCCAGTTCCTCGTCCTTGCATCAAGCTGGGGAGATATCCCTGCATCCCACCGAGTGCTCTTCTGCGGACTAAAACTCCTGCCGGTGCCACTCGCAAGATTCTAGAGGAACATGAGAGACTCCTAACTCCGGGAAACAAACAAGGGGTAGTGGAGGGGAAGGTGGGCGGGGGATGGGGTGACTGGGTGACGGGCACTGAGGGGGCACTTGACGGGATGAGCACTGGGTGAGATGCTATATGTTGGCAAATTGAACTCCAAAAAAAAAAAAAAAAAGATTCCAGAGGAAGATTCCAGAGGCCGTGCAGTAACACGTGGTGGGCCGGCTTCTTTCCAGGTGCGCCTGAGTTTAGAAGGTGCTTTGGGGCAGACTGCCCTGAGTTCGCATCTCCAGTCCTGCTCCTTGTTTGCTGCCCTCAGCACCATAGTCAGGGCCCTTCACTTCTTCCTCTGTAAAATGGGCGTGCTTATAGCTCCCGTGACAGCCTCCTGAGGGTCCTGTGATTTGCCGTGCGTGACCGTGTCGAGCGTGGCGTGTGGCTGTAAGAGCAGGAGCAGGAGCAGCGTTGTCCTGTTGTTTCTGCTTCTGGATTCTGCCCCTGCGTCCAGGAGAGTGATGTGGCCTTCCTGGCCAGGCTCCCCACGCAGTACTTGGAGTTGGAGCCCCTGGGGGCTGTCACTCGGGCCGCCTGGGGCCCAGCATCAGCGGGCCTCTTTCTGCCTCTGTCTCTTTCAAGGACATCAGGCTGAAGGGATGAAATAGCAATTCGGTGGAATTTTTTTCCCCATAACACAATCAGAAAGGATTAAGTGGATGGACAGCCCGGGAACAGAGGCTGTTCTGCTCTCCTTTGCTCCACGATGGCCTGTCAGTCAGACGAGCAAAGAGGAAATAGCTTCCCGAGACTGTGTGGGAGAGGATTTGATCTTCCTCTTGGAGTACAAAACCAGGCTCCTTGGAGGACAGATCCGGAGATATTCCCGGGGCTTAGAGGGACATCTCCTGATGTCAGTCATGCGCCTGTGGATGTGGGGACATAAATGAGGGCTTAGGCATGTGCTTAGGTCAAGCGTGCCAGTATCTGTAGGCAGGGCCATGCCGGAGCACACATTTGGGTTTCTGCACATGCACGTGGCCACATGTATCTACATGTAGAGATACCAGCCCACATACGTGTGCGTTTGAGCATGCAGGATGGGGCGTGCACCCTGTGAGCAGATGGGCTGAGCCAGTTGAACACACTGAGAGAATACGCGGCTGGGAGGGCCCTGGGCACGCCCGTCTGTGTTATCAGAGTGCTCACGCGTGTACGCGGGCGTGTGCATGGAGGTGCTGGGCTGCACGTACCGGGGAGCACACCATGCACACATACTCTGCACGCAAGTGTAAGGAAGGGAGCAGTTTTGCAAAGTGTGTGCGTGAGTCCACAGTTGACAACCGTGTGCTTGGTGTTTGTGTTCATACGTGGACACACCGGTCTGTGGGTTCACGTGCGCATGAGAGGAAATGACCGCACGCGGACACGTGACATGCGTGTTGCAAGGAGACGTGGCTGCTTTCCGGGCAGCACACAGATGCATACATTCATGAGGATGTGCGTGTGTCTGGGGCACACTGTTGCTCTGGGAGCACGGATCTCTGAAGGTGGGCTCACCTAGCTGGGGTCTCTGCAGCTGTTTTTAGGTTGTGTTAACTCGACTTCCTAGGTACCTGTAACTCCCTGGCGTGATGCTCTCATAGTCTCTAGAGATGGTTCGTCTAACTTGATCCTCACTCCCCGGGCCAGCAAACCGCCTGGTGCTCCCTGTACACAGGCACGCTTGGCCCATCATAAAGTTTTCTGGCAACATGGTTCCTTCTGGTATATTCTCTGTTATGCACTGGACAGGCACCAGGTGGTGGCGATGGTGGTCCCAAGAGGTAAACCACCAGTGGTCATTGAAGAGGGATCCTCAGGAAAGGTAAAATGCCCACGCTGGAGGTGCATGGGATGCCACGTGGGTAGGCCCCGCTTTTCTCAGAACCGACACATACGGATGGACCGTGGGGTGGAAGGCATAGGTCCCTGGGTTCTCTGATGGCGGCAGTTTCCATTAAGTGGAGAGTAAGGTTCCAGCACCTTTCCCACCAGGGCATTCTCAGTAACTACTCTGAGCAGCCTCTAAGGATGGCTGCTCCTATTTTACGGTTGAGAAAAATAAGATTCAGGGAGGAACGCACCTTTCCCTGGGGAAAACAGCAAGTCTGGTGGCGCCAGGAGGCTACTCAGAAATTGGCAGGCACAGGACAAGTGTCTGTCCTTGGGGTCAAGAGGCCGGATTCTCGCCAGCCCAGCCCTGGCCTTGCTGTGTAATCTGGGTCAACTCCCTGAGTTTGGATTCTCTTGACTCTAAGTGAGAAGTGGAGATTTGGGGAAATGATGCCTGAATGCCCCAGCAAAGGGCTTGTTGTAGTGGAGCCCCCCCCCCCCGAAGTGTTTGTTGAGCCGACTCAGTCTGCATTTGGTTTCTGTGGTCCTGGAAGCAGAGCCAGCAAGGCGGGGTGAGGGCTGGGGAGGGTGGGGCACGACGATTCCGGGGGCGTGATTTCGAGCCCCATACCCTGCTGATGTTCCGGATTGTAACCACGATGCTCTACAGAGGTCATTGGACACTCACGATTCCTGGTCTCCAGAGATTCACCATCAGAGGCAGGCCCCAGAGCTCCGGAGCACGCAGTCCCAAATGTGTGTACGGAGCGGGGTAAAGGCCACGTGTCTGTGTAGCTCGGACGAGGCAGTGGGAGGAGCAGCGTGCACCGTGGCGGGCCTCATTGAGCCTGTGCTGGTGCCAGGTCTCGTGCTGACATATTATCTCAACACTACACGCACGTGGATTTATTATTATCTGCAAGTCCTCGGGATGTCGGGAGGACGAATGGAGAAAATCTGTGCAAACAGCTGGCAGCAGAGCCTTGCACACAGTAAGCACTTCATGACTGTCAGTCACTCTGTTATTTAGATTAAGTGGCTACATTATACCAGACGCTGTTCCGGGCCCTGGGACGTGGCCCAGTCCCGACCCTTCTGACAGTCGCTCTCCCGTGATGATTATGACGTTATTCTCCTCGGTTTCTATGGGGAAGTGAGGCCTTGAGAAGTTAGGTGACTTCTAGAGGGTAGAGGAAGCTAGAGGCTGGAAGAGCCGAGGCGGCCCCCGGTGAGCCTGTGCTGCGTCAGGAGCCGGGTGTTAGCAATGGGAAGGGATTTCAGCCTTTCCCATCGAGCCGTGTGGTTTCCCGTTTCCGGGCATCTTCCATCGCTCCGTCGGGGTGATTAGTACGAAACGCAACTAGGACCTTGCCACAGAGTTTACGCCGAGTATGTTCTCATGAGTTTTTCCCTTTATGTTACTTTCTCTAGCGACCCAGTGAGGGAGTCAGGAGAGCAGTTAGTCCTCCCATTTGACGGATGAGAAGACTGAGGTCCACAGGTACAAATGCCTCATGCGGGGCCACAGAACCAAGAGTAGAGCGCGGTTTGTCTTTCCTGACCGCTGGCCTGGCCGCATGGGAACAACGTTCCATCATCTCACTGGGGAACTTGGCATTCGTTTATTTTTATTTTTTTAAAGATTTATTTGGGAGAGAGAGAGCGAGAGAGAGCTCATGGGGGGGCGAGGGGCATGGGGAGAGGGGGAGAGGGACTCTCCAGGACACTCCCCGCTGAGTGAGGAGCCCGATGCCAGGCTCCATCCCAGGTCCCTAAGATCATGACCTGAGCTGAAATCAAGACTTGGTCGCTTAACCGACTGAGCCACCCAGGCACCCAGGAGTCTGGCATTTAAAACAAATAAAAAGCTGTCTAGGGGCCCCTGGGTGGCTCAGTGGTTGAGCGTCGGCGTTCGGCTTAGGGCGTGACCTGGGGTCCTGGGTTCGTTCCCACATGGGGGTCCCCAGGGGGAGCCTGCTTCTCCCTCTGCCTGTGTCTCTGCCTCTATGTGTGTCTTTCATGAATAAGTGCATACAATCTTTAAAAAAAGTAAATAAAAATAAAATAAAATAAAATAAAATAAAATAAAATAAAAAAAAGATGTCGAGCCATGGTCGCAGCAGTTCTTGTGCCCCACGCTGTTTGCCATCAGGAAGTCGCTGTAGTGGCCGGGAGGGGCCCTGGGGATGGCCTGGGCCTCCTGCCACCTCCTCTGAGGCCCTCAGCGGTTCACGCACCCCCCCCTCGGCCGGCAGCCTGGCCGCCTGGCCTTTGCCCTTCCCAGCCACGGGGCGCCGTGGGCGCCAGGTCTCGGTGGGACCGCGTGGTGGGGCTGCAGGTGGGAGGGGTCCTCGGCGGCCAGGGCAGTGTGGGGTGCCCACCACGGAGCACTGAGGGCGGGCAGGCGCGGGGCCTACCCACGGGCCGTCAGTCCCCACTCGTGCTTGCGCATCAGGGCCTGGGGGCCCCAGGCAGGAGGCGCCGGGCCCGGGCGGCGGGGTGGGTGAGGGTGGGCCGCCGGGGCAGCGGCCGTACCCCCTGGGAAGCTGGGAGGTGCGGGGAGCAGGGCAGGCGGGGGCGGGTGGGGGGAGAAGCCCAACTCCCCCCATGTCGGCTTCACGGGGTGGGGACACTGAGTGTGTCCAACACCACGAGGAACTTAGTGATCAAGCATCTTATTTTTCGTCGTTATTCTTTTTCTTTCGTTCTGGCGGGTTTGGAGGGATGAGGTAGGGGTGGGGGTGGGATGGGGAGGTGAGGGGGGAGGGAGGTGAGGGAGGTGAGGGAGGAGGGGGGGGAGGGAGGAGGGAGGAGGGGGGAGGGATGGAGGAGGAGGGAGGTAGGGCAGGAGGGAGGAGGAGGTCTGAGGAGTATGTCTGAGGTTTGGTGGGGAGTTCTTTTGATTTCTTTCGTTTTATTTCTTTCTTCTTTCTTTCTTTCTTTCTTCTTTCTTTCTTTCTTTCTTTCTTTCTTTCTCTTTCTTTCTTTTTTCTTTCTCTTTCTTTCTTTCTTTCTTTCTTTCTTTCTTTCTTTCTTTCTTTCTTCTCTTTCTTTCTTTCTTTCTTCTTTTTTCTTTTTTTTTTTTTTTTTGAAGCTCATGATGACTGGAGCTGGTAGTTGGGGCCGGGCCGGCCGGGCAGCTGTCCCCAGGGCCGGTGTCGTCTGGCCGCCCTCGTGGCTGCTGGTGGCCCAGGGAGGTGCCCAGCTGGGCGGGGAGGCCGCACAGGCCGTGTCGGGGGCCAGAGGGGGAGGGGAGGAGGCGGAGACGCCCCTTGGTGGCAGGGCGGCGGGGACACGTGAGGACCACCACCGACCGCTCGGTGTGCTGGCAGCAGCATGGCCTCGGCGGCCTGGGGGGCAGGAGAGGGCGCAGCAGTGAGCCCCGGCCCCGTGCTGCCCGCCCACCGCTCCTGAGTGACCATGTCCACGGCCACTGGACGTGCAGGGGCGCCGCCAAGGGAGGGGGTGAGCCGGGCACGGGGGACCCGTGTGTTCTTAGGCTAAGAGACCTTCACCCGGTTCCTCCCGCTTCTGGGCCTCAATCTCTCTGACCCTTTGCACCTACTGGGCCTCAGTGTCCCATCTGTGACGATGGAGCAGGAAGTCTCACCGTCTTGGGCCTTGAATTAAAAAAAAAAAAAAATTTAAAGATTTATTTATTTGAGAGACAGAGGGAGAGAGGTGGGCGTGGGCAGAGAGACTCCCTGAGGTCAGGAGCTGAGTGGAAACCATGAGTAGGGCTGAAGGTGTGCTGGAGGTACGAGGCAATTCTGTAAACCATGTTTAGGAGTCCGGGAGGCTCCACCCCCACCCCAATCTTTGTCTCTAGCCCCCAGTGATCCTTGCAGATATTTATTTATTTATTTATTTATTTATTTATTTATTTATTTATCTTGCAGATCGTTAGATTATGAGGCTGTGTGACTCAGGGCAAGCTCCTACCCCTCTCTGGTCCACATTTTCTAGCCAGTAAAATGGTGCATTAGCTCATTCCTCTCCATCCCTTTACACTCCTTCATCTGTGAGGTTTTCTGTGATTCCAGGCTTTAGCCACTAGAGATGACTTAAAAAGGAAGGGGTGGCTGCAGGGAACCAGACAGAAGGGTCGTGGTCGTGGAGACCGTTTCCAAGTGAAGCAGGAAGTTGGATCTGTGACCTCTGCCTTCTTTTCCTCTGTGTCTGGTACTGTGCCATCCCCCACGGCGTCCTCCAACAACCCGATTCTTGTCTCGACAGTGGTGGGACGGGCAAAGGGTGACAGGGGTGGGCAGTCTGCTGTCAGCGAATATGTAGGCACCAAAGGCCGTGCTGGCTCCTTCCAACGCGAGTCACCCTGAATTCTCGGGACATTCGTCAGAGATTGCTTTTAGGATTCCCATTCTCCCGATGAGGCAAGCGAAGCTCAGAGGGGTGAACCTAACTTGGATGGGTTGCTCAGCCGGAGGGACCAAAGTGATCTTAGAAGCTTAATTCACCCCCAGACACAAAGCTTCACCTCCGTCTCTGGGAGAGATTTGCATTTTATCTTTTATTTTTTTTTATTTTTATCTTTTTTAAAAAATATTTTATTTATTTATTCATGAGAGACACAGAGAGAGAGGCAGAGACACAGGCAGAGGGAGAAGCAGGCTCCATTCCAGGTCTACAGGATCACACCCTGGGCTGAAGGCAGCGCTAAACTGCTGAGCAACCCGGGCTGCCCAAGATTTGCATTTTAAAAGCAGAGGGCTCCACAGCGACCCTGAACCCCAGCAAAGGACTTCCTAATGCTGGAATGTAGGATCTGAGATCTGGCAGCTGGGGGGATGCTGTCCTGATCCTCGCATCACACCCCCAGCATGCACTCCGTCCCTCTGCCTTTGTACTCAACGTGCAAACTCCTTTTCTGCGCCTGGTTGGGGCAGCGGAGAGCCCACTGGGCTCAGAGTCGCGAGCAGAGCTGGAGGCCCTCCCTGCGCTGCCGCTTACTAGATGGAAGACAGCGGAGAGTGCAGGCGCCCGCGGGCCTCGGGCTCGAGCCCACTGCACCCTCCTTGCTCCCTGGGGCACGTGGGCTCCCCACGCCTCACCCAGGGCCTGCGTGCAAGCAGGTGTGGGCGGACGTCAGTCACCGCCCTGGTTCCTTGGGCTCACTGTCCCCATCAGTTTGCAGCCTTGCGGACTGGGGGTGGGGGAGAAAAAGTCATCGATCGATCAGGTGCATTAAGAAAAGAAAAGGAAGCGAGAAACAGTGAACACATGGAGAAACCAAGGACATGGGCCGAAGCTAAATGACAAAGGAAGACCTGGTGGAAAAAATGCAGCAAGGAGAGAGGTAAATGGTTCAGAAGAGAATAACCAGGAGTAATAGGATTCAGTTCCATCAACTCTCTATTTTCAAATAGAATCTGAAGCGATGTGCTTTTCTTCCTTGCCAATAACTCTTAATTTTCTTCCCCTCCCTTATTTAGCCGGATAGAACTGTATTATTTATCTCCACTGGGTGGCTAGGGAAAACAGGGTTTTTTTTGTTTGTTTTTTGTTTTATTTTTTATTTATGTATGTATGTATGTATGTATGTATGTATGTATTTATTTATTTATTTATTTATTTATTTATTTTTGGTAAAAGTTCCTCAAGGAGATGGGACAGGGTGGATGGATGGGGGTTGAGGAAAGAGAGGGTCTGAGGTCCTCCTGCAGCGTTCCCCTCCACCTGCCACAGCCTGGCTATGTCCCCGCCCGCGCTGTCACCTCCACCAACCTCCCAGGCTGCACACCACAGTGATGCATCTACGGACGTGTAACCTGGTCCGACATCAGGATCTCGTAGACTTATAAAATGTCCAGATTATAGACTCGGCCTGCTTACCTTGTCCAGACCCTGATAAATGAGGAGCATTAACGCCCTCCTCACGTGTGCTCCCGTGACACCCTGCGCATGCTCCTTCTCGTGGCCAGAACCGCGGGATTGTCACCTTCATTGATTTTCCTCTTCTGCTCTCCTCGACTGTGATTTTCTTGAGGGCAGGGAACTCATAAAATGTGCATTGAGTGACGCATCCGTTCAACCGATATTTATTGGGTACCTCCTGTATGCTAAGCACTCCGGATAGCAATTACCTAGCAGATGCGATCTTGCACTAGGATTGCATGAATGATTAATGGGCAAATGGATGAAGAAACAGAAGGAGGGGAAGATGCCGTGTTGCTGCAGCTTAGTGGCGGTGGAGGGACATCCATCCCGCAATGGAAGGTCTGTGAGGGCAGCAATCAAACTGATCTTTTTACCTAGTCTATGCACGGGATCTAGCGCTGTGCCCTGGCACGTTTTAGAGAGTCAATAAATATTTATTGGAAGCTAGCTTCTATTTTTTTTAAGATTTTTATTTTGAGTAATCTCTCCACCCAAAGTGGGGCTCAGACCTACAACCCCTAGATCAAGAGTTGCACACTCTACCCACTGAGCCAGCTGGGTGCGCCCCCAGGGAACCTATGTTCTTGAATGATAGGGATGGTAATTGCATTTGCTTTTAGGACTAAGTGTGGGACTTTGCAGATGTCCAAGCACATTGCTAGGCATGGCTTTATTTTCTCTTGATTCTACGTGTGATATACGTAAGACAGCTGGTAACCCTTCCCACCGCATACACACTTTACAAATAAAGAAAATCATAGAGGCTTTAATTTACGGTATTTGGAAGGCTTCACTAGCCTCTAAACTAGGGCTCAGTCTGATTGCGTGAAATTTCCCCTGTGGGACCTAATATTTCTTTGCTCCGCTGGGAGGCAGCCCATGGGTAAGGCATGGAAGCCCGCGCTTTACTTCCCTCTCTGCAGACTTGCTGTAGCCTTCTGTCTCTGCTTCCTCTGTAATGAAGAGCCCCTGCCTTTGCTATGACTTGCCCCCACTGCACCCCTTGGCACATCTGCAGTCCTGCCGCCTTGTGTTTGTGCCCTTCCTCCATCTACGATGCCCTCTGACAACGGCCACTTGTTGAAATCTTGCCCATGCTTTAAGGCTCCTCCACAAAGCAGCTTTCTAGATCCAGCCAGAAGTCCTCTCCTCTCTTTTAAGCTCTCTACTTTGATTTATAGTTATTTATAGCACACTTTTTCTCCAATTCCTTGGCCCAAGCTCCGGAGGATAGAGTCCCTCACTGCCAGATTTCAGAAAAGTTTGGTTGACTAAGTGAATCTTAAAGCGAGCATGTATCTGCATCTAGCAGATGCAGAGGTGATGCATGTTCAATGGAGGAGATGTGGAGGAACAGGAATCAGATCATGATGAAGATCACCTGTGATCTTGCCAGTTAAAGAGCAGTGTTCTTGATCCCGTGTTTGTTTCCAGTCTGTTTCTTTCCGGGGGAATATACACATCTATTCTCTCTATAAACTTCTTGTGTGTCTCCATGAGAAATGCAAATTCCTAGAACGTTTAACGTCTTTCTCTTCATTTGCATTCTCCAGGGGGCCTCAACTTGAGCCAGATGTTAAATAAATTTTTGTACTATTGTTATAAGGGAATGAAGCCATGGTGGCTATCCTGAGTTGGCATTTCTTCTCTCTGTCCCTTGGAGTACCCTTGTGAATTCAGATATGGGGACAGCTCAGTTCAACTCAACAAACATTTACAGAGCCCTCTGCCCTGCATTTGGCCACTGTCTCAGGCACTTGGGTATACAAAAGGCTCTGATGTGTCCCCGCACTAGAGTCCAGTGAGAGAGGTCAGCTGTATAAACATATCATCTTAACATAGGTAAATACCAAATACTGCATAGATAAATACCAAAGACCAAGACGGTGGTAAAATAGGTTGCTATAATAGTGTGTATGACATCATATGTAACACAGGTAGCTGGAATGCCTACCAAGGGCCAAGATTGATGCTAAAACAACTCTATGTTATCTCATTTAATTCTCAAAATTAACACTATGAGGTAGCACCATTCTTACCCTCGTTTGACAGATGAGGAAACTGAGGCACAAACAATGAGTTTGTCCAAAGATACATAGCTTGAACATAGGGAAGCTGGGATTCAGATTCAAGCAGTTGGTCTCTCAGGGTCTGTGATCTTATGTAGAATGCAAGATTCCCTCTTTATGGAAGCAGAAAGGAGTGTCTAGCTCATATAGGTCATGGAAACCTTCCAGAGCAGAGGATGGGGTTGAGTAGTAAAGGCTGTCCCGGACTCTGAAGAAGCCTTTTCAGTCGAGGCAACTAAATGATGTGTTATAGAATTAAACTGATTTCTCTTGGCCTTGAAAAAAAACAAAAACGCATCTTCAAAGACATCGAGTTAGGAAAGAGCGTAGTAGATGTGGAGATTGCATAAATATTTGATAAGATTTAATGTGTCAGTGCAGGGAAAGGAGTGGAGAGAGGTACAGGGGAGAAATGCAGGTGCCAGGCTGATGAAATTAGGTTTTATCCTGAGGGGAATCAGGAACCATCAAAAGTTTTTTTTTTTTTTAATATTTTATTTATTTAATTCATGAGAGACAGAGACACAGGCAGAGGGAGAAGCAGGCTCCACGAAGGGAGTCTGCCATCGAAAGGTTTCAAGTAAGGAATGATGTGGTCAGATTTATAGGTTAGAAAATTAACCCTGGTAGCCATTTGCATGAGGGTTGGAAGGAAGCCTGGAAGTAAGCATATCGGGGCCTTCCAGATGGTCTCCATTGGCCCCTTGAGATCCACTCTTCACCCTTCCGTCCCTGCTGAGGGCCCTGGAAGGCTGACCTGTATGATTTGCTCCACCCTTGGGTGTTTGGTTGGAGTTGGTCCATGTAAGGCACCTGTAAGAGATTAGCAGGTAGGAGGAGAGTGAAGTTGGATCATTTGTTACCCCACGACCTCCATGATGGGCCATTCCTTGTCAGTAGTGGGATTATTCTACTGAAGGCCACAGCTCCTGTCTGGCAGTCCTGTCCTACAGCGATGGCTCTTCCATGGTTTTAGACGCCGCCCTCCCCTCACCCCTTTCAGGCCTGGGGGGGTGACAGCTTCTTGTTATTGCCAGCCTTGAGGTGCTTCATCACCGGTTTGCCTTATTCCTGCCTGTGATGATGAATTTCACATGTCAACT
Organism: Canis lupus familiaris; assembly: GCF_011100685.1. Taxonomy (NCBI): domain Eukaryota; kingdom Metazoa; phylum Chordata; class Mammalia; order Carnivora; family Canidae; genus Canis; species Canis lupus. Next base: position 71,394,299 of record NC_049232.1, on the reverse strand, counting down.
TGACTTGGCTTATGGGATGTCGGGAGAGCTGGTAAAATAATATTTCTGAATGTGTCTGTGAAGGTGTTTCTGGAAGAGACTAGCATTTGAATCAATAGACAAAGTGAAGGAGAAAGGCCTTTATCCATGCAGGTGGGCATCACTCAACCCTTTGAGGGCCTGAACAGAACCAGAAGGTAGGGGAAAGGCAAATTTGCTTTCTGCTAGAGCTGGGACATCCATCTTCTCCTGCTTTTAAGCACTGGCACATCGGGTTCTTGGGCCTTTGGACTCAGAGTGGGATTTATACCATGGGCTCCCTTCATGCTCAGGACTTCACGTTTGGACTGGACTCTATCACTGGCTTTCCTCGGCCTCCAGCTTGACGATGGCAGATTTGGGGACTTCTTAGTTTCGATAATCCTACAAGCTGACCCTTCAAAATAAGTCTTTTTTTCTATATACTGATATATGTCCTGTTGGTTCTGTTTCTCTGCAGAACCCTGATTAACGTACTTCCAAAGTCTTTCTCAGCGGTCCCGTCATTAAATACTTCTCAGTGACCTTGCCGAGTGGGTCTTCTCTTCTGTGATGAGACCCTGGCTGGCCCAAGGCCATTTGAGATACTCCACAAGCGGGGTGATGAAGGTCGGCATTAAGGCAACCACTGTGGAGATGAAAGGGAGGGCGTGTGTGTGAGATCTGCTTCCCAAAGTCACTCAGTAGGACTTGCCTCGTAGCGATGACGGCTCCTCCCTGTGAATGCTGGGATAGCTGGTGGCAAGGGCAGTTGAAGTCACCATCTCTACTTTTCTCAATTCTTTGTACCTAGGCAGTGAGTTCATCTCATGAAATGTCTACCTTCCCGCCCCCAGTGAAGCAAAGACCATTTGCACACTCATCAGAAGTGCTCTCTGGCCTTCTGCGAATAATCTGCTGGAGGGTCAGCTGGAGCTGTGGAATCAGAAGGCGGGTTAGTTAGCCACTTGGGAGATGTTACCAAGATGGCTGGTGATCAGAAGAGCTGCTTATTTTCATAATGACCTTCAGGAATTAAATAAAAATACAATGAGTGCCATAGATTAGGAAGAACGAGCCAATTAAAAGCACAACACGCCTTCGGGAATTTTTATTTCTTTTCCAGGAGGCTGAAAGGCATCTGTGGCTGCTGAGGCAGGATGGCGGTCTACCCAGAATCACTGATGAAGGCTGATCCTCTCGCTTGGCTTTAGCGGGGCGGTTGAGGGGATTTGAGCCCTGTTGAATATTTCACGAGTTGCAGCCCATGGGGGGAGAACAGAGAAAGGTGAAAAGGCAATCCCTGTGTTTCTTTATGATTCCAATATGAAACCAAGCTATCGGAGGTGGGAGGGAGGCGGGCACCGGCGTCGGCCTACCGCCGGAAGGCATGGTGCACCAATTCTCCCACTTTAATATCTGCTGTTTCATTTTATATTCATCATGTCAGCATAATCTGCCTTTATGGGAATCGTCTTGGTTCCCGACCAAATGCGTTTAGTCCCCCTTTTGCTTTAAGTTTGATTGTAATGTGACTTGAAGACTTCAATGAAATGTTTATATGGAAGGACTAGGGGAAGAGGAAGGGGAAAATGCAATTGGAAAATCAATCAGCAGGGAATTTCAAGAGCTGGCCTTGGTTATGCTAGTATTTCTTTGGCCTGTTTTTAATGGACACAGGACTGGCTCTCTGATCAAGTGTGCTTCGCTGTTTCCCGACTGCCTGCTGAAGAGAATACACTCTGTCGCCAGGGATTCAAAGCCCTAAACCTTGCGTCTGAAGTACATTTCCAACTGACACTCCGCCACACTCCTGCTTGCACGTGCGGCTTCGGTGCCCTGAGAAACCCAGCCACCCAGGCCGTCTCCCTGCCTCCTCCTCTCCTCTGGAGGCCAGTGATACGCTCATTCAATGCGATGCTCGTGCTGCCGTGTTTTTAGAGTAGCTCTTTGTCCCTCAGCCAGGAGGGTCCTGTCACACCTTCAAATTCCCAATGGACCTTTGCTTATTTTTTCTTTAATTTTGCAATGAAGCTTAACACTACATCCATAATCTTATTATGTGTGTGTGTGTGTGTGTGTGTGTGTGTGTGTATTCATCATTGGCAATTCAGTCATTTTTTTTTTTTCTTTCACTGAGCACTTATTATGTGCCAAGCACTTTTAGAGATCCTTGAGATAGGGCAGGAAATAAGCAAGGTCTCTGCTCTCCTGGAGAGACAGGCCTTAAATACATGCTTAAGAAAATACAGACACTTTCTAATAGTCCTCAGCACTATAAAAACTTTTTGTACAGGGGGTCCCATAGAGCGTAGATGTGTGGAGAGAGGAGAGCTTCAGCTACACCTGGCAAAGGCTCTCTGAGCAGGTGTCACTTGGACAGAGAGGCCACCACTGAGAGGAAGGTGGCTTGCAGGGTCTCGGAGGAGAGTTCTAGACAGATAAGATAGAGTCCTTATGTCTGGGCTGTTTGAGGAGTAGTCATAAGCCCTGCAGGACTGGGGTGCATGAGGAGGGGATGGTGGTAGCTGGAGACCCAGGGTCATGGGCGGGGTCTGAGGCCAGAGTATGTGGGCATGGGCAGTATATGCATGTGTGGGCAGTGGGGTGCCAGCTGGGGAGTACCACAGAAGGGCTGAGCTTCCTAAAGGCAGGGCTGTGCCTCATTTCCCTCCACATTCTGAGCCACTACGGGGGCCACAGTTGAGTAGGTCCTCAATCCTGTGTTGTACGAGTGAACAAACACACACATAGGAATGAATGAATGCTTCCGCCGGGGCGGTTTTCTCTTTGAGGGTCCGTGGCCTTCCTCTCCGTCTCAGCAACAGTTTCCTTCCTTTGTAATAGAGTGAGTCCAGAGCTGATCTCTGTGATTCAATATTTACTGTGTTTCACACACTGTTATTATCATTTAACGTTTACTGTCTGCTGACTGTGCACTCATCGCTGTAGCAAACAAAGAGCTCAATCTAGTTTTGGTTCATGGGCTAATTTAGTCAAGGAAAAGGAGATGTTGTAAAAGCCACTGGCATGGTAGAAATTGTGTGGCCTGTAAATCCACTGGGTCCAGCTGGGTATAAATTCACCAGTGGCCTTAAGCGAGGGACTAACCCTTCGTGACCCTCTGTTTCCTAATCTGAGCGTGGGGAGGACGGGCTTCTTCACTGGTGGGGTTTTGAGCACGGGCTGTGGGAGGGCTTCAGGAGTGAAAAGCATGGATTTCAGCAAGCCTTCCTTTACTTACTCCACCTCTGCTACCCCAGGCTGTGTCAGCCAGATGTGGCACGGCAAGTGCCTGCTTGACCATTGGCACATGAGTCATTTTTCTCCAGCTGCTGAATGAGAGACAGCTATTTGCAGAGGCAGCTTGTAGCCCGGGGCTCCCTGGGCTTCTGGTTCTGGGCTTTGATGCATTGAGGGAAACCTGAGTGAGGTCCCAGGCAAGGCCATTTACCATAATGTCTTCACCTTGGCTTGGCCCAGCTGGCTGGCGGCCAGAGAAGCTGCTGCCAGCGCCCCGGGTGCTGAGGCCAGGAGATGGGGCAGTGGGGAGAGAGACGGTGCTAGGGAGAGGCACCCAGCCAGTCTCCTCCCCTGGTACCCCACAGTGAGCTCGGGGGTCCTTTGGGGCCCATGTCCTAAGAGCTGATGATGTGTCGTGATCATCTCCATCGCCACTCAACCCTTGGCACAGCAAGGGAAGCCCAGGCGGGTTTTCACTTGGACTCATAACTTACCACATCCTGGCCACATTGTCCTTTCCTTGGAGTGAGGTAGAGGCTGTTGAGGGTTTCGAGCAGAGGAGTGATGGGAGCTAATAGGTTGTGGCAGGATTCCTCTGTCTTCTGGGTGTGAATAACCAAGAGGACAAGGCGGCAAGAGAAGAGTCCAGTGAGGAAGCCCAGTGTGCAGTAAGTCAGGCAAGAGAGGGTAGTGACTTGGCCCAGGTGGTTGCAGGAGAGGAGCCGAGGGGGGGCGGCACATTCGGGGTGGCTTGAAAGGCCTCCTAGTGGACTGGGGTGGGAGAGAAAGCAAGCAGTCAAGGGTGTCTCAAGGATTTTTTCCGTGGCAGCTGAAGGATCAATTAGATCCTGTCCCTGTTAATAATAATAATAAATATTAATAGCTAAGTTTTTATAGCACTTATTAAGTGCCAGATGCTCTTCCCTGAGGACTGTTGATTATGAACCTCAAGGAGTTAGTCTATGGGGAGTGCATGACACAAGAATAATTCAGTAGAATTTGGTAAGCAGCCTCATCCCTTCAAGGTGACTCTTTTTCCTTCAGTGTCGCCAGACACGATGAGGGCTGCAGTGGGGCACGGGGAGAGCCGAGTGGATAAGAAGTTCTAACTCAGCTTCCCTATCAGTCGTCCTCAGGTGTGTGTGTGTACACACACGCGTGTACGAGGTCTGTGATGGTTGTGGGAATGCCACCTCTAGGTCAGCTCCGTGTCCTGGGAAGAGGGTCCAGAGTTCCAAGCCTCATTGCGACGTCATTGCGACTACTGATCTATGATGGAGCGCCTCTGTCTCTGTGGTACCTCTTGCTTGAATGAAGCCTTCATAATTCCCCAGGAACTCTACTACCCTTCCCCTTTCTTTGTAAGATACCTGGGTAGGCCTTGTCCTTTTAGGACAAGCATGTAACCTGCTAGCAGGTCCTAATGTCCCCTTGGTCATATGAGAACACTGGGGATGGGCAGGTGGTTTTCAAAGTCTTTTCAAGCCATGGAAACTTTGGTGCCCATGCTCCCTTGCTGCTCATGCAATAGATACACTAGCAAAAAATGGAGCTGATGGGACTGACGTAGGAGAAGCAGGCTCAGAACAACCCACTTGCCAAGGTCCTTTCCTATGAAGGATGATAATCCTGAGGCACCTAGGCTGGGCTGGGTGTTCTCTGGGCCTTTCCAGCTCTGAGGTTCTGCAGGTCTGCTGTGAGCCTTTCCAGCCCAGCCTGCGAAGAATTCACACTCGGAACCCCTGCTCTTCCCGGAGTTGGAGATGTCCTCCCTTCACCTTCTTGGAGCTCCATGCCCTCCTGGGGCAATGTCAGCACTCGCATCCCGTGCTTAGTTTGATTGAGAGGAATGAATTCCCTTATCACGTGTGGCGCTGTGCAGAAGGGCCCCAGACAGACCCGGGTTCAGAGTCTGCCTCTGCCAGTCTGTTGCTTGGGGACATTCCTGGTCACCGATGACCCGCCTGTAAGTGGGAGCCGTGGTCTCCGGCTCACAGATGCTGCGAAGGCCAAGGTGTCCTGGGGACAGAGTGGGGCCTTCTCATCTCCTGCACCTGTGCGCCTCCGCCCCTCCCCGGGATCCCGAGGCCAGGCGTGCCGCTCACCCAGCACCTTCGGTCTTGTCTTGCAGAGATGTCTGGCACAGCGGCGGACATCTCCCTGGTCCACTGGAGGCAGCAGTGGCTGGAGAACGGGACCTTGTATTTCCACGTCTCCATGAGCAGTGCCGGCCAGCTGGCCCGGGCCACCGCGCCTACGCTCCAGGAGCCCTCAGAGATTGTAGAAGAGCAGTTGCACATTCTCCACATTTCCGTGATGGTGAGTGAGTGGGAGTGGCGTGAGGTGCCGGGGTGGGGGTGGGAGGTGAGGGAGGAGGTGGGCAGACTAGGGAGGGGGGAGGGGGTTGCTGGCTGATGGAGGAAGAGAATGGGCTGAGTGCAAGAGGGTAGAACGATCAACAGAAGGTCAGATGGGTTCTGTGGTGTCACTTGGACTGATGCGTACCCATCCATCATCTGTCAGCTGTGACAAACTAATTGTACTTCAGAGAAGAGAAGGAAGGGTCTCCAGCTCCTTGGCCTTTTGGCTGACATATCTAGGAATAGCTGTTTAACATCCATCACGTGCTTGGCCTGTTCCGCCGGGGGCTGGGAGCCGTGCTCCAAAATACAACTGGCCTTTCCAGGAACGACTGAACAAACAAAACCAGGGCAAACCTGGAACAGGTGCTGCCCTTTCCTAGGTGCCCTTGATGTGCTAGATACTTTGACCCTCGTCAGACCCCCTGGAGTGTAGATAGTACGTGGTGGCCCTTGGGGCTGGCCTAGGCCTGGCTGCAATCACATGGGGAAGCCCCTCCATTGCCCTCGTGTTACAGTTGTGAATACTGAGTCGGAGGGACAAAGACACTTACCCAAGGTCACAGAGCTAGCAAGAGGTGGAGCTGCTCTTGGAGCTCTGTGTCGGAACCCCCAGGTGTGTCTACCTACAAAGCCTGAACTATGTCCTCAACACGCTTTCCCTCGGTGTAGGAATTTATTGACCATCTAGACCTGTGTCAAGCACTGTGCTGGGCACATTCGTGGACATTATCTCGTTGCCTTTTTGCCATGAAAGCATGAAGTCAGGCATGTCGCCTCCACGTTAGAGATGAAGTTATGGGCAGGGAGAAGAGGGAGTGGCCTTCCGTCTCGGCCGGCCCCATGACCCGGAGCTCTTGGAGTCTGCTGTCTCTTCAGAGAAGGCTGCTAGGGCTTAAATTGCTTGAATGGTGGTCTAAAATGTATGTAGGCTCATATTAATGATTTCTTTAAAAAGCTGGAGTTAATGGCTCTGCATGGTAGATAGGAAAAAACAAATTCATTATGCAGAATGTACAGGGTCTAATTGGCTCAAGAAGAGATCTGATAATAGCTACGAGTGACATCTCCCTAGTGCCTTTCACTCTTCAAGTCATTATTTTCTCTTTTAGCACAGCTCCGCCAGATGCACGAGGGTAGGGGATGTTATTCCCAATCCATGTGTGAGAAAGGTACGGCTCAGAGAGGTGAAGAAATTGGCATGAGGCCACCCAGCGCAGTAGCACTACCGCCCACTCCTTCTCAATAGTATTTATTGAGCGTCTACAGTGGGGCAGCGTTTTGCTTTCGGTCTCGGTTCTTCTGGTTCCTCTAACAGTGCATTAGACATTCTGATTAGGGCTGAGTAAGAGCTTGGAAGTTTTCTCTTTTTGGAAAAACACACACATACCCCAGCCAGACAGCAATGTTAATTTTGGACCTAACGCATGCTCATCACGTGGAAGAACAAATCAAGGCCTTTGTGTTATTCATGGAATGAGTGTGATAGACTTTTCCCATATATATATTTTGCAAATGATGCAGCCACATGCCAGGCAAAGTGAGTGCCTGCATGCTAACTTTGGGGTGCAAGTGTGTAAGCACTATCTCAGGGTACTTGCTAAAGCCCTCATGGGACGTGGGACACCATCTGATGCGAAGAAGGCTCGAGAGGTGTGACTTTTTTTAATGTCTGAGAGTGAGGCTCCGTTTTGATTAATATTTACTAAGCATTGTCTGTGTTGGGCACCACGTTTACTTCTATACAACCTTCCTGTAACACCATAACCTAGATGGTATAACCTCAATTATAAATGAGCCCCGAATGGGCTTCCTCTGCTTCCAGGTTCGGTGTTAGTTCCACTAAATCACACTCTCTCCCCGAGGACCGTAGGTGTTCTTCATCTTTTTTATTCTGCTCAGTGAGTTCCGCTTAAAGGGAAGAACTAAGACCCACGTGAATCTGAAATTCCCCGTAAGTCCAGATTGGCTGGCAGAGTAGTGGCTGGCAGAGGAGGCCCTGTGGTGGTTGGGACAATCCAGATCTTCTCTGCCCACACACTAAAGTGGCCCAAGGCTACCACCTTGTGGTCCCTATGGTTCTTTTCCGCCTTCAGGGCTCCAAAATCTGGATCTTTCTTGTCCTCACCTTAAGCCTCTGGAGGCAGAGTCATGACTGGAAAACTGTGAACCCTAAGGCATTCATTGATGGCATCCTGGCTTCTCTGAGGTGGGACACACCTGCCCCTTATCCAGAAGTTGGGTGACGTGGAGGTTAGAGCCTGGGTGCCTGCCTGGATGTAAAGTCCTATTTTCCACTTAGCACTCTAGAAGATCTTGGACAAAGTTTTAAATTTCCCTGTGCCTGGAGTTTGTCATCTATAAATGAGGGTGTCACTACTACTTGTTGTGTAGGTACACCAAAGACTTGCATCAGAGGAGCTTGGCATACCAGACCATCAGCTCTTCTTACGGGCACTTTAGTTGAAACCTTTATGATGTGCTGGTTTATTATACTCTTTCATTTCATAAATGGATCAACAGGAGTCCAAATATAGACTACAATTGTCTAGGATTCCCCCAGGCAGTCAGCACGGCCTGGCCTGAAGGATATGCCTCTCTGTGGCTTAGATAAGGTTCTGTCCTTGCCGATCTGGCCACAGATAATTCAGCAGGGACAAAAAAAAAAAAGTGTTTCTTCTCCCCTAAGCAGTCATTCAAAATGGCACTCACGGGGGCTGGGATCTGTTTCCCCATTTCACAGATGAGAAACTTGAGACTCGTTGAGTACAATTGACTTGCCTAAAGCTAACAAGAGGCAGTTCTGGGATCAGGCTTTTCCTAAGATTCTAAACTAATGGCTCATGACAAGATGGATCCTGGTCTATCAGGTTTTGCATTGTTTGCATCTTTGGTGAAAATCTGAAATAGTTTGTGAGAAGACCCAAATCGTCTAGTCAAATGTCTAAGAAATATCAGGCAGGGTCAGTGTTCTGCATTCCCTTTACGCAGGACAAACCTCCTGCTCACCCATGCAGGGCAACCAGCTTCAGCTCAGTCATTGGAACCTGCTTCAGTCCAGGCCTACTGGAGTAGAACCGGCTTGCTCTTTGGGCTTGTTAATTCCTGAGCCTGAGATATTAATACAATCGGTAGCTATTGGTGTGATGTGGTCACACCAAAATTAAATGGTAAACCCAGTATTTCACTCTATATGGGCTGATTCCAGAACCTTCACCCTTACAGTGCAAATATAGACTACCATTACTCTTCCCTCTGAATCAGCTTTTGGCTTAAATTAGAAGGTCGAAGGAGCAAATGCATGCACAGACTCCCTCCTTAAGTGGAATCTATGGGTAGATGAAGCGGGGGTTATGACTTGGAAGTCAACTCCAAGGTTGAACGGTGTTCTTGCTAGCTTTATGACCTTGGTCAGATCAAAATCACCATCTGTGAAACTGGAATAATATTCCCCAATTCTGAGAGGGTTTTTTTAGGTACTGAATGAGCTTACACGTGCCTGTGTCCTGCACAATGAGGGTAATAGCCACCATCATCGAGGACTTGCTGTATGCCTGGTGTAGTCTAGATGTAGCGTATGCATCATTCCATTGAATTGTTCTAATACTCTAAAAGATAGATGCTGCTATTCCTCTCATTTACACACGAGGAACCTGGGAATTAATAAGGTTTTGCAACGTGCTCAAGTTTATTTTATTTTATTTTTTTATTTAAAAAAATTATTTATTTATGATAGTCACACAGAGAGAGAGAGAGAGGCAGAGACATAGGCAGAGGGAGAAGCAGGCTCCATGCACCGGGAGCCCAATGTGGGATTCGATCCCGGGTTTCCAGGATCGCGCCCTGGGCCAAAGGCAGGCGCTAAACTGCTGCGCCACCCAGGGATCCCCGTGCTCAAGTTTATACCACCAATGAGTTCAGAAGCTGGGATTGTGATTCTAGTCTGCCCAGATTGAGAGTCTTTGCTCTTGAGCATAATTCTGCATGAAGCAGTGCCTGGTATTCAGTAAGTGCTCAAAAAGTGGTAGCTGTTATCGGAATGTTGGCTCCCATGACCACAGTGGTGGCAAACATTGGTGACAAATGTTGAGAAAGAGGATGAAATGAAATGTTGGGTTTGGTGTGGAGGAAAAGAAGACCTTCGAGAATACATTTGTTTCCAAAGGACCACTCCATAGAAAATGCTGCAGATTTATATTGGTGGGTCCTAGTAAGGGGGCGGTGACGAGGGATCAACATCCCTGTCCGTGGCAGGACAGACCTTTCCAAGTGTTCGAGCTATCTGATACTGGACTGAGTCAGGGGGTAGTGAGTTCCTTGTCTCTGAGGGTATGCAAGCAAAAGCTAGAAGCACTATTCATCAGGATTTTGAGAGGAATAACAGTTAATTTAGAAGAGTATTGTGGCTCCTTCAAACTTGCAGGATGTATGATTCTGTGGCATAATAATATATAGAAAAATACTTTGAGGATTATAAAATGCCACATAAATCTAAGAAATTATTATTACCATTTTCAATCAGAAGCTTTGTTTAAAGGATTTGTGTGATATGGGGATAATTCTTTTTAAAGCTTTCTGTGAAAAATGACTTTAGATCATTTCCCCAACCATTCCAGTGTTCGTTCACAGCATACCATGCCTTCCCTGGTTCATTGATTTAATCACTCAATCATGCAATGGTTTACTTGCCTACTAAACCTAACGATGACAATCCTATCTGCAAGAAAAAAGGGGGAAAAAAGCTTTTAAAAAGTCAACCACGAGCTCAGAATGAGCCAACTATCTGGGCTCTGATTGCTAAAAAGATTCCACATTTTAAGTTGTGTTAATGAAAGATGGGTTTTCTGAAAAAGAGTTTTAGAGGTTCTGGATGAGACCTGAAACAGTGTCTTTACTTTTGGGGATCACATGTTTGGAGAAACAACAACTAGAAAAAGTATGAGAAAATAGAACAGTGAAGAATCTTAATAATTTTAATGAGAACTGCTATGACACTTAGTGTTATACTGTCAGCATATATTTCACTCATTCAATTCTTTAAATAATCCCAACGCAACAGATGTCATCTTTAGTCCTGTTCTCCTTATGGGAACACGCAGGCACAGCGAATGTGACTCATGTCCAACGACTCTGGATCGGGGTCCCTGGGGTCACATTTTGGCTCCATGGCTGACTTCCTACCCGTGTCACGAGGGCCTCTTTCCTGCCTCTGTTTCCATTTCCTTATCTGGAATGGGGTGAGGATGGAGGGACCTGCCTAAAGGGGTTGTTGTAAGATGATGCACATAAAGAACATATGCCAGAGCCTGACGCGTAGTCCGGTCTTCATAGGTGTTAGGACTCTGCTCTTTCTAAGTGTATTAGTTTCCAAGGGCTGCCATAACAAAGTACACAAACTGAGTGACTTACCAAATGTGTTGTCTCACACTTCTGGAGGCTAGATGTCTGAGATCGAGGCGTGGGCAGGGCCGCGCTCCTTCCGAAGGCAGTAGGGGAAAGATCTGTTCCAGACCACACCCCCCAGCTCCTGGTAGTTCCTTGGCTCAGGACAGCATAGCTCTGATTCTCACATGGCGTCATCCTTGTGCGTGTGTCTGTCTCTACATCTACATTTTCCACTTTTTACAAAGACACCAGTTATATTGGATTGGGGCGTACCGTAATGAGCTCATTGTAACTGGATTACCTCCGTAAAGACCCAGTCTCCATATAAGGTCACATTCTGAGGATCTGGACAACAGGAATGCAACGTATGTTTTGGAGGAGGGGACAGTTTCACTAATAAATGCCACTGCTGTATTATTTATAAGCAATATTCCTGAAGAATGCCCAGGGCAGCCAAAGTAGGAGAAGCTAAGCTGTTATAGACTGCAGGTCCCATAAGCCTTTTGGGTAGAAAGCAGAGTGGTGGGGAAATTATCCTAAGAGACATTATTCTAAAAGGGAAGGTGACAAAAATCTAGCGGTTGGAAAAAAACTTGATACACACCTAGCCCACGGAACTGTGGCCTGGGACTCAAGTGTCCCAGCCCTGCCACTCATGTGCTCCATGACCTTAGGCAGGTCACATCCCTCCTTCGTCTTAGGACCCCCATCTATAAATCAAGATCGTCAAGCTTATATCAGTTGCAAGACATAATGAAATTTGCCAATACAGATATAAGTACATTTTTATGTAAGTGGGCCATACCATATGAATCCCATTTATTTTTTTTTAGAAAGTGGAATTTTTAAAATCACAAATACGTTTATGAATTTTTAAAAATCTGAATCACACGTACCTTGTAGCTTGGTCTTGACTTGCCTCAACAACAAGGATTCACTAAACGGGTCTCTAGCTAGACTTACGGGAACATGAGAAGAATAAGCCATATAGGAAATGGGGCTTATCTCCCACAATGTTTAGGGGTGTCGCATAGTGAAGTAGAGACACCATAGTTTGGTGTCAGGAGCTGAGAGTCTACTGCGTAGCAGGTGTAGGGATTGGGATGTCTTCACTTCTCTGAGCTGCTTGTTTGGTCATTTGCAAAAATGGAGATAAAATTAAAATCGTAACATTGAGCTGAGACCATGTGCATGGAAGCATCTGGCTAGGTGTCCCCAGAAGCAACAGAACTACAAAATACGGTTGGAACGTCGGAGTCGAAAGCGCCTTAGAGCTCACCGAACCCAACTCTTCTGGATGAGTCAGCCTTCACACGTTCGTGCCACAAACAGATGACTCTGAATCTCGGTGACTGACCAAACAGTGCTTTATTGCTCACACACCTTCCATGTTGGCGGCTGCAGTCAGCTCTACGTGTCTCCTCGTTCCGGAACTTTGGCTCAAGGAGAGCCCCAGTCTGAGACCTCTTTGGTTTCCATGGCAGAGGGAATGAGCAAAAGAACGGGCAGAAAGCTAGGATGTTTCTTAAAGCTGGTGCTGAGACAGGGCTTCTCGCCCATTCTGTGGCCAAAACACTATGTGGCCAAGTCCAGAGCCACCAGCAGGTGTCCACTGTCCTTTATGGAGGACGGGCATGTGGGCAGTCGCACGGCATGTGGGGGCAGCTGGCCGTACCCCCGCCTTCATTTTACAGGTGGAGGAAAGGAGGCCAGAAAACGGATGTTCTCCATTCTGATGACCCCATTCATCTGGGCCAACAGTCAAGCCCAGACAGAAAATCCTGGGGGCGGCAGGGGGCAGTGGCTTGAACCTTCTGGGCAAAATGGAATGCAGGATGGGAATAAGAAAAAAAAAATGAATCATAAAAAAAATCTGTATCATGAGACAGAGGGAGGCAGAGAGAGACAGGAAAAATATAGACATCTGCTAATATTTATTGAGTGCCCCTTCTATGCGAGGTCTACAGAAACTATCAGGGACAGAGAGAAATAAACCAAGAAAAAGGGAATCAAAGTCAATGAGAGAGATGTAGAAACTACAGGGAGATTGGCAGGAATGGACAGGAAAGGATTAAGAGACAGAGCAGAGGCAGGGAAAGAGGGAAACAGAATAAAAGGGAGGAAGGAGCCACATAGTGAAGTGAAGAGGGAAAGAGAAACAGGGGCTGAGTCTGGGGGCTCAGCGGTTGAGCACCTGCCTTCAGCCCAGGGTGTGACCCTGGGGTCCTGGGATCGAGTCCCGCATCGGGCTCCCTGCAGGGAGCCTGCTTCTCCCTCTGCCTGTGCCTCCACCTCTCTCTGGGTCTGTCAGGAATAAATAAATAAAATATTTTAAAGAAATGAAAGAGAAACAGAAGGAGAGTGGGAAGGGCAGATAGAACCCAAGCCCCAGAAAAAGCGGTGGCCGGGCCTTGGCGTGAGCAGGGCGGGGCGAGGTCAGCAGGCAGGTTGGCAGAGTCGAGGGGATGATCCCCCCATAGTCATCCCACACCTTTACACTCCAGCTGCTGCTCCTATTTTTTTTTATTTTATTTATTTTATTAAAGAGAGAGAGCACACATGAGTAGGGGAGAGAGGGAGAGGGAGAAGCAAACTCCCCACTGACAGGGAGCCCGGTGCGGGATTCTATCCCAGGACCCCGGGACCATGACCTCAGCTGCAGACAGACCTTACCTGACCGAGCAGCCCAGGCGTCCCCTCCTCTAGCTTCTTGTCGCACCTGCCTAATCTGGGGCTTCTGTGCAGTAAGCTCACAGCACAGGATGAGCGGCGGGGGCTGTGTCCATGCATGGAGCAGCGTTGGTGCTGTTGACTCCCCTTCTCCCCAAGCCCTGAGTCACCCCCATGTCCAGTGAGTGTGGCTTTGGGTGCAGTAGAGCTTCCAGCTCCTCCTTCAGTTAATTTATCCCCCTCTCCTGATCCTCAGAAGACACTGTATTTGGTGGAAATAACATAGGTTTGGACAGACAGGTGTGGGTTCAAATTGTGACCCTGTCCCTGACTGCTGTTTGTCCTTAGGCACATTTCTGAGCCTCTCTGGTTCTTTCTCCTGAACATACAGTGAGGCTGTGGATCCCCCGTTCATGTGGCTGAGGGGAGAGGTAAATGATAAAAGACACACAGAACATTTTGGAACAGCACTCAGAGAAGATCCCTTTCTTTTCCTTTTGCCCTTTAAAATAGTTTCCCCTTGGGATCCCTGGGTGGCGCAGCGGTTTGGCACCTGCCTTTGGCCCAGGGCGCGATCCTGGAGACCCGGGATCGAATCCCACATCAGGCTCCCAGTGCATGGAGCCTGCTTCTCCCTCTGCCTGTGTCTCTGCCTCTCTCTCTGTGTGTGTGACTGTCATAAATAAATAAATAAATAAATAAACAAATAAAATAAAATAGTTTCCCCTAATTCGCCCTCATGCTTGGCCTTCACAAACATCCTTTGAGCTAAGTTGGGCAGGAGTTACTGAGAATATTGACTCAAATACTGATGGAAATAATCGACTAAATAAATAAATGGGATAGAAGACATAACTCTTTCTTACGATCATATCCCAATTAATAAATGTAGAGGGAAAGAGGGAAAGTGGAAAATCACCATTACGCAGTCACCACTGTAATAATTACTACTGACAAGATCCACTGATGTATACTGAAATTAATGGGTGAAACTTCAAGAAGCAGCAGGATATTTGCAGAATTTCAAAGTATCACCCCCCCCCGATATTTATTAATTATAAAAGGAAAATGGTGGCTTTAGAGTAGAGAATCTAGTGGATACTCGTACACCTTCCTGGGGCTGCTGTAACAAATCGCTGCAAACAGGGGGCTTAACACAACAACAGTCCAAACTCAGTGTTGTCAGTAGGGCTGTGTTCGCTCCGAGGCTCTAGGGGTTAATCCATCTCCTGCCTCTTCTAGTTTATGGGGAGGCGCCAGGCGTTTTGTGGCTCATGGCTGCGTAGCTCCGAACGTCTGCCTTCGTCTTCACATCACTTTCTCCTCCATGTCCTCTCATCTGTGTGTCTCTCGTAAGGACATGTGTCATTGGATTTAGGACCCTCCTGGATAATTCAGGATGACCTTTGCAAGATCCTTGACTTAATTACATCTGCAAAGACCCTGCTAATATTTATTGTGCACGTCTCCTATGCCAGGTACACAGGAACTAGCAGAGACAGAGAGAAATAAACTGAGAAAAAGGGAGTAACACCCACAGGTTCTGGGGTCAAGGATGTGTGCCTATCTTTTCTTGGGTTCACCATTCAACCCAGTAACTCACTTTAAGGAAGTGATCAAGGTTAACATCCCCAGGAATAAGACAGACACATATCATGGATCCCCTGATAGGAAGCATCTAGAAAGGCAGGATGCCATTTCTGTGGTGTGCTTGCCCCAAATGCGTGCCCTCATTCTAATCATGAGACTCCATCAGTCACACCCCAAAGTGAGCAACCTTCTACAAAAACTGGCCAGCGCTCTTCAGAAGTGTCAAGATCACAAAGGACAGGAACGGCCGAGGAATCGTCACAGCTAAGAGAGGACTGGGGAGACTTGGAAACTCAATGCCTCGAGGGAGCCTGGACCCAAACGGGAACATTAGTGAAAAACCTGGTAACGTCCAAGTAAGGTCTGTGGTTTGGTTAATGGTGTTATATCGTTGTTAGTTTCCTGGTTTTGATTATTTTTTTATGTGTGATTTTAACTTTGGAGGGAGCTGAGTGGGGAAGATATACCGGAGCTCTCTGTACCAGCTTTGCAAGTTCTCATGAGTCAACAGTCAGTCCCAGGACTGCCTGGGATGGAATCCTGGCATTACCGCTTAACTGACAGTGTGACGTTGGTTATGTTACTGCTCTGTGCCTCAGTTTCCCCCACTAAAAATGGCGAGATTAATAGTTTCTACCTCATGGAATTAAAATGAGGTAACACAGGGGCACTGGGGTGGCTCAGTCAGTGAAGCATCTGCCTTCTGCCCAAGTCATGATCCCAGGATCCTGGGATCGAGCCACACATCTGGCTCCCTGCTCTGTGGGGAGCCTACATCTCCTCTCCCTCAGCCCCCACCTCCACTTGTGTTCTCCCTCTTGCTCTCTGTCTCAAATAAATAAAATCTTTTTAAAAATATTTTTATTTATTTATTCATGAGAGACACACAGAGAGAGGCAGAGACACAGGCAGAGGGAGATGCAGGCTCCCCGCAGGGGAGCGATCCCAGGACCCCGAGGTCACGTCCTGAACTGAAGGCAGGTGCTCATCCACTGAGCCACTCAGGCGTCCTTAAATAAAATCTTTTAAAAAAATTTAAAATTATGTAATAGGTAAACTCTACAAATGTTGTATCATCAAATTCATTGATATTGCTACTATTATTGTTCCTCTTTGACTCATGATAAAACTGAGGATGAGGAAGTGAAGACATCTCTATTCTAAGATCACCCAGCCAATGCCTGAGCCCAGGATCAAACTGTAGTTTCTGATTCTAGGGGCCCCTGACTCGCTCAACCAGTAGAGCATGCGACTCTTGATCTTGGGGTTGTGAGTTTGAACCTACTTGTGCATAGAATTTACTTAAAAAAAATGTTTCTGGGGATGCCTGGGTGGCTCAGCAGTTGGGCACCTGCAGTCAGCTCAGTTCATGATCCTGGGATCCAGGATCGAGTCCCACATCAGGCTCCCTGTGAGGAGCTTGCTTCTCCCTCTGCCTATGTCTCTGCCTCTCTCTCTCTCTCTCTCAGTCTGTGTCTCTCATGAATAAATAAATAAATCTTAAAAAAATGTTTCTGAATCCAAGTGACCTCTCTAAGACATCTCTTCTCCTACCAAGACAAAGAGGCAGAAGGACCTTTCAGAGGCCCATCTCCATACCCATCTAGCTACACGACTCCATGGGTTGGTAGGACAGGCCTGAGTCTGGACTGTGGAAAATGGGCAGCTGGCTCTTCCTCTTCATGAAGGCTTGAGAATGAGGACAACAGAAACAACTGACTTCATTCTCAAAAAAAAAAAAAAAAAAAAAAAAAATTCCACACTCAAAACCCCCCCAGCCTCTTCAAAACAACATCTAGTCCAATGCCATCCTTTTAGGGTGAAAACACAGAAACTCAGCCCACAGGCCGGAGTGACTCAGTGCCCTGTGGCAGGTCAGTGCCACGTGCACGCACGGCCTTGTGGGTGGTGTGGGTGGGTGTGGGTGGTGTGGATGGGTGGTCCCCGCACCACAATGCACGTCCCCTGGCCTCGATCCGTGCTCAGCGGAAGGCATCTGGCTCGGTGTGCGGGAGCCGTAAGCGCACCGGTTCCGCGCAGCTATATTTCACTTCCTCGTGGTAATCATCCTGTCGGCCCATCCGCCAATACAGTCAAACAATTACCCAATTCAAACTTCTGCTAATGTTCCCCAGCTCAAGGGCGTCTTTAATAGCAAAATAATACTTGTTTTTTCTTCCTTCCCTCTCTGTTTTTTTCCTAATCTCTCCCCAATGAGACATAACATTAATTACAGCAGTTAACAGAAATTCTGTCTCCATTACCGCCTGCCACCTTTTCTGTCTTGGCTTCCGCCTCCAAAATTCTTCTCTTGAATGAAGAGAGGATGGGGGTGGTGGTGGTTGTGCAGACGTGTGATTGTGTATATTTACCGCGTCGTCTCTGCTTACCTCCTTTGTGCTGGATTGGAAGCCAAGCGGAATCCGTGTTTTCACCGGGGGGGGGGGGGGGGGGGGGGGGGGGGGGGTGTGCGTGAGTGTGAATGTGTGTATGTCGTTTGCGTGTGCCTGCTTCCTAATCTAGCTGTCATTTTGAGCTAATTGTGTTGTTTCCTCTTGTGTGGAAGGAAATCTTATCTGTTTTGGATTAAAATTCAATGAAGGTCATAACGGCTGGAAAACTTACCAGACTGCTGCAATTAATGTTCATTTGGCTTTGATAAATTGGAACGTTCCCCTCAATAGGACTGGAGTGGATTTCAGAAGCAATAATTCTTCCATTAACTCAATGATTCCGCCTGTGATGGAGGACCTTGTCCTGCTTTTGTTTGTCATCTGTCACTTGGAGGAGCCGGGCATATGTCGGAGATGATTTATCGTGATTGCTGTGCCTGGTTGTATCAAAGCATTTAAAACCACCAATTATTTTTGCCTCCTGTAAGTTGCTTGGTGAAACAAAACGTGAGGTTGGAATCAAGGTAGAAAAAACTCTTGCACCCGTTTCTACTCATCGGTTTCCGCAGTTGTGAGGTATTACAAGATCCTTTTGAGGGCTGGCTTGATGTGTCAGGGCCTGCCTTGATGTGCTGTGTTTTACCTCTTAATACAGTTGTTTAGGGGGTTTTGTCCACATCACCTGGGAGGAGACCAAAGTCCGTGGATGATAAGCATTTCCTGCGACACAAACAGCGCAAGATTGGAAGCCAAGTATCTTGATTCTAAAGCTTTGCGTTACCCTCATATATTAGGGTTTAAAAAAAATTGCTTAATAGTAAGTCCTACTGTTTTTGGCTGGTATTTCACTGGGTGTGGAGCAAGACCCCCTTCCCACATTAGGATTACCTGAGGTGTTTGTTTAAAAAGCAGTTTCCTGGGTTCTGTCCCTGGTATGCCAGAGCTGAATTCCTGGTGGGGGCTTCTGGGGAATCTGTATTCTGGAAAGCCCTGCAGCTGACGTTTGTGGAGATTCCCTAACCTGCAGCTCATTGAGACCAGCAGGGAGAGAGTCATACCTTGGTGTGCTCATTAAAAAAAAATATGTATATCTATATATAGATATACACATATTATATTTAATTCTTCCAAAAACCTTCCCTGCCAGGTGGACATTGCTGTCTCCATTTTATAGATTGAAATATTGAGGTGCATCCAGTGAAATGGCCTTGCCCCAGGTCACATAGCTAGGGAGAGACTGAATGGGGATCTAGACGCTGCATTTGCCTCGCTGGCCAGACGCACCTGCTCTTCTTCCCTGGCATCTCCATCTCCCGCTCCCGTCCAGCTCCATCTGTAGCCTCCCTTCCTTCTCTAAAATTCTGCAGGGCCACAAGCAGCTGGGCTTTCCCCATGGACACCCTCTTCGGCTCTTGTTTTATTATAGTCCTTGTGTGTCCTGATGGTCCCATAATGAAGCATCTAGAGGCCTGCCCTGTCTTGGCTTTCTTTAATAAGGAGTGAGATATGTTGGTGTTCGTGCCAGGAGCTTTGTTTAGCTGGTTCACAGAGCCACCAGAGGCCTTCTGGGGGGAGGTAAAGGGCAGCACCCCGCTTTGCAGATGGTCGCAGGTAAAGGATGCTCACCTGCAGGGCAGGTAGGCCCCGTTACAGTAATACAGCGGCATGGCTGAGGGGAGAAGAGAATCAGCCCGACGTGGTTTGATGAGCCTTTGCAAACCGCGTGATCTTGGGCTAGCGCCTTGCCCTCTCTGAGCCTTGAGGTGCAATGGGTAGAAGAGTGGCACCTCCTCTACTAAAATCGTTGCCACGAACAGAAGCACCCAGGTTATGTGCAAGCTCGGGCTCTGAGAAGTAGAAATTCCTCCACAGATCGGAGTCTTCTTGAAGCTCAAATACTGTTGACCCTCTCACGTTAATAGAACACGTTCCCATTGAACGTGCCATTAAAACCTCCTGACGGTATATACAGCAGATGTTCTTTCTAATGCCTTTTACAGCTGAACCTCAGGGAAAGTTCATGCTTGGAGTCACACAGCGGGTCAGTGCCAGAAAAAGGGGTCCCTGTGTCTCTGTCAGAACTGCCTTGGTGGGGCCAGGGGTGAGCATTCGCCTAAAGGTTTGTAGACAGGTCATTGACAGTTCAGGGCTGGAAACGGGCTGGCCTCATTTCGGGACTGGGGGCTGCAGGATGAACTGCCCCCTCCCCCCCGCTGTCCTAGGCTGAGGCCCTGCACCCCCACGTGACTGTCTTTGAGGATGGAGCCTTTAAGAAAGTAATCAAGGTTCAGTAAGGTCGTAAGAGTGAGGCCCTAATCCAATAGGACTGGTTCCCTTGTAAGACGAGGAAGAGATGCCAGCGGAGCACGTTCACAATGGAAAGGCCACGTGAGGACACCGTGGGACGGCAGCCGTGTGCCAGCCGCAAGTCGGCCCTGTCCGGGCCTTGACCTTAGGCCTCCGGCCTCGAGGATGGAGAAGAGAAGAGTCTGTGCTGTGGAAGCCTCTGAGCCTGTGGAATCCCATTAGGGCAGGCTGAGCTGCCAGGGCGGAGTGTTGTGATTGGCACCCCACCCCCTCCCGGTGGCGGGGGAGGGGGCGTGAGGGAAGCTGGAAGGATGTTTTCCTTTTCCTCCGAAATTGTTCCTGGTAACAAAGGGGAAAAGCAGAAGGAGTGTGGTGGGGGCGAGGTGCTCACGAAGCAGCAAGGGGACAGACTGGAGAGGGAAGAGAGGACAGGAGGGGGCTGTTAGGAGCAGCGGGGGCGTGCCTGGCACCTAATAGCAGCTCAGGAAACTTTCAGGTGAATGGGCTGGGAGAGAGGCGGTTGGAGGATCTCGTCATGTGTTCCAGTCATGAACTTTTCACAGCGTCAAGGGCTGGGTGTGGATTCACAGATTGCTGGGAGACAGCTGAGGATCACAGCTTCCACTTAGTTATTGCGAGACAAAAATTGTCGAGTGCCTTTCATATGTCACTCTCGTCTTTGTCACACGCGACTTCGTGAAGTTCTACAAAAATCTGCCTGCTAATGATGATTTACGGATGGGGTGGGTAAGCATGTGCCCATTTGTTGGAAGAGAAGACTTGAGATTGCCCGAGGCCGCGCAGGACCCGGATTCTGGGTCTGGAGCCCACGTCCTCGGCGCGAGGGCAGTGGTCAGCACCGGGAAGAGGGAGGGACAGCTGACCTAGGGAGGGGCCTGCACCTCCCAGGCTTCTAGTTTTCCTGGCACAGGTCGTCTATCCTGTTTGAGCCTCAGTGAGGCCCCAGCGAGGTGCTGGGGAAGCGCCTGGGGCCCTGCCAGTAGGACGTGCTCCGTGCGAGGGAGCTGGAAGGTGCAAAACCTCTCCTCGTCTCTCCAGTATCCTGTCTTCTGGGCTTTAGACTGAGGACTCTAACTCCTATCTTCACAGATCGTGTTGAATGGAATGAGATAAGACAGGAGAATTCTCGGGATTGCTCTGGTGCATAATAGATGTTGAGTTCGCGCCAACTGTGACCATCCTTGCCGGTGTCCTAGACGCCGTGTAGACTGGAGGTTCGGCAGTTGGTGAGTCTCTTAGATAAATCAAAGACCAGGCTGATGGTTTTCTGGTCTGTGTCCCCGCCCCCCCGCCCCTCCAGGCTGCTTGTTGGGAAAAGGCCAGCAGCCACGGGAGGTGACAGCTGGGGTCTCAGAGCCACCCCGGGAACCACCTCCTGCTCCTCAGAAGGTGAAGACATGGCTGGCCTGCCCAAGTGGTGCAAAGTGAAAAATGAGCTTGTGAAACAGTAACAACATCTGTGTCATCATTTCTGCATCAGGAGGTCAACCGGCTTCATAAACTGTGCGGCTGCCAGAGCGGTCTTTGTTTAGGAATTAATTAGGAGCCGCAGAGAACTGCTGCCCGTGCAGATTTTGGTCTCTGGAAGTTATAAAAAGCAGATGGATTTTAAACAAATGTGTTTTTCACCCTTTACCGCTATGTGAAAGGGTACGTGTCTGAGCAGGGGCACGGGGAGACGGGCACTGAAAAGGAACTCCTGGGCCCTCCTGCCCGTCCCACTCCCACGAGTCCAAGGGCCATCCTTTCGGCTGCTGCATTTGGGGCGCGTCGGTAACATTTTGGTATTAATAATAGCATAGTCTTCTGAGTCTTTTTGTGCCAGGCATGGTACCTTATCTGATTTATTGGTAACTGCCTTTTAAGTGTGAGATAACCAGGACTCAGTCTCTGTTGTTAGACGTGATGGAGCTCAGGCTGGAACGCTGGGTTATAAGAGGCCCAGGGCTGTGCCTCTAGCTTCTGTGCTGTAGCAGAACCTCCTCATCTTCCCAATAATGTTCTGAGTAATCGTTTGAAAGTGTCTGTTAAAAGCGAAGCGAGGGATTGCAAAGGGTGGATCTTGCAAAACATAGGGATTCTCATGTGGGGACCAGTGAGGACCATTTATGCTTTCATCAGTCAACTCTGTGTTGACGTAGGCTCCCCTCAATGAATGCATTGCACTTTATGAATAATGGCAATAATAACAACAATAAAGCTAGCTCATATTTGTACAATGCTTGGACAGTTTTAAGACAATAATCAGCTGATGGGTTTTATCTTCGAAACCATTCTTAGTTATGTAGGCATTGGTATTGTAGCTATTATTATTAGTCTTAATAGCCCTGGTTGACACTTAGGAAAATTTTTCATGTCTAAGATCACACAGCAACTCAAGAGTAAAGCCAAACCTGCCTTTTGCCAACTATCTCAGCATCCCCCGGGGATAATTAAAAAGTTAGGGGTGCCCTGAGGTGGCAAAGAGAGAACAGCTCATGTCAGAAAAGCACAGAAAATCATGATATGTGAGAGGTAGAAGGAAATTTGAAGATCTTTGCTTATAAGACCCTCGTTTTTAAAATGTCAAAAACCAATGCCCGTTGATGGGAACTCCCTTCTTCAAACTCACGACGAAAGTTAGTATGACATTGAGGATTAAAAAAAAAAAAAAGCATAAACAGATATGTTTGCATTTAAATCCCAGATTTATATTACCTCTACTTGTGGCCTTGGAGAAGTGAATTAATTTATTTCAGCCTCGGTTTTCTCTTTTGTAAAATAGAGAAAACACGACTGAATGGGATACAGATTCAGTGAGATGATGTGTGTGAAACTAGTGGCAAAATGCATAGATGTCATAGAACATGTGTCCCCTAAGTGAAAGCCACTGGGACAACAGATGGGGAAGACGACACATGGACTTGGGGCTAGACTGTTCAGCCCCAAGGGTCTCAGTCCTTAACTATGTGACCCTGGGAAAATGACTCAAATCTTCCTAACCTCAGTTTCCTTCCATAAAAATTGGAATGGTTTCTATCTACACCATTTTGTTTGCTCTGTGTATCGAAAATAATCTGTGGTAGAGATCACCCCAGAGCCTTGTCCACAGTGAACCTCAGCTCTCATGAGTCCCCTTGTGTTCTGCTCTTCCCATACCATGGTTTTCTTTCTCAGCTAGATGTTCTCCAAGCAAACAGAGAAAGCCCACAGCTCCTTCCCTGAAGCACCACTGTTGACATTTTTCCTTTGGGCATTGGAGCTAAGAAGCACTTCTGGATTCCAGCCATTTCTATAAAAATCTTCCCAAGTTGGTGGAGTTTTGTGTCCCCTCCAAGCACAGAGCTGGAGGGAAAAGATGGCATTAAGTGTAATTAAATATGCACTCCTGTGTTTGGGGAATGCATTGGGGGGATTTGTCTTTAAAGTGTCATTCTTGTAGCAAAGACACCTGTTATGCTAATGGTGCTGTGTTAGTCTCTCAACTGGGGGCCTGGATGTTTTCTTAGCTGAATACTGTGAATACATTATACCCCATGCTGCACTCCATGGTCTAGCATCTTTTGCTTTTTCTCAAATGTAAGCACCTTGGATTCTTAATTTGGCCTCCATAATGAAGCACATGGCTGGGAGAAGTGCTTAAGTTAGTCCCCTCATTGGAGAAAATACCTGATGGGGAAAGACTAGAAGGGAAACAAGCATTTATGGAGCAATTGCCATGCACCAGGCGTCATGCTCAATGCACAACTGTGCTCTGCTATTTAATCTCACTACAGTGATGCAAGGTAGGCACTTGTATTATTTTACAGATAAAGGAACTGAAGCTCAGAGAGGCTACAGTGTAGTTATTTATTCAACTAATAATTTCTTGAACACCCACCCACTGTGTCTAGTACTGTGTTGGACCCCAACCAGAGGCTGGCTTGAGATGGTGGCCCTAGGGGCATTAAGCATCTTGTCTAAGTTTACGCTACAGGAAATGGCAGACCTGGATTCAAACTGTCAGGCTCTTGTTTTGAAGTCCTTGAAACAAGGCTTAGAGCTTATTCATCCACTCCTTCAACGTTCATGACACATCTCATACGCATAGAGCACCATGGTAAGGGCTGCATGAGGTCCATGGTGAAGGCTTCTGTGTCATCGGGTAGGATTGTTGGGGAAAGTATTCAGGGAAGACAGGAAAGCACCATGTCAGAGGCATAGACCAAAGGCAGTGCAGACACAGAGGAAGAAGAGGTCACGTCCAGCTGGAGGAATCAGGGCAGCTTCCTAGAGGAAGGGAAACTGATTCAGGTCCTAAAATGTGGCAAGGATGGGGACATCGGTCAGTAATTTACAGCTTTGCCGCTTAATCAAGACCTCTTGGCAGTGGAAGATACTAGCAAGCCTCTGGGGTCGGGGATATGTTTCACACTCACTTTCCAAGAGGAGCTTAGTGGATTTCTAGCATCCAGCCCAGCACCTGAGTACCTGGTACTGACTACTCTGTCCCACAACACAGGCTGGGGACTGATCAACAGAGGTAAACAGGCATGACTTCCACCCACAGAAAACTCCCAGCGAGGGAGGGGAGTCTCTAAGTCATTCTTAGTTAATTCAGAGAAGACGTGGCGGGGGAGGATGAATATAAGTTTAGAAAGAAACCTTGTAAATGATCTATTCCGGTCCTGTCTTTCAACATTTTACACCAGAAACCTTTCACCAAATGAAATGTTATATGGACGCCTAATACATGAACGTGGATCTGCTCTGGCTGGAAGCTTGGAGTTGGTGAGGGGGACAAGGATCTGTTAGCTTTAGTTCACCCTGCACACCACCAGAGCTCTGCCCTAATGATCAGGGCTTGAAAACCACAAGTCCCTCTACCCCGCATCATGTAGCAGGTGGAAGGACTGTGTCCTGAGAGAGGAATTTCCTTCAAGGCCAGAATCCCTGAGCAAGCTGAAGCCAGGAACCAGCTCCCTGGCATACCGTCCCGAGGCTTTCAACACTATCACTGAGAAAAGAGATTGGTTTTGGTTTTGGTTTCGTGTTTTTTAACT
Source organism: Canis lupus familiaris (assembly GCF_011100685.1). Taxonomy (NCBI): domain Eukaryota; kingdom Metazoa; phylum Chordata; class Mammalia; order Carnivora; family Canidae; genus Canis; species Canis lupus. The sequence continues at coordinate 71,369,312 of NC_049232.1, read as the reverse complement.
TTTTAAAGACAGATTTTATTTATTTGAGAGACAGAGCGAGACAGGGAGCACAGGCGAGGTGAGGAGCAGAAGGAGAAGCAGATTCCCCGCTGAGCAAGGTGCCCTATGCGGGACTGGATCCTGGGACCCCAGGATCATGACCTGAGCTGAAGGCAGACGCTTAATGGACTGAGCCTCTCAGGTGCCCTTAACTCTTGATTTTGAAATAATTTTAGGTTTTACGAAAGAATTGTAAATAAAATACAGAGAATTCTCATACAGCCTTTAATCAGCTTCCCCTACTGTCAACCTCTTTCTTAACCTTGGGACATTTATCAAAACTGAGATGTGAACATCGCTACAGTACTGCTAACTGAACATTTTATTCCTTTGGCCTGAATTTCTTCACTGATGTACTTTTTCTGTTCCAGAATCCAATCCCAGGTACCATACTGCCTTTAGTTGTCCTGTTTCCTTAGTTTCTTCCTCCTCAGGCTTTTCTTGCATTTATCACCTTGATATTTTTGAAGAGTAGTGGTCAGGTATTTTGCAGGTTTTCCCTCATTTTGGATTTGCCTGATGCTTTCTCATAATTAGGCTGAGACTACAGATTCAGAGGAAGAACATTGCAAACATGGCATGGCCTTCCGGCATCATCATATCAGGAGATACATGCTCTCGATAAGCCTCAGGACAGCTCACGTTAGGGTGGTGTCTGCCAAGTTTCTCCATTCTGAAGTTCCCAGTTTTCTCTCTCCATACCCTATTAGAAGTCAGGTACTGAGTCCAGCATGCCCAAGGAGGAGGGGATTAAGGTCTGCCTTCTGGAGGACGATGTGCCAAAGAATGTGTGGTTATTTGTCGAAACCACCGCCGTAATTAATAAATATTTGGGAGAGAGACTTTGAGACTCTGCAAATATCCTCTTTCTTTGTGAGGTTTCCCCCACTCATTTTAGCATTCATCAGTGATCTTGCTGGCAGTGATGTATTACTGCAGTGGAGGAAAAGGATCTTAAAGAAAAACAAAAACAAAAATACAAAGAGGAGAAAAAAAAAAAAAGGAGACAGGAAAGGAAGAAGAGAAAAGGTGCCACTTAGTAAAGCCAACCTCTTTTCAAGGTGGTAGACATGGGTCAGGGTAGGTGTCAAGGAGAAAGGGGCTGTGCTGTCCTTACCAGCTTTGCTGCCCTCATTCTAACATAGGGGCTTTTAATTGACGTCACCATGACACCGTCAGTAACCATCACACTGAAGCTCAGGGAGGCTCTTTTTAACTCAATTAGGAAAAGGTCATTGTGGATCGGTACAAAAACACCTAACTTGCCCCATCTTGTACCCGGGTTTTATCTTAAAATATACCTAGCTGGGGAAGGGGGGTAGAGCCGTGTCTCTTACACTGATAGCCTCTATGCTTCTGTATGCATGTGTTGTATGTTACTTGTGTTGTATGTTGTATGCATGCTTCCTTTTAGCTTCGAACATGTGTTTACTACCAGTTCCCATGGTATTTGGCAAGGAAGGGAGTTACAGATCCTTCCTATTCCTCTCTCTTAGCTTTGGGCAGTCACTTAGAACAGCTTGAATTGTTGGAATGGTTCCATGAGAACTCAATGACAAAAGATGGCTGGCTTGAAGCTCAGGGTTGGGGAATGCAGGGATGTGTATCAACTGCCCATGCCTGGCATGCCTTGGGGGTATCTGGTGTGGGTCACTGGGAGTTAAGCATGTTAGATTATCTCGTTTAGTCCTTGGAACAAATCTCATGGAAGAAGTGGCCTTTGAGATGGTTCTTGAAAGATTGAGGTTGACAGGAAGTATTCCAGACACAAATTAGCATGCACGAACCTCAGGATATTAGGAGACTTCTTACCCATTAAAATCGCGGGGGGGATTCTCACCCATGTTACCTAGAATTATTTCTGATTCCGAAGAACTGTTGTCTAGGGATGTGGCTACTTGCATCAACGGAGTCATCAAGCACTTGGATATTTTTTTCTCTGTATCTCCAACATCTCAGAAAGCCAGCGTGGGACTCATAATTATTTCTGAATTGGTCCGTGGGTTGGTAGCGTAAGGCTCATTCAGAGAGTCTGTCTCATTGTTATTTGAACTTTGTAGCAGACGCTGTTGGGGTCCAGCTCAGATCTGCTTAGCACTGACCCTTCCCATGAATGCTGGATCACCTTCCAGTTGCCAGCACATGTGACACCGGCTAAAGGCTCTGTGACAGCTTGATGCCTTTCTGCCCACCCTTGAGGCAGGATCGAGTGCCGGAGAACCATCGGACCTTCAGGGACAGCTCTTAACTGATGATTGCAGGGATGGGTGGCGGGAGGTGGTTAATACATACCCCACTACCTTTGCCACCCTAGCAGGATAAACCTCTCTCCTGTTGCCCACTGTAACATCTACTGGCTTAATAAAGCATCCCTCATTGGCTTCCCTCCTTTTCCTGATTTCCCCATCTCCTACCAGTGTTTCCCTGTAATCACTTTCCAGACATCCATGTATGCTCAAATCCTGGTTTTCCAAATTTCTTCTGGAGAAAGACAAACTCAAATGAGCTTCTTTCATGGCCTGTTGGTCCAGGAAGTTTGGGTCCAGGTGAGAAAAAATAAAAAATAAAAAAAAAAAACAAAAAAACAAATGACCCCAACTTCTAATTGGTTCAGAAACAGATCTGCTCGCTGAAGCAGAGCAAAACAGTATCACTGTCTGGGGCCACATTCCTGATGAATAAGGGGAGACACTGGCTCAGATGTTCCCAGAATCCCTCCCAAAGTTTTCATTCTGAGGTTTCAGTTCCCAAACACCTTGATTTCTCCTGTAGGTATATGGTTTTCAGGAGTTTATTTCTTGTTTTAAGGAAATCTGTATGCTTTCTGCCTACCAGTTCCCATTTTTAAGATGAACTCCTAAATTTAACATGCTCAGGATTAGGGAAGTGTGGATGTCCTGTTTTCTAAGAACATTGGTCTTTGCCTTTGGATGTAAACCCAGAATATAGGAAGGCTGATCATATTGCCTCATTCCTAGTTCCCCCACCCTCCTCAGTCTTCTCTTCCTGCACTAACATTTTCATTTGCACACATGGAAGAGGACAATCCTGAGCTTGAAAGCTCTGACCTATTTTTTTTTCTGACTGAATATAATAATAGGTACCATTTTCCGAGAGCATAGTACATACCAGGCACTATGCCAAGCGTTTTCCATATATTATCTTGTTTGTTTTGACAACAGCCCTCTGTGGAAGGTACTATTATTGTTTTATTATGAGGGAGGTAGGGTTGGGAGGGATTATGTAGTTGCCAAAGTTCAGGTGGCTGTTGGTGGTAAAGCCAGGATTTGAATCCAGGCTTGCCTGAATTGAAATCCTGTGTTTTACTCATTATCTGCTTCTCTACATGATGAAATTCAGTAGGTGTAAACGGAAAGACCTGTGTGCACTTCAAAACATTATTCATAAGTAAATGAGGGAGAAATGTAGGGTGTGCGTGCAGAAACGGGCAGAGAAATGACTCAGCAGCAGCTATAGGAAAAGCACATGTGGATTTTGCTGGATGATAAGCTGAGTGAAGTAACAGTGTTCAACAACAACAACAACAAAAAAGCTTACTTTTTTTTTTCTATTTAGATTTCATCAATAAAAGTGTCTCACCTAGAACAGGGATGTTCTGGTTTGGTTAGTCATTTCCTGGAATATTGTACTAAAAAAAAAAATCCTGATGAGAAATGAATGTGCCCAGAGAAGATTAACCACAGGGTAGTGAAATCCATCAACACCATACTACCACCTTTCCGAAAATAACTGGGAGCATTTAACCTGGAGAAGAGAACACTTGGGGATCTTATCTTGGTAGGGATTATTATTTCAAATCTTAAATATCTCTTACAGAGAGGTGGGAGTTAAATTTGTCCTGTGTGGCCTTAGGACAGAAGAAGCATTGGGGAGAAAGCCACATGGCAGCTGATTCTAGCTCTATTTTAAAAAAGACACAATAACAAAAGTACCCAAAATTGGAATAGGATATTTCGAGAAGTGGTGTTTTCTCCACTGTGCCTATGTTAGGATTTTTTTTTTTTAATTTGCAAGTGATATAAATCCAACTCAAACTGGCTAAAGGACAAATAAGGTCTTTAATTCCTCAAGGAACTGAAGTATCTAAGGCTACCTTTAGTGCAGGAATGGCTAGGTCAAAATGTCCACACAACACCGTCAGGAATATGTCTCTGTTCCTTTACTCTGGTTTCCTCTGGGTAGGTTTCATTCTTGGGCAAACTCTCCCCAGGTCATGATAAGATTATTTGATACTTAAGCATCTGTGTTAGTTTTCTACTGATGCTGCAACAAATCGCCACAAACTTAGTGACCTAAAACAACACAAATCTATTATCTTTCGGTTCAGCAGTTCATAAATTTGAAATGTTTCTCAGTAGGTTATCATCAGTGGCAGTGGCAGGGCTGCGTTCCTTCCACGGGCTCTAGGGGAGTAGCTGTGTCCTTGCCTTCCCATCCTGTCGAGGCTGCCCATATCCCTTGATTTGTGGCCTCTTTTTCCATTTAGGGAACCAATACAAGTGAGCCGAGTTCTTCTCAGACCACACCATTCTTACCTCTTCTTCTGTCTCCCTCTTTCATTTGTAAAGACACTTGTGATTATACTGGGCTCATCTGTAGAATCAAGCACTACTTACCCATCAGAAATTTAACTGATGAGCACCTTTAGTTCCATCTGCAGCCTTAGTTCTCCCTTCCATGTAACCTAACATACTCACAAGTTCCAGGGATAAAGACATCAGCATCTTTGGGGCATTATTCTACCTACCACAAGCCCCAAATAAGTCCCTGTGCTGTGCCAACTGGTCAACCCTGGGTCAAGTGGCTACTCCTGAACCTAGACTAGGGTAATTCAGAGATAGACCACATATATTGTAAGTGTTGAAAGGGGTATCATTTAGTCTCTCAAAGGAAAAGTACATCCTTGTTATAAGAGAAGAAGAAAGAGATGCTAAGGAGGTTTTAAAAAATCAACCACAATGTGGGGTGGGGTATCCAATATTAGGCAGGGGATGAAATTATGAATTTTTAAATATTTTTTTCTTATATCCTGAAGTTTGGAGTTCGTATCTTATGGTCATGCCTAACACCAGCAAAAGTAAATACCTGATCCTAATAATATAAATTCTATTCTCTATTCCTAGATGAGGCCCTGGGAATCCCTAGGCCCAGATTTACTATCTTGTTTATATGGTTCCCTGGTTCCTAGATGATGAAATCAGCTAGTGAGAATCATGGGAGACATTTTAGGAGAAGTGATGTTTTGTTTTGTTTTGTTTTGTTTTGTTTTCTGGATTTTAGAGTCTCAAGTATTTAAGGAAAAAGCTAATATAATGCTGATCAAAAAAAAAAAAGTGTTGATATAATATTTTTTCTAAGCAATAAAGAATACTATCTCTCCCAAGAAGGATATTTTTAAGGATATATCCTAAAAGATTTCATGAAAGTATTCAGCAAGATAATTCCAAAGGGAAAAAGTTCCCTAGAGGAGGAAGAAGGAGAAGGAGGGGAAGAGAAGGGGGAGGAGGAGGAGGGAGGAGGAGAAGAAAAGGAACAGAACAAAAACAACAACCTTTCTTTCCAAAGTTTGTTTTAACAAAAGCAAAAAGTATGGGGTTGCCTATAACTGAACATTTTCCCCTCCTTGCCTGCTGCTAGCTGAAATTGGATGGAACCATGAGATCCTAACCAATTTCAATCCACCACAGGTGCCTCGAGTGATACATTTCCAGTCAAATGCACACTTTAGGGCTACAGATGGTAGAGGAGATAGAGACCAGAGGTAAGAATGAGGAGAGAGTCATTGGAGACATTTTTAAAGAAGTAATGTGGTATTGCTTTTTATTTCTGACTTTTGAGTCCACCGTGTTTAAGGAGGAAGCTTGGCTGGGCACTTATTGGGAAAACCTTTGGCTATGTAGACAACTCCTGAACAAATTAGGCATGATGAAAGTGGCATCCACTGCTGTACATACATCCACCTGCTCTGAGGCTCTGTAAGGTCTTTCAAGTCATTTTAACAGATGAGTTCCCTTAGCTTAGGGACAGGATGGAAGGGATGGGATGGACGTGGTGGGAGGGGGTGGGGTGCTGTCCCTGGTGCTGAAAAATCAGATTCCCAAACTACTGTGCCGCTTGGCCTGATTTCAGCTGAAGAATTCAGCCTCAGCTTGTCTCGGTTCCTATTTAGGATCAAAGGCCCGCCTGCCATTATGCCTCCGTAACTAAGTGGAAAAGCCCCTGGCTCCTTCTTATCCCTCTCAAATGTGACTTTCTTATCACTAAAAGGTAAGCTTTATGAAAGTAGAGACTTGGCTATATTTGCTGTTCTGTCCACAGTGCCTAGGAGAACATCTCATTCATACTAAACACTTGGGGGTCAGAGGGATGTATTTACTAATCATATGGTCCTCGAATTTCTACGCACTCACTGGAATAACACACGTACACACGCATACACCTATATACCTACACACAATTGAAAGAGTTACAGAGTGTTTCTGTAGCACACTTTGTAATGTATGAAGTGCTTTCAAAATCGGTCTTTCCAACTGATTTAATCTATAAGGTCTTTGTCTCTGCATCTGTGTCTAGCTTCATGTCTGGAAGGCACATGGTGGGTGTCCAGTATTTTTCACTGAGCTGAACTAGGTTTATTTTTACAGATTAAAAAAAGTAAAGTTCAGAGAGAAATGGATGGCCCAAGGTCATACAGTTAATTAATGGTAGGGAGCTATGACATTCCCTTTACCTCCCCCTTCACAATGTTACTCTCAAGCCCTTTCAGGTCCCTCACTTGGTGACTCCATTTAAAGACCACATCAAGAAATCACAATTCCTGACCTTTTTTTTTTTTTTTTCCTTCTCAATAACATTGACGTTTTCCTGACACCAGGTAGGATGTGGGTCCCTGAAACACAGATTCTGACAAGCTTGGAGAAATTTACTTAGATACTAAGGGATATGAATATGTTACCAAGACATCAGGTTTGGATCTGAAACCGCATGGCTTGGGATTTTTCCCTTAGTCTTGGCACTTCTTTGCTAGGCAGTAGAGTGAGATGATGAGATGAGCTTCTAATGATGGGTCCTTAGAAAAACAGCAGGAGTTCTCTCACTCTCAGCTCACATGGTTACTTGCTCAAGGAGCCCAGAACCCAGCACATGTAACATTTAGCAGGGACAGAATCACTGCCATCTCCCCGTTCTGCACCCATGTGTCCGGCTGAAAGGGCAGATGGCTTAAAAGTTGTGTGGTGGTCCTCAGGGGTAAAGTTAGGCTGTGCCTGAGTCGCTTCCCCCAGGGCCACGAGAGTTTCAAAAATTTTGCCTTCGGGAGAAAGGAAGATGGTAGGAGCTAGTAATAAAAGAAGGGAAGGAAGAAAGGGAGTAGTAGAAGAGGATGGGAGATAAAGAGGTAGAAAGATTTCATGGAGCATCCACTCTGTACCTCATCCTGTGGTCATCACTTTTCCATTCATTGTTTCAATAATTTGCCTCTGACATATATACTAAAAGCAAGGATGAATAAATGATGTCTCTCAATTTCTCCAACCCGCTGAGTTTCAGTAAATACTTATTTTTTTTAAAGATTTTATTTATTTATTCATGAGAGACAGAGAGACAGAGGCAGACACGGGCAGAGGGAGAAGAAGGCTCCATGCAGGGAGCCCGATGTGGGACTTGATCCCAGGTCTCCAGGATCAGGCCCTGGGCTGAAGGCAGCGCTAAACCACTGAGCCACCTGGGGCTGCCCAAATACTTTCTATATAAGGAAACTGAGCTGCAGAGAAATGAAGCACAGGGCAGCTGAGGGAGAAGCATTTGGGAGGGCAAGAGCTACATTGATAATTTCACCCAGGGAGGGCTCTCAAAGTCACTGAGAAGGGAGGTGTCCTTCATGAGTAGTCATACTAATATATGTGTGGGAGCTGGTTTTATTATTTTTATCGTTTTTCATCTGAGAAAACGGAGGGATGGAAACTTGAAATGCCTTGTCCAAAGTCACACGGTCGTTAATTCATTGATTCTACTTATATTGAGTGTCCCCTCTGGGCAAAAAGTGAAATTAGCAATCCCTGCCTCTAAAGGATCTGCTTGTTTGGCATTTGCCTTTTTCTCTGGCCAGCGTTCTCTGGAGTAAAGGATCATGGATGTGGGCGAGATGGAGAACAGAGAGGGGCAAATAGAGGTGTTCCAGGCAGAGGGCACAGCACATGCAGACAGGCTTCAAGATCTGAGGGCGCAGCACTTTTTTGGGAGTGGAGGTGATGTGTTGTGACTGAGGCACAGGTTATTTGAGGAAGCATGGTGGGTGGTAAGGGTTGATAAGTCCAATGGTAAAGACTTGGATTTTATTCTGCTGGCTATGGAGAAGCAGCAGATATTTATAAACAAGCAAAGAATGGGCTTTAGAAACAAGAGTGCAAGGTGGGGGAGTGGGGATGCTGGCTCCAGGCTTTGTGTGGCCCTGAATTCGTGCTGCTACGTCCAGCCACCTCCCCTGCTGCAAGCTGTAGCAAAGACAATGACCAGGCAGGTGCTTCCAAATGAGCAGGAAAAGGGAACAAATGCGTAACCCAGTTTGAGTCTGAGTTGTGGTTGAGAGGCTGAGCAGCGTGGTAACAATTTGCAACATTAAATTGAAATTGGGTCTGATTGGCTGCAAAGCACTTGGCCTACATTAATGCCAGAGGAGACTCTCTGGGTCTGATTAAGCTGCAGATTTTCCTAGGCCCTCTCCTGGTGATCCATCATTATTCATGTCAGCACCAGGCCTGTCAGCCTCCCTCCACCACCAAAATTAATGAATTGAACTCCATGACCCACACATTTGATGGGATGAGTCTCTCTAAGTCAGCACAAGGCCACGGGCATGGGCCATAATCGTTCCTTCCTTCTTCCCTCAAAGGTGTATCTAAGTCGCTCTCCGTTCTCCCTTTACCGTCCTCAGCTGCTGAGCTGACGTCGTGAGCACAGACGGGGGAATCCAGGAGTAAGGCTCTGGGACACCTAGAAACTGAGGATTGCAGTAGTCTTTGGAGATGTAGTTCAGCTGTCTCCCCACTGCATAGCAGAGGAAAATGAGGCTGGCCCTGTGGCCTACAATGAGAAAAGAAAGAAGGGAACTAAAACACATCTCCCCTTCTCTCTGATTTCCTGTACTCTTCTCTACCTTCGATTCCTCCCCCTAGACTGCTGTTTTGCTCCTCATTTTCTCTATTTTCTCAGAGTGGAGAGAGGTGTATTACATCTCCCAGTTTGCTGGTGGAACCAACATTCAGCATCTCTATTTCTCCTCCGTGCCCTCTGACTCTGACATCAAAAACAAAATTTCCTGTGATGGCTGCTGTCATAGGGAGAAAAATGAGAAAAATACATTAAATTGTGTGTCAGACCTAGAAAGAAACTTAGAGGTCACCTTCAATTCTATCTACAGCATCCTTGTCAAGTGATCTGCAGGTTCACTTGCATAGCTCCAGGTCTAGGGAGCTCACTACTTCCTAAGGCGATTTTTCTATTTTTGGACAGTTTTGCCTATTTCGAAAGACCTCTTTATTTTGACCTAAATTTTGTGTTCATTTATTTTCCTCTCTTTGGTCATAGTCCTGCCATTTCTAGCAGTGAAGCATGAATCTATTTTTTTTTCCTTCCATGTGGGATTCCTTTGGATCCTTTGGGCTACTTCTCATGCTTTTATGCCCTGAAACTCACTCCTGTGTTTGACCCTTTACTAAGATATTAAATCCATGTAATGTTTCAGGAACAGCATTTTCTGCAACAAAATGGAATGAGATGTGCTATATAATTATTATTATTCATGAGAGACACAGAGAGCGGCAGAGACCTAGTCAGAGGGAGAAGCAGGCTCCCTGCAGGGACCCCAGGATCATGACCTGAGCAAAAGGCAGACGCTCAACTGCTGAGCCACCCAGGTGTCCTGGGATGGAGTGTATAGAATAGGGAATATCAGAATGGATTGGAGAAAGTGAGGATAAGCCTTGTTTCTGAAGTTTTGATGTGTGTGTGTATATGTTTGTGTGTGTGTGTGTGTGTGTGTGTGTGTGTGTATGTTTGTGGACTGAGTCCCATTGAAAAATGTCTTCCATGTCTTGACTGTTGTGAATAATGCTGCAGTGAGCATAATAAGCATCCAGATATCTCTATGAGATTGTGATTCCATTTCCTTTGGATCTACACCCAGAAGTAGGATCACTGGGTCATACCGTACTTCCATTTGTAATTTTTGGAGAAACTTATACTATTTTCCATAATGGCGGCACCAGTTCATCTTCTCACCAATAGTATGAAAAGAAAGGGTCTTAAATTTATATAATATCACTTGTCAATGATATCTCACTAAAGCTGGGGGGAAAAAGGAAATTTTATCATCATTATTATCATTGTTTTTTTTACCATGAGTGGTACTATAAAAACAGCCCAAGGAGTACTGTTGAAAGTCTTCCCTTTTATCAGGCTAAAACTTTCTGAATTCAATTCCGTTTAGGTTTATAGCTGAATATCCATCAACAGTTAACCTCTCTGAACTTCAATCAGCCCATCACTTAGATGCAGAAAAAGTGGTATGTGTTCTTCTTGCCACATCAAGTATGATGTTGAACGTGAAACTAATTTAGAAAGGGAGAGAGGGGGCCTGAGTTACGGTAGTGGCAGTGGAATGGTGGTAGTCATGGGAGAAAGAGTATTACCAATTTCTCTTCTTCTGTCTCGCCTCCCTTCTTCCCCTTTCCTACTTCTCCCTTTTTATGTTAGGTTAGCACAGTCTAGGGTTCCCATTATATCATAATCAAGGGACGTCATAATATGGTGAGATGAACTTGGGCTTTGTGTACGCACCAACCAAAGTTTGAATCCAACCCCTTTCGTTCATCAATTGGATGACCTTGACACGTCTTTGAAGCTCTCTCTAGGCCTCAGCTGCTTTACCTTTAACACGGGAATCCCAGCACATAGGCAGTGGTGAAGCATCACAGTCGAATGAGTTATCCACGATTGAATGAGTTAAGCACCATGCGTGCATGACATGCCATAGAACTCAATAACTAACAGCTCCCTATATCCTCTCTCACCCACTCCCCAACTCCCCATCTTCAGAAAGGCTCATGTGCATCAATTGAAGTCATTCTCTTCACCCAGGGTTGTGCCAAGGTCATACTCACCTACAGGGAAGGGAGATGTGTCTAATCTCTCCAAGAGGGTCTTTTTTTTTTTTTTTTTTAAAGAGGGTCTTTTTAACGATAAAGTTTGTCCCTAATGCTCTTCTGGAAACAGTGGTATTTCTGGGGCTTGTGGCTCAGACTGAGGAGCAGACACCTCGGGATTCTAGGAACCAGTGATGGTGCTGCTCCACTTTCCTAGCAGCCTCTGCTCAAGGAACAGGGAATTGGCTCCCTGGAAGGCATGGGAAGAGGCAGCCCAGGGCCGTACCAGGAGCTCTGGGTGAGGGTGGGTCTTGACTCTCATGTCTTCGTCTCCCCATCATCCAGTAGAGGAAATGATCTTCTTCACTTGCCTCCCTTCCGGGCTGGGTCCAGGCATCAGTGAAACTGAGAATGAGGAAATGTTTTGTTAGTGATCCAAGTGGGAGGATTTTATTTATGTGGAGATCATTTTAATTCAGACCAAATATATATTTTTTTTCTTGGAGAGATGGCCATCTCTAGTTGTATGCTTCCAAAGAAGTAATTGTTTCCTGCCACGAGCTGTGCCTTTCCCATATCCGGGCTGAGGCTTAATATCAGCCAGCAGCCTGTCAACCCTGCCCTTCAGCGTGGACTTGCCCTGGAGGGCCCCAGCCAGACACAGCTGTAGAGGGAGTTGAGCTGCCCTCGTCCTCCCCCCTTTCTGCACAGTATAACTTTCATGCACCGCTGAAATCCTCTCTCTCATGCATTCTGGGATCCAGCAAACCCTGGCTCCTCCATAGCCTTCTTCCTGTATTTTGCTCACACTATTCTGCTTTGTGAGGGGAGGGGCTTTCCTTCACCACTATAAATAGATATATCTCAGAGACCTCTTCTGATACCCATTCTCAGATGGCTCCAGTGAGAAGTAAAGAATCTGGGTTCTAGCAACCTAGGTTTAAATCCCACTCTAATGTGGATCACTGCATGAACGTAGGCTACTTCTGACCTAGTGTCCTCATCTGTAAAATGGGTGAAAGCTCAATAGTGTCTCAGGGGAACCATGCAGGCTTAATGTGATGCTTTAGTACATGGTAGGCATTTGATATAATTTCATTGAGGGCAAGGTTCATCTTCTTGCTTCCTGCACCAGCCCCAGCAGTAGGTGTGGCACACAGTAGGCATCTGACATGCATAGAAAATAACTGAATTAATTAAAATTTTAAGTTATCTCCCTCCCACCCTTTCTCTGAATGCAGAGAAGGGGGTACTTTATAATCAACCTCAGTCCTAAATTGTCCTCACCAGTTAGTTTGTGTCTAGAGACATGGAGACACCCCGTCAGTTCTGAGTGTTCACCCTCTGCAGCCAGAGTAGCTCCAATCACTTGTTTAACAATTATTAAGATTCTGGTGTTAGCTAGGTTGTCATTTCAAGAATGATTCTCAGGTATGCACAACTAGTATATCAGTACTTTTTGAAAGATGGGTTGAAACTATTTAATGAATCGTAAGATACCAAGTGGCTCACAGCAAGTATTTTTAAGAGGCATGGAAGAGAGTAAGAGAATAGAATGGAATTAAATAGAAAATAATAGAACAGAATGCAATGGAAAGGAACAAAATCAGAATGGAATGAAATAGGATAGAGGAGGATAGAACGTGACAGACTGGAATCCAAAAAGAAAAGAAAAAGAAAAGAATGGGGTGGAACAGAATGTACTGGAATAGAATAGAGGAGATTAGAACCGATTCTGGCACACAGCCATTATAGCAAAGGCAAGTTTTTTTGTTTTTTTGTTTTGTTTTGTTTTTTTTTTTTAGTGTGAAACTCTGAGGTCCGAGATCTGTGTGTGCACAAATTTGTGGACTGTGTGTATGATCTTGGGCTTCAGTGGGAGATACGGCAAATGCCACTACTTTATTTTCTCGGTAGTCAGGAATGCCCTAATTGTATTGCTTACGTTGAATCTAAGCTCCCCAATGAGGAACCGCAACTGATCCCCATCTGGTTCTCCCGTCCCCGCAACCCGTGAAGGCCTCGCCCTTCATAGACGCTCCAGATCTGTTGGTCGAATTGGATGGCTGAGCAAACGCTGGGCTTAAGGAAACATACCAGTGACGACAATAAGCCTTCTTTAAGGCTGTTAATCACTGTCACATGCTTAGGACAGGGTCTGGCACATAGTAAATGCTCAGTAAACGGTAGCCTTCGTCATTAGTACCCCACTTCCTCAGTTATCTAAAGCTTGCCAGGTGCTTCAGGGCCTCTGGGCATGTATTCCTCACACCATCCTGCGGAGGCAGCTGTTGATGCGCCCATGCTGCAGGTGGGAAAACCTGAGGCTCGCAGAGAGTGACTGCTTAAGGAAGGAACTCCCCACAGAAGCAGAGCCGCCCTTGGAATTCTCGTGCACCCTCCCCGCTGTCAGAGTTTTGTGCTCTCTCCTCACGTGAGAGGCTGCTCAAGGCAGGTAACGCGGGCCATGACTGTGCAGACCCAGAGAGCCTCCGCGAAGCTGGCACTCGACGCAGATCCAACCCTCTGAGAGTGTGGCTGGACGGGGTGCCCAACAGAAAGCACAGCAGTGGGTCAGGCAACTGATTTTCTGAAGCCAGTCGTCCCAGAGCCGAGTTCAGCTTTGTTCTCTCCCACGAGGGTGACTGGGGGACTAGGGGTCATCACAGACCCACTACCCCCTGCATCGTGCCCTGATCCCCTCCTTCATGGCTGCTGGACACGGACGTCAGGTATTGCCCGGTCAGGGGGACAGAGGCAGCCAGTGACTGTTACACGACTTTCCAAACTTCAATTTCCTTGTATCCGGTGGGGCAAGCGATCCCTGCTTATTTTAGAAATGTGATGTGAATCAGAATGGGGCCCCCAGGCAGGGGAGGCAGAGGCCTCACTGAACGTGGGTGTGCTTTGCTCTTTGGTGGCAGTGCCCAGCTGGACTGGACTCGCTGGGTTCCTGCCATGCCTGCTCTTTCTAGCCCAGGGGAGCCTTTCCATGGGTGGGAGACATCCTTGGCAGTGGCCGACCCAGGTCTCCGGGCATGGCCCTGAACCTGGAGCTCTGACTGCCACAAGGCATTCCAGAGGGCATTGCTATTCCCGGCCTCATGCCCTAGCACCTCCTTCCACCTCCTCCCACCCTCCTCCCCCTTTTCCCTCCCCTCGCACGAAAGAAATGGGGCATAACAGAACAGATGTGGGCGACTGCGTGACCTTCCTAACCTGTAGCCCCAGGTGTGGAAAGTAAAATAGCCTCATCAGAGGCCCCCCTCTGTGTCCAGGCCCGGTGCTGCCCTTCAGAGTTTCAGGAGTGCCCTGAGGTCAAGCACCCCCGCTCTGCTACCGAGGAGCACCCAGCGCACAAGGCAGCAAACTGGACACATTCTGTGCCATCTCTTGAAGTCTTCGTAATTCTGGCCCAAACTCTGATGCATCAGTGTTCGCATTTCAGCGCATTTCACTGCCCTGTACTCAGGGATGAAGTAACTTACGTGAGGATAACAGCATCAAGGGCAGATCTTCTCATTCGGCACCTACTGAGAGCCAGACACCCTTCTAAGCGTCTCAAGGCACATCACGTGAGGCACCAAACTGCGCAGGACACCGCGAGGGCTTTGCAAGGAAACCTGGTGTGGGTTGAAGTCCGTGCTCCCAAGTCACCGGCTGCCTCGTCTCTGGCAAATCCCTACAAGTCTCTGAACCTCAGCTTCCTTCTTTGACAAATGAGAGTGATGATAATTGCCTCCTAGAGTTGCTGATTAAGTGGTACAAGACATGTCCGGTTCCTAACAAATAGAAAACACTCTAAAACATAATGATAATTTGATTTTTTTTTTAAAGGCCTCATGCAAAGAACACAGGCAGGAATCTCGAGGCTGTTCACACCATGGAGACAGAGACCAGGTCCGTGGTACTGCTCCCTCTGCCCTCTTGGAAGTGCTGCTCCTGGCACTTGGGAGGGTGTCAGTAAGCATTTGCCGAAAGGCTCTCTGGTGGAGGGATTGGCTGAATGAATGAATGAATGAATGAACAAGTGAATGCATGCAACTATAGTAGGTATTTGCAGCCTCTTCTGAATTCCCTTCCAGGATTGTGGAATGAAAATTGCCACCTCTTAGTTCTGTCTCTCCAGTCTTGGCCACAAACGGGCAGGCATGCGCAAGAGAGTGTGCAGGAGGCTAGAAGCCCTGTCCGGGGGCGGGTGACCTGCGACCCCTCAACTGTCAGGCTCTGTCCCTCCAGAGGAATCTGCCTCTCTGACTATCAAGTGAGCCTGGTCCTGACTTCCATAGTTTGGATGCTGATCCCCGTCATCATTAGGCAATGCAAAAATCTATTCCTTTTTTTCAAAGACACCACTCCTCCAGCCTATCCAGGATGTACTTTTATCAGAGGCTGTTCTGGAAAAATTTAATTTGAGCGACTCTTTTAGCCATTCTCGTGTATAGTCCTCAGAAATGGGAAGAGCTCAGCCTTCTTGGATTGTGACCATCCTTCTCTGATGTCTTCTCTTAGTTGGCTCTGAAGTCTTGGGGTGGACGGTCTGCCTGAGGCTTTGGGTTTAACAGGGGCCTCTCCCCTCCATTCCACTTACCGCCGGTCTAGACTATCATCTTCCCTGGCAAGGGATAGTGTGGTTGTCCCTTCTCTGTTTTCCTGGCCTCTAGATTTGCCTTTCTGTGCAAATTCATTCTCCATACTGCTACCAGCATGGATGTTCCAAAGATAATCCTATCTCCTTATTCTCCTGCCATAGCCAGCTAAGGTCAAAGGCTCCCCATCGGTCTTAGGAGCATAATACAGCATTGAGTTTCAGGGTTTTATGGAGATCGCAATTTGTTCATTCATCCAACCTTCCATATGCAAGATGCTGTTATAAGCATCAGGTATACCCCATGAATAAATCCAAGTTTTTAATTCTCATGGACCTTATGTTTTTGTCAGAGAAGAAGGGAATGCACAAATACGTGAATTTATGTTATCAAATAGTAGTATGTGTCATGAGGGAAAATGAAGTAAGGTGATGGGTAGAGAATGGTAGGTGGTTCTACTTTAAATAAGGAAACCAGGAAGGATTTCTCTGAGAAAATTGCATTTACTTGGAGTTGAGAATGAGGCAAGAGGATGAGCCAACCACGCAGGTATCTGGGAGGAGTAGAGTCCTGGGTTGACATTCTACCTCCACTGCTTTCCGTCTGTGCCCTTGGGTAAGTTACTCCATCTCTGTTGTTCTCAATTTCTCGTCTGTAAGGAAAGGATGCTGTGACACTTCTGACTTCATAGCTTTGCTTACAGAACCGTTCGTGCTCTGACCCCTGGTTATTCCTGACCCCACCTCCTCCCAGACCACTCTCTGCCTGGTCCAACCACGTGGTAGCACTCTGGGCCCCACTTTCCACTTGATCTTCCCTCCATCTGGATGGTCCTCCACCTCCCATGCTCTTATCTCCACTCTACTTGACCTGGCTCACTCCAACACAACCTTCAGGTATTAGTTCAAACATCACTTCTTCCCAGCGGTCTTTGGTGCCCTCTCACCCCAAGACTGGGATATGCATCCCTAAGTACTTCCATCCCTCCCTTCCTAGCACTGCCCACAGGGTCAATAGTGTCTATGCCTCTCATGAGACTGTGAGCTTTGTGAAGCCATCAGAGACCAACGTTTGGCACCTAGTAGGTGTTTCCTGAGTTTGGTGCCTACTGCATGTCAACCACTGGCTCTGATGGCCTCATAAACCTCACTATCCCATGGTTTTGGTAAAGGTCAGGATCAAATAATGATTAGAAATGTCTTTTCAGAAAGCCTCCGTCAATAAATTAATAGCCAAATGGAAATACTTAAGCATTAACTGACATTGATGAAATACTTAAGTCCGGCCTAAGGGAAAATGCTGAAAGGTTTACCAAATAAAATCATGCCTTACATGTATGAAGCACTTTACAGGTTATTGATCCTTCTGCCTTCATTATCTCAGTGGGAACCCACAGCAGTCTTTCAAGGCTGCTGGTGTGGGATATGAAGACCCGGAGACGCAAAGAAACGTGTTTCCGACAGTATCAACCAGGTGGAAAGGATGCGGCCGGCGCTCAAACCCAGTGTTCAACTCTCGGTTCACTGCAGGTTTTGGCAGCTCCGTGTGCAGCTCTGAAGAGAGTGTGTGTGTGTGTGTGTGTGTGTGTGTGTGTGTGTGTGTGTGTCTGCGCCCGCGCCTGTGGGAGGGAAGGGCATTCGAGAGGAAGCCTTCTGGTTCCTCCTAGACTCAGAAGTCCCAGTGGGGACAGCAGGCTGTGGAAAAGCCCAGGGCTCTGAGAATATGTCTGCTGGGTCAGGAGAGGCTAATCCGTCTGTTTCCAGAACACAGAGTTGGCGCTGCGTGTGGGTGGTTAGAGAGCAGATCCTCCAAGGGAAGGGGGGGGGGGAGATGAGGAGGCGGTGGCGTGCTCTGGGGAGAGCATCACCCCGAGGGCCCTCTGAGGCTGAGGTGTCAGCAGGCTGGGACGGAGGGAGCAGATGGGACAGACGCCTCCTCGGTGGCCAGGGAGACCTGGTTCTGACTCGGTTACCTTCTAGGAGCGCTGCTTGAGCAAGAGCTTTCTTCCATCTGGGACCCGGCCTCGCCACCTGCGAAAGTACGGACAAATGCAGCAGGTCGGTGGCTCTTGAGTCACGCTCCTTGGGGCTGCAGGGATCTGTGGCTGTGTTTCTGAGCCAGCAGGGAAGGTGGTCGAGGGCGAGTGGAGGGGCCACATGCTCCCTCCCTCTGAAGGAAATGTCCCCGTCTCTTGTATAGGCCGGTCCGGGGAGTTCTGAGTATAAAATATCTTTTTGAACAAAGGGTTCTGTTGCAGAAGGAAGGTTGAAAGCATCTGGCCAAAATGATCTTTTTTTTTTTATAATAAATTTATTTTTTATTGGTGTTCAATTTGCCAACATACAGAATAACACCCAGTGCTCATCCTGTCAAGTGCCCCCCTCAGAAGGAGCCTCGGTGTCCATCGAAAGATGAATGGACAAAATGATCTTAAACAGCTTTCCAGTTTGGACGGTCCGTGAAGGGAGAATGCACGGGAAGAAAGCCTTCGGTGCAGGTGGTCCGTGGAGGAGAGCAAGCCAGGCTGCGGGCCGGCAGGTGTGGGTTGCAACAGGGGCAGGAAGACGCTGCATCATTCTCTGTGACTGCAACTCCCGTCTGGGGAGGAGAGGCCTCTACGCAGCCCTTCTTTCCTTCCTTTCCTCCAGCATCCTACCCCTTTTCTCCTCCTTCTCCGCAGCAGGGAGCTAGTTGGGAGACTTGATGGGATGTCAGGTTACAGGTGAGCAGCAGGCCACGACTCGATACAGAACTTCCTTCCGTACGAAGGTGACCGACCGCGACCCCGAGGGTGACTGTGGCAGATGCTCGCTGGGAAGCCTGTGGGAAAGGAGGCCTCGTCACATGCATAGGCGGACGCTCCCCGGAGAGCTGCTGCTCCGTGTAGAAATGGGAAACCTGAACCTGGAGAGGGAAGAGCCTTGGCCGGAGTTCAGTGTGAGCGGCGAGCAAGCTGGACTGTGTGGCCGGCCAGGCCGCAGTTCCTGAGTGGGGCGGGACACACCGCCAGGTGGCTCAAGGAGGGTGTGGGCATCGCCGACCCCGACTCCAAGAGCGGATGGTTGACACCGTGCCTTCCATGTCTCGCCTCCCCTGGATGGCCTGTTTGGGGCCTGCGCTGGGCCATCTTTCTGCTTTTGGGTCTAGCGTGTGATGGTGTAGACTGCACCCGGCGCGTGTCTCCAGGATGATGCAGTCGGTGCAGACTTTGCGTTGTTGATGCTCAAGATCATCAGACGAGGGCGGAGAGGCCAGCGGGGTCCCTGAACACACATCTGTTCGTTTCTTCTCCCTGGATGGGATGTTCCCTTCTCGTTTTTTCAGGGCTTATTAGGTCCTGGCTCCTCAGCCTCACTCCTGAGGCTCTCTGTGGCCCAAAGCAGGCAGCTTCTCCGGCCCCTGCCCCCCCAACAATCTCCCATTTTACGTCTGTGTTGGATCCTGTGACTCCCTGTAGCATCCAGGATGCCCCCTGAGGTTTAAACCAGAAGACCTTTGCTTGCACCGTTCCCTCTATGTGGAGCACACATTCCTCCCTTTATTTGATTCCACTTTTTTTTTTTTAGAAGATTTTACGAAAAAAAAAAAAAGATTTTATGTATTTATTCATGAGAGACACACAGAGAGAGAGGCAGAGACACAGGCAGAGGGAGAAGCAGGCTCCCTGCAGGAAGCCCGACGTGGGACTTGATCCCAGGACCCCAGGGTCACCCCCTGAGCCCAAGACAGATGCTCCACCCTGAGCCCCACAGGTGTCCCTGGTTGATTCCACTTAAGCCAAAAGCAACTAGTACCCATTGTTCACAAGTCCGTTCAAGTCTTAGCTTCTCCAGGAAACCAGCCTGGCTTTCAGCCTGACCATTTTAAGTGCGGCCAGACCGTCTCAGGCTCACTTGTGCTCTCCGACTTCAGTCTGGGTAGTCAAGGTATCCCTACCCCCACCCCTGCAGTCCCGCAGGATGGGCAGGTGGTGCATCAGAGACCAAGCCTCCCCTCCTGGGTGTACTCCAGAGCCCCGCACAGAACGGTGTTAGGGAACTGCACCTGCCGTGTCCTTTTCCCGAAATGCACCTCAGCCCTTTGGAAGTTCATTTTCCATGTCTGGGCCTAATAAGGACATTGGCCGGGGGACCCTGAGAGGAACAAATGAAGAGTGCATGTGTTAAAGGGCTTCGGAGGCCATGCCTCCTGCAAATAAAGAGGTTGTCGCTGTTCAGAGCCATACACGCGGGAGGGATCTCGTGAGCACCCCGTGCGTCCCAGAGCCTGGGGCTGCCAGGGGCCTGGGGTACCTGGGAAGGGAGGATGCTGCAGCCCTTCGGCCTCGCCCCCACCCTCAGAGATGGGCTCCGTGTCCAGGAGCGCAGCTCAGGCCCCTCTGAGGGCCAGTCCCATGGTGATGTGCACGGCTGCTGGCCTGTGACGCCGCAGCACCTTGGCCACCAGCCTGGGCAACAGGCTTAGACCCTGGGTCTCCTAGGCCAGAAACCCAGTGTGACTCTAGCATTGAGTCTAGGACAAATGATTGCTCGCCCCCTCCCAGGACCCTTACACCTTGCTTGCTTGCTATCTATCTGTCTGTCTATTTTTCCCTTCAAAGTAGCTTACAGATCTTCTTATCCCAGCAGGCTATAGAGGGGGTATGCAGCAGGAGGGGTGTAGGAATTCAGGGAGCGTAAGGAAGAAGTTGGCACCTGTCTCCACTTGAAACTACCCAAGGTGGGAGAACCAGAAGATGTATTTCATTGCAGACATCCTCTCACCCTTCGGCCGGTGTGCTTTTATAAATAAGACAATGAAGGGACAGAGCAGAAGGGCTTTTCCCCAAGTCATACATTAAAGTAAGAGGGGAAGGACCGGAGCTGGGGACCCCCCCGGCCACTGGCCAGAGTCCCACTGCCCTGCCACTCATCCAGTGTCCTTCCTTTTCTCATCTCTTCCCCTTGTTTTCCTCCTTGCAAACTCTGGAGTCTGGTCGCCTTGTATAGGAGATCCTTTCCAGCAGTGGTGTATGTGTATTAATTTAATTTTATTTATTTGGTGGGGGGAAGGGGAAGGAGGATGAGTAGGGAGGGGGCAGAGAGAGCAGCAGACCCCCGCTGAGTAGGGAGCCCCACCGAGTGCTGGAGCCCAGGCCCCCGGATCATGACCTGAGCAGAAGGCAGATGCTTACTTGACTGAGGCCCCCAGGCACCCTTCCATATTCATTTTATAACACAACAGTGTTTGAAGTTAAAATACGCCCCCTTCATTCAATCATTTATTACAATTTTATTCAGTATTCACTGAACAGTAGGCAGCGTCTTAGGTATAATGTTCAATGGAGAGACCCTGCTCTCATGAAGTTTGAACTCCAGCAGATATTTTAGATTTAAACGAAATCAGGATGACCTTAAAAGTGTCCACAGGTCAGGGGCGCCTGGGTGACGCAGTCCATTAAGCATCCGGCTCTTGATTTCGGCTCAGGTCGCGATCGCAGGGTCATGAGATGGAGCCCGAGTCAGGCTCCGTGCTGGGTGTGGCACCTGCTTGAGATTCTCTCTCTCCCTCTCCCTGCCCCTCCCCCCTCAAGTGTGCATGCTCTCTCTCTTTCTCTTAAAGAAACCCTAAAACTCCATAGGCCAAAAAATAATAATAATAATAAAATTTTTGCCTTGTGATTCTGGTTAAAAAGTAGTCTTGCCAAAAGTATCATGTCTGTACCGTGGGAACATTTTCAGGACTTTTTCATTACTGCTAATTTCTTACATTTGTATATCAATTTAGAGATTTGCAAAGTGATTTTTTTCAACACCAGATTCCATTTGCCTCTTAATCTACAGTTCAGTGGAATGGGCACCAGAATTTCTGCTGCGTTCTCATAGGACCCTAATTACCCTAATAGTGGCCCCTTATGAAGTCATCAAGGTTGGAAACAGCCATTTTATTGATGAGGAAACCAAGGTCCGAAAGGGTGGGGTCATTTTTCTTAGGTTCCCAGAAGGCAAATAATTCTTTGTGAGAGGCATCCACATAAACTGGCAGGGGTTTTGTCCGGGCCCAGGTGATGGGACTGGAGAGGGAGCCTTTTAGGGGGCCGCCAAGCTTTGGGAACAACTCTTGCACACTAGGGCTCTGCTCGCATCTGTCAGCCCCTGTTGGGAAGAGGCTCTCCTGAGCCACAGGACCAGCTCTCCTATCATGGATCACAGCCGCAGGACCTGGCTGCAATGGGGGCAAAAGAGGTTTGGGTTGTCCAAGGGCTTGGCAGGGCCCTTCCCTCTTTCCCTCTTAGCCTCAGGTCCCGTATCTATCTGCACGGTTGGGCTGATGCTGCTCTGTCCGCCTCACAGCAGTGTGGAGTGCCCAGGGAGGCCTGGCGAGCTCCTTGAGCACGATCCTGAGCGAGGCATCACATTCCCCCATGCCTGGCACGCAGCAAGTGCTCAGCATTGTTCGCTGGACGTGGGTAGGGGGTTAGGCAGAGGGGTGAGGGAAGGGGAGGGCCATGCAAGTGCTCCTGGGTCCGAGGAACTAGTGCTCCTTGATGCACTCTTCCCAGGACCCTCCCATCACGGTGGTTGCAGATAGAGCAGTTACGTATCTCCCCACCTCACCCAGGCCCCATAGACCAGAGCAGGGCTCAGAATCCACATCCGTGCTTTCCCTCTGCTCCCCACGCCTTCCTGGGTGACTGAGAGGCTGGGCAGGCTTCCGTCCTGCAGCCGGGAGTGCGGCCTGAGTGATGAATGGTGTAGGCAGTGCACGGCCTCCGAAGGCCTTCAGATAAGGAGGTGAGCCATTAATCCTCGCTGTTTCTGTCTTTATTTTTACAAGTCCCTTATTAGACATTCTTTCCTCATATTTTCAATTAACATACCTTTCTGACTCCCTCTTTTTCCTCCCGTTTTGTTACACGGTTTCTATTTCCATTCTTTTTCTGCAAAATTCTGAGTAGATTCTTGGTGTGGTCTCCCTTATCAGTGCTTTTGCCTCTTTGCCTCTTTTCCAGAATGTTCTTTCAGCTGGTGAATCTGCTCTGGTACTTTTCCTGTTCAAAATCCCTGACAAGATAGAGTCCATGCATCGCCACCTATTCCAGAAGGTCCTTCAGAATCGGGCCTGGGCAGTCCCACCAGGGTCAGTGTCCACCGTGCCTCCATCCCACAAGCCCACAGCTCTGCACAGGCACCCTATTGTCTTCACCTGTCTGTTTGCCTCACCCCCCCCACCCCTAGACTGGAAGGTCTTTGAGGGCAGGGCATGTTTGGGTCACCTGCTATCCCCTAACCTCTAGCACATGCCAAATGGTTAGTAAATACTTAGTGCACTTGGTGGAGAAATGCATCAGACACCCCACATTTTTTTTTTTTACCTCTGTCTTCTTCTTCCCCAGGATTTAGAGACTAGAAATCTGAGTTCTAACAAATACTGTTCAGGAGACCCCAGCAGGATGCTATTGAAGTGACACTTCCATAGCATTTTACAGATTCCAGGCCGTTCTGTACACATTAACTGCGTTTGATTTTCACAACAACCTGTGAGCTTGGTGGTGGAAATCTGAATTCCATTCTACGCGGGAGGACGCCGGGGCTCAAAGGGGCTGTGTGCCTTGTCGAGGGCCGCACAGCCAGTGCGTCATCATGCCAGGGCTTATGCACCCTGCATGATTTCTGCTGCTCCGGACCTTGGTTTCTCCCCTAACAAAAACACTATGTCTTAATTACAACGAATGAGGGAAGGGAAAGCCAGGGTAATTATTGGTGACACATTGAGCAAGTGTGAAGCTCTTGGAAGAATTGAAATGCTTTATTTCTGTACCTTCAAGGACTTTTTCATTACTGCTAATTTCTTACATTTGTATATCAATTTAGAGATTTGCAAAGTGATTTTTTTTCAACCCCAGATTCCATTTGCCTCTTAATCTACAGTTCAGTGGAATGGGCAGAGCAAGGCTTTAGCAAACACACTTTTATTTTGCCTCTTCTGTGCCACCCGCTATGCCAAGCACCAAAGATGCAGTTGTGAGCAGTGAGAGCTGGCCTCTGCCATCAGGGAGCTCGGAGTTCAACCTGGGAGGTGGGCTAGTAGATGCAGAGTTGCAACAGAGTGCAGTATTCACTGGGACCCCGGCTGGGATCCCGTGTGGCACAGAGAGCCCTGGGTAAAGCGGCAGTGTCTGGAGGCAGCTTCCTGAAGGAAGCATCAACCCAAAAAATAGGAAGTGGTTAACCAGGAAAAGCGTGGTGGGAAAGGATGTCCTGGGTAGAGGGTCTAGGTGTGAATACCGGGAAGCAGAAGGCTGGTTCGAGGTTACCGTGGTACTGCCATGGTGGCTAGGACGTGGAGATGGTCTAGATGTCTGTTGATGAGTGGATGAAGGAAAAAGCATATGCCCACACATACAGATGCAATGGAATATGACTTGACCTTAAAAGGGAAGGAAATCCTGCCATGTGTAACTGCATGGGGTAAGCCAGGCACAAAAAGACAAAGACTGTGTGATTGCACTTAAATGGTGTATCTAAATTAGTCAGATGCATAGAAGCAGAGAGTAGAAAAGTGGCTGCCAGGGGCCGGGAGAGAGGGGAATGGAGAATTGCTCGTCAAGGGGTACAAGGTTTCAGTGACCCAAGAGGAGTAAGTTCTGGAGCTCTGCTGTACAATATAGCATCTGTATTAACAATACTGTATGGTACAGTTAAAATTTTGTGAAGAGGGTCGATTTTAGGTTAAGTGTTCTTAATGCAATTAAACAAACAAACAAACAAACAAACAAAAAAGAGGCCATAGTGCAAAGGAGTAAGTTGAAACCATACAGGAGGGGAAGGGCCTTTGCTTGAGTCACCCAGTGGATTCAGGGTGTATCTGAAGCCATAGCAGAGACCTGAGACCTCCCGCCTCCTGGCCTCTGTGGCTGCGTGGTGGGTCTCCCCTGCCCAGGGAGCAGAGCGCAGTTAGAAGAGCCTGGGCCGCCGGGGTCCACCCCCAGACGTGGGGGACTGGCCAGGGCCGGCTCCAGCTGCCCAGACCCTGGAACCCCGGAGCCCCTCCCTCCGCCGCTCAGCAAACTGGGCCACCCGCCACTTGAAGATTAGTCACAGATGCTGCGAACGCATCCACAATATTGTGTCAAAAAAAGACGTGCAGCGGCATTCAGATGGTAGGCTTATTAGCCTGTTATTATCCATTCACCCAAATATTCCGACTAATCAGCCTTCAGATGGGCAGGATTAATTGGTTACAATCCTAGCACTGGGCACGTGTAATTGAAATGGATGCATTCGCCTTTCAGAATGGACAGCTTATCCATTGCCATTACACAGAGAGCGTGCCCTGGCCCGGGGATGCTGCTGCCAGGGCCGTGACGATGGAGGCCACAGGAGGATGAATGGGGAGCCCCCTGTCACCTTTGTTCAGGGCTGTGACCACCTTCTTGTACCTTGGTTATCTGTTGGCTCTGCGGATCCATCTTCTCTGCAGGACTGTGAGCTACTTGAGGGCAGATCTGTATCAATTAGCGTGAGGTCTGATGGCAGGTAACCAGAAAGCCGGAATAATGGTGCCTTAGACAAGATGACATCGTTTTTTCTTCCTAATAAAAAACAAGTCTGATGACAGGATGGCCAGGGCTGGCGTAGTGTCTCCATTGTGCCTCAAAGAACTTAGCCCTTCCTTCTGTCCCTCCTTCTCTCCCTCCCTCTCTCCTACGTGCTTCCCTCCCTCCTCCCTCATCTAAGATGTGGCCTCCATACTCCTGGTCCAAGGTGACTGCGGGCAAGTCAGCCGTCTTATTCAGGTCCCGAGCAGCAGGAGACGGGGGAAAGAAAGGGAAGACGAGGCACGCCTTTCCACAGAAGCCGTGCCCTTTATGGAGCCTCTGAGAAGGCTCGCGAGGCACTTACAGTTGCATCTCAGTGGCCAGAATCTAGTCACTTGACTCAGGTGCACTTGTTAGCTGGAGGTGTACCCATTGCGATAAAATCAGTGCCTGTTACTAAGGAAGAAAACGAGAAGGCATGTTGGACAGGCGCCTCGAGGCTCTTTGACAGGGTGTCTGGGTCTGATTCAGCCTCAGCCTCTCTCACAAGGTGCCCCTTGCACATCATGGGGTCAAGAATTGGGTTAAGAATTTGGGTCAAATAGACCTTGGTATAAATGCTGGCTTTCCTGTTCATGAGCTGTGTAGCTTGGGTGCGCTTTGTTCAATTTTTTGAACCCTGTTTCTTTATTATAGTCATAGTCACACCGACTTTGTAGGACAGTTATGAGGAATCAGTGGGTGGATTCTATTCAAGGGCTTAGCGGGGCTTCTGGTACATCCATAATTGCCAAGCTCCGGGATTGTTAATGATTGTCATCGTCACTGAGGGAACCCTCTAGGTGGGCGTTGAATCCTGTTTTCAGGAATGTTGGGTTCAGAGTCAGGAGACCTACGCCGGAGACCCATGTGACGGCGGTGTGGTCTCCGGAGAATCACTTCACTTGTCTGAGACTCGGCCTCATTTCTGGACGATAAAGGGGTAATTACATTTACTCTGAGTTATGAAAATCGAAGACTTCCTTTCCAACACACTACAAAACATTATAGCGTGATTAGGGTAATGCTCCGGAGTGAGAAGACGGTAGTCTGGGGGGTCAGACAACCTTGTTTCACACCGTAGCTCTGCTGTTTC
This sequence comes from Canis lupus familiaris, assembly GCF_011100685.1. Lineage (NCBI taxonomy): Eukaryota > Metazoa > Chordata > Mammalia > Carnivora > Canidae > Canis > Canis lupus. Next base: position 71,342,867 of record NC_049232.1, on the reverse strand, counting down.
TTAGACGTGTGCTTTTTAGCCCCATCCCGTGATCTTGCCCAGCCTTGGCTTCATTATTAGTAAAAGGGAATAGCGACGCTTTCCTTGTAGATTTCTTGTCAGAATCAAAGGGAATTATCTATGCAAATGTCAAGTGCCTGAGAAACAGGAACCTGAATAAATGACAGCGGCGATCGTGGTGATGAGAACGATGGTGATGGCCGATCGCTC